>NC_045787.1:20000218-21474150 GCF_009873245.2 Balaenoptera musculus | reverse complement strand
CATCATAAAATTAATTTGGAAGTTTTCCTTTATTCTCTATTCTCCATAATAGATTAAGCAGCATTGGGATAAACTGCTTTTTAAAGGTTTCTTTAATACTTTAGAGAGTAAATTTGGGCACAATTAATAATTATGCCAGTGTAATAAGTAAGACATATGATAAAATTCATAATGTGAGAATATAAAGTCCTATGACTCAACTTGTAATGTATTAATACTAACCATATTTATATGCATCCTTGAGTGTAATTTTTTTCAAAATGGCCATTTTTGGAAATATACAAGCTCTGTTTCATAATTGCTTGTTAAAATGTAATTTAAGTCATTTTGGAATTGCATGCAAAATATGTTTGCATGGTATTTTAAAATATGATCATCTATTTATATACATAATGCTTCTTAAATTGACAGATTCCTAATTTGGTTACTTATAATTAATTATAATTAATAATACTATAATTATAATTTATTAATTCATGGATGCATACATTAATTCTACACCCTCTTACTAGTGCTATGTTATGGTCATGTGATAAACACAGGATATTAAAATTAAAATAAGACTTAATTTCCCACTTTAGAAAAAATAAAGGTAGTGTGACACAGATCCACAGGCAAGGAACTCTATAGCTCCTAACGGCAGGCAAAAAACATACTATATTTTAACTATCATATATTAATGAAATGATCTTCAGAAATGTTAATAATTTAAGCAACTTAATCTTATGGGATGTTCTGCTGACACCAAGTTCAAGACTTTCAGAAATTGTAATGCTATTCTTTTAGATTTTTAGCATGAAATTGAATATGTATGAAACCCTACCTTATTATTTTGAATAATGTATTGGAAGAATACTCTCAAGGTATTCAAATGTGACTGCAAACTCAAGAATGATATTACATGATGATGAAACTAATGATTCTTAAATTTAATTGGCTTGGGTTATAATAAAAACTCCATCAACCTTAATTACTCTAAAGACTTTGGACAAGGTATTTAACCTCCAAACTTCTGATTTTCAATAAAGGAAAAGATGACCCTAGTAAAACCTAGCTTATAGAGCTGGTGTAAAGATTAAATAGTCCCGTCCCTTACTAAGCAGTCAAGTGTTTGCTATATTTTTTATTAAATAAAAAAGGCAAATGACTGATAAAATTGAAGCTTCTTATTCTAAGACCAATCAAAACCTAAAAATTTCTTCTTCAGGTTACTCTGCGAATTCAGTTGATATTTACCAAATTTTTAACAACAAATTTGGTTACATTGAGCACATTTCCTAGTTTAGGCCCCTCAGCTCACCACTTGAAACAATTCTCCTCTGAAGCAGATATTTCAGGAGAAGATCTGGTAACACACACTCTGAAAGTGTACAGCTCATTTCTGCCAAGTTTGTAGCAAATATCTGGGATGGATACAAACCATACATTATTCTGATACTTAAGGTCCTTGCAGCAGGAATTCTCCATTACCTGCATCCTCACCCCTACCATGAAGCTCTCCATGTATCCACCCACTACTGGGGCATATTCTCCAACTGTATATTCATATAAGAGATGGAGGAAAGAATACAGATTATTTTACTTCATTATGGAATTTGTTTAATACAGTTTTTATCCTTACCTAGGAAACAAGTTCTCCAGTCTAGCAATAGCAGAAAAAAAGATACTTTTTATTCCCATTTGAAGAATATGTCTATTAAATGAAATTCTAATTAATTAGAATTCTTTAGGGAGGAGTGATAATTAGGTTCTCCTGGACCCCCTACAGTGTAGAAATTAATTAAATAACAAATTAAAGAATGATTTTTTACATTTTCAAAGTGGGGTTACCACCTTCAGTAAATTACTTTCTATATCATTGATTTTTTCCCTTTATACTGGCGATAGAACTGAACACCTCGACAAACAATTTCTAAATACCTCAATTTAATCTTCATTACATACAAAAAATTATCTCCCCACAAGGTATGTATTACTTTTCCCTTCAAATGTATATTTGGGGTATTTAAAATTATTGCTCTAATTGTATTAAATACACATTTATGTTTTTTCTCATTTTGGAAGCTAATACTGAAAAAGTATGTCTGTTAACTATTTTGCGTAGTAGCTAACAAAGGACAGAAGCACTCATATAGACAACTGATGATGTTGTACAATTGCTGAGAAACTCATCATACCTAAAAAGAAAAATGGGCTATGGAGTCAGAACAGCACACGTCTCAGTTCTGCTCTGTCACTGACCACACCTATGCAGGTAGACCAATTACCAAGTCTTTTTACACCTATTTGTACTTAGGTTACCTAGGGTTAATAATCATTACACAAAGGTCTACTGGAACCATGTGTATCTGTCTTGAAATAATATTTTATCCTGTCATTGAATTCCAGTATTTAAATTGTCAAAAGTAAGTATCTGCTTTCTTTAGAAAACCAAAATGAAAACCTATTATGTAAACACTTTCTAGTGATATAATTTAGGACCATTTTACACCAATGTGCTTAGCATTTTGTTTTTATGGTGATTAGTTTATAATTGGATTGGAGAGACCCAGTTTATTTTCTCTACATAAATTACTTAAAGATACAGAATACATAAATTATAAAAGAATAATAGATTCAGGACAATATCTTCTCATAAGATACCACTTACTATACGGAGTCAGATTATAAATTGAATTACTAGACAAAACTACCTCAAAGGATTCTAAATATCCCTTGAAATATTTTTCTAGTAGATTTTCAATTATCAATCATCAAGGAATTATCTATATATTTATTTAGTGTCTGAGAATATTTCTCAAAAACAAGATTGTTTTCACAGTAGGTATGAAGTAAGAAACACACACAGAGGAATACATAGAAACATTTAGTGAGTAATTAACTTTTAAGAAAGCTAATTTATATGTTTTGAAATATACTAATAATTTATTGATATTGAAAGTCATGTCACAGTTGGTTGTAGAAAAATACAGAAAAAAATAAAATTTAAAATTAAGATAAACTGATTTATACTAAGAAGAAAACACTATTCATACAATACATAATACTATATGCACAAATGATACTACTTTTTAATGTTTTACATGAGACAATGAAAGTGAAATACAATTTTGTTACATTATATTATTGAATAACTGATTACAAAGGAATTTTTATCGTTCAACGAGACATAATAAAACACGTTAATTATATAATAACATATTATTTCTTTTTGAAAAAGGTGATGACCTCAATTTAATTTTTAGATACCTATGTTCTTAAAAAATCATTAAAATTGAAATAAGTCAATGAAAAGCAATCCTAATAAATTGACCTTCAAAATGAAAGAAAAAAAATGAGAATCTCCTGTTTTTTTTTTTTCATTTTGTTAAAACATTATTATGAAAATCCACTTAAATAAGAGAACTATTTAATTTATTTTTTTAATTAATTAACTTATTTTTGGCTCGTTGGGTCTTCGCTGCTGCACACGGGCTTTCTCTAGTTGCGGTGAGCAGAGGCTGCTCTTCGTTGTGGTGCGCAGCCTTCTCATTGCAGTGGCTTTTCTTGTTGTAGAGCACAGGCTTTAGGTGCGCAGGCTTCAGTAGCTGTGGAGTGCAGGCTCAGTAGTTGTGGAGCACAGGATTAGTTGCTCCGTGGCATGTGGGATCTTCCCGGACCAGGGCTCGAACCCATGTCCCCTGCATTGGCAGGCGGATTCTTAAGCACCGCGCCACCAGGGAATTCCTTAAGAGAGCTACTTTAAGTGACTTATCCCATTTTGGATTTGAAGAGAAAGTCTTAAGCTTAGAACCACTTAGAATAGAATCCAAGAGGATAAGGATCTCTTGTTTTTAAGGGAATAAGGAGATAGCATAAATAAGGAAAGCAGATTGAGAAGACTGAGTCCTTGTTATCATGGAGGGTATAGAATGAGAAAGAAGTGCCTAGTTTAAATCCCATTATCAGCACATGTGGGTATGTTAGGAAGGGCTGGTGTGTTAAATAAGAGTGGCAAGGTACATCTTGGTAGAAAGCTATGGAATTCTCTTCACTATAATTATTAACTTATGATTTGGATAATTGAGTATTTCATAAGTATGTGTGTGTGTTTTAATTGCTGCACACTTTGAGGAGCAGAATGAGAAAGTATGCTAAGAATCAGAATTTAAATCAGACTTTACTAAGAGTCTACTCATCTATGATGCCCAGGAAGGAATGAGGAAAATGCTCACCAGCCAGAAGCTAGGTGACTCTCACACTTCATGTCCTAAATATAAAAATTCAAAATGGCAGGGCTCTTTTATATATTGGTAATACCTGAAATATATGTATTTTAAATTGTTTTATGGTTAAGCAAGGGATTAAGGCTTCATGATACTCAAATATGAGAGAGCAGACTCTGCAGGAGAAGGGAGGAGGAACCCTTAAATCTTGATTTATCAAATTTCTAAAAGCCATTTGAAAGCTAAAAACATGTCTGCTATTCAAAAGTGTGAATTTATCTAGTAAAACATTAATTATATATTATATTTAGATTTTTATCATTTTTCTTCTAAATAGAGGCAGGCAGCACTGGAGGGGCTGAATTGTTAATTAGTAAACATTCGCCATCTCGCTAAAGCAAGAATGTTATTCCAGATAAGCAAATTAAACCATTATTTTGGTTAATCAGTACAAACATGGATAGAATGTGTAATAAAATTCAAAATGTGCTTGAATTTCTAAGACAAATCAAGCAACTTCAAAGACTCTTTGAGTTTGTGGAACATTATGCTATTTGGGAGTACAATTTCACTCTCCCCTGCCATTAGCTGGAAATTAATGCATTAATTCATTCAATAAACATATAATTTGACAGAACGAACACGGCCTTGACTGTAGAATGGTAAGAAAAGATATACTTTCAGTGCTCCTGGTCCTTACAATTTAGTGGAGATAAGAATAATTCATCTATTATACACATAAATATTTTAAAATATTAACAGTAAGCTTTAGGAAGGAAATGAATGGTTTGACTATGATAGAAAATAAGGAGAGGAATGTAGTACTCTAGATAAAATGGAGTAGGTGAGACTTTATAGGGTTCTCTGTCTCCCTCACAGTGTTTTACTTCCTGTTCTTTCATACTTTCTCTTCTGCATTGTTGTAGTTCCTTTTCATATTCTACCCTCCTTGCCTGAAAGTAACTTTAGATAATATTTTGTCCAGGAGTATAAGACTCTAATGATATCTGAGCCCTTTCATGTACAAGAATGTCTTTCTATCATCATTTTAAGAACAACAACAAAAACATCAACTGCAACAAAAACAATCTTTACTCATTTGCTGAGGATAAAGTTATTGGGTAATAACAGCTTCCAAATAAAGCAGAGTAAAACTCTTCTCATTCTTGCAGTATTCATTATTGTTTAGGAGTCTGAGGCAAAAAAATTTTGAAGTGACTGAAGAAAATCTCCTCCTTCACTGAAGACTTATAGGATATGTTCCTCATTCTTATAGTTAACACTTTTCCCTAATAATGTTAGGGACTGTATTAGCCTCCTTTTGTAGATCACTTAAATCTTTCCAGCCCCAACTGCCAATGTCGAATTGATTGGTTCAGAGCAGATTTTACCTACTTCACATGTTCACCCTACCAGCACATGGCTGCAGTGCCTTTTGCTACCAACCTTAAAACTTTTCCAAGTGACACAACTGCCATTCACAGAGGAACCCTGTAAATGCCATGTTTGACCAATGATGGATGCTGGACAGTGGATAAGGGTTCCCCTTTAATAACCCAATCCTTGTGTATAGTTCTGCTATTCTTTTACAAAGTCTCCACAGAATGTCACACAGGATTAAACATCAGTTGTCAAATTGGTGACCAACTTCATAAACCATCCTTCATAACTAATTCTTTATCTTTTTATTTTTGCTCTCTCTGTTCCATTTCTATATTGCTCACTCCCTAATATTGCTTTGGAAATTAACTATTTGCAAGCCTCCAATTCAGTTCTACCTTTAGGGAAGGAGGGGCTGTCATTGGTCAAGATAAGGTCTTACTTTAGAAAAGCCCCTTTAATCTGAAAACATCAAAATTTTTCCACTCAAATATTTTGATCACTTATATTTTATGATTGTTTCTTTTCAATCTTTCTGGAGGCTCCTTTGCCAGCATCACTGGTTAGTTTGCTGCATCTCAATAAATTTTACTCATTATTACATAAGGCAACATCTATTTAGACCAGTGGCTAACTTCAAACAAGTGAGTTACACTTTGGTCTATTGTCTTTTGTCTGTTGAATGGTTTTTCAAATCTAAAAGGAAGGACAAATCAGTGTGAGCACTCTCCTTATTTCTGCTCTCTGGTAGCTCCTCTCCTTTGTAATTGTGCTTTAAGGTAATTTAAGGTAATTGTAATTGTAATTTAAGGTAATCCTACTTTCTGGTCTGGTTACATTTCTCTGTTACTCTGAACATTATTGTTCATGAGAAACCACAGTTTAGCTGATGTATTTAACCATCTTTTTTCTGTTTCTAATAGGCTTAGAACTGTAAGAGTTGCCTATGGTAACTACACCACCCATATTCTATCGTGCCTTTACTGTCCCTCTTCATATTTTCACATCCAGCTATTTTTTGGTGTCTAGAATTTCTCTTAGGTTGTACTCACTTGGATCAAAGGTTAGAGAGGCACAACTGCCCATCTTGCTAATTAGGACAGACCCAGGACTTTTGATCTCTCTGTGTTTGATAAGCTCTGCTCTAAGCCCTTTGCATGCAGTATCACACTGAATCCTTGCACAAATATAAGCCCTATTTTACAGCTGAGGAAACTGAGGCACAATAAAGTTAAATAATGTGCCTCCATGTTACACAGCTGATGAAAGTCGGAATCAAATTAAACAACATTGTCTGAAATCTGAATTCAAACAGTCTGATTCCAGAGCTTATGCTCATTGCCATTTCAATCAATACCTTTCTTCGTCTGTCACATTGATGATATTGATTGAGGGCCTATTGTGAGCCAGGCACAATTTATAACAAATAAGACAACTTATAACAAAATAATTTATAACAAAATTGCTGATGTCTCCTATGTACCAGGAAATGTATTAGCCACTGAGAAAGATGAGGTGAATGTCTCTATATTCATGCTTATTTCTGAACCATGCAACTCTTTATTCAGTTCACTCCTGACCATCTCCATCTTAACTACTTCAGCCCACAGTCACTCCCACTTTTGTTACTGATACAGTAAACTAACCAGACTACATGCTTCCATGCTCCACCTCTCTTAATAATTCTCCAATCTGCAGTCAAAGATATCCTTATCAAGTGTAACACACACACACACACAGAGTTATGTTAGTTCCCTAAAATCGTGCAGTGCCTTCTCATTTATTTGTCTTTAGAAAAAGTCATATTTTCTTAACATGGCTTATAAGGGCTTCAGTGTAAATCCTATCTCTCTTTTCAAAGTAATGTATCAACATTTTTCACCCTCAGGCTCTACCTTCAACCATAGTGAATTTATTCAAATTCCATATTTCATGCCTGCCAAATCCTGGGTCTGGCACATACATTTTCCTTTGTGGACTGTGAACTCCATGAGAGCAGGAACTAAGTATATGTCCAAACCAATATACCACAATGCCTGCCACATATTAGGTACTTGTGAGTATTTATTATTTGAGAGAATAAATGCCTAACAGCTAAATTCACCTGTGTTGTTTCTTTGTTCCTCCTTCAGGTTTCAGCTTATATATCACTTCCTTCAGAAAGTTTTAAATTCCTTGCTCTAGAAGAATCACACATAACTACAAAGGCCTGTTATTCAAGAAAACCAAGTGTTTCATTGTTGTTGTTGTTGTTTTCTTTCTTTGTGTAGTTTTTACTTTTTTATATACAAACTATATTTTAACTGGCTGGATAGCAAATGAAAACGTCAATTGTCAGCCTCAGTGTAAATCTGTAAATATGGGATAGTGGAATACATAGATTCGACTGATATGTCCCTTGTGTAACAGGGGTGCCTCCTCTCAGACCCTATGGACCACTATCACATGGGTATTTGCCCAGTATTGTCACATCTTCCAGCTTTTCAAAAGAGTCCAGGAAAACAGACTTTCCTCTCTAATATCAATTTTTAAATGTTGACAATCTGTTCAAATTTTAAACAACCTTAGGTCTCTTTCCCAGTTTATAACCTCCATCTAAAGTATGCTAGATGGAGACCTTCAAGATGGCGGAGGGGTAAGAGGTGGAGATCACCTTCCTCCCCACAAATAAAACAAAAATACAGCTACATGTGTAACAACTCCTGCAGAACACCTACTGAACACTGGCAGAAAACCTCAGACTTCCCAAAAGGCAAGAAAATCCCCACATACCTGGGTAGGGCAAAAGAAAAAAAGAAAAAAAGAGACAAAAGAATAGGGACGGGACCTGCACCTCTGGGAGGAAGCTGTGAAGGAAGAAAAGTTTCCACACACTAGGAAGCCCCTTCTCTGGCGGTGACAGAGGGTGGGTGGGGGGGAAGCTTCGGAGCCACGGAGGAGAGCACAGCAATAGGGGTGCAGAGGGCAAAAAGTGGAGAGATTCCCGCACAGAGTATTGGCGCTGACCAGCACTCATAAGCCTGAGAGGCTTGTCTGCTCACCCGCTGTGGGGGGGAGGGGGACAGGGGGGTGAGGCTCGGGTTTCCGTGTTCAGATCCCTGGGAAAAGACTGGAGTTGGCTGTGTGAACACAGCCTGAAGGGGGTTAGTGTGCCATAGCTAGCTGGGAGGGAGTCCGGGAAAAAGTCTGGACCTGCCTAAGAGGCAAGAGACCATTGTTTCAGGGTGCACAAGGAGAGGGGATTACTTCCCTGTTTGCCCACAGAAGGCAGAGCACCTCCTAAACGAGCTCAATAGCAGAATAACTGAGGCAGAAAAACAGATAAGTAACCTGGAAGATAAAATCGTGGAAATAACTACCACAGAGCAGAATAAAGAAAAAAGAATGAAAAGAATTGAGGACAGTCTCAGAGAGCTCTGGGACAATGTTAAACACACCAACATTCGAATTATAGGGGTCCCAAAAGAAGAAGAGAAAAAGGAAGGGTCTGAGAAAATATTTGAAGAGATTATAGTTGAAAACTTCCCTAACATGGGAAAGGAAATACTCAATCAAGTCCAGGAAGTGCAGAGAGTCCCATACAGGATAAATCCAAGGAGAAACATGCCAAGACACATATTAATCAAACTATCAAAAATTAAATACAAAGAAAAAATGTTAAAAGCAGCAAGGGAAAAGCAACAAATAACATACAAGGGAAACCCCATAGGGTTAACAGCTGATCTTTCAGCAGAAACTCTGCAAGCCAGAAGGGAGTGGCAGGACATATTTAAAGTGATGAAAGGGAAAAACCTACAACCAAGATTACTCTACCCAGCAAGGATCTCACTCAGATTCAACAGAGAAATTAAAACCTTTACAGACAAGCAAAAGCTAAGAGAATTCAGCATAACCAAACCAGCTTTACAACATATGCTAACGGAACTTCTCTAGGTAGGAAACACAAGAGAAGGAAAAGACCTACAATAACAAACCCAAAACAATTGAGAAAATTGTAATAGGAACATACATATCGATAACTACCTTAAATGTAAATGGTTTAAATCTCCAATCAAAAACATACACTGGCTGAATGGATAGAAAAACAAGACCCATATATATGATGTCTACAAGAGTCCCACTTCAGACTTAGGGACACATACAGACTGAAAGTGAGGGGATGGAAAAAGATATTCCATGCAAAGGGAAATCAAAAGAAAGCTGGAGTAGCAATTCTCATATCAGACAAAATAGACTTTAACATAAACACTATTACAAGAGACCAAGAACACTACATAACGATCAAGGGATCAAACCAAGAAGAAGATATAACAATTGTAAATATTTACGCACCCAAAGTAGGGCACCTCAATACATAAGGCAAATGCTAACAGCCATAAAAGGGGAAATTGACAGCAACATAATAATAGTAGGGGACCTTAACACCCCACTTTCACCAATGGACAGATCATCCAAAATGAAAATAAATAAAGAAACACAAGCTTTAAATGACACATTAAACAAGATGGACTTAATTGATATTTATAGGACATTCCATCCAAAAACAACAGAATATATTTTCTCCTCAAGTGGCTCAAGGGAACATTCTCCAGGATAGATCATATATTGGGTCACAAATCAAGCCTCGGTAAATTTAAGAAAATTAAAATCATATCAAGTATCTTTTCTGACCAAAACACTATGAGACTAGATACAAATACAGGAAAAATACTGTAAAACATACAAACACATGGAGGCTAAACAATATGCTACTAAATAACCAAGAGATCACTGAAGAAATCAAAGTGGGAAATCAAAAAATACCTAGAAACAAATGACAATGAAAACACGATGACCCAAAACCTATGGATTGCTACAAAAGCAGTTCTAAGATGGAAGTTTATAGCAATACAATCCTACCTCAAGAAACAAGAAAAAACTCAAGTAAACAACCTAACCTTACACCTAAAGCAATTAGAGAAAGAAGGACAAAAAAAAAAAAAACCTCCAAAGTTAGCAGAAGGAAACTAATCATAAAGATCAGATCAGAAATAAATGAAAAAGAAATGAAGGGAACAATAGCAAAGATCAATAAAACTAAAAGCTGGTTCTTTGAGAAGATAAACAAAATTGATAAACCATTAGCCAGACTCATCAAGAAAAAAAGGGGCAAGACTCAAATCAACAGAATTAGAAATGAAAAGGAGAAGTAACAACTGACACTGCAGAAATACAAAGGATCATGAGAGATTACTACAAGCAAATATATACCAATAAAATGGACAACCTGGAAGAAATGGACAGATTCTTAGAAAAGCACAACTTTCTGACACTGAACCTGGAAGAAATAGAAAATATAAACAGACCAATCGCAAGCACTGAAATTGAAACTGTGATTGAAAATCTTCCAACAAACAAAAGCCCAGGACCAGATGGCTTCACAGGAGAATTCTATCAAAGATTTAGAGAAGAGCTAACATGTATCCTTCTCAAACTCTTCCAAAACATAGCAGAGGGAGGAACTCTTCCAAACTCATTCTACAAGGCCACCATCACCCTGATACCAAAACCAGACAAAGAAGTCACAAAAAAAGAAAACTACAGGCCAGTATCACAGATGAACACAGATGCAGAAATCCTCAACAAAATACTAGCAAACAGAATCCAACAGCACATTAAAAGGATCCATACACCATGATCAAGTGGGGTTTATCCCAGGAATGCAAGGATTTTTCAATATACACAAATCAATCAATGTGATACACCATATTAACGAATTGAAGGATAAAAACCATATGATAATCTCATTAGACACAAAAAAAGCTTTTGACAAAATTGAACACCCATTTATGATAAAAACTCTCCAGAAAGTAGGCATAGAGGGAACCTTCATCAAAATAATAAAGGCCATATATGACAAAACCACAGCCAACATTGTTCTCAATGATGAAAAACTGAAACCATTTCCTCTAAGATCAAGAACAAGACAAGTTTGCCCACTTGCACTGTTATTATTCAACATAGCTTTGGAATTTTTAGCCACAGCAATCAGAGAAGAAAAAGAAATAAAAGGAATCCAAATCAGAAAAGGAGAAGTAAAGCTGTCACTGTTTGCAGATGACATGTTACTATACATAGAGAATCCTAAAGAAGCTACCAGAAAACTACTAGAGCTAATCAATGATTTGGTAAAGTAGCAGGATACAAACACATGGAGGCTACATTCCTATACACTAATGATGAAAATCTGAAAGAGAAATTAAAGATACACTCCCATTTACCATTGCAACAAAAAGAATAAAATACCTAGGAATAAACCTACCTATAGAGACAAAGACTTGCATGCAGAAAATTATAAGACATTGATGAAAGAAATTAAAGATGATATAAACAGATGGAGAGATCTACCATGTTCTTGGATTGGAAGAATCAACATTGTGAAAATGACTATACTACCCAAAGCAATCTACAGATTCAGTGCAATCCCTATCAAACTACCAATGGCATTTTTAACAGAACTAGAACAAAAAATTTCACAATTTGGATGGCAACACAAAAGACCCCGAATAGCCAAAGCAATCTTGAGAAAGAAAACGGAGCTGGAGGAATCAGGCTCCCTGACTTCAGACTATACTACAAAGTTACAGTAATCAAGACAGTATGGTACTGGCACAAAAACAGAAAGATAGATCAATGGAACAGGATAGAAAGCCCAGAGATAAACCCACGCACTATGGTCACCTTATCTTTGATAAAAGAGGCAAGAATATACAATGGAGATAAGACAGCCTCTTCAATAAGTGGTGCTGGGAAAACTGGACAGCTACATGTAAAAGAATGAAATTAGAACACTTCCTAACACCATACACAAAAATAAACTCCAAATGGATTAAGGACCTAAATGTAAGGCCAGACACTATAAAACACTTAGAGGAAAACATAGGAAGAACACTCTTTGACATAAATCACAGCAAGATCCTTTTTGACCCACCTCCTAGAGAAATGGAAATAAAAACAAAATAACAAATGGACCTAATGAACTTAAAGACTTTTGCACAGCAAGGAAACCATAAGCAAGATGAAAAGACAACCCTCAGAATGGGAGAAAATATTTGCAAACGAAGCAACTCACAAAGGATTAATCTCCAAAATATACAAGCAGCTCATGCAGCTCAATATCAAAAAAAAGAAAACCAACCCAATCCAAAAATGGGCAGTAGACCTAAATAGACATTTCTCCAAAGAAGATATACAGATTGCCAACAAACACATGAAAGAATGCTCAGCATCACTAATCATTAGAGAAATGCAAATCAAAACTACAATGAGGTATCACTTCATACCAGTCAGAATGGCCATCATCAAAAAATCTATAAACAATAAATGTTGGAGAGGGTGTGGAGAAGAGGGAACCCTCTTGCACTGTTTGTGGGAATGTAAATTGATACAACCACTATGGAGTATAGTATGGAGGTTCCTTAGAAAACTAAAAATAGAACTACCATATGACCCAGCAATCCCACTACTGGGCATATACCCTGAGAAAACCACAATTCAAAAAGAGTCATGTACCACAATGTTCATTGCAGCTCTATTTAAAATAGCCAGGACATGGAAGCAACCTAAGTATCCATCTTCAGATGAATGGATAAAGAATATATGGCACATATATACAATGGAATATTACTCAGCCATAAAAAGAAATGAAACTGAGTTATTTGTAGTGAGGTGGATGGACATAGAGTCTGTCATACAGAGTGAAGTAATTCAGAAAATGAAAAAAAAGTTCTGATGTACCTGGGGGCAGGACAGGAATAAAGACAGAGACATAGAGAATGGACTTGAGGACACAGGGAGGGGGAAGTGTAGCTGGTATGAAGTGAGAAGGTAGCACTGACATATATACACTACCAAATGTAAAATAGTTAGCTAGTGGGAATCAGCAAGTGGGAGGGGATATGGGCATATATGTATACATATAGCTGATTCAGTTTGCTATACAGCAGAAACTAACACAACATTGTAAAGCAATTATACTCCAATAAGATGTTAAATAAATAAATAATAAATAAATAAATAATTACTAGATGCCTAAATATTCTTTCATATTTAATCCCAGTTGTTCCTTATGTTGCTGTAGCATGTAGAATATTTTCTGTTATTAATTCTCTCTTCTCCTCTTTTCTCCTGTTAAACTCAAAGCTCTGTGAGGTGAGGGAGATATATAGATAGATATAGATATACAGGAAATATCGATATAGATTTAGCCACAACTTTAGATTCAGTACATAGTCAACAGCCTAGAAACAGTAGATCCTTGATATATGGCCCTTAAACAATGAGTAAAATCTTAAAAAAAAAAAGTATTCTAGCCCATCAATCCTAAATACATTGTAAACTGATTATATCTAATGTATTGGCAGAAGTGCTTGAAATCAAGCAAACTGAATTATTTTTATGTGCCAATTCTACAAAATATATATTTTCCACACAAAATGCAGTAGTTCTACTAATAATCACAACTGCCAATGTGTAATTTACCGTCCTTTTTAGGCTAAGCAGCTATAAAAGAATTCAAAAGCTACTCACACACGCCCAATCCTGCCCTTAGCTGAATAAATCATTTTGAATTTAGCTTATTTCTTTTGGTCTATTTTATGTAAATGTTAAATTTATAAGTTTAATTATAAACCTTGTTTTACATTACTGAAATAATTGTAAATATTGGAAAAATGCAAAGGATCAGTCAAAAAAATTGCAAATTAATAAAAGGCTGTTTTCTCATGATTTAAATGGCTCACACACATAAGTATTTCCTCCTAAGCAGTCTTACAGCTTCTTGGTTCTCTTTGGTTAAACAAAAAGTGTTTCATTAGCTGTTAAGGTGAAGAAAGAATTCACTGTTTTATACCATGAAGCATCATTATATCTCCACTTCTATCTAAGGAACCCTTTCTATCTTCAACTCCAGTCTGTAAACGATTCTTTCTGGGCAGAGATGAGAATTCTTCCTCTGCCCTCATATTATAGAGCACATAATGGTAGAGAAGAAATAGACAAAGAAATAGATTCAGCCTAGATACAGGAAATGATATGGAATAAGTAAGCAAACAACCGCATTTTTCAGGGCATATAGGAAAAAGGTCTACCTACCTCCACAGAAGCCATTGATATGATTTTACTGGGATAATTTTGAGTAGTGACTTAGGGTATTCTGAAAAAAATAGCATACTTTCTCATTCAAGGGCATACCTACCCCTGTATAGAATACAGTGGCGTCCAGGATGGCTTATGACATCAATATAGATGGTCAAATTCATTTGAAAGAAATAATGGAATCCATAATGGGCTAAAATAAAAACTGTCTACTTTGCTACATTGCTTAATTGTTCTATTGTTTTCTCTGTACAGAAAACATAAACATTTATAAGTGGTTTTACCATATATTATATAATTATGTTATTTGTAGGTAAATGTTTAAAAATCTTAAATATTTCTTATATCATCAAGTAATTTCAAACGTCTTCTACATTTTTTTCTCAGTACTCCCAAAATACAGAATTCCAATCCCAAGTAGATCTTAACTGATTATTACAGTAGGCAAGTTAGTCAAAAACTGAAAAATCTTCAACTTTATAAAAAGCTTGCTTCATGAAATTAATATATATTTATTTAAGCTGCATTTCACTAACTCATATAATTAAATAAAATGTTTTGTCTGCTTTTCAATGTCATTTGAGCATAACTGAATAAGAGAAAATCTGGAGTGCATATTTTCAAACAATGACGAAAATATGCATATTTTCAAGTAATCAAGAAAATATACAGTGTAAGATATTATCTGTTTATACAGAGACTCCCACTCTTAAAAATGTTTCCAAAAATTGTTCCTGTTTGGTTAAAACCAAAAGCTAGTTCACAATTCCTTATCAAATGGCAAAAAGTAAAACTACTCAATAGTTTAGGAAAGAAAAAATATTTAGTAAAATTATCAGGGGGGTTTCGCATAGGCAGCAAGTCCTGTAATTACTTTTCTGATTTTTGGAGAGGAAAACCAGAGATACCTTTGCTATTATAACATGAGTTTCCAGGCTACTTTTATAAAGTTCAAGACTTGTGGATTATATTTTATTGGAAAGGCAATATAGTTTCAAGAGAAATAACTACTATTAATAATAATACTTTCTCTAGAGGTTGATATAGAAGCATAATAGCAAAAGCAATACAACATATTTTGATGTATTTTTTCCCATTAGAGTTTCTTGCACTGACTATAAAAAGCTGAAGTGTAAGAATTTGGGATTTATTTGTTTTGTTTTTGTATTCTATAATGCAGTTACTTTCTTTGAATGCAATAATTGCTCATTTATCCATTTAGATAAGAATAGATTTCTAGAAATAATAGATCTCTGACTATCTTGACATAGCAGGGCCTAAGCTATCCCTAGGCAGCATTATAAAGTTGAAAATGTTTTTAAAGTGTTTTTTGTGTGTTTCAAAATTAAGTATATTAAATTCTCATTTAAGGCAGTTATAAAAATAAAACTGGAGTATTAATATAATCTGGAACTATTTAAGACAACAATTTTAATGCTTTTCTTTACAGTAAAAGATTAGTTGCATAGAGGAGAAGAAAGGCCAGTCAGTTTCACCTGAAAGTGTTTATTCCAGCGCACTGGTCAGCTTCATCCCAAAGCAAAAGTCTGCTCCTTTAAAACTGATCATGACTTGCCTCTTCCTACAACTCCCTCCCATTTGAGAAATGCAGGTTTAGACAATCCCACTAGATTTTTCAACTGGCTATGGAGAAAAGAATAAGATATATGTGTGATATTATTAACTCTTTATTCTACAATATTCAATTATTCTAGTTCATGCAAATTTATACAATAGAAGCATTTTAAACATTTTGAAATTGATAGGAATATAAAGTAGAATTTAAACACATAGCAAATAAGAAAACATCAGTCTAATAATTTTCATTATCCAGCACAGTGTCATGTAGCCATTTCAAAACTTTAGTCTTCTGTTATCTTTGATGAGCCCACTTTGTCTCACTCTAAGTGACATTAATTCCACTTTTCAGAGAAAATAAAAGACTCTAGATAAAAATGGAACTATTTTCTTGCCACTAAACTTTAACATTTTCATCAATCCCTACTGTCTATCCTATTTCCTAAACCTAATTCATCCATCTGGATTACGATTCTCACATATTCCTGCCATCTCATGAGTGGGCTGTCCCTTTTACAATAATCAACTTTCTTCTGCTACTCCTTCTAAATTAGATCCTTCCCAGAGAAGGTTAATGATACACATGTCTCTTCATTGTCAAAAAATACTTTGTACATAAAATCCCCTCTCTCTGCTATTGTTTTTTCTCTTTCCCTTTATAAGGTAGAGCTGTTGAAAAAAACTTTTTCATCCTATTGTTTTATAATCCCATTCAGCCTTAAACTCTGCATTTTAGCCACGGCACCCAGAATGAAATAAAACTGTTTTGCCAATCATCTTAGTGAAGAATGCAATGAACTCTTCAGCTGAAGGGCACTCTGCATTGAGTCTGTGGATTGTATCCTCACACAGCAAGCATTTTCATCCTTTGCATTTTATGATATCAAATTCCCATAGTTTTGTCCAAAGCCATTTCTTCTGGTTTCCTTTGCAGTCTCTACTTCCTTTAATTTTTTTTAACATTTTAATGTCTTAAGAATCTTATTTTCTTTTTCCCCAAAGCTCTGTCAAAGCGAACTCATTCAATAGCATGCTTCCAGTTATCCGCCATAACAGAAATGACTGCATCATCATATCTCGTGTTTAGATTGCTCTTCTGAGCAAGTCCTCATATATCACTGTTATCTGGACATTTTCACTTGTATGTCCAACAAGTACGTAAAATTGGGTTGTTCACATCTTTTCATTAAAATTTGCTTGGTTTTTTTTGTTTGTTTCTTTGTTTCTCTTCTCAAAAAAAAAAAAAAAAAGACACAATTCACCTTGTTTTCTAAGGCAAAAAATTAGATATCGTCCATGATTCTCTTGTCTGTGCCCCACTTATTAACCACATCCAATCAGTTTAAAAGTGCCATTAATTACATGTCTAGAATGCCTCTTCAAACCATGCATTTTCCCATCATCCTTCATCTTCCTAGACTTTTCCACCATTATCTCTTCCTCAATCAATGGGATAATGGGATTACTCTGTCTCCTAATTACATTTTGTTTGTTTTCAAACAAACATTCTCCAATCCATTTACATAAGGCACCCAGGTAAGCTTACAACTCTATATTTCTTATTTAGGCATTATTTATCTTTCCTCCACTCATTCATTTCCACAAATATTTATTGAGCACCTACTATGTGCCAGTCATAATCCTATGTGCTGATCAGATGGTGATGAGCCAAATAAACAAGGTAGATTACACTGGGCTTCCAGGCAAGAACTTGTTGAAAGTAAAATATTGAAGCTGAGAATTAAAGGATGAATATGTGTCAGCCAGTGAAAACATGAGGATAGAAGAGGGGATTTAGGTTACAAGAAAAGTAAATTTGAACTTGCTTGCATAAGAAAGATCTTGTTGATTTTGAGAAATTGAAAGATCACTGTGGTTGAAATTCAGTAAGTAGAGTAGTGGAAAGAGATGATGCTTGCTTGGGAGACAGGGTTCAAATTGCCTTTCATATTGATGAAAATATAAAGTATTGGATGGCTTTAAGAAGATAACTATTACCATATATTTAATTTATATATATATATATATATATTTTAAAGCTCATACCTTCTGCTGTGTGGGGGAAAGAGGGGAAGTCAGGAGGCAGGCTAGGAAGCTACTACAATAGATCAAGGAAGAGCTGATATATCATGGACTATAGCAGTGGCAGATATATTTTATACCTGTTTTTGAGAGGACAGCCTGATCCCTTATCATCTCCTTACTCTCTCACCTCACTCTCCCTCCAACCAACAATTTATCCTGCAGTCATATATTTTGTTTCAGTCCTAAAAAGTGCTCTCCCTTCACTTTACATATTTCCTCTCTACTTAGACACTGAAAGCTATCCACTTAGACTATACTTCCTCTGGGAAGCACCCTCTGCTTCCATAATATCTTGTACTTGTTATATTGCTAATCACATTTCATTGCAATTGCCTGTAGACCCTTCCACTTGTAGGAAGCTCTATATAGGTGGATCAGTGACCATGCCTAACTTGGTCTACTGGCATCCCTAGTACCTAACAGATTTTCTAGCACGTGGTAGATATTCAATGAATATTTGTTGAGTGATACTTAAAAGATAATGTTCTCCTTTACTCTCCTATCCTTAATAAACATACCAACCCACCTATTGATTTCATAGCACTTAATTTTTGTCATTTAAATTCAAAATATGTCTGCAACTGGAGATCTTTTTTTTTTTTTCCTTTTAGTAATACTTCCAAGACTTAAAGTGCAACAGATGTTTTAATGGTAAAAGCTTACTTGTATTTGGCTCCTGAGGTAGATGGAATTAATTTATACCAAAGGTAAATTAGAGAAAATGATTTTCCTTTAAACAGAAGTATTTCAAATGAGTGATCAAGTAATAAACGCCTATTATGTATCAAAAACTGTGCTATTTATTATAAAAACTGAAGTATACATCACAATGATTGCTCTCAATTAGTTTGAAATCTATTTGAAGAATCAAAATTAAGGACAGAATAGTAAATAGAAGATAAATATTAAGCAGACCCTATATTAAATACTACACTAGTGAAAAAATATAGTCAGAGAAATACATATAAAGATGGAAGACCGTCTTTTCACCGTAGACAGAGAGGCCTTATTTAAGTTTAGCTCTTGACTCTAGCATTCAGGTTTGGAACAGAGAAGAGTGGAAAGTGGGAGAGAGGTAAATTGTAGTTTGGGACAAAAAAGAGTAATTAAATTAGCATGATGTCTGAAGCATTGTCTACAGGCAATATTGGGCTGGAGTTAAATTGACGTTTTGAGATGAATTGAAACATATTTTTTACAAATCCGAAAGAGCATATTTTAGTGAGTCTTTACAATAAAGAAGAACACTTTAGATTTTATACTGGAGGCAATGAGTGCCATAAGTTTCATCAGTGACTTTTATTTTTTTCTCTACTGGAAGGTAGTTAGATACTGGTTAGGAAAAGAAACACTAAATACCTATCCTGAATCATAAAAATAAAGAGAAAAATAATAAAACAAAATATTTTATGATTAAGGTATACAAGCATTTGATCCAGTTTAATGTATTCAAGTACTTAGATTGAAACTATTTTGAACATTTTGCTCCTACAGCCAAGGCTTCAGGAATTTGTCGGGTTTTATCTTCAGTTATCTGGGAGGAGAGATAAAAACCATTCCAGGTTTAGAAGTGATGATCAGATAGACACAATGAAAAGCACTTAAATATGTTATTGTTATTGTTTTCTTGAGCAAGTCTTTTATTTCCATGTATGTTATTAGTCTATTTTTTATGTTACCTATTGGGATAACATTTGTATTTCAAAATGTTTGTATAGTTACTTTTTAATTGCATATGCTTATGAGGAAGTTTTTGAACAATATGGCAAGCATAAGAAGAAGAAAAAGCACAACTAAACAAAAAATATGAAAATAATATCTAAACTCATACTATCTATGTACAACTCACCAAAATAGATGACATTTTCTAGACTGCTTTTGATGCACATGGATGGATGGATGGATGGATGGGTGGTCGGATGGAAAAAATCTTATTGAAAAAGGTTATGTTGTCCATGTTATTTTTAATTGATCGTTTTTATTTTGTCATTGTAAACTACACATTAAAATAAAATTTTACCATTTATTTACTTTTAAGTGTACACTTAAGTGATATTAAGTACATGCACAGTGTTGTGCAACCCATTACCATCATCATCTCAGAACTCTTTTCATCTTGCAAAACTGAAACTTGTATACATTAAACAATAGCTCCCCATACCCCCTCCTCCCAACTGCTGGGAACCACCATTCTACGTTCTGTTTCCATGAATTTGACTACTCTAAGGTATCTCATATAAGTGGAAGCATACAGCATTTGTTCTTTTGTGACTATTTTATTTCACTTGACATAATATCTTCAAGTTTCATCCATGTTGTAGCATGAATAGGAATTCCCTTCCTTTTTAAGGTATAAAAAATATCCCATTGTGTTTATACACCACATTTTGTTTATCTGTTCATCTGTAGATTAACACTTAGGTTGCTCTGGCTATTGTAAATAATGCTGTTATTAACATGCGTGTACAAATAGCTTTTGAAGACCCTGCTTTCAATTCTTTTGGGTATACACACAGAAGTAGAGCTGCTGGCACATAGGGTGATTCACTTTTTTTAATTTGGGGGGAAAACCACCTGTAATATTTTCCATAGTAGCTGCACATTTTACATTCCACCAACATTGCTAGTAGGATCCGATTTCTCCACATCCTTGCCAACACTTATGTTTCTGCGTTTTTGTTGTTTTGTTTAATACTGGCCTTGCTAATGGATATGAAGTGATATTTCTTTTGTATATATATATATATATATACATACACATATATATACATATATATATATATAAAATCTCCCAATTCTTTTGAGATTTTCAAATGTACTCCATACAGATCAGAAATGAGAAAGAAGGTTGACAAACAGATATACACATTGCAAATTATAAGAACACGTCCACTTTGACATTTACAAACCTCATGGGCTGTTTTCTTCATTAGATTTCATCAAAGTTTCTTTTGTTTTTCTTTTATCTAAGCTAGCTTTTATTTTGATAATTTCTTCTGTATTTCCTATTTTGTTAATATCTGCTTTTTTATCGTGGTAGTAATATGCATAACATAAAACATTATCATTTAAATTATTTTATGTACACAGTTCAGTAGCATTAAATACATTCACATTGCCATGCAAATGTTATTTTTAATATTATAAAAAACAGTGCACATGACTGCTTAAAACAAAATAATATAATTATAAAATGAAAAGTAACCATCCCACCACCTCCACTACTCATTTCCCTTCACACATATTAGTCCTACTCCCCATTTCCATCATATTTAAGAGTTTGTATTTCAACCTCTTCTAGTGGTTATTTAACATTATAACTAAAAATACTATATTCATAAATCCCTATTAGTTATTCATTAAAGTACAGAATTATAATGAGCAAAACATGAAATTCTAACCTATTTCAATTTTTCCCTAAAGGAATTTACTTCTAATGTTCTGTGACTTCCTTTTCTCTGTTCAGATGTGTTTTTGTTTGTATTTTTAATGTTAATGCTATCATACTCTTTGGGGTTCTTGGATCAAATTCCAAGGTATTTGTGTAGGTCTGGAGGGGCTTCCCCACACCAGCAAGCAATTTTTGAACAGCCTGCTGTGTCTGATAATTCAGCTGAATTCTGACACTATCTACTCAGAGACAGCATTATATTCCACAGGATAAATGTTCAATCCCAGGAGACCACCCCCCTCTACAACTTCAATATCCAGTTACAAGTTTAGGTTGTTCCCTGTGCTTCTGACAGACTGGCTACAAATTGGAAGTTCCAACAACCCCTCCAACTCAGGATGCCAATCCCAAATCCAGGTTGTTACCCTGTACTTCTGATGAACTGGCTGTAGATCAGAGCGTCCCACAAAACCCCTCCTTGGGTTTCACTGATTTGCTAGAATGGCTCACAGAACTCCGAGAAACATTTTGCTTACTAGATCACTGGTTTATCACAAAAAGGATATAACTCTAGAACAGTCAGACAAAAGAAATGCATAGGGCAAGATATGTGGGAAGGAATGTGGGGCTTCCATGAACTCTCCAGGCACGATTTTCTTCCCAAATCTCCATGTGTTTACCAACTTGAAGGCTCTCTGTACCCTGTCCTTTGGGGTTTTATGAAGGCTTCAATTACATAGTCATGATTGATCAAATCATTGGCCATTGGTGATTGATTCAACCTCCAGCCCCTCTCCTCCCCAGAGGTGGGGGGTGGGGGTCCTCAAAGTTCCAACCCTCTAATCATGCCTTTGGGTCTCCTGGCAACCAGCCCCCAGCTTTAGGTGCTGGTCCAAAAGCCACATCATTAACAGAGGAAAAGACACCTCTGTGTTCTTGTCACTTAGGAAATTCTGAGGGTTTTAGGAGCTTTATTCAAAAAATGGGATGAAGACCAAATATATATTTCTATTAGAAATCACAATATCACACATACTGTATCACTTGCTTTTCTTTTATCTTACTCTGTAAAATAACTCCGTTTTTTTCTGGAGTAAAATGAACAATAATTAATTGTTTTCACATTAATAGACACAAAATTATTGGCAACTTTTCATGAAAAGATACAAATAAGATATCTTTGCATATATGTCATCCTGGGCATGTCTCTTTCTTACATTAAAGAGACAGTGTAACGAAATGGTGAAGAGCCTGGAATCCAGAGCCTGGAGTCAAATCTATCTGCTACTGATTAGCTGTTTGTACATAAGTAAGCTGCTCTAACCTTTCTGTGCCCCTGTTTCCAAATTCATAAAATGAGGCAATGATAGTAACTATTTCGTGGTATCATTTTGAGAATTAAATAATTTGTACAAGCAAACGCCTTAGATTAGTTTTGGCCCAGAGTAAATACTTAATAAATGATGACTATTATTAGCATTTTTACTACTATAGATTTCTACAAGTATAATTGAAAAAGTAAATGGGAAATTATATAAAATTTCAACGATTCACAAATACATCTAAAATGTTTTCTCTAATTTATACCACTGTACACTCTCATACAAATCACATATATAAACATTCTCATTTTCTTGCACTTTATGTCAGAACTCTTGTTAATTTGCCAAGTTTATGAGAAAAAGTAAGATTTCATCCTTGACTTGAGTTGCAACTTACTGTTTATCAATTATGATGAACATCTTTCATTTTTTATTGATACTTTAAGAGATTCTGTAGATTTCCTGTATATAGACTTTGGGGATTTTAAAATTGTCCCTTTGTTGATATCAAACAGGTTTATGGGAACTTTTGATTAGTTCTGATTATTTCCAATTTTTTTTTTGCAAAGTTTGTATTAACCACTATTCCTATGCTATAGAACCAGTAGAGAATTCAGTTTTCTTATTGAAACATGGACTGTTACAAGTAGTTTCTTCAGTAAATAGTTTTACATTGAACTAAATTATCCCTGACTTTATCAAATTTTTATAATTGTTACACTTGGTATTAATGTGTGATTAATACAGAGATGGTAAGAATTTTAAGATATGTATGCATGTGTATGAAGATGGATAGAGTTTAGATAGACAGATAGATAATTTTTTTTAAAGTTTACTTTCTGATGGTATAATCAAAAAATAATTTAAATTATTTTAATCCATAACTAAATTGAAACATTGATAAAATCACATAAGTAATTTCATCTAAAAACTGTCATTTCAGGCTTGGATAAGGCAACTCCATGATTTATCATGAATCTAAAACTGTACAACTCTTTTCATTTAACATAAACTTTTAGTAAGTAGTATATGACAGAGTGTAATAAAATTTATTATTATTTTGGTACCCTGTGAAGTTTTATACTGTGACCATTTCTGCTTTACCATCACTATGATTATTCAGTGTATACTTAGTTAGTCACACTTACTCTTCTACCAGTGATTCTCCACCTGTAACTAGGCATAGTAGGCAAAATAATGCCCCTTCCCTTCATAGTGATGTCCACGTCTTAATCTCTGGAACCAGTGAATGTGTTAGGTTACATGACAAAGAGCATAAAGGTTGCAGTGGGAATTGAGGTTGCTAATCAGGTCATATTAAAATGGTGGGATTATCTGGGATTATCCAAGTAGTTCCAATGTAATGACAGGGATCCTTATAAATGCACAAGGGAGGAAGGAAAGAGAGAGAGAGAGTCAGAGAGATGGCAACATGAGGATTTAGTCTGACTTTATTGGCTTTGAAGACAGAGCAATGGGCCCACAAGCCACAAAGTGCCCTTGGCCCCTACTATCTGGACAATGAATAAAAGGGGATTTTTCTCCTAGAGCCTCCAGAGGGAGTAGAACCCTCTAAACTTTGAACTTAGCCCAGTTAGACTAGTTTCAGGCTTCTGACCTCCAGAACTTTAAATAATCATATGTGTTGTTTTAAGCCACAAAGTTTGTTGTAATTTTTTACAGCAGCACCAAGAAACTAATAAAATAGCATTCATTCAGAGTACATAAAGTCATATACGGGAACCACCAATAGCATTTAGGTGCTTCCTAAAAATATTAAGTATACAAGACACATAAAATATATGTCAGTGAAGGTCAATGAAAGACATGGTAAAGTGTAATATGTGGCCTCATGTCATTAATTTCTCCTAATGTGCCTAGCTCATTAAAATAATGGGTACCTGGCTAATACTGCAGTATTAAAGTTGTGTTTAATGTAAGTGGAAAAAAGATTTGATCTTAAATCATACTTTACTTAGTATATGGAAAAATGAATAGCTAACATTCACTTATTTAAAACCACATATCTTTTTTGAAAATTAAATAAAAACCTACAGTTATTTTAATGGGATTAATCTCCTCTTTATAATATGCCCAAATTAGCACATCTTATTACTAAAACTGATATGCATTTTGCTAAATTATTGAGATAATGTCATTAAATTTTCATTTTCATCATGGGGGGTTATGTGTGTGTGTGTGTCTGTGTGTAACCAAAATGAGACATTTTTGGGAACTAATCTATGTCCATTACCAAACTTTTAAGTACATAATCAAATTTGTAACTATAGAAAAAAGTATATGAATGAAAGAAACAGTATATGATTATAGGTCCATTCAGCCTGGAAACACAACGTGGTGGAAAACAATACTATGCATTTGTATTATAATGGAGAATTTTTTTCTCTGTTCATGTTATTCCATTATAGCAGTATAAATACATTAGTACATTAGAGGCATATCCAATTCATTGGACCATGACAATGACGATAAAAATAAAAATAGATAGCTAAATGGAAACAGTGCTCCATAACTTAAAAAGAAATGCTTCCACAAACTTTATCCTTTATCTCATAATATTTTTCCTATATAAATGATATCTAGAAACATACCTTTCTTAGGTTCAGTTCTGTCCTCTTATATATTTCTTAGACAAGCAATCACATGAAACTGTTTTGAACAAAATGTAAACTCCCTAATTTAAGGTCCATTTACCTCTTCCTCAAAGCTCTTAACTGTCTCCCTTCTCCGACTCTGCACTTAAATCACATGAATGGCTGATGGGATCCCCAATGTGTGATGTCCTCTCTCACCTCCTACTCTTTGTACATGCTATTCCCTTTGCCTGTTAAATAATTACACAACACTTACGTATATTTTCCTCTGAACTTGCCAGCTCAAATTATTACTGGCACAGTATTCATAATTCTATTTTCTCTTTTATCTTTATGTGTGGTGACATTAAAATCTACTAATTCTTCTAATTCTGTCTTATATCTGGTAGGAGATCTTAACCCTGATCCTGGGAATGCAATCCCTAATTTCAGTGTCATGTTCCTTAAAATCTGATCAAGATTTAGGCATTACTTTAACTTATAACTCTGAACGTTTTGGATTGAAAACAATATATCCATTTGATTTATTTGAAATTCACAATAACATTTGGTTTCACAAATAGGTTACAGAAGAGTGCTTGCAGATAAGCCATTAATGCTTTGAATACTCAAAATTCTAATTTAAAGAAAATTTCAGAAATTTATGTCTTACTCTGACAGTCAAATACATCAGACACGTTTTTCCAGGCAAAGAAAGATATATTTGGATTGAGACCAGACCATGTAAAATTTTCTAAGAGATATATTTTATCTGACTACTTTATATTACTAAAGCAATATTATCTGTACTTACAACTTTCCTAATATGTTCTACAGCACAAGAAAATTCTTGCGGGATCCTGGAGCACAAGACACAAGCTTAAAAGATGAATAAAAGAATTGAGTGGATTTATCCTTACTAGACAAGATTGAAGGAAATTTAATGAGTAGCTAGGGAGGATTAGACCTAGTTCCATTTTTATTCTATTGCATATCAGAGTTTTTAAAACTGAAACTTGCAGACTAGTTCTATTCAGAATTTCCACCTTATGTTTATTTTAGCCCCCATGATTTCTCCATAATATTAAGACATTTTTTTAAATGAAAAAAAACAACAAACAATAACAGCAGCAACAAAATCTAACCCTCAGAAAATGCCAAATGACCAGTACATTTACCTGAGGGGTAAAATGGGGGACAAGAAGGTAGCTGAATACCGTTTTATACCACTATTGACAAGGATGAAAGTGATCCCCCTAATCCCTCCCTCCCTGCTTCCCTCCCTTCTTTCCTTCCTTCCTTCCTTCCACCCCTCTCTCCCTTCCCTCCCTCCCTCCCTGCTTCCCTCCTTCCTTCCTTCCACCCCTCTCTCCCTTCCCCCCTCCCTCCCTCCCTGCTTCCCTCCTTCCTTCCTTCCACCCCTCTCTCCCTTCCCTCCCTCCCTCCCTTCTTCCCTCTTTCCCTTCCTTCCTTCCTCCCTTCCTTCTGCAAAGTTAAACACCTGCTAAATGTTGAATTAGAAAGACAAAATTGAAATATAAAATGGAACAGAGTGTTAGGAGACTAACAAGATCATAAGATATGGTAAGAACAAGCAAGCAAGTCGAATTATGAAGCAAAGATGTCCCACCAGAAGACTAGCTGAACCAACGTGAGCACTACATGTAGAGGCTGTTAGAGTAAAAGGGAAATTTGCATGAGACAAAAACTTCCTAGGAGTTTGTTTTGGAATAAGATACTATTTACTTTGACATGGAAACTTAAACAGAGAATCTAAGATAGGAGGGCAGAATCTATAATTGAAAAGCTTTTTTTTTTCTTTCTAAATCACTGCTTAATTTCATGGATGATTGAAATTTTCCATTTCAAAATATATTCAATTCTCGAAGAAAGTTACTTGTCTATAAAATGTCCACTCCTGTTAAAATGAACAAAGAGGGATCCACAAAGTTTGGTTACATATACAATAGTTAAAACAAAGGTAATTTTAGTTTGCTTAAAGATGGATGATTTCATTTATGAGAATGTGAGTACACCTGCAGTTGGGGATGGAGCAATATGTATTTCTGACAATTCTAAGGACATTTTAATAAGAGTTGTTTCACTTCATTAACATCAGCTTTTTAATTTAAAGGTGAAATTGAATAAATGAACTATTAATACCTGTCTTTTCATGTACCCATATAATGTGATTAACCATACACTGGAAATATATGTGCCTAATTTTACCAAACTTTTATTCTAATATTTCAATTTTTATCATGTAATGAGCATATCATAGATTGGGAAAAATTGTAATTGTTATTGTACAACTGAATTATGATTTTTTTTTTGTATTTTCAACTGTTTTAGGTACTAGAGAGGAAACACAAAAAGTACTCCAATGATATATAGCAAGAATTTGGTTTGCAGGAAATATGTTGTATTCGATTATGTCTCTTCATTTTATTATATTTTTATTAGATAAGCTTTCAATTAAACTAAAATATGCATTAAGGAGTGTATAAATCTTATATGTACAGGCTAGTGAATTTTCACAAAATGTACACACCTGTGTTACTATTACTTAGATAAAAAATTAAAATATTACCAGAACCCCCAAAAAACATTTTTGAAGGTTTTTCTAAATACTAACTAAAGTCTCAATAACAAGAACCCTTCTGATTTCCATCACCACAGATTACTTTTACCATTTTTACTTCATATAAATGGAGTTACACAGTGAATACTTTTATGTGCCTAACAGTTTTTTATACAATTTTATGATGTGAAATTCTTTTTCATTAGCCCATTTTTATTGCTGAATACCAATTATTTGGCTACACAATTTATCTGTTCATCTAATGATAGACATTTAGTTGCTTCTAGATTTTGTGTATTCAAAGTGATGCCAGGGATATTACTATGTGTATCTTTAAATGCATATATATATATACACATTTTTTGTTGAGTATATTTCTAAAATTTAAAGTGCTAGGTCTTGGAGTGTATATGTGCTCAACTTTAGTATATATTGCCAAAGAGTTTTCTGAAGTGTTTCTACCAATATAGGCTCTCATCTCTTGTGTGTGGTACTTCCTGTAATTCTACTTTTTCAACAACAATTGTGACTTTCCCTTTTAAAAATTTAACCACTTTGTTATGAGCATTTTGATTGGCTTTAATTTGCTTTATGCTGTATCTAAAATGAGTAACTTGTCATTTTCTTATTGATTATCTGAATATCATTGCAAAGTGTTCGTTCAAATGTTTCCTTTTTTTTCTCACATTTTCCTACTGGCTTGTCTTTTTGTTGTGATTTGAAGATGTCCTCTATGTATTCAGAATATTAGAACCTTGTTGGTTGTATGTATATCAAATATCTTCTCCAACACCAATACTATGATTAACAAATATTCTTAATTTAATGTAATCTAACCTGTCAGTCTTTTATAATTAAGGACATTTTGCATCCTGTTTTACAAAATGTTTACTTACCCCAAAGTCATAACGGTATTTTTCTATATTAACTTCTGAAAGCTTTAGTGTTTTGCTTTTCACATTTAGGTATACAGTGTATGTTGAATTCATTTTCGTATATGGTTTGAAGTAGAGGTCAAGTTTCACTTTTTTCCAATTTATGTATTCAGTTGATCTCACACCATTTATTGAAAAAGCTATCCTTCCCTGAATATATTATGATATTACCTGTCAGAAATTAAGTGAACATATGTGAAGAAGATATTTCTGAACTATATGTTCTATTCATTGGTTTTATCCTTGTGCATATATGATGTCAAATTTATATTAGCTTCATAATAGTTCTTGATATCTGGTCGTGCTATTCTTCCAAATTTGCTCTTCCTCGAATGGTTTTCTTATTCTTAGTTCTTTTTACATATAATACTTTAAAATCAAGTCACCAATTAAAACAAACACACATACAAATCTGCTGTGATGGTGATTGTATTTAATTTGTATCTTCCAGTACATGCACACAGTATATTTCTATATTTATACAGGTCTTAAATTTCTCCCAACAATTTTGTGTATGTGTGTGTACATAGACGTCTTACAATGTTACATTTATTTGATTTTGTGTGTAACACTGTAAGTGGTATCATCTTTTAAAATTATTTTCTGCTTGTTGCTTTCATGTGGCCAAACAATTGGTGTTTTTACATCGACTTTGTAGGATGCTGAATTCCTTCAACAATTGTAAGAGTTTACCTGAAGATTCTTGGGTTTTCTAAGTACACATTCATTTTCTCTGCAAATAATGACAGTTTTATTTCCTTATTCCATTTCTTACGACTTATATTTCTTACTATGTCTTTATTACCTTGGCTAAGTTCTCCAGTATAATTGTGAAGAGACAATGCTATGCAGTAATAAAAAGTACCCTGTTATTTTGGAATGAGAATGTGGTCTGAGGATGGTTGTGCATTTTTACACTGGGTCCTTTAGTCTTCACCCTTTTATAAATGTGTAAGATTAGGATGACCTTTCAAATTTACATGGTAGGAAGAAAAGTAGGACATTATTGCCATACCGTATGACTTATATTTAACTTATTCTGAAATATATTCCATATTGTTATACACGTTTGCCATTGTAGAAAGAAAGCTTAATCAGTCAGCATTTGCAGTACTCTAAAAGCCTGTGGTAGGTAAAAAGAAATTGACTTGGTATTAAAACTTCAAGTTAACCATCTGTTAAACTTATGGTTGATTTAAGCAATGAAAAGCATCCTTACAGAGAATTTGAAGTTATAAGAGATATTATTCCTCTGGTCTAATTGTGAGAAAAGCCAACAACCTATTACTGATTATTTCAACATTAAAAAAAAAAAATGTAACAACTTAAAACTTGTCTCTACTTAAATGGAGGTGTATCTTCTAACTGTTTGGTTACCCAGCTATTTAATATTGTACTTTTCTCAAAGTGGAAAAATTTGTATACCAGTGAATTTTCTATGATTTAATGAAAACATATGACACACACAAATTTGCTTCCTCCAGATAGTCAAGTTCAATTGACTTCTCAGGGCTCCTTGTCATTTTTATTGTAGTTAATGTGTTGATTTAAAAACTCTAAACCCACCTCAATTTCCCTGAATTAACGTAAATTGGTTTGGGGGGTGTGTGTAGAATGGGGCAATGCATCCAGGAGCACTGCGGTTGCCTTATAGGTGGTGTGTCCCAGACTCCTTAGGAACAAGTCTGGGACAAGAGGAGGGGCCTCTGGCATCCCGGGCACCCAGGTGTTTCTCATCTAGGACACCCTTGTCGGCCAGTAGAACTCCTGAGATCTAGAGAGATGGGATTTCTACTGGGAGGAGGGTAGGGGATGCAGCCACTGGGTCCTGTCTGATTGCAATCTGAGCTGCTCCTGACACTCAAGAGCTTCCCTGCCCATCCTCTTCCTGCCCTTCTGTCAGCACCCTTTCTCTCAGGAGAAAGGCTTCAATATTTTACCATTACTTATTATGTCTGCTATAGGCTACTTGTTAGACAACTCTTATCTGATCAGGACACTTCTCCTCTCTTCTTTCTTTACTTGAAGGTTTTCTTTAAATCATGAATACATTGTTGTGCTTTATCAAATGATTTTTCTTCACTGGTTGATATGATCGCATTGTACTCCCTCACTCCCATTTTGGTTGTTGTTGTTAATGTAGTGATTTTAAAACTGTAAACCCTCCTTGATTTCCTGGAAAAAATGTAAAGTAGTCTTTCCACATTATGCTTTTTATATATTATTTGAATTGCTGATATTTTTTATATGAGTACTTTGTTTCAAATTTTAGTTTTGTGGAATATGCTTGTCAATTTTTAATATCGAAGTTACGTTGGACTCAAATATAAGTTGGGAAGAGTACCTTATTTTTCAGTTCAGTGGAGGTATTTGTGTAAGATGAGTATAATTTATTCTTTAAATATTTGGGAAAAGTTCAACACTGGATCCATCAGGGACTGGATTTTTTTTTTTCCAATTGATTCTTACTCAAGCTCTTCATCCTATAACTACAGGGAAAGTTTGATCAGTTGAATCTGCTGTTGACAAGAGTAATGGATGTATTCTGTGGGGTAAAGGAAGGATCTCCTTTAATCTCAGCTTTAAAGAAAGATTTCATAAGTGATTTGATAACATTATTTAAAATACATATTGTCTGCATGCACTAAAACTATAGAGAAAACACATAAATATCTGATATTCATATGAAATATTTTAATGATCCAAGAAATAGATTCAACAGGCATCTAGTATACTCATTTTATCATTACTATTCAGTAGGGCAGCAAATAAACTACTATAAATCTGAAGTTTCTACTGATTTTTTCAGACTGCTATCAGTGTTTAACTATTTTCATAAAATGGTTCCATATAGCAATTAAATTTACACCTATTCCTTGATATAACACGTGTATTTTTTTGTATTAGATAAAACAGTTTTATTATAAGAGAATGATTTTTCAGTGCTAAGAGCTCTGTGGACACTTATTTTGTTTTATTATCAATGACTGAGGTAGCTACACAATTACTCTTGACTTAAAACATTTCTAGTTAAAAGAGTTGTGAGTATGCTATATGTAAAAGAGTGCTGAATACTCAGTCCCCTAGTCATCTGTACAATGTGGTGAGTTAGAAGCTATGTTCAGAAGATCTCTACCTTGCCTACAGGCACTCATTCAAGTACCCACTGAGCCAAAGTCAGATAGCTTTTCATTCAGGCATACATCCTGGCTAGACTATTCAATTTCCACAAGAGAAGGTCAACTCTATTCTGAGGTTGACTGTCTGTTAGCACATATAGGTCAATATTTATCGGGCAGCATAGAATTGCTTTATTCCAATTACTTGCCAGGGAATACAATCTCAAATTCCTTCCTGCCCAATATCTATCTATCAAAGGCCCTTCTGAGAGAAGTCTATTTGTGGAGCATTTCTTCAAGGCTATTCTGTTTATCAGTTCTTCCACATAATATGAAATCGATTGTGCAATAGTTCAGACAATCACAGAAATGAGTAATTTCATCATATCATATTTTTCTGATTCTTCCCTAAATAATCACAGCTATTGAATTATGCACTTGTGTAAATCCACTGCCATTAAAAGAAACAACCAGTCATGTTATTTATAGTTAGGAAACAATAGGGGATATTTCCTTTGATGAAACTTCCTTCTGTTTTGTTTGTTTGTTTGTTTTTTAGGATTGCCTGTATTTCTCCTGAGCAAGTAAATTTGCTTTGATATTATGGACTCTGTATATTGTTACACAGACAAGGTTTCTCATTTCTGTCTTGCTGCTGGAATACTAACAACTACATTAAAGCACATCCTTGGCAAGTGTATAACCTCCTTACATATGCATTTTATAACGTTATTTTATTCCCCAAATTATTCAATACGCTTCCTTATTTTACTCTTTTTTCAACTAATTCAAATGTATATTATGTATCACTAAATGTTGCCTTAAATTATTTATAGCAAAAGAGTGGAGAATAAACAAACTCATAAATAAGTAGAAAAAGTAAATATTATAACAAATGATATTTCAGTTTTAGCTGGTAAATTTGACTTTCTAGATTTATTTTCTTAATGCAGTCAATTGTGCAAGTAGTATTTGTAAGAGGTTTTGTTCAAGATTTGAGTCTTAAAAATCTTTTATTATATCAAAATTAAATCTTAACAGAAGAGAGTTGATTCATAATACTGGAAAGTCCTTGTTTCAAAACACATTTGGTTTTCCTTCTCATGATCCAATAATTTAAGATAATTTCTTTGAGACAGGCAGAAAATTTAACCAGTTTTTTTTTTTCCAGATTCCAGTAAGAGGGAGAACACTTCTCTGAAGAAATTTATTTTGTAAATCCAACATTTAATTATATGTATATAAACATATCCTGAATAGTGACCAATGTTTGACAGTAATTCTATTTTGAAGTTGGTGTAGCATAACTCATTACATATGGATCTTAAACACCCTTATTCCTTTAGTTGAGATAATTTTTTGTATAAGCTATTATGTCCTGAGTTGGTCAGTTTGGTAAATGTGACATTTGAACATTACAAAAGACAGGCAATAATATTCAACAAGGAATTTTTAAATCATTTCTAAAATTGAGAATTTTATCTAAGAATTTTGCCATATTTCCTTACAACTCTTATCTGAACATTATCCACATGCTTTTCAACTATATATGTGACTTCAAATATATTTTAAAACTTTAATATATATTGATATATTAAGTACGTATGTATATATAATATATAATGCATAAATTAATAATATAACTAATATAGTTATAAAATATCTGATAAATGACCAGGAATTATGAGAGTAACATTCAGATATTAAATGACAAATAGCATTGCCCAACCTTCATGGTTCTTTACAACAGTGAGACCAAATGACTTTACTATATAATTATATATATATATATATATATGCTTATATATATTTCCATACATATCATAATAGTAAGTTTGTATATATATATATATATATATATATACACACACATATATACATACATACTTCTAAAATATTTTAAATGTGTATTTTTTAAGATTAACACACCCGTTTCCCTCTTAATTTGTACTATAAAATCTTATATTAGATGATTTTGATTTCAAGTTATTAGTGTTTAAATCAGTAAGATTTATCTGGTCTGGCATAGCATAGTATTGTGATCTTATAGCAGAGAACTGAAGACTAAATAAATGAATATTTTAGAAAATCATTAGTGACTTTTCTGATCTCATATATTGTATTCATTATACATTTTATACTTGATTTTCAATACATGGTTATACACTGTATATTTTCTGGCATGATTTTAGAAATAATGACAGAATAAGGCATAGTCTGTCTAAATTTTGCTCCATTTTTTGTTAGCAAAGAACTCTTGGAGAACAAAAATTTTAAAACTAGTATCCTTTTCCAAGTAAAAGTTTAACAGTCTTTCTCTAATCTAGGATTACTGTATTTTCAGACCATGTCGGGTCTTGAAAACTCCGTATTTCAGGTAGATTATTAAATGTCAAGCAAAAACAAGAATGTTCAATACAATGTCTAGTCTGTAAAATATATTTTGGATATTAAATTGGAAATATTTATGTTAGATTTTATGAAACTGTTCTGGTCAGGTTAATCATTCAGTTATAACACACGAGGAAACAACACATAAGAATTACCACCTTTTATGATAAAAAAGCCTATTTTCAGGTAAAAATAGACAACAGCTCTGAAAATGTCTTCCTCTACAAAATAGGAAAATCCACTTGGAAGTAGAGAAAAGAGTGACCTTGTAGTATGAAATTGCCAATGATTGCAATATTAAAACTGCAGGAAAACCCACTCTCAAAGTGTCACCCTTTGGTAATAGCAAGAGGTCATTTTACTACTAAATTCTGTGTTTGGCCACTCTATTTCCAACTGAGGTGAGAGAGAGGTTTAAAATTTGCCATCAATTTCTTTCTTAGAATAAAATGTGGATCTCTACAGCTGGTGCAACTCCATGGGACTGGGAGACGAGGTTCACGATCCTGAAACTCTCCTTCAAGAGGCAAGGAGATCCATACATTTGTTCTCTACGTCTGTGTCTCTATTTCTGCTTTGTAAATAAGATCGTCTATACCAATTTTTTCAGATTCCAACATATATATGCGTTAATATATGATATTTGTTTCCTCTTTCTAACTTACTTCACTCTGTATGACAGTCTCTAGGTCCATCACACGTCTCTACAAAATGACCCCATTTTGTTCCTTTTTATGGCTGGGTATAGTGCATTATATATCTGTACCACACTCTTCTTTATCCATTTCTCTGTTAATGGACATTAGGGTGTTTTCCATGTCCTGGCGTATTGTAGATAGTGCTTCAATGAACACTGGGGTGCATATATCTTTTGAATTGTGGTTTTCTCTGGGCATATGCCCATATCCCAGTAGTGGGATTGCCTGGGTCACATGATAGTTCTATTTTAGATTTTTAAGGAACCCCCATACTGTTCTCCACAGTGACTATATCAATTTACATTCCACTGACGTGTAGGAGGGTTCCCTTTTCTTTCCCCCTCTCCAGCATTTATTGCTTGTAGATTTTTTTGATCATTGGCCATTTCTGACTGGTGTGAGGTGATAGCTCACTGTAGTTTTGATTTGCATTTCTCTAATAATTAGTGATGTTGAGCATTTTTCATGTGTTTTTTGGCAATCGGTATATCTTTCTTTGGAGAAATGTCTATTTAGGTCTTCCGCCCATTTTTGGACTGGGTTGGTTTTTTGATATTGAGCTGCATGAACTGTTGTATATTTTGGAGATTAATCCTTTGTCCATTGATTCATTGCAAATATTTTCTCCCATTCTGAGGGTTGTCTTTTCTTCTTGTTTATGGCTTCCTTTGCTGTGCAAAAGCTTTTAAGTTTCATTAGGTCCCATTTGTTTATTTTTGTTTTTATTCTCATTACTCTAGGAGGTGGGTCAAAAAAGATCTTGCTGCAATTTATGTCAAAGAGTGTTCTTCCTATGTTTTCCTCTAAGAGTCTTATAGTATCTGGTCTTACATTTAGGTCTTTAATCCATTTTGAGTTTATTTTTGCGTATGGTGTTAGGGAGTGTTCTAATTTCATTCTCTTACATGTAGCTGGCCAGTTTTCCCAGCACCACTTATTGAAGAGGCTGTCTTTGCTCCATTATATATTCTGGCCTCCTTTGTTATAGATTAGGTGACACTATTGATACTATGTATAAAATAGATAACTAATGACAAGCTACTGTATAGCACAGGGAACTCTACTCAATGCTCTGTGGTGACCTAAATGGGAAGGAAATGCAAAAAAGAGGGGATATATTTATACATATAGCTGATTCACTTTGCTGTACAGTAGAAAATAACACAACATTGTAAAGCAACTATACTCCAATAAAAATTAAAAAAAAAAAACGAGGCAAGGAGGGAACTGCAACTTGTCCCCAACACCTGAGCATTTCCGGACACTGCCCTAGGGAAAAAGAGCAGGTGGATCTCAGCACCTCAGTTCCTACTAGTTCTACATGTTAGGCTCTTAAGTTTATTGAGTTAAAAAATACGGGTGTGACTCAAACTTTTATAAAGGGAAATATTAATAAAACAATATTCTAAACTTATACAAATCTCAGGAGGATAAAGAAGATATTTTGTTGTCATTTTTAACTAATGGATTTATTGATAAATTTATGATAAAAAGAAGATAAATGCATAATTAGATAGACACAAAAATATGTACATAAAAAGATTTATAACAAATTTTGTTCTTGAAGATAAAGGATCAAATAATTACTGAGAAAAGAATGACTGAAAAATAAAATTGATTTATGAAATATCAGTTGGTAAGCAATCCATTACAAGGTTTTATTCCTAAAAGAGACAAAACCATTCCTCAGAGTAACTTTGTAATCTTGGTTATTTATAAATTATGCTGTAGAGGAGTAAAGAAATTTACAAAAATACACACACAACTAAAAGCACACTTCTCCTTAACATCTGTGGAAACTAGGACAAAAGAACAAATGGAAGCCTATAAATATACATACATACATATATATATAATTATATATATTTAAAAGTTATGAACTAAACAAAGAACACATTCAATTAGTACTCTTGGACTGCTCAGTTTTCCCCCTTTAAATATGGCAGCACAAAGAGAGCCAGACACCAGACCCTTGGCCAACACATCTTCTATTCTTACTCCTGGCTTTATCCTGCACCAAAAGGAGCCTCACACGACATAAGTGAACACACAAAACCTAATGTCCAGTCTCTGTCCAACCCTCTGCAAGAAGCTGCTCTTTGTCAGCCCCTTGGGCCTAATGATGCACACACTGCTTGTAGAATGTGCATTCCATAGGATGGACTCAGGGAGGAAGTCTGCTGCATAGGCCCTGGAAATGGATTTGAGATCATTTGTGAAGGAAATCCCATATTTCCAGGTACTGAGATTGTGGATTAAAAGGGAAATGTGAGTCATGGGTGTTCACATCCCCTTTGCTCAGTGGATCTCTCACACGAACGGGGAGATAGTCCAAATAGGGCCCTTTAAAGTGCAGGACCCAGGGTACATGCCTCTCTTGCTGGGTTTAAGTCTGATACTGAAAATAAGGCAAAGAAAAACTCTCTGAAAAAATGGTATAAATAGCATAAACAGAAATTAAAGGTAGAAAACATGATGAAGCCAGAGGTAATATTAGTGAAAAACTTAGAAATTTGGCTTTAAAGTTTTAAGAAGGAGAGAAAATATACGATATACATTATTTTTTGTTCAATAGATATAAAATTGTTTTTTGGATAATGGGACAATTGGATAATAGGACTAAGATTTTATTTTTCTCTTGATTCTGCCAAAATGAGACGCAATGAAATAAAGTGAATGATGTCTATAACAGTATTCTTATAGTGATTATTATAATTCTCTTTTTTTTAATTGATACATTTCAGATTTGCTTATTGATCATAAAAGATCAAAATAATGTAATTCATATGAAAAAACTGTGGTTATATTATTTTCTCCAATTCTCCCTTAGCAAAGCAGACAATAGCAGCTGAATGCAGAACAGTGAACTCCACTAGGGTTCAGTGAACCCCAAAGGTCCTGAGGGAGTTATGGTAGTGAGAATCAGATCCAAGCCCAGAATTCTGTCTTTTATATTTGTCCTTTCCCCTAACCCTACCATTTATGTAGGCATAGCCACAATAGTTCCTCCACACATATATAATAAATTTCTTTCTAGACGTTGCTTGCCACTGGCATCCATAATGGTTTTGAGAACTAAAGAAGATTCTTCGGGTAGATTGCTTTATGAAAATAAATAGTATTTGATAGTCTTAATTATACCTAATACTTTTTCCCCATTTAGGGAAAGAAATAAATATTTTTAAAGTACTTAATGTGTTTCTTCTTCTCCCAGATCATAAAATCCAGATGAAACAAGATTTATGCCACTGAAATAGTGAACACAAAGTGTTCCTAATATAGCACAGTGATTACATTCAGACTCAGATCAGACCTTGAATTAAATCCTGGTTCACTGTTAATAGGTTCACTGTTAATACTGGCCAGCCTTAGACAGTTACTATGCCCCTCTATTCTTAAACACCAATGTCTATAACAAAGGCAATTTAAAATAGTATCTACTTTATAGGGTTATTTCACTTAGCATAGTTCCAGGCCTGTAATAGGCACTGTATGAATAATGATTTCATTGTTTGTCTATGAAAAACAATAATGAACAATAATAAAAACAACATTATTAACAATATTAACAAAGTAATCATGTGAAATTCTGGAAATGAATGCAGGATCATAAAGAACAACCAAACATCTGCTTTGCTATATCTCTAAAATTTTGCAGGCATTTTTCTGGGAATAAGGAAGTTAGACATGAACATTCAGTATTGTGAGTCCATCCTGGCAATTTATTTTGAAGATTGTTGAAAACTTTCACTTTACTACATGACCATGTTTTTTTCCTGAATTGTTCTTAAAAGTATGTTATCTCTCATGATTTCCACCAGGAAACAGTATCAACTCTCATGGCCCTTGTGATGTGAGTTAGCTGGACATTGCCTGTACTTGGTGGAAGCATGAAGGAAATAGGCATTTCCTCTTAGTCAGTGTCAGAATATCCTAAAGAGGGGTAATGCTGCTGCTCTCTTCTTATCTCCCTACCACCCTATCTATTTCACCTCTAATTAGGTGAAACCACACTCACCACTTAAGTTGGCTTCATGAGGAAAGAGAAGTTGCAAAGAAATCAAATTCTGATAATTGTCATCAAGTTATTCCTTAGGTAGAACTCTAAGAGACTGGTTCCAATATTTTAAAAATTAAAACTTAACAACCAACTGTTTTTAAGAAGGATTTTGTGTCATTCTCATCTTTAACTATGATTCTGTTACAATAAATACAATAGTAAAATTCAGATTTCCCAAAAGAGCAAGTAATGAATTTGCTTTATGGGTAACTATAGTGTTATTTAATTGTAGGTTGTGTTTTTTTTTTTTGTTTTCGGCAATGATGTAGATCTAAAACTTTACCTCAGTATCATTCCCATAGAAATAAATTACATGATTCAAATGCTAAGTCTATCACTAGAAACATTACTTGATTATGAAAATTATTGTAATCAATATATGTATTCTAAAAAGATTTTCCTTTTTTGCCAAGTTTCCTTAAGGCAAATCATGCTTGCATTTATTTCCTAAACTTGTTTCATTTTTCCATTGAAAGATATGCAAAGGTGTGCATTTATTAATGATAGCTGTATACAATTATTTATAAACATATTGGGATGGTTCCACAAAATATGTATTATTTCCAAATTACCTGCTTTCTATAATTCAGTGTCAGTCTTTTTCTTATAATGAGTTTAAAAATGTATACTATGTGTAGTCCAGAAATATCATATGTACATTAGGGCATATTTCTATACTCTATTAGGCAAATGAAGCTATAAAGTATAGCAATTCATCAGCATAGCAGTTCTGCTTCCTTCTTTTCATTTTGCTGTTATAAACCTCTGTTGGGTATGAATCATAAAGGAGATATTTTCAAATTTCAATTAAGTGGATCATGAAATGAGATTCTGTCAATAGTCCCAACATATTTTACCTTCTATGATAAAAGTGATTCACTAGTCATATGGAGAACGATGCTTAAATATGGCCAGTATAGAGAATCCAAACCTCCTTAAGCATTAACAATATAGTATAAATAAATAAAATATCTTTGGTTATTTGCTCCTTTTGAAAGCTGGAAAAAAATATGATCCAAATTTGGTATAGACAAGTTTCCAAGACATCAGTTCAAATAGAAGGTTCAACTCATTGTAGTCCTATAGTCACACTTTTAAAAGGCTTTGGGGATAACAGCAAACCACAGGAAGTATGCTTCCACACAGCTGGCAAGGAAGGTCTGAAAGAACACATGCTGTCCTCATCTCGGCCCACTAGATTGCTGCTGCCAGCTTGGCTTTAAGTTCTCTGGTCATTCAGCACTGATTTCACTCTGAGTCTGTCACAGAGAAGCCAGACAGGAGTGATTGTTAAATTGTCTCACTTCTAAAACAGCACTGAGCCTGAAATGGAGTCCAATGTCCACTAGTTTTTCACCTTGAAAAGGTGGAAAAGTTCGTAAGAAATAGCAATGCTTTTTTTGTCAATTGGAGCAAATAGCCACAATGGAAATATCTGAAATCTTTGAGGTTAGTTTACCAAGAAAAAAAGAAAAAAAATGACCTTAAAATATTTATAGTTAGAAGGGTCTCACTTTAACCATTATTATATTTCATGTTTCTCATACTATGCAGTGGATAAATCATATATGTGAGAATGTCATGATAATGTAAAGCTGTACTATAAAAAACTTGTATCTGTGCTAATTTTTTTTTAATATTTATTTATTTATTTATTTTTGGCTGTGTTGGGTCTTCGTTTCTGTGCAAGGGCTTTCTCTAGTTGTGGCGAGTGGGGGCCACTCTTCATCGCAGTGCGCGGGCCTCTCACTATCGCGGCCTCTCTTGTTGCGGAGCATAGGCTCCAGACGCGCAGCTCAGTAGTTGTGGCTCACGGGCCCAGTTGCTCTGCGGCATGTGGGATCTTCCCAGACCAGGGCTTGAACCCGTGTCCCCTGCATTGGCAGGCAGATTCTCAACCACTGAGCCACCAGGGAAGCCCCTGTGCTAATTTTTGATCTTATATTGAGATAACAATCAGTATTCACTTAAACATTTTAGTTACATCATGTCAAGTTAATTCCAGATTCTGTCTGACAAAGCCTTATTTATTGTGCATGATTTTATGAAGCAATCATTATTTTGAGTTTTAATAAGTCCATAAAGTATGAACATTTATTGATATTTATTTCAGATTCAGATTGCATACAGATCCTATAAGAATAAATGCAAAAGAAGTGATTTCCTTTGCGTATGAACTTGGAAGTTACTTGGGAAGCTGTGGCTATTTCAAAAAATAATTTGAGGTTGTGTTTTCTTAAGCATCCTTTGTCATGATTGTGGAAGAAGTTTGCGAACATTCTATTCCTTGTGACATTTTGCTGCCATCCTTTATAGACAGAATCACCCCCAGGACCTAGGATACCTATGCTATAGGCTAAATATTTATGACAATCCCCTCAAATTCATATGCTAAATGCTAGTGCCCATTTGATGGTATTTGGAAGTGGGGCATTTGAAAGGTGTTTTAGGTTATGAGGATGGAGCTTAATGAATGAAATTAGTGTCCTTATAAAGAGACCTCAGAGAGCTTTTTTGCCCTTTCCAACAAGTGAAGACACAGTGAAGAGAAAGCCACCTATGAACCAGGAAGTAGGCCCTCACTGTAGACTAAACCTGCCTATGCCTTGACCTTGGACTTCCAGCCTTCAGAACAGTAAAGAAATAAATTTTCTTTTAATTATAAACCACCCACTCTATGGTATTCTGTTATACCAGCCCAATCCGACTAAACAAAGACTTTAAAAATAGTTCTTTCCAGCGTGTGGCTTGTTTTTCAGGTCCTTATTGGTGTCCTTTGAAAGAACCAAGTTTTTAATTTTGATCAAATCTAATTTATTATTATTTTTCCTTTATGCATTGTGCTTTTGGTGTTGTATCTAAAAACTCTTAATCCAGGGTCAGGAATATCTCAATTTTTCTTCTAAAAGTTTTATGTTGTTATCTTTATGATCCATTTTGAATTGACATTCCTTATGGTGTGGAATATGGGTCTAAACTATTTTTTTTGTTCATGGTTATCTAATTGTCTCAGCATCATTTGTTGAAAACACTTTTCATTCCCCAGGATATTGCTTCAGTCAACTGGTAAATTTTCCATGAGGCCAAAGTTACCGAATCTTAGGTGCTTAGGTCACATGGTAACTTCTTGGCACACCCTCAAGCAGTCTCTTTTGAAACTTGGGTCTCAAAGAGTAATTGCTCTAAAATCCTAAATGCTTTACTGTGATTCTTCAACAGGGACCTGCCAAGTCTCCACAAACATCCCTATTTGCCATAGACACTTCAAGCACCAATCTCATCTGCTTTGTCATACAGCCAAGTAGAAGAGCCCCTTGCACAGAAAGGGCCTGGACCAGGAATACTTTTCTCTAGGATACATCAAGGAAGTTCTGACATTTCAACTTCACTTATTTTAAGTACTGTTTGGGCCCAAGTTTCAATCAATCACTCTAAAGTCATTCAAGTTAACACAATAACCCCAGACTCTGGTTAGTGAATCCCTATCAATAAAGTTATTCCGAAACAATAGTATGTCCTTCCGTTCTAAATCACGACCTTTAGACTCTATTCCTATATGTGTTTTCCAGATTTCTGTCAACGTAAATTGGCAAAATCTTGCAATTTTCGGAAAGATTATTAGCAGTGAGGATCAAGAGGAAGACACAAGCTTACTGAGATGTAGTTCACTCATTTTTAAAAGGGTGTTAATAATTTCTAACAGCATTTTAAGGAAGATTATTCAGAAAATACACCTAAAATTCAGTCTTTTGAAAATATAAACATTAACATATAAACTATTGCCATTATTAAAAAACATTTCAGCTAGTACTAAAAGGAATAAAAATCATATTTGTGTACTCACAGTACATTGATGACATATTTAGCAGTGTATACTAAAACTTTCAGTCTTTCTTAGCTCATTGCTAAATCACAGCTAATCTATACTATACTTACAAAATTGTTTTCTTTAAAAAACTTCAGACATTTACTTTATTTCCTTAGCAATAAGGTTTGGTATCATTATCATGTATGCAGATTACCTGTTTGCAGGTGTCATGTTGTCAGTACCTATTCAGTATCTCTATGAAGTTATATGATTGTTGGACCAAATTTAAGACAAAGACCAATTATACTTTTAGAAAACCACTCCTCCATACTAACATCCATGCTTTATCACTACTCATAGTATAAAATCCATCAGTTATAATTATGTTGACTCTTCTATCATTCAACGAAATTTCACCATTATTTGTACAAGGAAGTAACTAATTTGTAAAATGCGTTTCTGAAGACACATTATATATGCAACTAATTTGACTTACTCATTTGGTAAATTTTTTCTCATATTGGAGAAAGAAAAGATGATAGTGTTTATTTGACTGTAAAATATATTTGGTGTTGAAATTAAGATCCTTTGCATAAATGTGCAATATGTTTTGAAGACTGATTTCTCATTGAGAAGAAACCATAAGAAAAAAAGACAAGAAATTAGTCCAAGTCTAAGGTTATTTGTTAAGTATGTAAGAGAGGACAAAAGTGTGAAATAAAATTCTTAATTTGGGGCAAGACAAAAAAAAAAATTAAACATAAAAAATTTTCTCTACCCTTTGGCCTCCTCTCCCGCCTTTACTGTGCATTGTGTATCTGCATTGTGCATCGACCAAACCTCCCCATGGGTAGAAATACCTGCTCAACCATAAAGAGAAACATTCTCCTAGCACCAAGACAACTCCTTAAAAGATAACATTCCTTCTTAATCTTGTAAGGGGCCATGATGACCCATGACCCACTACTCACTTTGTAGGCTTTATCTGGATTGTGTAAACTATCAATTATATGTCATTTAATGTACAGCCCCCTGTCTCAAAAACTTATATGTCTCTGCCTTGACTTCTAACAATTGGAACAATTCTCAGAGCTTTCTGAGAGGCTGTTCCTGGGTTTTAATCCTCAGTTTGGCTCAAATAAAATTTTCCATTTCTTTCTTAGATAGAATGATTAATTTTTCCATCTACGAAAGAACAGATGCAAGTAATTGCAATAAGTGGATATATTTTAGAGGAAATGGAAAGAAGCAAAGCTTATATCCTATTGACTTTAAAGTTATACCAGTATAGCAGGCTGGAAGTATTTTGAAGATTGAAAAATAACTGTATTTGCATGTGTGCAAATACACACACATACACATGCATATATATAATTGAAATATATTCTTTTATAATGAAATATTGTGTTTTTTTTAAATTATAAAGGGTACTTTCTGCTCCTTGTAACTACTTTCCTTCCCATTTAAGACTTCTGTTTCATTTGCCCATACATCAATCCTTGGTTTATCCCTTGTCAGTCTTAATTTATCATAATTGATTGATACTGACTACTTTAGGAGGAAATTATTTAACTGTGATTGACTGGGGACATTTAACTATATTGAAAAGAAACAGCAGGGAGAAATGGAGGAAATAGTAAATGTGCTCATTTGTAAGAAAAAGACTTTAGACACAGTTTGGCTCCTTGAGCTGAATAAAGGCTTATTGAGATTAAGTTGACATAATTAATTGAATAGAAATTTTACATCCTTTCTTGTAAAATGGTATTAGAGATGAAGATCTTATTTGAAATTTAATAAGACATGAATATGTTCAGAGACTGTATAATGAAACACACATAAATGAAATAAAAATCACCAAGATAATATTTTAAAATCACTTCACAAATATTTACCCCTGAGACATATTACCTTTGAAAATCTTAGTCAATAGAGTAGACATAACATATTATGTATTTGATATATATGTATAGTAAGGGAAGATCTTATAACCGTTCACATTTTACTAATAAAAAAACTTCTGGGGGCTTCCCTGGTGGCGCAGTGGTTGAGAGTCTGCCTGCTAATGCAGGGGACTCGGGTTCGAGCCCTGGTCTGGGAGGATCCCACATGCCGCGGAACTGGGCCCGTGAGCCACGGCTGCTGAGCCTGCGCGTCTGGAGCCTGTGCTCCGCAACGGGAGAGGCCGCGATAGTGAGAGGCCCGCGCACTGCGATGAAGAGTGGCCCCCACTTGCCACAACTAGAGAAAGCCCTCACACAGAAACGAAGACCCAACACAGCCAAAACTAAATAAATAAAATTAAAAAAAAAAAAACTTCTGGTTTAATGAGAAAAAACCATCGCATTAGCAAGTGGCTGGTCTGCTAACACTCCAGGTCTTCTCACTCTAGATTCTATTTTGTTGTTACTATTGTGTTTCTTCAACAACTCTTTCATTACACTCCTTTTGCTCTCCTCAAAATATAAGATGAAGTGCTAATGCTTCTGGTAACACTAATAACCTGGCTACTGAAAGTGTAGTGGGGGGCGGGAGGATAATTTTCCTTCTACCATTCTAGGTACTTCACAGAGACGCCCCCTGTAACAAAAGACAGAGTAACTGGGGGAAAACAAACATAAGTTTAGTAACATGTATACCTTCCGTATACATGAGAGATACCCAGAAAAACTGAGTAACTCTTCAAAATGACACAAGTTATCACCATGAATACCATCTCCAACTGAAGACAAGAGACGTTGGAGATGCGGGGACAGTGAAGGCCAGTGAAGGGAGGAAACTCACAGTAAAGAAGGGTAAGGCTGTTATGCAGATTTAAGTTCATATCTTCTCCACTGATAAGAGTTTCTACAGATTTAGTTATCCTCCTCTCCCTGGTACAGAGAGGGAGACACCCTTCCAAACAGACATGACCCTTATAAATGTAAAAGTCTCTTGTAAAAGAATAACTTCTACTTTGATTTCAGAGCTTCTCCTATTTCTTAAATAGAACCAGCTCAAGACAATCCGTATGCCAAAGAAGTATATTTGGAGGTGGCAAATTCTGCTCCCGTTCAAAAGTCATGGGATAACACTAAATCCCCAATGAAAATCCTTTAAACAAAGATTGAAATAAATGTAGCTTTTCATAATCTAGTTGGTAGACAAACAAAATTTGGAAAAAAGAGGTAAATTGAATGTATTTATATTTTATGTCTGTTTGAATAGCTAATATAAACAAATTTGGAGATATTCCAAGTCAAAACTCTTTCAGATAACAGTTTATAGTAATTTCTATCAAAATTTACTTAAAATATCAGATATTTAAAGGAAGCTAGTATTGTCTCAATGTGGTTTAGATAAGTTCACTAATTACAATGAGTATGTTTGTAAAATTGTAAAAAAAAAATTATAATTTTGAATTACTTATGACCCAAATCATAAATTACTAAATCTTGATTATAGTGAGAAGTTGAGTAGCTAGAAAAGAGGAAACATACACAGGCAAAGGAAGTAGAGCCAAACGAAGATTGTTTCTACACATATTTAATCACCTCCGTATCTTCAAATGTTATATTTATACTATTACCAAAAAAATTACACTTTGTTCTTTCATGTTTTAATCTTCTAAATTTCTTACTATTGTTTGAAGCACATGGAGAATGGCACGTTTATATTTTTCCTAAATTACACTTTTTCCAGACTGCTCATTCATTCCAGTATTTCTGCAGACAACGCTATGTTAATCTCCTGTAAGTAGGGAAAATGCAACCATGTTGAATGTTGTAGGGATACTATTAGACCACTGAGTTCATAATACACTTAATATGGTTCCATATAAGTTATGAATACAATCACACACCAACATGGCAGGGTTATATATTGGTATATATGACGAAAAGAATTACGCAAACACCAATGTTAACATTAGATAAGGAAATAAATTAAGAGTAGAAAGTATTAGGACTGAAAGTAATGACAGTTTTGCATTCATGAGCAATCCTGGTTTGCTTTCCCAGTATCATCATTCAGCAGAGTCTGTAAGTGTGACATTTTGATGAAGGTTGTCTTTATGTGATTGGTTGCTTTCATTTTTTAGTTGTTAGAAACTGTCCAAGAAACAAAATAATATATCAAACAGTGCAAGAGAAAATGAATTCAGGAACTTTATGCATAGCATTTTGAGTGATGAAGGCAAACTTGCTAGAAAACAAAATTATGCTGACTAATATATAGTCAGCTAATAAAAAAGAAATAATTCCCCAAATCAGTGACATTTAGAAACAGAAAATAATATTAATATAGTCATCTATTTGGTCAATAAATGTTTTTTTTCTATTACCTAGTCTTCTAAAATAGAAACTTCTTCACCAAAGCACATGCCTTTCTCTCCATGCTGTACATACTTAGCAAAATCTTTGGTGAACAAAAAACAATACTAAACATTATTGAACCTGGCATAACTATTAAGATGGCTACTTGTTATAATTGTGTGCAAATGTTTAGTAACACTTGGGATTAGAACCAGGTTACATGTTCTAGATCTTCATATATAAATCAAATGAATAACAGTTATTTTAATGTGTCTGTTTTGAAATAGGCTCCTAGACTTATTCTTCCAAATTTGTAATTTTGATGAAGGTATACAAATTTATGTTTGTCAAACTCTTAGTATAATTTTGAAACTGGAAACGGTCCAGGGGTCATGTTGTAGCACCATTTTTTAAGTGAAATAAGTGAGTACCAAAGAATTGGTTGTCTCTACTATTGTCTCATAGTTTGTAGTACAAATATCTACAAACTGTAGTGCAAAACAAGGGGGGAAATCTGTTTTGACAACTATCCAGATAAAACATAAAAAAAAAAAAAGATTTCTTTTTTCATGAAAGTCTATTCACACAACCTAATTCCTATTCTCATTTTCAGCCCAAAGAGTACCGAAATTCTACAAACTGAAAAATGTACTGCCTTTGCATCAACCGCAGGTAAAACATGATTTATATGAGTTTATAATTTATTGGCTAAATGTTATTTGTTCACCATAAAATGAATAAAATTAAGCATTATTTTTAAGAATCTTTAGAATGCTTTAAAATAATTTGTTTTTATTACACTTAAGAATATCAGTCAGGCCATCATGTTTGGAGAGTTCCAGCTGTACAAATGGATGTCCGTGTGCTTGTATATAGATATTACATTTATTAGTTTAAAATTTTTTGAATTTTAAAGTTTTCATTGAAGAGTATCCATTATATACCTGTATGTATAAATTTTCAACCTAACTGGATTTCTTAATATATCAAAGTAAGGCACACATATAAAATATTTGAAAAACAAAATGGACATTTTTAAGTTTAAGAAGAGAAAATTTAAATTGTATCTTTTACTCTCATATACATGTATCAACAAACTACAGAGAGTACAATGGTGGTTGCCAGGGACTGGGGTTTGTGAGAAATGGGAAGATGTAGGTCAAAAGATACAAGCTTCGAGCTGTAAGATGAATAAGTTCTGGAAACCTCATGTACAGCATGGTGATTATAGTTAATAATATTATACTGTATACTTGAAAGTTGCTAAGAGAGTAGATTTTAAATGTACACACACACACACACACACACACACACACAAGATAACTATGTAAGGAGATGAATGTGTTAACTAAAATGACTGTGGTCATCATTTCACCACGTATACTTATATTACATCATCACATTGTACGCCTTTAAAAAATCACGTTTTCCAAGCTAAATATACATTTATATAATTTTTATTTGTTACTCATCCCTCAATAGAGCTGGGGAAAAAAGTAAAAAACAAACAGACAAAACTATTCTGAGAAAATCAGGTACAATGAAATGTGTGAAGAGTTGCTTTAGCATGCAAACATCTACTATGTTAGCTAAGGCAATCGGCATAATTTAACCAAATCCTTTGCAGACTCAAGACAAGCTGCAAAAATTGGAATAAATTTCCAAGCACCTTGGAACAAAATTCCAGCTTCAAACCCAAGATCTTGGACACATAGTTTGCTCATAAATTCCAGGCTTTCCTCCACCGTATCCATGGGCAGGCGAAGGGCCATGCCCACCATGAGCTCAACCAGCGCCACCTCTACCGGCAGGAATTGATCCTCCACTTTTAACTCCTTTACTTCTACTAAATGGTGGACCATATCCACGGCCATCACCTTTGTTTGGGGATATCCTCTTTCAGGATTATAAATGGTCCTCTGTCACTCCGTTCCCTCTAATACCAGGCCTGTTTATTGTGTATAATGAGCCATGAAGGAAAAGACGACAGTAACACCAGCCCCAAATCAGCCCCAATTCTCTATAGTCTCTGAACCTTAGGATCAAAACAGAACATTTTAAAGGTGCATAAGTTTTCTCTTGGGAGGTGCATGGCCTACGACAGAGGTGCCACGAGTGATCATATTTGACTGCAGTGCACCATTGTTTAATTAAGGATATCAAAGGCATGGATATTATACCAACAAGCTTGGTGTGCGCCAGAGCAGTGAAGTTTTGTTCTCTTCTAGTGGGCAGACCGATTTAAAGGGAAATCTGCTTCTCACTTGTTGATAATTTAAAAATGAGCCACTACATTTTCATAAGACTCTCTCAAAAATTTTAGAATTTGGTTATTACTGGCATGACTGACTTTCCCATTAAAAACAAAATGGTGAGACTACACAGCATAGCATTTTTTAGCCATATGTTGATATCTGACAAAACAAAATCAAACAACCCAAAAAAATACAAAACCTCTAATTTGTTTTTTTAACCATTCTAAATTGAAACAAATTCAATGTGGGCTTAATTTTTCCTTTTGACAAAAAGAAATACAAAAAATGTACACCAATAAATTTTGTATGAGTTTTAAAATGTATTTATATGTTTTATATATAATCCCAGACATATAAACACAAACACATATGTGTCTGTATTTGTAATTTACATTTCCCCAACGTTCACTGGATTATTTTTTTCCCCAGAGGATTTTCCTAAAGTTCAACTAAGCATGGTTTGTAAATAATCTTTCCAGCCAGTACACTTACTTATACACTCATTGGTAAAAATTATACCAAGTCAAGTCTAAAGAAACTCAACTAAGCATTAGATAGAAACAGCGAAAGAAAGAGAGATAGAGAGAGAGAATTAGTGAATTATTTCCACAGTAAGAGCTGTGGCAAAACTTAGAGCCTTAAATTCAGTGGCTTAAATCAAGGAGAGTGATATTAATCATCTATGGCCTGCAGGTTGGCTAGTCTCCAACTTCTAACCTCTGGCTTTCAGCCTCTAGGTTCCAGGCTACAGACTGACTTCCAGTCTACTTCTTGGACCAGCAGCAGTTGCAGGTTGCAGGGCTGCAGCGTCATCTCCGCATGTCTTATTTTGAGGCTCAGGCTGAGAAATGTCCTTCTCTTGGCGGGTCACTGGAATATAATTCAGCAAGTTCAACACTGCAAACATACTTCACAGTTTTCTTACTATTTACTGTAGTTGTGAGGATCTATATTCCAGTTTAACTTTCTTGAATATTAAATTTGGATTCCTGAGACTTTTTTAGAAATTAATAGGATTTTTGCCTTTTCTTATACTTTTCTAACATTTTTGGTTGCGAGAATGACTTTTCAAGATTTAACATGAGGAGGCAAGATGCAACCTTTTTTTTCTTTTCTGTTAAAGGAAGATAATGTTTAGGAGAGAAAGCTTGTCGACACTATGCTCTTTACATTGAAGTTTCTAAAGCTAAGCTAAAGTAACAAGCACTCTCATGAGAGTTTACTATTTACCAACAGACTTAAAGCAAGTTTCACAAAATAATAACCATGAGGGATGTCTACTTAGAATGTAACAAATTCTACTTAGAATTTGAACTGTTGAAAATATTTTGCTATTGTAATAGATTCTTTCCAGAGAACGCCCCATTCTTTTCTTACTTCTTTTACCTCCATGCAGTGTCCTTGCTAATTAATCTTCTTTGCTAACCACATCCCTCCAAATCAAATTATGAGGACATTTACACAGCAACTATAATGTTTAGCAATTTTAATGCAGTTTTGCTACTGCCATAATAAGGATGTTCCTGTAACATCTAAGTAACTGTATTAAGCTCTCTTTGGTTTGAAATAAGAAACAATTTTACTCCTCAGTAAGGACCAATTAAATTTAGAAAATGTAAAGTACCATAAGTCTCAGTGAAGTGCATGTCTTGGGGAAAGACTACAAGAATATATTATACTTTATGGCTTATAAACTTGGCTGCTAATAAGAATCACCTGGGAGATTTGTTAATAAAACAGATCCCCAAGACACGATGCAGGCTTAATGAAGCAGATTCTCCAGAGAAGGAGCATGGGAATTCTGGTTTTAATAAGTGTCTCAAATGATGTGTATACTCTGATGATTATATCTGGAACTTAAGTTCAAGGCTGGATGTACCACATGACTGACAATAATAACGAGGGGGAGTCCTCCTGTTGTGTTAAGACACTTTGTTTTCACAGTAGATGAGGAATTATTGAAATATTTTTATTACGAATGAATAAGAAAACATGTACCATAGAAAGATAACTATGACAGCATGAGATAAGTGGTGGTCAAGGCAAGAAAGCCAATAAATGACGTGACCCAGATGTCCAGTGAGGAAGACACATAATAGGACAGTGACTGTGGCACTTAGAAAGGAAAGGATGGTTTTAAAGGATAAGATTAAATATCAGGGATAAGGGTAATCTATTTGGTTTGTACAAGCTGCCATAACAAAATACCACAGACTGGGTGACTTAACAAAAAATAGTTCTGAAGGCTAGAAGTCCAAGATCAAGGTGTCAGCAAGTTTGGTTTCTCCTGAGGCCTTTCTCCTTCTTATAAGGACACCAGTCATATTGGATTAGACCCCATCCCACGGGCCTCGTTTTAATGTAATCACCTCTTAAAAGGCCCCATCTCCAAATACAGTCACATTCTGGGGTACTGGAGTTTAAGGCTTCAACATATGAATTTTGGCGGGTATAATGCAGCCTGTAACATGTATGAAGCTCAGAAGACTTCAAGCATGATAATTCTGACAACTGATTACATGCTGATTCCCTTCTCCAGATATGGAATACATATAAAAGACAAACAACATGGATAATAAGGTCTATTTGAACATATCATGGTTGAATTGCTTATGAAAAATTAGAACAGAGATGCAGGTAGACAACAGATGCTTGTATATGTGTAAGAATGTGTGCCTATGTGTGCACATAGGTTCACTATATGTAGTAACTACTGAATTTGAAAATATAAATTGCAGGAAAAATCTGATAATGAATAGTTCTTATAGTTACACTTGAGAATATCCCAGAGTATTATCATTGATTAACCTAAAACAAATTCCATTTTTTCCCATGCCTCTATATTAAGTGTGCAGCCAACAAGTTTGACCCCCTCTTAGTGATAAAGGCTTAATTGCATGTTTCATTAGTTTTAAGCTTAGACATTACTTAGCCTTTCTGTTTCCCTGCTTTGTGTTGTTACTTATGGTAGGTGGATGAATAATAGAGTGGTTAGTTAGGTATTTCTGAACTAGCACAATCTCCATTGCCTTTCTTTCTTTTTTTTTTTTTTTCCATTGCCTTTCTTGATTGTCTTTTCCAGAGAGAAACCGGTGTCTTGGCTATTTGGCACATTTCAAAGTTTTTCCTCCTCTTTTTGTACTTAATCCTCCATTAAATGATTTAGTAAGAATTAGTTATTCATTCAATTAGAACAAAGGAGACAGTGTTTTACAAACAGCTTTTCAATATGATTTACAAACCATATATTTACAATATAAACAAATGCATGTTTACCTGAGAGAATAAGATTTCAATCAAAAATTTAGTAGCTCATATATATATATACACAATGGAATACTAATTGGCCACAAAAAAGAATGAAATCCTGCCATTTGCTACAATATGGATGGACCTTGAAGGTATTATGTTAAGTGAAATAAGTCAGAGCAAGACAAATAATGTATATGACTCATGTGAAATGTAAAACAAAACAAATAAAATACAAACAAAATAAACAAAAACAAATTTATAGATACAGAGATCAGATTGGTGATTACCAGATGGAAAGGTGGTTGGGGGTGTGGATGAATGAGTGAAGGAGGTCGGCCATATGGTGATGGATGGTTACTAGAATTGTAGTGGTGATCATTTTGTCATGTACACAGATGTTGGATTATAATGCTGTACAAGAAAAAAAATTAAGTAACTCAGAATATATTTTAGACCTCAATCTATGACAGAATCATACAAAACAATATTAAACAGAAAGCATTCAGGAAAATCTCTTAAATTATGTCCAGTAATTTTTTTCCTCCCAGAAATATGAGAAAGTCATCAGAATTTGGAGTCACCAATTTGCAAAAGAATCACAGAAATGCAAATCTATGCATTAACGTTATACTGTTTCAAGAGAGTATCTCTTTATACATAAATACTAATTTATTTACACAAGCAGCCTATTACCTTTAATTTAATATACTCTATGTTTTGGAGAAAACAATAACATTTTTCTTAAGTGATTTTAGAAGAAAACTTTTAATAAAAAAGAGTGAAGCATCTCTCTTGCTTGGAATTTTACATTATTCCCAGATTTTCTTTTCCTGGAAAGAAAATCTCAATTATAGTATCTACATTATTATACCAAAACAAACAAACAAACAAACACCTAATACTACTTTGCTTTCAGTTCATGTCACGTTAGATGGAAAACTATGTGTATGTGTATATATATATATATATATATATATATATATATATATATATATATATATATGTATATATATATGCTATCATTTATATTTAACATTGTGTGTGTTTATTATAATTCCCTTTGAAATTACTATTTCTACAATAGTTAAAATTTAAATTTTAAATTTAATTTATTAAGAATACTTTATTTTTGTTGACATTGACTTTCAGACAAGAGAATTCAAATAAACATAACACTAATACGAGGATTTATAATGCTATCCATGGAACTATTATTTGAATATTCATATTCATTTATCTTCCATGAAGGAAATGAACAATTAATTATCAAAGTGGTGGGGAAAAAAAAGAAAACCTCTAAGGCTTCAAGGGTATGCTACAAATGTTTTGTTGTGATTCATCCTAGACCATCTGCATGATGGCAATAAATCAGTAAAAAATATGCCCATGTGTTTCTTTAATTCTGTTCATCTCCTCCCCCAAACTGTTTTTTACTTCCCACTGATGATGATTATATTTAGCTACATAAATATGGCATAAAAGATCACTGTGTCTTTCCAGCTCAGTTACCTGGAAATGGTTTCTTGATTATGGCTTTCATTGGTTTAGGGTCACCCTCATATATCTTGTGAGCCAGGTCTCTATACCCTTTTGGATAAAGTTGCAGAATATTTTTTAAAGTTTTTTTTTTTTCCATAGTGTTTACTCTAGCTAGTATTCTCCCTCATCTTACAAAACAAAAGAAACATCCATAGAGTCAAATTTCAAGAAGTAGACCAAATCAAAAGTGGCATGTATGAATATCCTTGTGCCACTGAGTTGCCCAAACAGCTGGACAAGTTGTTGTCTATCTGGTTGTCTCCAAGAGGCAGCTGCATTCTAATTCTAACTGGACACAAATTCAAGTTTTTTAGATATTCTTTTTTTCCCCTTGGGTGTTTTTGTGTTATGATTTAGATAAACGATATAATCTGCTTATATAAAAAGAACTAGCCGGTTTAATAGCTATTGTTTTACCTAATGTTAGGAGAAGTGCGTACATAAATTGAAGTTCAGTGTTGACCTAAAACAAATAGCGACAAGATATTTCTCCAGCAAAGATGGGTTTATTTGAGATCACCAGAGAATTGAAATTTGGGGTCTGCAACCATGGCAAGCCATGTGCAAGTCCCCACACAGCAAGGGAAGGAGAATGCTTTTATAGAGGGGAAAAGGAAGCTGGGAGGGCTATGGTAAACAGAGTCCATAGCTTTCCATGGGTGAGTCCTTGACAGAAAAGAAGAGTCTTTTTTCTCTTCCTGTTGGACTCTGCTGTAATTGCAGGCTGTGAGAGCTCCCCCTTCTGGTCTCCCAACTCTATTTAATAGAGATTTCTGTTTATTAATTTTTTACATTTCTCCCTTTTGATCAAAATGTTGGGGAAAACTGCACAGATGGAAACTTATTGCGGTCTCATTCAAGTAAAAAGGAGTGGACATTGTTTCCCATTTCATCCTCATCCTTTTCAATAGAAGAAAATGTTCTGTTTTAGTCCATTCATAAACATAGAGTTAAAAGTTACCTGGGTGGAATTAACACCTGAAGGAAGACCAGAATTTTCTTTAAAAACAATCTAAAGTTGATAGTAATAGTCATGAACAGATTCACCAGATTTTTGTGTGCAAGCTTGAATTCTGTTTCAATCAATAGGCTCAAAAAAAGCCCTAGGAATTATTCAATGAAGTCACCTAGTGATTGATTAAGCCTGATCATATAATAAGTTAGTAGGCTAGTCTCCTGGTTCTAATTATAGAGATCTTTCAGGATTTTCCCAGTAGTTTTTTAATCTAATGCTTGGCCTGGCCTTCACTAACAAGCATATGAACTGGCTGATATAAGTCAGAGAAACCAGGTTGATAGGTTTGAATGACTATATTAAATTCCTCAGCAAAGATGTGAGAATCTTTGGTTACTTTGGGAAAATCTTTGACTATGGCTTGCAGTTCAGCTTTAGTCCAGAGAATATAAGAAATTAAGAGGTTAGCCTCTGGATCCTCAGAAGGCCTAGTTTTAAAGGGACATGTTCTGACAAGTTCTGAAGAAAAGGGAGTGAAGAGGGTTTCAGAAAAAGGGGAAGTTTGGAGAGAGAATTAGCATGTGGGAACTGAGGGTATAGACGAGGTGTGGGTGACATATAAGGGAAGGAGAAAAATGGCACCACAGGGAAAACCTGAGACAAAGAAATCAAGGAAGAAGAGCCTGAGGCTTATGGAGCCATTTAATCTTTATATAATTGTTTGTTTGCCTCAGTGAAACTTAAAATCTTATTTTGCAGAGATGCAATTTTAGACTTCTGATAATGTTGGAATACCAATCAAAATAAGCATTCCAGGGGCTTCCCTGGAGGTTCAGTGGTTAAGACTCCGTGTTTCCACTGCAGGGGGCCCAGGTTCGATCCCTAGTTGGGAAACTAAGATCCCACATGCAGTGCGGCGTGACCAAAAAAAGAAAAATAAGCACTCCACTCAGTGTTGGAAATTTTTGAGCTATGGTAGTCCAATTCAGTTTTAAGGAAATTATTATGTTTGGGGATTTCAAAAGTTCCTCATTGATATTCTAAATTGCCTTTGGTCAAGTCAGCCGATTTAGTTAGAAATGTGAATAAGGAAAAAGTATAGTTTTAAAACATAAAATGGGCTGGATTTTCTGTAGGGGTGATGCCCTCAAAATATTTAGATAACTGGGATCTCATGTTTCAGAAGTTTTTCTCTAGAGTAAAAGAACAATTTTTAAACAGCTCAAACAGCTCATTCAAACAGCCTGCAGGCCTAACACCAGACAGTTCTAAGGAGACAGCTTGGTTGTAGAAGATCCAGGCTGAAGGCTTTTCAGCCAGGTTCCAGAGAACAGCCCCTTCCAAACAAATAAGCCAAAGACTGAAAAACCTGTAGAGTTTCAGAGAAGCAGCCCCTATTCCCAAAGGAATTGGGCTGAAGGCATTTTCAGCAAGATTCATTTGTAAGAGTCTGACCTCAAAATTGGACCCAAGTGACAAACAAGTACTCACATATAGAACAACGCCTTAACCAGAAAGACAAAACCTTAAAAAAGATGCTAACTAAAGCATAGATGGCTTCAAACACAAGGAGGGCATGAGCTCAGATCCAGGAGAAAGACTTACCTTCAAATTCTAGAGTTGGAGAGAAAAGCTGTAGAGTGACAATGGGCTCAACTGTGGGTAACTGCACCCATTTGCTCACCAGCCCTGGAGCTGTTGGGAATCTTCCCTGGTCACTGTATGGGCCACCAAAATGTTGATGTAAAATAACTAGACTGCCAGATTATTCTCCAGCAAAGATATTTTTTGTTGGAGGGATCAACAGAGAATTACAGCATGGTCTACAATCATGGTGAGCCACATGCAAGTCCCCACACAGCAAGGGAAGGGGAAAAAGAAGCTGGGAGGTCTACAATAAAAAAAGAGTCCATGGTTTTCATTGGCTGAGTCCTTGCCAGGGAAGAAGAGGAGTTTTTCTTTGTCCTTTTGGGCTCTGCTATCATTGCAGGGCTTGAACTCTCCCCCTTCTGGCCTCCTGACTCTATTTAACTGAAGTCTGTTTATTAATTTTTTACATAAAAAGGTTCAGTAACATGCTCAAAGTTGCTGTCTCTGAGTTAGAATATATATACGTTGTCTTTATTCCGTAATTTTTCCCCCAGTATACCACACTGCCCCTAAGACAGGCGTTATTCCTTTGCTGACAAACGTTAATATACTCCGGGATCTTATTTTTAGTAGACTACTGATGCCATTTAATGCTATTTATGCATTAACTATTTTTAGCTTTATATTATTTGTGATGACTCTATTAGTTTTAGGCTAGACCTGCACTTAGGCTGTCTTTAAAACCAATCCTTGTTTTTTGGTAAGGCTCCATATGTTTCAAAGTTTCAATAAACATAAACTCTGTATATTAACTTTGTATAAATCCAATTTAATTCAGTCAGAAAATATAGAGCTTTATATTTATTTGCTACTCATCTTCTAATCTGTAGGTTACTGTAATTACATTTTTTCTCCAAATATCTGGTGCTAATAAGGGCTTAGCAACACCTGACTCTTACCTATTAGATTTTTACAAATTTCTCATTTTTCAAATCCAAAGTAATTAACCAAAACATTGAATATCCTTTTTACTTTTATTTTCTATTTAATTTGAATATGCACTAATAATTCCCAAATAAATTCCTCCTTGTGTGACCTTGTCTGATTTCCAGACTCATAATGAACTGGCTAATTGATATTGATGTGTCTACAATGCATTTTCAACTAAACACATGTAAAATAGAAATCTTGTTTTTGCCATCACTACCTTGTCAACTAGGGGAAAAAATGCACAGTGAATTGAGTTTTATTCAGTTTACTGAGGACTAAAGCCTGGGAGACAGCCTCTCAGATAGCTCTCAGGAGCTGCTCTGAAGAGGTAGGGAAAAAGTCCGTATATATGTGAATATTTTGACTGGGAAGTACATGTAGTCAAAGGTTCATCTTGTTAAAAGATTACTGCTAATCACACACACACACACACACACACACACACACACACACCCAAATATGTCAGGATAATGATCTTAGTGCTTATCTATATATGCAAAGATGCAACAATCTGAGGTCATTGATCTCCCTCCTTAAATATGCATCTTAACTATCTGAAGGTCCATATATCCAAAACACAGAATGCTTTATCCTCAGTTCCCTTCAGGTGCACTAGTAGGTCTGTGTGGCTAATGATGTGACCCTTGTAGACCTGGAATGGTGGACAACATTTTTTGTTTACAACCTTATCACTATAGGGGTGGAAGAATAATTTTCCCTTTAGCCTTCAAAATCTTGACTGAGACCCCCCTGTGAGAAAAGACATTCATAGGAGAAAAACAGAATTTTAGTAACATGTATACCTCTTGCATACAAGGAAGATACCAAAGAAAACTGAGTAACTCTTTGAAATGGCCCAAGCCATCACCTTAAATACCATCTCCATCTAAAGACAAAAGATGCTGTGGGGGGAGGAAAGGCCAGTTACTGGGAGGTGACCAGGAAAAGCACAGTAAAAATGGGTAAGGTATTATGCAGATTTACGTCAATGCCTTCTCCCTTGTTAAGAGTTTCTAGAGATTTAGTCATCCTCCTCTTCCTGGCACAGAGTAAGACATCCTTACAAATGGAGATTTCCCTCATAAATGTAAATGTCTCTTACAAAAGGGTAACTTGTACTTAGATTTCACAGCTTCTCTTGTGTCTCTGTTTCCTAAACATAACTAGTTGAAGATAATCCTTATGTCAAAAAGACATATTTGGGGGTGGAAAATTCTGCTCCCTTTCATCACCAAACCCTATCTTCTCCCACTCTTCCACAAGTTGGTAAATGGCAACGTTACTCACCCACTTGTTCAAGTCAAAACTTGGAATTCAACTTTGATTTCCCTTTCCCACACATCTCAGTTCACATCATGAATAAATCCTATATGCTTTACATTAAAATAAATCCAAAATTTGATCAATTATGTTTTGTCAGACACATCAACATTTTTATGCTTATGATAAGGCGACCATTTATTTTCTCATTATGTTTTTCACTACAAAGGCAAGCTAAAGTTTCAGAGTCTACTTGTAGCATAGTCAAGATCTAGCTTCTGCAAAGTCAGCCTAGACTAGTCAGCCCACCAACTAACTGTGCAAGTCCAGCTGATACCAGCAAACCTGTACTGGTTCAGAAGAATGTGCCAGCCAGCCTGTTACCAGACTCAGTGGGTCCATCACTTAGAGTGCTTGGCCAATGAACATGCCAAGTACTTTGGATTAAAGCAGAAGCATTTATTACTTGTGACAAATAAAGAGACAGGGAGATAGCTCTCAAAGCACTGTCTTCCTGAACAGCAAGACAAGGGAAGTCTTAGGCTAAGGATCCATGCATATTCATGAAAGGGCGAGTGATCTTCCAGTAGAGGTGGAGTTCTAGATGCACTTGCACAGTGTGACAACATGCTCAAACATACGTTGCATGTTTAAAAATGGCGGCAGTTTTCACCCTTGGGGTGAAGATTTTAACATTAAAATGAGGCAAAGGTCATTCTAGGTTGATAAAATCCAGCCACCCAGTTGAGTGAAGCCACGAGGATGAGCAAAGGTCAGCATCATTATTCCTTAGGCTCCAGTTAGGTGGTTGAGTGCTCCAGGGGGTTTGGATTCTACAAAACAGCTCAAGACTGTGCTTTAGTCTGATTTTTACCTTTGAAATAGAACTGGGAGTTTTTATGTCCGATTTATTATCTTTGCTATGGTTACTTCTCTTGCGTGATAGCAGTCATTTGTTCCTGCATTCTTTGTTCTTTTTGAAATCATTAATTACTGAGACCTATTGTTTTATTTCCACATGAAGACCTAGGTGGACTAGACTAGGCCAGAGTTCACCTTTCTCTCAATCATGAGTAAAGAGAACACAAAAGTGTTCTGAAATTCACACTCCAGTTCTTAACTTAAGCTTGTCCAGTCTTTGTTACAACTTCTCTTATTGCCTGGTATTCTCCTTCTGCCAGATATGGCATACTCTGGTTTAACCCCATCCCTTCCTTATCACTGTCTCGCTAACAAACCTATAGTCCGGTGGGTTACTGTTTTTTGCCATGATATATTGTGTTGCTTTTTTTTCCCACAATGATATAAGATAATTTAATATGAGGAGAGATATTCTACAAATCCAGTAAAGTAGCCCTTTATATTATATTACAGTACAGTAATTATCACATTAATTATACATTTTAGATATTTAAAAACTAAGGTTATTTATAACACCTTGCTATGGAATTATAATTAGTTTCTCTATTTTTTCCAATTTTTCAGAACTCTTCATGAAACTTTAATAAGCCACTTTTGGCTGTTTAAATAATAACACAGTGTTAAACCTTATTGTTTTGAAAAAATAACAGTTTCAGAAGTAATGCTCCAAAAATTGAATTAATATATACCCAGTTGATGGCTTTTGAAGTAAAATCCATTTAATGTGTTTCAAATTTAAATATCTTTCTTGGTAAGTGGATTATGCACCTCGTCACTGAGTTCCCAACCATCAATTCGGCTTTCATCTTTGAACGGTAATGTCATTTATGACATATAAGCAAGTTTGCATTTGGTTAGTAAGTTGGATGAGAGTCATCTATATTTACTGTCAAAAGCAGCAGCAGAACTCCTGCATCTGTGAAAGTAAATTTACTTCCAGTATAAAACTATAACTCTCTTCAAAATATGCTTTTACAAAAAGAATGAAAAAGCAGTCCTGCATCACATTGCTATATTAATTATGAAAGTAGTAATAATTAGTCCAACTCCACATGGTAAAGTGACATATGGGGACAGTTCATGCGAATTTGGACTATAGATATAACCAAAGAAAAAACGGATATTTTGACAGGAAAGAAGCAGGAAAACAGGAAGGGGATCAAAGTTCTAGTTTAGTTTTAGGAAATAATTTGAATGTCAATAAGTGATAATGATTCTTCTAAATACCGTGTGTGTTAAATGCACTGGAGGAGAAAGGTAGAATAACAGGGCAGTTAAACTCAAATCTAAATATTTATTAAAGCAATAATTTCTAGCAGCATTGAAAATAAAGACATGGACTGTGCTTCTAACTGGAATTACTGGGAGAACCACAGAGGATTTTAGCTGAAGTGACTCCAGAAGTTTGAACTCTAAATGACATATTTAGTGATATAAACAATTGTTTTGTATACCCTGAAAATGCAATATAAAATCTCTATAAAATGAGAAGATGAAATTGCTGGAAATACATCTATTATCCCTTTAGCTTTTTTATGGAAAACAAAATCTTTCAAGAGGGCCTGGATAAAGGATTTCTGGAAAAAATGTAGTGAAATTTTTGTCATATAGTGGAGAGAATTCAAAAGACAAAACATTCAAAGAAAGGTGAATGGAGAAACATAGTCCATAGGACATCCAACAAGGATGATAATCTGAATGTGGATTATCAAGTTATTAACTGGCATGAATTAATTTCACAATGTTTGAGTTAAATGTTTGATTTCCTTTTTCAGGATAGGAGAAAAAATAGCAAGAATTTTGCCTATGTGGATTAGTTCAAATGAAAGATTCAAAATACTGGAGTGAAAATGACATTTTTCTAATAGTCAATAAAAATTAATTTAAGAGTAGGTGAGGATATGGCAAAAATCTTGGAGCCATAGTGACTCCACAAGAAGCATAGTATCATGTACTGTGTCCAAGGTGATTGTCAAACCATGTAAAGGAGATAAAATAAAATATCTCATGATGGAAACTTTGAAAACTTTGGGTATGAAGAACATACAAAAGGACTTCATTGGGCTTAAATGAGAAAGATATGAAAAGAGATTTAGAATATTGAGATGAACTGCTTCACAGTTAACTGAGGGAGAAAAATGATAAAAAAAAAACATTTGTAATTATTATGCCGTGTAATACATGCTATGATGGAGACTTGAATAGACTCATATGATAGTTCACAAGCAAACTTAGACTGTTGGATGTGGAATGTTTTAATAATGACCTGATAGCATTCACAGATATACAGCAGTTCTCCCAACATAAAATTAGTGAGAACAGAGAATGTTCCTGATAAATGGGAAAACTTGTGGCTAGGTACAGAGGTTTACAATAACATTTGATACCTAGGTAACAGTCAATAGGGGTGTGCACAGAAAATGGCAAAATAATGTGCTATATACACACACACGTCCAGTCATGAAGGATTTTTGTGCCAGTCAAATAATTTGAAATTTATCATGAAAGGTTTGTGGAACAAAGGTAGATAATATTACAAAATTTGTAATTGGAAAAATACTACTTTACTAGTGGTCTACAGAATGAATTTTAAAGGTCAAGAGAAGGAGGTAGTGTAGTAAAGTATTGAAGTAATCCTCAGGAAGGTTGATGAGAAATTTAACAATAACAGTGCTGATCAGAATGGAAAAAAAAGGGAGAAGTCAAGAGATAATTGGGGTATTGCCCTTTATAATTTGCTTTCTACAGGGAAACTAGGTGTATGCTTTTAAAATATGAATCACATCAAGATATTCAACTATTCAAAATCCTTCAATACTGCCTCCTCCTTCACTTGTAATAAAAGTCAAAAGTATTATTACCTTTAAGGACATTTCTGATGTCATCATCAACTACTCTGCCTTATACTTTTCCAGCCACACTGGTTTCTTTGATCTTCCTCAAACCTACTCAGAACTGTCTGTCTCAAGATCTTTATATTTACTCTTTCCTCTGCCTGAAAGGCTCCATGCATCTTCAGGAATTACTCTCTCACTTCAAGTCCTTGCTCAAATTTTACCTTCTCCGTAAGTCCAACCCTGACCATTCAATTAAAATTGCATCCCACAAATGCTGCCTTTCTAATACCCCTTAATCTGCTCTATTTATTTCCACAGCACATATCTCCTTCCAGCATATGCTTATGTGTTTGTTCATCTTACTTTTATCTAGAAGAGCACCCTTCTCTGAGTATTCACTCATCAATATTTGTTGAATTATTTCACAGAAAGGATGCAAAACTAAATGGTCATAGTAGTGAGAATAAATACAGATTTATCTGAGGAATAAGAAACACTTTATTTAATGGAGGAATAGTAAAAGTATAACAGAAGTTTAAAAAAATTATATTACCTTATTCCTACATCTAGCAAAAGAAATCACACTGAAGATGGTTAGTGATAATCTTTCACAAGATATAAAATGCAATGTAATTTGAGTATTTCTGCTTGAAAGATGTTATATGTTTTCTGAAAATTTGCTAAGACTATAAAATAATTTCAATCACTGGCTATTGCCCAGTGTTGCTTATTATATTTGGAAAAAATAATTCAGTTTGAAGGACACAAACTTTAGAGAATGAATATTTAGGTAGGATATTTGAATGATAAAGTTGAAAATCATTCAACTTTAGAGAATGAATATTTAGGTAGGAAATATAGGGATTTATATTATGTTTGTGTATATGTGTGTCTAGTGAGTGTGTCTGAGTGTGAGTTTACATATACATATGAATGTTTGAGTGTAACTACAAAAATAAAGTGCCTACATGATGGCAAATAACAGATTTGAAAAATAAAAAATGGGAACTGTCATGAGACTAAGTTTATATAAAACATCCAAGAATATACTAGAGGTATCATTTTGACCTGATCAAAAACAGGTAAAGTGAAATTTGAAGAGAGTGGTGCTATTAAAATTAGATAATGGATAGGATAACAGCCCACTCTATACCTTTCAAAAACATAATTCAGGAGATTTCTAGTAATTCAAACATGAAAACAACACTTTGGGCTTGGTAACTTAGTATATAGGCAATAAAATATGAGTTACAAATTATATCCTCAATGTGGTATTATGGATAAGACCATAATTGGAACAACTGGAACAAAATTATAACTAGAAAATAACGATGGTGCAAAATTTCATATTTTCAAGAAATATGCTCAATAGAATGCAAAATAAAACTAAGTGATAGTTTTAAAAATAAATATACCCCTATAGAATCAGCATACTGTATACTTGGCTACCATAAACAAAGGAAGGTGACCCTAAGTGTTTTGGCATAAGAGGGTTATACACAATTTACCTAAGGAATATTGTAAGTCTAGGACAAGATACATTTCTCTGAAGTTTCATATATTCCCAAGGAAACTTGCATCTTAATTTCCCTGCAGTTATCACTAGTTGTCACTGGATTCTTAGTAGTAGTATAACTTTAGGTGCAGGGTTCTAGATGCCAGAACAACATGTGGCAGGACAATTTTAAAGGTACATTCAATACATTTTCCTTCATGAGTCCAAACATTCATTAATACAATCTCAATTTTTTTTACATTTTATTTACTGACTACCTCCAAAAACTTGATCTATAATGCAATTTTTCTAATTATTTGCCATCTTATTTGCATAATGGTTTATAAATTAATTATATTCACTATAAATGAATAATACCTTTAACACTAAATCATGAAGAAATAAAAAAATTAGGATTTATCTGTAAATTTTCCTATTTAGGCAACTTTTTGGTAAGGACCAAATGATTTTAGAAACTACATCAGCATGAATGTAATGATAGATTCACTTACTCTAGGGTACAAAATCAAATTCCACATACACTGAAAAACAGTGACTTGTCCATTCAGGTAACTTTTAAATCACTTTTAATCCACTCAATTAAGTTATGTTATTTCTCATGTAATATAATCAAAGCTTTATGAAGTAGTTTTGTATTATATTTTCTACATTACATATGGACAATACAATATAAAGAAGATTTTTTAGAAATTAATTATATCCATTTTCAGTGTTTCAACTTTTTCTAATGTGTCTTTGATAACATCAGACATATAAAAATAATAAGAAACACACAAGAAAATGGTCAATAACTGCATTACTTAATGCTTAGACAAGAGCTCTACCCATATGGGAATATAATATGAAAATATTAAGAAAATATTTTAATAATTTTGGCATTCAATATTTGGGCTTTACCAAAATATATCACTGTGATATTCCTGTCCCACTGTGATATTCTTGTCCCAATAAATTCTGAGAGAAATATTTAAATTATATTTTTCTCACTAATAAAAATATAAATGCTTGCAATTATAAGAAATCTTAAGGAGAAAAATCAAATACAAAAACAGAATCTTTTTTCAAAAGAAATCGTCTTAAAATGCCTTTTGTTCTCCTAATCTAATTAGTAACATTTAATAAATGCCATAAATATATTAACAATGTTTTCCATTGAAGAAAAAAATGATTATATAAGAAAGTCTCTTTACATTGCATTTAGCAAGTTCATGTTTAATGCCATACATGTACCATCCTGTTCTGATGGCACTGAAGTCATCCATGTCCAATTTCCAAATACAGATTGTATGTTGTGAACTTCTGTTAGATTTCACCCGCCTCCAAGCATCTGTCAGAATTTTCTTCCTAATAATATCTTATTTCCTTTTGGAGAATCACTGCCTCTTCCCAATTTTTTAATCTTGTTAGGATTAAATAAGCCAAGGAAAACAAAGTACCATGGTATTTCATCCCAGATTCTGGAAAAGTATTGTGAAGGAACAATTCAAGTAGTGAAAAAACAGTTGTCTATTACTTATAATACAATACACATCCAGATTGCTACTGTTATCACAGGGTTTTTGCTTCTATACACTTGATCCCCTGGAATCTCCTGAAACTCATTCTCAGGTCTGTTTTCCAGCCTCCCATCAATCCGTTTAATTTCTAACATTCTTCCTGTAAACTTGATTTTACTTAATTTAGCTACCATGATTTTCTATGGATGGCTGCCCATTAACCTCAACTAGTAACTAGGGTGGTCTAAGCCATTCTATGATCAAATGTACTAGAAAATGTCAAAACATTTATTTCTGGCTCATATTTCATGTCCAAGGCACCGTAAGACTTCTGCTCATGACAGAGAAGCCTAAGTGGAGGGAAACTCTACTTTCTTAAAATGCCACCATTTCAACATGAAGCTTCAGGGGCTGTCCTAGTAGAGCAAGAAGTCCCCTATAACAAAGTGCTTCAGGAAATGTTGTGTGTCATTCAGAGCCCGCCCGCCGGAACTAGTAGCTCCTCCCAACTCAAAGAGGCTGCATATGGACTCTCAAGTGCCTGAAAGGAAGGGGGAACTGGGTAAATCTGAGAATTAAGAAGTCATTAATTATCACACATTCCTAAACAATACACAATAATTTAACTGAATTAAAGAATGATCATAATGAAGACTTGACAAACATGGGCTATACATTCATCGACTCTTCACTTTCACATGTAAAACCTAGTGCCTATACCACATTATTATATATTTACTATTTTTTTAACTAGCAAAAGGCATATTGATGCATTCTACCTGAAGAAAAATTAAAACAAGCTAAATTCATTTTGGACTGCCACCCCATTCCAAGTCTCCAGTCCAAGAGTAAATCTGTTTTTACCGTAGAATGGATGGGTCAGACTGCTGGGGGGAAGAGGCCAAGTAGCAGTGCAAGTTCTCTGTGGCTCTATGAGTAAGGATTCCACATAGGCAGTACAGCCATAGAAGTATCAACATGGCTTAAATTAAAGGTTGGCTGGGGTTAGTCATGTAGGTCTCTAGAGTAAAAATATATAGACAACTCACTGAAGTTCTACTTCTCATGTGTAGCAGCAATATCAAAAGCAAAAATTAAGTGGAGGCCAGATTGAGCTGGATAACAGGAAGCAATAGTCCTACACCTAACACTTCAGTCAATCCAGAAAATATAGAGCACTTTGAGCACCATACTGGTGTTTAGTATAGACACTAAATAGTAAAAAGTACAAATATCCTGTACATTTGGGGGAATTAGTGTACACTGACCCTGAACTGGAGTTAATGACTGAGGGTAAGTATCACCATGGCCCTCTGGTCAGAGGGGAATCTTATGGCTTTTGGATGATCAGTGCAATTATTGCTTTGAGTCTACTTAGCTTAGGCCCAATGTATAGTTTGAACAGATATTCAGAGCACACACACAAAAAATCCTAGCATTAGATCCTGAAAAAAAAAATTTTTTTAAATACTATTATGGTAGGAAGGCAAGGTAAACACCCTGGAGCTGCACAGCATTCTAAAAATATTAATAAAAAGGAAATCGTGTCTTCAAGGAGAATCACAGGATCAGTGCCATCCTCAATGATTTTAAAGTATATAATGGTAAATCCTATAATATACATACTTAACTAAACTTGTAAAGATAAATTGATCTTAGAAAATTATAGTCAATTATTTCAATCGATGCCATTGTATACACGGTCTCTTTCCTTTAGTAAACAAAGACCTCTTACCCTCTTGTGTAGTTATTGATTTGTCAAATATTTCTTTTCTCTGTCTCGTAAAAACTGTATACCGAAAATGAAAAGGAGTATTGTTCAAGGCTAATTGCCTTCTCCAGTTCTATGCTACAAATCAGTCTGCAAAGAGCTTGGCTCTCTTACCATCCTACAGGACATCACACTGATCCAGCATGTTGATATCAATAAGCTGATGAGTACTAGGGATCAGGAAGTAGCAGTCATCCCAGATGATCTAGTGAGGGGGATTTGTACCACGGAATGAGAAATAAAGTCTACGAAAATACAAAGGCTCTATTCTTTGTGAAGTTTCCGGTGGTGCATAGGTTGGAGGTATATCAATATACCCCCTACAAAATAAAGGCCACATCGTTGTGCCTTGCACTCACTACTTCTAAGAAAAATGTGAAATGTTCCATGAGCTTCATCAGATATTAGGGAAATACATAACAGATGTGACTGTGCTGCCCTGACTCCTTTATCAGGCTTTAAGTTTTTAGTAGGCCTTGGAGCAAAGGAGTCTTTTTCTAACTCATTCAGGCTTCAATACAAGTAATAACTTGGCCATCATGTGTGAGGGTTTCCAGTGGTTTTCAAAGTGTCTGTAACAGATTGTAACATTCAGTGGAGCCAGAAAACCATGAACAGAGATTCTTGTGTTTTTTCAAACAAAACCATGTCTCTATAGCAATTTTGGATAGATTACATGTACTTAGCATCAGACAGAAGCCTCATATTGGTTTCCTGAGACCTGGATTATGACTATTGTGATAGAGAGGGTTAAGTGGGAACCCCTGATGCTGCTCCCTCACTTCTAGTCAAGAAAGCAAATCAGAATCAGAAGCACTACTGAATCTATGAGAAATTGCAGAGATAAGCACCACTCTCATACATTTGAAGAATGCAGTGGAGGCAGTCTTACTATATTTGCTTTCATCTCACCATGTCAGTCCTCTGCAGAAAACTGGAAGGGACATGACTTATGGCAGATGACAGTGCACTGATATATATTAACCATATCTTTGCCCCAATTTCAGCCACTGTTCTAAATATATTCTTTCCAGGATTAGATTAACTTGGCCTCTGGTACTTCGTATGTACTAAGGATAACACGAACACTTTCTTCTCAATCTGTCAGTAGGGAAGATTGAAAGCATACCTTCTCTCCATAGGAAAGTCAGTCACAGTTATACATATTTTCTATTTTGCCTGATCACTTGGTAAACTCTCCTGGGCTCTGTCATAAAAGAGTCCACAGGGCAGGACAGCACGTTGACACATGAAGATTAGACCTAATAATCAGTGTACAGCAAGTGATCTAGATGAGTTAATAAAGCAAATGCATACTGGAGGATAGGAGATAACCCCCATGAACACTCAGGGTACTATTATGTCAGTGAAGATTTTAAAGGTCCAATGATCTGCAGCATTATGAGAGTCCCATTGTTAGGTGAAGGGCATGTTGTTGCATCTTAGACTTCCTCCACTTATAAAAAGTTAATATGCTTGACTGTGCTACATGAAATTTAGGGGCAGATTATAGAGCATTTAGGGAAATGACTTCACTACAAAATATCAGATATCTTGATAGGCTGACAGTTCTGTATGCATCCCAAAGCATGAGTGCTCTGCATCAGGGGAAGCCTGAAGTGGATACTGCTCTGCCACTGGATCATAGGACTCACTGGATAAGATGAGGTGGAGGTAACAGTGATGGATAAAGATGTGTGTGGAATATCTAACAAGCCAAACTGGAGTTTGAGCAAAGACCCCCTAGGATTCTGATTCAAGACCATGACATTGAGAACAGAGAAATTCACTCTGTGTGAGCAAAGAGAAAAACAATACTGGCTTGTTCTTGAGCCTTGGTAGAGACAGAATGTTTGTGCAGGGTCCTCATGTGATTATGCAACTTGAGTTGCCTGGGTCAAATGGTGAGGCTTATGCAACTGCAAACCATTTTGTAATGGAAGTATTGTAGGGTAGGCTTGAGTAGGTCCAGAAGACATGAGAAAATTCATAAATATGTGCTCTAGACTTTCATATTGTTCAACTCTTTTGCAAAATTGCCTCTGCCTCAATCCACATTTAGGGAATCACAACATTTTCTAAAAGAGGACAAAACTTGGGCCCGATTTATAATAAAATCAGTATGATAGATGACAACAGTCTAAAATGAATTGCTGCCACGTCTTGTCTCCACTTGGCACATAAAGATAGAGAAAAAGCATTGCTCCCTCATCACCAAGATAACAAACGTCAAGGTCAAGCACCAGTGGAATACTGCTGAGAGAATTAAAGCACCATGGAGAGAAACCCTCTCAGGTTACAGTGCATAAAGAAGACCCAAAATAGAAGGTGGAGCAGACATTAATAAATTCCCTCTGGTAAGCCAATTCCCACCCTAAATGCAAGATTGGGAATTTGAAACTTGCAGTAAGCTGAGGGTAAGCATAGCAACAACGGACCCCAAACAAATTCAGCTACTGAACACATTGACTGTAAACTCTACATTCAAAGCCTAGCATGTGGAAAGATGTGCACAATTTCAGACATGAAATCTACTTAACTCAGTGTCTACTGTCCTAAAAAAGATGTCTAATTGCAAGGCACATGAAAAAGCAAAGAGTAAAAAACAAAAAGATTGCTAAGAGACAAAGCAATCAAAGTAACTAGAACAAGAAATGACACAGGTCATAAAGAATTTAATATAACTGTGAAATTTTGTGTTAAAGGCTCTAGCAGAAAAGATGGACAGCATACAAAATGAGAAATGGTGGCAGAAATAAAAAATTATAAGGAAATTCAAAAAATTCTAGAAAGAAAAAAGAAGAGGACAGAAATAAAGACTACTTTTAATGGGTTAGGGGAGGATATAATTAGTAAACTTTAAAATAAAGCAGTAGAAAGTACTCTGAAGCACAAATGTTTTAAAAAGTAAAAAAAATAGAACAAAGTATCTGTGAGTTTGGGAGTGGGTGGAGGTTAAGGCATGGATAGCAAACCAATGTATATATTTATGAATTATTTTTTACAATATACATATAATTGGAATCCCAGAAGAAGAGAGAGAGAGAACAAAATCAGTACTTGAAGGAGTAAGAATTATCCAAAATTAATGGCAGACACCATTCACAAGGTTCAGAGAACACCAGCTGAAATAAATACACAGATGTGTACACATGCACACACATATATCATATTGAAAGTGCTGAAAACAAAATAAATCTTCTTTAAACTTGACGGCAGCCAGAGGGAAAAATAAACATTATATACAGATATACAGAGGAACAAATTAAATAATTATACAAGATTTTCATCAGAAACCATGCAAGATAGATTATGATGTGATCTCTCAGACAATGGAATAATATTTTTAACTGCTGAAAGTATAAAAAGAATTCTTTCAAGGCAAAAATCTATACCAGTAAAAATACTTTTCAAAAGTGAGGAAGATGTAAAAACTTTCTCAGAAAATTAGAAACTAAAAGAATTAATCCCCAGGAGACCCACAACACATAAATGTTAAAGTTTCTCAAGTAAAAGGAATATGACACTAGAAAGAAATCTTGGATAAACACATAAATAGGAAGATGCTAGAAATGGAGAAATGAAAACAAAAATAAAATTAGTTTTTCTTTTAATTACTTTAAAGAATTACTGATTGTCTAAAGAAAAAAATAGATATGCATTGTGATTTTTTTTTTCATTTATGAGCATAAATAGCACAACAGCACAGCAAAAGTATAAAGACTGAGAGGGAGAAATTAGGAATATGGTGTTGAAAGCCATTGTACTACAAATGAAATGGTGTAATATTATTTGAAGTTAAAATCTGATTAAGTAAAAATAAATATTGCATGATCCAGCAGTTTCACTTCTAGGAATATGAAATCCTTCATATATGAAGGAAATAAAATCATTTTTGCAAAGAGGTATCTTTACTGTGTGTTCACTGCAGCATTATTCACAATAACCAAGACATGAAAACAACCTAAGTGTCCACTGACAGATGAATAAAGAAAATGTGGTATATATGCAATGAGATATTATTCAGTCATAACAAGTGAGGAAATCTTGCCATTTGTGACCACATGGATGGACACTGAGAACATTATGCTAAGTGAAATAAGCCAGGTTGAGAAAGACAAATACCATATGATTTCACTCATATGCAGACTCTAAAAAAACTGAACTCACAGAAATAGAGAATAGAGTGGTGGTTGCCAGGGGCTATGGGCACAGAATACATTGGAAAGATGTAGCTAAAAGGATATAAACTTCTAGCTGTAAGATGAATAAGTTCTAGGGATCTAATATACAGCATGGTGGCTATAATTAATAAAACTGTATTATATACTTGAAAGTTGTCAAAAGAGTACATATTAAATGTTATCCCTACATGCACAGAAGTGGTAATTATGTGAGGGTATGGAGGTGTTAACTAACCTTATTGTGGTAATGGATTTGCAACATATACGTGTATCAAACCATCATGTTGTACACCTTAAAACTGCATATGCTATATGTCAATAATATCTCAATAAAGTTAGAAAAATGTATATTGCAAATGCTAGGGCAACAATTAAAATATTGAAAAGGAGGTGTAAATAATGAATCAATAGTAGAGATAAAATGGAATAACAGGAAATGTTTATTTAGCCTAAAAGAAGGCAGAAAAAAAAAATGAAAAAAGTACAAAACAAGTAGCAAGGTTTAGAATTTAATGCAACTCTATAAATTATCACACTAAATGTAGATGGTTTAAACCCTCACATTAAAAGACAGATATTGTCTGATAGGCTACAAAGTAAAATCTAATAATATATTGTCTACAAAGCACTTTAAATATAAATATAGAAAGAATAAAAGTAAAAGGATGTCCAATATATACATGGCAAACACTTATCGAAAGAAAGCTGGAGTAACTACATTAATGTCAAGCAAAGTGTACTTCAAAACAAGGAATATTACCAGAGAAAAAGAGTAAAATCACATTATAATCAAGGGTCAGGTTTTCAAACGAACATAAAATCCTAAATGTGTATGCACTTGTCAAGAGTGTGAAAATTCTTGAAGTAAAAATTGATTGAGAAAAAGACACATTTATATTTATAGTTGGAAATTTATTCTTTTTTTTAAGTAATTAATAGATCAAATGAAAAGTGTAGAATACAGAAAACCTGGATAACACTATCTACCACCTTTACCTTAAAGATATTAAGAACATTCTACCCAGCAACATATTTTTTTCAACTGCACTTGGGCATTCACACAGATAGACCATATTCAAGGCTACAATAAAAAACATAAATTACTTTTTGAATAATTGCCAGTACAAATGAATCAGACAAAATGTATGTGTGCATAGAGATTAAGTTTCCTGTATTAATTAAAAAGAATGCTGGTTTCTTTAATGTCACCAATGACAAAATGGTGAAGAGGACAAGCTTAGATGTACTTAACATCATTATTAATGATGACATAAGAAATAATAACACATGAATTCTGATTTTTAAAAATTTTCTTTTAAAAAGTTATGTACAGAATATTCAGTAAAACTGGAGAACGCTTTTAACGACCTCATTCACAAACCACTCAGATCCCCAACATTAATTACTGTTAATAGATGGTTTTACATGGAAGAAGAATTCTAGAAATTAAACTATGCAATATTTGGAGGTGAATGGTATAAAATTCAGTATTATGATATTTTATTTTCTACTAATTACTAATGATAAGAGCATTTTCTTGACCAGTACTCATATACATACCTTATTTATTTTTAACAGGTACTTAGTGGGAAAAAAGCTTCCATGTTTATTTAACCATAATTCTCTGGATGGTGGTTTCCAGATTTCTGCTATTACCAATATTGCCCTGGAGAGACTTTATCCTTACTTTTGGTGTTTATTTGCAAATATCTTTATTTGAGACATCACAACAAGTGGAATTCAAAAATTTGTTTGCTTAAACATTTTAATATATATGCCAAATTGCCCTGAAAAAAACAAAACAAAACCCCACAAAACTGTAACATCATCATTTCTTCCAATAATAAATGAATATCTATTTCCCCAGACTCTAGTCAACTTTGGAAATCATCAGTTTGGAATATAATATTAAGGAAAGTCTCATGCACAGATCAGAGTAGTCAGAATTATACAGAAGCTCACAGGTTTGATCTTACTTGTGCCACTATTGCAAACTATGCTAATGATTTTTTAAAAGGAGAAAATGCTTAAAGATAAAGTGAGCAATGTAAGGACAATAAAACATATCCATTTATTGGTGTTAAGCCACTGTTGGCGTTAAGGCTAAATTTTATCTTTTAAATCCATGTAAGTTTTTTCATATATTTGAGTGGTAAATTTATTTAGCAAATGAGCAAATGATCTCTAAATAGTACAAGCATGTGAATAAAAAAATCATCAAATGATTTTTCTGCTGACATGCAGGACACAAATAATCACTATTCATATATATATGAATATATGTATATGAATAGAATATATACATATAAACATATAAAAGGATAGTATATAGTAAGAAATATTGGTATACATATTGCAATTATTCTCTGTAGGACTAGAAAGTAAATTCACTCATAATATTGTAAAGTGTATTGTCCCTTGAAGCATTTGTTTCCTCCATGCCTTCTTAAAGAATTTCACTTACCTTTCGTTAAGTTAATTGAAAGCCCAGCTACTGTTCTGATGCCCAAACAGTGCCCCTCTGCTCACCCATCAGAACCCATCTTGAAGTCCTTGAACTATACTGACACTGCTGCTTGTGCCATTCAGATAATATTGTGTAGATAATAACAGTGCACTGAAACTAGTTTTGCTTTTGAGTGGCTGTGGGGAGTAAAGAAATTATGAGCAGTCTGTCAGTTTTCTAGGTTTAAAAACTGCTGTTCAGACTTACTTCTGCCCAAAACTCTCTGTTAAATAAATGATTTTGAGAAGAAAACGGTTAACATTAATTATTAAAAGCATTGCTATGTCTTAATATTAAAAGATAATGCAATTTAGTGGGAAAATGGAAAAGGTGCAAAATATGTTTTTTCCAAAGGAGTTTTGCAAAGGTGATGGTGTTGTGCCTCCAGAATTCGTATAGCTCCCGGTACCTAGTGCCATGTCATTGTTTCAGTGTATTGATATACCCACGCAGTGAAGCTATCAATGGTCAATGGTGGGTGAGGGTACACCAGAGTATTTAAAGTATTCCTGGGACACCTTCAGTCTGGGTGTGGCTGCTCAGTTTGCCCTTTTGTAGTGCACTCTGTGCATGTGGTTCCTATTCTGAGCTTGGACATGGCTCAGCCAACAAAGGCAAGCTGACTGCTGATTACTCAAAGACTTGGCAGTGAACACCTGCCCAGCAACATCCATTCATTTCTAGGTTTTAGGCTCACAATTTAGGGGAAATAAATATAGGTATTTCTCAAAAATAATTCAGAAGACTGATGGAATAACATATTGTGCTGTAAGTAATGTAATTCTGACTGCCTGGGTTTCGTTATAGCTGGAAGGAAGGAAAAAAACGACCTATTCAGTGAATCACTTGATACATGTCCTGTTTATATGAGACAAACTATAAATACCGATATATCCCTGATTGTTATACTGAAGGGTGTGAAGGGAAAAGGTAACCTATTTCGATTCTGAATTTTCAAGAAAAAAATAATGGGAAGTTTGAAACCTGTTAATTCTATAACAGAAGATTTATTTATTTACGCACAGCCTTACTCACTTGCAGAAATGTTTTAGTGAATTACACTGAAGAAACATGATGATTTCATTTCCTTTATACACTTCACTGACATTGGCTTTTTTTTTTTAATTTTTTTGAATTTTTGAATTTTATTTTATTTATTTTTTTATACAGCAGGTTCTTATTAGTTATCCATTTTATACATATTAGTGTATATATGTCAATCCCAATCTCCCAATTCATCACACCACCACCAGCCCCAGCCACTTTCCCCCCTTGGTGTCCATACGTTTCTTCTCTACATCTGTGTCTCTATTTCTGCCCTGCAAACCGGTTCATCTGTACCATTTTTCTAGGTTCCACATATATGCGTTAATATACGATATTTGTTTTTCTCTTTCTGACTTCCTTCATTCACTCTGTATACAGTCTCTAGATCCATCCACGTCTCTACAAATGACCCAATTTTGTTCCTTTTTATGGCTGAGCAATATTCCATTGTATATATGTACCACATCTTCTTTATCCATTCACCTGTCGATGGGAATTTAGGTTGCTTCCATGACCTGACTATTGTAAATAGTGCTGCAATGAACATTAAGGTGCATGTGTGTTTTTGAATTATGGTTTTCTCTGGGTATATGCCCAGTAGTGGGATTGTTGGGTCATATGGTAATTCTATTTTTAGTTTTTTAAGGAACCTCCATACTGTTCTCCATAGTGGCTGTATCAATTTATATTCCCAACAACAGTGCAAGAGGGTTCCCTTTTCTCTACACCCTGTCCAGCATTTGTTGTTTGTAGATTTTCTGATGATGCCCATTCTAACCAGTGTGAGGTGATACCTCACTGTAGTTTTGATTTGCATTTCTCTAATGATTAGTGATGTTGAGCAGCTTTTCATGTGCTTCTTGGCCATCTGTATGTCTTCTCTGGAGAAATGTCTAGTTAGGTCTACTGCCCATTTTTGGATTGGGTTGTTTGTTTTTTTTGATAATGAGCTGCATGAACTGCTTATAAATTTTGGAGATTAATCCTTTGTCAGTTGCTTCATTTGCAAATATTTTCTCCCATTCTGAGGGTTGTCTTTTGGTCTTGTTTATGGTTTCCTTTGCTGTGCAAAAGCTTTTAAGTTTCATTAGGTCCCATTTGTTTATATTTCCATTTCTCTAGGAAGTGGGTCAAAAAGGATCTTGTTGTGGTTTATGTCATGGAGTGTTCTTCCTAGGTTTTCCTCTAAGAGTTTGATAGTGTCTGGCCTTATACTTAGGTATTTAATCCATTTTGAGTTTATTTTTGTGTATGGTGTTAGGGAGTGTTCTAATTTCATTCTTTTACATGTAGCTGTCCAGTTTTCCCAGCACCACTTATTGAAGAGGCTGTCTTTTCTCCATTGTATATTCTTGCCTCCTTTATCAAAGATAAGGTGACCATATGTGTGTGGGTTTATCTCTGGGCTTTCTCTCCTATTCCATTGATCTATATTTCTGTTTTTGTGCCAGTACCATACTGTCTTGATTACTGTAGCTTTGTAGTTTAGTCTGAAGTCAGGGATCCTGATTCCTCCAGCTCCGTTTTTCTTTCTGAAGACTGCTTTGCCTATTTGCCCATTTCTTTTTTGTCTCCATACAAATTCTGAGATTTTTTTGTTCTAGTTCTGTAAAAAATGCCATTGGTAATTTGATAGGGATTGCACTGAATCTGTAGATTGCTCTGGGTAGTATAATCATTTTCACAATATTGATTCTTCCAATCCAAGAACATGGTATATCTCTCCATCTGTTTGTATCATCTTTAATTTCTTTCATCAGTGTCTTATACTTCTCTGCATACAGGTTTTTTGTCTCCCTAGGCAGGTTTATTCCTAGGTATTTTATTCTTTTTGTTGCAGGGTTGTTTCCTTAATTTCCCTTTCAGATTTTTCATCATTAATGTATAGGAATGCAAGAGATATCTGTGCATTAATTTTGTATCCTACAACTTTACCAAATTCATTGATTAGCTCTAGTAGTTTTCTGGTGGCACCTATAGGATTCTCTATGTATATTATCATGTCATCTGCAAACAGTGACAGTTTTACTTCTTCTTTTCCAATTTGTATTCCGTTTATTTCTTCTTCTTCTCTGATTGCCGTGGCTAGGACTTCCAAAACTATGTTGAATAATATTGGCGAGAGTGGGCATCCCTGTCTTGTTCCTGATCTTAGAGGAAATGTTTTCAGTTTTTCACCATTGAGAATGATGTTTGCTGTTGGTTTGTCATGTATGGCCTTTATTATGTTGAGGTAGGTTCCCTCTATGTCCACTTTCTGGAGAGTATTTTTCATAAATGGGTGTTGACTTTTGTCAAAAGCTTTTTCTGCATCTATTGAGATGATCATATGGTTTTTATTCTTCAATTTGTTAGTATGGTGTATCACATTGATTGATTTGCGTATGTTGAAGAATCCTTGCATCCCTGGGATAAATCCCACTTGATCATGGTGTTTCATCCTTTTAATTTATCGTTGGATTCTGCTTGCTAGTATTTTGTTGAGGATTTTTACATCTATATTCATCAGTGATATTGTTCTGTAATTTTCTTTTTTGGTAGTATCTTTGTCTGGTTTTGGTATCAGGGTGATGGTGGCCACATAGAATGAGTTTGGGAGTGTTACTTCCTCTGCAATTTTTTGGAAGAGTTTGAGAAAGATGGGTGTTAGCTCTTCTCTAAATGTTTGATAGAATTCACCTGTGAAGCCATCTGGTCCTGGGCTTTTGTTTGTTGGAAGATTTTTAATCACAGTCTCAATCTCATTACTTGTGATTGGTCTGTTCATATTTTCTATTTCTTCCTGGTTCAGTCTTGGAAGGTTATACCTTTCTAAGAATTTGTCCATTTCTTCATGGTTGTCCATTTTACTGGCATACACTTGCTTGTAGTAGTCTCTTAGGATGCTTTGTATTTCTGCGGTGTCTGTTATTACTTCTCCTTTTTCATTTCTAATTTTATTGATTTGAGTCCTCTCCCTCTTTTTCTTGATGAGTCTGGCTAATGGTTTATCAATTTTGTTTATCTTCTCAAAGAACCAGCTTTTAGTTTTATTGATCTTTGCTATTGTTTTCTTTGTTTCTGTTTCATTTATTTCTGCTCTGATCTTTATGATTTCTTTCCTTCTGCTAACTTTGGGTTTTGTTTGTTCTTCTTTCTCTAGTTCCTTTAGGTGTAAGGTTAGATTGTTTATTTGAGGTTTTTCTTCTTTCTTGGTGTAGGTTTATATAGCTATAAACTTCCCTCTTAGAACTGCTTTTGCTGCATCCCATAGCTTTTGGATCTTCGTGTTTTTGTTGTAATTTGTCTCTAGGTATTTTTTGATTTCCTCTTTGATTTCTTCAGTGATCTCTTGTTTATTAACGTATTGTTTAGCCTCCATGTGTTTGTGTTTTTTTACGTTTTTTTCCCCTGTAAATGATTTCTAATCTCATAGCATTGTTGTCAGAAAAGATGCTTGATATGATTTCAATTCTCTTAAATTTACTGAGGCTAGATTTGTGACCCAAGATGTGATCTATCCTGGAGAATGTTCCACGTGTATTTGAGAAGAAAGTGTAATCTGCTGTTTTTGGATGGAATGCCCTATAAATATCATTTAAATCTATCTGGTCTACTGTGTCATTTAAAGCTTGTGTTTCCTTATTAATTTTCTGTTTGGATGATTTGTCCATTGGTGTAAGTGAGGTGTTAAAGTCCCCCACTATTACTGTGTTACTGTTGATTTCCTCTTTCAGAGCTGTTTGCAGTTGCTTATGTATTGAGGTGCTCCTATGTTGGGTGCATATATATTTATAATTGTTATATATTCTTCTTGGATTGATCCCTCGATCATTACATAGTGTCCTTCCTTGTCTCTTGTAACATTCTTTATTTAAAGTCTATTTTATCTGATATGAGTATTGCTACTCCAGCTTTCTTTTGATTTCCATTTGCATGGAATATCTTTTTCCATCCCCTCACTTTCAGTCTGTATGTGTCCCTAGCTCTGAAGTAGGTCTCTTGTAGACAGCATATATATGGGTCTTGCTTTTATATCCATTCACCGAGCCTGTGTCTTTTGGTTGGAGCATTTAATCCATTCACGTTTAAGGTAATTATCAATATGTATGTTCCTATTACCATTTTCTTAATTGTTATGGGTTTGTTTTTGTAGATCCTTTTCTTCTCTTGTGTTTCCCACTTAAAGAAGTTCCTTTAACATTTGTTGTACAGCTGGTTTGGTGGTGCTGAATTCTTTTAGCTTTTGCTTGTCTGTAAAGCTTTTGATTTCTCCATCGAATCTGAATGAGATCCTTGCTGACTATAGTAATCTTGATTGTAGAGTCTTCCCTTTCATCACTTTAAGTGTATTGTGCCACTCCCTTCTGTCTTGTACAGTGTCTGTTGAGAAGCTAGCTCTTAACCTTATGGGAGTTCCCTTTTATGTTATTTGTCATTTTTCCCTTGTTGCTTTTAATAATTTTTCTTTCTCTTTAATCTTTATCAGTTTGATTACTGTGTGTCTTGGCTTCTTTCTCCTTGGGTTTATCCTGCCTGGGCCTCTTTGCACCTCCTGGGCTTGGGTGGCTATTTCCTTTCCCATGTTAGGGAAGTTTCGACTATAATCTCTTCAAATATTTTCTTGGGTCCTTTCTCTCTCTCTCCTCCCTCTGGGACCCCTATAATGCGATTGTTGGTGTGTTTAATGTTGTCCCAGAGGTCTCTTAGGCTGTCTTCAGTTCTTTTCATTCTTTTTTCTTTATTCTGTTCTGCAACAGTGAATTCTACCTTTCTGTCTTCCAGGTCACTTATCCGTTCTTCTGCCTCAGTTATTCTGCTACTGATTCCTTCTAGTGTACTTTTCACTTCAGTTATTGTATTGTTCATCCTTGTTTGTTTCTTCTTTAATTCTTCTAGGTCTTTATTAAACATTTCTTGCATCTTCTTGATCCTTGCCTCCACTCTTTCCGAGGTCCTAGATCATCTTCACTATCATTATTCTGAATTCTTTTCCTGGAAGGTTGCCTATCTCTACTTCATTTAGTTGTTTTTCTGGGGGTTTATCTTCTTCCTTCAACTGGTAGATAGCCCTCTGCCTTTTCATCTTGTCTATCTTTCTGTGAATGTGGTTTTGTTTCACAGGCTGCAGGATTGTAGTTCTTGCTTCTGCTATCTGCCCTCTGGTGGATGAGGCTATCTAAGAGGCTTGTGCAAGTTTCCTGATGAGGGGGACTGGTGGTGGGTAGATCTGGGTGTTGCTCTGGTGGGCAGAGCTCAGTAAAACTTCAATCCGCTTGTCTGCTGAGGGGTGGGGCTGGGTTCCCTCCCTGTTGGTTGTTTGGCCTGAGGTGACCCAACACTGGAGCCTGCCCAGCTCTTTGGTGGGGCTAATGGTGGACTCTGGAAGGGCTCATGCCAAGGAGTACTTCCCAGATCTTCTGCTGCCAGTGTCCTTGTCCTCATGGTGAGACACAGCCACCCCCCGCCTCTGCAGGAGACCCTCCAACACTAGCAGGTTGGTCTGGTTCAGTCTCCCCTGGGGTCACTGCTCCTTCCCCTGGGTCCCGATGTGCACACTACTTTGTGTGTGCCCTCCAAGAGTGGAGTCTCTGTTTCCCCCAGTCCTGTCAAAGTCCTGCAATCAAATCCCGCTAGCCTTCGAAGTCTGATTCTCTAGGACTTCCTCCTCCTGTTGCCAGACCCCCAGGTTGGGAAGCCTGACGTGGGGTTCAGAACCTTCACTCCAGTGGGTGGACTTCTGTGGTATAAGTGTTCTCCAGTTTGTGAGTCACCCACCCAGCAGTTTTGGGATTTGATTTTACTGTGATTGTGCCCCTCCTACCATCTCATTGTGGCTTCTCCTTTGTCTTTGGATGTGGAGTATCTTTTTTGGTGAGTTCCAGTGTCTTCCTGTCGATGATTGTTTAGCAGTTAGTTGTGATTCCAGTGCTCTCGCAAGAGGGATTGAGCACACGTCCTTTTACTCTGCCATCTTGAACCAATCTTCTGACATTGGCTTAATTGAAACCTACAATTACATCATATTTTTTATGAACATTCTTATTTCTTATCAGTCTCACAAATTTGAATCAAAGTGGTAAAAGGCCACTACTTTTAGTGTACTTTTCATTTGTGTGTTTTCTAGTATTTCTATTTCACAAGCTCTCTTTGGACACAATGACATATATTTGTGAGACTGACTCTCCTATGTGATGGGAGAGTTATCTTGTGTGGATTGAGCTGGTGCTGTTCACATCACAACTGAAGCAGGTGGACAGTAGTTCATGTAGTACACTGCAAGATGAGAAGACACCTTGGGCCAAATTATTTTTTGGGAATCTGTTTTTGTTGTTCATAGCAGATGGAAGCAGTTTCTGCTCTGAAATTCCCCTAATTAACTTGAACACACAGTATAAAATTCTAATATATGTATAAGGTATTCTAGATTTTAAACTGCAATTAAGTTTTACTCGTTTCACTAGTCATGGCAGTAGGAGCCTGCAGTTCAATGAACATAAGATTTCAAATATGCATTTTATCTTGCATGAATGCTAAAATATTCATAATTTAAAGATTAGTGTGGTTTTGGTGTTCTGGTTTCTCTGAAGCATATATTCCAAAATGTGTGATGTGTTTACTTAGGTATAGTAAACTATGAAGCACAATGGGATTCTTTTAGCTCAACAACTCTTAGCCATCAAATACCATATCAGCCTATAAAAAATAAAGGAAGGTTGTAGGTCAAACAAACCCAAATGAACAAAACAAAATAAAAATAATGTAAAACCCAAAGTCAAAAACCTCAACAGATGTTCTTTCAAGTCTCATATTCCCATCCTACCATGATTTACATTTGGATTAAATTTTCAATTTTACTGAATGACATGAAATCTAATTAGATCCTCCCCATACCAAGGAATTGTCAGTTGTATTAACAGTATAACTTTATCAAATTAAAAACATAGAAGTTTACAAAAGAGTGTACAATTCTGACGAACATATATATGCTTCAGTTTTAATACAAGAATTGTTTTTACTTTGAAAATATACTATGTGAACAGCTAGAACATCTTAGCGTAACATTAATAAGAATATAGTATATTATTTCATCAAATCGCAAAAAAAATTTAGTGATGAGCAAGGAGATGAGACATTGTATGAAAATATAAAGCAATTCATTCTTTAACATCATGAAAATAATTGTCTATGACCTTTGGTATAAAACAGGTATAGAGTAAAGCCACATCACATGATAGCTTCAGAAACTGTTTTAATAAAATGTAGCTAATGTATGTTTGAAGGCATAATTAAAAGAATACTATTTATTCTGGAATGACAGTGAAGGCAGTGGCATAGTTCTCCACACAAAAACAGAGAGAAGACATCCATGGATAATATGATCAGCAAAGCTAGGTAGGAAGAAATTCCCAAGGACCCATAATATGATCAGGTTGTGACAAATCCCCAGTGGCAAAATGTCATCTACAGTCTTAGCAAAAGAATAAGTTTGTTTTAAAAATCAATCAGGATTTTCTTTACTTCCTCTCTGTCTTCCTGCCTTTCTCCCTCGTTTCCTTTACTTCCTTTTTTTAAATAAACTTTTAATTTTCGAACAATTTTCAACTTACCAAAAATTGTGAAGATTGTACTGAGAATTACCATATGCCTCATACCTAGTTTCCCCCACTGACATCCTACATTATGGTACATTTGTTACAAATAATGAAACCATATTGATATATTATTATTAACTAAAAGCTACAGTTTTTTTTTCAGTTTCTTTGTTTTTAACCTAATGTCCTTTTTCTGTTCCAGGATCCCATCCAGAATACCACATCACATTTGTTCACCATTCCTACTTAAACTCCTCTTGGCTGTAAGAGTTTATCAGACTTTCCTTGTTTTTGATGACCTCGACACTTGTGAGGAGTACTGGTTAGGTATTTTGTAAGATGTTCCTCTATTGGAATGTGTGTGTGTGTGTGTGTGTGTGTGTGTGTTTCCTGATTAGATTGGGATATATTGGGTTGGCCAAAAAGTTCGTTCGGGTTTTTAGTAAGATTTCTGTAATACCTGAATGAACTTTTTGGCCAACCCAATATATATTTGGAAGGAAGACCACAGAGGTAAAATGCCATTGCATCCCATCCTATCAGAGATACAAGTGTCAATGTTACATCACTGAAAACAGTGGTCATCTGACTGAAGTAGTGTTTGTCAGCTTTCTCCGTGGTAGCTACTCCTATCTCCCCTTTCCTACTGCAGTCTTTGGAAGGAAATCACCATCACAGACCACAGGTAAGGAGTGGGGAGTCATGCTCCACCTCCTTCAGGGGAGGGTATCTACACAATTTAATTGGAATTCTTATGCATGGAAGATTTTTCTATTCTCTCCCATTTATTGCTTCATTCAGTCATTTATATCAGTATGAGCTCATGGATACTTAATTAAAGTTATATTTCAATACTAGTTTATTTACTTGGTTGTTCAATTTGTTTCCTTTTTTGCCATTGAGAACCCTTTCAGTTGGTGGCTTCTGTGTCCCTTTGACATAAACAATTTTTTGTTTGTTTGTTTTATTTTTTTTTTCTTTTAATTAATTAATTAATTAATTATTTTATTTTTGGCTGCGTTGGGTTTTCGTTTCTGTGCGAGGGCTTTCCCTAGCCACGGCAAGCGGGGGCCACTCTTCATCGCGGTGCGCGGGCCTCTCAGTGTCGCGGCCTCTCTTGTTGCGGAGCACAGGCTCCAGACGCGCAGGCTCAGTAATTGTGGCTCACAGGGCTAGCTGCTCCGCGGCATGCGGGATCTTCCCAGACCAGGGCTGGAACCCGTGTCCCCTGCATTGGCAGGCAGACTCCCAACCACTGCGCCACCAGGGAAGCCCTGTTTGTTTTATTTTAAATTTCCTTTATGTGTGACACTACAACATGTTCCAGCCTCATCTTGTATATTTTCTGCTCCATTTATAGATTCAGTCATTTCTTTAAAAACCGTGGTTACTTTTACAGTAGAAGAGTATTACAAATCAAGCCCTGGGCAATAGTTATGCTTGCTGCTATTGGAATGGCAATGTTTCTAGGCCTTCTCATCTGACAGAACAGGGAAATATATGTGTTGTTATATTGTTACTGTTATGGAGGAAACAATAAACATTTTGTGTGTAAACTGCTTTGTGCCTTTTGATATTATTATCGACAATTTCTTTGTTACTATAAGATTCCCCTTCCTCATTCTTTCAGAGGGAATTACTACAACACAAAAGGAAGGAGACAATAGACATAAAAGGGAAAAAAAAAATATATATATAGATATATATCAAACTCTGAGCTTTCAGGTAAAAAGACTCATTCTAGAAGAAGTAGAGAAAGATTTGGTAACAATTTACTATTGAGGAAGTCATTTTGTTTTTGTGTGCTACTCCCTCAATCCCATATTAGACAAGATCCTTCAGGTTGTCAAAAAAAAGAGGAGATAATATGAAGTAGAAGCATGAGTTTTTGATGAGAGTGACCTTCAGATAATGCCAACATGCAGTGAAATCCTGGATATACCACAAGACACCTTCATAGGGGAGGGACAAGATGATAGAATCCAAAGAAAAATGTGTATTTGTTGTTGTGGGTGCTTCATGCCCAACTGTTTTGTAAAGCGGTCAACCTGGTAGAGATCTCTGGCCTCTAAAAAATGGGAGACAGTGGTACTGGCCGAGTTGGAATACGGTTTTGGTACTATCTAAGATAGAATATCTGAGTTCACTGATGGAGTTTGTGGAATAGTGACTTCACAGGTTACAATTACTAGACAGAAAGCCTGCCAAATTTTGCAGAGGGAACATATCACAAAATAGGGCAGAACATGAAACGCTGAACCCCAAGGCAGCAAAGTGGGCCAGAACTCAGTGTATGGTAGGGTTGAAGGAAGCCCACCGGTGAGGACACACAGAATTGTATACTTCAGTGAAATGAGCATAGCACCCAATGTGCCCACTGGCTAGACACCACTCCTGCCAGGACATCACAAGCTCAGGCCGAATTAATTAAATGTCCTCCAGTATGGATCACTTTGAGAAAGAATGAGATAGAGTGAAAATACAAAATCCTCAAATTCACTGTGTTTAATACTTTAGAATAATTGAATTTGACAGTCTACATGGAAGTGATTAAATTAGTTTCTATTATCATGTAGAAATGAGGGCTTGTGATACAAATTAAGCCCAGTTATCTGGAAATAATGTTACATGTTTGCAATCTGAATTTGAGGTTTGTGAAAGTCATACATCTACCCTGTACTCTGCCTCTGATAATGAAACTGTTCAATGTTTGCTTTAAGTCTTGCTGTATAAGTTCAGTTTTTTGGTGAGCTGGCTTTTCTTCTGTATGCTTTGCTAAATACTGACTGGATGTTTTTCCACTTAACCTTCGAAAAGCGTATCTCTCCAACTTGAGTGTTCCCTGTGTGTCTATGTCTTATGCAGTGATATTTCTCTGTCACACTGTGTCCAAGAGAAGGAATAAATCAGATTATCTCTGACAGAGAATCACTTCCCTATCGAGGTTAGATCTGAAAATGGAGCTCTTATTGGGCAGCCAGGGTTCCTCCCTAAACAGAAAGAAATTGCTTTTTAACCATTTCAAACCCATTCTTGTGGCCACTGTAGGGAAGAAAAAAAAACTTTCTACTACCTGTCTAGGTTCTTGTGGCTGGTCTTAGAATTAGACTGACATGAGACAGATTAACAGGAGAAAATAAAATTTAGTTACATACATACGGGAGCTCCATAGAATATGAGACCCTCCCAAAGTTAGTCAGTTGAGGCTTATATGCCATCTGAGAGGAGACTGGATAGGAGTTTGGGACTCCACAGGGAAGAAAGGCGATGCACAGGAAGACAAAAAGGGCAAAAGTTTGGTGCACAAATGTTTGCTGGGCCAAACAAAAACAAAGGACAGAGAGGAATTTTAACAAACACACTTTACGAGGCTCCTCCCTGTCTACGCACTGAGTTCATATTATGTGATGGTTATCTAAGGTGGTAACTCCCTTCCTGGAGCTGGTCCTCTATCTAAATTCTTTTAGGCAGTTAGGAGGAAGGTCAAAGGTTCTAACTGAGTCTTCTGGGCCTTGATTATTTTCAGCTGGAAATAATCCACATGCCAGACACATTTTGGGGTGACAAATTTGGTCCCCTACACCATTAGCATTCTGACTTAACAAATAATTGAGCAAACTCTCTATTTGTCTTGATGATTAATATGGTTTATTTTCACATTGTAAATTAAACTGAAAGTTATGTTTTAAATGAAGAAGACCTTTCAGATAAGCAGCTGTATGTCTCATATTTGTATAACATTTACCCAGTTGCAAAAGTAAGAAAAAAATGTGACAGGAGAAAGTGGGATCTAAACATTTTAAATTTATAACACATGACTTTCAATGTATGGAAATTAAATGAATGTCTCCTCATGACTAAAAGATTGAATTTGTGAATAATAATTATAGAAATAAGTTATACAAAGAATATTAATTTAAGAAGCCTACGTGTTATATAGATTAAGCTCATTAAAATGCTTATGGGAAAATGTAAAATCTAGAAAAATAATTTACAGTGTTTTTTCAGCCTGCAGTATTGCTCCAGATAAACACTGTTAAATCTAACAAGTGGAGTGTAACTTGCTGTATCATTTAAATATTTTTGTAAAATAATAATGAATAATATATAAACAGACCAGTGTGTGATCCTAAGTCATACTTGAAAATAATGAGTCTTGACTGGTTTTGTTGCTACAAATTTGAATGCACACATCCTCATCTATTTCTTGGATATTAACAGGAACATATCTTCTATGTTTATTATAATATACTAGAGCCTTCTATTCATGCCACCAGCCTGTGGCCTCTTATGTCATTAAACATAACACCTTTAACACAGCCTCACAAAACAGCTATGAGAATGGAGACACTGATCTTTGTTTACCAATATGTTATAAAATGTGGTATGATAATTCAATTTATAATAAGAAAAATATGTGTGGTTTTTATCCCCTTTTCTGGCACAGAGCTCCTGAAACCCTTGGAACAGAGCAATAAAAGTGTCTCATTATGTTAACAATGTTAACAATGTTATGTTAACAAGGTGACTTTTGGACCTCACCTAAGGATGGGGGCTATCCCCTGAAGAACCCACCACATGATTAGAGGGTTGGAACTTTCAGTCCCACCCCCGTTGACCTCTGGGGAAGGGAGAGGGGCTGGAGGTTGGATCAATCGCCAATGGTCAATGATTTAATCAATCGTGCTTATATAATAAAGCCTCCATAAAAACACACAAGGACAGGGTTTAGAGAGCTTGCAGGTTGGTGAACATGTAGAGTGTGGGGATAGTGGCATGCCTGGAGGTGGCATGGAAGTTCCATGCCCTTTCTCCATACTTTGCCCTATGCATCTCTTGGATATATCACTTATATCCTTTTACAATAAACTGGTAATCTAATGAGTAAATAAGTTTCCTAAGTTCTCTGAGCCTCTCTAGCAAATTAAATGAACCCAAATAGGGGGTTGTGGGGATCTCTGATTTATAGTCAGTTTGGTCAGAAACACAGGTTTGCAACTGATATTTGAAGTCTGGCTGGTGGGGGGAGCAGTCTTCTGAGACTGAGCCCTCAACCTGTGGAATTTGATGTTATCTCCAGGTAGATAGTGTAAGAATTGAGTTGAACTGTTGGATATCCAGCTGGTGCCTGCTTGGTGTTGTGGCAGAAACACCCCCTGTACCTACATGGTGGAATTGGGTACAGAACCCCAAAATTGTGGGATATTTCTTTCCAACACAACATAATGAAGGCTAGGCTTGAACTTGTAATAAAGCTTCAATGATGACAGGGATCAAAGTACAATACAAAAAATAATTTTAAATTACCACAGAATTTACGAAATTCTACAGCTACTTTTCAAGATACCTCGCTTTTAAATCTCACTTGCATTTAAAAGAGCAGAGGCAGTTTAACACCCGTCTATGTTACCAGTAAAGGGGAGCAGAATATGCCACCCCAAAATGTAATCCATATGGTACCAATAACATGGTTCTACTACAGTTTGATATCAGAACATTTTCCAAACTGGAGTAATGAATCCAAAACAATACCAAGGTCCATCATCAAATATTCAGTTCAACTGGGCCTGCAGGAAGCTCAGTCCAGCTTTTCTTAGGCTTCAGCTTAAAGAAGCTCTGTCCAGCTTCTTTTACCTTAGTCCAGCTTCTCAAAAATTGCTAAAAAGTTTTTGGTACCAAGCTTGCCACATGGCCAAATTTATGTGATGGGCAGATACCTGATATATACTTTCAGGCAGACTGAAAAAGCAGAAGTTAATATACAAAAATTAAACCAATAAATTTTACTGAAATATAGACTACATTGTCTTGATAGGCTCAAAACCCTGAAAATGTATTCTCATCATTTTTTTCTGAATTAATCATGGCCCACCTAGCCAAAAACAAAACTGTACCAATTAATAAATAACTGTAAAATTCCCCAAAATAGTGGAGTATATTTTTAACATGATGACTATTAGACTACCTAGAGAATTTGGCAGCTTGATCCATGAATCCATTGGAAACCAAACTCTCTGTCAAACAACTTAATAATTTACGAACTGGGTCTTTGGATATGGTAAATGATAGCCCAGCTGACATTCCCTGAAAGTATTTTTAAGAGAAATATTGTTGGATAGAAGGGATCATTGTTCTCCCTATGATTTTACTGTAATATTCTCTTAATTTCCTCAGGCAAACATAGCTTACTTGGTTACTACAGATGTAACATTTTTCTTTCTCTTTTTTTTCTGACTCTCATACATGACGCTTCTGAAAGATGTACCGAGTCACTCTATCTCATGCTAGCATCCACTGGTCCTTGGAAAAACTATGGTGAAGTTACCCAAAGTAGACTCTATATTTTGTAATTAAAATTTTGCCCAGTCACTGAATATTGACTCATAATTTGTCAACGTGCCACTTTTTTAAAGCCGCCTTTTCCATTGTGCCAAAATTGGGTTTTCTCACACTTTCTTTTTTAATTCTGGAGAAGACCTTAATTTAACAGTGTGTTGTTGAAAATCAGGCCTGAATTAGCTTCATTTTCCTGGACTGGCAATTAGAAGTAAAATAAACATAATCCTAATTTCCATTTGACTTTAAATATTAAGGCAGGAAATCTATTTTTTTTAAATATAAAATACTTTGAGAGATCAAGTTTCTCCCTGTGCCTTCCCACTAAATGTAATTTCCATCTTTATTGCTCTGACAAAAAATACACTCTTATCTTCCCTCCTCAAAACTTAAACAGACAGTTATATCCACCACAACTACCCTGAATACATTCACAAGAGACTGGATCTTTTGTTCTGTTCTGTTTTGCCTGTATAGTTTACATTTTTTCCAGTTGGTTTTCATTTTTTACAATCAACATCTTTAGAAACCAAATAACTCTGTTGGGCTGTACTCCTACTGATATTCAGGAAAGATGAAAATGAGATTTTCATAGCTTAACACTGGAGATCTTGTAACTAGTTTAAAATCTAACTAAATTGCAGTATCATCTTAACTATTATTTTAATATTGCTTTTAAAGCAATATTAAAAAATATCTAGCGTGAACTCATCCCTTAATTCTTGATGAAAATTTACAACTGTCCACAGAACTAATGTTATTCTTATATTTCACAAACTCTTCAATCCCATCATTTCCAGAATAAATTTACTATTTCCCTTTCCACCAATTTTGGTCGTCCCCACTTTCACACAGTGTTCTTTATTGCCTTTAAATGACATTACTCACCAAATCACTCAGGTTTTTCCTTGATGCCTTATTTAACTAATCCTTCATTCTTAATCCCAGTCTGTTGCAACATCTGGTTAACTTTTTTCCATTTCAAGAGAATTTTACATTGGATTTCAACATTTCTTATCTGGACTAACAATATAGTTTTTGCACTTTTCTCCCTGTTATAGCTTTCTTCAACTAAATACCAAATTAGTGGAAGAGTTGCCTCTTTTTCCCCTTTTCCTACTCCATCTCCTTCTCCTCCTCCAATATAAATGTGATCATATCATCACTACTTGAATAACTTGGATGGATTCCATTTATTACAGATTAAATTTAAACTGTTTACCATAGTGTTAAGACTGCTTCTTTTTAACCCATGGTACCTTTCTGGTCACATCATGTCCACCAGCTCCTTAATGCTACATATAATCACAATGATCCAGATCTTTGATTTTTAGCCACTAATTCAGCCCTGGTTTTGAGGGTTTCTTGGACAAAGATCAGTGACACACCCTTTGCTTGCTGGGTTTAATAAGTTATTTTTTTAAAGAAATCATTGCATTATATATATAACTCCAGGAGGCCTATGTTGCCAAATAGTTTACAACAGAATTTCCTTTATTTTATTCTCAAATTAATATTAAGAATACTCTGATATTGACATCTGATTCTCAGCTCCTTCCTTAACTTTTTTCAAAAGCTTGAGATGTAAACTTACCTTATTCATTCACAATTTCTTAGGCAAGATGAGTAAAACTAAGGAATTCCCCTGAACTTACATAATGGCTTTAATTATCTCTTATTTTAAAATGTTTGATAAGAGAGACATTGTTACAACATTTTCTTCTTGATGGGACCCTGAGAGATAGGTGGTGTCTATTCTAATAATAGAAATATTACAATTTGCTACATTGGAATATATGGCATTCAAATTTCAAGTTTTTCTTTTAAGATCTCATTTTCTTTTTTCACTTTAGAAGCTGTGTACAATTTCTGAGGAATAAAATGGTCCAAACTATGTAGTACATTTGTCTCCTAGTGTTTATGTAACAAATATATCACTAGGAGGGTTATTACATGGCAAATGACAAGGAATTTAGATTTTTCTAAAGTTTTTAGGAACAAAGTTCTTGTAGGCAGAATTTTGCCTCCCGTGATTTTCAACCCATGGTATTATGTTTGTGAATTTGTTATGCTCCCTAGCAAAAGGAATATTGCAGATGTAATTAAGGTTTTTAACCCATTCACTTAAAAATGAAAAATTATCCTTGATTATCTAGCTGGACCCAATGTGTTTTATTTCATGGCAAATTATGCTCAGAGACTGAGCCAATGTTTTATTTAACATGGTTCACTGTGGGAATTGTAATAATTTCACAAACCAATAGCATATAGGATAATGTTTCTTTTTTTTTTTTAATTTTAAATTTATTTATTTATTTATTTATGACTGTGTTGGGTCTTCGTTTCTGTGTGAGGGCTTTCTCTAGTTGTGGCAAACGGGGGCCACTCTTCATCGCGGTGCGCGGGCCTCTCACTATCGCGGCCTCTCTTGTTGAGGAGCACAGGCTCCAGACGCGCAGGCTCAGTAGCTGTGGCTCACGGGCCTAGTTGCTCCGCGGCATGTGGGATCCTCCCAACCAGGGCTCGAACCCGTGTGCCCTACATTGGCAGGCAGATTCTCAACCACTGAGCCACCAGGGAAGCCCCGGATAATGTTTCTTAAAAAGCCAATAAAGAAATAACATACTCCAAACCAATGACAGATTAATTGCACTATTTTTCCAGGCAAGGGGAGATGAAAAGAATAAAGTCCAAATTTACTTGAGGTGTATCTTTCTATGAGCTGGTTCTCAGGAGAGACAGCTTAACCAACCATGAGCTGACTTCCAGCTGCCAGAGAAAAGAAAAGTTCCTTGTTGCTAGAGCGGGTTGCTAGGGAACCGAGATGCAGGTATTGGAGGGCAAGATGATGTCCTTCTAGGGGGTTGCAAGTCTTTCGCCACTGCTGGTTACGAGTCACCTCTTCAACTGCTAGAGCTAAGGTCCCAAGGTCTTCGGAGAGCTATTTAGATCAGCAAAGGGTAGCCTTGCCCAGACCAAACACTGATAGTCCTCACAAACTCTGAGTGTTTATAGTCAGTGTCACTTGACCATAGTTGCTTCATCATCTGTTCTTATTGATAAGCCTCCAACAGTGCCCCTTAGCAGCTGTGCTGCTGAGTGCTTATCAACAGCCAGAGATGTGGATGATGACATCCTGGCACAACAATTACACTTTTATATCAAAGCAAAAATTCATTCTTTTCTTTTTTGAATTTTTGAATTTTATTTATTTTTTTATACAGCAGGTTCTTATTAGTTATCCATTTTATACATATTAGTGTATACATGTCAATCCCAATCTCCCAATTCATCCCACCACCACCCCCCCACCCCCCACCACTTTCCCCCCCTTGGTGTCCATACATTCGTTCTCTACATCTGTGTCTTTATTTCTGCCCTGCAAACCGGTTCATCTGTACCATTTTTCTAGGTTCCACATATATTCGTTAATATACGATATTTGTTTTTCTCTTTCTGACTTACTTCACTCTGTATGACAGTCTCTAGATCCATTCACGTCTCTACAAATGACCCAAATTCATTCCTTTTTATGGCTGAGTAATATTCCATTGTATATATGTACCACATTTTCTTTATCCATTTGTCTGTTGATGGGCATTTAGGTTGCATCCACGGAAGCAACCATGACCTGGCTATTATAAATAGTGCTGCAGTGAATATTGGGGTGCATGTGTCTTTTTGAATTATGGTTTTCTCTGGGTATATGTCCAGTAGTGGGATTGCTGGGTCATATGGTAATTCTATTTTTAGTTTTTTAAGGAACCTCCATACTGTTCTCCATAGTGGCTGTATCAATTTACATTCCCACCAACAGTGCAAGAGGGATCCCTTTTCTCCACACACTCTCCAGCAGTTGTTGTTTGTAGATTTTTTGATGATGCCCATTCTAACTGGTGTGAGGTGATACCTCATTGTAAAAAACTTCATTCTTAGATCAAAACAACTTCACTCCTAAAAATAACATTTTTTTGTCACCGGCAAGTGGGTTTGAAATCTTATCAAACCACTACACAACACAATGTAATCACCTGAGGTACTGAAAACAGATAACTTTTTCTGACAGGTGACAGAAGGGGAAGTCAAAGAGATTCCAAGTTTAAGAGGGACTTAACCTGACATTGCTGGAGGGCAACCCCAAGGAAAGCATGAGAAGGGATGAAGTCAGCATCTAGGAGCAAAGACTGGTCCCCAGACTGAAAACCAGAAGAAACAGTTCTATACCCAGGAGGAACTAAATTTGGCCAATAATCTGAATGAGCTTGGGAGCAGATTCTTTCCTAGGGCTCCAGTAAGGAACAAAACCCTGCTGACACTTTGATTTCAGCTTTGTGAGTCCCAAAGCAGAGAACCAGTTGAGGTCACCCAGACATCTGATCTCCAGAAGCTGCTGTGAAATGAAATATCTGTTTTGTTTTAAAACAAAGGGCCAAGTATATGGTAACCTGTCAAGGCAGCGATAAAAAACTAATACAGTATCTTCTTTCATTCCTTACGTTGTTCTTTATCACTCTATCTTCCTGCCAAAATACTATTCATTTTTTTTAAGGTCCAATTCATATGTCAAATACTTGATCTTTCCATTCTGAGAAATCATTATTCCTATATAACTGTTAACCAAAATTTTAACAATGGAGACCTGATTGAAATAAAAAGATGTTTATTTGGGGTTTGTTAGGAGCCCAGGAGACAAAGATTCAAGAAGCATTACAAAATAGAGGGGAACTTATAAAGGCAAAAAATGCAAGGTTACAGTTAGTCATATAGTGTTTATCAAGACTTATAACTGGAGTCAGCAAGAAGTAAGGATGCTTAATAAGAAAAGACTGTTTGGGGTTCAAAACGGTTGCATAGGTACAAGGGGAGACTTTGAGACTCTAAGGTTGCAGCTGGCAGGTGTTGTTCTGAATACTGTTGGTGGTGTCCTAGGGTCTGGGACAATTCATAGAAAGCTCAAGATTTCAGTGGTGCAGAGACGTGTCTGAGACCAGATCCTCAATGGCCCACCCAACTCCATTTTTGCAAGCCTCAACTGTGATTACTCCATTATAATTTCAATTTGTCATCATTACAGTCCTGTGTATTTGTACAACAAGTATGTGCATACTTGTCTTTCTCACTAAATTCTGTTGTTGAAGATGGTTCTGTAATCACCTATCTATTTCATATATCTGTCCCCTTCAGTACCTAGTACAGTGTCTGATACATCATCAACTTTCTAAATATATGTTTCATTGAAATGAGTCCATATATTTATCCATTCAGACCTTCTTTCTCTTCCAGATTTTCTAGATGTCTTCTTCTATTTCATTCAATAATCTTTATTAAGGGCATATTCTGTACCAGAATATCTGTTCAATAGGGGAAGCCCATGAACAGCACAAGCATCTTCTCTGCCCTGGTTAGAATTCTAATAAGTTCCTGTTGAGAAGATCCAATTACCAAATAAATGAAAATAATGATTTCAGATAGCGATGCTCAATCAGATGATCGATGATATGATTGACAATAAGAGGGGAGACTGTGATTGAGAGTAGGATAGGCTTTTCCAAGGATATGACCTTGAAGCTGAGACCAGAAGTGTTTCAAGGAGCCAATATGTGGAGATCTGAGCAAAGACTGTCCAGGCTCAGGGAATAATAATTGTAAAATGATGTTGAGAATAATCTTAAAATGCTTGAAGAAGAGGAAGATTTCCTTAGTAGTAAGCAAACCTGTGCCAGAAAGAAGATATTTCAGCCTATATTAATAGATCTTAAAAGGAATAAAGGGGAGAGAGGAGAAGAGAAATAAGTGAGGGAGATTAAGAGGTATAAACTTCCAGTTGCAAAATAAATGAGTTACAGGTATGAAATGTACAGTGTGGGGAATATAGTCAATAACTATGTAACATTTTTGTATGGTGACAGATGGTAGCTAGACTTATCATGGTGATCATTTTGAACTGTATAGAAATATTGAATCATTATGTTGTGTACCAGGAACTAGTATAATGTTGTAGGTCAATTATACTTGAAAAACAAACTCACAGAAAAAGAGATCAGATTTCTGGGGCCAGAGGCAGTGGGGGATGGGGGTGGGAGGGAACTGGCTGAAGGTACAAACTTCCAGTTGTAAGATAAATAAGTACTAGAGATGTAATGTACAACATGACAAATATAATTAACACTGTTGTATGTTATATATGAAAGTTGTTAAGAGTAAATCCTGAGTTCTCATCACAAGGAAAAACATAGTTTTTTCTATTTTTTAGATTTTCTATCTATATGATGGGAGTTCACTAAACTTGTGATAAGTCAAATCAGTATACCTTAAACTTAGACAGTGCTGTATGTTAATTATATCTCAATAAAACTGGAAGGAAAAAAAGGGAGTAATTGTCTCTGGTTAATCTCTGTGCCAACAAGAACTAACCAAGATTGTGACCTCGATTATTTGAACTAATTAATTGAATTCTAAATAGAGTCAATATAAAAGAGCTAAAATAGTGCATTATGTCTGTTTGAAGATATCATGCCCCCATCAGAGAGTTTTGTGATGTGAACACAGAGCCCACATGATTTTGTTTTTACATATAAAATTTCTGTTGCATTTTTTTCATTTACAGAAAAAAAATCAGTAAATCCTAATGAATACATTATCTCCAAATTTGTCTTATAATCACCTTTTTTTCTTAAAAAAGTATGCCTCTATATATAATTGTAAAATATATGTTTGTACAATTAAACTGAAATATTCTAGAACATGACACTAAGTAGTTTTGAACTGATCTCACCTACAAATCACAGGAGTTGAAGAAAGTACTCTCTGATCTTCTTTCAACTCTAGAAAAACAGTAAGTTGTGTTTTAGCTGTATACATATCTACACATGATAACATAAAAATACTGCATTCTTCCAGGAAGGTTTTATCTAAAAGGGCTACAGTGCAGTGTTTAAAAGGTAATTGAGAATCACAGATTTCAACCGCTCATCCACAGTGAGAATTTTAACCTTTTTTGAGTTATCCAAGTATTTAAAACTGTATGTCTACGAATACATGACAAAATAGATGATTTGAGAGACCAAACTTTATTAGCCCATGTTTGACTATTCAAAATTAAAATAGTTCTATTGAAAAATTATGATGTTAATTGCATGGTCTGGAGCAGCCAATCATGAAAAATTAAGGTAGTAATTGTATACTTTAGGATGTCCACATATTTTCCTCCCTTATCTATGGTTGTCTTCTTGACAATTTATTCATATAGTCTGCCTTAAAATTTCATTTTACTTTAAAACATAAGACTTTTGACTTAGGTGGCAGAAACCCCCAGGGAACAGGAATACAATGTTTCAAAAACTTAAACCAAGGAAATGAATTTCCTACCCTGACTTGTGGCTGTCACATTTTTCTCTTAGAGCTAGACCATGTAACTTTTTACAAATTGAGTATTTCTGGATGCTTACTCTCCATCATCACTTGGTCCTCTCTCTTGTTTGAAATTCTTGGACTAGTTTAAAGGGTGAAAACGCCCACAGTCCAATCCTTACTGCCTTACATTTGCTGTAGTTCTGCCACTGTGAAAACCTTTGTCTAAGTTTCAAATCTCACCTCTTCAGTTTCCAGTGGGTTCATGTTGAACAGTCTGTGAACCACATACTGAATTCCAAGCCCTCACTTGGCATATCGGCTAACTGGAGACGTACGGCATTTCACCCTTATCCTGGGCTCACAGGTTCTAGCTCATTCCTCACATACTTTTTGCCAAAAGCATTAAAATTTTCTCTGAATCAATAATTCAATATACATATAATATATATACATACATATATGAAATATATATGTATACAGAATTCTTACAGCTCAACAGCAGGCCATTCATTTTTATGTCTTCTTTTCCTTTTCTTTCTGTTCTTTCTTCCTTTCTTTCCTTCCTTCCTCTCTCTCCTTCCCTCTCTCCCTTCCTCCTTTTCTTCCTTTTTCTTTCTTTCTTTCTTCTTTCTCTCTCTATCTTTCTTTTGTTCTTCCCCTCATTTTTACTACCAAAACACAAAGGCCTTATTTTTAATTTTTGATTTTAATTTTCCTAGAAAACATCTACTATTTACTTTCCTACTTTTTCTCTGAAAACTTCTTACCATTCTTTTATTCTTAGTGTGAGAAAAGAATTTTGTGCAATATTTTATCTTTCAATATTGCCTTTTAAAGCATGCACAAGTAGATTGAATATGTTAATGTATAACTACTAAACACAAATGTTCAGCTCCCAGAAAATATACCATACATGAAAACTGGCAGCCAAGAATAGTAAGAATGGAGTAACCACTGCTAATATGTGTCAACAAAGTTTTACAATATAAAATCTTGTGTCCTTTACTGATAAAACTAAACCTGAAGCTTAGTTTTTCCTTTATTGATAACTGTATTTTCTGATATAAATTAAATCACACTAGTTATGCAGTTAACAGTTTACTTTTATTGCAAAAGTAAACTGTTAACTGCATAACTAGTGTGATTTAATTTATAATGCCCTGGTTATGAGCAAAGACTCTGGAACCAGACCCTGGTGTTGAAATCCCTTCAGGACCTAAGAGTATACACTGCTGCAGAATTTAGTAAGCTTCTCACTGTCTTAATTTCTGTTTTTGATAAATGGGGATAATAGTAATAATTATAAATACACATATATAATGAATAGAATATAATCAGAATATATATATTAATATATATTTTATATATTTTTAAATATATATTTACATATATATTTTTTTCTCATCAACACTGGGCAGATGAGATCAACAGCAGTTAATTAACCACATATATTCACACCCTGGTGGAGAAGGACACTGCTCCTTACAGAGCCACTCAGAGGTTGCATTTAGGAATAGAGTGAACAAGTAGGAGCTGTGAAGGGCAAGCTCTATAGTAACAAGACTGGGAGTTGGGCCCTGATCCCTGCAGAAAGATGTGATTGACTCGTCTGAATCATTTTGTGGGCTGGCTGGGAAATAAAACCTGCTAGGTTCAAGACCAAGTAAAAAACAATTTGTTCAACTGATAGGGAAAATAGCTGGGTGGAGCAACTTATGTGGAGGAGGGGCAACAGAGAGAGATTAGGCAACAAAAGAAGTCAAACTGTGCTATGAGCCCAACAAAGTCTTGTCCTAGCCCACCCAGACCTTTGCGGCACATGTGATCCATGAGAATTTTCACAGGTGGCCCAGCATGGCGCTGATATACCCTCTTACTGCAGTCAGTCTTTGGATAGTCACCAGGAAGATGTACCCTTGATAAAGTCAGTTATTTGCAGCTGAGACAAGCCCTAAAGAGTTAATGGCAGTCTGCTGACCACACTTAAAGGGGTAAGTTTGCCCTTGTAGGGCAAACTGGATGGTGCAACTCTATCCAACACAGTATATTCCTTACACCACTAAGATTCTCTTCATATATTTGGAACCAGCTCCTTCAAGATTCCACTAGGCTTCTCTTCCTTGGGAAAACTTAAGAAACAAGAGTTAATAGTATGACTGAAGTTCCTAGCTTCTGCAGCTGATCGTAGGTCTTTATACTGACACTCATCACCTCCACTATGATTCATCATCAGATCCCTGCACCTTCAGTTTTTACTTCTGATTGGTCACTTACCTATGAGTGTGACCTAAGCCTTAATTATTGTTGCTATCTTTACATAAAATTAAAATGTATATAGATGAGAAAGAACAGGTTATTTAAGATAATCGGTCTAAAAACATCTATACATATATTTACTAGAATTCAAAATTTTGTTTAGGCATTAAAGAAAAATGGGGAAATTAAGGAAATAATCTTTAAAGCAAGAAAGGAGGCATAGAAGGAAAGCAGGAAAGAGAAAAAAAGGACCATCAAGTATCTTATGCTTTCAGAGAATTAGTGCATTGACGCTTAAGATGCTGAGTTGTTGAGTTTCTTTCCTACCACTAAGAATTGCCAGAACAATATACATAATGTGTAGGCATTATGTCACATACACATCAAAATGTTTGGCATATTTTATATATCCAGTTTTTAAAATAGACTAAACATGGAAATAGAGCTACAAAGCAACACTTAAGCCTTTTGATCTGGGCATTAAATTCTGAGGAAAAGTGATTTCGTTTTCTTAATAGAAGCCTGTTCATTACATAAGGCCAAGCTGAGAAGTGTTGGTATATTTTTTTCATCCTTAGTGCTATATTACAGCATTCCACTGACAGTAAAGTATCTCCTGCTGTGACAAGTATTGATTTTATTTCTCCTTTGAGACTCCTAACAAGCCAAACTGTAGCTTCCTAAAATATTCATCTGGAGCAGTGGTTTGTCAGAACTGTAAGTTAGCAAGAAATTTACTTTTATTCTCACTTGGAAAAATAAAACACAATTAGTATTCTCCACGTATTTGCTGACTACATAATTGCTTTATCAGCTAAATGACTGAATGAGCCAAAAATTGAAGTCAAGATTCTTTTTCATTTTCCTTAAGTATACATGTGCTTTGGCCTAGTAAGAAGAATAATCAATGTTTTCATATATGATAATATAAAACTGAGGGATATGAGCAAAACTGAGAAAATGACAGAGCTATAAATCTATCATGAAATATTTTAGTGCATAGTTTTATTTTATACAAAAATGTACATTCAATTAAATAGTTTGCCTAAATAAGAAAGCAGGAACATATATTTAACTATGTCTCTTTATTTCTTACTCATACCATGGTTTTATAAAAATCATAAATGAATATAGTGATTGAAAGCGGAAAGCTAAAGCATATTGTTGATGAGATTTAATTAGTACATTAATAGAAGTTTACAGATAATGATATAATAGTTTTTAAAAATAAAATTACTAATGATATTTGGTCTAGGGAATTGTTATAAAAATAAGAATATAAGTGTCTGGAAATATTAGAAATTACTACATTACATAACAAGCAAATAAATATAGTACACGTTTAAAGAAAATTGCAGATTTTGCAATGGAAATCCATTCTTAAAAGACATAATTCAAGTTTCCTCAAACTTTTTAATAATATGGTATGTTTTCATATTCAAACTTGGGAACATCCCAGTATTAATTTTAATCTCTTGAAATGACACTATATATGTAACTAAATCTATTCAATTAGTATTTAGGAGTAAGTTATTTAGTAGTTAATAGAACCAAGTATAGAAATGAAGTAATAGAAAATGGCTTATTTAATCCTTTTACTCAGACTTTAGGCATCAGAATTCTAAATCATATTACATAGGAAGAAAGTAGTCTACTTAAAAAAAAAACTTTAAAAAATGAAGGAAAATATAAAAGATTCCATGATCATGAGTAATCACAATCAACATCTGAAATATATAATGTGTCATTCAAAGCTTTTATTTAGTTTATTTTTTTTAATTTTATTTATTTAATTTATTTATTTTTGGCTGCATTGGGTCTTCATTGCTGCGTGTGGTCTTTCTCTAGTTGCGGTGAGTGGGGGCTACTCTTCGTTGTGGAGTGCGGGCTTCTTGTTGCGGTGGCTTTTCTTGCTGCGGAGCACAGGTTCTAGGCACACGGGCTTCAGTAGTTGTGGCACACAGGCTCAGTAGTTGTAGCTCCTGGGCTCTAGAGCGCAGGCTCAGTAGTTGTGGCGCACAGGCTTAGTTGCTCCGTGGCATGTGGGATCATCCCGGACCAGGTCTTGAACCCATGTCCCCTGCATTGACAGGTAGATTCTTAACCACTGCACCACCAGGGAAGCCCTCAAAGCCTTTATTTATTTTAAATCTATTCTATTCTGACCCTTATGTGAAAATGTTGTTCTCTACCTTATACTCAAATTATCAATTACATTTTCAATGTCTTTTTAGTTGGAAATCACATATTGCACAATAACTTTCCAACCTTTGAAGAAAAACTGCCTGTATATGTTACACACACTGTAGAGACACACTAACATCACACACTGAGTTGTCTTCATCCGTGGAGTCAAGTCTTAGGACTGGTAAGAGTATATTCATATAGTTGAGTACTGAAAATGTCCCAGATATTTATGTATTAGAATTAACAAAATTTTCTTTTATATATAAGGCTTGTAATACCAACTTTCACCCCAAAAGAATGGAATAAAATTGTATCCATCTCGGGCTTCCCTGGTGGCACAGTGGTTGAGAATCTGCCTGACAATGCAGGGGACACGGGTTCGAGCCCTGGTCTGGGAAGATCCCACATGCCGCGGAGCGGCTGGGCCCGTGAGCCACAATTACTGAGCCTGCGCGTCTGGAGCCTGTGCTCCGCAACAAGAGGGGCCGCGGTAACGAGAGGCCTGCGCATCGCGATGAAGAGTGGCCCCCACTTGCCACAACTAGAGGAAGCCCTCGCACAGAAACGAAGACCCAACACAGCCATAAATAAATAAATAAAAATTAAAAAAAAAAAAAAAAAAAAAAAAAGAGGTGTTGCCTGGAACCACCTTCTTTAAAAAAAAAAAAAAAAAAAAATTGTATCCATCTCAAGTAAGGAAAGAAAAATAAGAAAAATTTTCCTCTCTGGAGAAACTTCTTTGTCAATCACCAAACAGATGTCTGGTACAAGAAATAGAGTGTACACCCATGTAACTGGGATTCATTCACAGTGTCTCTTGTGAATTTTTGTTTGTTTTGGCAAATAAATATAAAAAATCAAACCAGAAACTAAATACACCTTAAATTGATTTTTAAAAATTCCAAACATCTTAAATCTCACAGAAGGAGGGCAAAAACTTATGCATCCGTTCATGGATAAATCTGTAGCCCAGGTTTCAGAGTAGATCACAAAACTTCCACAGAGTAGTACCGTGAGTTGCATGAAATTATCGCTAACACAAATTTAACACAATGTGTCATCTGCACAGTCACATATAATGCTTTAGACATCTCATTTATTACATATGGGAAAGTTGGAAACACTATTTTCAACTGTGGTATGGCTGATTTTCTAGTAATTCCTCATGGGTGTTCACATATCTTATTTGATGGGATTCCTAATTACAATTTCTGGCTTTTGGTACATTTTAATACAAAAATTTTCTGTAAGGTCTGCAAAATTTCAACATTTTCCAGATTAAAAAAACAAAAGTATTTTTATTTAATTAAGGAAGAGGATCCTTTATAACAGCATCAAGATTTATAACTATTTTTTTTCCATTTTATAGTATCCATGCTGAGTGTTATTTGATTTATGGAATCTGTTTATATATATATATATATACACACACACACACACACATACATACATACATACCAATTCATGTAACATTTCATAAAAAGAAAATTCTTTCTCCAGTTATACACTAGAAAATGTCTAGTGCCATTTGGGAATAAAAGTAGGTAATGAAATATTACATTAAGTGTTTGTGTGTGGGGGGACCTTCAAGATGCCAGAGGACTAAGACATGGAGATCACCTTCCTCCCCACAAATACATCAAAAATACATCTACATGTGGAACAACTCCTTCAGAATACCTACTGAACACTGGCAGAAAACCTCAGACCTCCCAAAAGGCAAGAAAATCTCCACGTACCTGGGTAGGGCAAAAGAAAAAAGAAAAAACAGCGACAAAAGAATAGGGGTGGGACCTGCACCAGTGGGAGGGAGCTGTGAAGGAGGAAAAGTTTCCACACACTAGGAAGCCCCTTCCCTGGCAGCAACAGAGGGTGGGTGGGGGGGGGGGAAGCTTCAGAACCACGGAGGAGAGCGCAGCAACAGGGGTGCAGAGGGCAAAGCGGAGAGACTCCCGCACAGAGTATTGGCGCCGACCAGCACTCACCAGCCCGAGAGGCTTGTCTGCTCACCCACCAGGGCGGATGGGGGCTGGGAGCCGAGGCTTGGGTTTTGGAGGTCAGACCCCAGGGAGAGGACTGGGGTTGGCTGCATGAACACAGCCTGAAGGGGACTAGTGTGCCACAGCTAGCTGGGAGGGAGTCCAGGAAAAAGTCTGAAACTGCCTAAGAGGCAAGAGACCATTGTTTCAGGGTGCCAAGAAGAGGGGATTACTTCCCTGTTTGCCCACAGAAGGCAGAGCACCGCCTAAAGGAGCTCCAGAGATGGGCATGAGCCGCAGCTATCAGCTCGGACACCAGAGACAAGATGGGCATGAAACGTTAAAGCTGCTGCTGCAGCCACCAAGAATCCTGTGTGCAAGTACAGGTCACAATCCACAGTGCCACCAGGAGGAGCCTGTGCAGCCCACCACTGCCAGGGTCCCGTAAGCCAGGGACAGCTTCCCCAGGAGACCACACGGGGTGCTTCAGGCTGTTGCAACATCATGCTGGCCTCTGCCACTGCAGGCTCACCCCACATTCCAATTATTATTACCATGCCCCTCCCACTGCCCAGCCTGAGTGAGCCAAAGCTCCCTAATCAGCCACCGATTTAACCCCCTCCTGTCTGGGTGGGGAACAGATGCCTGAGGGCAGCCTACACGCAGAGGTGGGGTCAAAACCAAAGCTGAACCCCAGGAGCTGTGTGAACAAAGAAGAGAAAGGGAAATTTCCCCATGCAGCCTCAGGAGCAGCGAATTAAATCCCCACAATCAACCTGATGTACTCTGCAACTGTGGGATACCTGAATAGACAACAAATCATGCCAAAATTGAGGCAGTGGACTTTGGGAACAACTGTAGACTTGGGGTTTCCTGTCTACGACTGGCTTGTTTCTGATTTTTATGTTTATCTTAGTATAGTTTTCAGCGGTTGTTATCATTGGTTGATTTGTTTATCGGTGTGGTTGCTCTCTTCTTTTTTTTATTATGTTTTTACTTTAATAATTTTTCTCTAGCTTTTTATTTTAATAATTTTATTTTGTTTTATTATTTTTTTCTTTTTTTCTCACTTTTCTTCTGAGCCGTGTGGCTGACTGGGTCTTGGTGCTCTGGCTTGGTGTCAGGCCTGGTCCTTTGAGGTGGGAGAGCTGAGTTCAGAACATTTGACCACCAGAGACCTCACGGCGCCACATAATATCAATCAGCGAGAGCTCTCCCAGAGATCCCCATCTCAACGCTAATACCCAACACCACCCAACAGCCAGCACACTCCAGAGCGGATGCACCATGCCAAACAACTAGCAAGACAGGAACACAACCCCACCCATTAGCAGAGAGGATGCCTAAAATCATAAAAGTTTACAGACACCACAAAACATGCCACCAGACACAGCCCTGCCTACCACAAAGACAAGATCCAGCTCCACCCACAACACAGGCACCAGTGCCCTCCACCAGGAAGCCTACACAAGCCCCTGAACTAACCTTACCCACTGGGGGCAGACACAAAAAACAACAGGAATTACGAACCTGCAGCCTGCAAAAAAGACACCCCAAACACAGTAAGTTAAGCAAAATGAGAAGACATAGAAATACACAGCAGATGAAGTAGGAAGGTAAAAACCCACCAGACCTAACAAATGAAGAGGAAATAGGCAGTCCACCTGAAAAAGAATTCAGAGTAATGATAGTAAAGATGATCCAAAATCTTGGAAATAGAATGGAGAAAATACAAGAAACATTTAACAAGGACCAAGAAGAACTAAAGAGCAAACAATGATGAACAACATAGTAAATGAAATTAAAATTCTCTAGAAGGAATCAATAGCAGAAAAACAGAGGCAGAAGAACAGATAAGTGACCTGGAAGATAAAATAGTGGAAATAACTATGGCAGAGCAGAATAAAGAAAAAAGAATGAAAACAATTGAGGACAGTCTCAGAGACCTCTGGGACAACATTAAATGTAACAACATTCGAATTATAGGGGTCCCACAAGAAGACGAGAAAAAGAAAGGGTCTACGAAAATATTTGAAGAGATTATAGTTGAAAACTTCCCTAATATGGGAAAGGAAATAGTCAATCAAGTCTAGGAAACACAGAGAGTCCCATACAGGATAAATCCAAGGAGAAACACACCAAGACGCATATTAATCAAACTATCAAAAATTAAAGAAAAAGAAAAAATATTAAAGCAGCAAGGGAAAAGCAACAAATAGCATACAAGGGAAACCCCATAAGGTTAACGGCTGATCCTTCAGCAGAAACTCTGCAAGCCAGAAGGGAGTGGCAGGACATATTTAAAGTGATGAAAGGGAAAAACCTACCACCAAGATTACTCTACCAAGCAAGGGTCTCACTCAGATTCAACAGAGAAATTAAAACCTTTACAGACAAGCAAAAGTTAAGAGAATTCAGCACCACCAAACCAGGTTTACAACAAATGCTAAGGAACTTCTCTACACAGGAAACACAAGAGAAGGAAAAGACCTACAAAAACACACCCAAAACAATTAAGAAAATGGTAATAGGAACATACATATTGATAATTACCATAATTGTAAATGGATTAAATGCTCCAACCAAAAGACATAGACTGGCTGAATGGATACAAAAACAAGACCCATATATATGCTGCCTACAAGAAACCCACTTCAGATCCAGGGACACATACAGACTGAACGTAAGGGGATGGAAAAAGATATTCCATGCAAATGGAAATCAAAAGAAAGCTGGAGTAGCAATTCTCATATCAGAAAAAATAGACTTTAAAATAAAGACTATTACAAGAGACAAAGAAGGACACTACATAATGATCAAGGGATCAATCCAAGAAAAAGATATAACAATGGTAAATACTTATGCACCCAATATAGGAGCACCTCAATACATAAGGCAAATACTAACAGCTATAAAAGGGGAATTCGACAGTAACACAATCATTGCAGGGGACTTTAACACCCCACTTTCAACAATGGACAGATTATCCAATATGAAAATAAATAAGGAAACACAAGCTTTAAATGATACATTAAACAAGATGGACTTAAATGATATTTATAGGACATTCCATCCAAAAACAACACAATACACTTTCTTTTCAAGTGCTCATGGAACATTCTCCAGGATAGATCATATCTTGGGTCAAAAATCAAACCTTGGTAAATTTAAGAAAATTGAAATCGTATCAAGTACCTTTTCTGACCACAACGTTATGAGACTAGATATCAATTACAGGAAGAAAACTTTAAAAAATACAAACACATGGAGGCTAAACAATACACTACTTAATAACCAAGAGATCACTGAAGAAATCAAAGAGGAAATCAAAAAATACCTAGAAACAAATGACAATGAAAACACGATGACCCAAAACCTATGGGATGCAGCAAAAGCAGGTCTAAGAGGAAAGTTTATAGCAATACAATCCTACCTCAAGAAACAGGAAACATCTCAAATAAACAACCTAACCTTACACCTAAAGTAACTAGAGAAGGAAGAACAAAAAAACCCGGAAGTTAGCCTAAGAAAAGAAATCATAAAGATCAGATCAGAAATAAATGAAAAAGAAATGAAGGAAACAATAGCAAATATCAACAAAACTAAAAGTTGGTTCTTTGAGAAGATAAACAAAATTGATAAACCATTAGCCAGACTCATTAAGAAAAAAAGGGGGAAAACTCAAATCAACAGAATTAGAAATGAAAAAGGAGAACTAACAACTGACATTGCAGAAATACAAAGGATCATGAGAGATTACTACAAGCAACTATACGCCAATAAAATGGGCAACCTGGAAGAACTGGACAAATTCTTAGAAAAGCACAACCTTCCGAGACTGAACCCGGAAGAAATAGAAAATATAAACACAACAATCACAAGCACTGAAATTGAAACTGTGATTAAAAATCTTCCAACAAACAAAAGCCCAGGACCAGATAGCTTCAGAGGCGAATTCTATCAAGCATTTAGAGAAGGGCTAACACTTAACCTTCTCAAACTCTTCCAAAACATAGCAGAGGGAGGAACACTCCAAAACTCATTCTATGAGGCCACCATCACCCTGATACCAAAACCAGACAAAGATGTCACAAAAAAAGAGAACTACAGGCCAATATCACTGATGAACATAGATGCAAAAATCCTCAACAAAATACTAGCAAACAGAATCCAACAGCACATTAAAAGGACATACACCATGATCAAGTGGGGTTTATCTCAGGAATGCAAGGATTCTTCAATATACACAAATCAATCAAAGTGATACACCATACTAATAAACTGAAGGATAAAAACCATATGATAATCTAACAGATACAGAAAAAGCTTTCGACAAAATTCAACACCCATTTATGATAAAAACTCTGCAGAAGGTAGGCAAAGAGGGAACCTACCTCAACCTAATAAAGGCCATATATGACAAACCCACAGCCAACATCATTCTCAATGGTGAAAAACTGAAACCATTTCCTCTAAGATCAGGAACAAGACAAGCTTGCCCATTCTCACCATTATTATCCACCATAGTTTTGGAAGTTTTATCCACAGCAATCAGATAAGAAAAAGAAATTAAAGGAATGCAAATCAGGAAAGAAGAAGAATAACTGTCACTGTTTGCAGATGACATGATACTATACATAGAGAATCCTAAAGAAGCTACCAGAAACTACTAGAGCTAATCAATGAATTTGGTAAAGGAGCAGGATACAAAATTAATGCACAGAAATCTCTTGCACTCCTATGCACTAATGATGAAAAATCTGAAAGAGAAATTAAGGAAACACTCCCATTTACCACTGCAACAAAAAGAATAAAATACCTAGGAATAAACCTACCTAAGGAGACAAAACACCTGTATGCAGAAAACTATAAGACACTGATGAAAGAAATTAAGGATGATACAAACAAATGGAGAGATATAACATGTTCTTGAATTGGAAGAATCAACATTGTGAAAATGACTATACTATCCAAAGCAATCTACAGATTCAATGCAATCCCTATCAAACTGGCAATTTTCACAGAACTAGAACAAAAAATTTCACAATTTGTATGGAAACACAAAAGACCCTGAATAGCCAAAGCAATCTTGAGAAAGAAAAATGGAGCTGGAGGAATCAGGTTCCCTGACTTCAGACTATACTACAAAGCTACAGTAATGAAGGCCATATGGTACTGGCACAAAAACAGAAAGATAGATCAATGGAACAGGATAGAAAGCCCAGAGATAAACCCATGCACATATGGTCACCTTATCTTTGATAAAGGAGGCAAGAATATACAACAGAGAAAAGACAGCCTCTTCAATAAGTGGTACTGGGAAAACTGGACAACTACATGTAAAAGAATGAAGTTAGAACACTTCCTAACACCATACACAAAGTTAAACTCAAAATGGATTAAAGACCTAAATGTAAGGTCAGACACTATAAAACTCTTAGAGGAAAACATAGGAAGAACACTCTATCACATAAATCACAGCAAGATCCTTTTCGACCCACCTCCTAGAGAAATGGCAATAAAAACAAAAATAAACAAATGGGACCTAATGAAACTTCAAAGCTTTTGCACAGCAAAGGAAACCATAAACAAGATGAAAAGACAACCCTCAGAATGGGACAAAATATTTGCAAATGAAGAAACTGACAAAGGATTAATCTCCAAAATATACAAGCAGCTCATGGAGCTCAATATCAAAAAAACAAACAACCCAATACAAAAATGGGCAGAAGACCTAAATAGAGATTTCTCCAAAGAAGATATACAGATTGCCAACAAACATATGAAAGGATGCTCAACATCACTAATCATTAGAGAAATGGAAATCAAAACTACAATGAGGTATCACCTCACACCGGTCAGAATGGCCATGATCAAAAAATCTACCAAAATAAATGCTGGAGAGGGTGTGGAGAAAAGGGAACCCTTTTGCATTCTTGGTGGGAATGTAAATTGATACAGCCACTATGGAGATCAGTATGGATGTTCCTTATAATCTAAAAATAGAACTACCATATGACCTAGCAACCCCACTACTGGGCATCTACCCTGAGAAAACCATAGTTCAAGAAGAGTCATGTCCCACAATGATCACTGCAGCACTATTTACAATAGCCAGGACATGGAAGCAACCTACGTGTCCATCTTCAGATGACTGAATAAAGATGTGGCCCATATATACAATGGAATATTGCTCAGTCATAAAAAGAAACGAAACTGAGTTATTTGTAGTGAGGTGGATAGACCTAGAGTCTGTCATACAGAGTGAAGTAAGTCAGAAAGAGAGAAACAAATACGGTATGCTAACACGTATATATGGAATCTAAAAAAAAAAAAAAAAAAATGGTTCTGCTGAACCTAGGGACAGGACAGGAATAAAGACGCAGATGTAGAGAATGTACTTGAGGACATGGGGAGGGGTAAGTGTATGCTGGGACTAAATGAAAGAGTAGCACTGACATATATACACTACCAAATGTAAAATAGATAGCCAGTGGGAAGCAGTTTCATGGCAGAGGGAGATTAGCTTGGTGCTTTGTGACCACCTACAGGGGTGGGATAGCGAGGGTGGGAGGGAGATGCAAGGGGAAGGGGATATGGGGATATATTTATCCATATAGCTGATTCACTTTGTTATAGAGCAGAAACTAACAGAACATTGTAAAGCAATTATACTCCAGTAAAGATGTTAAATTAAAAAGAAGAAGAGTTTATGTGTGTCTTTGAAGTCTATGTTTAAAATAAATATTTAATTTAACATATGCCATTATATTTGTGTGATTGTATAGTATACAGGCCATAACTTATTTTGTCTTTTTAAATTCACTTCAGTTTAATGTACAAAGGTACATTGAATGTATTATTCTAATTAAATAAATAAGGTATATTTCCTAATATATCTTATGTAGTACATATATACAGTGGAATATTAGTCAGCTATAAAAAAGAACAAAATAATGCCATTTGCAGTGCATGGATGGACCTAGAGATTGTCATATTGAGTGAAGTAAGTCAGAGAGAGATAAATATCATGGTATCACTTATACTTGAAATCTAAAATAATGGTACAAATGAACTTATTCACAAAACAGAAATAGAGTCACAGATGTAAAAAACAAACTTACGGTTACCAGGGGGGAAAGAGTGGGGAAGGATAAATTGGGAGATTGAGATTGACATATACACACTACTATACATAAAACAGATAACTAATAAAGATCTACAGTATAGCACAGAGAACTCTACTCAATACTCTGTAATGACCTACATGGGGAAAGAATCTAAAAAAGAGTGGATATACATATATGTATAACTGATTCACTTTGCTGTATTCCTGAAACTAACACAACATTGTAAATTAACTATACTCCAAAAAATTTTAAAAGATAAAAAATAAAAATTATTTGATATACTGAGTGATGACCCTCTCCTTCCAATATGTAGACAAAACAACAATTGCATCAATTGATTTCTCAGTATCAGTCAAAAGGATTGAATATGCCTTCTCCTACTTAGCTTCTGTGATTCTTTTTTTTTTTTTTTTTTGAGATTTCAACATCCCTGTTTATTCCCTTTGTTTTTCTTTTTGGTTTCATCTCCCTTTCCCAAATAAATAACTAATGCATGGTTTCCAAGGGGACTCATTGTGGATTTTCTACTTTTCTGTCGCTACATGATTTCCTTAAATTGTAGCATTAAATAACATGATTTAAATAACATATATTCTTATGAAACAAAAATTACATATACAACTAAAATTACTTCTTTTGCTCTAAAAAATTACTTATATAGTACCTATATGTGTAACCTACAATATAATAATGTGTCCCAAACAGAACTGCCAATTTATTCTCTCAAATCTTCTTTTCTAACATATTATATTTGCTTAATCAGAGTAAATATATCAGCAGCAATTTAGTTACTCACATTGAAAACATTCAAGTGATCCTCAATATAATACTATTCCTCACCATCCCACACTTCAAGTCCACTTAATCTCCAACATCTTTCCATTTCTCTTGATATAACTTAGCCCAGATACTCTCATTTGTCTCCTTGATTATGCCAACAATCTCTTAAAAGTCTCCTGTCTTGTTTTGTTATTTCAATTTTGTCTCCTTTCATCCATTAAAAAAAAAAGGTTTTAATTTATATTAGTTTTAGATTTACAGTAAAGTTGTGAAGATAGTTCAGAGACCCCAAGTATTCCTCACTCATTTGATCCTATCATTGACATCTTAAATTTAGTGCGGTGCATTTGTCAAAATTAGTGAACCAATATTGAAACATTGTTATTAACTAAAGTTCATACATTATTTAGATTTCCTTATTTTCACCTAATGTCCTTTTTCTGTTCCATGATCTCATACAGGATGTCATATTATTACATTTAGCGGTCATGTCTCTTTAGGCTCCTCTTGGTTGTGACAGTTCCTCAGACCTGTTTTTGATGACCTTGACAGTTGTGAGGAGTACTGGTCAGGTATTTTGCTGAATGCCCTTCAATTAGGATTATCTAGTATTTTTCTCATGTATATACTGGGGTTATATGTTTTGGAGAGAGGACCACAGAGGTAATGTGCAATTCTCATCACATCATATCAAGGGTACCTACTTTCAATACGATTTAGGATTGTTGGTAATAATTTTGAGTGCCTAGATGAAGTAGTGTTTGTCAGGTTTCTCCACCCAAGATATTCATTTTACATCCAATCTGTACTGTACTTTTTAGAAGAAAGTCAATACGTGCAGCCCACATTTAAATAATGAGAAGTTAATGTTTCATCTCTTTGAAGGCAGAATATCATCATAAATTATTTAGAATTTTTCTGCATAGGGTATCAGTCAATTATCTTCCATTCATTCATTTATTCAATCATTTAATTATATTAATATGGACTCCTACCCATTTTTGCACTTAGTTTCAAAAATTATTTTTCAAATACATGTAGGGTAATAATTCCTCTCTTCTCAGCATGAAACACTTTAAAGATGCCCCGCTGAACCCATTACTTATTATACACTGCTCTCACTTTCAACCTAACTATTGATCAGGTTGAAATCTAACACTTTTTCATCTTCCTTGTAACATTTTCTTGCCCTAACGACTTTTTACATGCTATTTGCTTTGCTTGAATACTGTTCCAACTACTCTCTCTGTAGCCCCTAAATATCATATTAAATATCCTTCCTGGGATTTATTCCTTGGCCCAAAGTATGTCAATTATTCTCTTAATGTACCAAGATTTCTATGATAGGCATAAATTATTTTTTCTTTCACACTTTCACATACTATACTCTGTGGAAAGTCTGCACATAATGTAATTAAAAGAACTAATTAGTTAATTTAATTTTCAGTCTAGAATTTATTTTTAAAACTATCCTATATCATAACATATAGCATATATATAAAGTATGTACTTTATGTATATACCATATATATAAAGAAGGTAAATATGAATATAAAGTATTTTTTACATAAATTGAAGTCACTTGCTGAATTTTGGAATTTTTAATTGCTGTATCTTTCTTTATCTGCAAATCATTGCCATATAACAGTATTCCTAGCTAATTGAAAAGCACTTGAAGACTTTGATTGTCTTAAGTTTTCCTTCAAGGAGAAGTTAATTTGTTTATTCTTTACTTGGTCCTATTGAACATAGTATCAATGAATGAAATAGTCTCAGAAATGATATTTCACATTGAAATTATCAAAAGGTTTCAAGTACGCTTTCTTTTCTATGCTTACAAAATAAACATAAGAGAAGGAACAATATCATAACTGAAATGAAATCTCAATTTCCATACCTAACATGTACACATACATAAAGTATTTAAATTTTTATTGGAAGCAAGCAAAATAAAAGGCCTGTGTATGTTGTGGCTGCGACACAACAAAAAAATTAAATCTGTCTTGAACTTTCATGATTTTAATTTTATTCCACGTAGAAAGAGAATTAAGGAGGAAATTGTTGTTTCTTTCTTCCTTCTCTCTCACTTGCTTGTTTTGTCCTTCCTTCCTGCCTGGCTACCTCCCTGCCTCTCGCCATTCTTTCAAGAAAGACCGTTGTTATTGCAGATTTTAGATGAGTTTTGAAGCTTAAATGTGCAGTTCCAACTTGATACAAATTGTTCTTTGTGTTTTATTGTATACATTTCTTTTCTTTTCTGTTTTGGAGAAATTATCTTGAGTATAAAAAGTTTTTAAAAAATGAATATGTGGTTGAGGGATTTTATCTGATTCTCTGGCCTTACTCTGAGTACCACAGCAAGTAAATTTAAAATTATTTTAAAATGTCAAAACTAAAAACACTTCCTATGAATTCAGCACAAATGTAGAATGCCCTTGATTTATTGAAAAAGAATCATTTCTTTATTAAAGAAAGCATTAGTACTCTTTGCCAGTCAAGATAAATGTTTGAGGCTGTGGCCTTCGGTATCTAAATTCAAGGGGCTTACAAGTATGTGTCCCTGTGAAATCTAAGCATATTGAAACCTGAAATACAGAGGAATTTACTGTGCCAAAGACAAAATAGAAAATACCATAAAAAATTGCACATAAAGCAACAGCCAGCAATTTATACAGCATCAAACTAAAAACCTCTCATAACCTCAGACTTAGGGTTATTCTGCCAGGGTCCACATAACTCAGGATAGTTTGTAATACTCGATTCCAGCTATCTTTCTCTTAATCTGTGCTTACAAGAAATATCATAAAATTACACATATACATATATTATTTCATAATGATTGAATTTCTCCTCCCTTTCTGCCACTCTCTCTATTCCTTCTCTCTCTCTTTCTCTACAAAGTTATTCATTGAGCATTCTTCATATTTGTAATGTTTTCTGTTACGCCCTATTATTTATTACTTTTTAAATCTGAAAAGCTAAGCTATAACTTGGCCAGGGAAACAAGAAGCAAAGGCATCAATGTCAGGAGAATACTGCAGGATATGGCAAAGACATGATGTGGAACTGAGTGAATCCAATAGCGCGTCTATAATAATAGAGACCTTAAGTGCAGTAGTGTCGTTAATTGACATAGGCTTTCAGCTTTAGGGTATATTCTGATAACAAATATTGAAGTAGCCAAAGCAATGATGCATGAACAGCACCTGCAGCTCAGCTGCGGGTTGAAGGGAAACATAAAATAATCTCTTTAGGTTATGTAAAGAGAAGTGTCTCATAATAATGCTTGAAGAATATTTACCTACATCTTAAAAGTCAAGGGTATTTTGTTATTATTTATAATTCAAAGCAATATGTCATTTCCAATAATGTTTAACAATAAAAATGATGCTGAAAATTCATCAAGGGTTTTATTTAACATATAAATTTTAGTGATAAATCTTCATCTAGTCTTAAGGAAAACAAGCCAGATTGTACACACTTGTGATATTAATTTATCATATTTAATGATCACTGTTACTATTATCTCACTTCATCTTCACAATACTGCACCTTAATGTAGTTATTTCATGAACATTTTGCAGGTGAAGAATCTATATACAACTCAAAGGGTTAAATGACAGCAAATGTGATTAAGCTAGCATACAAGCCAATTCTCATTGAAATGCAACTGTGGAATTGGTGATTATTAATTTAATATACATTAAAAACATCTAAATTTTAATTGAAAGTTTTATTAAAGCAATTTTTAAGCAATAGATTAACAGGTAATTATGGCTAAAACTTACAAAATAATTCTGAGTTTTAAAGTGATGACATAGGGTACAATTTTCATAGTGAAAAGTAGGAAATAAATTTAAAATATATTTTTTAGGCATGCATCCACCTTTGGGGATACATTTTTAATTTTTGAATTTTAGCTAAAACTGGTATGTAAGTAGTGTGATTTCCTATATCCTAGATAATCTGGGCAGCAGCACAATGAATCAAAGTTAGGAAAGGAAATTAACAATCCTAAATCCATGCTGTACCCAGAGATTAGGTGTCAAACATCCTTGAGGAGATAGGATCAGAGACAAATAAAATCAAGCACAACAAAAACAGAAAAAAAGATAATTCGGTCATCTATCTGAAGAACACTGTCGAACAAGGAATTGAAAAAAATATATGGAAAATTTAAATCAAAAAGTAGAAGTAGGGCAGGGGTACAAAGCCAGGGGATATTTCAGGAAAACAGATGGTAGCTCTTGCTGATTTTTGAATTGCTAAACCATATCAGACATCACTTCTTACACAGATCCTGACTTCCATTTGGCATGGGATCTGCATCCTCATCATTTGCAGGCAGAAGTTGATGGAGTATGCTGAAGTACATCTTTTTTGACAAAATGCTTGCATGCAATTATACTGTGAATGGTAGAATTCACAGGTTCAGAAATTTGAAACAAAAACTGTTACAATTTATTACAATCCAGAATTTAATGGATGCATCCCTGCCTCTTGATATCTACTTAAACTTCATTGACCTGAAGAATTCTTTAAGCTACTGTGGGAGTTCAAGCCCTGATTTATGCAAACTCTTGCAGTATGTGGGCTTATACTTTCATTGCCTCCTGGGTCTCCTGAGCACTGGTTTCATCTACCATTATACACTTCATTGACCTGAACATAAATCTCAGCTCCATTTCCAATTTCAACAAAAAATAAAAATCACTCAGAGAAAGAATTTGTGCATGTAATAGATTTTAATAGTTTGCCAAAGGGGCTCTTAACTTTTTCCCACCTATATTATTCAGAGCAATTCAGCTCTTCCTACCTTCAGCTCAAGAAGAAGAGGGTTATCTGTTTAACAGGAAATATCTTCTGAAGAAGACCACTCTGATGGTAGATGCTTATGCATTCAGGTTTGCTGAGGATAGTCTTGTTGATTCCCAGGTAGAAAGGCACATGTAAGAGCAAGGAAAGATAGAAAGGTAGAGCATGCTAGTGTCCCACTTACATCAAGGTCAAAGATAATCACCTTTCAGGTTCTAGCACGTTTGTGTCTGGCACATCCAGAAAAGAGCCAGATTGGGGTGACTACTAAAACACATTTATTCCAGGTAAAGTGCTGTTCAGCTTACTTCTTGTGTTTAGAATCGGATCACCAGTATTACATCTTGCAGTTTTTAATAGTGTCTCAGACCCTTCCTAGGGACTAATGAACTGCTAGTATATCAATTATAGTATTGTCTTCACAAACCTATTGGGGAGGAAATATGAAGTTATTAAAGGGAGTGCTCTACGTGAAGATGTACAGTGAACTGTAAGTAAATGTAAGAATGGTAAGTGGATGGACAGTGTTTTTAATAGGAGGAGAAAAACTGGAAAAATTATTGGCTTTTTATTTTATATTATTTAGAAATATTTATTCACCATTGTACATTTTGCAAATAGTAAGGCACTCAATAAATAATTTTAAATTTAACTATTACTGTTTGAAACAACTGGTGGTGAATGGGTACATAATACAAGGAACTGGCCTTGACCTCTGGCTTCCTAGGTGATGGCAGCACAGCACTGTCATATTGAATAGGAAGTCACCAAAAGCCAATGACAATCTCTTTAATGTTTTAACGGTTCACAATAGATTGTTTAGAATGCTTTACAGTGAAGACAAGAATATTTTGACATACACATAGATAGCTCGGCTATCCATCATAAAGTTTCAGAATTCTACACATATCAAGACTGCCTCTAGATGAGTTAACATCAGACTGGAGTCATTTTGTGCATGTATCCACTGCCTTGCTTTTTCTTCAAATTATAAATAAACCTAAAGAGATTAAGAGTGTGGGTTTAATTATTTTAAGGGGACTGTCTCACCTGCTTCATTGTCTGATACTCTGGTTTCAGAGATAAGTTGCTTGTCTGTGGAGCTTTCTGTTGGTGCACGGATATGGTTTAATGATCCAGGTGTGCTGATTTTCAGATAGAAACAAGGGTATGGCTGTGCCTACCATTGTCTATACCAGATCTTCTCTATCAAGTCTAAGTAATATAGACAGATTAAAATATTCTGGCTGCAGGATTTTCTGGAACTGGGTCACCTGTTGCATCTTTGGTTATCAGATTTTAGAGAAAACCTGTGTTAGCTGTCCAAAATCATGGTTGCATGGGATGGTAGAGCTTTTTCAAGGTAGTTCCTATGAGCCTTAACATTGTCATGTATAAAACCAATTCTCATGCCCAATATATATATTTGATTTACAAAATTATTGTCCTAGATCTGCAGATTGCAGGATGAAGTTATAGAAGCTGCTATTGACAGAGTAGAGGGTCTCCAAGGTATGGACAGGTTTTCACAAGTACTTAACATCAAGTCAGAAAGCGTTAGGTTACCAAGGGTCATGACTACTTCCTCATGCTCTCTTCCATACATAGTTTTTATACTTCATGGCCCAGAATAAAGGTGTTTTTTAAATTTTTGCATGAAATACTCCTTGAATAACCCCAGTCAGAATTTATTAACCTCTCCTCTACAATTCACTCTTTAGATACCGTGTAAATACTGCTCCCATAGTTCTTATCACATTCTTACTGGTATAAATTATTTGATATATTGTCCTCCTGTAACTGAGCAGAACCCTAAGAGGCCTTCTCAGAATAGACCCCCACTCATGTCCTCTGCCTGCCTTTGTCTGTAGAAAAACTTTAGTCAAAGAATAAATTCAGTCAGAGAAGTGAGAATGTGCAGAAAGAAAACAGTTAAGCGAGGCAAAATAATAATACTTTAGCCATTAAACAAAGTCAAGGACCTTTAGTTCTTCCTCAAGGACTATAGATAATATTCTGAGCCGTGTCCTTTGAGCTGTTTTGCAGATACTGAAACCCCCATCAGGAGGAAGAAGTTAACTATATGCTGCCCACAAGCACTTAGACCCCAGACCAGTTAGAACCAGATGGTTGATGATGCTGACTCCCAATTACCTCACCACCAACCAATCAAAAGAATGCCCATGATCTGACCACACACCCCACAAATCCCTTCCCTCACCCTGTCTTTATAAACCTTTCCCTGAAAGCCTTTGGGGAATTTGGATCTTTTAAGCACTAGCTGCCCTGGACTCCTTGCTTGGTGCCCTGCAATAAATGCTGCACTTTCCTTCACCACAACCCGGTGTCAGTAGATTGGTTTTACTGTGTGTGGGCAAGTGGACCCAAGTATGGTTTGGTAACACTCCTTTTGCCCTCCCATTAGGCATCTAGCAGGGATTTACTAAGTAATCAACAACCACAAACTGTTACTTTCCAAGTTACAGTAATATTGCTATCTGGTTTCCAACTTTCTCAGTTCTAGTAATATTGCCATCTGGTTTCAAACTGCTTCTAATTTAAAAGAGAAGATTTATTTTTTTATATGTAATTCACATCTGAAAATAAAATTAAACAGTCATAATTCTATTGTAAAATGTGAACATACCACGATTTCTACACAACAATATTATATATATAGGAGATGCTATTAAACAAAAATGCCAGTGATCTTCAGGGTTCATGATAATACAGACTGCTCTTGCTTTTGGCAATCTTTGGCTTTGGATATATATAATAGAAATGTTCTAATCCTAGTTGATACTCATTCAATAAACTTTAAAGAAATAAAAATAGACTTCCAAAAATAATATCACATCCAGGAGTTACACAGATTTCTTCATAAACGATAAAAAATGTAGAAAATAAAGAGAATATGATTATCTATATTCAGGCTACAGAGAAGATTCAAGCTTCACCTAACATTGTTTAAATGGGGGGGGGGGGGGGGAGAAGAAGAACCAAAGCAAATACTCCCACTTCCAAATATTATGTAATTGATATTTATATAACTTTCAATAAATGAAAGTGACATCCTGTGATTCTGTATGGTGTAAATTAAGAAGGCATGCTTGTAAATCAACCTTGTCTTGCAGCCAAAGAACATGCTGCAATGTATATGAACTTTGCTGTACGCCTGAAGCTAACACAACATTGTTAATCAGCTATATTCAAAAATACAATTAAAGAAAAGGTTAAAAAAAACCAACCAGACATGCTGCAGTGTAGGTAATGTCTGTGTAGGTCATGTTTGCTCTGAGTGAGGAGCACTGTTAGCAACCCTGCGAGGGTGAGAAAACAGCACATTCAAAATCATTTTTAGGCCATGTTAAATTGCCAAGTAGGTAAGTAGAACCATTACATCTAAAAATATTACAGAGATTGAAAGTTTAAAAATGTAATAAAAAGGAGTTTCAATCTGGAAAAATGCAAAGTGATGCATCTATGAAAAGTGGTCATTTGATCAAAAAAATCTGGAACATGGTGATTCTGATGGTAATAATGAGTAGCAAACACAAAATGTTGCAATGTTACATGCAATGTTACTTTGGACTGTATATAATACAACTTTCTTTGAAAAGCTCCATGTGTGTTATTTCTATTTTACCATTAAACTCTAAATACCCTTGTGAAATAAATATAAAATGTTAGTATGTTGGATTAAAAGATGTTACCCTTTTACCCTCTGCCCATAGGACCTGAAACACCCTAACTTTATCTAGGGTCTACTAGCTTTATCCCCTTTGATCTAAGCCAATGCTTTGCAACAATTTTCATTTTGGAGGATGAATATAAAATGTTCTGTTTATCACAGTATATCTAAAATTTGGAAATGCTGAAGGATAATTTTATAGTGTATGTTAATGAAGAGAACAAGAGGGTAGATATTATTAAAACACAGTAGTTTTAATTATTTCATTTCTTATTGCATTGCTTATAATACTCCTTTGTGCATTACTTTTTAGTCTCTTATAGTATAGTTTTAAATATATGTAGTTAGTTTGATATAATTATAAATAGACAAATGTCTGTATGTCCTATATCTATTTATCATATAGAGAGAAGTAGAGGGGATGGGAGACAATATCCCTTTCCAAATGTAATTAGAAGCTTATTTTGTGGTATGACTATAGATTTTAAATATATTGTTGATGAAGGAAAAGAATATGAAGGATATTAAAAAAACTATAATGAAATGTTTAGTGATAAAGAATGAAGCTTCTTGTTGTCTTTACTTATTTTCCCTTCACCTAGAATTTCTAATTTTTCTTTCCATTGTACTTGGTGCATTTTTGTAACATTCTTCAAAAGCCTTTTTTTAGAACAAAATTGTATGTGAATAGAGTGAAAAACAGTAATACGTAGGTTAAAAATATATAAATAATCATATGCTAATGCATGTGTATATAAATGATGTATATAGAAGTTCCTTAGGAATAAGGACAGTATCTGATTTTCTGTCTACCTTATGCTCAATGCATAGCACAAGATAGATGACCAATAAGTGTTACTTCATAAATGACTGTATGAATGAATACATGAATGACATATATATATATATATCTTTCCGTATTCTTCTTTTCCTTACTATTTTTTTCAAAGTTACTAAATTTCTCGCCCTTCTTAGAAAAACAAATTTCTGCTCAATCAATTTCTGATGTCAATTTATAAATAGTGGTTCTTTAGTTCTTAAGGGTCACCTATTCTATTGCATTAATATATTTGACTATTCTTACATTAATAATATACTAACTTAATAATCACAGTTTTATATCTGATAGGTGAGGAAATGCCTCAGCAATATCCTTGTAATGGTTTTCTGAATTATTTTAAAGTAGATGTTAAAAAATGTATGTGAAAATTGATTTTAATAAAAACTGCATTAAAATTATAAATGCACTTAATAAAATTTCTCATCTTTAGAATATTCAGTGATGAAATTCAAGACATAACTGTCTCTCCATTTTTCTGTATCATGTAAGTTATGTTTTTAATAAGTACAACAGCAGATTTTGTAATATGTTTATTGCTAGAACTTTAATTTCCTACCAAATTATCTTATGTTTCTAATTCATTGGACAATTATTGATAATGGCTATCCATAGATACTCATGTATCTCAAATCCGTATATTTGCTGATTAAAAAAAATTACAAGTTTGGTGATTCAAATTTACTAATTGGACAAAAGCAACAACTATAACCTTGATCATTTAAAATTTTTTTTCAAATTATCGTCTTAAAAATTTCTTTTTTATGTATATTCCAACCATCAACATTTCCAAGGCAGTGTAAAATGACTATATAATGATCCAGTTTAGCATCCTATTTTGTTTCTGAGTTTACTAATAATTGAATATTAATTATAATGTTATATGTTAAACATGAATTCTGATATAATATAGAGGCTGCCAAGTTTTATAATGATTTTTATTTTTAGTGTTACATTTTAGTATAATTCTATTTCTGCATTATTTTAGCTTTTGTCAAAGCAGTTTTCTTCATAGTGAGTGTTCACATAAGTTTTTCTACGGTTTAAAAAATCACCATTAATCAAGTTTGTTTCAACTAGTAGTTATGTAAAAATTCAATTAATATCCTATTTAGTATTTTCTAGTCACAGTGACCTTCATCAGTTCCACAAAATTATTGAAAGCATAAAGATGTGCCCTACTTCATGACTTCAAATTTTTGCATGTGCTGTTCTCTGTTCCTGGTTTGTTTCTTCCAACTTTCAACTTGCTCATACTTTTTCATTTGATGGCTCCTCCTCATCCTTAAGGACACACATTAATGTCGCTCTTCAAGAAGGGACTTCTACTTTGCTTGCTTCATTGTTATTTTTCACAGCACACAGCTTGGTTATTTAAAAAATAATATATAGTATATGTAATAATATTAAAATATGCATATTAAATTTATGGCTGAATTTATTATTTTCTGCATGTGTTCAAGTTCATTGAGATGAAAGTCTAAGTTTGACTGTTACCATGTTTGCACACAGAAGGTAATAAAGGGTGAGTAAATAGCCAAATCAGTCACAGTTACTTTGTGTTGTTACTTTAAAATGACAAGATATTTTTGCAGTAGGTGTCAAAATTTATTTCAATGGGAAATTTAACAAACATGAATGAAACACAGGTGTAAAATAAACAGTGCATCTAAATGTTCATAGGCTGAGATGAAAACTAAAGAAAAAGATCTTAGCAAAAGTAAACCTTTGCAAATTCCTCTGCTAAAAACTAGAGTGAACACAATGATTGATAAATAATAAATTTTATCTGGACAGAAACTGAGAGAGCATCCTAAGTTTATAATACTACTTCCTGCATTTGTTTGCCTGGTATCATACAATTGGATCTCAAATTACTCTAATACCTCCACTACAAGTTATTACATTGTGTTGTGTGATAAGAGAGGGCTTTCTTTTCAGGGAATATGGCAAACAAAAGTAGAAAACACATTTGCTAAAGGGACTTGGAAATGAAGGATAACATATACAATATCATTTTAAATGAACAGTTGAACTTGCAAAATCATAAATGAAATCACAAGGCACCAAAACAATATTTTAAAAATGGAAGTGTGGTGTGCTTTTGGAGAGTTTGTCATACTGGATACCGGTGAGAACAGGGATTTAACTGACATGCAGGGAAATAATGCCAGGTAGAATGTTGGACTTCTGAACCCAGCATGAAGATAGAATTCTCAAAACAATAAACCATCAGTAAAAGTACAGACTAGAAAAATCAATCTCTATCGAAAGTTAAAAATAGATAACTTGTCTCCTAGGGCTACACAACTGGGGAAATCAGCCAAGTATTCTCCATTGATAATTACTAATCCGTGGCCTGCCTACAGATGGAATAGGGAATGCAAATTTTCTCTATGTTGGGGCTAGTAAATGTTAAGCCACTCAGTTATTATTAATTTTTTTAATAAAACTTTATTGGATATAATTGCTTCACAGTACTGTGTTAGTTTCTGTTGTACAACAAAGTGAATCAGCCATATGCATACATATATCCCCATATCCCCTCCCTCTTGCGTCTCCCTCCCATGCTGCTTATCCCATCCCTCTAGGTGTCGCAAAGCACGGAGCTGATCTCCCTGTGTTATGCTGCTGCTTCCCACTAGCTAATTATTTTACATTTGGTAGTGTATATATGTCGATGCTACTCTCACTTTGCCCCAGCTTCCCCCTCCCACCCCATGCTCTCAAGTTCATTCTCTATGTCTGCGTCTTTATTCCTGCTCTGCTACTAGGTTCATCAGTACTATTTTTTTTTTTTAGATTCCATATATATGCATTAGCAGACGGTATTTGTTTTTCTCTTTCTGACTTACTTCACTCTGTATGACAGACTCTAGGTCCATCCACCTCACTACAAATAACTCACTTTCGTTTCTTTTCATGGCTGAGTAATATTCCATTGTATATATATGCCACATCTTCTTTATCCATTCCTCTGTCAATGGACATTTAGGTTGCTTCCATGTCCAGGCTATTGTAAATAGTGCTGCAAAGAATAATGTGGTACATGTCTCTTTTTGAATTATGGTTTTCTCAGGGTATATGCCCAGTAGTGGGATTGCTGGGTCATATGGTACTTCTATTTTTAGTTTTTTAAGGAACTTCCATACTGTTCTCCATAGTGGCTGTATCAATTTACATTCCCACCAACAGTGCAAGAGGGTTCCCTTTTCTCCACACCCTCTCCAGCATTTATTGTTTGTAGATTTTTGGATGATGGCCATTCTGACCGGTGTGAGATGATACCTCATTTTAGTTTTGATTTGATTTCTCTAATGATTAGTGATGTTGAGCATCCTTGCATGTGTTTGTTGGCAATCTGTATATCTTCTTTGGAGAAATGTCTATTTAGGTCTACTGCCCATTTTTGGATTGGGCTGTTTGTTTCTTTGATATTGAGCAGCATGAGCTGCTTGTAAATTTTAGAAATTAATCCTTTGTCAGTTGCTTCATTTGCAAATATTTTCTCCCATTCTGAGGGTTATTTTTTTGTCTTGTTTATGGTAACCTTTGCTGTGCAAAAGCTTTGAAGTTTCATTAGGTCCCATTTGTTTATTTTTGTTTTTATGTCCATTTCTCTAGGAGGTGGGTCAAAAAGGATCTTGCTGCGATTTATGTCATAGAGTGTTCTGCCTATGTTTTCCTCTAAGAGTTTGATAGTGTCTGGCCTTACATTTAGGTCTTTAATCCATTTTGAGTTTATTTTTGTATATGGTGTTAGGGAGTGTTCTAATTTCATTCTTTTACATGTAGCTGTCCAGTTTTCCCAGCATCACTTACTGAAGAGGCTGTCTTTTCTCCATTGTATATTCTTGCCTCCTTTATCAAAAATAAGGTGACCACATGTACGTGGGATTATCTCTGGGCTTTCTATCCTGTTCCATTCATCTATATTTCTGTTTTTGTGCCAGTACCATACTCTCTTGATTACTGTACTTTATAGTATAGTCTGAAGTCCAGGAGCCTGATTCCTCCAGCTCCATTTTTCTTTCTCAAGATTGCTTGCCTATTCGCGGTCTCTTGTGTTTCCATACAAAATGTGAAATTTTTTGTTCTAGTCTGTCAAAAATACCATTGGTACTTTGACAGGGATTGCATTGAATCTGTAGATTGCTTTGGGTAGTAGAGTCATTTTCACAGTGTTGATTCTTCCAATTCAAGAACATGGTATATCTCTCAATCTGTTTGTATCATCTTTAATTTCTTTCATCAGTGTCTTCTAGTTTTCTGCATGCAGGTCTTTTGTCTCCTTAGGTGGGTTTAATCCTAGGTATTTTATTCTTTTTGTTGCAGTGGTAAATGGGACTGTTTCCCAATTTCTCTTTCAGATTTTTCATCATTAGTGTATAGGAATGCAAGAGATTTCTGTGCATTAATTTTGTATCATGTTACTTTACCAAATTCATTGATTAGCTCCAGTAGTTTTCTGGTAGCATGTTTAGGATTCTCTATGTATAGTTTCATGTCATTTGCAAACAGTGACAGTTTTACTTCTTCTTTTCCAATTTAGATTCCTTTTATTTCTTTTTCGTCTCTGATTGCTGTGGCTAAAAATTCCACAACTATGTTGAGTAATAGTGGTGAGAGTGGACAACCCTGTCTTGTTCCTGATCTTAGTGGAAATGGTTTCAGTTTTTCACCAGTGAGAATGATGTTGGCTGTGGGTTTGTCATATATGGCCTTTATTATGTTGAGGTAAGTTCCCTCTATGGTTACTTTCTGGAGAGTTTTTATCATAAATGGGTGTTGAATTTTGTCGAGAGCTTTTTCTGCATCTATTGAGACTCATACAGTTTTTATCCTTCAGTTTGTTAATATCGTGTATCACATTGATTGATTTGTGTATATTGAAGAATCCTTGCATTCCTGGGATCCTTTTAATGTACTGCTGGTCTGTTTGCTAGTATTTTGTTGAGGATTTTTGCATCTATGTTCATCAGTGATATTGGCTTATAGTTTTCATTTTTTGTTACCTCTTTTTCTGGTTTTGGTATCAGGGTGACGATGGCTTCATAGAATGAGTTTGGCAGTGTTCCTCCCTCTGTTATATTCTGGAAGAGTTTGAGAAGGAGAAGTGTTAGCTCTTCTCTAAATGTTTGATAGAATTTGCCTGTGAATCCATCTGGTCCTGGGCTTTTGTTTGTTCTAAGATTTTTCATCGTAGATTCAATTTCAGTGCTTGTTATTGGTCTGTTTATATTTTCTATTTCTTCCTGGTTGAGTCTCGGAAGGTTGTGCTTTTCTAAGAACTTCTCCATTTCTTCCAGGTTGTCCATTTTATTGGCATATAGTTGCTTGTAGTAATCTCTCAAGATCTTTTGTATTTCTGCAGTGTCAGTTGTTACTTCTCCTTTTTCATTTCTAACTTTGTTGATTTGAGTCTTCTCCCTTTTTTGTTGATGATTCTGGCTAATGGTTTATCAATTTTGTTTATCTTCTCAAAGAACCAGCTTTTAGCTTTATTGATCTTTGCTATTGTTTCCTTCATTTCTTTTTCATTTATTTCTGATCTGATCTTTATGATTTCTTTCCTTCTTCTAACTTTGGGGTTTTTTAGTTTTTCTTTCTCTAATTGCTTTAGGTGTAAGGTTACATTGTTTGTTTGAGATTTTTCTTGTTTCTTGAGGTAGGATTGTATTTCTATAAACTTCCCTCTTAGAACTGCTTTTGCTGCATCCCATAGGTTTTGGGCAATCGTGTTTTCACAGTCATTTGTTTCCAGGTATTTTTTGATTTCCTCTTTGATTTCTTCAGTGATCTCTTGATTATATAGTAGCATAATGTTTAGCCTCCATGTGTTTGTATTTTTTACAGTATTTTTCCTGTATTTGTATCTAGTCTCATAGTGTTGTGGTCGGAAAAGATACTTGATACGATTTCAATTTTCTTAAATTTACCAAGGCTTGATTAGTGACCCAAGATACGATCTATCCTGGAGAACGTTCCGTGAGCACTTGAGAAGAAAGTCTATTCTGTTGTTTTTGACAGAATGTCCTATAAATATCAATTAAGTCCATCTTGTTTAATGTATTATTAAAGCTTGTGTTTCCTTATTTATTTTCATTTTGGATGATCTGTCCATTGTTGAAAGTGCGGTGTTAAAGTCCCCTTCTATGATTGTGTTTGTCATTGTCCCCTTTTATGGTTGTTAGCATTTGCCTTATGTATTGAGGTGCGCCTATGTTGTGTGCATAAATATTTATCATTGTTATATCTTCTTCTTGGAATGATCCCTTAATCATTATGTAGTGTTCTTCTTTGTCTCTTGGAATAGTCTTTATTTTAAAGTCTATTTTGGCTGATATGAGAATTGCTATTCCAGCTTTCTTTTGATTTTCATTTGCATGGAATATCTTTTTCTATCCCCTCACTTTTGGTCTGTATGTGTCCCTAGATCTGAAGTAGGTTTCTTGCAGACAGCATATATACAGGTCTTGTTTTTGTATCCATTCAGTCAGTCTATGTCTTTTGGTTGGAGCATTTAATCTATTTACAATTAAGGTAATTATCGATATGTATGTTCCTATTACCATTTTCGTAATTGTTTTGGGTGTGTTTTTGTAGGTCTTTTACTTCTCTTGTGTTTCCTGTGTACAGCAGTTCCTTTAGCATTTGTTGTGAAGCTGGTTTGGTGGTGCTGAATTCTCTTAACTTTTGCTTGTCTGTAAAGGTTTTAATTTCTCCATTGAATCTGAATGAGATCCTTGCTTGGTAGAGTAATCTTGGTTGTAGGTTGTTCCCTTTCATCACTTTAAATAGGTCCCGCCACTGTCTTCTGGCTTGCTGAGTTTCTCCTGAAAGATCAGCCGTTAACTTTATGGGAATTCCTTTGTATGTTATTTGTTGCTTTTCCCTTGCTGCTTTAAAATTTTTTCTTTGTATTTAATTTTTGATAGTTTGATTAATATGTGTCTTGGTGTGTTTCTCCTTAGATTTATCCTGTATGGGAATCTCTGTGCTTCCTAGTCTTAATTAACTATTTCCTTTCCCATATTAGGGAAGTTTTCAACTATAATCTCTTCAAATATTTTCTCAGACCCTCTCTTTTTCTCTTCTTCTTGTGGGACCCCTATAATTGGAATGTTTGTGCATTTAATGTTGTCCCAGATGTCTCTGAGACTGTCCTCAATTCTTTTCATTCTTTTTTCTTTATTCTGCTCTGCGGTAGTTATTTCCACTATTTCAACTTCCAGGTCAGTTATCTGTTCTTCTGCCTCAGTTATTCTGCTATTGATTCCTTCTAGAGAATTTTTAATTTCGTTTATTGTGTTGTTCATCATTGTTTATTTGCTCTTTATTTCTTCTTGGTCGTTGTTTAACGTTTCTTGTATTTGCTCCATTTTATTTCCAGGATTTTGGATCATCTTTACTATCATTACTCTGAATTCTTTTTCAGGTAGACTGCCTATTTCCTCTTCATTTGTTTGGTGTGGTGGGTTTTTACCTTGCTCCTTCATCTGCTATGTATTTCTCTGTCTTCTCATTTTGCTTAACTTATTGTGTTTGGGGTCTCCTTTTTGCAGGCTGCAGGTTCATAGTTCCCATTGTTTTTGGTGTCTGCCCCTAGTGTGTATGGTTCTTTCAGTGGCTTGTGTAGGTTTCCTGGTGGAGGGGCCTGGTGCCTGTGTTCTGGTGGATGAGGCTGGATATTGTCTTTCTGGTTGACTGACTCTGCTGGTGTGTTTTGGGGTGTCTGTTCACTTAGTGTGATTTTAGGCAGCCTCTCTGCTAATGGGTGGGGTTGTGTTCCTGTTTTGCTAGTTGTTCAGCATGGGGTATCCAGCACTGGAGCTTGCTGGTTGTTCAGTGGAGATGGGTCTTAGCATTGAGATAGAGATCTCTGGGAGATCTCTCTCCAATTGATATTATATGGAGCCAGGACGTCTCTGGTGGTCCAAGATCCTGAACTCAGCTCTCCCATCTCAGAATTTCAGGTCTGACACCCAGCCAGAGCACCAAGACCCTGTCAGCCACACGGCAGTGAATGTGGTAGTCCTCATTATGAAGTCAGATTATGAGGGTCTATAATAGCTGTTCAGCTGGAACAGGCTGACTTGGGAGCACTTTGTCTACCAGGCTATCTCCAGCTACCAGTGGCTAATAGAGTAGGTCTCCACATGTGCTGCCAGAATCTTAACGGTTTATACAGAGGTCTTTTCTGGGTTCAGTCATGGATTTGGTACAAATGGTCTCAAGAACACCTTAGTCTCTCAAGGTTATGTGCTTGAAACAGCTCCTAAGCCTGAGGGTCTACAAGTTGCAGGAAGATGAGACGGCCCAGAGTGGCCTGCAAGCCATGATTCTTGCCATGAACCCTGCTACTGCCGTCGTGGAATCTGGCTTCCCCCGCTGCTCTGCAATGAGTTATCAGTGAAGCTTTCTCTCTGTACTGATGAGATTCAGGCTACCTGAGTTGCCCAAAGCCATAGAGCGCTTGAATGTTGGGGCTTGGGTACAAAACCCAGCAAATCAGGCTCCAAGGTCTGTGTTATGTCACCCTAAACACCTCAGCCCCACGAGCCCCCTCCTCAAACACACACCGCTGCAGGAAGAGTCTAGAGGAATATTTCTTTTTTTTTTTTTTTTAATTTATTGATTTATTTATTTACTCATGGCTGTGTTGGGTCTTCGTTTCTGCGCGAGGGCTCTCTCCAGTTGTGGCAAGTGGGGGCCACTCTTCATTGCGGTGAGCGGGCCTCTCACTATCGCGGCCTCTCTTGTTTCGGAGCACAGGCTCCAGACGCACAGGCTCAGTAATTGTGGCTCATGGGCCTAGCCGCTCTGTGGCATGTGGGATCCTCCCAGACCAGGGCTCGAACCCGTGTCCCCTGCATTAGCAGGCAGATTCTCAACCACTGCGCCACCAGGGAAGCCCCTAGAGGAATATTTCTAATCACAGTCAGAGAATTCTCCTGGAGGACAGACAAGAAAAACCTTCCGCAGCTCCTATCCACCTGATAGGATACATAGAGGACTCGCAAGGCTGTGGATCCTCATGCCTCAGCTGCTGGTTTTGCTCTCTGCTGACCAAGGGACTTTCCAGTTCAGGAGTCTGGTGATCATGGTGTCCCTTTAAAAATAATGAAAAGAAATTTGTTGGCAGGGCCTGTAAGGGCGGGCTGTGGCTGCTCTGGCGTGAGGCGATCGGAAATTGCCTGCTTTGTTTTTTAGATTTCACATAAAAGTGAAATCATGTGGCATTTATCTTTCTCTGTCTGACTTAATTCACTTAGCATAATACCCTCTAGGTATCTGTGTTATTGAAAATGGCATGATTTCATTGTTTTTTCTTTTTCTTTTTTCTTTTTTTTAATTGATTAATTAGTTATTTACTTTTGGCTGTGTTGGGTCTTTGCTGCATGCGCTTTCTCTAGTTGCGGTGAGCAGGGGCTATTCTTCGTTGCAGTGCACAGGCTTCTCATTGCAGTGGCTTCTCTTGTTGCAGAGCACAGGCTCTATGCGTGCGGACTTCAGTAGTTGTAGCACATGGGCTCAGTAGTTGTGGCGCATGGGCTTCGTTGCTCCATGGCATGTGGGATCTTCACGGACCAGGGGTTGAACCCGTGTACCCTGCATTGGCAGGCAGATTCTTAACCACTGTGCCACCAGGGAAGTCCCTTCATTCCTTTTTATGGCTGAGTAATAGTCCATTGTAGATTTAAATTATTTTCTTTATTCTTTTATCTATCAGTGGACACTTAAGTTGGTTCCATACTTTGGCTATTTTAAACAATGCTGCAATGAATATAGGGGTGCATATATCTTTTCAAATTAGTGTTTTTGTTCTCTTTGGGTAAATACCCAGAAGAGGAATTGCTGGGTCATATGGTAGCTCTATTTATAAATGTTTGAGAAACCTCCAGATTGTTTTCTATAGTGGCTGCACCAATTTACATTCCCACCAGGAGTGTACAAGGGTTCCCTTTTCTCTGTATCCTCACATGCTATTTGTGTTCTTTTTGATGATAGCCATTCTGACAGGTGTGAGGTGATATCTCATTGTGATTTTGATTTGCATTTCCCTGATTATTAATTATGTTGAGCATCTTTCATGTGCTAGTTGGCCATTGGCATGTCTTCTGTTCAGGTCCTCTGCCAAATTTTGGGGTTTTTTTATATTAAGTTGTATGTGTTCTTTATATATTTTGGATATTAACTCCTTATTAGATACATCCTTTGCAAAAATTTTCTCCCATTCAGTAGGTTGCCTTTTCATTTGTTGCTGAATTCCTTTGATGTAGTCCCGTTTGTTTAATTTTGCTTTTGTTTCCCTTATCTGAGGAGACAGATCCAGAAAAATATTGCTAAGAACAGGTCTTATGTTTAAGTCTTTAATCCATTTTGAGTTTATTTTGTTTATGGTGTAAGAAAGTGGTCCAGTTTGATTATTTTGCATGTAGCTGGTCAGTTTTCCCAACATCATTTATTGAAGATGTTGTTTTCCCCCGTTGTATATTCTTGCCTCCTTTGACATGGATTAATTGCCATAAGTGTATGGATTTTTTTCTGGGCTCTCTATTCTCTTTTATTGATATATGGCTGTTTTTATGTCAATGTCATGCTGTTTTGATTACTATAGCTTTGTAGTATAGTTTGAAATCAGGGCATTTATCTCCATTTCATTAAGGGTTTTTCCTGGAGTTTTGTCTTGTTCTTTCATTTGGAACATATTCCTCTGTCTCCTCATTTTCTTGATTTTCTGTGTTTGTTTCTACAAATTAGGAAAAACCACTACTGCTCCTGGTCTTGAAGGCACAGCCTTATGTAGGATTGTCCTCGGTATAGACTACATGTACTGGTTGCCTCTGGCAGGCTGGCTGGAGCTAGACCAGTAATGGGCCGGGAATCCCTCAGCTCTGCCCACAGCCCACTGTGGCACAATGGCTGGAGCTGGTGTGGGCCAGGGGCCTGGGATATGCTGGGATAGCCTTGGCAGGCCTGTTAGAGTGTCTAGACCTTTTTCCCCCTGCTCATGCTATCAAGGTGGAGGGGGCAGGCAAAAAATGGTGCTCACCAGTGTTTCCAACCCTGGAGTGTGTCCTAGCAGCTCCCTGCTCATTTGGCAGACACCCTAGCATTAGTAAATGGATTTCCTTCATATATAGTGTAGGTACTCTTTAGACCACTGTTTTGGGGTGTCTAGGGCAGGTGAGTCTATTTGCAAGCCCTTCAATGATATTCCTCCCTACTGTAGGTCCTGGGACAAGGATGGGGTTTCTCACTGATACCATGTCTCTGTCTCTCCTACTCATCTCTCTGTGGTTCTGCTATCATTTGTTGTACAGAAGCTGTTCAGTCAGCCCTCAGTTCTTCCTCAGGAGGAAATGCTTTATTTGTAGGTGTAGATTCCCTGTGTCCCTGGGAGGAAGTGAGTTCAGGTTCTGCTTACACCACCAACTTGGACCCAGCCCTCCAAAAATAACCTCTGTTTCATGAGAAAATGTATTACTTATGTTTAGCAGTAAAGCTACAAGCAGGTCACATTAATGCAATGACAGTATGAAATTATTTGAGTCCTGTTGCTGGCTCTTTGTGCACCTATGTAACTGCCTCTCAAAGCCAATCGAAACTTGTTTTTACCAGGGTCCCTTCCTTTTTGCAGGGTCTGAAGTTCAATTTTTGTCCTTTAGCTCTGAGAAACTTAATTTCCCAAGCTCTCCTCCTCCAAGTTTAGATGTGGTAATTTTGTCAAGGAGAATGTAGACATCAAATGTTGGGCTTTCATTTCTAGTCTTTCCTTTTCTCTGTGAGTGTAGCCTTTCAGGTCCTCACTGCCTTTCAAACCTTCTGATGTTTTTAAGCAGATTAAAAATATATATTTTTCTAGGTTTTCTGCAGGAAGTTTGGTCTTAACAAGCTGGTCCACAATTACAAAGAACAAAATCTTTTAGAGTTTTAATTGTTTGAAAGCTCTAATGTGAGTGCATATTACATTCAAGTCTAGGATTAACCTCCAAATTTCTTTTTAGTCTTTAAAATATATGAGTGCTAGGCATAAAACATTATCTGCTTATATTTGTTTGAGTTACATCTTCACTTTCTATAGAGATGTTCAGTTGGTTGCATATTTCATAGCAGTTAACTGTAAGTCAGATTATGTTGAGATATAAACATTAAAATATAAATCTCAGTAAAACTGACCATCATTATTTGTAAATGTTGGCATTTGATGGTACTGTAAACCATGTGCGTCTGAAAATAGAAATTATGTAAAATTGAAATAGGGATAATAGTCTTGCAAATAAAGCCATAACAGTTTTTTGATGCACCACCAAATGTTAATTCACATTAGATGAGTAATGACCAGTTTAAAATACCAAGAATAGTGAAAGACATTTCACTCTTTAGTATAGCTGCCTATTGCCACAGTGAAAACTGAACATTCATCGGTACAAAAACCTGTATCATTTAAAAAAAGAACACCCACACATAAATGCATATATTTAATGTAACCACTGAGCTAGCTATGTGTAGAATAGACACAATTGCTCCAGTGTAATGTAAATGGAATTAAATACATCCCTAAATAAAATACCTTCCTTGTTGGATCATTTGAAGGTCTGCAATTATCCTTCTTAAGGATTCTCATATTTTAAGTCTATTGTAGTATTTTGCTCTCTGGAAGGGGCAAAGCTTTGCAAGTTAATATTGTTGAAGGAATACTTATCTAATCAACAACATAGATATTCATTTTTATGTGGTAATAAAAATAATAGTTTCTACCATTTGTCAAATGATTGCTTTGTGCCAGAGACGATATATATTGTGCCAGAGACTATACACACACACCCACTATATACAATTGTGTGTGTGTGTTCAGTTTTCTCTGGGACGATAGCCTTTCAGGTGTGCACTGTCTTTTTAGTTATATATATACACGTAAACTTCTCCCAGGGGAAAAGTGTATATAGTAACCCCACACAGAAATCTTAAAATGTAGCTACTATTTTCCACTTTTCACAAAGGAAGGGCAAGAAGCTTAAAATGTTAAGTAACTCACATACTATAACACAATGAAGAGCTCGAATCCACACCAAGTTGTGATAGGTGTTTTGGACAGTTCAGTGTATCTCAGACTAAGCCCACCTACCACTAGCTGTCAGAAGACAAAACTTCAGATGGAAATATCTGTGAGTTGTATGAATTTTTTCAACTATTTCCATTTCAGTGCAATCCAAAAACAATATAATTATTCTAGATTATCTATGTTACAACCTGATAACAATTCCTGACATAATCTTGTAACCAATTATGGAGGTATTTCTCTTTATTTACAATTGAGTTGTACTAATGGGAAAAGAAAACCAGAGTATCTTAATCAATAAATAAATAAATAATAAATATGACTGAAAATTTTGGAAATGTGTGAGTCATTGTCTGATATAGTCTATATAGAAATGCCAAACTCAATGAACCTTTCTGTATAAATCAATAGTGTATTAGTATTAAAAGAAGCAATTAATTTCAGAAATTTTCAAAAATTATTTCTGTACATGAAATTGATATTAATTGGAATTATATAGGTTTGCAATTTCTTTTCAGTTAACTGTCTTTTTAAAAATTTTGTAGGAATATTACAAATAGTTTATACTTAGTTTTAAATTTGCATATATTCAATATCATTGAAATGAAAATTATTTAAGCCAGTTGCAGGGCTAATGAGAATTGTTTTCTTTTAAGATGAATCTATATATTAGTCTTGTTTTAGAAACACTGGCATGGGAATAGTTAAGTTTTGATGAAGTAGGAACAATAAGAAGTATAAGGTACTCAAATGGGGAATCAGTTAAGTGAGAAAGTACAGTTTTCATGCACTTATCATAAGAGGCCCTAAGATAATTCAGGATCAACTAGGAAGGTTGGGAGACACAGTATATAAAGTTACCACCTTCTTATTTTTCCTTAAGGTCTGAGCAACAGACTCCTGCATAGTGTGATAATAAGGCAGAGTAAAGCCAAAATTCTATTCATCTTTAAAGTTGTTTTATGCAACATTATCTGTTACAGAAACACATGCTGAATTTTTAAATCACTTTCTTATAAAAGTTGTGATAAATTTGACCTACAAGTATAAATTAATCTGAAAAAATATATTCATAAAACTAGAAAAAAACCAGATATCATAACCAAATAAAAATAAATATACTTGCCAAAGTAACATTCATTTTTCTATGCAGCACAAATTACTATAAATTTAAAATACTGAATTCTAAAGAAGTACCAAAGAGGTCACTTTGCAAGTCATTTTGCAGTTGTGGTACCTAAAAATAAAATTTTAGTGTTTGAAATGTATCATCTTCTAACCCTCTTTTTAACTGCCCTCTAAGTGGCAATCCCTTCATCATTTTATGTAGACATTCAATTTGAAATATAAAATCCACATGTTATTGATCAAGACAAGTAAAACTAGCTTTTACTTATTGTATTTGAGAAATGAATATTAAACTATTTCTGTCGGTTTAATGAAAAAGCTTATTTCTTTTTTTAGCATCATTCAAATAAGAATTTTCCTTCACAGGGATTTGTACTTCAAAAGATCCGGATAAACTTTAAGTCTCAACCTATGAATAAAGAATTCTCCTGTTGAGGTACATGGTGAGATTGACTTGCCTGGAAACTGCCTGCTTAACTGGGGGCAGATGGGCTGAAGCTTCTGAGGAAGGTGGATCAGAAAGTCTTTTGCTAATTGAATGACTTGAATTTTATTAACCTACCAAAAGTAGAAATAAGTATCTGGCTATATTTATGTTGCACAAAATATTTACATAACAGATATTCAATACAATAAACGGTGCCTGTTTGCTAAAGTAACACAAAATAATGTATAATTTCTAAACAAGTAAAAAAAAAATTAGAACAAAGCAATTCAACTAACCCAATAAAATTAGGGAAGAAAATAGAGTCAACAGTTTTGCATCCTGATAAGAGAGAGAGAGAGAGGTCTACACATGTCAGTAAATATGATCATTGTGAGTAAGCTAAACCCGGCATTAAAAAGGGACTCAGATTTATTCTAAACATAAAAATTGAAAAAGTAAATAAAACTTCAGTAAATACATTTTTAGAGTGTGCGTATGGCAAACATCTAAAACAATACGATGATCATATAAAGCACTTACAATGTTTATAAATGTTGCTTTACCTATGTTAAACTTGTTTAATTATATTATCCTGAGGAAGGTGATATATGATCCATACTTTAAAGATGAGAAAATTGATATGCAAAGAAGTCATTTGGTGACATCACACTACTAATTATCACTGAAGCTAATATTCAAGTCTATGTATTTTTATCTTCAGAATTCATGATTTTAATGACTCTTCTATAGACAATTTTGAAAAAAACAGGTGAAAATAGAAAATTAAATAATAGGAAAGATACAGGAGAAACACCTAACAAAAAAAAAAAATGTTTAACCATAATAATAGTTTAAATGTAACATAGTGAAAACAGAAAAAGGGGGTTATTTTATGCTGCTGAATTACATAAAATAACAAATATGTTATTATTTAAATGTTTTATTTAAATTATTTATTATTTAAATTATTTATTATTTAAATGTTCATAAACTTCAAAGGACATAGAATTAAAATTTATAATCCTGATAGTGGATTCCTTTAACATAAATCTCTTAGAAATCATCTTATTTTAAAAATAAAAATGTGTTTTAAATAATGCAATTAATATGCTCAGTCATTAAAATTCTTAAAAAATCACCTAAAGGACTTAGCAGCAGATTTGAGCTGGCAGAAGAAAGAATTACCAAATTTATGCTCAAACATAATAAATATGTATATACTATAAAGCAGTATTTATTGTTATGTAATTTTCCTGATGCACTCGAAATTGATAACTAAAAGATAGCCAACTTTTCCATTTCTTTATACATTATTTCTAATTCTTGGGGTATGCTTAATAATGACCTTGGATTTAGGGATGCCCTTGCCCTAATCCCCAATACCTGTGATTATGTTACCCAAAAGTATTTTCTAGATCGAATTAAGATTAGGTACTTTAAAACAGGGAGATTATCCTGATTTATCTGGGTAAGTCAATCTAATTACATCAGCCCTTAAAAGCAGAGTACATTCCTTGAGCTGGAGACATGAGAGATTTAGGAAAAGGGGATATCAGGGGGGTTCAAAACATGAGAAGAACTCCACCCAACTTTGCTGGCTTTGAAGATGAAGGGGTAATGGGACAAAGAATTTAGGCGACCTTAGGAAGCTAAGAGGCTCCTGCTGACAAGCCGCAAGGAAAAAAGAAATTCAGTACTGCAACTATAAGCAACTTAACCCAGCCTCAGCCTTAATAAACTTGAATACAGATTCTTCCTAATAAGCTTCAAGAGAAACTCAGCCTTGCTGACACCTCCTTCCCAGCTTTGTGAAACTCTAAGCAGAGGACTTACGCTTCTGACTTACAGGATTTTGAGAAAATAAATGTGTCCTGTTTTCAGCCAGTTGCATTTGTGGCTCTCTATTAAGGTAGCATTAGAAAACTAACACAATTATTTAATATTTTTTAAAAAGAAAAGAAAATAGCATGTTTAAATGAAGGCAAAGTAAAATACTTCATATATTCAATTCCTATCCAAGCTTAATGTATATTTTTACTGAAGTATAATTCACATGTTAAAAAATCCATCATTTTAAAGGGTGCAGTTCGTGAGTTTTAGTATATTCACAAGGTTATGAAACTATCACCACTAATTCCAGAACATTTTAATCACCTCAAAAGAAACCCCATACCAGTAGCTGTTAACTCCTCACCTTCATCCCCTCAGCCCCTGGCAACAACTAGTGTACTCTGTCTCTATGGATTTTACTATTGAGCACATTTCATACAAATGGACTCAAAGAATAAGTGGCCATTTTTTCTGGCTTCTTTCACTTAGCACCAATTTTCCAAGGTTTATCTATGTTGTGGAATGCATTAGGTAGAGAAGTTGGTGGGTCATATAGTAATTCTATGATTAACATTTTGAGGAAGTGACAAACTGTAATTCAAAGCGTCTGTACCATTTTATATTCCGACTAGCAATGTATGAGAATTACAATTTCTCCATATCCCCTCATTTTGATATACTAGAGTGTGAAGTGTATCTTAATGTGGCTTTAATTTGAATTTCCCTAAGGAATAAAATTGTTGAGCATATTGTCATGTATTTACTGGCTATTAGTATATCTGATTTGAACAAAAGTCTATTTAATTCTTTTGCCCATTTTTTTTTTAATAGTAATCTTTTATTTATTTATTTATATATTTTTATATTTATTTTTGGCTGTGTTGGGTCTTCGTTTCTGTGCGAGGGCTTTCTCTAGTTGCGGCAAGCGGGGGCCACTCTTCATCACGGTGCGCGGGCCTCTTCACTATCGCGGCCTCTCTTGTTGCGGAGCACAGGCTCCAGACGCGCAGGCTCAGTAGTTGTGGCTCACGGACCTAGTTGCTCCGTGGCATCTGGGATCTTCCCAGACCAGGGCTCGAACCTGTGTCCCCTTCATTGGCAGGCAGATTCTCAACCACTGAGCCACCAGGGAAGCCCTTTTTGCCCATTTTTTTGAAGTGGGTCTTTTTTTTTTTTTTTTAACATCTTTATTGGAGTATAATTGCTTTACAATGGTGTGTTAGTTTCTGCTTTATAACAAAGTGAATCAGCTATACATATACATATGTCCCCATATCTCTTCCCTCTTGCGTCTCCCTCCCTCCCACCCTCCCTACCCCACCCCTCTAGGTGGTCACAAAGCACCGAGCTGATCTCCCTGTGCTATGTGGCTGCTTCTGAAGTGGGTCATTTTTTAATCATTAAATAGCATGGCTTCTTTATATTATTCTGGAAACGATCCCTTATTAAATATATGAAAATATTTTTGCCATTCTGTGGGTTGTCTTTTCACTTTTTTGAGAGTGTCCTTTGAAGCAAAATTTTAAAAATTTTGATGAAATCCAATTTGTTTATTTTTGTTTATTGTTTGTCATTTTGGTGTCATAGCTGAGATATTATTGCTCAATCCAAGATCACAAGTATTTATACCTGTGTCTCCTTTCATGAGTTTTATTGTTTTATCTTTGACATGTAGATTTTTGTTTCACTTTGTTATTTTATGTATATGATGTGAGGAATCCAACTACATTCTTTCCTGTGTTAATATCCAATTGTCTCAGATTCATTTGTTGATAAATGATTTTTCTTCATTGAATCTTGTCACCCCTGTTGAAAATCAACTGACCATAAACGTAAAAAGTTATTTCTGGACTCTCAATTTTATTCCATTGATCTGTACATCTAGCCTTATGCCAGTATCATATTTTCTTGAATAATGTAACTTTGTACTAATTTTTGAAATCACTAAGTGTGAATCCTCCAACCTCATTCTTTTTCATATTTGTTTTAGCTATTTTGGGCCTCTTGCATTTTCATATGAATTTTAGGATCAGCTTGTCAACTTCTGCTAAAAAAAAAAGGCATCTCAGATTTTGATAGGGATCACATGAAATGTATCCTTCAATTTGGAATAATATTACCATTTTTATAATATTGTCTTCTAATTCACAAACACAGGATATCTCTTCATTGGTATAAATCTTTTACATTTCTTTCAATGATGTTCATAATTTTTGGTGTACAAATCTTGCACTTATTTGTTGTATTTATTTCTAAGTATTTTAAGCTTTTTGATGCTATTGTAAATGGAACTGTCTTATTAATTTCATCTTTGGATTGTTTATTGCTGATGTACAGGAATATAATTAATTTTTTCATACTTGTGTATTTGTACCCTGCAAACTTATGGGACTTGCTTATTAGCACTAATATTTTCCCTTTTTTGTGGATTATTAGTGCTTTCTATATATAAGACTATATTATCTATTAATGGAGATAATTATACTGCTTCCCTTCCAATCTGGGTGTCTTTATTATTTTTTTTCTATCCTAATTCCACTGGCTAGAAATTTCAGTACATAGTTGAATAGGAGTGATGAGAGTAGACATCCTTGCCTTATTCCTTACCTTAGAGGGAAAGTTTTCAGGCTTTCACCATGAAGTATGTTATTTGATATGGGCTTTTCATAGATGCCTTTATCAGGTGAAGAAAGCTCCCTGATATAGATATTTCCCTAATATAGACTCTTCCCAGTAATAGAATTCCTGGATGTCAAGGGGTTTTATCATGAAAGTGTTCAGATGTGGTCAAATGTGTTTTTGAGGTTTATTGAAAGGATCATACATTTTTTCCTCTTAAAACTACTAATATGGTATATTAAATTAATTGAACTAACCTTGCATTACAAGGATAGATCCCATTTGATCATGGTGTATATTCTTTTATATTTTGTTGGATTTCATTTATTCGTATTTGTTGAGGATTTTTCATCTATGAATCTTCCTTTCATCTAGGTTGTCTAGTTATGTTGACATATAATTGTTCATAGTATTCTGTTTTAATGATTTTTATTTCTGAAGGTTGTTTTTTATGTCTCTCATTCAGTCCTGAATTTAGTAAATTGAGTCATCTGTCCTTTTTCTTCATCTGTCTAGATAATGGTTTGTAAATCTGGTTATCTTTCAAAGAATCAGTTTTTTGTTTCAGGGATTTTTCTCTATTGTTTATTCTATTTTCTACTTTATTTCAGCTGTAATCTTAATTTCCTTGCTTCTGCTTGCTATGGGTTTACTTTTCTAGTTTCTTAACGTGGAAATTTAGGTTATTGTTTGAGATCTTTCTTTTTAAATATAGGTGCTTACAGGTATAAATTTTACCTTCAGCCCTGCTTTAGCAGCATCCTATAAATTTTGGTACGTTTTCATTTTCATTCATCTTAAAATGTTTTCTAATTTCCTTTGTGATTTCCTCTGTGACTTACTGATTATTTAGAAGTGTTGTTTAATTTTCTCATATTTGTAAATTTTCTAAAGTTCCTTTTTTGTTGATTTCCAATTGTATTCCATTGTGGTCAAGGAAGAACTTTGTAAAATCTTAATACTGTTAAACACATTGATACACATTTAATGTCGCAATGCGTAGTCTATCCTGGAGAATCCTTCAAACACGTTTCAGAAGAATGTGTATTCTGCTGCCTTGAGGTGGTGTTCTATAGATATTTGTCAGGTCAAGTTGGCTTATGGTGTTGTTCAGCTCTTCCATTTCCATACTGATCTTCTGCCTAGTCTATTTATTATTAAAAGTAGGATAATAAAGTCTCCAATTATTATTGTTAAATTATCTGTTCTCTTATCAACTCTATCAGTTTGTGCTTCTTGTTAGGTGCATATATGTTTATAATATGTCTGTTTTGTCTTTAGTAAGAATTTTGTCTCAAAATCTGTTTTGTCTAATACCGTATTACTGTAGTCTTTCCGGTCCTCTTTGGTTATTATTTTCATGGTATAATATATCCTTCCTATACTTTTCATGGTATATTTTTTCTATCCTCAGCCTACTTTTGTATTCAAATTCAAGTTCAAATCAAATATTTCTTTCTTGTAACTAGGTATAATTGGCTAAATTTTATATTTAAATTCATCCTGCAATATTTGTCATATGATTGGAGTGTTCAATACATTTACATTTAATGTAATCACTAATAAGGTAGGATTTATATCTGCCATTTTGCTACTTTTTTCTGTCATATCTTTTCATTCTTCTATCCTCAATTACTGTCACCTTTTATGTTAAGTAGTATGTTTTTAGCATAATATATACATTTATATATTTACAAATAATAAATATTTTTTAGATAAATCAGTGGTTTCCCTGAGGATTACAATTAACATATTTTAAAAAATCTTTTGTATTGAAATATAGTTGATTTGCCACGTTGTGTTAATTTCTGCTGTACAGCAAAGTGATTCAGTTCTACCTATACATATTCTTTTTCATACTCCTTTCTATTATGGAATATTATAGGATATTGGATATAGTTCTTTGTGCTATACAGTAGGACCTTGTTGTTTATCCATTCTATGTATAATAGTTTGCATCTGCTAATCCCAAGCTCCCAATCCATCCCTCCCCACCCCCACCTCCCCCTTGGGCAATTAACATATTAATTTATAAGAATTTAGTTCAGATTAATACCAACTTACTTTGTATATTTTATAAAAATTTTGCTACTATATAGCTCATTCCCTCCCTGTATTTTGTGCAAATTGCACCTTTTTATCTTGTATGCACATCAACACAGATGCGTATTTATTGCTCCATGCAGTTGTCTTTTAAATAATATAGGAGAAAGAAGTGTTTCAAACAAAATTCCTTTATACTGTCTTTATATTTACCTATGGAGTTATCTCTACCAGTGCTCTTTATGTTTTCATGTGGATTTTATTTACATCTAATTTCTTTTTATTTTAGCCTGAAAGACTCCCTTTAGTATTTCTCAAAGGACAGATCTGCTAATGGAGAATTCTCTCAGGTTTTGTTTATCTGAGGACATCAATTTCTTCTTCATTTTTGAAGGATTATTTTGCTATAGAATTATTATTTTTTCTTTCGGCACTTAGACAATGTATTCTGTGTTCTTTTAGACTCCTTGTTTTCTAATTATAATCAGTTGTTAATGATACTGAGGAGCCCCACTGCATGATGACTAACTTCTCTCTTCTTACTTTCAAGATGCTCTCTTTCTTTTTTGATATAGGCAGTCTGATTATGATGGTTCTCAGGTAGCTCTCTCTGAGTATATTCTGCTTGGAGTTTGGTGAGTTTCTTGGGTGTGCGTATTAACTTATTTTTATAATATTTGGGACAATCTCAGCCATTATTTTTTCATATATTCTTTCTGCCACTTTTTCTCCTCTCCTGGGACTTTCAACATATGCCTGTTGTTGTGCCTGATGGTTTTCCATAGACCTCTGACACTCTGCTGATTTTTCTTTATCCTATTTCTTTTTGTTCCTCAGACTCAGTAATCTCAATAGACCTATCCTTAGATTTGGTAATTCTTTCTTCTGCCAGCTCAAATCAGCTGTTAAGTCCTTTAGGTGATTTTTTAAGAATTTCAATGATTGTCCATTTTAACTCCAGAATTTATATTTTGTTCCTTTTTATGATATCTATGTCTTTATTGATAGCCTCTATTTGGTGAGATATCATTCTCCTACTTTCCTTTAGTTCTTTAGACATAGCTTCTATTAGTTATTTGAACATATTTTAAAGATCTTATTTAAATCTCTGTCTAGGACTTCCCTGGTGGTGCAGTGGTTGGGAGACTGCCTGCCAATGCAGGGCACACAGGTTTGAGCCCCGGTCCAGGAAGATCCCACATGCCGCAGAGCAACTAAGCCCTTGTGCCACAGCTAATAAGCATGTGCTTTAGAGCCCGCGAGGCACAACTACTGAGCCCACGTGCCACAACTACTGAAACCCACATACCTAGAGCCCATGCTCCGCAACAAGAGAAACCACTGCAATGAGAAGCCCGCACACCACAACAAAGAGTAGCCCCCGCTCACCACAACTAGTGAAAGCGCATGTGCAGCAACAAAGACCCAACACAGCCAAAAAAAGAAAAAAAGAAAAAAAAAATCTCTGTCTAGTAAGTTCAATGTTTGGTCTTCTTTAGGAAAAATTCTTGTTGACTGCTTTTTTTTTTTTCCTATATATGGATCACAATTTCTTGTTTCTTTGCATGTTTTATAATATTTCATTGAAAATTGCACACTTTAAATAATATAATGTGATAATTTTGGAATTCAGAATCCCCTGCTTCCATGTGCTTATTGTTGTTATTTATTTTTGTTGTTGTTGATAATGTTTATTTAGTGGCTTTTCTTATCTAATTCTAAAAAGTTTTCTTTTGTGTGTGGCAACTGAAGTCCCTGCTCAGTTTTCTTAGTGGTCAGCTAATGACTGACAGATATTTCCTCAAATCCTTGGAACCAGTAAGTCTTCTTACCTTTGACAAGAGCTCTGTGAGGATGTTGTGACACATCTTCATTGCTCAGGCATTTTATAGTGTTGGCCTAGTCTTCACTTCCTGCTTACACAGAGCCTTGAGGTCATCCACAGTTGAGAGTTTAGAGACTTTCAGGTCTTTCCTGAACATGCCCACAATTCTGGGCACAGCCTTATGCATATGTATGTCCAATCCAGAAATTTATCAAAGATTTTCAAAGTCTTCTATGGATAGAACATTCCCAAGGTTTCAATTTAACTTTCTGGTCACTTTGTTGTTTGACACAACTGTTATTGTTGCCTCAGGCATCTGTTATGTTAAACAATTGCTGTTGGTTACTTTTGACAAATGCCCCCAGGGAAAATGATATTTAGACTCGACAAGCTTTAACTTAGGTCAAATAAAGACAAGCCTCGCCAATCTTTACTTTCCAAGGGACTTCCAAACAGATTAAATAATGCCAGTTATCTGGGAATGGGGATTTGGAAGACTTCCTACCGTGATCTGGCCCTTCTAGTGGCTAGTAGGTTTCTGGATTTCACTACAATTATGGGCCCTTAATTTTCAATGCTGCTGTGGAGCTGAATAGGAGGAGATAGGAATAGGGTAAATTAAAACACCACACAGCTCACTATTTATTCTGAGATTCAGCTTTTCTTGAATAAATACTTCCTGGATTGTTGCAAGGTTTTGGTTAATTCCCAGAATTCTGAAACAGTTGATTTAGACAATCCTTTCTTGGGTTTTTATTGGTTTTATCGAGGAGAGGATTTTCAGAGATACTCCTCCATTCCCGCTCCTAAGGTATACTTTAGATATCTACATCCTTAAAGAAAATTGATGGTCTTACATACATTTACTAAAGAGAACATAAATTATATAAACTTTTCTTCAAATATTAAAATGTCTATAGCAAACTATATTTAAAGAAAGAAGAAGAAAGAGATTAGAGGTAAAAATAAAATTAAATAAGCAGAGTATAAAAATTCACTCTCATTTAAATTATATAATAATAGAAATTTTTTTAAATGTAAATTCAAAATGCTGTCAAAGCTGCATTACCTGTTAGGGTGGCAGGCTGAGTACTAGCTTTGCCCTGATGAAAGTATTTTAAAATATACACTCTTTGTCAGCACCACTTTCACACACACATATACACACATAACACTCACCCTATACGGTATGTAGTTAGAGAGAGAGAGTACAAATTCTTTCCAAACAGACTTTAAAGAAAGACTAATATCAATTAGTTTCTGAACTTTGTATAAAGATTTGTGTGTTTTTTTTTTAATTATGTCATTATCCAAAAATTTACAGCAAGTGACAGGATAATGATGAAATTGATTAAAGCCTAAGTAAATTGTCCCTCAGGATAACAGCCAATTGCATTCAATTTTGAGATTAAATTCTTAACAAATTTAATGCCAGCAATATTTAGAATACAATTATTAACTTCATTAAAGTATGGCCCCTAGCTTCCAAATTTTAAATGTCAAGTACTTTTTGTGTCTCTCACAGTAACTCAAAAAAACCCACAAAACTCGAGTTATTATCATTTAACAATTTCACAGTTCTTTTGTGAACTTTAATTACAAGCTCTCCTGTGCTTCATAAAATTCTGAAATAGTGACCTAAAACAAGTACACTGTCAGATATTTCTCCAGCAAAGATAAGTCTGAGATCAGCAGAGAATTGCAATTCAAGGTCTGCAACATGGTGAGCCACGTACAAGTTCCTCCACAAAAGAGGAGAAAACTTTTATAGAGAAAGGAAGTTAGGAGGGCTATAGTAACAAAGAGTCCATGGCTTTTTATTGGATGAATCCTTGCCAGGAAAGAAGAGGAGTCTTCCTTCTGTTGGACTCTGCTATTATTGCAGGGCTAGGAGTTCCCACATTTGGTACCCCAATTCTATTTAATTGAGGTTTCTGTTTATTAATTTAACATTTTCCCCTTTTGATCAAGATCTTTCTGAAAGCATCACTGATCAAGAGCCTGGTTTTCTACTTTCAGAGGATTTTTTTCCCTCAATGCCAAGAAGAACCTTTTCTGAGTATAGTGTCTCATGTTGGAGGGGAAGTGCACAGACTGGAAACTTATTAAGGTCACATTAAAGTAACAAGGAGGCGTAGGAGGGAGAACACTCAAGCACTTTTTATCTAAAATCCATATGTTATCAAGATCATTGATATTGGAAGTCATCTGAATCTTAATGTCATCACCAAAGGTTTGGCAACAAATTTCCAACAGGTCTGGTACGGATATCCTGAGAAAGCTGTTTCATCAGATATTGTCTGTTTTAATTCCAGGAAATGTTTACTTTCAGGTCACCAGAAGATGTTCAGGTGCAGTCAGGGTTTGGTGCTTTCTTTAGTTGTGTCATGTGAATCCAAGAGTCTATTAATTGGAATTTGGCAACAAAAGGGTTGGTTAACAGTAGCTGGTAGGGGCCTTTCCAGCAAGGTTGAAGAGAGCCCTTCGGGAGAAGTCTTTTCCAACAGATGTAATCTCCAGGTTGCAAGGTGTGATGCTTAAGGTCTTCCTCTCCTGAGGGCTCATTGTAAAAAGATTATGCTACCAAATCATGGTTATTTTTAAGAGAAGCAATTAGACCTTTGAAATATTGGAGTATATCTTCTTTTATCAATTGTGGGTCAAAAGAAGCAAGAGCCAAGTGCATTGGGCATCCTGTGACTATCTCGAAGTGTGATAGTTTATGAGTTCCAAAATGGGTGGAGTTCAGATTTAGAATGATCAATAGCAATGCTTTGGGCCAAGGTATTTGAAGGGCCTCTACAAATTTTGCCAATTGAGTCTTAATAATGCCATTAGTGCATTTGATTAAACCAAAGGATTGAGAGTGGTAAGCACAGTTAAAATGCGGTGTGGCAAAACTGGCCAAACAGTGCAGACCTGTTGAAGTACCTGGCCAGCAAAATGGATTCCCTGATCATTAGGAAGTTTGAGAAGAGTTCCCCAGGGAGGGATAATCTTTTCCAAAAGAACTTTAGCCACAGAAGAAGCAGTAGCATGTCTGTAAGCAACGGCTTCAGTCCAGTGTAAAAACATACCGACCATGACTAAAACATTTCTATCCATGAGACAGAGGAAGTTGTATGAAATCCATTTACCAGAACTTAAATGGCCCATTATGCAGTTTAAAATGTCCAGGAGCAGTATAAACAGGCTTCCCTGGGTTGTACTTTGGGCAAGTGGGACAAGTGAGGTAGGTACATTTTGCGGCCTTGCTAATGTTTCCTCACCAATACTGATTAATGAAGGCTATAATTTTGTCAGTAGTGCAATGATTTAGGTGCATGTACAGTAGTGAGGAGTGGGAATTTTAGAGTCTCTAGTAGGACAGGGTTGTCATTTGGTCCAAACCAGACTTTTCTCTTTTTAACAAATCAACAATTGTTGAATTTCCAATCTTACTTTTTCTTTTCCAAGACCAATTGTTGGCCTCCTCTAGCCAGGTTTTTTTGTTTTTGTTTTTTGGTTTTTTTAATTATCACTTGGGGAATTAACTATTTGGACCATGACAGAGGTTTGGCCTCTGTCCCTTTAAGTGCAGCATTCCTCACAGAAATATCAGCAAGGTATAGCTTAGCTTAGCTTTCAGAGAGTCAAGTTAAGAATGCTCCAGGATCTAACTACAGTTAAAGTGGCAGGTAATAGCACTGCATCCGATAATTCCTGAACATAGGGACTATTTTAAGTTTTATTTCAGCTAGAAGTAAGAAAGCCCCATTGCTTCCACAACATTCCAAAACCATGAGCTATTCTGAAAGCATATCTAATATCAGTGAAAATATTGACAGTTTTGCCCTTGGCTAACGTACAAGCTTGTATAAGAGTATATAATTCATCCTGTTGAAACGAAATAGTCATAGGTAAAGATGCTGCCTCAACAACATCAAAAGGATTTGTAATAGCGTACCCAGCACAATATTTGCTACTGTCACCTTTTAAATAAAAATCATCTGTAAACCAAGAGAAGTCAGCATTACCCAATGGAATTTCCTGTAGAACATCAAGAAGAGTCAGGAAGCGGTCAGTCAGCATTAAGTAGTTGCGAGGGACTTTGTCCGTGACAGAGGGGAGAACGGTAGTTGGGTTAAGGTTATTACACCATAAAAAAGTTATGTGAGCAGTAACAAAAGGACTTCATAGGCAGTGAGAGAGCTGAGAAGAAACATTGAGTGTGATGAGAACTTAGGAAATATTCCATTGTACGAGGTACAAAAATGGTTAAAGCAGATACCACAATAATTTTCTTGGTAAACTTAACCAAAATAAGTGTCCATAATAGTTCTAAGGCAAGGGGTCAGTATCCCTGTGTCACAGGGTCCAGTTGCTGGCTATAACACCCTATGGGTCGATGGTGGTCCCAGGGTATTTGGGTGAATACCTCAAGGGCATTTAATTCCTTTTCATATACAAAAAGGAAGAAGGGAATCTGATAATTGGGATGCCCAAAGGAAGTGGGTACTTCAAACTCTCCTTTAAGACCTTGAAGGCTATGTCATCAGGCTCTTCTCATAAAATTGGGCTGGGGTTCTTATGGTTTAGTTTACGATATAGAGGTTTAGCAATAAAAGAGAAAATTTGAATCCAATTTCGGCAATAACCAACTAGCCTGGGGATACTTCAAAGTGGCATTTAGGCTTGTTTTCTGTACTTAGGTGTAGTTTTTGTTCTGATATCAGATGTCCTAAATATTGAACCTGAGTTTGGGCAAACTGCAATTTTTCTTTGGTGACGTTATGTCCCTTTAATGCTAATGTCCCTTTACAGCTGTTTTCCTGTGAAGAAGTTTGAGAAAGGGAACTTTATATCATCCATATCAGCCTTCAAGATTTGTTAGAAATTAGAAGGACTCTCAGCAAAACCCTGAAGCATTGCTATCCAAATGAAAGCAAAAGACATTGGCTAGCTTCATCAACCGGAATACTAAAGAATGCACTGCATAAATCAATTACAGTGAAGAACTTACTTGCAGTGGGAATGGATGCTAGTAAAAGTTGAGGATTAGGAACAACAGGGTGTCGAGAGAGATAACAGTGTTATTTATTGCTTGAAGGTCCTGGACAAACCTCCTCCCTTGACTCTTTGGTTTTCTCACAGGTCAAAGAGTAGTGTTACAGGGGCTAGTACAAGAGATAATGAGGCCTTGAGCATTGTAATATTTTATTAAGAGTTTTATACTTTGAAGGGCTTCTTTACTTATAGGGTATTGATTAATTCTAGGGAGAGGTCTTGACGGATCTACTTGAATCTTGAAGGGAGGTGCACTGTGAATTTTGCCAATATCAGGTGGAGATTTTGCCCATAAGGAAGGGGATAGCTGATTCAATAGGGACAGATAATTAGTGTTTCCAGAATCAGCTTTAGTACTTACTGTCAGGGATGGAACAAATAAAGGGCATCAAAGTTCATTTAATTCACCTGGTTGGTGACCTTGATGACTACTGTCAAATTCTAGAGTATTTCCCCCATTTAGGAGGAAGGAATTCCATCATAATACTTCTATAAGAAGTCTCAGACAAATAAGTGGTTAGGGGCAGAGGAACTAAGGAGAAAAGGGTGTGTATCTCTCAAAGGACCTAAACAAAAGGGAATTGTTTCTCAGACAGAAACCTCTGGTGGTTCATTAGAGATCCCCACTACTTGAACTGTTTCAGTACTTTGAGGCAGGGGCTGTTTTATAGTAGTGGGGTTGAGCACCAAGAGTTTGGCTACAGTGCTGCAGTGTCATTTAGGACTGGAAGAGATTCAGTCTCAGTCTGTAGAAATGTTTCTCCAAGCCAATTAAGAGGAAGGATTGGAAGAGCTCCTGTAGATCCTCAGAGCCCTCATCATTGGGAATTGGGGGGAAGTTGAAAAGGCCGGTTAGGGACTTTCCTGGTGGCGCAGTGGTTAAGAATCCACCTGCCAATGAAGGGGACACAGGTTCAAGCCCTGGGCCGGGAAGATCCCACATGCCACAGAGCAACTAAGCCCATGCACCACAACTGCTGAAGCCCGCGCGCCTAGAGCCCATGCTCCGCAACAAGAGAAGCCACCACAATGAGAAGCCCGCGCATCGCAATGAACAGTAGCCCCCGCTCGCCACAACTAGAGAAAGCCCGCTGGCAGAAACGAAGACCCAATGCAGCCAAAAATGAATAAATAAATAAATAAATATATTTAAAAAGAGAAAAGAAAAGGCTGGTTAGAGGGCTGAAGGAACCCAAAGTGCTTAAATTTGTAACAATCACTTTTTCCAATGTCCTGAATCTTTGCAAAAATAGCAGAAGCTAGAATTGTTTTGGTTTCATTTTGGAGATTTCATTTGCTGGAGTTGAAGATGTATTCTGGTGGTCTTCCTTTGAGGTGACTCATCTTGAGTGCAAGAGAGCTTGTTGGCCAGATTAATTAAATCTGGAGTGGGCATAGTTTCCCATTCCATCCTTGTCCTTTTTGCTAGAAGGGAAAGATCCTGGTTCAACCCATTAATAAACACAGAGTTAAATGTTACCCAAGTGGAATCAACATCTGAAGGAAGACCAGAATTTTCTTTTAAAAAATCTGAAGAGGATTTTAATAAACAGTTTCATCAGATTTTTGTGTGCAAGCCTGAATTTTGTTCCAATCAACAGGCTTTGGAAAAGCCCTAGGAATTGCTCAATAAAGTTGCCTAATGTTTGCTTGAGCCTGATGATATAATAAGTTAGCAGACTTGCCTCTGGGCTGTAATTCTAAAGATCTTTCAGGATTTTCCAAGTTAATGTTTTTCATCCAAGGCTGGGCCTTCCCTTCACTGACAAGCATATAAACAAGATGATATAAATCAGAGAAACAAAGGTGATAATTTTGAATGTCTGTAGGAAATTTCTCAGCAAGACTGTGAGGATCTTCAGATACTTTGGGAAAATCTTTGACCATGGCCCATTCAGTTTTAGTCCAGGGAATATAAGAAATTAAGGGTTTCATGGATGGATATTCAGAAGGCTTAATTTTAAAGTGACAGTTTCTGACTAGTTCAGAGGAAAAGGAAGTGGAGAGAGTTTCAGAGAAAAGGGGAAGTCTGGCTAGAGAATTATTTTGTGGGAACTGAAGGTATAGAGGATGTATTGATGGCATAGAAGAGAAGGAGGAAGATCGTGTCAGGAGTCTGATTAAGAGGAACCAGCTGAGGGAGAGACAAGATAGCACTGGAGATGAAGCCTGAGATAAGGAAGCCAAGGAAGAAGAGCCTGAGGCTTCAGGAGCCACTTCATTTTTCTTTGCTTGTTTGTCTCAGTGAATTTTAAAATCTTGCTTTGCAGAAAGGCAATCTTAGACTCCTGATAATGTTGAGAAGCCTCAAAATATCAATTGAAATAAGCTCATCACTCAGTTCTGGAAATTTTTGAGCTTTGTAGTACAATTCAGTTTAAAGGAAATTAAGTTTGGGTATTTCAAAATTTCCTCATAATGGCCACTGATATTCTAAATTGCTTTTTGTCAGGTTGGCCCATTTAGTTAGAAATGCATATGAGAAAGGGTGGTGGTTTTCAAACATAAAATCGGCCAGATACCCTGTAGGGGGGCACCCTAAAAATATTTAGAATACTAGGATCCCATTTCTCAGAGGTTTATCTCTAGAGTAAAGAACAATTTTCTAACAGCTGAAACAGCTTTCACCACAAACAGCTCAGTTCAAACCAGGTTTGCAAGTACCAGCCAATTGAAAAGAAACTGTGGTCCTGGAGGAGCAAAGCTGAAGGCATTTTCAGCCATTTTCCAGAGAATAAGCCCTTTCAAAGGATTAGGTCAAAGGCTGAACCAGCACAGTGTCATTTAAAGCAGTCCCGGGCTTCTCTGGTGGCGCAGTGGTTGAGAGTCTGCCTGCCAATGCAGGGGACACAGGTTCGAGCCCTGGTCTGGGAAGATCCCACATGCCGCGGAGCAACTGGGCCCGTGAGCCACAATTACTGAGCCTGTGCGTCTGGAGCCTGTGCTCCGCAACAAGAGAGGCCGCGACAGTGAGAGGCCCGCGCACCGCGATGAAGAGTGGCCCCCGCTCGCCACAACCAGAGAAAGCCCTCGCACAGAAACGAAGACCCAACACAGCCAAAAATAAATAAATAAATAAATAAATAAATAAATAAACAAATAAAAGATTACTATTTAAAAAAAAAATAAATAAATAAAGCAGTCCCTTCCAGAAGGTATTGGACCAAAGGCATTTCTAGCCAGCTTCAGTTGAAACAGTCTGATCTCAAGATCAGACCAAAGTGCCAAATGAGTATTTATATACAGAATAAGGCCTTAATCATAAGGGTAAAACTTTTAAACAGATCCCAAAAAAGCCTGGAGCGGTTCGGATGCAAAGAGGTCATGGGCTCAGATCCAGAAGAAAGAAGTACACAAGAAAGTAGTGAGTGACAATGGGGTCAATTGTGAGTACCAGACCCTTGCTCACCAGCCTGCTCACCAGCCCTGGAGGCTTCAGGAATCTTCTCTGGTCCCTGTACAGGCCACCAAATGTTGACCCGAAACAAACAGACTGCAAGATATTTCTCCAGGAAAGATGGGTTGTTTTGGGATCAGCAGAGAATTGTTAATTCTGGGTCTGCAAACATGATGAGCCATGTGCAACTTCCCACATGCCAAATGAAGAACACTTTTGTTGAGGGGAAAGGAAGTTGGGAGGGCTACAGTAAACAGAGAGTCCATGGCTTTTCACTGGCTGAGTTCAACCAGGAAAGAAGAGGAGTCTTCTTCATATTGGGCTGTTTTTGTCTCAGGGTGTGAGAGCTCCCCCTTCTGGTCTCCCAACTCTGTTTAATTGAGGTTTCTGTTTGTTTCCAAATTTTACAAAAGTGATATTTAATATAGTGTTTTCATGATGGCTAAAATAAGGTACGAATATTTAAATATCTTCAATTTCATTTTTTTCAGGACCTTTTACTTCTGTACCCTCTATTTCTGAGCATACCAACAAAGGGATTTGCTTATTTTTACTTCACATTGTTCCAACATCAACAAGTAGGAAGTTGTAAAATTGGTCTTTGTGCAAGTCAGTTTCATTTAATGAAATGTTATATGAAGTAGAGTCTATATATTCTGATGTGCAAGCCTACTTTGTATACTTAATCCACATTTTATTGGACATAAATTGCATTTGACCTCTTTGATACACAGACTTTTCCTCTGTATAACGGCAATGATTTTGCCCATCTTCCTGTTATTAAGGGAATGGAAAAATTACCTCTTCTTCAATGCATCTAAGACTAAGTCTGCCACATAGCAGTTGTTAAAGAAATGTTTGTTCATACTGGCTCTAATATAGGCTTACTTTTCCCCATGGATCAGCTGCCAAACATGAACTACAAAAGGAATTCATGTTCTAATTCTCAGTTCAAGCCTAATTTTTACTTTAAAAGCTTATGTTTGTCTTCTCTACTCCCCCATCCTTGTCATAATTTTTAATTAGAATTATTTTTTTCCTAACTTTTCCAACTAAGTTTCTTATTTAAATTTTAACATTTCATTTCATGTTTTTTATAAGCCATTTTTGCTCGTTTGGTTTGGCATAAATTAATACTCAAGAAATTCTAACAGCAACACCATCATTATTAAGTATTACAATCCTGATTTTATAGGTATGAAACCTAAAGTACAGAGAGGTTTAGTAACTTGTCCCAGGAGACACAGCCTGTAAGTAGTGGAGGTTGGATTTCACCCCCAGGCAATTTAAATAAATATGGTCTACTATCCTATTACAAATATAAAACACTAAAAAAAAAAAAAAAAAACCTGTAGCACTCTGTTAGAGACAAATGTCAGAGGAGAAAGTAAGTATGAAAGGAAGATAATAAATGTAGGTGTTGGGGATCGAGTACAACTATAAGCAGTCAAGGCAGGGAAGACCTCACTGAATATGTGGAGTGACATTTTGGTAAAAGCCTGAAGAAAATGCAGATATGTGAGGGAAGAGGTTTCTTGCAAGCACAAAGACTCTATGCAGGCCTAAAAGTTCTGGAGAAGGGTAGTGTAGGTGAAGCAGGTTTATTCCTGGGGGAGATAGAACACGTTCATGCTTGACATGGCCAAAATCCTGATCATCACATTAAAACCTCCACCCATCGTCTTGATGCTCCCTCCATCCTTCCTTTTGTTCCCAGTCAATAAATGTATTCATTCTTGATTCTCTTCATTTCCTTATGAACAACAGTCAGTGCATCTGGAAATCTTGCTACCTTCAAAGTACACCAAGAATCCACCCACTTCTCCCACTTCCTCCACCGCTACTCTACCTACCACCAGTTCAGTGATTCTCTGCAGTTGGTCCAAAACATAGTACAAGGTGGTCCTATTAAAACATGTATGAAATCTTTTACTCCACTTCTCAAAACATGCAATGGCTATTCATTGAATTCAGAGATGGATCCGAGAATTTGTTCTTACTGTCACTGTTGTGTTCTGCTATTGATTGTTTGCTTTACTCTCTATCCTACTAGTACCATGTGGATAAATTGGATTTGAAAAAAATCATATTTATTAATTCTGTAAATTTTCAGATATTTACTTTAAAATCATGAATTAACTCTTCAACTGTATATAATCTGCTTTTTTTTTTACCAAGTGTGATGATGAATTTTATGAGTAATTTTATGTATTAATTTAGCTAGACTACAGTACCCAGTTATTTAATCAAACACTAATCTAGATGTTGCTATGGAGGTATTTTGTAGATGTGGTTATGATGTGGTTTATAATAAATATGTATTTTGTTTTTGTCCATGGTTCCTGGCTCACAGGTCCCCAAACTCTTGGAATTTCCTAAGCCATAAGAGCAATGGGAGCATCTTTTGTTTTAATATTTGATCTTTTGTCCTTAGTTCTTGAAATCACTCCAGAGCCATGTAAAAGTGAAATGGGTGTCTTGTTAGTCATGATAAGTCCTCTTCAGCCACACTTGAGTTTATGTTAATGAGTTGACTTTTGGAAAGCTCTTAGGTAACCTAAGGATGGAGGCCAGTAGCTTCCATGTGACTAGAGGGTTGGAACTTTCAGCTCCATCTCCAGATCTTTAGAGACTGAGTTCCATCACCATCAGCCAATGACTTAATCAATCAGACTTATGTAATAAAGCTTCCATAAAAATCCTAAAACTAAGAGGTTTAGATAGCATTCAGGCTGGTGTATCAGAACTCATCCACATCCTGGGAAGATGGTATACTCCAAACTCCACAGGGTCAGAAGGTCCTGTGTTTAAGACCCTTCCAGACCTCACCCTGTGTACCTCTTCATCTGGCTAGTTATTGGTATCCTATAATATCCTGTGTAATAAACCAGTAATCTAGTAAGTAAACTGGTCTCCCAAGCTCTAGCAAATTAATTGAACCCAAATTGGTGGGCCTTGGGCCAGCTGGTCAGAAGCACAGGTAACAACTTGGACTTGTGATTAGCATCTGAGGTAGGGAAAGTCTTGTAGGATTGAGCCCTTAACCTGTGGGATCTGACACTACCTCAAGGGAGAGAGTGTCAGAATTGAGTTAAATTCGTAGAATACGTTGTCAATGTCCACTGAATTTGGAAAATTGCTTTGTGGTGCTGGAAAACACACATTAGAGTAGTTAATATCTACAATCAGTTGTCTTGAATTAAAGGAGATTATCCTGGACAACGTGGGTCACTCTCATCCAAACAGTCCAAGACCTTAAGAACAAAACTGAGGTTTCTCTAAAAAGAAGAATTCTGTCTAAAGACTTTAGCATCAAGCCCTGCCTGAGTTTTCAGTCTGCCACCCAACCCTACAAATTTCAAACTTGCCATTCCCACAGTCACTTGATCTACTTCCTTAACTGTTTTACTAGTTCTGATTCTCTGGACAATCTGATACGCCACTGTTTTTATTTCTTTTTCTTATTCTTTCCCTTTTTTTTTTTTTGGCTTCCCAATTCTTGGACAGTTTCTTCCCAGAAAAGTCTATAGGACTTCCTATGTTCTTGTTCTTTTTGTATGTTTGTACATTTCTTTCTATATTTCCAAAGATATTAGCTATATTAATTTTTATTTTTTATGATTACTTTATTAAGTTTTTGTTTTTTCCAAATAAGCGAGTCTAGGAATCTCTATTTTAATGTCGGCCTTCTTAAGAAACCTGGTGAATTTTAGAGGGGTATCATCTTATATTGCCCACGATTTATAATGCTTAGGCTCCGCAACTGACAATTCCACACCAAGAAGGAAACACTCAAGGTATGTGAGACCAAGTATGGAGTCAAGCATGTGCCACAATACTAGTCTTTTAAAGAGGTCCTACCTTGAACACCAGTTTCCTTGTCATTATGTCCTGCATTGTAAATTCTCCCTGACCAAAGTGCTAGATCTAAGTGATACCAAAACCCATTTATGTAGAATACTTATGAAATGCCTAGAAATTTGGTTGGTTTTGCTGCAAGGGAGTATAATCCAACAAGGATGAAATATATTATCATAATTTCTTTTATTGCAGGATATAGAAAGCCTCATACAAACTGGATTAAAAAATAAAGGTAATTTAATGACCCGTAATTTGAAAACACAAGGCAGGATAACGGTAAGTCTTGATCTATCAACTTAACAATGTCATCAATGTATCAGCTGCATCTTTAGCCTGAACCCTCTCACAGACACAAGCAAGCTCCTAATACCTAAAAGGAATACATGCTTCTTTATCCTTATCCAAATGAAAAAGTAAAGCTTTCCCCAGTATTGCAGTGTCTCATGGATTGTTCCCCCCAGTAGAGATGATTAACACTAAATGTAATGGCTCAGCTTTAAAAGTTTATCCCTATTCCAATCACCGTTGGCAGGGATATGAAATGGATTGCTTGGCTTAGTATGCATGGGTCATACGTTCTATCCAGGTCCAGTGAGTGAAGTCCAGTTTCCCCTAAATCAAATACATCCTCAAGTGTTGGCGATAGGGATGAATGCTAAGAAGACAAACAAAAAATACCTTTATACTGAAGTAAAATAAAAACAACAAAAAAACAGAAATTACCCCCAAATCTTGAGACATAGTGTTATCTCGAGGATCAAATAAACCATAGAAATAACAGAGATGTAGGAATTCATTTAACACAGCTGAAATGGGGGATGCTAATGCCAAGTAGAGTCTCTAACTTTCTATCTTCTGTCTGTCAACTTCTTTCTGTTCTCTCAGTTATGACCAGAATTTTCCTCATGGCATAATACTTAGCCATTCAAAACTTCCAACTTTAAAATAAACTTTATTAAAAAACTTTATTAACTATATAAATGAGATTAACTGCAGGTTTAGACCCAATATCTAAAACCTTAGACAAAAACTCACTAATCCATATTATAACTGCTAACATCCCTCTTCCAATCAAGTGTGGTCATGGGCGTTGAGAGACATAAAACAATACAACTCCAAAATGAACTTAATGATTAGACATAAAATAAGCCAGTAATTAGAATAAGAATGGCTACCATGCAGAAAATCCAGAATATGTCTACTCTAACCTAATATTAATTGTAGTTAACTATCTGATTCATCCATTTTTTAAAATTTTTATTTATTTATTTATTCATTCATTCATTCATTTATTTATTTATTTATGGCTGGCTGTGTTGGGTCTTCGTTTCTGTGCGAGGGCTTTCTCTGGTTGTGGCGAGCGGGGGCCACTCTTCATCGCGGTGCGCGGGCCTCTCACTGTCGCGGCCTCTCTTGTTGCGGAGCACAGTCTCCAGACGCGCAGGCTCAGTAGTTGTGGCTCACGGGCCTAGCTGCTCTGCGGCACCTGGGATCCTCCCAGACCAGGGCTCAAACCCGTGTCCCCCGCACTACCAGGCAGATTCTCAACCGCTGCGCCACCAGGGAAGCCCTGATTCATCCATTTTTAAAGAAAAATTCTATTTGTATTCTCACCAGTATTACCCACAGCCTATATTTACTTTCCACTGTGGACTGACATACTAACATTAAATTACATTTAGACTCAGAAATGTTTATCACCTATCAATTTTTTCTTTTATAGCATATCACTTTATATATACTTTAACTGAATTAGTTATAACACTGACAAAATAATTATATTTTATTTATTTTTCTAACATGGCAAGAATTATGTTTCATTCATATCCATTTGCAATGCTTAATAAGGACTAAATAAATATTTGAATTTTGCAAATCTTTCCAAAGCTTAACTATCATCCTTTGTCAAATTCCATGTATCAGTCACAGTTGTAATACTTATTCTCCTGTATAAATCCCAAATCTGACAGGTTTTTACATGAAAATTATAAACATATAACAATATATGTTTTAAATTAAATGTTACTTTTTCATTCTTTGTACATACATTTTTTGACCTAAATACAGATGAAAGCATTCCAGAGATTCTTCTTTTCTCATGATTCATTCTGTCAATTTTCTCTCTATGCTCCTAAACTCCATAGCATATCCTTTACTCTCTGATATTTGGATGACTATATACCCATATTCTTTAAGGGTCATTTAAAATAATTAAGCACATATCTTTCTCACAGCTGCTCCTCTCTCCTTTTCTATCTTGAATGCCTTCTTAACTTTTTTCTACTTTTGTCCTTCCTCCGTGTTTTCATTTATACCCGAGAGATATACTCTTTATAATTTTGACTAATATTAAGGGAGAAAAAAAATTCAGGGCATATCATATTCAAACTCTTCAATTCTTTTTTTGCCTGTTCTTTCTATTACTGCTTTTCTGTCTTTCTTGGTTCTGCCTGGCTGATCCTCTTCCAAGCTTTTGGACTGAGTGTTTGAATTGCTATTATGTTTCCTGGAGGCCCTCACTCTTCTCCAGTGAGGCTCATTTGTTTCTTTCAACAATCCTTGAAGGTAGACAAGGTAGGCAATATTAATCTCAAGTGAATTCTGAAGTACTGGTTGGAGAAGTTGAGGCACTGAAAGCTCACGTAGAAAAGGTAAAGGAAAGGCTACAAGCATGTTTTAAGCCTTATTCGTAAGTGACAATGAATAGCATTCTAGGAATAATATCTGATAAAATCTGGCAACCAACAACCAACTGGGTTTACTTGAGAGAAAAGACTGAACAGCCTATTAGTGTAAGGATTCAAATCCAGATCATTTCAAATCCAAAACACATGCTCTTTTCACTACATGACAGTTTTTACAGTTAGATGCTCTTGGCAGACATAGAAATAAATGTATCTTGACACACACTAATCATGATTTGATATAGGAGGGGTTGAAGTAGTGTGGAATCATGATTCATTAAAATCCTAAAATCATCCAGAATATCTCACAAACACCAAAACATTTTTAAATTCCACCCTGCCCCAGTGAAAATGAAAAAAATTTAGGCTCTATTTCACTCAATCCTTTATGTGATCGTCACTTTCATTGGATTTAAAAAATAAATACTCAAGTTAAAAACATTATCCTGAGTGCTGTGTGTATGTTTATGTGTTTGAATATGACTAAAACAAGGGAGAGTGCCTATAATACCAACTTCCCTGATGTATTTATTTAATGTTAAAGTCTTTTTCTGAACATAATAGAGACTTTGCTTTGTGAACGAGACATTAACTCTGGGAGCATGACAGAGTAGTGGTCAGGAAAATGTTGGTATTTAATCAAGGCCATCTCCTCCTTAATATTTGTTTATTCCCTACATTTTATTTTGTGTGTAGTATGTTTGCTTTATTATTATTTATTAAAAGTCTACATTGTAGCTTGGAAACTGTAACTTAGATAAAACATGTAGTTCACAGGTAATCTTTAAGTGCGCCAATACACCCTTATCTCATTTCTTATGGCCATAGCTTGAGATACACTGGCATGAGGCTCAATAAATATCAGCTCCACTCTGGATTTTAAAGCACTGACAATCAGTCTCTCTCCAGGAGTCTGAGTATGTGACGTACAAAGAGTAACATAGAGATCAGAATGCACAAAACTGCACAAACACACAAAGAGATACCAACAGAAAACAACAAGCAGTAGAAGCAGCAGTCACGAGGCAAAACAGTCAAGAGCAAGTAGTAACCGCGTTAGGAGTAGATGAAATTACTCAATTCAAAAAGACTGCACATGAGCATACATAAGCAGTGTAAGCAAAAACAGAGTTATTAAATGCCATGAAGGCAGAGCTAGAATAAAGAACAGAGTACATCTACTTGGGGGAGACAAGTTAAACATGAAAGGAATGTTGTATGTCAGCTGGGGATATAGTCTCCTTGAGTTAGAACCCTACAGCCTCAAGCTTCCTGTTCTTCCTCATTTCCATGAGACTTTTAATAATCTGGCACTAACTGAGATGATCAGAGCCCTCTTTCTTCCAAGCAGTCTTCATGAACTCAAGTAACACAATAAAATACCTAAGAAAGTGTATCTGCACGAAGGAAACCAGAACTTTGCCAAATGGCATTCCAATCTCTAAAGCCATGCAGATTACATTGTCTAAAGGAAGAAATCTAAAACACCATGATGAAAATGGATTTTACACTATCTGAGATGTTTCAGGTGATTTGGGTTTTCTCTAGAATATTCATACAATAGAAACAGAAATTGTAATGTTGAGAACTGCCAATAAAATGTAGATAAACAGTGCTATAATGTATTACTTTCAGCAATATGGGTATACTCAAAGATTAATCAAAGTCCTAGTTAAATACACATGCTCACAGGACTATTTTTTAAATAATGAACACAAGAAAAAAGCTGGTCCATGAGAAAAGATTTACCATTTGTGTTAATGTTCTCTAAGAGATGCTCAATTAATATAATTAGCACCTGCTTTCTGAGATACTTATTCTTCAACCTCTTAAATAGGTTAAAAAAAAAAAAGTATGCAAATGCATTGTACAAATGAGTACAATGCCGTGGACAAAATATTCTCTTTAGAAAGAAATATATTAACATGATTGCTGTTTGCCACACATAACTCATCAGAAGTATATCAGAATATTTTATGAGCTACATATGTCCTGCTTTACAACTAAAATGCACTGCTTCTCAAATTAGTATCTGAAACACATTACTGTATTTACTCCAATAAACACTTGAATCCAAAAGAACTGGGGAAATACAATAATTTTAGTATGTATTATAGGCAGCATAAATATAAACTAACTTCCATTGATATATGGTTAGTTAAAATAAAAAATATAGAGAGAAATGATTTCTCCATGTAGAAGAAATTAGCTTTCTGCTCTACATTTATGAATCAGAAGTAAGACTATCAAATTTTTTTTCCAGCCATTAGAATATCTGTTGATTTTAGCATTTATTTTGAAGCAAGAATAAATATCTTACTAAATCGTTGCTACACATGGTCACTTGAACATTATCAATTCACAGGTAAATTTAGGATTCACCTATACTATAAATATAAGCCATTAAAACATCAGTTATAGATTGTTTTTCAACAGCTTTATGTTCATCTGTAGCATATTTATTGTCTGGTCAGTGAGAAGATTAACTTTTCTAATATATTTCAGTAATATAAGAAAAAAATTCCCAGCCTTATTAGGAGAGAATTCTGCTCTGAGTTTGGCACTTTCTCTATCACCCCACTCAAATGGAAAAGCCCTAGGTCCTTCATCATAAGCCTTCATTACAATTGTTATACAAACAATGATCTTAAGCTTCTTAGTATTGTCTGAGCATTGTTTTCCATATTTGCTTCTAAGTCTCTTTGGCATAATTCTACAGATACATAATTTTTTTATTGTTGTTGCTGTTTTCATTATTAAGTGTAAGCCCTGCATTTGTTCCTCCATGTTTCATTCAACAAGCCTAAGTCCTCATTGAATCTGCATTCTGTAAACCTGTGATACCAAAACTCTAAAATCAGAATCCTGTGAAAAGCTTCTTATAAGATCACTGTATCTGCCCCCAGAGTTTCAAATTCAGTAGGGGCCCAAGAATTTGCATGTCTAAGAAGGTCCCATCTGATGCTACTGCTGCTGGTCTGGAACTATTTATTAAAATGTTCAAAAAAGGTAAACTAAAAGCTACCCCTAAGTTTAGTACTTTGGTCCAGTTGGTGAACTTGTTTCTAATCCACATAGCTGTTCCTGTATCCAAGCAACCTAATCTATTCTGAAATGACATAAGTATATGTAATACAATTTCTTAAAAATCTAAATAGAATGCCTTATCAAAACCTCTCTTTAATTGTGCACTTTTAACTATTTCTGATTGATAAATGTAGAAATATCATTATTACTTACTTATTGCATCATTTTACAAATTTATAGTAACACCAATATTTTGATGTTTGTAATTCAGATGTGAAATGAGTTTAAAGATATTTTGTTATGCCCATATTCACTAAGAAATGTGTAAAAAAGAACAGAAGTAAAAGCATGTTCAAATTACTTTTTAGCATTTTTATATTTGTCCAGTTATAAAAAGCAGGAATAAAAATATGCATCAAAGTAACAAGGCCTAGCTTTAACTCCATATAAGAATTTCAGTATCTGTGTCCCAAACCATTCCCTAATTATATCCTTTCATATGATTTCTAGTGGTCAACTACAATAAATGTAATTGTACTTCAACTCTTACTAATACTTTGTAACTTCTCCTTAGTACAAATCCTCCATTGACTTTATTTATTTATATTTGAATTTTATTTTATTTTTATATGGCAGGTTCTTATTAGTTATCAATTTTATACATATTGGTGTATATATGTCAATCTCAATCTCCCATTTCATCCCACCACCACGACCCCACCCCTGCTTTCCCGCCTTGGTGTCCATACGTTAGTTCTCTACATCTGTGTCTCTATTTCTGCCCTGCAAACCGGTTCATCTGTACCATTTTTCTAGGTTCCACAAATATGCATTAATATATGATATTTGTTTTTCTCTTTCTGACTTACTTCACTCTGTATGACAGTCTCTAGGTCCATCCACTTCTTTACAAACGACCTAATTTCATTCCTTTTTTGTCTGAGTAATATTCTATAGTATATATGTACCACATCTTCTTTATCCATTCGTCCGTTGATGGGCATTAAGGTTGCTTCCATGGCCTGGCTATTGTAAATAGTGCTGCAATGAACATTGGGGTGCATGTGTTTTTTTGAATTGTGGTTTTCTCTTGGGTATATACCCAGTAGTGGGATTGCTGGGTCATATGGTAATTCTATTTTTAGATTTTTAAGGAGCCTCCATACTGTTCTCCATGGTGGCTGTATCAATTTACGTTCCCACCAACAGTGCAAGAGGGTTCCCTTTTCTCCACACACTCTCCAGCATTTGTTGTTTATAGATTTTTTGATGATGCCCTTTGTAACCGATGTGACGTGATACCTCATTGTAGTTTTGATTAACATTTCCTTAATAATTAGTGATGGTCAGCAGCTTTTTATGTGCCTCTTGGCCATCTGTATGTCTTCTTTGGAGAGGTGTCTATTTAGGCCTTCTGCCCATTTTTGGATTGGGTTGTTTGTTTTTTAATATTAAGCTGCATGGGCTGTTTATATATTTTGGAGATTAATCCTTTTTCCATTGTTTCTTTTGTAAATATTTTCTCCCATTCTGAGGGTTGTCTTTTCGTCTTGTTTATAGTTTCCTTTGCTGTGCAAAAGCCTTTAAGTTTCATTAGGTCCCATTTGTTTATTTTTGTTTTTATTTCCATTACTCTGGGAGGTGGGTCAAAAAAGATCTTGCTGCAATTTATGTCAAAGTGTGTTCTTCGTATGTTCTCCTCTAAGAGTTTCTAATTGTATTGATTTGAGTCCTCTCCCTCTTTTCTTTTTCCTAATCCCAAGAGTCAGATCTCATCGTACTACTGTTTGCCATAAATAGTGTGTGTGTGTGTGTTTGTGCGTGTACTTTTGAGTGAGACATTTTATATGGTGAACGTTAAATAAATTCAACTGCTCATTGCCTTATTCAATTAAAGCAGCTGTTGAGTGAATTATCAAAAAGATTGTTACTATGCCAGTATCAGTTCTTACACTTAAAATGCAATGCTGTTTATCACACAGTGATATCAATTTTAAAGAGACATTTTCCCACCATTTACTCCTCTATTTATTAGATGCGTATTCAATACTCACCCCATGGCAAGTACTATGTTAGGGATGCATGGATGAACAAAAGGTTCTTTTTGGCATAAGCTATAGATTTTGGGACATATGTTATTTTTCAAAACTGTTCCCAAGAAATTGCTGAGTCCTTATTATGACTAATTATAAACCTTCAGAGGCCTTTTATTCATCTGAACGAAGCTGTAATACTTAAAATAATTTTGGAAGGTCTTTTCTTGAAATGTCTTCAGAGCTGTGATACTTTATTCTGGATATTCTGAAAATTCAGAAAAATCTCTCTTTGGATTTACAGTAGACATTTCTTTTTTAGTGGACACCACTTCTCATTCACACTGCCTACTTAACAATAAATGCCTCTTGGCACAGCTGGATTTGATTTGATTAGCCTGGACACTTAACGTAAGTAAATCAATCCAAGTCCCTTCTGCTGGAATTCTGATTCAGGAAACTGCTGAGAAATGGATAATAATGATCACCTGAATTGTAAGTTTAAAAGTATGTAAAATCAGAGGTGAAATTACTCATGTGAATAATAGAGAACAGCTGGTCTTTTTTACCAAGTGAAGGAAGGGAATAGAGCAGATGCACATGAGAAAGGAAGTAGCTCCCTGGGGAATTACGCATCCCTAGGATAGGATACTGATATTTGAATTCTAGAAACCCTCTCTTGACTTGAGCCAGTTTATGTTTTCCTTGAAATTAAAAGTTTATTGAATAGAACAAAAAATATTTTGTTTCCTGAAAACAGCTGCAAATAATGTGATACAAAGTTTGCTGAAGAAAAATCTGTAATCAAACTGCTTATGGTCCAAATAACCTTTGAGGTTATAGATAAAGGGATCCCTTATATTCCCGGGTACAATATCTTGAAAATTGCTATCATTAAGATGAATTTAAAAAGTTAGATTATAAAGTATTTTAATGATTCTTTTAAAAATTTCTAAGCAGAAAGAAGAGTCGCAACATATTTTGAGAAATGGCTTTATTATTAAGTAACTACAGATTTCTCTCAAAGTGAGAATAACTCATTCGCGTATTTTGGAATGCTTTTTAATCCAAACAAAACTTACTGGTCTAAAGATCTTTTTTTATATGCAGTCTCAGAGGCTTTGGCATTACCCATTTTCAGCTCTTAATTATGGGTAATCCAAAATTAAGAAAAAATGCATTATGTTCTAGAATGTATAGATAAAATTCTATTTTGAATCAAACAACATTCACCATGAAGTTTTTCATGGAAAGAAATGTTTATCTTTTTCAAAAGAATATATTAAAAGTTGCTGAATTTCCACCACCTGTTCCTGACAGCTATTTCAATGTAAGTAATACATCACAGGGGTGATGGCAATCTGATGATGTATTGGAACTATACATCATTGTGGTGACGGCGCTTTAATGACAGATGAGTAATACATCTTCAGGTAAAGCTCTCAAATTTAGGCCTGCCTGGAAAATAGAGTTTCTGGAAGAAGAAAACATCTTATCAACTTTATAAAAGAATGCATGTAATAAAACATAGTTTGCTAAATCAGAGGGCTGTAAGTTAGGAAGCAGAAATAGATGTCTTAATGTCCATAACCTTTTTCTTCCTTAACATGTTTATTACAAGCCAAAAATGCCTTTTGCATTAAAAGGTGTTCCCATTTTTTGTCTTCTTTACACTTCATTTATTCATCATTTCAACATGTATCATAGTGTATTTCTTTTTCATTTTTTTCCTTGGAGCTGGAAGAAATTTCTTTTTAGCTAAAAATACTTAGAACCAGTCACACCCTTCTAAAAACTCCCTTACGCTATAAAGGTGGAGATTTCATTTGCCACTTTATTTCTGCTTTTTCTATCTTTAATAAACTGTTCAAAAATGCATTTCTTGGGGTTTTAAAGATTTATTTATTGATTGATTGATTGATTGCTATGTTGGGTCTTCGTTTCTGTGCTAGGGCTTCCTCTAGTTGCGGCAAGCAGGAGCCACTCTTCATCGCGGTGCGCGGGCCTCTCACTATCGTGGCCTCTCTTGTTGCGGAGCACAGGCTCCAGACGCGCAGGCTCAGTAGTTGTGGCTCACGGGCCGAGTTGCTCCGCAGCATGTGGGATCTTCCCAGACCAGGGCTCGAACCCGTGTCCCCTGCATTGGCAGGCGGATTCTCAACCACTGCGCCACCAGGGAAGCCCTCTTGGGGTTTTAATTTCTTTAAGAGCTTAAATTGTTTTTTATCTTCACATGGATACAAAGAGCTGTAATCTTTGGTTTCTTATACTCATTAAGGGGAAAATTTTTTTAAAAAGATATCTTTGGAAAAAAACTATCAATATTCTGCATTTTAAAGAAACATTATCTTCTATCTATATTAAAAAGTAAAAGTACATTTACAGTATACAATCTTTAACATTTTTAAACTGTTAGAGACTGTTGAAGTATGTATTTAATTTTGAAACTTAGGGGGAAAAATACTAAAAGATGCATTTCAAACATGTAAATTGAAGTCATAATAGCATAAGTCTCCAATAATACTTAACGGGACTTGATAAAGGTTATAAAATGTGTTTGTTTGTTTTTTTTAATTTATATTTATTTATTTATTTATTTTTGGCTGTGTTGGGTCCTCGTTTCTGTGCGAGGGCTTCCTCTAGTTGCGGCAAGCGGGGGCCACTCTTCATCGCGGTGCGCGGGCCTCTCACCACCGCGGCCTCACTTGTTGCGGAGCACAAGCTCCAGACGCGCAGGCTCAGTAGCTGTGGCTCACGAGCCCAGTGGCTCCGCGGCATGTGGGATCTTCCCAGACCAGGGCTCGAACCCGTGTCCCCTGCATTGGCAGGCAGACTCTCAACCACTGAGCCACCAGGGAAGCCCCTAAGATATTCTTTTGTAAATAAAAGCTAGTTTAAGTTTGTTGGTTTAATTAAAATAGACATGTCTTTAGAGTTATCAACATGAAATATAATTTTTATTTTATCTATGTTTACAAATGTGTCAGCAAGAAAAATAACTCAGTATGATAAAATTTTCATAACTAATCTAAACATAATTGTTAACAGCAAGTAAATTAAATAAATGAAGGTAGGATGAAAAGTTATTTGAAGTGAACTCTTTAAATAAGTTTCCCAAATCTTTTCAGCAACCAGAAACCTTAAAGTTTTGTTAAGATCAAGTTAAATGATGGAAATTTATTGAAGATCTAGATCATTTCCAAGTAAGACAAAGTAGTACAACATTCATTACTGAATATAGGTTCATCTACTTTTGACTTCTTAGTGGAAAAAAACTAAAGATAAAATTTGGGGCTATTAGTAAACATGTTTGTTGCCGAGCTGAAAAGATCTTCTACGAGAAATCACATGTTTCTAGAAATTATAAAAAGTATTTATAATTTTGTCAATCTAAAGAATGCTAGTGTAAGAAATAGTCCACAATTATTTACTTCCTAAATTGTCACTAGAAATTAAAGTTTCTAAGAGTTAAGGATTCTAATGTAATTAAAGCTACTGAAAAACAAAAAAGGAAACATCTTCATATGCAAGAAACTAGAATGTGCTTTTGGCTAAGAAAAGTATGAGGGATAAAGATGCATTTTTGTTAAGGGAATGAGAGCAACTTTGCCTGAACTAGAACTTCTGGGTATGAACAACAAACTAAAGGTATACAAAATGTTGAAGAGAGAGAGAACTTTACCTTGTGTAATTAAGCTGGCTAAAATTTAATTGTTCTTATAAAGATTTTAAAAATTAAGCTTTAATATGAATAGTGGACTTAGGTAAAAGTACAACTTAATTTTCTTTTATCTGTTGAATAGAGAAATATTGTTTCATATTGACCTGTGATCCCATTTAGTCAAGTATCCAAAGCTTTTGACATTTTTGATACTCTTCCCAAAAATCAAATTCTAGATGAAGTCTTGACCACAAATTAACTTTGAGGTCAAAGTTTTCCAGAGGGCTTCTGTAACATTTCAGATATTTTATTTGTTAGATTAATTAAGGTTATGACATGTTAAATCACATGGGAAGCATTGCCAAATAAGACTAAGTAACACTAAGCCTTCTTTATGTTGTTTTTGTATAAATATATAAGTGTTCTAGAAATTGTGTGAGATTCCTAGAAATACGATATGTTCTAGTACAATGTTATCACCTGTAATTCTAGTTATTATTTTAAAATGTTGTATGTCATCCTCTGGGAACCCAATTAGAAATGGGCAAAATGTAAATGACCTTCTTACTGCTATTCTCTTACCTTCTGAAATTGCTGTCATCAAAATTGAGGCTCATACTAAAAGCACTGGACCTGAGTATCAGGGAAACACCCTGGCTGACTTTCATGGAAAAGCAGCAGCAACAGTATCTATAACGATTTCGGCAGGAATGGCATTAATTCTGCTTCTGCAAAAAATGACACCCTTACTGTCAGACTTCTGCCATCTTGATGTCCTTGCAACAGTGCAAAAGTCTGATTCTGAATCAAATGAATTAAGATGGGTAAACAATGGCGATACATCAAATGAACAGTTGGAGCTATGGGAAACCCAAGACAACCATTTGGTTCTTCCTGCTCCCTTGCAAAACCCCATTTTTCAGTTTTTGCATTTCTTCACTTACCACAGTGCATTAAAACAAAACAAAGCAAAACAAAACAAAAAAACTACCTTTCTTCCTAGAGGCCTCAGATCTCCTCCCTCTGGACTCTTTGAACACCTGCAGTTGGAATTCATTCAACTACCATTTAGTATGAGTTATCAGTATGTTCTTGTTATTGTACCTATGTTTTCTGGATGGATGGAAGCCTTTCCCTTCCACAATTCTGATGCCCTCATTGTGGCAAAGAAACTTAGAGAATGTGTTTCCCACTTGAGGTATACCTTCCACAATCTCCAGTGATTAAGGCACCCATTTCACTGGGCTAATCATACAAGTCTTAATGAAAATCTTGCAAACTTCTTCGAATTACCACTGCTTCTGTTACCTTCAACCATCAGGCAACTACATGAACTGAGAAGGATGCTCTAATTTTTTTTTGCAGACTTAAGGAGACTTTTTCTCTTAAGCTATCTATGACTTACAGTAGTTTGGTAAATTACACCTTTGTGAACAAAGGTGGAACATTTTTTTATCCCCACTTGATTCCTCCAGAATTCAGAAACTCTCAATATTCTTATTTTCATGACAATATATTTGTTTGCATAAGTTCAGTAAGAATCTATTCTCTTTGTAACAGGGCATAATTAGAAACATTGGTTATATTACCAAGGTTCTGACTGGAATGTCATATTTGAGAAAGATATGCATAGACTCAGATATGCCCAGACAGCTTCAAGGAACTGCTTGGAAAAAATAAACCCAGGAACTTGCTTACTAGGTTTTGGCAAAGCAGTCTTTAAAAAGAATTTATGCTCAATTACCATTCTTGCTGCATTTATATAAATATTCAGGTCAAGTTTAATATAAATATATTAGTTTTATCTGATTATCTTTACTAAAACATGGGGGTAATTGTAGAGAGAAAAATTATGTCTTCACCTTTGTAGGCATAAGATTCTAGTCCTGTTAATTGTCTTTGAGATTTTGTTATATACCTGTAAACTGAACTGGATCGTAAATTCTTCTACTTTCCTCAAATGACTCACCAAAATAACAATTCCAATTTTCTCCTACCCTTCTGTTTGGGATCACTAAGAATGAAGGCAGCCTTCCAAGTGCTACTGTAAAGGGTACCTTACCAAGTGCTACTGACCACTGACACTGTTGTGGAACTAGAATGTATTGAGCCTTGGGTACACATCTCACAGCTAAGGAAGACTCCACCTGACACCTGATTCTGTACAAATGCTGGAGACCTCAAACTGACAAAGAAGAGAAGTAGCTGACATCCAGGTAAACTGCTTCTGCCCAAGATGCTGGATCAAGACTTACTACTTTACCTAAACAGGAAACCCTCCCTTTCTTTTCTTTCTTTCCTTTACTCTGGAATTGGCCTGGAAAGATACCACCGTTGTCTGTATCCCTCAGACCATTGCGAAGGGGGCTAACTTTTCAGATTGCTGGATTTGTCATAGATTCTGACCTACCTATAATTACCTAGATCACATTTGTCCCCACTCTCTAAGAAATCTCAGGAGCAGCACCCATCTTTGCAAGGCATTCAGGATGACACTTTATTTCAGGCCAGGAGATTCTCTTCCCACATGTGCTAAAAACCTGACTGACCCCTGGGTTGAATGGGTAAACACAGCAATCCCTGTGAATAAATCCATTCCTTGGTTAAGAGTGGATACAAATGAGAGTATAATCAGAAACCTCTCCTTAACTCTTGAAGACATTGCAGATTCTGTTGCTAAGACATTAGCTGCCCAGCAAAGATCCTTAAACTCTCTGGCCAAAGTTGTTCTTGAATATAGGATAGCCCCTCATTATCTTTCCGCTGAAAAAGAAGGTATTTTTTTGTGGCCAACACCACCTGCTGTGCCTAGATTGACATTTCTGGGGAAGTTGAAACTTAGTTAAGTAAAATCATTAAGCAAGCCACTTGGCTTAAAAAGATGACTCAGCAGGGAGTTTCTTTGATTGGCTTGGGTCTTGGGGACCATAACTTCAAAGTACACTCCAAATACTGGGAATTACTCTGTTTACTGTAATCACAGTAATTCCACTGGCACACTGTATTCTGTCAGAAACTTTAAACAGATGTTCGCGGTGGCTAACCACCGATCTCCCTAACACTGGAACATCAGGATGGAAGCAAAGAGAATGACCGATTTAACGTTTATGAACCTAGAACCATGACCTGTGAATGTCACGGGGATTAAGCAAAAATGTCATGCCACACCAAGGATCAACAAGCTGTAGAGCTGTACTGAGAGTGAAGCTAATACCTCAAATTTTGATTATACCTCTCAGTTAGGCTATGAATTTTGATCAAAGGGGGAGAATTTTTAAGAAAAATCACAAGCCCACCAAACCTAGACTTAATACCTAACCTAACTGTGGTTTCGATCTTCTCCAGAAATGTAATCTTAATCAACCATTTGGAATTTTCTGGTCAATGAGGTTATCTGTCACATGAGCCCTCTCTATACCACTCCAAAGAAAGAAGACGCTATCTGCATGATAAAACCCATGGTGTTCTGCTGTTCCCTTCCCCCGCAAAAGAAGATGTTCTGTCCTAAAAATAATCCATTCTTTTTCTTTTGCTAATAGCTCTCTTGCCCCATCCTTCTTCCCATTAAAACCTTCTATTCTGTATAACCTCTTGGAAAGCCCTTCTAGTTACTAGATGAGGTACTGCCCAACTCATGACTCATCTATTAAAGCCAATTAGCTCTTCTAATTTACTCTCTTGAATTTTGTTTAACACACTCAAGTGCCTGACGTTTTCTCAAAATTCCAGAATGCATTTTAAAACATTATGAATTTAATATCATATATGCATGTATGTATAAAATTAAGGATCATGCATTACATAAATGCAAAATCTTTCACATAACGGCTATCATTTGGAAATATAAAATATAATTAAATTCATAAAACATACTTAGCAAAGAGTTAAACTCAATGAGAAGTTTCTTATAAAATTTATTATGAAAATTTAATTTTGTAAAAAATTGGGTATTACTAAGGGTCGAAAACGTATAAAAATACAAAAAAGTGCTCTATCACTATATTCTTCAAACTTTTTAAAAAAATTAATGTATGATAAATGTATTTTTTTATTTTTTACTTCTTTACCATCAAACTCTTGATCAATTTCTTCATTGTTATAGAAGGCTGAGTAACAGGACCATATAAGATGTCCATATACTAATCTCTAGAACCAGTGAATGTTCCCTTAGATGGCAAAGACTTTGCAGATGTTATATTAAGAATCTTGATATGAGGAGAGTATACTGGATTATTTGGTGGGTCCCAAATGTAATCACCAGTGTCCTTATAAGAAAGAGGCAAAAGGATATTTCACATAAAAGGGTAGAAAGCAGTGTGATCAGGGAGGGAGAAATTAGAGTGTTGCAGCCACAAAATAAAGAATTCTGGCAGCCACCTGAAGTTGAAAGAAACAAGGGACAGATTCTCCCCTAGAACCTCCAAAGGGAGTGAGGCCCTGCTGGCAACTTGTTTCTCGATATCAGCCCTGTAATACTGTGTTCTGACTTTTGTACTTTTTATATATACAGTTCACTTAAGGACATAGCATAAATGATTTATCTTGTGTCACAAACTCCTTATCTCATTGCAGACTCTACAACAAGTAGTCCACAGACCACACATTTTAAAGATATTCTGCCACTTCTCTTAACATTAATAAAACCTCATTTTTGTTTCTTTAGTTTATTTCCATCACTTTTCTTTATCCTCAAACAAATGAATGTCATTTAAAATCTACAAATTTAAAAGCTCCTCACTTTTGCCTTAAAATTACTAATGAAAAATCTAAAAAAGAATAACAATAGCAACAATTTCATTTCTTATACTTTTCTACTCAAAGATACCTTTATTTAAGCCTATATGCTACTGATTACCTTTAGACAGTCTCCCAAACCTGGGGGAAAATTTCATTGCCAGTCTTATGTTTACTCAACTTTGGAAAAAGCCAATTTTGTTGTTCAGATGAAGTCAACTGTAAATAAAATATGCATCTGTTTAGTAGTCTTTCTGTTTTTCTATGTCCAATGGATTAACATATTTGGTAATATTACTTTCAAATAATTTTGTAAATAAATGTTTTGTTTATTATAATAGGGACCTCTCAACTAAACTAATATTCATGGACACATATATATTTGATTTCATATTATCCAAAGTACTTAGTAATTAGATTTATACATCTGACCTAGAATATTAATATTAAACATTGTAAATTGCAAGCATCTCCCTATTAATGGAATAAAAAGCTGCTGATAGTTGTAAATAAAAAGCCAATATGTGTAGTTTATTTATAATAATATGAATTGAAAAGAAATGCAGTGTATTTACCTAAAAGGGATGTTATGCATTTACATCCAAAAGTGTGGTTTATTTATTGCCAAAGATGATGTTTCCTTTACCAAATAGTTATTTTAGATTCATTTGTATAAATAATGGCTTCTCTGTAGCTACATATGTGTATATGAGGTAAGAAGAATCAGTAACCTTGAAATAAACTGATATAAAAAATATTTATTCAGAGTCAGTTGTAATTTAAGTAGTCTGTTATGATTCCTAATACAGTCACTGTGATTCTTCTTTTCTGTAAGCTACCAATGGGATTATTATTTCCCTGCAATGAATCAATTTTTATAGCTATCAGGAACTTATTCAAATATTTCAGATCGGATTTTTCCCCCTATTTATAAGCACCTTTCTTTATTCAAACCAAATTGCTACTGGCATTTATCATTTGTGATAGAAAAAAAGACCTACCTTTTTTTTTCCCTTACAGATAATGTGTCTTAGAGACTATGCTTACATGCACAAAACAATTGAATTGTTTGAACCAGCATAACTAGCTTTCAGGCAAAGTATCAAATCTACAATATAGGTAAACATAATCCATATGCAGGGATGGGGAAAAAAGTTAACTTTACAACTACTAACCTAGCGGGACTTGTAGAGTAAGAAAAAAATCCTCTAGAACATAGTTTCTACGCTATACAAATAATCTTCCCTTGTTTTATGAATATTGCATGAATCATATAAATATTTTACAAAAGAATATCCCTCAGAAAATATAGCTAGAAGTACTACAGGAATCTTCTAATCCACTAGCAGATTTATTAGAAAAGCTATCTTTAGGAAGGAATCTATTTGAGTTCTTTCTCCTCCAAATGTTGGGCATTATCTTAAGTGGCAAACCCATGACTTTTACTTGCTTACTACGTACAAACCAGGAAACAGAACATGGTATAATACATTTCAATTTATATATGGAGTCAAGAAGTTTTTCTTATTTTATGTGTATTTAATGTATATTTATTTTATGTAGAATTAAATTTACTTCACTTGAAGTTGCTTATCTGTACTGGCATCTCCTTGTCTTATTTTATATTACCTGATATCTTCCATTGTTGTAAATAGAAAATAATATTAATCAAACAACTTTCAGTAAAACTCAATGTTTGTACCTGTTCAACATCATAGCCACAAGCACCATGTGGCTACTGAACACTTGATATATGACTAGTTATAATTGAAATGCACTGTAAGTGTAAAACACATACTGGATGGCAAAAACTAAATATGAAAAAAAAAAGTATGTAAAATATCTCAGGAATATCTTTTGATATTGATGACATGTGGAAATTATAATGTTTGAGATATTTTTGGGTTAAATAAAACAAAATTATTTTCACCTTGTTTCTTTTTATTTTTTAATGTAGCCACTAGAAAGTTAAAATTATATACATCACACTCATTATATTTCTATTGAATGCAGCTATTTTGTATCATTAAGCAGTTTATAAATTATATGCAAAGAAATGTCCCATTTAATCATCATTAAATAAGGAAATCAAAATTCAATGAGGTTAATTGGCTTGGCTAGCTCGCCTAACTCATAAGTAAATAAATCTTCTGTCTTCAAGTCTTTTTTTATTTTCCCAAATTATTTGCAAGGTTCTTAGCTTGAACATTGTTTAGGTAACAGATGGCAAGAGTTGAAGGCCTGATAATTAAGGGTTTTTTCCTTAAATTTTTTTTGTACTTCCATAAATTAAAGTATTAATTGTGATCTGGTTTACTAATAAATCAACTAAAAAAAGCTAAATTTAAATAAAGTTGACATAATAAAAACAATTATTATTTACTGATCTGGCTGTTGGTAACATGGATATGATTTTACTTTCTGAAAACTTTATTGAGCTCTTTATGTTTTTTGCTCTGGTCTATATTTGTGTTGCATATTTTGGGAGTTTATTAAAAATATTAAGGTCATAGTTTCAGAATCTAACAAACCATAAAATTAGCCATGAAGATATTCCTTTGATGATGTACTAAGGAATTTAACTCCAGATAATTTGGTACACCTAAGTTGACAATATCTGGTAAACATTAAGAAGTCCCATTTTGGTACCAAGTAACTAAGCTTCTTATGATAGTTTTAGGAAGGTGTAATAAAAACATGGTATAAAATATCTGCAAAATATCAGTTTACAAAAGCATACAAAAGTTGATTTGGTAAAATTGGAAATAAATAGCAAATAATAGTAAAAATATTTTGAAATTATATAACATTATCTTCAAATTTATTATTTCCTTACTAAATTTTCTTACTAAATATGACTCACTTTTTTTAGTCTAAGTACACATTATAATTTGTATTACCTTTATCTTATACTTGTATATAAATTTGAAATTTCATTAAATCCTTTAGGAAAACAAGCTCAAATTTCAATGACTAACTAAAAGTTAATATCTATGATTCTACTGATAGAATTTTACATAATCATCTGCTGTCATCACTGTAAAAATGTGTTGGAATAGTGCAAAATCATGGATTTTGAAGCCAATCTTAAAATTATCTGATTTCATCATAATTTGGCTCACATTGATTGATGGATTGATAGTCTGGAGAAAATCATAAATGGTGGTATGTTTCATTGTGTTGGGATTAAAGTCAGTAAAGGATGAATTATAAAACTAAAGCAGTTTGTCTTTCCTTTATCATAGTGTAGAGGTTTTAGAATCCACCAAATTATTATCAGTCTAACACGTTAAATACAGTAGCCAAATCAAACAAACTTACTGTTTCTTTACCAATATTCTCTATTAAAAAATAGAATTCATAATTTGGCTTAACAGATTAGACTGAAATATGTCAATTTTGATTTAAGTATTTATCATTAATAACTAAGTATACAGGATGATAAAAGGTTTTGAGTTTGCATATGGGTAGTAAAAATTCATTTTTAAAAGTTTGTGTCCATTTTAGTAGGCAATGTTAGGTAACTGAATTTTCGCTTTCTACTCAAGCTCCATTTTGCCAATGTAGAAATAAGAAAGAAAAATGTATCTATATATAAAACTCATTCCTTCTTCAGATTGGGATTTTAAAATGCTCCAAAAGGATTTCTTACTAAGCCAGACAAAAGACCATTAAAACTGGTATCATATGGACTGGAGATAGAGATTTCCATGACAGTTCCCAGGACAATACTTCTATTTAAACCATTTGGGGAGTAGGTGGCAGAGACAGAGGCATGGTCTTCATTAAGAGGGAGGGGAAAAGAGATAATTTCTGGAGGGTACAGGTTTTGTAAGCCTCCTCCTCAGATATCAACATGGTGGGCAAACTCCAATGAATCTTTCAGGAAACATCTCAGTAGGAAGTCAGATACTGCAGAAAGGGACCTTGACATGTTCTAAATCTATTTAAAACTGTATGTTCCTATATATGTTAGTTTTAACTTTGTTCATTTATTTTCCCTAATGCCTTGGAGTTAAACACTAAAAAGGGAAAGGCCTTTGCAGTTTTCCTAAGGGACTGGGGACCTCAGGAGAAAGCAACTACTTTACAGCCAACTGAGGTAGAAAGGAGAAAACTGTTGAAGTGAATAGGTGATGGTAGTTTGTAACATTATTCAAAAGGTGGTGTAATTTACTATTTAAAAAATTAGAATTAATACAAATAGGGCAACATCTCTATGGCGGTAGAAATTACCTCTTATCTATATCTTGTGTTGAGTTAATTAGCATTTGAAGTATCTTTATAATATCTGAACATTCTAGAAGGTGATTGCTTAATATTTGAAATTCTATTAGAAAGCAACTAAATGAGACTTCGTTAATTCACATAATTGACCTTAGAGATATCTTGTCATTGGTGAAATGAGTGGGGCTCAAAATAGAAGCTTATTTAAGAAGATTATTCAGGTCCCGCCCGCTATTCTTTAGTGAATGAGATATGTAACAGCAGATAAACTCAGTAGTTAGTACCATTGGGATAGCAATCAAGATTGAGAACATCGGTTCTGCTACTTTAGAGAGGACGCTGCTGCCTAAAGTATCAAAATACAGTTATACCTGCCTACTTAATGTCATCATGGTGAAGGCAAGGTTGTCCAGGGCACAGAATGTGTCTTCTTGAAACAACAGAAGAATTCGTGTGATTGTTTCTGTACCTGTTTATGTAAAATAAGTATTTCCACATTGGGGCAGAAATTGGATCTAAGATTTTCTTTCCTTACCACTTAACATTTTCTGAATAGGTAAATCAGTTCAGGTCATTCTCTAACATACTGTATATTGGACTATACACTGAACAAATGAAGGTAAAGAGGTATAATACTTATCCTCAAGAAGTTCACCATTTGGCCTAAACTGCCGACTTTTTTCTTTTTAAAAATATCCTTCTATACACAGAATTAGGAACCCTGTACCCATTATTCAGGCTAAAGAATAAATAAAAGAAAAAAAAAAAAAACAAAGAAAGAGAGGAAAGAAGGAAAGGGAGGAAGAAAGAAAAGTTAAAGGCCTTTGCCTAGGACCTGCTGCAGTTTAGTGTAGCTTCCGTCGAGCCCAGTGTCCCAGTCTTCAGATTATTTATCATCTGCTCTTATTTGATTTAGTTGATCTTCCTGAACTCAGAACTCACACTTACTTAAGATTATGGTTTTTCATATATCAAAAAGGTTAGTGCTAATACAGTTCTTCCTGATAGTTCATTAATACCATACCCTGATATGAAAAATAGTTGGGTTTGCTCAATACATATCATGCATTCTCTGGTCTTTTCTTAATAAAAGGCAGTTGACAGTGAGGGAAATGAAAGCAACCAAAATAACATACAATATCTATGTAAGGTAATTATCAATATGTTAGTGACAATAGATAATTTTCAAATAGTTTCTGATGCACCATTCCATTGTAAATATCAAATAAATAAATAAATTTCAGTAATTTTGTGATAAGTAAAATGAGGCTCTGAAGTCCTAAGTGCCCAGATCACATGCACAGCAATCAAGAGACAAATCTAGGATTGGAGAACTGTTTCTTGCCTCCAAAAATTATTCATTTTATATATGACTATGTGACCAAAGGCTGACTTTTTGTGTGTCCCAGAGTCCTTGCTATTATTCACTCTAATTATGGCCATTATTACAAAAAAAAAAAAAGCTCTCTCACACAAGTTATCCAGGATTTAGCTAAAGAAACAGACTCTTATTACATATTTATATATTACTTCTTCTATGTACATCACCAATCTAGCTAGTATAGAAATTTATAGCATGTCTTTTCATAGCCAAGACAAATATAGGATTGACTCATAAAAATAAAACGCAGTTAAATTTTAATCTTTTTTCTAGGAGATAATGCAAGTGCCTAAATATCAGCTCAGACATTCCTTCCAATAGGCCTTCATTAAACCATTCACGCAACTGTAATCTTCTGTAGGATAAATATTACGGCTCCCAATGTCAAATCTCCCTTCTCCTAACTCCTTTCCTTCATGTGATCAATAAATATCATTTAATGTCTATCATATATCTCGTGTTACAAGCAGCTGCCACAGATACCCTGATAAATAATCTGGGCAAAACACACCATTGCTTTTTTGCAATGAATTCATATATTGGATTGCTTTGGGAAACACACATCTGTAATATCTCTCAGAACCAACCACTCATGACAAAATCTCACATCCTCATATGGTATCTTCAGAGCAAGCAGTGTAGCTAAATATTTAGTGTTAATATTAGTAATACATTATGTAAATATCACAATGAAAAGAGTGTGTTACCTGCAGAAATGTATAAATTTTGATCCTCCAAACTAGGCATTGTACTTGATATTCAAATCTTGAATACTTACAAGTACTTAGAAAAATTAAATATGAATAAGTTACTTAGGGGTTTTATTTCCTATTAGAGCTTTTTTTCCCCTCCTAAATCAGCAAGAACAAGTGTATTAACTTCCATAATGTGCATTATTTGTCTCTGTGAAATGGCAAATGACACTGGAAATAATCATCTTTTGATTGCCAGAAGGTTAAGGTACCTCTCTGGCTAGAACTTTTTCCTTTTAAAAGTGTACATATATTAAGAAGTGAGCATATAACAGGTAATTCATAAAATGAACCCCACTTATTTGCATTAGTTGGAAAAAAGATCAGTCTGAATTAGTGACATGTCTAAAGTGTAGGTTTATGAATCTCAAATAGAATAAATGAAAGTCTACATAAGGGAAAAAAAGTACTTAAAGAAATGGCCTTAATAAATAAATATCTTAAATTAACACATTAATAACTGGAATGTGAAAAAGAGGGATTTGAGTGCTCTGTGTGCTGGCAGAAAGTTTGGTGTCTTATACAACACCATCTCCCTTAACAATGCTGTTTGCAAACATGTGTTCTTTGAACACCTTGACTTCATTTGATAGTGATGCTACTTTTCCCCTTTGCTATTTCCCACTTATATATGGAAATCTGCCTAGTTCTCCATTAGTTTACTTTCCATTACACGATTTTTGTTGCTTACTTAATGCATCCTGATATGTTTTCTGACAATAAAAAAAAGATACATCCCAGGGCAGGATGAGGTAGGATGTGGCTGTCAGCTCCAACGAGAATTAAGGAATTCAAGCCATTAGCCTTCCATCTGAATGTGTTTCCTCTCTATGCATAAGAAGTTCATAGAGTCAAAATGATACTCATGGAAATGTCATCCTATCTTAGTCACACTACATGCAGCAAGATTGGGGTTTTGATTGAAAAAACAGACAAGTGCTGTTTCTGGTGACATTTCTAGAATTGCTCCCAATTGATTCTCAGAACGACTTTAAGTGATCTTAGGTGCATCCCAAAGATGAATTGCAGGAAGTAAAGTTCTGCAACCACACCTCTCCATACTTGTGTTCCTACATGTACACTATTTTATTTATCGTGCATTGGAGTTGTCTTGAAATAATTAAGAAAATTGTATGTAGAAACATTTTCAGAAATATTATAATATCGCACAGTTATTTTTAACAAATTGTCAGACTGAAAGAATGAACTCACTAAGAATTTACTAAAACTCATTGATGAAATGAATTGGCTCAAAATAGTAACAGCTGATGATAGCAAAATGTTGGACTTCTTGGTGTCAAGTCTGTCCTTAATCAGTAACCAGCAGGTAAAACTTTGAGAAAACACTGAAGTAACTAAAGTTTCAGCATCCCCATCTATAAAATGACAATAATAATAAAGCCTTTCTTACAGGATTGTTGCAACAATTAAATGAGATTATCCATGTAAAAATTCTTACACTGGTATATCATGCATAATTTAAAATCATAAATAGCAATTATAAGGCTGATATCCGGACCTCATTTCTATCACCAACACCTTATGTGATTTAGTCAACATGTTTAACATGTCAATATGTTTCTTAATTATTCCTTAATTATTTAGCTACACCTTGATCATTTGTTAAGCTGATTTATTTGAGAGCACTGTCAGAATTCAGTAACTAAACTGTAGTAGTGATTAATGCAGACTATTTCCCCTAAATAATTAAAAAACAACTCCACATATGACACTTCGCAGACTTTCATCATAGAATACCAAAACATAGTATAAATTAATCCTGTAGGTCACATATGTTACTATGAATATCTAGAAGAAAGGTGTTAGAACTCCCAATAATCTGTGGGGTATAATTCAGGAAAACTAGGAGTTACTATCTTCATTTGTGCACAGAGGGGAGAAGAAGCTCTCTTTGAAGCAAAATAAGATGACTTTTTTCATTGCTTTTGTTACTGAACTTCCCAGTAGAAATAGGAAGTAGAGTTTTCAGCCTTGTTCAGGGCTCAAGGTAATGATGAACATTTATACAGTTGACATTTGGTGAACATGTGCATGCAGTTTGAAACACTATAGAAAGAGAAGTAGGTATATGTATAGTCAGTTCTAATGCAAAATGCAATGCATTATAGTGTAGATAATGGCAAAATGCAATCATCTTTAGTATCAACAGTTTTTTAAGGTGTGTGTATAGGTGTATGTTTGTATTTTGGGGGAGTGGTTAATTTATGGTATCAATTATTTGTCTTTTCTACTTTAATCTTTTAATGTAACACAGTAATACCTTAATAAACATAATAATGTTGAAAATTTCACAAAATCTTAAGATAAAATTTGCTTGGACATTTGATTAATATTCTGTTAAATTTGCTTTGTCTCAATATTTAATATAAGCTTTTATAAAAACGTGTAGCAGAGTTTGCCATATTATTTAACTTTGGTGTAACTGATCTCCTTGCTAAGATTTGTTATCATGATTACACTAGTCTAGTTGAAATAATTGAGAATATTTCAGCTACTACATAGTTTAAAATGTTTAAAGAACATAATCTCTTTCTTAAGTGTGTGGTGGAACTATGATCAACCTGGGGATAGTTTTTTTTTCATTACCATTTAAATTTAATGTTTTCTACTTGGTCTAAAACAAATTTTGGCATTTATGTTTTCCTTGAAAACTGATCATTATAGTTTTCAAATATAATCATACAAATGATATTAAAATCTCTTAAATGCTTAAAACTGATCAGTATATAGAATTAAGTTTTTATTATTTCTGGTGTATAGTCATGTTTTCTATCTTTTTGTTTCCTTATTTAGCTTGTTGATGTTTTACTAATTTTAAACAGCTTTTATGTATTTATTATGTAAAACCCGAAACTGATTTTTCTTTAGTCTTAGTATTCTGTTTTATCTTTGTAATTTTATATTTTGGAGTTAGTTTCGTATACTCCTTATTACTCCTATGTTAAAAACTTAGTAGAATCACTTTCAAGTTTTAGTCTAATAAAATTTTGATCCTATGTAATCTGCTCTTAAAATGACTTTACTGTATCCCCTGAGTTTTGATATGCAGATGTTATTTTATGTCTGACTAATTTATAATTTAAATTTCTAAACTGTGAGTTATTCAAATTCTATTTTTACCCTCTAAATGAAAAGAACATTGGTTAACTATATTTTATTGTTATTTTCAAATTGTATTAAATGGTTTTCAATCTGTATCATGTTTGTAATCTAGAATATGCTAGGTAAAGCATTTCTTTTTAGTTTTTGCTTTTCTCCTGTTCATTCTTTTTAATGTGTCATTTTATTTCTAGGATTATCTGTTTTTTAATCAGGGAATTTCATTCATATTAATTGTGATTAACGATGTATCTGGATATATGTATAGTATACTTTTATTTGTTTACTATAATCTCCTTTCTGTAACATTTCTGTCTTCTTTGGATTGGTTTTCTTTATGTTTGTTTTGTTTTTTCTTTTTTTCCTCTCACACAGGGGTGATAAAGCTTTTACTTAAAGGGCCACATAGTAAATATTCTAGACTTTTTGCACCACATTTTGTCTGTGTCACACATTTTTGCTTTACAAACCTTTAAAATTATAAAAATTATTGTTAGCTTACAGGCCATAGTTTGTTAACCTCAATATCCTATTTGTATTTTAGCATTTACCTTTAAATTGTAATACTTTAGTGTTTTAAATTTTAATGTTTAAGCATAATTTAAACACTTTCTTCAAAAATATATAGTGAAAAATTCTCTCTCTTCTCTTCAAAAATAGAATTTTGGGGGCTTCCCTGGTGGCGCAGTGGTTGAGAGTCTGCCTGCCAATGCGAGGGACACGGGTTCGAGCCCTGGTCTGGGAAGATCCCGCATGCCGCAGAGCAACTAGGCCCGTGAGCCACAACTACTGAGCCTGCGCGTCTGGAACCTGTGCTCCGCAACAGGAGAGGCCGGGATGGTGAGAGGCCCGCGCACCTCGATGAGGAGTGGCCCCCACTTGCCGCTGCTAGAGGAAGCCCTCCCACAGAGACGAGGACCCAACACAGCCAATGAATGGATGGATGAATGAATGGATAAATAAAATTTAAAAAAAAAAAAAAAATAGAATTTTGCCATTCTTTACTATCTTTCATTTCTCCCTCTACCTCTCCAAATTCCATTTGAGATTATTTAGAGATTTAGGATCCTGATTGTTATAAATTAGATATTAAAGCATATTTTATTTATATAGCAATATGCATATTTATTGTATAAACACTTATACAGCATTTTCTATAGTCCAAGCGCTATTCTAAGTGCCTTAAAGGTATTAACTCCTTTCATTTTCATAATAATAGTTAGCTTTTATTGCTTTATTACCAATTTACAGATAAGTTGAATGATTCACTAAATACCAAACAGCTACTAGTAGAAGCAGGATTCAAATCCAACCTGACTGGCTTCAGAGTACATTCCCTTCCCATGTAGACTTAACTGTGTGTATTTTCAGTTTCCTTGCTTAGCATTATTTAAATCCTTCCACTGAGATTCTCACCTTCCTCCTTTCTATTTTTTACTGTCCACCTTCCTTAATTTATTTTGAGAAGATCCATAGTAAATGTTGTCTATATAGTTAAAAGTCTTAGACCATCATTATTTACCCTTGTATTAGGTGACACTGGGGCAAAGACTTCTAAGTACAAAATAACTTTTTCTCTTTGTTTCAAACCACTGAAGTGATTGTTTGAGTATATTCTAGCATGAATTGTTCCTATTGAGAAAATTACTTAAATGTAATTCTTTAATTTTTAAAATTTTATTGTGGCAAAAACACTTAACGTGAGGTCTGCCATCTTAATAAAACTTTTAATTGTACAATGTAGAATGGCTGACTATAGGTACAGTGTTGCAGAACAGATCTCTGTAGTTAATTCATCTTGTTTAACTGAAACTTTATGACCACTGATTAGTAACTGTAGTTACTTTTGGATATCTTTTTGTTTGTTCCTTTTTGTGTGTCACTGTTTTGTCATTACTTTATTTGTGGAAATGCTTTTGAATTTCTCTTGAATCTTGTCTTCACATGATGTGGCTAGTGTGGAACTTTAAATTTGAATATTGGAATTAGAATTTCTTTTTGCATAAACTGAAGAAAATATGCGAGAATTTTCTTTTTGTTTAATTCCAATTTCATTTTATTCTGGTTTGTCATAGTAATGCTTTCTTTCTCCTATTTAAAAATCTTAATTGGTTGTTTTCTGTACTTTTTTTCAGTTAGATATTTAGTTGTTCCTTTATGTTTCTTTATTTCTTTCTCAAATTAATGCATGTAAGATACTGATTTTCCCTCTCAAGAGATCTGGCTACATTCCATTCTCTTTGTTTCATCCTTCTCTGATAATAAAACAAAATACATAAATTGGTAGTGATACAGACAAAAAGTACAGCTATATATTGAACCAGCATAGTACCACAAGCAAATATTTTCCTAATTTTCAATAAAAAAATAAGAGTGAAACTCAGAAATTAGAAACCAAAAGGGCTGGTAGAGCCATAGCAAAAGTAAAAAAAAAAATTATTTTTCCTCTAAGAATATTATATCTTTTATCATTCAACATGTTCATTTTTATCTTCCCTATTCTGGTGCATCTTTTAGGATTCAGCCCGTAAGATAATATTTCAATATTTGTCTTAAAAAACAATATATACAAAAATTCAAAAATCAGAAAAAAAGTGAATATAAATGGGAGCAGGAATAAGGACACACCTGAACTCTAGACTTTTTTCAAATTCATAGTGGCAATGTAATTTTGGTCAACTGTATATATTTTTAACATCTTCACAGTGGAAGTAAAAGTCTTTAATTATTTCAATCATTACTTGTTGGACTTTGTTTCTCTGCTATTGAAGTATGCATTGGAGATATAATGATGGCCAAAAAGATTATTTACTTTGCAATGCACTGCTTTTTAGTTTGATGCAATCTCACTTGTCCATTTTTACTTTTGTTGCTTGTTTCTCTGCTATTGAAGTATGCATTGGAGATATAATGATGGCCAAAAAGATTTATTTACTTTGCAATGCACTGCTTTTTAGTTTGATACAATCTCACTTGTCCATTTTTACTTTTGTTGCCTTTGCTTTTGGTCTTATCTCCAAGAAGCTTTCCCCTGTTTTCTTCAAAAGTTTTACAGGTTTTGGTGTTCCACTTAAGTCTTTAATCCATTTTGAGTTGATTTTTGTATATGGTGTGTCATGATGGTCCAGTTTCATTTTTCTGCATGTGTATATTCAGTTTTCCCAACATCATTTATTGAGCAGACTATCTTTTCAAGGGTGTTCTTGGCACCCTTGTTGAAGATCTGGTCTCTCTATTCTGATCCATTGATCTATGTTTCTGGTTTTATTTAGCTTGAATATGGTAATCATTTCATGATGTATGTATACATATGTCAAAAGAGAGTGCTGTACACCTTAAATATATACAATTTTAATGTAAAATATACCTCAATAAAGCTGGAGGGGAAAAAGAACTTAATAATAAAATGGCTAGTATTGATTGCTTTTTAAAAATTAGATTTGCCGTGTTATGGAACATAAAATACAGGATGAACATCAGAAATTACAAAATACTTAAAGAACCTATAGGTGTAGTCAAGAGAAAGACAACATGACCTTGAACTTAGGGAGAGCTTTAGGCTGATCTACATGAAAGAAGGGGTAAACAAAAGACGGATACTTTCAAGAAGTAGAATAAACATGGGAAAAAGAAAATTAGAGAGTGACATTTTCAGGGACTTGAAGTAATTCAGAATTGCCAGAATTTACAAGGTAGTTGGAAAAGAGAGAGATGCCACAGAATAAGAGATAATAAGTGAAAAGTTCTGGGAAAAAAATTTAAGTAATAACAACTTCAATTGACTTTACAATAAAGGCAATAAGCAAGATTTTAAGTAAGATAGAGGCAGAATTATTAAGATAAAGAAATAACAAAATTGAAAATTATAATAGTAATCATAGTAAAGAAAATATTAGCTTTAGTAATTGAAACCCCAAATCACCCTCTTGCAAAGATTATTAAATTGGGACACTTATTAGAAAATTTGATCATGAAAAATATAAGCAATACAGTAGTTGTAAAACCAAGAAAGAAGAAATGAGTGCATTTTTTAATATATGTGTACTTATATTGATTTAATAAACTATTGTTGGGAGGCAATTTGCCAAGAGCTTCTTATACTACATATCTGAGTGCGTTGAGATTACAAAGCTCTGACAACTCTTTCATCCAGGTCACTTTTTTCTCTGAATGTTTGGGCAACCAGAAATCTTGAAAACTGAGAAATGTCTCTCTCGACAAAAAGCAGAGTTGAAGGATTCCTTAAGCTCAAGATCACTCTGTGTGGAAAAGTCCCTTAGTGTGCAACATACTGCCCAGGCAGGCTTTATCTGACCCTCTGTGTAACCTCCTGAGACTTGGGAGCAAAGGAAACTTGCACAAGTTTCTGCCATTCCTAGTACTGGCTGTGCTGTGAATAACATAATTATTTGTCTCTGACCGAGAAATTCCATGTCTTTGTCAGTATCCATGGAATCGTGACATGCTGACCCGCTAGCTTGCATGAGGGGTAAAATCCATCTCCTTGTAATTATATCAAATTTGAAAATATAAATAAACTGTTTAGTATTCTAGAAAATGCAAAATTCACTCATTTTTGGACCTTGACATTTTTGGAGAATTCTTCACATTATTGAAGAATCTTAGTGACAAGATTCTTCTTTATCCACAGGGGTAAAGAAGATTAAGGAAAAGTATGCCAATTCATTATATTACAATACTGCAAGTTTGAGAAGGAATAAACAAGGGTGAACTCTACAGATCAATCTCAATTGTAAACATGGCTACAAAAAAAATAAAATTATCAGTTTAGTATATGAATCAAATAATGTTATACAGGACACATGCTCTCAGGTAATAATTCATAAATTCTAACGCTGTTGAAACAACTTCTTATGATTTTAATATCTGAATTCACTGGAGACATAGCAGAGAGTTCTAGATTAGAATCTGTGAACATGAATTACTATTCATTATTTTCATATATTTATTAGTTTGAAAATTTAGTTCTGGACTTTACTAAAAATATATTAGATGGCTGACTTCTTGAGAAGAGTCATTTTCTTTATATTGACAGCACCTAGTATAATGTCAGGCATTTGGAAAACTATTAGTAAGCATTTAGTATTAATATAAGAGAGCTTTATTGAAAGTCTACTATGGGGCTTGTGTTTTATTGAGTCTGTTGGGCACATGTTTTCATATTCACTGCAGGAGACATGGAAAGTGAGGTCCAGAGAGATCATGTAAACTTGACTTACTCATTTGCAAGAGGAAGAGTTTATATTGGTATTTTCTATTTTGCAATGCACAGTTTATCAATATTGGCTAAATATTGTACTAGTTTTCTAATGCTGTTGTAAAAAATTACCACTAATTTAGTGGCCTAAAACTACTCAAATTTTCCATCTTAATATTTTGTGGGTTAGAAGTCCAATGTGGGCCTCACCCAGCTAAAATCAAGATATCAGCTGGTTGCTTCCATGTCTTGGCTATTGTGAATAGTGCTGCGATGAACACAGGGGTGCATGTATCTTTTTGAGTTATAGTTTTGTCTGGGTATAAGCACAGGAATGGGATAGCTGGATCATATGGTAATTCTATGTTTAGTTTTCTGGGGAACATCCATACTGTTTTCCAAGTGGCTGCACAACTTATATTCCTACCTTTTCTCCACACCCTCTCCAACATTTGTTACTTGTAGACGTTTTAGTGATGCCCATTCTGACTGGTGTGAGGTGGTAGCTCATTGTAGTTTTGATTTGCATTTCTCTAATAATTAGAGATGTTGAGCATCTTTTCATATGCCTATTAGGCATCTGTATGTCTTCTTTGGAGAGATGTCTAGTTAGGTCTTCTGCCCATTTTTCGATTGGGTTGTTTGTTTGTTGGAGTTACCAGATGTAAGCTATTATATGTAGACTGGATAAACAGCAAGGTCCTACTGTATAGCAAAAGGAACTATATTCAATATCCTATGAGAAATCATAATGGAAAAGAATATAAAAAAAGAATGTATATACATATATATAACTGAATCACCTTGCTGTACAGCAGAAATTAACACATTGTAAATCAACTATACTTTAATTTAAAAAAAAGAGCAAAAATTAAAAGATATCAGCTGGACTGCATCTTTCTGGACAATGGAGAAAATCTGTTTGCTTTATATTTAAGGTTTTTGAAGAATTCAATTGTTTGTAGTTGTAGGACTGAGGCCCTCATTTCCTTGCTATCTGTCAACTGACAGCCCCCTATCCTATCTTCAAAATCAGAACACTGGTTTCCTTGTTACCCCTTGTATCTCTCCAGTCTCTTCTTCATCTTTTTTCTCTTACCCTTCTTTGTTCTTCTAGCTTTAAGGGCCTATATAATCATATTGGTCCAACAAATTATCCTCCTTATTTAAAAGATCTGTAAACTTACTTCCATCTGCAAAGTCTTTTTTTTTTTTCTTTTTTCTATATAACATCATATTCATAGATTCTGTGGAATAAGGCATGGATCACTATTTTGGTTATCACATGAGTTAACCTACCAAATTGATTAACTTGAATAACTTAATAAATTTGTATATTTTTATTTGAATAATTTAACTTATGTACTGGATAATATAATCCAGATTTATTTTCTAGTAAATATATATTCTATCAGAAAAAGAAGAGATTATCATTTTAAATTTATGAAAAGACAGTTTAACCATATGGTATATTAGGAAAATTGTAGGTGGGAACTGTTTCTAACCATAAGAAATTTCTTAATAACAGAGAATTTTCTTTATTTATATTTTAATAAACAAAATTAGTAAGCCATTTTATTTCAAATTTTAAATAAAAATACATCAGAAGTTTAACTTAAGATATTTGAAGTCATTTAATATTGATAAGGACTGCTGGATATTATTGCAATGAGAAAATTTGCAACAGCATTGTTTCTATTTCATATTTTAGTTTAACACATTCCAGTTAGTTTTCTTTTTGTGCTTCCCACTGGGTGATTTCATATTTTTCTCATTTTATTATAATTTTAACTTAATAGTCCTGTTCTTTGAGGTAGTCTCCAAAGTAGCATTCTGAATTTTTTTTTTTTAAAGCGATCTTTCTCTGTTTCTTCCCAAGAATTACCACTTTTTTTTTTTTAATTAATAGCTACTTTATTTATTTATTTATTTATTTATTTATTTATTTATTTTTTAGCTGTGTTGGGTCTTCGTTTCGTGCGAGGGCTTTCTCTAGTTGCGGCAAGCGGGGGCCACTCTTCATCGCGGTGTGCGGGCCTCTCACTATCGCAGCCCCTCCCGTTGCGGGGCACAGGCTCCAGACGCGCAGGCTCAGCAGTTGTGGCTCACGGGCCCAGTTGCTCCGTGGCATGTGGGATCTTCCCAGACCAGGGCTCGAACCCGTGTCCCCTGCATTAGCAGGCAGATTCTCAACCACTGCACCACCAGGGAAGGCCCTGAATTTTTTAATACAAAATTTCAGTAAATTATTTTCTGCATGCTCTTGAAAATACATATTTTTTAATGGGCGTAAGTTTTGTACCTTGAAAGAAGTTACTTCACAAAATTTCTGAATTCATAGGTGCACTTTCATATTAAAATTTAGAAGGTAAGGAATGTAAATTAACATTACTGGTACTTATAAAGTATTTTAAGCAAATTATAGACAAAATTCCTCAAATGAGATAACAAACAATTTTGTATCTCTAGCTATTGAAATTTAAAATTTTCCATTTTACACATGGCAGGGTTTTTTTCAATTATTAAAAACAATAGAGAGTAATAATATCTTGACATATAGTAGAAAATTAGTATTTTTTAATAGATTTTCTGTGTAAAATCTTTAATAAAAATGCAATAATAATAATAAACCCCCAAATATATTCTGTATATATATGGGAAAGTTCAATCATATCAAGATAGTAATTCATGTCTGATAAATCCATGAATCCAAAAAAATTTTATTAAAATCATTATTAGGGATGTTTAAGATGGCTCTAACATTTATGTGGAAGAGTAAAGATTTAAGCATATCCCATAAAATGTTGAAAAAATAAAAGGGAAGAATTGGAGAAGGAAGAAGAGATGGAGGAGAAAAATTAGAGAAAATGAGGAGCAGGAAGAATTGAGGACTGGCTCTATCTAACATAAAAGTTTAAAATAAAACCATATCTGCTCTCTTATATATGGAATCCAAAGAAATAAAACAAATGAATGTATATAACAAAACAGAAACAAACTCACAGATATAGAAAACACACTAGGGGTTACTAGTAGGGAGAGGGGAGGAGGGAGTGACAAGTTAGGGGTAAGGGATTAAAAGTTACTAACTACTATGTACAGTATAAATAAACTACGAGAATATATTTTACAACACAGGGAATATAGCCAATATTTTATAACTATAAATGGAGTATAACCTTTAAAAATTGTGAATCACTATGTTGTACATCTGTAACATATAATATTGTATATCAACTATATCTCAATAAAAAAATAATAAAAGCAAAATAAAGACATTTTAAGATATGCATGACCAGAAAACAACAATAACAATGACAAAAACCAAATCCAACAAATTGGTTAAAATGTTTTTAGTGAATCAACTTGGAGCCCCCTGTAGCTAGGAAATAAAGGAGCATAATAGGAAACAATGTTGACTATAAACAAATACTTAAATTTTATAGGCTATGTTAAAGGTCCTATATTTTTTAAGTGCAATAAGAAAACTTTGAGTTTTATGTGGTAGTTGGTGTAACATGAAAAAATACATATTTTTGGAAAGATCGTTCCATCTATAGAAGGACAATAGTTTGAGGAGGAACAAAGTCACTTGAGAGAAACCAGTTTTTAGGTTATTGTGGTAGCATAGATGCATAATTATAGTAATTCCTTCAAATTAACCAATGGATCCAATGCATTTATTCTAGGGTTCTCTGACTGAGTATTGTCATTGGAGATTTCTGGATTGTGGTATTAAATGCATGTTGAGTTTTGTATATGCTATTTTTACACCAATTCATCTCTGTCCAAGATTCATTAACCAATATGTCTCGTTTCTTTCGATACCACTCATTCAGAAAAGAAATGTTTGACACAGCCAGTAGAAGTCACTGAAGATGACAACTGAATCTAGTGAAAATTTGATATTAGCTGAGACCCTATTACCAGTATTTATGCCTATTTCTCTTATTAAGGAAAAATGAAATAGTAAAGCTCATTGAATACACATATTTGCCCATAGAGATGATTATTTTAGGATATTCTGTGAGCAGTATATATTAAAGAAAGGATGATAACTTAAACTACTTACACTTACTGTGATTGAATGAGAACTATATCTAGGAATTAATCAAATTTCATCAACTTGTGAAGTCTAATGAATCTTTCAGAGCATGGCTTTCAGGAAATAGTCAATATTTAAAAAGCCAAGTGAATGCATAAGCTGGATTAGGGATATAAGTTTGCAGACAAAAGTGCCTATAATCTTAAGGCTACATAAGATTCTTTTGTTAGAGGACATTATTGAGAAAAGTATGCATAGTTAGAAGCAAGATAGGAAGATCAGGAGAAGTTAGTGCATATGTGACAGTCTTAATTCCTTAAATTTGCTTTAAGTTTCACACAAAAACCTGTACGTGAATGTTCATAGCATCTTTATTTATAATTATAAAAAATGGGAAGCAACCAAGAGGTGCAATAGCTGAATGGAACTAGAACCAAAGTGTGGTATATCTGTATAATGGAACATTTTTCTGTGACAAAAAGAAATGAGCTATCAAGCTGTAAAAAGATATGGAGGAAACTGAAGTGCATGCATATTGCTAAGTGAAAGAAACAGTCTGAAAAATCTGTATATTGTATGCTAACTATATACACTCTGCTAATGGAAAAACTGTAGAGAGAGTAAAATGATCAATGTTTGCCAGGAGGGTAGGGAAAGGAAGGCAGAAGGATAAATAGGTGAAGCACAAGGGATTTGGGGGGGTAGCAAAACTATTCTGTATTATAACCTAATGTTGGATACATGGCATTATGCATTTGTCAAAATTCATAAATAAGTACAACACAAAGAGTGAGCCTTGATGTAAACTATGTACTTTAGTTAATATCTTAACATTGATCTATTAATTGTAACAAGTGTATCACATTAATACAAGATGTTAATAGTATGGGAAACTATGTGTTGGGATGGGGTAAGGGGTATATGAGAACTCTCTATTATCTACTTAATTTTCTGTAAACCTAAAATTGTTTTAAAAAATAAAGCCTATTAATTCAAAGACAAATAAAACTGAATTTTAAAGGATTGTTTCAAAGAAAGGATTGGCCACATAATACTATGTGTATCTAACCAGGGTAAAGTGAGAGCTTCTTATTCATAGCAAGAAATTCAGAGGCAGAGATTTAAGTTGTCCATGTCTCTTGTTTCCTTCTTTGTGCATTGCAAATAAAAGCGCTTGACTAATAAATGAACAGGTCTAGAGACAGTTCAAATACTTTCTAGTTAAGAGGATATACTGTAGTTATACGTGTGTGCATGTGTTCACACGTGAACGCATTTTATTGGTGTATGTTTCTATAAGGCAACAAAGATATAAATATACACCATAACCAGTATGAAATCACAGATTAAATATTTATTATAGTCTTAGTTCTAGATTCACAGATATCATGATAAAATAGCTAAACTACTTCCTCTGGGTCAAGTTTCTATGCTCAGCATGAATGGATGTACATCCCTTTTGATGAGTCTGCGAAAAACTAGTGAAATCCTTTTACGGCTTCTGCAGCATTTGAGAAAAAGGCATTTGTTGATGCGAGTCCTGTATCCTATTTTCACACAAGCTCACCTCTGTAAAGATTCAGTAGCCAAAATATAACACGAGTACACACCCCATATTTGAAATATGACAAATATGTATATATAAATTGAATAATATTTTATAAATAAAATATATTTATATATAAATATATTTTATAATAATATTACATATAACCATATGTAATATTATATATATAAAATACCCCTCCATCCCTTCCTATGTTAGTCTCTAAGCTTGTTACAAAAATGGAAATGCGTTTCTTTATGACAACTTCTCAATATCTAATGGTCATGTACCTTATTTTTATATCAATTTTCCTCCATGCCCAATCATAAAAAAGAGAATGTTCTACCCAAAGAGTGAACAATTTTGACAATTCTGTTGCTTAGGGATGGAGGCTACTTATTGCTCCAATGTGCTCAATTATGGGTGGCGGAAGAAAACCAATATGACAGCGTGTGAAGCCAAATAGTTGGAAAAGACATAAAATATCTTCAGCCAGGTTTTTTAATCCCTGTAGTGACAAGTAATGAGGGAACACATCATATTGCCACAAACTTCATTCATTTACACATACCTCTGAGGCTGGCTTTAATATCAATCCTTTCTTCCCAAATGAAAAAAACCAACCAACCACAAAAAACAAAATTCCTCAACCTTGTTTTCTATCAACTTCATTTTTCTTGAAGAGGAAAAAGTAAAGGTGGGAAAAGGGCTGTACAAGGGAATAAAGCATACTCATTCTTGCATTCCAAGCTCAATGCAGTCTACTCTCATCATCAGCATGAAGAGTGGCTCAGTATAATACGGCCTCTTGCTAGCAGAGTTCTGAAGTGAAAGAGGTCACTGAGAAAAAGGTCAGGCTAATTTAGCACTAATGCTCCCACCCTAGTGAGTTACGGGGTGGGTCCCCAGATAATCACTCCCAAATCCAGGCCCTCCCCAACACAGTCTGCCCTAAATCCGTTAGGATCAGTCTAATTATACCTTGCATTCTTGTTTGTAGTAACCATAAGAAACCTCAGACTCAGACACCCTCATCTCCCCAAATCCAATCTCCTTTAAAGCTCTGGAATTCCTTTTTTCCCCTTATTCTATTATTTGAGTTCCTGACAACCTTACACTGTGCATGTGGAATTATTTTACATTCTGAGATTAAATTCTTCTCTGACCAATCCCTTCGGATTATTTTCTGATGAAACATGGGTCTCCTCTGAGGACATAGTTTCCACTGCTGGCTTCTCAACTGATACCTGTTTTTGCTCCTGAAGCTCTCACACGTGTGAGCCTAAACATTTTCTTCAGGATTTATTCCTAGTTCCAGACCTTTATTTCTCTCTTCCCCCTTAAAGACTTCTGGCTTTGATGCTCATGCATATTATCAGATTCTTTGACCCACTAACCCCCACTCTTACTAACATCTACAACCTCCTGGTTCATTTCCCCTTATTTCCCCTCATAGCTCAAAAATTTTAGCACTGGTTTCAATACTACTCCTGCCTTCATTCTCTGATGATCGTTTCAACCAACCTCTGACACAATTCCTTGAACTTCATTTCTCCAAATTCTTGTCTTCATCTTAGCTATAATCTTTCATGGCTTTATACATAGTCTAGATCTTGTGATTACCAATGAATGCAACATCTCCATGATCTGAGTTTCTTGTATCCTATTATTTGATCACCACCTCTTCTCGCTAATTCACTCTACCATCTTTCCCTGAACAAACTTCAAATCTATTAAAACTTCCATTCCATTGATACCAACTTTTCATGGTACCTCTTTCACTTGATGTCTTATATTCTCATTTCTCAGGTTTAATTCCATGCCCATTAATGAACTCAACAGATATCCACTACGAGCTAGGCACAATTTTAAGTGCTCTGTATATATTAGTAAACAAAGATGAAAAGACCTCTGTCTTCATGAATCTTAAATTATAGTCATTCCCTTGTATGTATCGTAGTGTATCAATCAGTTTGAGCTAAATTATGCTGTGATAACAAATGACTCCCAAATATTAGTGACTCCCCAAAACAAGGCTTTAAATATTACCTATATTTTACGTAAATTGTGAGTTACCTTAGGTTCTCCTCTATCCAACCAGCATCAGTTTATATCTTGAACTTGTCTATCATGGTGGAGAAAGGAAATATGGCACATTGATGCAACAGCCCTAAAAGATCCTACCATTAATTTGAATATGTCATTTCCACTAAAATGTTATTGGCCCAAATAATAATGTGACCAAGATTGAAAGTATAAGATACCTAAGGATGAGGACCACAAGAAGGGGTCTAACAGACTTTTGTCCTTTCTCAAGAGTCAAACTTACTTGGCAAAACTGTAGCCTTTGCTAATTCCAATTGTCTCTGGTTACTCTCATCTGCACCCACACTGCTGGACATGACGAGAGGGAAAAAATATACCAACTCATGAACTGGTCACCAAATGGGTGACCATAAATATCAAATGGGTTACTAATAATACCAAGAAATGAAACAATAGGTCTCTCTTATGAGTTGAATTTGTCATCCCCCCAAATTCATAATGTTGAAGTCATAAACCCTAGTACCTAAGAATGTGACCTTATTTGAAGATAGGATTTTTACATAGATAATTAAGTTAAAATGGGGTCATTAGAGTGGGTCTTAATCCAATATGACTGATGTCCTTATAAAGAGGGAACATTTGGACAGAGAGACACAGAGATGGAAGATGCCATATGAAGAACACAGGGAAAAGACAGCCATCTACAAACCAAGTAGAGAGGCATGGAACAGATTCTTCACTCATAGCCCTAGAAGGAATCAACTAGGCAGACACCTCAATTTTCGACTTCTAGCATCCAGAACTGTGAGACAATACATTTCTGTTGTTTAGGCCACCCAGCCTGTGATACTTTGTTATGGCATCCCTAGAAAACTAATACAGACTCTAAGATGTTCACCTGCTTATTCTCCCATCTCACAATACCCCCTTCTTCTCACCACCAGTAACACATACTCCATTCTCAGCCTGATGATGACTGCAGTGAGATGATGATTTCACTTCCTACTACTCTAAGAATATTAGAGTCATCAGAAAATACCAGAAGATGCCTTCTTTCTATAAAATACACTCACCCAACAACATCTGCATAAACACATCTGCATTATTGCTGAATGTCAGAGATGGAATATCTTTGCTGCTATTTAAAATAAATCCCTTCATTCCCCTCATCTCTTCAAGGGTGTCACTTCAGCAATCCTCCTGAGTCCTTTCTACATAATAAAATCTTCCCTCTCTACTGTAATATTTGCATTATCACAGTCTTTCATCAATAAGAGATAATAATATTTTATCTCACTTTCCATATCAGATACAACACTATTTCTTTGCTTGCATTTGCAGCAAATCTCTTTGATATTATTGACAATTCCCATTGTTTCCAGTTCCACCCCATTTCCTTTTAAATTTGCTCAGATCAGGCTTTCTTACCTACTGTTATATTACAACTACACTCATTCTAGTGGACAGAACATAAAGAAATCCTCATAATCCCTGCCTTTTAATATTTATGTCCTTGTGTAATCCCTCTCCCTTCTGTAGGTGGGAAATGTGACTGTCTTTTAACCATTACAATATGGCAAAGGTGATGGGTTGTACGTGATCATGTTCAAGTGAATATGTAACAATCTCAGGGAAGCCTTTTGCTGTGATTCTCTCTCCCTTGATGGCTGGGATGAAGCAAGTGACCATGTTAAAGAGGCTCACTTGTCATGGAACTGGGGGACTACTTCCAACTAACAAAAAACTGAGAGTAGCCTCTGGCCAACAGCAAAAAACTGAGGCTCTCAGTCTAACAGCCCATGAGGAATTGACTTCTGACAACAACCACATGAACTTGGAAAAGATCCTTTCACAGTTGAGATGGGACCCAGCTGTCACCCTGATTGTGTCTTTCAGATAATAACATGTAGCAGAGAACCTAGAAAAGTCATACATAGATTCCCAACCCACAGAATCTGTGAGATTAAAAAAAAAGTGTGTTGTTTTAAGCTGCTAAGTCTGGGTTAATATTGTTTTACAGAGAAAGATAATACTTGTCCAGGTCACTAACAACTGCTATGATATTAAATCTAGTGATCGGTTCTTATTATACCTCTTACCTGCTCTATCAGCTGTAGTTAACATGGTTTATCACTCCTTTCTTCTTCTACTTTTAAAAACACATTTTATTGGAGTATAGTTGATTTACAATGTTGTGTTAGTTTCAAGTGTACAGCATAGCGATTCAGTTATACATATACATGTATTCATTCTTTTTCCCATATAGGTTACTACAGAATATTGAGTACAGTTTCCTGTACTATACAGTAGGTCCTTGTTGGTTATCTATTTTATATATAGTAGTGTGTGTATGTCAATCCCAAGCTCCCAATTTATCCCTCCTCCCAGCACATTTCCCCTTTGGTAATCCCAGGTTTGTTTTTGAGATTTGTGAGTCTGCTTCTGTTTTGTAAATTAGTTCATTTATATCATACTCCCTTCTTTTTGTTTACTTAACTTCTAGCTCTGCCACGTCTTTGCTTTTCCTCCAATGCTCTGGTTGATATTTCTCAGTCTCCTTTGCTGGGTCATTATTTTCTTCCCACATTTTTAATGTATGGATTTCCTTGGGCTCTACAATAACCTTGCCTACAATATAGGCAATGACCTATATTTCAGTTAGAACTGGTGGCCTTCAAGGTATTGAAACTCAATTCTATCTTTGGTAAAGATAAATTTATTATCTCACTTTTTTATACATGGGAAGGACAGAAATACAGCTGGGCACAATGAGAGACTAGATCCTAATCCAAAGTCATTATTACTCTCCCTGTCTTTCTCTCTCTCTTTCTCTGGTCTCTGCTGGTTAGCTTACTGTCTCACTGCATCTTTTTTTCCCCCAGTTCTGAGATCATTTTTTCCTCCTAACTTCAGTGCCAGATATGCATGTTTTCTTCCCCTAGAATCTGTGTAAAAAAGCCTAGGAAAGACTCAGATAGTCATATCCTGAATGCCGGCAAGAGGAAGGTCACTCAGAAAATATGACTTTAGTTATGAGGTAAAGAGAAGTTTCATGACATAGGCATTGCATTATTGGAAAATTAAAAAGAAAATAGGAGAGAAAAGGATAAATAACCATCATACCACAGTAAATTTTATTAGTTTTTCTCATCAAACTGCTTAGACAGATTTGAAATATGCTTCCTGAAATCTAGGATAATACTAATTACAAAAATAATAGTAATTATTTTATCTCACTATGTGTATGAACTCTGCAAACATTTTACAAGCCTCTCATGGGATCCTAAAGAATCCTTAAGGTATAGATACTATTATTATTCTGTTAGCACATAAGGAAATACAGGTATTTTCCAAAGGTACTCCTGTTATTAATAATTCAACCTGATGTTTAAATATAGGTGGGCTGACTCCAAACCCATGTGTTATATATTAAAGTTCACTGAAGGTGTGCATCTGATGGTGCCTGTTTCTTTGTTTATGGGAGCAGGTGCCTGCTGGCAGTTAAAGCATGTGCTTTCATGTCAAAGAGTTCTCGGTTTTGGAACAAGTCTTATGATTCTTAACTCTGTAACCCAGTCAGCATTGTTTAGCCTCCTCTCTGAGCCTTAGTTCCCAGTAGGAGAATTGGGTAATGGAGTAATAATATCTACATTTCATGAAGTAAATAAAATAATGCACTTGTAGGCTTTCTTGGCACTAGAGTGTTCACTAGTAACCATTATTATTGTGAAAGTTAAGATGTCAGAGTCACTTTCTCCCAAGCAAGTGCATTTCACTCTCTCAGTCTTAAAAAATAGAATTAATTTTAATCTCTATTATGAATTTTGAGGAAATCACAATTGAACACAGACTGATACAGTAAATGTTAAGAAAACTGAGGAAGCAGAGGATAAAAGCAACTTGGATTTTTATGTCTATTTATCAGAGCACTGGGAACCAGTTATTTGAAATCAATCAGACTGCATTACATATCAATTCTCTATCCACTTGAAACTATTACCTTTTGACCTCACGGTATCACACACTAAGTTATGAAGTAACTTTTCCTTCCTCTTGACTTCGGGTTCAACCCTGTAACCTAATTTGGTCAAAGAATAAGGCAGAAATTGTGACAGGCCGTTCTGACTGTTGGTCTCATCTTTTACCATTTTCTCTCTTATGCTGCTGTTGTTTCTATATATAAAGTGTCAGAGCTAATCTACTTGACCCAAAAAGTAGATGAGAGACACGTTAAACAAAATCTGACCCCATGCCAGTAAGGTGAGCAAGCCTACTCAAGATCAGTAGACCTCTCAGCTAAGTCCAACAGTCAACCGTCAGCCAACCTACAGGCTCATAACAATAAATTTTACTTTCTTTAAGCAGCTATTTTTTGGGTGGTTTGTTGCATATAATTTCTTATGAAAAATAGTATAAGCTAAATCTCTACTAGGTAGAAAGATAGATAGATGATAGATACAGTAGATAGATATAGATGTAGAGATCTATAGATATAGGGATATACACACACATATATTTATAAAATCAATGCATAGGAATATATGTTACATATATAAAGAGAGTGAGAATGGGGGTATATATAATACATTATATTAGCATGGCTAGTTACTTAAAGTCACATCAAAAGAACAATGTTTACCACACTTAACAGCTTTGGTTGGCTCTCTAATTAAAGAAGGATTTTTCCTTCGGTTGGATTGTGTTCGGAATACAGTAGGCATTACCCCCAACTAACCAATAGTCATAACCACTCCATTATTAAAAGTCATCTCTTACAAATTCAACTTCAATCAATGATAAATTATTGAAGTTTTATTAAATTATTGACCTTTGTTCAGACATTAAAACTTTGTTCCAGAAAGTCACTAGCTATGAAATTTGGTTTAAAAGTTTCTTATTTTTAATAAATTCCATTGAAGCCTTATAAACACTTTTCTTCTTTGCATTCTTTTGTGACTGAACTAATTAAGCTCAAGTAACTGTATTTTAAAAGATTCATATGAGTTTGAGACCCTCATCTTTGCTCCTTAAGAGTAGTGTGGGAGGATGGGATGATTTGACTAATTCATTACACTTACAAATCAGTAGTGATGGAGTGGATTACAGATTGATGATCATGTCTTTAAGCAGAACACATTTTGTTTAATTCTTTCATCTGTTTGTACTGGCTGATTATGTGTGAGGAGTTTTATTCTTTTATTTCAAAGGCTTGTCAATGTGTGGGATGACAGTACAGAGGAAGAGAGCAGTTCTTTATAATTGCTCTCAGCACAGAACACTCCTTTTGTGCATAATTGGGATCTGGAATAATTTGATCCTCACTGCTTCTATCTAAACAAATTTAGACAAGAAAATAAAAAATATATAAATAAATACACAAACACACCAGTGTTTTAACATGGTTCCCCTTAGTGCAATATGATTGACACTAAAATAAAAACATAGGTATCAATGAGTTGGTTTAAAGGATTTTTAGAGAACAGACCAAAAATTTTGGCTAAATTTTTTTTTTGGCTCATAAATATAGTGACTCAAATGCGAAGGTTTGCTATATAAATAAGATCTATTTAATTTAGAGTTCTATAAATACTTATTTTCAAAAATTTAGATAAAAAATAGATGTTGCTACTCATAGTAAATATTCATGATATGATTAATTTTAACACCCTCCAAATATATTTTCTTCTTATAAATTCCTATTTGAAAATAGTCTTCTAAAGTTCAAACTACTAAAATCACTCTATTATTTAAATTAATTTTAACTTAAAGTAAAATAATCTGTGTATGTAAAGTATATATAGATATAGTTTCAATCATTTATTAAAATAATTTGTACAGTAAATGTGTTGTGAAATAAGAGATCTTAATTTAAAACTACTATAATTTTCTAGACATCAGTGTATCAATGTAAAAAAGCAAGGCTATTATAAAATTTCTTTTCTATTGAAATATTTTTTCCAGGATAAGAAATCAGTAATTTTCAAAGTTTACGATGCATCCAAATATCACATATGTCACATTTGATTCTAAAATGAAGATAAAAGATATTTGATTTCAGTCTTGCCCTTAAGTTCAGTTCTTTGTGTCATCCTCATTCTTCTGGCTTCTTAGCATCAGGCTATGTGTTTTATCTATTTTTCAGAATAATTTCTCTTTCTGATACCCCTTACTCACTTAGCAACTGAACAGTAGCAGCCAGTCCAGGCTGATGCCAGATCCAGTCTTAGCACCACGAGTAGCAGAATTAATAGCCCTAGGCCTCTAGTTATCCAAAGTCTTTAATGCATTCCAGTTGGATGTATTCTTACAGATTAATAAAGAATCCATTTATTAGGAAACAGGTGGAAGTTCGTATATGGCAAAACAACACAAGTAAAATTATATATCTAATTCTCCATTGGTATACATCTTTTTAAGAGAATAAATCTCCAGAGCTTGTGCACCACATTATATCTTTTGATTTTTGTTCTGGCTTATGAGTATTATTTTACTTTCTTCTTCAGATGTTTTCTTTTTTCTTTGTATGTTTCTTCTTTTGTATGTTTCATGTATCATATGTATTTGTTTGCAGGTGTGTGTTTATTCAAAATTAGTAAATGCTATAGAAAAGACTATACTCAGAAATACTCTTTGGAATATAACTTTGAATTTTGAGTGTCATCATAAAACCCCAAATATTTGAAATTTATTTATTTGTCCCTTAAAGTAATTGTTTTACATGAGCTATACTTTGTTCTGTCCATAAATTATATCTAGAATAGAGACATACAGTTCTTATTGTTTCATTCAGGATGATTTTACATGCAAGTAAACACAAAACCTGGCTCAAAATGGCATAATTAGCATGGGAATTTATTGAGTTATGTTAGTATTTTAGAGAGGAATTCATAGTCATTTTGAGGTAGCATTAACTTTAAGGACTTGTTATCTTCACTTCTTTCTGTCTTGCCTTCACCCCAAACTGGATCTTTGTGGTTGCACAATGATTGTTTAAATTTCAGGGCCACAAGATAAACCATCCAAATCTAGAAGAAACAAAAACCTCCCACCTAAAACTTGAAGAAAGTGTAGGTCATCACTTGCTCACTTGGTTTACCTACTCAATCAGGAATTTATCACTGTGGTGATGCAGCTAGAAATATGCTGATGGGCTGTTATAAGACGACTCATTCCTGAAGGTCTGGACGTGACCCATTACGAGTCTATAGGTGGCAGGGGATATGAGAGAGCAAAGTATATAATTATTTTAAAAGTGAATAATTGATAATTATAAGCAATACTTTATAAGTGTTTCAATGTATTAACTTTCTGCTGTATAATTAAAAAATATTAACTCAATGAGTCCTGTAAATAAGTCCTATGTCATAGATAATATGAAAAAGAGTTGACCTAGAGATTATTATTCACTGTTATTCAATATAACCTATACAAAAATTCTGTAAGAAATTTCTTTCAGATTTAGGTGCTGGGAAAGCTGCACTTTTTATCCTGAGGTATGAAATGTATTATTTTTCCTGATAAACAATAAAAATCATTTAATTGATTAAATTTTCTATTGCAAGAACCTCAGGAACAGATTTGGTGTTAAACATTAGCAACCATGTGTAAAGCAATTATACTCCAATAAAGATGTAAAAAAAATAAAATAAAAACCATGTGTGACCCTAGTGCTTAAATGTTAATATTATAATTTTCTTCCAGTTTCAATCATCCATTAAAATGCTATTTTCCTATTAAAGGATATCTGGGTTTGGAGAGCAAGTGCAATAGCCTGATTCAGAATCTCTTTCTTACCCTTCTAAAACAATGATAAAATTAACAAGAGCAACACATGTTTTCAACATTACTAGAAGACAGAGAACACCACAACCCTAGGGAATCTTTACATAGAAGGAAATGGAAAAAAAATCCTATCTGAACATCAACCACCATTCCATGTCTGTTCTCAGCCTGTGGGTACAGTGAGCAAGAAAGGGGATGCTGGAAGGACTGCACGACAAAGAACAGAAGGAGAAGAGGAAACACACAAAATCATTCTCAGAAAGAGAAAGTGAAATAATAAATATAAACATACTGAAGACAGAATGGGAGTTGTTAGTTCATAGTATTCATAGACTAATGATTTAGTCAGTTTATTTTATTTAGTTATGGACTAAGAGATTGAAAATGTGTGGAACCATAGTGCCAACTTTGGAGATGCTGTGTTTCTGGGGAAGAATCAGAGAAGAGATGGCATACCTTGGAGAAGATATAGTGAAGAAAATGAAGGAAATAGAGGGGGAAATTAAATATCCTACATAAATAAAAGAGAAAAGACAACACCAATTTTTTTTCCTTTCTCTCCTCACAATCATAAAATTAAATTCACAGAATCGGGCAGAACTGACAGAAGAAGGAATAGCAACTAGGAACCCTGCTGGTTCCTAGTTTATTTTTTCTAAATAAGAAGAAAAAATAGAAAACTTCAATATAAAAATGCAGAAATTCAGATGCTGCAAAATACAGATTTTCTATTGGTAGAAAAGCTCAACAATAAATGAACCATGAAGCTGAAGAAAACTCACAGGACATTGAAAGTTAAACTAAATATCCTAAAAGATTATATTAGAAATATGAAATGTTGGCTTGAATAAGAAATACAAAACCTAAGAATATGTATGTGTACATATATATATATATATATATATATATATATATGGATTAAAGAAAATAAAAGGAAAGTTGATTCAAATCAGGAAAGAAGTATATGTAAAAGACAAAATCATATAAAAAATGAAGACAAAATTACAGAGTACTCAAGATAGAATAGATCTGAGTGAACCCATAATAAAGAATATTGAATCAAGGCAGGAAATTAATCAAGAGAGTAAATCTGAGATTTATAGAAACAAGTATAAAGGACCAGAGCAAAAGTGTTTGAGATGGAAGACAAGCAAGGGTGAATATCTGTATTATTGGTTTCCCTGAAGAAAAAAATCAAAATAATGGACCAGAACTAATATTTCAATCTATAATCTACAAATATTTCCAGAAGTAAAGGTAGACTTGATATATACAGTCTGTCTTGTTATATTTGGGTAGCACCATGCTACTTCTTCTGACCAACGGACTGTGCATGGAAGTATTTTGGGAGACTTTGGGAACAAATAACTTAATATTTTTATAATTTTCCATGACTTTTTCTCCTGCCCTGATGATCCTGAAACCTCATATTAAGATATAAGTGCAAACATATCAATGCCTCTTAAAATAACAAGCCACCACATGAAGGAGAGTTGAAGAGAGATTTGTTTGGACACATTTTGAAATTTGAAGGAGAACTAAACTTTGTTTTACCATACCCCTGAAATTTTGATGGTTCCTGTGGCAGCATAACTGAACCTATTCTGTCTGATACAATTATTCTTATTAAAAAATACAAAACAAGCTATGTTTTGTGAAATAATATATGTAAACAATAAATTGTAAAATAAGTATCAAACTCCAAAATTGATGAACTCTGGCCTATTACATCAGAATGCCTCTGGGCAAAGCCTAGAAATTATTTTTAAAAGGTACACAAGTTCAGGGCTATGGCTGAAGACCTCCTTTACTGAAATGAAATCTGTACATAATTATGAAAATGTTTCAGTGAAAATCTGTTTCAAAACAAAATATATGAAAAATTTATCATTACAGAAATCGTTATTTTTCTTCTCCAGAAGATAATTTATTTTTTCAATGTGATTCCATATCATCACACATGATTTGCACCTGTTGATGTTTTGCAAAATTCTTCGTTTCTAAGATGATTGCTTTGTGTAGTTTGCACTTCTTCTATTTGAATTTGCATCATCCTCTGAAAAACTACTTGTTTCTGAGCTAAGGTTCTCATTAAAGTTTTCATGGCTGATTGCAGTTGATGTGTACCATATAATCACAAAACTTAGTCACATAGCTTGGAACAAGTATGGCATCTAGTCTTTCTTAGAAAGTAATTAGGTAAAATTTAGCATCTTTAAAACGAAGATCTCCTTTTCTTAAAAAAATGTTCTTTTCCACCTGTCTTCAAGTTCATTTTCATGTAACATTTTAGCTTTTTTTTATTCCCTTAATGATTCTTCTTTCTATGTTCTTCTATTTTTATTTATTTAGACTCAGCATCCTCAGTAACTTCTGCAACTTTAAAAAGTATATATTTTCCCCTGGAACAATACTTTTTATGGCTTATGATCTTAAAATCTGTCCTTATTGCTTATTTTCTTTCTCATGAGAATTCTCCTTATTGATAATATTGTCATTTATAGATGGTTTTCCCTTATAGTGACTCAGAATAATATTACTTTTCATCCACCATCTCATACCACATAAGATCTAGTTGCTCTTTTAAGAAAGATTTTCTCTTCAATTCATTTATAAACATGAAACATACAAGGCCTACCATGAGCCTTCTATGTTGACAAGCAATTCAAAAAGTTAGTTATAATGTTGTGCAAAAGGAGTATTCAGAAAAGGCTGGGTTGGCATGGAAAGGTTGAATACCTGTACAGGGTACTTTACAGTATGGTAAAGACACTATTCTTAAGAGTAATTCATGTCTTATGCTATCCATCATGCAATTTCATATCATTACTAATGCATTGTCTTCTTAATGATATATTAAATTAAAAATTCCACATGTTTTTATATACAATGGAATATTACTTAGCCATAAAAAGGAACGAAATTGGGTCATTTGTAGAGACGTGGATGGATCTAGAGACTGTCATACAGAGTGAAGTAAGTCAGAAAGAAAAAAACAAATATCGTATATTAATGCATATTTGTGGAACCTAGAAAAATGGTACAGATGAACCGGTTTGCAGGGCAGAAATAGAGACACAGATGTAGAGGACAAAAGTATGGACACCAAGGGGGGGAAGTGGCGAGGGTGGTGGTGGTGTGATGAATTGGGAGATTGGAACTGACATTTATACGCTAATATGTAAAAAATGGGTAACTAATAAGAACCTGCTGTATAAAAAATTAAATTAAATTAAAAAATTTAAAAAAGAAAAAAAGAAATTCCACATGTTGAATTGTTAATCTTCTGAAGATGCCTATGATGGCTAAAAGCTATAAATTTTGCAACGTTTTATTAGTAAGCCAGTTGTTATGGCTTAAATTGTGTCTCTCAAATGATATAATGAATGCCTAACCCCCACCTCAGAATGTGATCTTATTTGGAACTAGGGTTGTTTCAGATGTGATTAGCTAAGATGAGGTCATTCTGAATTCAGCTGGGCCCTTAATCCAATATGACTGGTGTCCTTATGAGAAGAGAAGAGATACAGAGATAGTAAGACACACAGGGAGGATCCCATGTGATGATGGAGGCTGAGATTGGAGTTACATAGCTGCAAGCCAAGCAATGCCAAGGATCGTCCCACAACAGAAACTAAGAGCAAATGACAGATTGTCCCCTTGAGATTTCAGAGAGAACACTGCCTTGCCAACAACCTGATTTTGGACTTTTAGCCTCCAGAACTGTGAGAGCCTGAATTTTTTTTTAAGCTTCACAGTTTGTGGTACTTTGTTACAGGTGCCCTAGAAAACACAAGTTAATGATAACATTTCATCTAGTTTGGGTCACATCTTGCTCTGAGTTTTGGGGCTACAGACCCCTCAAAACCCATTTGTATTGCAGCTTATCCTATTTTGCTTTCTGCTTTTGTTTTGGGAATATCATAAAAATTTGTTAGTAATATAATATGCATAGCTTTACTTCCCTAAGCATGAATATTGAAAACTCAGCTAATACATAGCAATATAGTAGACTAGGCACTGCCCATTATGTTTTGTTGAGCATCTTTTCTAATTGGCTAATGCTTATTTCACACTTGTCATTAAATATTTCTGCTAGCACTCCTAGAACACATCATTAAAATTGTCACCTTTAAAATTAAAGAACTATGCTAGTTACACGACCACAAAATATTCAAGAAAAGGTGGAATATACAAAAACAAAAAAAACCCCAGTAACTTAAAGAAACAACCTTCTGGAGTGGACTTTCAAGTAACATCAGACTAACCTGGAGCCAAACATTAACTGCATTGTGACTATAACTATTGAAAATGCCACTTGTACTTTTTAATATACATTTAAATATCTGTGAAATCATAAATGTACACCAGCAGAAAAACTCAAATCCCCTATAAAGTAGTTTGTAATATCCATGATTATCAAGTATTGAAAAAATTATTTCAATCAGTATCTTGATTACAGGTGCCAATGAACCACAACAGAATTGTGAACTGGTAGTTAAAATAGTTCCTTGATATGAGAGGAATAAAACATTTTTACACAGCCTGTTTTATGTTATTGAAAGAGTCACCTTTAGGTCTTTTAAATGTGTTTAATACTGTTTGACTTTACTGTTGGTTTGGGTTTTCCAGAAATGTTCGGAATTATGAGTTAATGCATATCAACATAAAGAAGTTTGGATTCTTGATTTTAAATGTCAGGGAAATTCTTTGAGTCTTCTCACCCGTTATTTTCCTCATGATTATGGCAGTTAGCTGTGTGTTGGAATAACTCTCCTGCTGCGGTGTTAATCAGACGAGAGAAGACCCTGCTGGGAGTTGTGGTAATTACACTGGGATGGTTCATCTCTTTTTGAACTCTCTCTAGGTCTTCATTTTTCCTACCAGCAACAGTGATACTAATTAAAAATGGATGTTAATTATAAAAGTTTAAAATATCCTTCCTTACAAGTTAGTATAATTTTTTCCACCAATGAAAGAGATGAGTTTTTACATTCCTTTATCTCTTTTGTCTAGCTCCTTGAAATGGAAAAAAAAAGTTTTAATAAGACTATTTTGGTAAATGACAAATCTTCCTTTATAAAGGATGGTATTTTTTTATCCTCGTTTAGCCATATTTTGGGCCCTCAACCCTTCTCATTTATTAATAAGTAAAACTTCTATTAACTTTATGGCTTATAAAATTGGCATGCTGCCTACTAAAAGAGTAGAATGTTTACTGAGGCTTTGAAAACCAATCTTTATTTATAGAGGGTTACTAAATATCAACTAGCTGTTGTTTTTTCTAGAATGACAAATGCAAATAGAATTAGATGTTAATATATGTATATATCCATTGAAGTGTTTCATCAAGACCTCTCTTTTTTCACTGAAATTTATAAAATACCTGGTGTTTCAAATGAACATGAATAATATTTATTAATAAAACTGTGTCTCTGAAAATAATAAAATCAGCCTTAAAAAATCACAAGTGATAAGCTGGAAGATTAGGGTTGACATATACACACTACAATATATAAAATAGGTAACTAATAACAGCCTACTGGATAGCACAGAGAACTCTACTCAGTACTCTGTAATGACCTATATGGGAAAAGATTCTGAAAAAGAGTGGATATATGTATACGTATAACATTCACTTTGCTGTACACCTGAAACTAACACAACATTGTAAATCAACTATACCCCAATAAAAATTTTTTAAAAAGAAAAAAAAAAAAAGAGGTCAGAGAGAGAGCACTCCCTAGCCCCTTCTCCCATGTAAGGACACAGCAAAAATCTGGAAGAAGGCCCTCACTAAACCATGCTGGCACCCTAGTCTCAGACTTCTAGTCTCCAGCTCCGTAAGAAATAAATTTCTGTTGTTTATAAACAAAAAAAATCACAAGTGATTGTGACCAACATATGTTAGTCATAGATAATGGAGAAAATTGCTAGTGAAACTGTGCTAACAGGATATGAATAGGGACATTATTATAAGAAAATCTTGTGCATTTTATATGTTAATTTAAATGTGAAGCAGTAATTCAAAAATTGGAACTATTGGTTGGGCTTTGATTTAAATTTTTTTTTTACTTTGCATAGAAAGTATTAAAATGTTCAGAAAACATTCTCTGAAGAATAAACACTTCTAACTCATAAGCACTAGATAAAGTTCTAGCAATTATTCCATGAAATCTGGGACAAAGAAGCTAATTGAGTGTATTACTATAAAACTCTAGGGGGAGAAACAACAAGTTCAGCAGAACTGTCAAAGGTTTAGAATATCTCTACCCTTTATAGGATTAATCTCTCTGGAAGTACAAGATCTGAAGCAAATAATGAAAGAAAAAATCACATTTTAAGTGCTAATGTGACTGAAGAGGTTGTCATTTTAAGAATAACCATAGCATCTTTAAATATTAGATACTCAAAAACGTTAGGGTTTTCCATTTAATCCTTCATCAAATTCTTCTAAAGTACACTTACACATTTTAAATCAAATAGGTTAAATATTAATATATTGTTTAAAAATAAATCTTATTTCACAATTTTTAAATATTTAAGTACTGTAACTAAATAATGTCAAGTGCAGCATAATTTCTTAGAGATTTTTGATATCTAAATTTATTTAGCTCTATGATCACTCCTGTTGATTCTGAGATTCCTTAATTTTAAAATTCAGAATATATATTCAGGTTAAGAATACATAATGCATTCAGGTTAAGAATACATAATGCAGATTTAATCTGTAGACATTGTTCCAATAATGAACAATTTGTGATGTCTTGATCTTCAATTCCCTACTAGGCTTACAAAAATGGCTTTGACAGACATGAACTCTAAGTGGTACTAGTTAAAGAATTCCAATTCAATACAATTTCAAAGGCCTAAAGATATGGGCCTTGTACTAGAGACATAATACAGCATACAAAAACTTGAACAACAAAGTAAAACTTTTGGTTTTCAATTATTTATCCAACTGATTTTTAGGAAGTTAATTAATATATTTGAGTCATAATTTCCTCATCAAATTTGTTATGAGAATTCAATGATGTAATTGAATTTAGTAATGTAAATGAATTTATATAATCTATAATAACATTTAGAAATCCTATAAATAGCTTACATCATTCTGACTTTACCAAATATTTCAATATTTGATATACTTGTGAGAAATTTGAAGGTTCTTTGAAAAAAATAAATCAATAATATGGTTGCATTGGAAAATATGTTGGAGACATTATTTGGTAACCTGTGGACCAAACCTGTATGAGCATGTTATGATGAAACTTTCCTATAGCACCTCTTGACTAACTAAACATTCAATTTCTAATGACTCATTGTTTATAAAATTCCAGTTATAAAAATCACACCACTTTATACAAGTGAAATTATATTCATGGGTTGCACCATTACAAAGTCATTGGTAATATATACAATTACAAAAATGTTGACTATAAATCTTCAAAACAAAACAAATAAATATTCCTAATATTGATGAAGCAGCTCAATTTCTCTTTCTACCCAATTTAAAAGAAATACTGCAGCATTCTCCTTGCAGTTGCCATATGGATAGGAAAATTTTTACTAGAGAAGGTCCACACTGAAAGTGTATGATGAACAATATGGGTTATAAATAGGGGAACTTTTCCAGGCATTCATAAAGTTGATCCTCATTGTTCATGGATTCTGTATTGTGAATTTGCTAACTTATTAAAACCAGTTTGTACCCCCCAAATCAATACCTGCTGCACTTTTGTGATCATTTGCAGACATGCACAGAACTGAAAAACTTGAGTCGCCCAATGCTTAACATTCACAGCTGAGGATGAACAAGGTGATGCTCTGCCTATTTTGTTTCAGCTCTTATATTTTAAACAAGTGTCCTTTTCACAGTCTGTTTAGTGCCACATTTAGGGCACAAATGCATTTTTAGCACTTTTGTGTTTTTTGTTAGTGATTTCACTGTTTAAAATGTCCCCTCAAGCATAGTGCTGAGGTACTGTCTAGTAACTAAGTACAAGTAAACTACAATTTGCCTTCTGGAGAAACTAGGTGCATTAGATGGTCTTAATTTAGACATGAGTTATAGTACTGTTGGAACATGAGTTCATTGTTAATGAATCAACTATATGTGTGTATGTGTGTGTATTTTGGTGTATGTGTATATATATATATATATATATATACTTATATATACTTATATAATATATATGTATATATAAATTATATATGTATATATAATTCTATGTATATAAGTGTCTATACACAAAAACACAAATATATGTAACAAAAGGTTATGTACTTATTGGCTGACAAAAATGTTGCGACCAGAGGACCTAACCATATATTTCCTTTAAAAGCAATTGTTCAGTATTTGCTAATTCTATATTCTCCGAGACTGTATAGAATATAATTGTCATGATTAATGAGAATCAACTGTATTTCCCTACCTTGGTCATTTTTTATTTGTAGAAATACATTAATTTATTACCTGGTATAAAAAATGGATAAGTTCCATCAATTGCACTCCTTGGTATTGACTTAAATAAGTTGACAATTTACATCCACACAAAAACCTGCATATGAATGTTTATAGCAGCTTTATTTATAATTGCCAAAGCTTGGAAGCAACCAAGATGCCCCTCAATAGTAAATGGATAAGCAAGCTGTGGTACACATCCAGACAATGAAGTATTACTCAGCAATATAAAGAAATGAGCTGTCAAGCCATAAAAAGACATGGAGGAATCTTAAGTACGTATTGCTATAATTTCATCTGAACATGCTACATGTTATATATGATTCCAACTAGCTAACATTCTGGAAAATATACAACTATAGAGACAGTAAAAAGTTCAGTGGTTGGCAGGGGCTCACGGGAAGGGCGAGAAGAATAAATACATGGAGCACAGATGATTTTTAGGGCATTGAAACTATACTGTACGACACTGTAATGTTGAATACATGTCAAAACCCATAGAATTTACAACACACAAAGAGTGAACCCTGATTTAAAATATGAGCTTTAGTTAATAACAATGTATCAATATTGGCTCCTTAACTGTAACAGGTGTAACACTAATTCAGCATGTTAATTACAGGAGTGGACTGGGGTGGGAATGGTGGAGGTGAGGAGGATATGAGGACCCTATACTTTCTGCTCAATGTTTTCATAAACCTAAAACTGCTCAAGTAATAGTTTATTAACTTGAAAAAGAAAAAAAAATGGATTAGTTAAGCTTCTTAGGTTCAAGTAAGTTAAGCCAAGTTTAGCTAATTTAACAGAAATAAAATAGGGATTTCAGAGAAATAAAAGTTCAGGAAAAATAGGTTTTGAGGTAACTTAAAACTGGAAATTATAATGAAGAATTATTGCAGCATCCACAGGTACAAATACTGTTCTTCCTGCTGCCAGCATAGTTGCTATCGGACATTGAATGCTGTGACACACAGCCATCCCAGTGCTATCCCTGGAAACTTGAACTTGTTGCCACAGCTTTTAGCCACAAATAGGTGTTTCTGCTGTGCCTTCTTTTTTGTGTCCTGACTGACACTTCATGGCCTGCTCAGGCAATGAACTGAGTCTTGGTCTACTGTCTGTACCCTAGTCTTTAAGGAGACTCTGCCTTCAACTAAGATGAAGAAATCTCCACACATAGCAAGGAGGTTCAGATTTTGAGCAGCCAAAAAGAATATTAACTTCATTGCAATAACAATGTATTAATAGAATAAGTAATATAAAGATATTGTCAACATAGTACTTTTATCCATTGTAAAAGTTTAGTAGTTTATGAACTAGCAAGGAACAGTCATGTTTTTGAAAACTCAGACATCCAATCAGGATTTACTATACATGTATTATTTTTTAGATGACACGTTATGGCCTGATTGGTGCTTATGAGGTTATACTTCCATTCTTTATTTATTTTTCTATTACCAATCTGGACAATTTCCTGTTTTACTCTCTATTTTTACAAGCAAGTTACTTCAAAGAACATTCTACCTATAGCTAGGCTCATCCATGGCATTCAGTTTTCTGTTCCTACAACTTCACTGCAATCACTATTATGTTACCAAAGCGCTCTAAAACTTTTCCATTTTAAATTTCATTCCAGCTTCTAATAAAATTACAACGACTTACTCTGTTGAGGACTTCAGCCTTGAAGCACCATCTTCTCTTGCATGAAATCATTGCCTCTCTATTTCTACCTATTACTTTGATTGCTTCTTAGCAATTTATTCAAGAACTCCTAAAATCTAGATGATCGTGAGCATCTTTTCTCTATATACTCTCCCCTGGATGAACTATTTGCAAACTCACCCGAAAATTTCACAAGCACTTCCTCCTTCCCAAACTTATGAACTTTACTCAAATTAGCCTTAGTACAGTTTGTATGCACATGACTTTCATTACTTGATTTCAATTTATTTATTTGTTCTTACAGTTAGACAATAAACTCTTATGTTACAGAGTCCATATCTTATCATTTCAGTAGCTACCTATGAAAAATAGCAGAAAGTAAATAAAAAAGAAATAATCATATTCTCAGATGTTTTAAAGCAAATATTTACAATTCTCCAAATATATATTTAAAGCTATATGTTAAGTACCATCTTGAAAAAGTTGTAGATAAAAAAGTATAAAAATTATTGCTAAAAATTAATTTGAGCAGATAATGCATTTCCATGGGGAAAAGGGTTGAATTTCAATATAGTACTCATAGTTTATTTGACTAATTAGTAGTTCAGGTAATAAATTCTGTAAGAGTTCAGGGAAGAGAAACATCACTGTGGATTACTCCAGTTAAGTGAAATTTCCATGGAGAGTTCGACTTTAATGAGAGGAGGGAAAAGGCAAGGACATTCCAGGTGGCAGGAATGAAGTAAACAATGGAACAGAGGCAGGGGTTTGCAGCACATTTTATGGGGAAAATTAAATCAATTTTCTAAAGTAAAGAGTTCACTTAGGGAAGTAGTGAGTGATAAATACTGGCTTATCAGAGATTTGAAGGCCAGGGCTTTAGTGGAGTTGTATGATTTAGGAGGAGGAAAGTTATGACAGTTGATTCAGGAGATGGAGGTGCAAAGCAGTTTTTCACAACATTTGATCTGGCTTTGAGGTACTCAACAATTTGCCTTCTGGGTATCTCTAGATCTGGAGAGACAGTTAAAAATTAATGGTGATAATATTTATGTGAATAAATGAGAACCAAGACTAGAGTTTTGCTACATTCTTTAGTCTTCTAGTGAATTTAATTCATCTTGATGTCAAAGTGACTACACCTCCAAATAAAATATAAGAAGTTCCTTTGAAATACATATAGTTTCCATAATTGTTTTCAATTTTATTTATTTCCAAAAGGCACCTGAAATAGATTATATTAAAATCATATGGATTCTGTAATTGTTTGAGATAAATAATATGTGTACTTCCTTTTCATTCATTAAACATTTGAATTATTACATGGTAGAAGAGAAAAAAATGAATGGAATAATTTCTGCTTTCACAATGTTTATAATCTATTATGGAGACAATTGAGTTTATCAATAAGATATCAAAAATAATGAGTGGTAGATATCATAGTTGTTTATAAAAAATAAAGTCTCATGGGAGCACAGCTCTGGCAGGAATAATTAGAGCAAATGTCACTGAAACGGTTGCACATAGGCTCTGTTTTGAAGTATGTATGGAATTTTGAGCCACAGAGATGGATGAGTAAGGGTACAAGGGTAAAAATGTCAAATACGAGAGACAGAGAAAAACATCTGTAGGGCACATTCGGGCATTGGCAGGAAGTCCACTGTGGTCTTAACAGAAGATGAAAGAAAGAGTATCCTGAGAAATAAAGAAGGTGAGATTGACTATTGCCATGTCACTGGCGTGTGTGTGTGTGTGTGTGTGTGTGTGTGTGTGTGTGTGTGCATGCTTGTGGAGCAGAGCTTTAAATATCACTCTATTAATTTTTTTATGTTATTTTGGATGGAATAGGAAGTCATTTGTGAGGTAGAAGAAGGAAAAAACCAGAGCCTAAGAGTGATGTGCTGGGGTCAGATCACAGGCATAGGATAGGGTTTGGACTCTGATGTAGGCATCAAGAGATCATTGGCGATTTGTGAGCAGAAAAATGACATGGTTTATTAAACATCTTTGTCAGCAAAATGTAAGGGAAATAGCTCTGTCAGTAAAATGTAACAGAGTTTGGAAATGAGGTGTTGTAAAAAAACACAAAGAGACCATTTAAAGGATTTCTGCAAGAGTTCAAGTAAGATGCAAAGGTGCCCTGAAACTCTGCTTCCCTCCATACACAAGGTAAGGATGTGTAGGGAAAAATAAATTGGATTCCAAAAAGTAAAATCTGGTCATGCAATCCACAAGTAAATACTGTAGCATCTATTTAGACAATTAAAATTTATAATAATATTTTTTTCAGGCACAGGATGAAAACTAATTATATACACAACCAACATATAAAGAAGGAGAGTTTTTTTCAATTTTGCCAAAAAAACAAAAACCTGCTAGAAACGATTATAACAAAACATTTCTACTTAAAAGCTATACTCACTAACAAATCAGTATAAAATTTTTATTTTTAATATTTATAAAACATAACCTTATATATATTGTATATTTCAAACCTCTTAGAAGATTTATTACTGTAGTCAAACACACACAAGGGCTACATATTCCTTATAAAGATATATTCCTCTTGTGTAAATATAATCTCTTATTGGTGAGGCCTAATTTTCAGTTCAACTGGAGAATATATTATAAGAAGTATATTTTGCTTTATCATGTACATAAAATAATTTTGAATTCTGCTGAAATTCAGAAGGCTAAAATAATCAATTTAGAACCAGAAGTTTGTATATTAAAAGTGGAGATAACTTTATAGGTAATACATTCTACTGAAGTGGGAATGGGCTATACAGGCCTGGGTTGTAATGGACCTTAATGATCTGTTACTGTTACTGATGACAAGACTGTGGCTGTCAAACAACATTTCCTTGTCACTTAACTGATGGTAGAACTAGAACTAGATCCTAGGACTTAACTCCCACTCTAGGTTTCCTTTCACCACACCACTGAGCTTTCTTATGTTTTAGAGTGCCATGATATCAACTCTATTTTACATACTATAACTTTGTTTTAATTTCCAGAATTATTAAATCTTAAAACAATGATTTTTTCCTCAGTTTTCCTCGTTAAAAACAGTGTGATGACGTTGCATGTTTTATAACAGAGTATTTTAAATTTATTATTAAGATGATGACACTTTAATTGAAAAACTTTATTATGTCAGCACTTAAATGAGCCAAGAGTTTAAAAGCCTACATAAAAAGCATAGCTTTATCTTAATTTACCTATCATAAAATCAAATTGTGAAATTGTTCTCTATAATCTTGATATCACTATAATCCCTATAATCTTGCTTCATTTGGTCAGTTATCTAGCTTTAACTACCTTGTAAGGTATTCTAGAGATATTTCATCCTTTGTAGTATTTGTTTTTCTTATAATTAAAGGAGTCTTGTTTTTTATTTATTGTTTGAAAAATGATTTACAAACATGTACTTATGCCTTTTCTATATTTAGAATATTTAGTGTGTAAAAATTAACTCCCATAGTCTTTAGCTTTATTCAAGGAATCTTCAATAATATTTTACATAATTCTTCCCTTTTGTGGAATATATATAGGAATTTATAAACCTAAACTTCTCCAGGAATACTACTACAAGGACAATCATCACTTTTTTCTTTGAATTTAGTTCTTTATTTTTTAAAATGTACATTGTCTGAATAACATTTAGTTTTACTAAATGCCAACTGAATTTCCACAGAAATATCTGTACAATTTTGATTAAAAAGATAACTGACTTATCTTTAGCTATAAGTCAGATAACTGACTTATAGCTACTTCAACCTCCTCTCTGAGTTCCAAAGACTGTAAATACCTTATAAGTTCAAAGTTTCTAAAGGAATATGATCATGTTAGAATCTCAAAAGTTGCATGGAAACTACTATTATTCTTATCCTGAGTAGCTGGTGTTTAAAACTGTATTCTGGTTTTCAACACCTTTTTAATGGATTTCAGTGTTCATAAGTCATTTTGTGTACTTTCTGTTTTGTGAACTATAACATAGCATTATCTCAGGGCTGACTTGGATCAAATAATTGAGTTCTTTCAAGAAGCTCATCTGTGTTAATTCTGTGCTTTTTTTTTAGGGGGAGATAAACTGAAGCAGATGATTCCTTTTCTGAATTCATTATTGGGCTTATTCTATTTCATTTGTCTTTTCTTTTTTTTTGCTAGGAGATTGTTTGTAAAGAAAACTTTTGTATTGGTTGCTGTAGTTGCTCTCCCCCCACCACCCCGCATTCCCCACAGAATTTTCTATAGAAGAGAAAAATCACTGGATTTCAATTATTGGAATTCCAGGTTATTTATATCTCAAAAGTCACACCTAATATCATGAGAAATAAATTGACTGTCGCAGATGAACTGGTAATAAACAACATCTCAGGAGTCTTATTTAATATTCTTACACTATGACAGAGAAAACTCTCCTTCATAGTCTTAGAGTAAAATAATGCAGGAGAGCAAGGACATCCACATCACTAGGGTGAGGACCTGGGTGGTACAGGGGTAATTTCTGGAAAAGGAAATGTGCCAGCTTCACTTGCTGATATGCTGTTTTTGGGCCAGAGGCTAGGATCCAGCTCACCTGAGCCAGAATCCATAAGGTGGGACAAGTAAGAAAAAGACAACACACTTTTGGATTCTAAGACTTGTTCTGGTGGCTTGGGCTAGATATATAGATATATGAAATGGAATCTGCATATAACCTCTTAATAGGGTAAGATAAGAATAAGGTCTATACTCCAGCTTCTCATCCTGAAAATTGAGTTGAAATCATTCCCAATCCCTTTCCTGTAATCATGATGTCATATTTCGTTGTCTGACTGAAGATCTGCTGGTAGAATCACATACCCAGGGGAAGAAGACAATGAACAAAGATTATGTCAGTTATGTTCTTGGAACTGTGCTTACGTATACACACACGTATACACAGTTGACTTGAACAATGTAGGGTGAGGGACACTGACCCACCACGCAGTCGAAAACCCACATATAACTTAGGTAGTCCGCTGGATATACATATCCACAGTTCCACATCTGTGGATTCAACTGATCATGAATCACGTAGTACTGTAGTATTTATTGAAAAAAACCCATGTGTAAGTGGATCGGGGCAGCTCAAATCCATATGCTTCAAGGGACAACTGTGTATATACACGCAAACCACAGCCCTGCATATGTAATACCTACTTTTTCTTTTTAATGGTAAAAGCAAAGCCTTATAAAGGTGAATTCTTTAACCAAGGGTAAAAAGATATTAAGAATTTGGAGAGCTGAGAGTCAATCCCAATCTGTGGGATTTCAATTTAGCTTTCTTTTCTTTCTACTGCCACTAAAAATGAAAATTATCTGACTATAGTAAGGTATAATAATTAAGAATGTCTTACCTGTTTCCTAGATCAGAAGGTATATTAGTTTGCTAGAGCTGCTGTAACAAAATACCAAAGACTGTGTGGTTTAAACAACAGAAATTGCTTTTCTCACAGTTCTGGATGCTGCAAGTCCAAGATCAATGTGTCAGCAGGTGGGTTGTGTTTCATTCTATGGTCTTTCTCCCTGGCTTGAACACAGGTCCCTTTTTCACTGTGTCCTAACATGGTCTTTCCTCAGTATGTGAGCATCCCTGGTGCCTCTTGGTGTGTACAAATTTAGTCTTATAAGGACACCAGTCAGATTAGATTAGGGCCCACCCTAACAGCCACAATTTAACTTTTTTTTTAAATTTAATTTATTTATTTTTATACAGCAGGTTCTTATTAGTTATCTATTTTATACATATTACTGTATATATGTAAATCACAATCTCCTAGTTCATCCTACCACCACCACCCCAACCCCACTTTCTCCCCCTTGGTGTCCATACTTTTGTTCTCTACATCTGTGTCTCTATTTCTGCCTTGCAAACAGGCTTATCTGTACCATTTTTCTACATTTCACATATATGCGTTAATATATGATATTTGTTTTTCTCTTTCTGAGTTACTTCACTCTGTATGACAGTTTCTAGATCCATCCACGTCTCAACAAATGACCCAATTTCATTCCTTTTTATGGCTGAGTAATATTCCATTGTATATAGGTACAACATCTTCTTTATCCATTCATCTGTCAGTGGACACTTAGGTTGCTTCCATGTCCTGCTATTGTAAACAGTGCTGCAATGAACATTGTGGTACATGACTCTTTTTGAATTATGGTTTTCTCAGGGTATATGCCCAGTAGTGGGATTGTTGGGTCATACAGTAGTTCTATTTTTAGTTTTTTAAGGAATTTCCATACTGTTCTCCATAGTGGCTGTATCAGTTTACATTCCCACCAATGGTGCAAGAGGGTTCCCTTTTCTCCACACCCTCTCCAGCATTTGTTGTTTGTAGATTTTCTGATGATGCCCATTCTAACTGGTGTGAGGTGATACCCCATTGTAGTTTTGATTTGCATTTCTCTTACAATAAGTAATGTTGAGCAGCTTTTCATGAACCTCTTGGCCATCTGTATGTCTTCCTTGGAGAGATGTCTATTTAGGTCTTCTGCCCATTTTTTCATTGGGTTTTTGTTTTTTTAATATTGAGCTGCATGAGCTGTTTAAATATTTTGGAGATTAATCCTTTGTCTGTTGATTCATTTGTAAATATTTTCTCCCATTCTGAGTGTTGTCTTTTCATCTTGTTTATAATTTCCTTTGCTGTGCAAAAGCTTTTAAGCGTCATTAGGTCCCATTTGTTTATTTTTGTTTTTATTTCCATTACTCTGGGAAGTGGGTCAAAAAAGATCCTGCTGTGATTTATGTCAAAGTGTGTTCTTCCTATGTTTTCCTCTAAGAGTTTTATAGTGTCCGGTCTTACATTTAGGTCTTTAATCCATTTTGAGTTTATTTTTGTATATAGTGTTAGGGCGTGTTCTAATTTCATTCTTTTACATGTAGCTGTCTAGTTTTCCCAGCACCACTTATTGAAGAGACTGTCATTTCTCCATTGTATATCCTTGCATCCTTTGTCATAGATTAGTTGACCATAGGTGCGTGGGTTTATTGCTGGGCTTTCTATCCTGTTCCATTGATCTATATAACTGTTTCTGTGCCAGTACCATATTGTCTTGATTACTGTAGCTTTGTAGTATAGTCTGAAGTCAGGGAGCCTGATTCCTCCAGCTCTGTTTTTTTCTCTCAAGATTGCTTTGGCTATTCGGGGTCTTTTGTGTCTTCATACAAATTTTAAGATTTTTTGTTCTAGTTCTTTAAAAAATGCCATTGGTAATTTGACAGTGATTCATTGAATCTATAGATTGCTCTGGGTAGTATAGTCATTTTCACAATATTGATTCTTTCAATCCAAGAACATGGTATATCTCTCCATCTGTTTGTGTCATCTTTGATTCCTTTCATCAGTGTATTATAGTTTTCTGAGTACAGGTCTTTTACCTCCTTAGGTTTATTCTTAGGTATTTTATTCTTTTTGTTGCAATGGTTAATGCGATTGTTTCCTTAATTTCTCTTTTCATCTTTCGTTGTTAGTGTATAGGAATGCAAGAGATTTCTGTGCACTAATTTTGTATCCTGCAACTTTATCAGATTCATTGATTAGCTCTAGTAGTTTTCTGGTGGCATCTTTAGGATTCTCTATGTATAGTATCATGTCATCTGCAAACAGTAATAGTTTTACTTCTTCTATTCCAATTTGTATTCCTTTTTATTTCTTTTTCTTCTTTGATTGCTGTGGCTAGGACTTCCAAAACTAAGTTGAATAATAGTGGCAAGAGTGGACATCGTGTCTTCTTCCTGATCTTAGAGGAAATGCTTTTAGTTTTTCACCATTGAGAATGATGTTTGTTTGCTGTGGGTTTGTCGTATATGGCCTTATGTTGAGGTGGGCTCCCTCTATGCCCACTATCAGGAGAGTTTTTTATCATAAATGGCTGTTCAATTTTGTCAAAAGCTTTTTCTGCATCTACTGAGATGATCATATGTTTTTTCTCCTTCAGTTTGTTAATATGGTGTATCACATGGATTGATTTGCGTATATTGAAGAATCCTTGCATCCCTGGGATAAATCCCACTTGATCATGGTGTATGATCCTTTTAATGTGTTGTTGGATTCTGTTTGCTAGTATTTTGTTGAGGATTTTTGCATCTATGTTCATCAGTGATATTGTTCTGTAATTTTTTTTGTAGTATCTTTGTCTGGTTTTGGTATCAGGGTGATGGTGGCCTCATAGAATGAGTTTGAGAGTGTTCCTTCCCCTGCAATTTTTTGGAAGAGTTTAAGAAGGATGGGTGTTAGTTCCTCTCTAAATGTTTGATAGGATTCACCTGTGAAGCCATCTGGTCCTGGACTTTTGTTTGTAGGAAGATTTTTAATCACAGTTTCAATTTCATTTCTTGTGATTGGTCTGCTCATATTTTCTATTTCTTCCTAGTTCAGTCTTGGAAGGTTATACCTTTCTAAGAATTTGTCCATTTCTTCCAAGTTGTCCGTTTATTTGCATAGCGTTGCTTGTAGTAGTCTCTTAGGATGCTTTGTATTTCTGCGGTGTCCATTGTAACTTCTCCTATTTCATTTCTAATTTTATTTATTTGAGTCCTCTCCCTCTTTCTCCTGAGGATTCTGGCTAAAGTTTTATCAGTCTTGTTTATCTTCTGAAAGAACCAGCTTTTAGTTTTATTAATCTTTGCTATTGTTTTCTTTGTTTCTGTTTCATTTATTTCTGCTCTGATCTTTATGATTTCTTTCCTTCTACTAACTTTGGGTTTTGTTTATTCTTCTTTATCTAGTTCCTTTATGTGTAAGGTTAGATTGTTTGAGATTTTTCTTGTTCCTTGAGGTAGGATTGTATTGCTATAAACTTCCCTCTAAGACTGCTTTTTCTGCATCACATAGGTTTTGGATCATTGTGTTTTCATTGTCATTTGTCTCTAGGTATTTTTTGATTTCCTTTTTGATTTCTCCAGTGAACTCTTGGTTATTTAGTAATGTATTGTTTAGCCCCCATGTGTTTGTGTTTTTTACATTTTTTTCCCTGTAATTGATTTCTAATCTCATAGCATTGTGTTGAGAAAAGATGCTTGATATGATTTCAATTTTCTTAAATTTACTGAGGCTTGATCTGTGACCGAAGATGTGATCTGTCTTGGAGAATGTTCTGTGTGCACTTGAGAACAAAGTGTAATCTGCTGTTTTCAGATGGAATGTCTTATAAATATCAATTAGATCTATCTGGTCTATTGTGTCATTTAAAGCTTGTGTTTCCTTATTAATTTTCTGTCTTGATGATCTGTCCTTTGATGTAAGTGAGGTATTAAAGTCCCCCACTAATATTGTGTTACACTGTGAATTTCCTTTTTTATAGCTGTTAGCTTTTTGCCTTATGTATTGAGGTGCTCCTATGTTGGGTGCATATATATTTATAATTGTTATATCTTCTTCTTGGATTGATCCCTTGATCATTATGTAGTGTCCTTCCTTGTCTCTTGTAACATGCTTTATTTTAAAGTCTACTTTATCTGATATGAGTATTGTTACTCCAGCTTTATTTTGATTTCCATTTGCATGGAATATCTTTTTCCATCTGCTCACTTTCAGTCTGTATGTGTCCCTAGGTCTGAAGTGGGTCTATTGGAGACAGCATATATATGCATCTTGTTTCTGTATCCATTCAGTGAGTCTTTGCCTTTTGGTTGGAACATTTAATACATTCACATTTAAGGAAATTATCGATATGTATGTTCCTATTTTTCTTAATTTTGGTTTGTTTTTGTAGGTCCTTTTCTTCTCTTGTGTTTCCCAGTTAGAGAAGTTCTTTTAGCATTTGTTGTACAGCTGGTTTGCTGGTGCTGAATTCTCTTAGCTTTTCCTTGTCTGTAAAGCTTTTGATTTCTCTGTTGAATCTGAATGAGATCCTTGCTGGTTAGAGTAATCTTGCTTGTAGATTCTTCCCTTTCATTACTTTAAGTATATCATTCCACTCCCTTCTGGCTTGTAGAGTTTCTGCTGAGAAATCAGCTGTTAACCTTATGGGAGTTCCCTTGTATATTATTTGTCATTTTCCCCTTATTGTTTTTAATAATTCCTCTGTCTTTAATTTTTGTCAATTTGATTACTATGTTTCTTGGCATGTTTCTCCTTGGCTTTATCCTTCCTGGGACTCTCTGCACTTCGTGGACTTGGGTGGCTATTTCCTTTCCCATATAGGGAAGTTTTCAACTATAATCTCTTCAAATATTTTCTTGGGTCCTTTCTCTCTCTCTTCTCCTTCTGGGTCCCCTATAATGTGAATGTTGGTGCATTTAATGTTGTCCCAGAAGTCTCTTAGGCTGTATTCATTTCTTTTCATTCTTTTCTCTTTATTCTGTTCCATGGCAGTGAATTCTATCTTTCTATCTTCCAGGTCACTTATCCATTCTTCTGCTTCCGTTATTCTGCTATTGATTCCTTCTAGTGTATTTTTCATTTCAGTTATTGTATGGGTCATCTGTTTGTTTGTTCTTTAATTCTTCTAGGTCTTTGTTAAACATTTTTTGTGTCTTCCCAATCTGTTCCTCCATTCTTTTTCTGAGGTTCTGGATCATCTTCACTATCATTATTCTAAATTCTTTGTCTTGAATGTTGCTTATTTCCACTTCATTTAGTTGTTTTTCTGGGGTTTTATCTTGTTCCTTCATCTGGTCATAGTCCTGTGCCTTTTCATTTTGTCTGTCTTTCTTTGAATGTGGTTTTTGTTCCACAGGCTGCAGGATTGTAGTTCTTCTTGCTTCTGCTGTCTTCCCTCTTGTGGATGAGGCTATCTAAGAGGCTTGTGCAAGCTTCCTGATGGGAGGGACTGGTGATGGGTAAAGCTGGGTGTTGCTCTGGTAGGCAGAGCTCAATAAATCTTTTATCTGCTTGTCTGCTGATGGGTGGGGCTGAGTTCCGTCCCTGTTGGTTGTTTGGCCTGAGGCGACCCAGTACTGGAGCCTTCAGTCTCTTTGGTGGGGCTAATGGCTGACTCCGGGAAGTCTCCCACCAAGAAGTACTTCCCAAAACTTCTGCTGCCAGCATCCTTGTCCCCATGGGGAGCCATAGCCACCTGTCGCCTCTGCAGGAGACCCTCCAACACTAGCAGGTAGTCAGGTAGGTCTGGTTCAGTCTCCTATAGGGTCACTGCTCCTTCTCCCTGGGTCCTGATGCACACATTACTTTGTGTGTGCCCTCCAAGAGTGGAGTCTCTGTTTCCCCCAGTCTTGTTGAAGTCCTACAGTCAAATCCTGCTAGCCTTCAAAGTCTGCTTCTCTGGGAATTCCAACTCTCATTGCCATACCCCCAGGTTGGGAAGCCTGACGTGGGGCTCAGAACCTTCATTCCAGTGGGTGGACTTCTGTGGTATAAGTGTTCTCCATTTTGTGAGTCACCCACCAAGCGGTTATGGGATTTGATTTTATTGTGATTGAGCCCCTCCTACAGTCTCATTGTGGCTTCTCCTTTGTCTTTTTCTGTGGGGTATCTTTTTTGGTGAGTGCCAGTGTCTTCCTGTCAATGATAGTTCAGCAGTTAGTTGTGATTCGGTGCTCTTGCAAGAGGGAGTGAACGCACGTCTTTCTACTCTGTCGTCTTGAACCAATCTCCTCCAGCCTCGCTTTAACTTAACTACCTCTTTAAAGGCCCTATCTAGAAATACAGTCACATTCTGAGGTATTGGGGTTTAGGCCTTCAACCTATGAATTTGGAGGGGCACAATTCAGCCCATAATTCAGCACATTCAAAAGGTAATTTTGGATTAAGTCAAAGAGCATTAAAGTTGAAGTCAGCAAATCTAGATTAAAATAGTTTTATGACATTTAATAAGCAACTCAAAATCTCTGAACCCCAGTTTGGCATCTGCATATGGAAATAATAACCATCTCAAGATAATTGTTATATAATAACATATAGAGAATACCTGCCATATTGCCTTATTCATATTAGCAATTCATTTATCGAATATGCATTTTGTATCAATGCTATCATGTGTTTTCATACATCCTGAGATTAAGGAAATAACATGATAGAAAATGCTAAAATTTAAATAATGTATCTTCACTTTGCCTTGTAAAAGCAACACATTTTTGGTGAAGAATATATTTGAGCATTATGTATTAAATGTGTCCTAAAATTATGATAGCATTTTTAAACAAGTCCAGTTTAAATACTTTAGTTCTATTTAGTCCTCCATAATTCTCTTTTTTCATGAATCACTGATTTATAGACGGTTGTCACAAACAGGATAGGCCCATATGTTAAAAGCACTTGCCATTTTTTTGTGACTGCCCTCAATCAGATTCAACAGATTAATGATTTTAATAATCAGCCATCCTGATTTTCAACTGCATGGTCTTAACTCTTCTATTATTTCAGGTTTGTTCCTTAATCTAAATCATTAATCTCTTTAGGACTTATTATTACCTCTTTTTAGGCATATTGATCTGCATTCAATTTGTACCTCTTTGTCATGCCCCTTTTCAACATGGATTTTCATAGCAAAGTATTCTTGTTCATTGATGTGTGGGTGTGTTGTTATATTGCTTCACTTTAAGTACCTATTTTTCCCCCCACCAAATTTCCTTGAGTCCACTATTTTAAATGCTTTAACCTCTCATATGTCTTTGTAATGTCCTTCCATGTAAGATCAGGTACAGTGGGTTGACTGTATTTTCTAGTGCAGATTAAAAATCCATTTGTTCAGCTTGACTTATGCTTAGTGACAGCTCTGTGTATTTTTCACTGTGATGTGAATACATGAAGGACACAGCATAAAAACTGACTGCATTATGCTCCATCTGCATTGTGAGGTAAATGTGATTCGAGTAATTACTACCATCTAAGTTTTTATTCCTTTTTTCATTAAAGCTGTTATGAAGCCAGGAACAAGGATAAATAATATACCTGACTTTTATTAGTTTCTGTCTTTGTTAAATGTGAATGACGTGAATGGCAATAAGGCAGGCTATAAAAATCATAAATAAAACATTAGCACATTTTTTAATAGTGCAGGTGTAAATGTCACTAATGAAGTAAGAATAAATATGTGATGTTAATTACACTGGTTTGCCTAAGTGTAAAATGTGAAAGGAAATGTAGTGCTTGACAAGAATGAAAACAGGAAATCAAATATAATTTTTTTCCTAGGAAATACTCATTTTTTTTTTTACTCGCCACATAAGAGTATGTTGTGTTACTGGTTGGACCATGTGTTGGACTTATTTTATAGAGTGATATTCTAAGCACAATAAGTCACATATGGCTATTATACTTTCACCAGCTGGCTCCAAACTGATATATATAGTGAGGGACTATGTCCTAGAGTATGTTTTCCTGTCTGTTTCTTCTGTCAAATACTCAGCACATAGTACATGCTTTACCAGTGCTTCATATCCTTTTCTTCTGTAAATGTAACAATTACTCTTTTTTTTTTTTAATTTATGCAAACAGATAGGAAAACCAAGTGTCAGAATTATATTGAACCAAGTATAAATAGACCAAGAATTAACATTTAAGAAGACAACTGATAAAGTTCATGAACTATAAACAAAGATTTAAACAAATTTATTTGCTCTGTTTGTTTTGTTTTTTTCCTCTTTGGCCTAGAAAGAAAAACGGAGTGTTGACTTTCATGTTTGCTTTTGTATGTCTCACTGTTTCCATGGTGTGGGCTGGGGAGAAAGACTAGCACCTTGCCCTTAGACAGAGTTGACAGCCACACAGATATCAGAGTCTAATAATTTCTTCAAGAGATTAACTCTAAAAATCGCTCACTCTCCTCTGATCATGGAATGCTATTGTATCCAGAAAACCAAACCAAACCAAACAAAAAGCCCCAAAAACCTAAATGTCATTCTGCTTACCTTATAAATTTATGCTCTGTCTTATATGCAGCAATGGTTAAAATTGAGCAGGTTTAGCTCTCTGTTTTAGAGATGAATCATCTTTGGATCAGAGAGGATAATTGAATCTTCTAACTTCACACAGTCACTAAGTCTCACAATCAGAATTCAAATTGGAATTCAACACAATTTGCATCCAAGCTTCAATGCTCATGTATCCCAAAGGATTATCTCTAGTCCAGACTTATGTCCTAAGGATCATGCCCACTTACCAGATGTGGCTTCTCAACACACCCATTTGGATGGTGTAAACACATTTTTACCCCAAATTGCTAAAAGTCAGCCTTCAATTTTTACTTATTTCAATGAATAATGCCACCATGCAACCAAGTTCATAAGCCTAGAATCTAGCCTTCACATTTCACAACTCTTTCCTTGTTTACTACATCCAGTCTATTACTCTGTTCTGTCATCTTTGATTGACAGGTATTTCTTATATCCGTTCACATTTGTTTGTCACCATTGACATCATTGATTACTACAGAACTCTTTCCTCCTCTCTCTCACACAGATACTGCAGTGACCTCCCAATAGCTCTCCATAGACATCATCTTCTCTCCCTTCATTCATTTCTTCACAAATCAGTCAAATGATTTAAAGCCTGGCATACCAAATTCCTTTCATTCTATAACATTTTTTTCCTTCCTTTTGATAGTTCAGCCACTGTAGATTTCTTTAAGTTTCTCAAATGAACCCCATTAACTCCTGCTACAGTGCCTTTGCATTGCTGTCTTTCTACTTGGAAAGGTGTTCGCCACCAGAAACTTACTTAGCCCTTGTCTACATCTATTAATCCTTCTTTTAGCCCAAATACCATTTCCTTAAAATAGCACTCACTGAGTTTCAGATTAACACAACCTCCATTTACTCTGTGTACAACAATAAGATTCTGTTTTGTAACATTTTCATTTATAATTGAATATTTACTCATGCGATTATTCAATGTCTTCCCTACTTTGTGTGCAAATATATTTTATGAGGAAAATGAACATGTCTGATTTTTCTCATTGTTATGTCCTATGGGTCTAGTGCAGTGCCCAGGACAATTTATATAATAAATAAATATGTTAAAGGAATGAAGTCATGTTTCACGCTAAAGTTAATGTTTCCATTTTATCCTACAATGTTACCTAATTATGTGGAAACATCAAGCCAGAAATACCATCTATTTTCCAACTGATTATTGTGAAAGATTTAACCTTAAATATATTTTGAAAGAATACAATGAACACCAGCATAATCTTCACTAAAATTCATTATTTTTTGACATTTTGCCATACTTGTTTCATCTTGCTTTCTTTCTTTCTCATTCTTTTCTTTTTTCTTTTCTGAATCACTTGAAAATAAGTTGCACTTAGCATGACATGATACCTTATCCCTAATTACTTCAACATGTGTATCTTAAAACATTAATATTCTTATCCATATCCTAAATGCCATGGTAACATCCAAGCTATTTAAAAGTAGGTGATAATCTCTTGAAGGTTATAATACTACATATATGCTTCTGAATTTTATTATAAACCTGTTATATGATAAGATATATAAAATGCCTAACAGTATACCTATCACAATATACTAGAAAATGAATTTGATAGTTTATCTTTCTACAAAAATTCTAAGTGTTAAGCAGGAGATTCCAACTGAAGTCTCTGAAACTCCAAAGCACATTTATTATTCTACCATACTGTGAAAAATCATGATCATATTAGTTATACACTGTTTCTAGGATTAACTGGAAATTAGACAATATTTCTGAGTGTTTAAATAGAAAATGTAATGGGAAGGCTTTCCATATACATTTGAATGCCAAATGGATAATAGGAGGTGCTCCCTGTGTGTTAAAATCTTTTCTTCTCTAAAACTGGCTCTGTTACTATATGTGGATATATAATTTTTTTTTTTTCTGAGCCCATTATGGTATAACAATCATTGACAGGTTCTATAGCTAGAAAAATGGAATATTAAAGTTTGTGTAACACTTCATTCCAGACATATTGTTATACGGTTTTATTTATTTATTTATTTTAAAAATATTGTATTAAAAATATTCAGGGACTTCCCTGGTGGCAGAGTGGTTAAGAATCTGCCTACCAATGTAGGGGAAACGGGTTTTATCCCTGGTCCAGGAAGATCCCACATGCTGCAGAGTAACTAAGCCCGTGTGCCACAACTACTGAGCCTGCAGTCTAGAGCCTGCAAGCCACAACTACTCAGCCCGCACGCCACAACTACTGAAGCCCGTGTGCTGCAACTGCTGAAGCCCACGCACTTTAGAGCCCGTGTGCTGCAACTACTGAAGCCTGCGTGCCTAGAGCCCATGCTCAGCAACAAGAGAAGCCACCGCAATGAGAAGCCCGTGCACCACAACGAAGAGTAGCCCCCGCTCGCCGCAACAAGATAAAGCCCACACACAGCAATGAAGACCCAATGCAGCCAAAATAAATAAATAAATAAATAATTTAAAAAAATATTCAGTGACCAGTCCTGGAAGATTCCACACTGAGCAGAGGTGAACAGGAGACATTCTAGTCAAAAAAGAGTCATTTTTTTCAAGCCATATCACCTGAGAGAACTGTTGTTCCTGCCATGCATGGGGCATTGCCAATTCCATAATTCATAGAACTTAACACCTTGATAAAATCCATGGATCTCTACCAAAAAAACACCTATCCAAGTGTACATGTCACTCCTTTACAGCAGGTCTCTGAGGAAGAAGTTGAAAATATGTTAAGGGTGTTTTTAACACACCATCCTTAGCAAGAAGAGGTCTCTACTTAGAAAAAAAAAATCAGATAAGCTGAAAAAGCAGAAAGAGAAGGCAACTATGGAGAAACATCTAATGAGAAAAAGAAGAAATATTCATAGAATCAGATTAGGAACTCGTAAGCATACATATAGAACTGAAGGGTATTTCTGAGGCAAACATATGATTTCTGAAGGGCCCAAGCAATTTGTTTTTATAAATTCACATTCTTTTTCTTGAAGAAGGGTCCCGAATTATATGAGCTTCAGGCCCAACAAAAGGTACATATTTCTATATCAAGCTTTAAAAATATTAATAGAGCAATTGAGGAAAGAGTCATCATTACTGGACATTGAATTGATACTTTGAGAAATATTTCTCAAAATAAAGCACATATTTTTTTTAAAAATAATGGAAACCACAGGTAAGAAGCAAAGAAGAGATACAGAATATACATTCAAGATAACTAATATAAAAATGTCAAGCTTTATGAAATGTCAGATAAAAAAGAACAAAATTAAAAGAATTATCACATTTACAATATAAAAAAAGCTTCTTAACTTGTAGAAACTTTGTTCCTATAGACAGAAAGTGGATAGTGAACACCAGCAATATTTAATTCATTAATTGAATAAAATCTTATTGAGCATCTTCAATTAGTCAAGCAGAATTCTAAGCACCAGGGATTCATCAATAGATAAGAGAAGCCAGGCTGCTTCTCTCACAGGGTTTAATGAAATCAGGGGAAGCATACAATAAATGAATAAAAATATCATTGTACAAGATCATTTCAGGTCAGTATATACCCTAAAGTATGAGAAAGTGGGATGGAATGGCAACAAGTGGTAGGTGTATACTTCCTCATATTTTCTGGTGATGAAATTCCTTGCTGTGCCTCAAAATCTAAGGGAGAGAAATGAAATAAAATATAAAATACATATAATATTATAGTTTATAGACTCCTTCAGTCATTGAGATAGAAACACTGGAAAGGAGCTTAGATATGATTTAACCAAATCCCTCAGAAAAATTGGGGCACAGAGAAGTGAAGTGATTTGCACACATTTATGAGAGAAAAGCCAGTCATTATTAGAACAGGGATTAACATGTAGGACTGCTAGCCCTTGCTTGGTGATTTTTAGTTTGTATAAAGAAAAAAATAATAAAGCACTTCATTTATCTAGTTGAAAAATAAATATTTATTGGACACGTTGTATTAATCAGATATTTTCCGAGGACTGAGGATAGTGTTGAGAACAAGACATGTTCCCTGTTAGGATATAGTTTAGATTCTAATTGGGGAGACAGGTAATTAAAAAAGGGATGACAAATAATAAATGTATTATTATTATCAAATGATAACACACAGAATAAAATGAGTGAATGTGATAATGAGACAAGCTGGGACCTGCAACCTGGGACCTTTTGCTGCAGTGCTTGCACCTGGACAAACGTCTCCTCAAGCAACAAATTACAAAGAAACTATAAGGGACTAAAAAATAACTGCATGCATGCTCAGCTGGGGCAAATTATGAGCAACAAGATACAAAGAGACCAAAAAAAAAAAAAAACCCAATTGCCACTTCTGAAGAGCCGGGAGCAAAAACATGGTGTCGGGAGCAAAAGCAGGGTACTGCACATGACTCTGCACTCAACCCAACCAAAGGGGTGGGCAAAACACCTAAGCCACCCTTTCGGCCCAACCCCTGGACACACCCCTGCCCTCCCCCCACATTAGGAACCAGCTAGGCCTCCCCTTGGGGAGCAAGCAGGGAACTGTTACTTGTTTTTGTTCCCCCCTGCTACAGCAGGGGCCCCAGTGAAGCCTTGCCTGAATTTCTTATCTGGCCTCTAGTCAATTTCTATTGATTGGGGAAAGCCAAGAACCCTGGTCAGTATCAATATCACCTGATAAGGTGATATTTGAGCTGGGTCTTGAGTAACAAGGGGTCTACCTCATGAAGAAATTGGTTAAGCATTTCAGGCAGAGAGGCTTAAGGCTCTCAAATTTAAAAAGACAGAATGAACTTGAGGTACCCAAGATATAAAAAGACATTGGCAAATTTTCATCAAAGCAGCTATGAGATTTGGCTGATGTGAATAGATTGATTTATAGAGGGGCAATAGTGGAATCAGAGAAATCCGTTATAAGGCTATTGCTTTAATTCAGAAAATATTAAAAACTGCTTTGACTAAAGTTCCAGCAATTAAAAAGGGGGTATCATTGGATACCTACCTTTATACTTTGTGCCTAGACCTAACAAATCTTCAACATAAATACAACATGAGATGTGAGAGATAAGGCTAATTGAGTGAATTCCAAGTTTTGGGCCTGAGCAACTGGGTGGGCTGTGGCATCCTTAAGGAACAGGGCTGTGGTACAGTAAGAATTGGGAATTCAAATTTGGACATGTTGCATTTAAGAAATGTATGGGACAACAAGATAGTGATGTCAAGTAGGTCATTGGATATATGAGTCCGGAGTTCAAGGCACTCTTCTTGGTAAGGGGATAAATGTGAAGGCATCTGCATATAGATGTTATTTTGAGTCATGTGCTTTAAGAAGTTTCCCTTTAGTGAGACTAAAGAAAAACAGTGACAGTATAAAATCAAGCTCTGGGTATCTCTAGCACAACGAATGGAAGGTAGCAGTTGCAACTGAGAAGAAATGTCCTGTGAGATAGTAAGAAAAATACAATGCTATGGTGTCACAGAAGACAGGAAGTATATGTGTTTCAAGAGGGAAACTGTGGTCAGCTCCATTAAATGCCATGGATAGGTCACATAAGATTTAAAAAAAAAGTGTTATGTCCTGCAGATTTGTCATACTGCACGTCATTGACAACCATGACAAGAACAGTTTTATAATAAAGAATGGAGGAACATTATTTGAAATTATACATGATGCTAGTAAAAAAAAAAGGAAAGAACTGAAACAATCAGAAGGAAAGAAGTTTGAGAAAGATTGATAATAGGTTTCAGCTGGCTTGTACTAACTTTCATTATTTGAGAAATTTCAATGGCATTTTCAATGAGGAAAATCTGGCCCTATATAATTAACCTGAGAAATTCATCTAGGCAAAAAGGTTAACACTGACATAAATGAAAGTTAAATCATAACTATTCAAGTGAAATAAATAGTACTGCTTCACTGTGTAAAATGATTACCTCAAAAAATGATGTATGAAGTGAGCCGGCTGGTTAGAGAGAACATCATACGGTGGATTACATGATATGTAAAATTACGCAGTATTTTAGAATAATAGGTAACAATCTTGCTTCATTTCTATTTTATTTTTCAATCCATTTAAAAAATATATTGCTTTTTAAATTTATTTTTCTTCTTGAAATTTATCAATGTTTAGACAGGCATTTCCAAGGATTAAGTCACTCTAGAAGTAAAATAGACTGTAGGGTAATCATTATTTTTTAACAATTCCAGATATTCTTTAAATAAGTTACTTTCCCTTACTTTCTACTGGTGAAGTAGAAGCTTCACCAGTCAGTTATTTAGTTGATTGGCTAGTTCTTTTTTCTGTCTTTAATATAGTTTTATTTCAATTGTTAAAATCATTATGGTGATTTTAGAATACAAATTGCATCAACTGTAATCAGAGAGTCTAAAATGTACCCTCAAAGAATAAATAGGACTGGAACTTTATTCTGCAATTAAATACGGTGTTAACTAATTCATTTGGTTAACATTGTTGGCTGGGGTAGGTAATATTAAACCATTACAAACAAAAAGAAAATGGCAATTGGTAACAATTCAAGCTTACCTTGAAATGGAACTACAACAAATTGTAGGTGCTAATTTTAATGAGTAATTTATATTTTTGATGCAGTGAGGCTTTTTCCCCCTTTCAAAATAGGCACTCTTGTTTTGCATATTAGGAGAATAACATATTAAACGTATGCTCATTCGGAAACAACATACTTCCAACCCCAGAATTCCCAGCAATGCATGATATGATGTAAAAGATTCTTAGGAACATCAAATTAATTAATTAGAATTCCTGCTTTTTTTGCTCCTACAGGGTCTGGGGAGACAATTGCAGTATAGCTCTCAAAAATGAGGTTAAGTATTACTCTGATTTATAGTCTTGCTTTGTTCTCTTGAGAAAGACACACAGTACCCGTGCTCATTTTTTTTTTTTTTATTAAGAGTGGTTTGACTTACTTCAAAACAACTGAGGGACTTTTTCCACTTAAAAGAATAGCCTATTTTTTAACATCCATTTTTTCCTGGAAGATACTCAACTTAAAGATCTTCAAATGGGTTTGTTACCTGTAACAAATGCATGAGTTAGGGCATATGATTTTACAACAGAAACCTATAGAGTTAAGAGCTGAGATTTGAAATACTGCTCACTTAAAGATGGACTCCAACTGCTCATAATTGTTTGTGAATGCAGAAAGTGAGAATAAGAAAAAAATCCCTAATATTTCTGATTCATTTTCATGATCCATTGGCCAGCTGCTACGAGGAGAATCATTAATGAAGCATGAGGTTTCATGCTGCTTGGCCCCGCAGTATGAGCCATGCTTCACCTTATGGTCACATTCTTTACTCTTTCCGAACACCAAAAAGGCCCATGTGTTTTGAACACATTAAAATACGATATGTACATATTATTCAGCTTTCTTTGAAAATCACTGACAGCTACCATACCATTTGCGAGAGTGACAGCATTCAGCGGAGCATTGTTCTGTGAAATAGAGCACAGAATCATATAGTGTGAAAGGAAAAATGTAAAATCAGAAGTTTTCCAGAAGCTATTATTTAGTAAGGTTTTTGTTAAGGAGTTAATACTGTAATAGCTCACCTGTAATTTTTGTTTCTTCTTCTGAGAAAAACTGGGTTTTGCAAACAATCAGATTATAGTATTTATTACATGTGTTTGATGTTCCCATCACTTATTAGTTTCGTGTTGCATTCCCTAGCACTGTAAAAAACTATGTGGTCTTTGACATTACAGCTGACAACTGAGTGCTGACAGCGTAACAATGAGGTTTTCTTACTAAGTTATTCTTACAAGTATTAAAAATAGAAATTCATAAATGCACTTTAAGTTCTGGCATGTCAGAAGTAAACAGCATTGTTTTTTCTTAAGCTACCTACTGGTTAGAGAGATCGCTCAGTTGATTTGAGGAGTATAAATATGGAGCTCATTTTTTTTCTCTGCATCTTGTCTTGGTCTTGAAATTGAGATTGATTTTCAAATGCAAACAATTTGTGGAATTCCATCTGTGAATACTAGCTGCTATTAAAAGATGAGCATGTATCCTGTGTCTATCTACTAAAACATGCCCTAACTCAGAATGTTTAACCTAAGTTAGAGAAGCCGTTAAGTGTGCTTTCTTACATTATTTAGTTCATTATATCATGAGTTTGTTCTATGAATAATACATTATGCATATAAGGAAATTAGAGAAATTATGGTAACACAGAAGGCCACACTCCTGGCACTAGCTGAGTTGAAATTACAACCAAAGCACTATCCTGGATATTGTGGATAAAACAGAAATTCACTGTAGTTATCATTTGTTATATAAAGCATAATGGTCATTTTAAAAATCCTTAGAAATATCATATTTTTGTTTTTTCTCAGAATCTCTCATCTTGAGTTCCCCAGAAAATAGGATCTAAGGACTTGAGATCAATGGGAAGGTAATCTGTTGAGACCTGCTCTCAGAAAGGTCTGTATTGAGGGGAAGTAGGATTGGACAGGGTGGAGAGTGGGACTTGAACATTGTGGCAACAAAGGACTCATCTGGTCTAAAGGTCAGCTTTGGAGCTAGGATGGATATTTAAGCAAGGAGGCCAGGACTTAAAACCCCAGCAGAATTACTCACTGGATATGGGCTGCTCTGAGAACAAGACTTAGCCTTGGGCAAGGTGACTTTCTTCCTCTAAGAGCAATTCCCAGTGAGGGTCTCAGCTTTCACTACCCTGCCGAGTTTCTATTTACCAACACTACTTTACATGAATTTAGGCATGTTCAAAACTTCAGCCTATTATTTAAAATTTAGCACTGTTTTCATAATTAACAATGTATAATATTACCTTAAATATTGGAAGAGATCAGAACATTTTCATCCATTTTAATTAATAAAAATGCTATTTATTAACTTTTCTATGCTGCTAATGACATTGATGTCTTATAAATATGTGTATTGTTACATTTGCGGGTATTGAAATTTGTCAAAAAACATTACAAAGTCAATTTTTGGTAACAAAGCACCTAAATATTTTGTTGAAGTTTGAACACATGTTAAACCAGTAGGTAAATACATATTAATATGGAAAAAAAGATTTTAAAAAGTCTTAGAGAAAATATAGTATTTGAAATTTCTAAATATATCTAATTATGAAAAATGTACTAGGTAAATTTTAAAAATACAAAAACAGCTATAATTTAAATCACCCAATAAACTTACATAAAAATGCCACGTTGGTGTTTAGCAATGTGATAACATAATAGAATTCAGTAAAACCATCCACCCTTCAGAATTCCTAGAAGGGCTCCTTATATCTTCTTGCCAGTCTTTCACAGGGTCAATGTAATTATCTACTTTTTACAGATAAGTAAACTGAGGTTTAAAGAAGATAAAGAAATTTGCCATTTAGCAAAAAATATGAAAATATGATCATGCCCCATATACACTTGAGAAGCTTCCATCATTAAAATCAGTGAAATCCATTGTGCTAACAGGAAGAATGGGTGGAGAGAAAAAAAAATCATGAAAAGAAGACATAAAGATGAGACACTGCCATTGCACACTATAATAGTGTAACATATATATGGTAACAAAAGAGAAACACATGAATATGCATTGACTTGATAGATTTCTATACCCCATATATTGAGCTGTAATTACTTAGTTAAGTAGTTCAACAAAAGTGAGCACCTATTATGCACTAGGGACAGACATGTAAAGTATCTTGCACTCATGGGAGCCAACTTTTGGAAATTAGGGATTCCTCTCTTTAATTAGAGTCTTTTTAAGAAATGCATTGGTATAGGAAAAAAAATTTTTGTTTTCTTTTTTAAAAAGGGAGCTTCAACAAAAAGGGAGTTTTGTTGTTTTCTTTTAAAAAAACTCACGTGATAATTGATAACAATATATATGCATGTAACTTAAGGGATATCATTCAATAAGCTGTGAGAAGCAATTACGAGTTTAGAATTTGAAAAATCTATCTTTGACTTACTGAAGTCACTCTATTTTATGGAATTAGCTAATAATTTGGTAGTGGTTAGGCAGATATTACCGTACATCTTTCAAAAAGACACAGTGCATTTCTAGAGTCCATGTTCTTGTCTTTTTGATATACAAACTTAATTCTAATGTAACTTCCAGTATGACTTTATCTGAGGCTTCCCCTCTGGTTTATCCATGTTCTAAAATTTAGCAAAAAAAGTTACATAAAATGTTAATGAATGTTTAGATGTGAAGTTCTGAACAAAGTCACATGAAAAAAACTAAACGACTTCTGGAACTTAATAGTTGTCAAAATAGAACACAGAATAAAGTTTAAAGTAACTTCTCATATGTAATTTTTAGAGGTATAGGCCTGAGGGCTAACAAAGAAAGAAAAGGAATAAATGTATAAAACAGAATACACGTGTACAGAGAAAATTCTTCTATATTTTCTCCAATATTTTATTTAAGATGTTCAAACATTCTGTAAAGGTGAAAGAAATTTACATTGAGTACCCATCACCTACCATTAATATTTTACTATAATATTTTACGTTAATATTTTAATATGTTTAACATATATCTGCCCATTTATCCAGCCCTTTTCCATCTATGCTTCTTTTTTATCTATTTTAAAGTTAATCATGTTATTATTTTAAAATTATTAGTCAAGATTTTTATGATAGTTGTGCAAGAAATATTTTCTCAATCAATCCTGCCTTGAACACTCTGTTCTATTTAAAATTTCAACTTTCCCAACCTCCCCCCCAACAAGGCATCCAAATTCCTATTACAACATCTGTATTTTTATATAATCCTTACCACTTCCCAGCTAACTATGAGAATGTAAACACCATAAAGGTGGGAATTTCTGTCTTTTAAGATCTAATTTATTTCAAAAGCCTAGAAGAGAGTCTGGTGCATAATAAGACCTCAATATATATTATTTGCACTTTATTGTGTATATATGGGACAACCCAAGATGTCTCATTGCACAGTATCCTCAAGTTTATAGTATATAACTTCAAGATTCCATTTGTAATTGTATGATTTTAAGATACTTATATAACTCTGCAAGTTGATCCACAAGCCAATTCCCAAAAATGTCTCCCATTCATTTAAAAACTTTTAAAAATTTTCTTCTAAATTTATGTCTCTGTCCTGGAGATCTAACTTCCAAGGTATAGTTTTAATTAAGAATAATGGCAGATAAACTGATTTTATTCTCAGTTTTCATGTCCACCATCAGTTTAATTTCCATTTGTTGATACTGTTATTACCTATTGTCAAATTTCTACTACTTGGTTCTACTACTTCTATATTAACAGAGATATCAAAATTAATATGGTAATTGAAAACAAAAGACATATAAACATATAGTCTTTCCTGTCCAATGTCTCTCTCTGGAATTATGTATGGAAGACCAACAAACTTTCAAGATCAAAATAGTAGTGTTAGAATGACAAAGCAGTAGGTTGGGTTTTTGACAGCCATCCTACACTCTGTCATACCCTCAAATTGACACAAAGCCAGGCTCCTATGCCTCCAGTTTTAAGCTGTGCAGTTTGTTGTTTTGACAATCTGTTTATTATGATGAGGCCTCAGCTTTGACTTAATCTTGACATCAGTTGGCTTTTAGCTGCAAATCTGCAATTGAGAAGGTGAAGCTGTCACTCTTGTTGACCTTTTAACAGCCTGGTGACAGAGACTCATTTCCTTTTGCTAGACTTTAGTTAACCAGAGATTCTGTGGGCCAGTTTAAATCAGAGATTTGGAAACACAAACTAACAACCTGACAAATAGGAGTAAAACATTCAATGTGTGAAAACATGCTTGTTATTCCAGCAGATCATAGAAGAACTTTGAATTGGCTTGCATAAAATGCTTTTCAAAACACAGAAGCCAAATTCAGCAGATAATTTTTTACTTCTCTCTTTTTAACTTTCCTTGTGAAGATGCCTCCTGAAAGTAAAACTCTTCAATTTTAGAGACTAGAATAATTTAGACTAAAAACTTTCCTCATAATATTCAAGGGTAATGGACATTGAATATCACAAATTAAAAATATGTATATAAATAAAGAGTGTTTATTATGGCTTTAATATAAAATACTTTTAAAAAATACTGCAAAGATAAATGTCATTACATTGTTAAAGCATTAAAAAAAAAGCCAATAATAAAGTTTCAAAAAAATAATATAAATTGCTTATATAGCAATATACATTTTCTATAGTTACAGTACTATAATTTAAAGTTTAAATCTTGAAGATATGAAACTATTTATCAGTATTTATTCCTTAGGTTAGATACACATTTATAGGAAAGAATGTTATATGCTTTATTTTTATCAATAACCTTATACTCTTAAATTATGTATAGTTACCCTATGACATTCTCATAAAAGTATATTCATGATCTCTATTTTGGGGTCATATTTTCTCTTTTTTCCTTACAATTTTTCCTTGTAATTCTTCCCCATTACATGCCTGATTCATATTAATCCTTTAATACTAATTCTACCTCATCATTATAATAAATCATTTTAATGAGCATTTTTAAAAACAGTTCTGACATTCTTCTCGAGCATTAAATAGCACAAATTAAGTAAATGGCAAATCATGATTTCATTTGTATTCACTGTAATAATGTTATTCATAAGACACTATTTTGGCATTTGTGTGAATGCAGCTCTCTATTTCCATGGAAATTTATTTTTATTTTGTTCTTAATTGAGTCAACTTGACTCATTGTTCTAGATGTTTTAGTTAACTGGCTCATAGTACCTAAGACTTAATTCAGGTACAAATGGGAGGAAAGAAGTTCCACATTTCTAACAAGTGTTTTGTTTGGCCTGTTCAATGTTTAAAAAGGTAATGATAATTAAAATTTGGGAGAATTTATCTAGCAGGCAGAATTTCTGCCTTATCCTCACATAGATGCTTGGGGGGGGGATGCAGGAATAAACTTTACATTTGGAGGGTATTCTCCAGTTTAAGGATCCATTTAACTTTCATACTGTTCTGCTTCACTACTTTTTATTAACTTATCTCTTACAGGCCAATGAGATTGCATCGCCTATGACATAGGCTTTTTAAAAGAGTATTAGGGAAACCATGTCACTGTGTCAATTCTTAAGATTGGTTTGTCACCCATCAAGATTAGTTCTAATCTCAGTATAGGTACAGGATCTTATGTAACTAATACTGTTATCAGTAGACAGGTAATTAGGTAGAGTACAATTTGTTAGGGTTTTAGTAAACCAAGAAGGAAATATTTGTAGCAGAATCAACCACTTGCCTGGACTAAATGCCTAGTTTTGATCACAGGCAGGATACTCTCCCACCAGACAGATGTGGAGAATAGATTGGCTGCTTGTGATTCTTTGTGTTCATAACAATAGCTAGACCTAGAAAAAATACTTGAATTGGGAAAATGTTATGGAACCAAGTTAATTCTTAAGACATTGTCAGAAAAAAATGACAAATATTCCAAATATCACAGTCCTTGATGGTGACCATGTTTTATTTCTTTTTTCCTTCTCTTGTACTTAAACAAGGTCCTGAACTTGGCTCTTTCAGCTCATTCAAGGTACTGCATTAGAAGTGGGAGCTTAATTTGTATTGGATCAACTTTTCTAATATTGCAGAATACAATATTTCAAGTAAGCATATTTTCTAGTTAGCAATTACTGTTGATTATAAGGTTTGTTGTTGTTTCTTTAACAAGAAACAAAGATGAGCCCTAAAAAGCTTTCATACATCACTTCACCCTATAACACCCTTCCCCCACTGGTAAATCTTTATATTAGCTATCCTTTAGTTATCTTCTCTTCTGCATTTTCACCATTATTGAATAGAAAGTCCATCATTCACAAACATAGAAATTCTTGTTTGGCCATTTTCAGTAATGTGCAGCAGATTGTCCAGATTCTGCCCTTTACAGTATGACCTTCAACAAAACATTACCCATTCTGGGCCTCCCTTTCATCTGTAAGTGTGGATAATACCAGTTGGTTGGCCCACCCCATAAGGGTGCTTTGAGCATCAGCGATGATTAAGTTAAAATCAAAGACAAATATTAACAGAAGCCTTTTACGCACTCACAAAGCAGTCTTTAGAAGAGTTCAATACAAGGGCAATGAGTTGGAGTTTTTCTTTTCTTTTAAATAATTACTTGCTGATTACCTAACATTTTGGGGGCCAGATTCAGAAGTATTTTTCAAGCTCTGGATCTGGAATTTGTACTAATTTACATATTTTAAAGAAAATAAGGTTTACTGTTGAAGCGTCCTATACAACAAAGAAACATTTTTAGGTTAGATGAAAATGCATGTCATGAAACTAGGATTAATTTCTCTGTTGCTTAGTAAAATGCTTCTTAGGATAAAAAATATTCTACCTTTAGGTAATGAATACTCACATTTTTTCTTCAATCCTCTCTAAGTCTTTCATAGTATTTCTAGGTATTTGTGAATAGGTTTCTATTTGAAAATAAATATTGGTATTTCTGTATTATGCAAAAGAAAGGTGTTTTATTTAACTCTGCCTTTTTTTCTCATTCTATATTATAATCTGTATTTGACTCTGAATATGAATATAAGAAACGTGAGGAATTCAGACCGGTAATTGCTAACAGTTTTAACCACAGGGGAATTTGGTAGTTGGTGTCAAGTTTCCAGACAATTTATCATTAATTTGACACTGATAATATCACTGGGTATCATGTTATTATACTTTGAAGTAGAGATTTGTAAGAAATCATGTCTTTGATAAAAAAAAGGAGATGTTTATGCAATTAAAATAACAGTCCTCACCCTAAAGTTGACTCCTATTATCCATTAGAATTAAACTCCTGCCAACTCAGAAAATCCTGCAAAAGCCAAACAGCCCTTAGGACACCAGAGTCCAGCCAATGACATGCCATGAGGCCAGCAGTTCTTGCACACAGTAAGGATGTGATGATTTCCTATACTTCTAATCAGAGGTGGTCTTGGGAATACCACATGTTAATTCTGCAATGCTCTGAGGGAGTTTATAGCTTTGTTTTCTCAATAGCTAAAGTGTTAGTGCTTATCAAAGCTTACACCTCAAACTTTTAACTGTAAATGTATCTTCACTATTTATTCTCATACTGCTAGCATCAAGAAAGTATTTAAGCACATAGGGAGTTAAACTAATACAACTGGTCCTTAAATATAGTTATTCAAAAGCCATGATAGATCTACAAGAAAAAGATATGACTCAAAATGGGGAAAATACTCTAGATTGTCCCAAATTCTCAAATTTATACAGTCCTTTCTATCACTGATAAATACATCTAGTTTCCTTATCTGAGTGGTTTGCTTACTACTTTTTAGCTGCTTGTAATTAACATGAAAATATCAAATTAAAGGATATTGCAAATAAAAACATATGAACCGATTTTGTTAAATTAATTTAAGATTAATTTAATTAAAAAAATATACGAAGGACTTTCCACATAAGAATAGCATGTTTGTTTATCAGGATTAAGGGATATAATAAAGCCATTTAAATAGCTATACTTGTACCTCAAATTTAAAAAGAAAATTTAGAATAAGAGCATATATTGTTAGTAAGAGAGACATAATTAGATGTTCATAAGAAAGACTTATAATTAGAAAGAATACATGGATTTCCTTATTACAAATATAAAGTGCTGGCTATCTACATACTGAATGTGGATAAAAGTCTACAAGCGATACATTTTTGCTCAAATAAACTTATTTCATCAGGCCTCTAGTTGCTAAGGAAAACATAGGCATTCCCCTTTTACTAATGATAATTGTTCATTATCATTACACACATTAAGACTCTTCCTATGTTTCAGTTATTTATGAATTATTGTTAGACAGATTTTATAAGTCAGAAAACAATAGCAATTGTGAAATGTGGTTCAATAATTAGTTTATACAAATTATTCAAAGGCAACATTACTAAGCTCTTTTTAAAGGTGCATTGAGTTCAAAAACTACCACACTAAAAAGTAATTTATCTTTTTTCTGTAACTAGACACAAAACTATACTTATATTTCCATTAACTTTTCTACTTGCAATGCTCAAATATCAGTTTACGACAATTGGAAAGAATATTTTATAAGTAATTAATAAATTATAAAATATTATACTGTATAGCCAAAACTATATTTATATTTTAGGAATGAGTTTTAGTAGAGTTTTAGTAAATAATAAGAACATTTAATTATGGGAAGTAAGAAATGTTGATTTTATAAAGCTGAATTATTTGAGGTTGACATTTTGAATACCTTCAAATTACTCTGCAACTTGTATTTTTATACTAAATGAGAAACAGAATTCTGGACTGAAAAAATTCTTAAACTGATATTGCACCTCAATTATTTTATGAACTTAGTACATTTTATAAGCATTTTCACTTGAAATATTAAATTTACCACTTGGTTGAAAATAAAAGGCCATATAGTTCATCTTGAATACACAAACATGTAAAGGACAGGGAATTTTGTATGTTTAACAGAAATATCTTTCCTTCAGGTTTATTTTCTACCCATAACACATCTATATTTGCTACCCTATGATACAATTAAAAGTCAGAGGTCAAGGGAGGAGTCAAGATAGCAGTGTGGGAAGACACGGAGTTAGTGTCTCCCCACATCTAGGGTGCCTGCCGGCCATTGGTAGGGCACTCTGACCCCCAAGAAGATGGGAGGAACCTCAGAGTGAACCAGTAGGATGTAGGGGGGACTGAGGGGGGGGAGGAGAAGTGGAAACCAGACAAGATCGGTGCCCCTGAGGCTGGGGAGATCAGGAGAGGCAGGTGGGAGGGACTCTCTGGGAAAAGCGAGAGAGGAGCGGAGGGGGATCGCCTGGCCCACTCGGGCTGGGGAGCTTGCTGAGACCCCAAGCCAGTTTCCCCACTCCAAAGCCCCACCCAGCCTACGTGGATCCTGGGGACATAGGAGGGGGACTGGGGAGATCAGGAGTGGCAGGTGAGAGGGGCCATCCAGGAAGAGCAGGAGAGAAGCGGAGGGTGACTGTCCTGCCCACTCAGAATGGCATTACCATTGACCCTGCTCAACACCCAAACCTCACCCTTGCTTAGGCCCCGCTCTCCACAGCCAAGGCCTTCCCCCACAACCACCCTTTTTTTTTTTTGCTTTTGCTTTTTTCCTCCTCCTCCTTCTTACTACTGTGGTACTGACGTACCTTCTAGTTCTTGATTCATCTATATTTTTATTTTTACATTCTTTCTAACATATCTGTTAGTTTCCAAGTCTACTTTTATTTTTTACTTTGTTATATTGTTCTCTCATTTTATTTTTGCTGCCCCACGCAGCTTGTGGGATCTTGATTTGCAAGCCCAGGGTCGAACACAAGCTCCGGGAGTGGGAGCTCCGAGTCCAAACCACTGGACTACAGAGAACCTCAGACCCAGGAAATATTCATAAGAGTGAGGTCTCACGGAGTTCCTCATCTCAACACCAAGAGCCAGCTATACCCAGTAGCCTACAAACTGCAGTTTTGGAAGCCTCAGTCCAAACAACCAGTAAAACAGGAACAGAATCCCACTCTTAAAAAAAAAAAAAAAAAGACGGCAAAAAAAAAATGTCACAGATGAAGGTGCAAGGTAAAAACCTACAAGACCAAATAAATGAAGAGGAAATAGGCAATCTACCTGAAAAAGAATTCAGAGTAATGATAGTAAAGATGACTCAGAATCTCGGAAATAGAATGGAAGCACGGATTGAGAAAATACAAGAACTGTTTAACAAAGATCTAGAAGAACTAAAGGACAAACAAACAGAGATGAACAACACAACAACTGAAATGAAAAATATACTAGAAGGAATCAATCACAGAATAAAGGAGGCAGAAGAATGAATAAGTGAGCTGGAAGACAAAATGGTGGAAATAACTGCTGAGGAGCAGAATAAAGAAAAAAGAATGAAGAGAATTGAAGACAATCTCAGAGACCTCTGGGCCAACATTAAATGCACCAACATTCGAATTACAGGTGTCCCAGAAGAAGAAGAGAAAAAGAAAGGGTCTGAGAAAATCTTTGAAGAGATTATAGTGTAAAACTTCCCTAACATGGGAAAGGAAATAGTCACCGAAGTCCAGGAAACACAGAGTGTCCCATACAGGATAAACCCTAGGAATAACACACCAAGACACATAATAATCAAACTAACAAAAATTAAATTCAAAGAAAAAATATTAAAAGCAGCAAGGGAAAAACAAAAAATACCATACAAAGGAATCCCCATAAGGTTATCAGTTGATTTTTCAGTGGAAGCTCTGCAGGTCAGAAGGGAATGGCAGGATATACTTAAAGTGATGAAAGAGAAAAACCTACAACCAAGATTACTCTAGCCAGCAAGGATCTCTTTCAGATTCAATGGAAAAGTCAAAAATTTTTCAGACAAACAAAAGTGAAGAGAATTCAACACCATCAAACCAGCTTTACAACAAATGCTAAAGAAACTTTTCTAAGCGGGGAAACACAAGAAAAGAAAAAGACCCACAAAAACAAACCCAAAACAATCAAGAAAATGGTACTAGGAACATACATATTGATAATAACCTTGAATGCAAATGGATTAAATGCCTCAACCAAAAAGACACAGACTGGTTGAAGGATATAAAAATAAGACCCATATATATGCTGTCTACAAGAGACCCACTTCAGACCTAGGGACACATACAGACTGAAAGTGAAGGGATGGAAAAAGATATTCCATTCAAATGGAAATCAAAAGAAAGCTGGAGTAGCAATACTCATATCAGATAAAATAGACTTTAAAATAAAGACTCTTACAAGAGATAAGGAGGAACACTACATAATGATCAAAGGATCAATCCAAGAAGAAGATATAAAAATTATAAATGTTTATGCACCCAACATAGGAGCACCTCAATACATAAGGCAAATGCTAACAACCAAGAAAGGAGAAATCGACAGTAACACAATAATAGTAGGGGAGTTTAACACCCCACTTACACCAATGGACAGATCACCCAAACAGAAAATAAAAAAGGAAACACAAGCTTTAAATGACACAATAGACCAGATAGATCTAATTGATATTTATAAAACTTTCCACCCAAAAGTGGCAGAATACACTTTCTTGTCAAGTGCACCTGGAACATTCTCCAGGATAGGTCACATCTTGGGTCACAAATCAAGCTTTGGAAAATCTAAGAAAATTGAAATCGTATCAATCATCTTTTCTCACCACAACGCTATGAGATTGGAAATCACTTACAGGAAAAAAACTGTAAAAAACACAAATACATGGAGGTTAAACAGTGCGCTACTAAATAACCAAGAGATCACTGAAGAAATCAAAGAAGAAATAAAAGAATACATAGAAACAAATGATGATGAAAACACGATGGCATAAAACCTACGGGACGCAGCAAAAGCAGTTCTAAGAAGGAAGATTATAGCAATTCAATCTCACCTCAAGAAACAAGAAAAATCTCAAATAAAAAATCTAACCCTACATGTAAAACAACTAGAGAAAGAAGAATAAAGAAAACCCAAAGTCAGTAGAAGGAAAGAAATCATAAAGATCAGAGCATAAATAAATGAAATAGAAATGAAGAAAATAGCAAAGATCAATAAAACTAAAAGCTGGTTCCTTAAGAAGATAAACAAAATTGATAAACCCTTAGCCAGACTCATTAAGAAGAATAGGGAGAGGACGCAAATCAATAAAATTAGAAAAGGAAAAGGAGAAATCACAACAGACAATGCAGAAATACAAAGGATTGTAAGAGATTACTACAAACAACTGTATGCCAATAAAATGGACAACCACAAAGAAATGGATAAATTCTTGGAAAGGTACAATTTTCCAAGATTGAACCAGGAAGAATTAGAAAATCTAAACAGACCTATCACAAGTAATGAAATTGAAACTGTTATTAAAAATCTTCTAACAAACAAAAGTCCAGGACCAGATAGCTTCACAGGTGAATTCTATCAAACATTTAGAGAAGAGCTAACACCTATCCTTCTCAAACTCTTCCAAAAAATTGCAGAGGGAGAGACACTCCCAAATTCATTCTACGAAGCCACCATCACCCTGATACCAAAACCAGAAAAAGATATCACAAAAAAGAAAATTATAGACCAATATCACTGATGAACATAGACACAAAAATCCTCAATGAAATACTAGCAAACAGAATCCAGCAGCACATTAAAAGGATCATACACCATGATCAAGCGGGATTTATCCCAGGGATGCAAGGATTCTTCAGTATACGCAAATCAATCAATGTGATACACCACATTAATAAATTAAGGAATAAAAAACATATGATTGTCAAAAACAGATGGAGAAATACACCATGTTCTTGGATTGGAAGAATCAATATTGTGAAAATGGCTATACTGCCCAAAGCAATCTACAGATTCAATGCAATTCCTATCAAATTACCCATGGCATTTTTCACAGAATTAGAACAAAAAATCTTACAATTCGTATGGAAACACAAAAGACCGTGAATAGCCAAAGCAATCTTGAGAAAGAAAAACAGAGTTGGAGGAATCAGGCTCCCTGACTTCAAACTATACCACAAAGCTACAGTAATCAAGACAGTATTGTACTGGCACAAAAACGGAAATATAGATCAATGGTACAGGATAGAATGCCCAGAGATAAACCCATGCACATACAGGCACCTAATTTACAACAAAGGAGGCAAGAACATACAATGGAGGAAAGACAACCTCTTCAATAAGTGGTGCTGGGAAAACTGGACAGCTACATGTAAAAGAATGAAATTAGAACACTACCTAACACCATACACAAAAATAAACTCCAAATGGATTAAAGACTTAAATGTAAGACTATACACTGTAAAATTTTAGAGGAAAACATAGGAAAAACACTCTCTGACATAAACCACAGCAAGATCTTTTTTGACCCACCTCCTAGAGTAACAGAAATAAAAACAGAAATAAACAAATGGGACTTAATTAAACTTAAAACCTTTTGCACAGCAAAGGAAACCATAAACAAGACAGAAAGACAACCCTCAGAATGGGAGAAAATATTTGCAAATGAAATAACAGACAAAGGATTAATCTCCAAAATATACAAACATCTAATGGAGCTCAATATCAAAAAAACAAACAATCCAGTTAAAAAAAAATGGGTGGAAGACCTAAATAGACATTTCACCAAGGAAGACATACAGATGGCCAAGAGGCACATGAAAAGATGCTCAACATCACTAGTTATTAGAGAAATGCAAATCAAAACGACAATGAGGTATCACCTCATGGAGGTCAAAATGCCCATTATCAAAAAAGCTAGAAACAATAAATGCTGGAAAGGGTGTGGTGAAAAGGGAACCCTCCTACACTGTTGGTGGGAATGTAAATTGATACAACCACTACGGAAAACAGTATGGAGGTTCCTTAAAAAAACTAAAAATAGAATTATCATATGACCCAGCAATCCCACTACTGGGCATATACCCTGAGAAAACCATAATTCAAAAAGAGACATGCACCACAATGTTCACTGCAGCTGTATTTACAATAGCCAGGACATGGAAGTGACCTAAGTGTCCATCAACAGATGAATGGATAAAGAAGATGTGGCACATATATACAATGGAATACTACTCAGCCATAAAAAGAAACAAAATTGAGTTATTTGTAGTGAGGTGGATGGACCTAGAGACTGTCATACAGAATGAAGTAAGTCAGAAAGAATAAAATAAATATCATATGCTAACACATATATATGGAATCTAAAAAGAAACCAAAAATGGTTCTGAAGAACCTATGGGCAGGACAGGAATAAAGATGCAGATGTAGAGAATGGACTTGAGGACACGGGGAGGGGGGGAGGGTAAGCTGGGACGAAGTGAGAGAGTGGCATGGACTTATATACACTACCAAATGTAAAATAGATAGCTAGTGGGAAGCAGCTGCATAGCACAGGGAGATCAGCTCGGTGCTTTGTGACCACTTAGAGGGGTGGGATAGAGAGGGTGGGAGGGAGACACGAGAGGGAAGAGATATGGGGATATATGTATATGTATAGCTGATTCACTTTGTTATAAAGCAGAAACTAACACAGCATTGTAAAGCAATTATACTCCAATAAAGATGTTAAAAAAAAAAAAGAACCTAGAATAAAAAAAAGATATTTTGAAAATTAAGAACAAAGTTGGAGGACCTAATCCACCTGATTTCAAGAATTACTGTAAAGCCACAGTAATCAAGAGAATGTAGCATCAATATAACGGTAGATATAAAAATAGAATAGGTAGAAGAAATAGACGACCCACAAAACATTCACATACATAATCATTCAATACTCTCTCAAGGTGCCAGTGTAACTCAGTTAGGGACAGATTTTTTACAAAAGAAAAAAAAAAGAAGCATACTGAACTATATACCATGTGATAAAAATGGAAATCTTTACCCATGTCTAACACAATCCACTCCATTTACCTCCATACAGAATATTCAATACACAAACATGCACACTATAATATGGAGTTGCAGAAAATTTTTACATTGAGATATTCTTCAGCAAAAAAATGGAATAAACTACTGATTCACATAAAACGCTATGCTAAGCAGAAGTCAGATGCAAAAATAGAAACATTCTATATAATTACCATCTTTGTAAAGCTCTAGACAAGGAGAAAAAAACCTTTATACCAGTAGTTATTCATATGCAAGAACAAATACGTTTTGTTCAGGTAAATATTTTACTTTGGGTCTTTGATTATCCTATGTATGTAAGTAAATCTTTATAAACTTAAGACAGAATTCTTTGACCTGTGGTTAAATTAATTGTGTTACTTTTGTCCACTTTTTAAACCATTGGAGTCTCAAGGATTACCACATGTTGTGGTATGTGACACTTCTTATAACAGTGATTTGGCTAAAAAATCTGGAGCAAAAACAATCACAGAAAATTGGTTGTGCTTTTCATTTGGTCAACAATAAATATCTCCAATCAGGAGATTTTGCCTGGGATGACACTAAAAATATTAATGTCTATGTGTATGAACGTTATCAAAATTCTTCCTCCCATTCCTCTCCTCTTTTTTTTGTACTACTATAGATGACAGTCTGCTGTTGTACTGGATAGGGAGCTACAGATTTGAAGAAATTAAGAAATAAAAGGTAGCAACTTTGCATAGATTAGTATTTGGTGAGAAGAAAAGACAGGGAGAGACAAGAATCAGGAAATAGTGAGAGCAAAGGGAAAGAAACAACCTAATAAGTGGCTGAGAGAGGGGTTTGGGAAATATAAATAAATGAGATATGAATGGAAGAGCTAACTTGATGTGGAACAACATCCAGCAGGGGGACTTCTAAAGAGATTTTGCTGTGTATCTTGTGTTATCATTTTCCTTTCTTGAGAGATCCTCCATATAAAGCTACATTAATTTTCACTTAAAAAATCAGATTTATATTTATTTTGATCCATTCCTATGCAGAGATTTCCTCAAATAGCTCAATTTCATTTGTATCACTCATATATTGGGTTATGATATGGCATTAAAAATTTAGGCATTTCAATGCATTTATATCTATTCATCAGACACTGACCCTCTCACTCTTGGTTGTGAGTTTTTGAAATTCTAAAAATTCTGTCTAATTTATTTTCAGTTCAGTAGTTCTGTTAAAAAATCCACTCATAATAGTTAACAGTTAGAAACAATTATACCTCCTACAATAGGAAAATTGTTGAGGAAATAAGATTGGTTAAAAAAACAGTGTATATATACTAAAAGCAAAGATTATAAAAATTGATAACTATGATGATGTACTTTTTACTAATTTGCAGAGTTAAAAACAATCATGAAATCATTGCCAAAAACCTTAAAGATCCCATCAAACAAATCACATAACAAAAACTTATAGACTGTTTTATTCTTTCCTTTGTTTCTAACTTCATAGCTTCCTCTTATTGAGAAAGTAAGGCAAACTCATTACAAGAAAATCAGAAAATACGGATGCAACAGAAGAACATACAGAGCAATCATAATCTCAGTTATCTTGTGTTGGGTTTGGTGATTATCATTCTACATCATTTTATTTGTATATTATGATCAGTATTATTATTACATAGAATCACATTGCACAAGCAATGCATAAATTTACCACAACCCAAAGCCTCTGAATGTGAGGCTGTTAGGGTTTGCTTTGGCCTGGTGTGAGATGATTTAATGACTAGGACTGGGAGTGGTGTACACCAACTTGCTCTCATTCCATTGGCCAGATTTTAGTTACATGGTTGTGTCTAGGGCCCAGGGAATTGAGGAATGTGGTCCATCTGTACTATGGTGCTTCTAGGTTTCCCCAACTGTGAACAGAAAGCACAAAATAGAATAGTTGCCTAAAACTTAACATTTGAAAGGTAAATTAAACAAACTAAAAAATAAATAATAAACTTATTTAAAATACAGAACAGTACAAATTTCTCCAACTAGTTTGCTAAAAATAAGATGAGTGAGGGTGATCATTTTTGACCAACCATAATTATAACTGCCTTGTTATACATTGTAAAGTACAATTTAATCAATTCTTTCGATTTATTCTATGCATATTTATTCTATATAGTTTTTTAAAACATCTAATGTACCCGTTGTACTGCCTGTATTTATAAAGAAAGAAGCAGGTCTCAGGAACTTAAAAATTAAACAAAAATATCATGAATAAAAGAAGTTTTTCTTTAATTTTCAAAGATTTCCTCACAGGGGGAAAAAACCTTCAGTTGAAGCAGAGTTTTATTATCCTTGATGTTCAGTTTCTTCTTGTTATTTTTTCCTACAGCAAAGAATTCTGATAGAGTCAAATATAATTAAACAAAATGAGAAATTATTTCCATCTATACAAAGAATGCCAAACAATATTTGAATTTATATGTAACCTTGGATTGTTATTTATCTTTTATATTCAAGCCATGCCTATTAATTAGTTTGTAAATTTTGTCATGACTGTGACCCTGTCACTGAAGATGGTGATTTTTTTAAAATACCACTGTGTCAGGCTTTTTTTCTCTCTTGCCCTGGTGATGGCAGATAAAATTAGAATTGGAATAGTTCAATCTGGACAGTGGTGTGGATAAACATAAAGATAGAGAATGCATCTCATAAACCTAGGATCTCTAAGGACTGAAGCATCACCTTGTTCACTGCTATGTCCTTGGCACTTATTATGTTTCCTACCACAGAGTAATTAATAAATGTTTGGTAATGAGATACTAAATAATATTTTTTGCCCTGCTGGCTTTGAGAAGTGTATTTTAAGCTTTTGGTTTGGAAATAAATGGTATACCTCTTCGGCAATGGTTTTTGCTGTATTTGGAAAGAGGCAGTAATTTATAGTGGTGAAATAGGTTTATTATGGGGATAGACTGCCTGGGTTCAAATCCCTGCTCTGCCACTTATAAGCTGTATGATCTTGGGAAAGATGCTAACCTCTGTGTAAAAATTTTTCAACTAGAAATGGAAGACAATAATAGCCCATATCTAATATGGCTGATGTGATAATCTAATGTGTTTATACAAGTACTTAAGACACAGTAAGCACTAAAGTATCCTTCTTAGCTCATTTAATGAAACCTGTAGCTAAATTAAGTGTACCTACTTCCTTGTTTTTGAGTGACTCCAAATATATGTAATACAAAATTGTTAGTGTTTTATAAATTAAGCAGCAGTATTTCTTTAAAACACTTTAAAAAATTAAGTATTTGATGGTTTTCATTTCTCAACCATTTTGTGTTTTTCTTTTAGTAGAATTATCCTTCTAGATAGCTTTCCTGTGTCAATCAAATGAGTTCACTTGCTATCATGTTTTAGAAACAATAGTAATAAAAAGATAGTCTTAACATTTGAGAAACTGATAATATTAATTATAAAACTTTTACCCAAACACAGGGGGAAGGATATAGTTTTCATGGGTGTTGTACAATGAAAATATAAAGAACATGAAGAGATTTCTTTTAATACAGTAGTATATTTTTATACTCCACTTCTTTAGAAATTATGGATATAGATTCTATTTGGGTTTGTGTATCAAAGTAATTTTCCAGAGTAGAAATCTTTCTGATAGTCATTTTTATTCATTTTATTTGTTTGGATTCACCTTTTCAGGGAACAATTACACACTGGTTTCAGGATTTTCTCTGTTGGATGAACATAGTAAACCCAATCCCCAGGTTGCTGAAGTGGAGAGGTAACTGCTAATGTCATCAGAACTAGGAATGTGAAGCTGAAAGTGGTGACATATAAACAGTGTGACGAGTCATTTTCCATATAGTAATGTTATTCAAGGGTCTCTAATGAGTTCCTTTAGAAAAACAATAAAATGACTTTCCATTGCATAAACTGGTCATCTTTTTTAAAAGAGAATATAACTTTGTCATTCTGAAAGTTGGAAAATTGACCTTATTCTATTTTCAGTTAGAAGTGTAATCAGTAGAATGTAGTGATGGTGACAACCCTCCTGAGGTCACATTATTATTATTCTCATTCTGCTACTTTAGACAAAAGTTGATATGAAGATTTAGGGACTTTACATGATAGTTCAAAAGACTCCAAGAAAAGAAATCTGTCACGTTTAAACTAAGAAGACTGTTTCAATGAACACATTTTATATGATTATGTTTTCCTGAATTGTTAGATTTTTAGATATAGTCCTATAAAACTACCTCTTATTCCTATTATCCTAAGATATAATACAAAAATTCAAACAAATTTAATGAAATGAGCAATTAATCATAGTCCTTCTGAAATATTCACATCACAGACTATTATATCCATCTGCAAATTATGTGTTTATTTGAGATCTCTATTAGACGGATATTGCAATTCTCAGGTAACAACCAAATGAGGACAAGATAATAGTATATTCTTAGAAATTTGTTATATGGATTACAAAAAAATTATAGCAAGAATAATAGCTCTCCAATGATTGGATAGTTAAAATAATTTCCAACTGATGTAAAAGAATATTAACAGTATGGTTAAGAACATAGATTTCTGAGCTACAGAGACTTGGACTAATGTCTTTAGTTCTACTTATCAAGCACCAGCAAATAAGTTTTTCCAAGTAATCTAGCCCCTCTATTTTGTTTCTTGATCACTAAAAGTAGGATAATGATATCATAATGATATCATAATGATACAGTGAAACTGTTATGATGACTGTATGAGATAATTTTCTAGATTTAATGAAATTATAACTGACTAGTCCAGAGAAATCTCTTTCTAATTCACAATCATGAAGATTTATCAGAGGGGTGTTTGCTTTTAACCCAATTATAGTTATTTCTTCAATTGGAGAAGATATTTTTACTTCCAATATTAAGTTAGTTTTTATGATAATTAACTAATAACTAATGAATCACCATGAAATAGGGTGAAACTAAAAATTTTGTGACTGGTAAGATATTGGGCATGATCAAATCAAAATAGATGTCGAGTATGAACTGCCAATAAGCGAGAACTGTTAGAAACTACATGAATATCAGCCCCCCAAAAGATAAATACATAGAAAAAGAAAATATGCCATATTAACAAAACGAAGATAAGCATGTTAAGAGTTTCTATTGAAAAGTGTCCTTTGACATCATGATTTTTTTTTCCTGTGTTTTGTTTTGTTTTTGTTAGGGGCTTTTGGGAAGTCTAATATACTTTGTGATAGGTGGATCTTGCTTAAGACGACAGCTGTCAGTTGTCAAATGAATGCACAGAAAAAACTATTTTTATTTTTACAAGTGTATCTGTAGTAATACTATTAATAATTCAACTGAAATTAAAGAAATTCTCTTTTTCTATAATGTAATTATTGTTACATGGAGCTTCTTACCAATTCTACTTTCTTTCTCCAATTAAAAAAAAATTTATTACTCAAAACCCATGATTTACATCAGAGTTCACTCTTGGTATTGTACATTCCGTAGGTTTTGACAAATGTATAATGACGTGTATCCACAATTATAGTATCATATAATCCTCTGTATTCTGCCTATTCATCCCTCCCTCCCCCACACACCCTGGCAATCACTGATCTGATCTTTTTACTATCCCCATTGTTTTGTTTTATCCAGACTGCCATATAGTTGGAATTGTACAATTCGTAGCCTTTTCAGATTGACTTCTTTCACTTCGTGATATGCATTTAAGATTCTTCCATGTCTTCTCATGCTTTGATATATTTATTTTTAGCACAGAATAATATTCCATTATCAGCATGTACCAAAGTTAATTCATTCATCATTTAAGGACATTTCGTTTGCTTCCAAGCTTTGGAAATTATGAACAAAGTTGCGATAAATGTACATGTGGAGGTTTTTCTATGGACATAAATTTTCATCTTTTATGGGTAAATACCAAGAAGTACAATTGATGGATCATATGGTAAGAATACGTTTAGTTAAGTAAGAAAATGCCAAACTGTCTTCCTAAATGGCTATACCATTTTGTATTCTCACCAACAATAAATGAGAGTTTTTGTTACTCCATATCCTTGCCAGAATTTGGTACTGCCCAGTGTTTGGGATTTTTGTCATCCTTATAGGTGTGTAGTGTTATTTCATTATTGTTTTAATATGCAATTCCTTAATGACTTATGATCTTGAGTATCTTTTCATATGCTTATTTGCCATCTGTATACCTCTTTGGAAAGGTATCTGTTTGAGTCTTCTGCCCATATTTTGATTGGATTGTTCATTTTCTTATTGTTTAGTTTTAAGAGTTCTTCGTATGTTTTGGTTAACAGTCCTTTATCAGATATGTCTTTTGCAAATATTTTTTCTAGTCTGCAGCTTGTTGTCTTATTCTTTTGACAATGTCTTTTACAGAGTAAAAATTTTGAATTTTAATGAAGTCCAGCTTATTAATTTTTTCTTTCATGGACTATGCCTTTAGTGTGTACCTAAAAAGTCATCATCATTTGCAAGTTACCTAGATTTTAGCCTATATTATCTTTTAATAGTATTATAATTTTCTATTTCACATTTAGGTCTGTGACCCATTTTCAGTTAATTTTTGTGAAGGATGTAGAGTCTGTGTCTAGATTCACTTTCGTGCATGTGGATGTCCAGTTGTCCCAGCACCATTTATTGAAAAGGCTATCTTTTTATCATTGTATTGTATTTTCTTCTTTTTCAAAGATCAGTTAACTATATTTATGTGGGTCTATTTCTGGGCTCTCTATTGTGATCCATTGATCTATTTTCCTATTCTTTTGCTAATACCACACTGTCCTGATTACTGTAGCTTTATGTAAGTTTTGAAGTTGGGTGGTGTCAAGTTTTTGACTTTTTTCTTCTGCTTTAATATTCTGTTGGGAAAGGTTTTCTTTTTTTAATTTAATAAAATATAGACTGAGAATTGTTTTTCAGGTATATTTTATATTCCAGAGCAAGAATTGGCAAACTTTTTTACTAAAGAGTCAGACAGTATATATTATAGGCTTGTGAACAATATGTTCTCTGTCTCAATTATTTAACTCTGCTTTTTCAAGTGAAAACACCTTCAATAAAATATAAATGAATTATAGATTGGCTGTGTTACAATAAATTCTGATTGCAAAACCAGGTGCTGGGCCAGATTTGGTCCAAGGGCCACAGTTTGCTGAATCCCTGTTTTAGACTATGACTTCCTCACCAGCAGGAACATCTGTGGGAAAGGGACCATATGTGTTTTGTTTACTACCTTGTAACTGGTACCAAAGTTCTTGGCACATAGTATGGACTTAATAAGTGTATGGTGAAGAGATAAATACAAGAATATTTTTTCATTGGAAACATTTATTAATATTTTAGTTCTTAAAAATGATATTTTACCTATTATTTAGTAGTGTTGATCCTATCTTCAGCAAAGCTTAAACTTCATTAAAACGATTCTGGTTATAAGAAGCTAATGATTAATGTATATCCCTCAGTGAGAAGAGTATTATTGCATATTACTCTGTGAATAATATATACAGTCATCCACAACTACTGGTAATAGTTTGTACAGCTTGATGGGTCTATAACATAAGAAGAAAAAAATCGATACTATTCCCATTAGGTAACCTTAATTTCTATGTTTAATACCGATGACTCTATGTAAGATTTGTAATGGAAAAATACATTTAGCTAAAATACATATTATATAAACAAGTTTCTCATGCCTCTGAAGTAGATACTCTCAGCCAAACATAAGATACAATGCTGACATTTTTCAGTAAATTTTGTTGTATAAGTGAGAGGTTTCTTCTGAAAACTAAGTTTATTTCATATTTTAATTTAGCATTTCAAAATGTCTGCATAAAGTTATCTAGAAGCACATTTCTGTAAATTACAGCCTATTTTAGTAGTCAATTGTAGTATTAATATTCATATTTCATTCTAGCCTGCTGATATTCTTTATTCTAATCAGAATATGCAAACCTTTGTTATTATTCACTGTTAACATCCCGTTAACAAATCACATGGGAAAAAAATGTTTAGCACATTGAGAGTGCAATCTGAAAGGAGGATTTTGTTCTTGTGGGATCCGAGAGGCATACTGGTATAGATAATCAGAAATAGGAAATTATCTAGAAGAGTTTTGTTTTTGCTCAGGAAAAGTTATATTTGTGGATTATAATTTTATTTATTAACATAGATACATATGAGAAATACCAGTTTATAAAAATCATGTGGGAGTTTTACTTTTAATAAAATTAATTTTAATAATTATGTCTCAGTTAGAAAATGGAAATTTTTCTTAGCATACCAAGTTTCACTTTATGATTAAAATTTACACTGTAAAATCTTTAATTCTTATATTATTGAATATGAGAATAATCATGGAGCTTGCAGGAGCCCCAAGAGTATCTAAAAATTAACACAATATCTTCTCTGTGGATTATAAAATTACCATAGTTATTGGTGTCATTTTTGCCCATGAAAAAGCAATACAAATGACTGATGGTAAAAATTCTTGGGCCAAAGTCTCTGCAATGGCCATTGAATATCCAAGCAAATATCTTAGTGGATTTCATTCATGTCAAAGGGGATCCACTACTTTAGGTAAATTCCTCAAGTACAGTAAGCTAATTGGACTTGTCTAATGTTAACCATTTGTTTCCATAGTAGCATATTTAGACCTATGGTAAATAAAGCCTTTATCTATACCTTACATTGCTAATGAACAATAGCCAGAAATGTTAAAGAGTAAAAACAAAGATTTAATATAGTCTATTAAACTATATTTTAATTATGTTTTAACAAAAAGTTTCTTAATGATGCACAACCGCAAGTTACGACTGCCCGATGTTTACTACTGTGGCACTCCATCCAACTTTCCGGCCCTGACCTTATTATATATGAGTCCTAGTTTCCTATCTCTCAAGCAATTTATAGGTTATTTCCATTTGCACATGCTGCCTTTGCCTCGAAGTGCATGTACCTGGGGCGCGGTATTCAGCCTTTTGCAGCTTGAGGTGGGATGTGTGGGGACTGAAATTCCCATCTGCGAGCTGTGGTTGTGCATGAGAATACACCCTTCGTGGTACCCCATCTCCGGATGTTCTCAGCTCTGTGCGTTCAGTCCCCCAGGAACCGTGGACTTTAATTTACCTTGTTAAGTTCAGACCACCTCTTCTTTCCTCTCTCCTGCCCATTTCCCTGTTTTGTTTTGTTTTTTTTTTTAAAGTTGAAAAACCATTTATTTCACCGGAAAGAAAAAAGTGATCCAACTCTATGTGTCTACCTGCCATAAGCCTTTGGGTCAAAAAGACTCAGGAGCAGTGACACTCTCACAACACTCACTGGAAGCAGGAGGGGGGGATACAGCACAACCCCCACCAGTTTCTGCACACAATGAGGCCTGCTGGGAGAACAGAACATGATGGGAAGCTACAGAAGTATCGAAGGACAGAAAGAACAAGTTTAAAAATTGACGTCATAATTTTCCTTTCTCTCAGCATTCCTATCTCCTAATAAGTAAGGCTAGAAAGGTTAAGTTTTCCTTTAGGGCAAGTCCAAACAACAATTATAGGTGCCTCAAAAATTTAACCTTCCCTATGATCTGCACTGAAATATTCTGTGGGGGTCTAGACTCCAGTTCTTCATAAAGAATATATCCAGTGAAAAATAATACTAATTTAACTTTAATCCTCAAAATATCACAAGGGTTAATATTAACTACACTTTATTGATATAGGAACTGAGGCTTAGAGGGCTTTGTCAACTTACTCAAAATTGCATTGCTGATGGGACTGTAAAAGGCTATTGAAAAAAAAGTAGCAGGTATTAAGGGAGAAAAAGGAGAAAGGGATATCTATGAGAGAGACAGAGTATACAATTGAGAGAGTAGAGGAAAAGAGAGTGAGGCACTGCATATGCCAACCAAGCAATGTTATCAAATACTGGTAATATTAAATATTAATGCTATTAAATAGTGAAGAATATAGGACATTTTTCTCTTCCTTAAACTTTTTTTAATTGACCAATTTGAATTCATTGTGATTTTCTTTGATTTAGTTAATATAACTGTTTATCTATTATGTAAGAATTTTTATAATTTTTAGTATTTTGATTATGTTTTTTGAAATGTTTTTCCTACATTGATTGGTCATTTCAACACTTCTAAAGCAGCACGGTCCTGTAGAACTTTCTGCTGTAATACAGTAGTCAGTCACTTGTAACTATTGAAATGTGGCTGGTGAGATGGAAGAAATGAATTTTTGGTTTTGTCTAACGTTAATTAATTTAAATTAAAACTTTCTGTATTGCATTCTGATAAGTGATGATAATAGTCTCTTACCTAGTCTATGCTACCACAACAATCTGAATATTATTTTATTCCTCTTATTACTGTTTACTTTATGGTTTGTGTGTGTGTGTGTGTGAAGGTATGTGATTTGGGGTTCTACAGGAAGTGCAAAGATTTATTGGGAGTAACACCTGGTTTACTCCTTTAGAGGAGAGGGAGTAAGAGTAGATTGGGAAATCCTACAGGCTGTGATGCAGCTGAAGAACATGTGATAGGAGAGGGAGAATGGGTAGAAAGAACTCAGGCTGCAGTAAAGTTCTGAGAAAATCTGAGCCAACCCAATGGAAAATTCAAGAGCAAAGATGACCCTTCAGAGGAGTCCTGTTTTGGGCAGAAATTAGTACTCCCAACAGATTCAGTTGCCAGGGAATTACCTGGGGAGAAAGTAGACCTAGCTCTTAGGCTACAGTGGATTTTGAGGCAGCTGGAAGATCACTGGCTTCCTTACTATAAATTCTCTTATGTGGGATCTGAGCTGTATCTCTCCATGCTGCCAGAATAACCCCTTTTGCTCTGCAGACCGTATTCGATATACATGTTTGGGGTGCAGCTCCTCCAAGGTTCCCATGGGTCTCTTTTCCCAAGGGCAAACTCAGAAGAGGTAGGTTAGTGGAAAGAACTGCAGACCTTACCCTGCAAGGCCTTTGGGCTTTAACTGGTACTCATCTTCTCACACCTACTACGCATTCTAAATTCACATCACCCTCAACTATCACCTTAACAGATCTTGGCAGCATTTCTGGGGATGTGACCCAAACCATCATGTCTAAGGAATCTGAGCCTGTAGTAACCATAACCTTCTCAGGCTAGTGTTGTCACACTTTCCATTCACAATCAAAATTTGACAAATGAGTATCAAGAAAGCCCTGGTTGATTCTGAGTTCTGCATATTTTCCTCTTTGTCCTCACTGTAAAACAGCAGCTTTGCTTGTCCTGCTTATGAGAGTCAGTGAACTTTGCCACAACAGGGATCCTTTTCTCATCAGCTGGTCATTTGACACGGGAGTCCAAAGGGCACTGTAGAGAGTATAGGGAGTTCAAGGGATTTGGGGGCTGACCGGTGAAACAGATATAACCAAGAGGTAGGAATGTACAACAAGTTTTACTGGGCAGTGTTTGGACAGATGGTTGCATGAGAGGGAACGTCTCTCACAGCATGAGACCATACAAAAGAAGAAGAGAATCAGAGAGGGTTTACATGTCTAGGTGATGTCACAGCAGCAGAGCAAGGAGTCTCTGGGTCAGAGAGCTCTGAAGGGCAGTAGTAGTTTAGTCTTATAATCGCAGACTCTTTCTTGTCAATGACCAGCAGATGCTGGGTGTAATTTAGTGGAACAGGCAAAGCAAGCATACCCCACATAACTAACAAACTGGGCCATTTTTAAAAATGAGATTTTAAAAATATCTATTTGGTGCAGGTGGTTTTTGAGCTGATATGTCTCAACTGCCTGTGAATAAATAAATAATTTAGGGGCCAATATACAGGATCCATTGTTGTTATCATTTATATAGCAGACAACTATAACTTTTTGTTAAATAGGGCTCTTGCTGTGTCCCCTGGTAAGAGTACACCCCCTTTGTGACCCAGACCTCTGACCCTACAGAACACACAATTGTGGCAACAGGAAGCAAAAAGATTCCAATGGGTCTTTGAGAGTAATGATAAGTGGGGTTGCTCTTGTTTCCATCCGTTTGTTCTCAGCTTCATTTATTCTTCCACCTGGGAACACTGCTCCATTCAAATGTTTCTGATTCTGTGAGTATATTACATCCCACCCTCCCAGGGTACTGCCTCCATGCTTGTGCCTCATCAGCTCCTTCAGTAGACCATTCTGGAGCCACCTACTTCTGGATAGTGTGGCACTTCCTTTGTCTGCTGTTTGATATGTCTGCTGTTTAAGTGCTATATTGTGTGGAATTCCATGTCTATGGGTCAGATATCCTATATGCCCTTGGATGGTGGTGCTGTCTGAGGCTCTTCATGTCAGAAAGGTAAATCCACACCTGGAATATTTATCTATTCTTGTCAGAATGAACCTCTGGCTCATACAGGATAGAAGGAACTTGATGTATTTGACTTGCAACCATGTGGCCAAATTGGTTTCTTTCAGGAATGGTGCCAACTAGGAGCCTGGCATTAGTCTGTTTGGCTGGTAAATTTGTCACATATCTGTGGCAATAGCTAGCTCAGTTTTGGTAAGTAGGAGTCCATGCTACCTACAGTAGCATCCAGGAACTTTCTCAAAAAACATAATTCTCTGATGGAGGTACAAAGGCCTTGCTCCAGATTTTCAAGAACCTTTGTTGTGATTCTCCCACAGAGTTTTTTCATAAACTCCACATTGAAATATTTCCTCTTACTGACAACCCCAATAGGCTCTGCCAGGTTGCATGTTCCAAACAGCAGGGCTGCTTGGGTCATAGCCTGAACCTACTGTCTTTTGGCCTTACTTAGATCTTTTCATGCCACATAAACTGTGGGTCAGAGCAGTATTACTAGGTATGAAATGCTGGCTTTAGAAACCAAGAGGCCCAGTAACTGTTGTGCTTCCTTCTTTGTATTAGAGGATGCAAGATGCAATGAACTATTTGTCTTTTACTTTGAAGGGAATGTCTTAGCATGCTCTCCAGAACTTTATAGAAGTGGTAGGCTTGTAAAACTTTGTCAGATTTATCTCTCATCTCTGAAGCACACATTTTTCATCAATGCTTCTAGCAGGTTAGACACCTCTTGCTCATCCTGCCTTATAATCCTAATATTATTGATGTAATTGAGCAATGTGATATTCTTTGGGATGTCCAGACACCCAGATCACTTTGAATTGAAAGCAGGAGAGTTACATAGCTATAGGGCAAAACAGTAAAGGAACATTGTTGACTACTCTATGAATGCAAACTATATTTGATCCTTTCTGCAGGTTGGAATAGAAAAGAAAATATTTGCCAAATCAATAGCCATATATCACATACCTGAAGCCCTTTTAATTTACATTAGCAATGATGCCACATTCAGCATGGAGCTGTAATCATGGCTACTAACTGTTTTAGCTTGTTCTAGTCTACAATCATACTCCAGGATTCATCTGGATGCCATTGTAACCAGGCTGGTAGGTTAAATACACATATGATGGAGATCATCAGCCTTGCATTCCTTAGACTAATGTTGGTGCTAATCTCTACCACTCTGTGGAAGGGCCCATGACTCTGACTGTAATTCTCCTTAGAGACTGCAGTGCATTAGCTGCGCACCAAGTCTGCTATGGGAAGGGCATCTTCCCCTGTGAGCCTTTCAAGGTAAAGCCTTTGTAATTGTCTGTAGTCAGGCTGATTGATCACACAGAAAGTTATGATCTGGAGCTAGACTTCTGAAACCATTTGGCTGTCCCTCCAATGTGGTTAAAGTAACTGAAGCCCTCTGACTTCTGGCAGCCTACAATCTAGCCTCAAATGCTTCAGAACTCAAAAATCCCCACTGCTATTAATGAGCCAAGTAACTATATCTCCCAACCTCAACCCTGGGCAGCAGCAGAGATCCAAAACCGAACTTCTTAGTGAAGCTGGTGTCCTCCCACCAGCATAAGCCTCATGGCCTTATTTAATGATATATCCTCTGAGCCTTCCTGTGGAACAAAATCTTCTGGTGTTTCTCTGACCCTACATAATATAGCCACTCCTGCATGCCTGTATCCCTGGGCCATTTTCTCCTCCATCTGAGATGAGAACTTAAGCATTTCAACTTCTTTCAGTATAGGCCATTACTTTCTCCAGACTTCTTAGAGCCTCTCTAGAGGTGAGTTTACCTTATTTGCTGGGGTCCCTGCTAGGGAGGTAAATCATCTATTGCAAAAGAGTGTTCCCAAATCAATGAACTCTTGCTCATTTAGTTTTATGTACTAAATCCATTGATCAAGCAATCTCAAAATTCAATCCCACTGGTGCTACCCACATCCTTGCTGGTACTTGCTAGCCACTTTGATGTGTAATCTCTTCTTTACATAACTAGGCCCAGAACATGTCCAGCTTGCATATCTTTGTTTTAATATTAGTTATTGGCCTGGAAGCTAGGAGGGAAGGTGAGAGCAGCTTTGCCTTGTGCACAAGAGGTCTCTCTTTGCAGTGTATTTCCACATGGGGTAAGTGCTACTTCTTATTAGCAAGAGCTGAACTTCCTCTTGAGTCTGAGGGTTCAGAGGAATCACTGGAGCCACAATCATATTGGGATCCATCCAGATGTTTCCACCTGATATTTAAGAGTCCCAGGTTTTCTCTACCATGGTTCTGACTTTAGCATAACAGGCTTGTCTCAGCTGACAAATCAATCTTTGAAAGTCTGAAATTATAACTATTAAATTCTGAATATGTCATCAGTGGTGTCCTCCTACTACAAAAGATAAGGGCTACTAGGAGAAATAGTCTAGAAAATGTTCCGCTCTCTTTCAAAAATCATTTTTACTGGTTGATAACCGCCTTCAATTCTATTGTCCCCCTGGAAAGTGTCAATGTACCTTAGTAATAAACAGACAACTCCAGTATATTTATAGGTATTATTGAGTTGAGTGGTTAGAAAATTATTTCTTTGATAGTGACATTTAATATGAGGACTAAATTATGTAGATAAACCAGGCATACCTAGATCAAGGAGAAAAAAACTCTAACCATATGAAAAAAACAAATGGAAAGTCATGCAATGGAAAAAGAGTTTGGTAGGCTCTAGGAACTGAGAAGAAACTAGTGTAAATTAAGAATACTAGATAAAAATTAGAAACCGAAGAAGGAGGCATATTACGTAATTTCCTGCAGGCTTAGGTGGAGAATTTAATTTTACTCTATATGCCAGGAATAGGCAACAAATTATTTTAGTCGGATGAATTATCTGATTTGATTCTCTCTATTAAATGATTAATTTGTTGTTTGGTTAATGAATGCAGTGGCAGTACCTTTGTGTTAAATGATAATTATCTCTGCTTATCATTGGTCTTGCACAAAGCCCATGGTGTTAGCTTTGTTTTCTTCCTGATTTGTTTAGTAGAATGTGATCTTCTTGAGGACAAGGGATGTCTTATTCATTTTTGTATCTTCAGATTTTAGCTCAGTTCCAAGCATAAAATATGAGTTCATTAAATTTTTTTTGAATAAAGAAATGAAATACTAATTTAATAGAGTGGAAAAGTCTAATAATGCTTACTGAGTATATTCATTTGGCAGGTGGTGCCCATTTTTTAAGTGACAAATAAGGAGTTATCATTTAGTATTGAAAATTAGATTTAAAAAAGTAGAAGAGTACAGAATCTGAAACTCACCCCAGGCCATTGGAAGCATAGAAACATTACTGGTTTCTGATTCGTGGGTCATATTTCTCACTCTTTTTCATACTTGTTTCTAAATAAGGCATATAAGGTATTTACTAATTCTCAGTCACCAGGTCTAATCAACATTACCACATCTTCATTGCATACCTATCTAATTTTTTACTGCTAGCCTGAATGCTTTCTCTGAGAACGCTTGGCTACACATTCAACAGCCTGAAAATACTGTGGAATTGACACTCATTCCTCAGAAGCAGACCTCAATGAAAGACTGAAAGAAGACAGGGTAGGCATACTGTAGCTCACTCCCTTTCAGCAGGATAATTCCTATGTACATGTTTCATTCTGTCTCCTGGACTTCCCCAGTGGGATTAGGTGCCAAGTACTCACAGTGGTAACCTGACGGATAACAACACATTTTCAGTATACAGTTGTCACTTGGTATCTGCAATATTGGTTCCAGGACACCTTCCCCAACACCAAAATCTGTGGATGTTCAAATCCCTTATATAAAATGACTTGGTAAAGTCGGCGCTCTGTATCTGTATCTGCAGATTGGGAATGCACAGATAGAGGGCCAGATGACTGTAATATGATAAAGAATAAATATTATATTTCATAAGGTTCTGTAACTCAAAAATCTGAAAAAAAATCTATTTTTAACTAAATTAGCTTAATATCTTGACAACACATGTCATAGGAAAATTAATTTACTAATTATAAGCAGTAGATCAAGGAAATAAGTAAAGAAATAAATCTACAGTTCTTAAAAAATGAAATCTACTTTTTTCTGTTAAAATGAGATGGGTAATTAAGGCTTCAATTTGTTCCTTTCTATTAGGTATAGCTAAATAAAAACAGCCCTTTGAATATAGTATCCAAATTCTAAATTTTGCTTAGGGTTAAGGCAAGTGAGGTGTGTCCAGTTTTAAGGTCCGAACTTCTGACCTTTCTGATTTAAATTTGTTTAAGCATGCATCAAGTATGCATCCTAATTTTAGGAAGCAGATCAGAATTGCTGATCAGATATGCACCCACACATATGCGCACACACACATACACACAAATGATAATTTCTAGTAGCAGCAGTGGTGTTGGAAAGCAATTCAGTTGTGCATGGTGGGAATATAAATTGTGACAAACTTTTGAGAAAATATCTGATAGTGTAAATTACCTTTATACATCAAACCATGTGCATTACCTTTACACATTAAACCTGATTTTAGAATTTTAACATACATGATAACATTATGCATATACCTTGTTAAACTGTAGTGGGAGAACATGAGTAAGAAATTAAATGTCCATCAGTGAGGAATAGTTGACCTTTTCTATATCCATTCAATGGAATTGTAATGCCACACATTCATGTCAAGCCATCATAGCTAAATATAAAAGCAGGTTGCACAAGTGCATACATGAAAGGAGAGAGAAGGGATGAGAGGAGTGGGGAAGAGGTGGAAGGGGAGGAGAGGTGAGGAGAGAGACAACTGAAAAAAGTATCAAAGAAAAAAAAGAGATAGCTACTAAAGCACCCAAACTGGTACCTTCAGGGCCAAGATGAGAGGCTGACAGAAGACTCTTTTTAAAAATCAATACCATAATCATACTTAAAAAAATCTAAAAACAGACAAGCAAACAGGAGTGTAAACAGAACATACACATGGATTTCTTAATGAAGGTATTAAGAACCCTCATTTAAATATAGAATTTGAATAAGGGAAGCAAACAAGCTTCTTCCTCTCTCACTCAAATATATAATTATAAACATAGTCAACATTTAACATGTTCAACCCCTGAAAATCCATCAATCCTTGTTTTGGGGGACCTTTTTATTATCCATGTAGAATATATTATTCACTTTAATAAATTAATAAAGAGAGCTTTGGTAATGTTTTCCTCCTAAATTCCTTGGGTAGACAGCAATTACATATTCAAAAAAAGAGGTCTTTGTGAACTCAAAACCTTTTGTGAAACCATTTTATAAAATGTATTTTAACAATGAAATAAAAAATGACCTTTTTTTTCCTTTAGTACTTAAATGGTTACCAGATCATTCAATACCATTGTTTAAAAAATCTTGGGAAAGTTAGGGATTTCAATAAAAGTAGAAGTTCATACTCAAAGCTAAACTCGTGTTTAAATTCCACTTTGAAAATTTACTTGATCTAGAATAAGAGAAACATTTCTTAGGTTCTCTAATTCACTTTCAATTTACAGCATTATAAAGTTAAATTTCAGCTATTTTTCAATTGAATTTTAATAGTCTTTACAAAGTTAGGTGTATAATGCAATTGCTGACAGGCTCTTAGCATCCTGATGTTCATTATTCATTTCTGCTACAAGGAAACTCAAAGTAAAAACTTTTTTTCTTTTCTTTTTTTGATAGCTCACACTGTTCAATGCCTACTTATTTTAAAACAATGGAAAGGAATAGTCATACATAAATTGATCTGATTTAATGGTCAGTCAGATACAATTTTGGAAAGAATAAGTTAATACAATACAGAAAAAAAGGCTTCCCTGTTTGCTTGGGGGCAAGAGAACCCACAGCAAGGCAGATGTGCAGATATTTCCCTTTGGTATTTTGCTATTTCAGGAACTAAGCAGAACTAATACAACCTCATCTTTTCATGTCTGCTAATTTTCATTGTATTTTCATTCTTTATCTGTATCCTAGAAGCTGTTTCTACAGAATTCTACATAGACTGTGGCCTTTCAGTAAGATATTGAAAAGGTAAGATACTAAATTTTATTTTTTCTAGTGTTTTAGTTTCCTAGTTTCCAAGTAGTTGATTATGTAATCGAATTTTGTGACACTTTGTACCTTAGTACAAAAATTGGTATACCTAAGGAATTGGGAAAAACTCTTTTATTTGAACATCAGAATTAAACTGCCAGGGCTTCCCTGGTGGCACAGAGGTTGAGAATCTGCCTGCCAATGCAGGGGACACGGGTTCGAGCCCTGGTCTGGGAAGATCCCACATGCCGCGGAGCAACTAGGCCTGTGAGCCACAACTACTGAGCCTGCACGTCTGGAGCCTGTGCTCCCAACAAAAGAGGCCGCGATGGTGAGAGGCCCGCGCACCGCGATGAAGAGTGGCCCCCTCTCGCCGCAACTAGAGAAAGCCCTCGCACAGAAACGAAGACCCAACACAGCCAAAAATAAATAAATTAATTAATTAATTTAAAAAAAAAAGTTAAACTGCCAACATAGATACAATGATTTCATGGTTAGTTGCTATTTGCCAACAATGTGTCCCAAACTAGAAATCAATCCGAGTGAAGAAGAGGGGGAAAAACAGAAAGAAATAAAAGAGAGAGAGAGAAGGACAATGACACTTCTGCATGAAGAAATTTGAAACTGTGTCAATTACTTGAAAAATAAATGTAATAGTAAGTCCAGTCTCAGTGTGTTTGGTAGTTTGAGTTTAGATAATCACTTGTAAAATACATTTCTGCATTTTTGGTTTAATCAGTAGTATTTTATAATGGCAGGAGAAACATCTTAGGGTGCTGAAATCGGAAACTCTTTGATTTATTAACTGTGTGAATGATAAAATCTGTTTGAAACAGAAGACCTAAGTCTATCGTCAAATCCAACATCAGCGAGCAGCCTAATTCCACTTTCATAGTAGAACAATAGAGATGTATAATTCTGCCTAAATCTGTCTCACTGTACAGTCATAATTAAATACATTGTCACAGTGCCTTTTCTGTTTCTGAATTAGTGATTAACAAAAGAATGATTTTACTTAGATGGTATAAATTGCTATTCAAATGGAATAATTATATCTGTATATATAAACTGTTCACACTTAACTTTTAGAGAAAATTTTGATTAAAATTATGTGTACATATTTATAAAGATTTATAAGACATCATTTGCTTGTATAGTTTACAGTTTTATAAATTTTTAGTGGTAAAAGTTAAATTAGTCACATGCTTACTACTTCAAATTATACAAACACATTTTACATACGTGCTTCCTAATGCTGGGAAATTCTGAATATATTATTTACTTTTTCAGAGTGTTATGTTTCTTTCTTGAGGTTTTGAGTTGTATTTTAAGAAATCAGTAGTATATATTTTCTAAAATTTATATATATGTGTGTACATCTGTATATGTGTATTAAGAGATTACACTTAATTCATTTTAATGATTCTATTCTATTAATCTGGATAATAACAGAATTAAAAGCTTTTCTCTTATTTCTTATTGCCACAGTATGTCATCTGCATAATTTAAAATAATAATAATTTTTTCTGAAACCTCCATTCAAACGAAGAATTACATAGTTTTGGTTAGTGGAAAGAATATGGATTCTAGAGTCTTAGAAAAACAGGCTCCTGATACTAGATTCATGACTACCTATTATGGAAACTTCCTCTTCCTCAGTTGTTGTTTGTTTAATCTTAATTGGGATGTGGTTAGAATAATCAGAGATATATTACCTAATGCACTAAATATATCATACCAGTATTGCTTAAGAAATCCAATGTATTATTACACAGTTTATTCACATGGTCATTTATTCTTTACCTAACAAGTGTTAATCACCCTCACCTCCATGTACCTGTTACAGTGGAAGAGAGAGAAATACAAATAATAGGGAAAAGTATGTTCTGTTTCAAAAGCATATAGTTCAGCATGTGATATATTAAACATAAAAATGCTAATATAGTATCATGTTCAGTCATTTCTGAAAAATAAAGCAAGAAGCTCTTAATTCTACTTGAACATGGAGGAGAAGAGTTAAAAGAAAAGGTGATATTTGAACTATGTCTTGAGAACTGAGTATGTGTTCTTTAGGTAGATTGAGTTTGAAGGTAAAATGGGCAGGGAGGGAGAGACTAAATTGAACTGGAAACTTTCTAGGCAGAGGGACCAATATGTGGAAGTAAAAAATAAACTGCCATATTCAGCTACCTGAAAATAAGAGCACATGGCTTAGATTCAGGCATGTGTGCAAGAGGTGAGATTTTATACCATAAAGATTCACATAAGGCATCTGTGAAAAAAAAAAAAAAAGATAACAGTAGCAGATCTGTGAGTTACCTCTTCCCTACTAAAGGTTAATTTAATTGAGCCAATTCAATGCTATGATACTTGAGATAAGGAAAGCATAAGAAGTGATCTCCACATTTATCTTAGCTTTTTTCCTGGGTATGTCTTCCAAAGGTGCATAGGAAAACGGAGTACAAAAAGAAAGTAGCTATATTACTACACGGATGAAACGGAGATTGGACACCAAGGTAGTCAGGGCAACTAAGTTTTGAAGAAAAGATATGAGACAGGTGAAAACTACATACAAGCATTCTCCAAAATCTATATAAAAATTTCCCTGGGTCCATGGCTATAGATATTGAATGGAAAACTTTGGGATACCTAGGATAGAACAAATGCTGGCAGACTTAGAGCCAAATGGAAATGTCAGAGTTATCACAGTGCTGAAGTATACTGGTGTATGAACCCAGCCAGAATAGAGATAACAGTGAAGATTCTGAGTATTCAGTTGAGACTCTGAAATATCAAGCAGAAATAAATTTGCCCTAATGGGCCTAAAATCAAGTTTCAACAGGATCAAGGTGCTCCATGAGGTTTAGACTGCTTATCAGAACAACTATCAGTATCCTTCAGAAGAAGACAGCATAATCCCAATTCTCATGACATATTACCCACAATGTTTAGTACATCATAAAAATAACTTGACATGTTGGGAGATAAAACAGTCAAGTGGTATTCAGGAGGTGAAACTGGCAACAGAACTATACTTGAAAATAATGCAGATGTTGAAGTAAGCACAAGCATCAAAATAGTGAGGATTAATTTTTTAAATACAGAAAATAGTTGACAAAATGGTTTAATAAGTTGCGTTAACACCAGGCTGGTATTAGCAAACAAAAAAATAGGATTAGAAAACTTGAAGACTGTTCAAGAGAAAATATCCTTTCTGAAAAACAGAAAAAAAATGGAAAAGAGACTGAGTATAGGAGAAATGTAGCATATGATAAAAAACTAACAAGCATGTGATTGAGGTCCTAGGAGAAGTAGAGAGTGGGAGAATGGAACAGAAGCAATTTTTTAAAAGGAAAATGAAAAATAATTTTCCAAATATAAAAAGGATATCAAACCACATGTTCAAGAAGGTAAATAAATAAACCATACGAAGAAACACAGAGAAAACTACGCCTAGGACAAACATAACCGAACCTCAAAGAAGAAGTATAAAGAGTAAATTTAAAATCAGCCAGAGATAAAGAAATATTATCTTTCATGATCAATAATAAGAAAGAAAACCAACTTCTCAACAGAAACTCTGTCTCAGCAGAAGGCAAAGATATGTTAAGTAATGAAAGAAAATAGAATGGTTAACAAAGAATTCTATATAAAGCAAAAATACCCTTCAAATGAAGATGAAATAAACACAGTTTCAGAAAAACAAAGGCTAAGAGATTTGTTTTCAAGTATACCTTCACTATGGGAAACGCTATATCTCAAGTGGAAGCAGATAAATCTAAGAAGGAGTAAATAATATTGGAAATGGTAAATATATGACTAAATATAAAATTCTATTCACTGTGTGAAACAATATTAAACACTATGTCTTGTGTTTTATAAAAATATGTGGAATACATAACAATAATTGTATAAAATGTAAGCACAGTAAATGAGGTTATTCCATTATCATATTTTCCATTGTTTTATATGCTTTAAAAATACTAATTTGTTGCCTCTGAAAATAAAAATATATATTGTTGTCTCATATGTTAAAGCTTCATTTTCAGTTTCTAAGATAACCAGTGGGAGATAGTAACAAACGGTATAACAAAACAGCTAGTAGGAAATGGAAAAGGAAATAAATGAAATTTTTAAAAAGTACCTAATATAAAGAATGGCAGGAAAGGTAGAATAAAGGAGAAAATGACAAGCAGACGACAAAGAGCAATATGGTAGATTTGAACTCAACTAAATTAGCTATTATATGTGAATTATATAAACATTCACTTTAAAACATAAAGATTGACACACAGGATTTTTAAAAAGATAACTCAAACTATTTTAAACACATACACACATTAAACGTAATTAATTATATATGAAGCTGACACACCCAGTAGAGTCATGCGCTACTATAAAAATGTATATTACATAAAGCACAAATCTAACACTGACGACACTACTACCACAATTTTTTTTTACTACTGTGCTTTTCTCCCCATTAGTCAGGAGATGTGCTCTCATGTTGCACACTGCAGAGGTTCAGTAAATATAATCTGTATTTCCTCCTTTAGCTTTTCTCTATACCCAGTAGCCAAACTGCAGAAATAGCCAGTGTCAAAGAGGATGATATAAGTAGGCCACTGGGACCAGAAGAATGCTTGAACTAGACCGGGGCCTTGTCTCTGTAGGTGTATTTCTGTCTGTTTTAAAAGCAAAAATTCCAAATTTGACACCAGTCACTTAAAACTTAGTTCCCTACAGCAATGCCATTGCCTCATTGGCCTTCACAGAGATCCTATGATTATTTCCTCCTTTGTTGTGTGAAAACCGAGGCTGTAAGAGGTTGGGTAACTTGCTTAGATTCACACAGGAAAACACAGAATTATTATCTAAATTATCAAACCCATTCTCTTGAAGGGTGGACTATGAAAAGAAATCCGATAAGTGTACTCAGAACATGTAATCTGATGTTCTTGTGTGTAGCGCACTAAAAATAACAAAGGTGTGAGAGTAAAACAGACCTGGGTTCAATCACAGCTGTGCCACCTGTGAGCTGCATGATTTGGCTGTTACATTTGACCATTTCCAAGCCTAATGTTCTTTATTTGCAAGGTAAGAAAATGCATGCATGCCTTTTTTTAATATTATTGAGAAGATACAATGAGGTAAATGTAGGAGGTACCTAGTGCAATACCATCATGGCTAGTTTTCAAACTATTGTTAAAAAAATAACACCAGGGGGCTTCCCTGGTGGCGCTGTGGTTGAGAATCTGCCTGCCAATGCAGGGGACACAGGTTCGAGCCCTGGTCTGGGAAGATCCCACATGCCGCGGAGCAACTAGGCCCGTGAGCCACAACTACTGAGCCTGCGCGTCTGGAGCTTGTGCTCCGCAACAAGAGGCTGCGACAGTGAGAGGCCCGCGCACCGTGATGAAGAGTGGCCCCTGCTCACCACGACTAGAGAAAGTCCTCGCACAGAAACGAAGAGCCAACACAGCCAAAAAAAATAGATATAAATAAATAAATAAATAATTAATTTTTAAAAACCCACCAATTTTACTTAAAGCAAAACAAACAAACTGTAGGTACAGTTTTGTTCTTCTGTCTGCATTTTTCATTTTAAGACCAGAAGTTAATATATAGGTACTAAGATATTAATCTTCATACACAATAGCTGAAACTATAAAACCGAAGTTTGAATAATATTACATTTCCTTTTAAGACATATTTGTAATAACTTATTCTAGCTTTGACTGTTAAAATATGCTGCTGTGTAGATAAGGTTAGCTATATGTTACAGATAATGTGATAATTTCAGATGGCTCTTTCTTTTAGAGAAAAAAATTGAGGTTATTATTATTAACCAATTCGCCAATTTCAAAATTAGGGGTTCCTTTTATGAACCTTATTATACGCCAGGCATGTAATAATGTATGTGCTGGTTAAGATCACAATGTGTAAATAAGACAAGATTTTAGCTCCAAGGAATTTGCTCTCTGATGGAGGGAGATGGACCTGCCTCCCTCCAAGAGACAGAAAGGAATGTATGCCCATTAGTGATATCTGAAGAAGAGTGGTAAATCATTACCCTTGCATGAGGGACACCCTCACAGAGGAGATGGCCCTTACACTGCCTTGAAGGATTAAAAAAAAAAGTACAGAAAGCAGTACGAGTTCCCTGGCAGAAGGAACAGTGTGCGCGAAGAATGCAAAACAAACAAACAAAAAGGATTACATTCAAGGAAGTATGAAAATTCCGTTCACCTGGAGCACTGCATATCGGGGTTGGGAGCATTGGAACCTGGAGTCTTTGGAGCCCTCTAGACATCAAATGCTTAGACCCTCTACTGAACTTAACCACAGGGTGAATGTGCAAGCTCATTCTCAGATCAACGCCCAAGTCTGTGGTTGTTATCTGACCCATCTGCTCATTGGAATCACCAGGGAAGCCAAGGGAATTGCCAGGGTCTGGGCTTTATACACCCTAGAACAAGTGAGTCAGAATGTCAGGATGAGAAACCTAGGCTCAGGTGATCCTCATCTGTCACCAGGGCCAAGAGCCACTGACCTAGTTACTCCAACCAGGGTTAGATGCTAACAGACAGTAGATAAGTGTCAAAAGTCTTTCCTTTTTGTTGGTTTAAAAAGAAAACTTCTCGGGCTTCCCTGGTGGCGCAGTGGTTGGGAATCTGCCTGCCAGTGCAGGGGACACGGGTTCGAGCCCTGGTCTGGGAGGATCCCACGTGCCGCGGAGCGACTGGGCCCGTGAGCCACAATTACTGAGCCTGCGCGTCTGGAGCCTGTGCTCCACAACAAGAGAGGCCGCGATAGTGAGAGGCCTGCGCACCGCGATGAAGAGTGGCCCCCGCTTGCCACAACTAGAGAAAGCCCTCGCACAGAAACGAAGACCCAAAAACACAGCCATAAATAAATAAATTAAAAAAAAAAAAAAGAAAAAAGAAAACTTCTCAAGGTCACTTTCACTTTGCAGGGTATAAATTATCCCTATGGTGTCTTAAGAGAAGAAACTCAGACTTTCTACTGTGGTGTTTCAGTGCTTCTAGCAAAGTACTGTGTGTGAGGATATTCTTTAAAGGTTTGCTTATTTATGGAGATGATGTTAAAGTCACTGTTTAGCTCAGAGCTTTCAATCTTTTTTTTGGCTGTGCACTTAAGATATATGAATATCATCTTGTAATATGTTAACTATACTTTTTGTACAATTACTAATATATTTACTACGATTGTAAAATGTTACAATATATGCTGATATATTACACACATTGTAAAACACACAATATAAAAATTTGCAACGGTTAAATAAATTTAACAATATTTAAAATTTTTTTTAAATTCTAAAAAAAAAAAGGACTGACCATACAAGTTATATTTTTATCTTTAAAAGACTTGGGAGGGCTTCCCTGGTGGCACAGTGGTTGAGAATCTGCCTGCTAATGCAGGGGACACGGGTTCGAGACCTGGTCTGGGAAGATCCCACATGCCGCGGAGCAACTAGGCCCATGAGCCACAACTGCTAAGCCTGCGCGTCTGGAGCCTGTGCTCCGCAACAAGAGAGGCCGCGATAGTGAGAGGCCCGCGCACCGCGTTGAAGAGTGGCCCCCGCTTGCCACAACTAGAGAAAGCCCTCGCACAGAAACGAAGACCCAACACAGCCAAAAATAAATAAATAAATAAATAAATAAATAAATAAATAAATAAATAAATAAATAATGAATAATGCTTTAAAAAAAAAAAAGACGGGAAAAAATAAAAAAGGACATCATTAGCTGTAAGATTTGCAAGACATTTATATTAAAGGCACCTTTTAGAAATTGCTATTAAATAAATCAAAACATGGCACACACATAAAGATATGTATTAGCTTACTTTTTGGGAAACGTTTTTCTTCTTTCAATTGTCTACGATTTCTGCTATTTGTATGGGTAGGCTCCTCTTTTGAAGCTTTGAGATACTGTTTATGACAAAGCTCTTTGATTTAAGAATCCATGTTTTTAGAATCTAAATTGTTAATACCAGTCTTTTTAATATCAAACTTTCTCAATTATATTTTCTTTTCAAATTTGGTGGAGCAAATGCCATTATTTTTTGTTCTTGTATTAATTAATAAACTAAAACCTAAACATAGAATCTGCATAACTCTGAAAATTGAACACATACGTAATTTCCCTCCTTCCTGATATCCAAATGAACCATATCCCAAAGAAGGATATAGCATAAAAGTAGAATGTAGTCAGTAAGCTTCAGAAGCTTGAAAACAAGGTATTCCCTGGCAGTCCAGTGGTTAGGACTCCGAGCTTCCACTGCAGGGAGCATGGGTTCGATCCTTGGTCTGGGATATAAGATCCTGCATGCCGTGCAGAGTGGCCAAAAAAAAAAAAAAAAAAGCTTGAAAACAGATGACTGAATTGTTTTACCGAGAAAAGCAAATCCCAAAATTTCATTTGAAAAAGCTGATACAAACTTTAAAAAAAGAAAAATGTCCATAAATATTACATAAAATAACATGTTTAGCAGCCTTTGAAACAATACGTTTATCAATTGGCTTGTAGAGATGTTCACAATACATTAGATAGAAAAGCAGGATTCAGAGAAGGTAATGAAATATGCTGTTTATTTTTAATTAAAACACTAAGGGTACATATAAACAATATAGGTAGAGAGATCAATAGATATACATAGGTGACAGAGACACAGAGACATAGATGCATAGATACAAAGATACACAGATTAAAAGATGAATAGATAGATTTTTAAATTTGATTACATAAGGTACAAAAAATTGTGTAAGAGGCTGTTAATGTCAGTACCTACACTGAAAGAAGGGGTAGTAAAAGAAAAGAGGGACAGAAAGGAGGAAAAATAAGGGAAAAAGAAGAAGTGTTAAAAGTTTTAAAGTTTCCATGATAAAAATAATATACAGGATATAATCCCATTTATTTAAAATTAATTGTGTGAGTGATTTAATTTACATGGTAAATAATAGCAATAGAAAATTTCTTATATTTGAGTGCTATCAAGTGATTTTACTCTGTTTGACTTTTAGGATAAGCATATAGTGTTTATGTACCAGCATATAACAACATCATTTTAATTAAAAAAGAAAATAAATGATACTGTTTTTATTAAATTTTCTTTTGTTTGAAACATATGAAGTGCATAAAATACCATTTACTGGCTAACTACTCTGGTTTTCTTTCATGTGTTAAAAGGATACAAAGATGAGTAAAACTCTAGGGGTTTTTAAAATATATCTTTAATGTAGGTGTCAGTGGAATTTTTGTTATATTATTTTTAGAATACTTATCTGACTAACATAATCTGGACAAGCATTTGTAAATATTTCCAAAGATTTACTCATGATCCAGAAAGAAAAAGCTTTAACATATGTTTAATACTTACCAATCATTTATAAATTGGTATGTCCTTGTAACCTAATTCCTTACTAGAACTTATTCTAAATCTAGATACACATTTCCTATGTTCTATATCATATAAAAAAATCTCTTTAGTAAGAATAAACATGTTAGGTATAATTCTTTACTTTATAGAAACTTTGTGGATGAGAAATCTCTCTAGGGGATACACAATATTCCAGCTACCTTTGGCCAGCAGTGCCTGGAGTTGTGATGTGCTTTGTTGCCAATAGGCAGTTGAAGAGGCTGTATACTGCTTAACAGAATGGGCATTAAATTTAAATAGAACTGGTTTCTACTCCTGGTTCTATCAACTGCCTAGCTAAGTAAATTTTGACAAACAACTTCACTGATCGTCAGTATCCTTATACTATATCAAGTGAAAACAAAATCCATCTTGTAGAGACGTATGTAAAATGCTTGTAGTTATTTAAGCAAATATACAATAAGTTAAAGTCATTGCTATTATTATAATTAGTTGTATTATTATTACTATTGATAGCAGTAGCAGTTGCAATAATAATAACAGTGGTATTCAGGTGACAATTACAACTATAAGCAGAATTTTAAACAATAACAGAGGACTCGTATAAGCCATCCATCTTCTACATGGTTTATGAATATCCAAAGAAAGATTTCAAGGATTCTGAGAACTTCCTAAATTTTCATCATCTATATAAAGACTGGAAAATGTTGAAGTTCTTTGAACTATGATGAAAAAGCAAAGAGCAACTAAGAATATTGACTCAAAAATTCTACTTCTGCTGCATTATTTTGTGTATGGATCATTTCATGATCCCAGAGTCTGTCCATGGTTCATATTTCATTGCCACAAACATGATATAAAGCCCCTTCTCTTTTATATCTTTTTTTCACCATTCTTTAGAAAAGTATTGCTCTCTAGAGGAAGCAGTGTGTGTGCAGTTGTGAACCAAGAGTAGAACAAGAGAGTATGCAAGGGAGTGGTTTTGATAATGGGCCCTGAGATAAAACCTGAGTGAGCCGAGAAGTTAGAAACACAGAGGCGTGACAAACATTGAAAGAAGATGTGAGGTCAATGGGGGAGAGAGGTCCTGAAGTGGAGACAGAATTGCTGGCATAAGATCCCAGAGAGAATGACTTGAAAGGAGAAGTCAGAATAGGAAAATCAAAGCAAGGAGGAGTCAGTGTGTTGTGTAGATCAACTAAGTGGTTGCTGAATTTATTAAAAATGATGACAATTGTTGAAAAGACTGTCTTTTCTCCATTGTATATTCTTGCCTCCTTTGTCATGGATTAACTGACCATAGGTATGATAAAATCTATGTCAAGTATGGATAAAGGAGTGAGGAAAAATGGCCTAGCAAAGACAAGCAAGGAGATCATTTATCCTAACTCCAGGCCTGTGGTACTCCAGGCTATGGGAATAACACCATCTCTCAAGTGAGAAACATGAAATGGAAAAGAATCTTCAGACAGTGGCCAGCCTTGAGTTAAAGCAGGGAACTGAAGGGAACGTTCAAAGAAAAGGCTGAGGATACAAAGGATTTCCTAATGTTAAACAGATTTGCCAGTGGGCATATTTGGAATGAGGGAACTCTGATGAGATTTGGGGATACCTCAAGTTATAGAGTGATAAGAATCAAGGTGATGACAGATGATTGGAGAAGCTTCAACTCTGGAGAGGGCCTGACGTAAGTAGGAATGTGAGCAATGATGGGATTACTATAGAGGAAAAAGAATAATTTATAATTTTTGCTCCATTCCTAAGTATAGTTTAATCTTCATCGCAGGAGCAAATCCTTGGCGCTGAGGTCTGGTAGGGGATATTCATGATAGTGGTATGCAAAAGCTCTTGTGCAAAGCATTTCCATTTTGGCTGGGAAAGAGTGAGCAATTCTTTCCCAGCTAGTGGTCTTAAATTCCAGGGTAGCCCCATGTGTGGTGTCACAGCACAGGAAGCTTCTGTCTCAGTTGTCCCAGTGCAACATCCATGTCTTTATGGTCCTCCTTAAACACTGCAGGACAAATTGTATGCTTAAAAATTAACTTGAGTATAAAGTTTATTTTATTCATAAATTCATCTTTTTCTAAAAAAATTTCCACTTCAGTGCAAGATAAACTAGCATTGTGACTAACTTTTTCAATGTCTTTCTCAACAATATGTAAAATAATTACTTTATAATAGAATAGTATTTTAATAATAAAATGCAAAAAATATTGGAGTCTTCTATGTGGCATTGTAAATAGGTTCTGGTACCAATTTAAATGTGTGTGGGTGGGTCCTCACACCAACAAAGAAGTCTCAGGACACCAGATGAGTGTCCTATAATTTAACTCAATTCTGACACTATCTACCTGGAAATAGCATCAGATTCCACAGGTTAAAGGGTTCAGTCCTACAAGACTGCCTTCTCAGCTGCAAGATTAGGTTGCTACTGTACTTTTTTTTTTTTTTAACATTTTTATTGGAGTATAATTGCTTTACAATGGTGCGTTAGTTTCTGCTTTGTAACAAAGTGAATCAGCTATACATATGCTACTGTACTTCTGACCAACTGGCTATAAATCAGAAGTTCCCATGATCCCACTTTGGATTTGATTAATTTGCTAGAGTGGCTCACAGAACTCACAGAGAAACATTTTACTTACTAGATCACCGGTTTACTATGAAAGGATGTAACAGGAATAACCAGATGAAAGAGATGCATAGGACATGGTATGGAGAAAAGACTTGGAGCTTCTATGCTCTACCCAAGGGCACCACTCTCCCCAAATCTCCACTGGTACACCAACTGGACGCTCTCCAAATCCTGTCTTTTTGGTTTTTTTGTGGAGGCTTCATTACATAGGTATAATTGATTAAATCATTGGCCATTGGCCATTAATTCAACCTCCAACACTCTCTCCTTCCCAAATCAGGGGAGTGGGACTGAAAGCTCCAAACCTCTAATCACTTGGTCGGTTCTGAACCTGAGCAGGACCCTGTGGGGCTCCTAAGCAGGGAAGCCTTTCTGTCCCATTTCTTGACTCCAGCCTCCATGATCTTCCCTGAGTTTCAAAGGGCAGATTCAAAGAGTTGCTAATCCCAGAAGGGAAGGGATGCAAAGACAAGGGAAGGGCAGCCAGGAAACAAGAGTGCAGCCTTGGGGCAGGGTCCTGGTTCGACCTCAAGGGATACATATAACAATGTCTTTAAATTCTTTCAAGAGGTCAGCATTCTTCATACTAGAGAAAGACCACCTGAGGCTACATTAAAGGAACCAGAGAAGCTCATCAAGAAGATTACCTGAGACCAGATTAGAGGAGTGGAGGCCTTTCACACACCTTAATCTTATCAGCAACCCTACCCTTGAACCATCACCGTAAAATGCCTCACCAAACTCCCCTGGGTTGGAACACATAGTTTTCTAGGGTAGAAGCCCACTTTGTCCCACTTTGCCTGGCAAAGCAATAAAGCTATTCTTTTCCACTTCACCCAAAACTCTGTATAATTGTCTGATTCAATTAGGCACTGGTGTACAGAGGCTGAGCTTATGGCATCAGTTCTCCCGGCATTCAGCCCCCATCCTTAGGTGCAGTCCAACAGTCACCTCACTAACTTAAGAAAAGATACCTTTATGGATCTTATCTCTTAGGAAATCCCAATGGTTTTAGGAAACCGGGATGAAGAGTAAATATATATATATTTCTTATTATAAATCACAATATCACACAGGAATAAGTCAGCTGTTTTGAACAGTATTATATAGATGGAGTCCTCAGGTATGGGGACACATTATATTCAAAGAAGAAGAAAAGAAAAAAATGTCATGACATATTTTTGCCATAAGGTAGTACTTTTAAAGTACCAAATGATTAAGAAAAGTTAATTCAAGCTAAAGTAACCTTGAAAACAATAATTCAAATAATATTTTACATTTACTGTAAATTAATTTTCATGTCTAAATACATTAGAAAAGGAAATATACTCCTACTACTGTAAATACTGATGATGATTAATAGTTTTATGCATACCTGTTTGCTAAATATTTATAAACATTATTCTAAGTATCAAAAACTGTTTTATATGATGTAGAATGCTATTTACATTTGAAAACTTACAAGTAGCTCTACACATAATAGAAAATAATTTTCAATAATTCCAAGGTTTAGGCCCCTTGTTTTCAAATGCTCCATAATCACTGTGACAAAGGAGAGAAAGGCAGAGGACTCCTGAGATAGTAAGATAGTAACCACTTTTTAGTTGGCAAATCCCCCTTTCCCCCTTTATCTAGAAGTAGTGAAAATAACTTCAAATCAGGCAATAGAATGTTTGGTTGGATTGTGGATTTCGCACAAAACAGCCTTTCCCTACAGTTGGGTTTCAGTGGGAAATGAAATGCATGCAACTTTAGGGATTCAAAGCTTTTATTTGTGAATATTTACCTTAAACTATGATAAAATATTTTGTTTGGTTCCTTTTTCCCACTTTACATGCATTACTTTATCTCAGCATTAATAGAGAGACTTCTGTAATATGTTTATTTAAAGGAACAAGCAGAACTGGAAGAAATGAATATAAAGGAGAATGTGAATTTTATATTAAGTGTCTTTGCTTCAAGAAAACACTCTTAGCCTCCATGAAGAATTCACTACGTTGTTCTTAACCACTTGGATCTAACCAGCCCTGAACAATTTGCTTTATTTCTTCTTTCTCTTCCTTCATTTGTAGATGAACAAAGTGAAGTCCCTTTTGGGGGGGTTCCATTTCCTACACTTCAAATTCACAAGTATTTAAAAACTGTGTACTACAAGTTATATTACCATGCATTAGCTGTGTCACATTTTATTTGGGGACATGTAAAACTGTATATTCCAAGTATTTGTTTTCCCTTTTAAGAAATGAATTTCCATAATGCACATAATAATAATGCCTCAGATAGGCAGCTCTATTATCTACACTTCATGGATAAGCTTCACCATTGGGGGTGGGGGGGGCAGAAGTGCAATTTTATTTATATTTTCTATTGTCAGTTTTCCTTTGAAGCATCAAATAGGATATTGATTTTTTTTGGCACTTAAGCTATTTACTTACTGTGACTTAACGAACTGTTATAAAGTGAGCCATATTCCCACCGTGCATTTCATACAACTATTACTAGAAGTTCTTTTCAGAAGGATTTATCTTCTAATCAATATTTTTCTTATTGTGCCATTTCCAGAAGTACTAAGGAGACTCCTCTTCTGTAACAGGATTTGATTCTGTTATGGTTTACCCTTTCTAATAGTTGTACAATGTACAACAGCAAATCTAACAGGTGGACCATCTAGTTCTTGTGATGTTGCTATGGTCCCAATTATATTTGTACGTTTCCAAGGAAGGTGAAAATCCCTCAATTGCATTATCAAGTAAAAAGCAAAGTGTTGTAGATATTTGAAATTATGCTTGAAATCATTCTCTTCACTGAAAAAGATCATGTTAAGACATCAATGATTAGATGTTTTTAAATTACTGTTTTTGAAAGATTATTTTAGTCGATAAACTCAGAGACACAGATAAAAATTCATGATCATTGATAAATATAATCTGGATTCTTTCTTTTCCTTAAACTTGGAATTTTTACACTGAAATTGAAATAGGTAGTTGTGAATTCTTCAGGGACTATACACAAAATTCCTTTTGAGCAACAGCACTCTCCACGTGATATATATTTTCTACAGATGATTTACAGGTTACAGACAGGCTGTGACCTTTCTCTCCCAACTGCAAACATATTAAGCAGAGCTGATTAACGGAGATGAAAAACACTGGGTTATTTTCTCTTATAGGGGTCTTTGACAAAGCCCTCTTCTCTGAGCCCTCCTACTTTATTCGCTTGCAAATCACTGTGCCTAAAGAGTCTTTCCTCCCCCAGCCCAAACCTGGAGCCCTGCAGCGCCATCAGTGGCAATATCTTCCTATGTGAGGGACGTCTCTTATTAAACAGAAACGCTGAATGGAAACCAATCAGATAGAGAGTTCCTTTGGCTTCAGCTTCCTGCCTGTCTGAGTTAAAAGTGATGCTCGCTGGAAGAGGGAGGCACACTGAGCTTCATGAAGATTCAGCTGTGAAGATACTATAAAAAGAGGAGAGAGGGAATGAGAGAGAAGCAGCACCGGAACTGTCAGCGCTGAGCAGGGCTAAACTCGATTCCGTTGCTAAACAAGGTAAATGTTATTTACTTTGCTTGACAATATAAGCTCTTTAATTTTTGCTTTCCTGTAATGTAGTAATACAAATATTGCTTCTCTCCTAGTTGCTATATTTTGCTCCTTCCCCCCCCCTCTCTCAACATTTAAAAGCAGGTAAGAAAACATTTTATAGTATTTGAATATGATATTAAAATGCTCAGTGAAAAAGCTTGCAATGTTTGCTTCTTATTTTACTTTTACAAAACTGATACCTACCAAAGCTCTTTTTATAGTGCTCAAATTTGCATATGGAGCATTAATATAAAAATAAAACTAAACTTCACATTGTGTTGATTTTGGTGGCTTTGAATTACATATTAATTGTGTTTGTGTGTACTATTATATCAATTTTAAATGGACCCTGGTTTTCTCATAACTTTTGTTTACATAATTTGAGTCAGAACTGTCAAAAATAAAGACATCTTTTTCATGTCTTAATAAGAAATGATTTATTTTTAATATTAAAATGAAATGATACGTAAACAGTAAAAATAACACATATATAGATGGACATAGGATGTCAGGATTATGGTGATCACTTTACCTGGTGAAGGAGGTTTCTTCACATATTTGTAGTTCTCACTCAGGTCAATATTCTGAATGTGTACATCTGCTGGCTATAATTGCTCTCCATTATTGCAGGCAAATGTATCTTAATGTAATAAAGACTGTGGATGAAAACCACAGGAGGGAGAGAGTTTCAAAGGCAAAATTGTGTTTTATTTGAAGTGATATGGGAAATGTAGTGACTTGATGGAGCATTTTTTTTTTTTACTTTGCATACTCAAAATAACCATTCGCATCAATTATATTTTCAAGCACGCTAATCTCTAAAAAGGCATGTCGAATTTTAACTACAGGTTATCAATATTCTACAGCGTTCACATTTAGATACTGTTAACAGTGTATGTTCTCCGAATCTATTTTAAATAACAAAAGTGCATAAAAGAAAAGTGATCACCTGTAGTAGATGAGTTCACATTTATTTGTATTATTAACTTTAGATGAGAATGTAATGGACTATAGATTTGAGGAGAAATTGGAGGTCTTTTCTGGAGATTTGCTGTAATTTAATATTGTGTTATATATATATCTATGAGATTAATAATCAAGATTTTTTCACAAGGTCTTGGAAATCTATGTAGCATGAAAAAATAAGTGATTTTTGTAACAGCAAAAGGTGGTAACTTTTTCATGACAGGAGGAAATCTTCATTTGGCTCTCTTATCTGTAAAATTAGCAGTGTTGTCTATTTTTAGCCATAGCTAAGAATGAACTTGATCATTCAGTGTTCTTAACTTGGAAAAAAAGTATGATTTAAAAACCTCTAACATTCAAGAGGATAAATCCTATTTTCAGATTCAGACACTGCTTCATTACCTAGACAATGCTGTGTCAAGTGTAGAACTACAAAACCGGTTAATACAGGTTCAAATGGTAGATTTTTTTGAAAAATAAAGAAAATGAAATAACATGCTATTCTAGCACATAGCAGCAAAGAACTTGGACATAACATGAACAACATGCATTTGCGGTCTTGTCATCAAGCATATTATGGATTCAACTGAAGTTTTCACAAAGGAAGAGTACAAAATAATTGTATGCACTTAATAGATATATGCTGAGATGTTGGAATACTGTCATCTCTGTATTTGCTTTGAAAAATGAGAAAATGTAAGATAAAGCTCATGATATAAGCAAATCTAATTCTGGAAATAATGAATAGAAAAATGCTTCAGAGGAAGCAGGTAGTGTCAGTTTTTCTAACTTTAAGTCAGAAAGATTTGGTAAGACTAATAAAGCAAGTCATATAAGATAATATTATTTTCTAGGATGGAAAAGTAAGTTTTCCCTTTATTACATTATTTGATAGCTTAAAAAACAATTTTGAAATGGTTCACATAATTATGTCACCATTATTGTATCCTTTGCATAATTGAAATAAAAATGTCTTGTACCACTGCCTACGTGTAAAAGATCACAATATCAAAGTTGGCTTCGAAATTACATTTTTAAATGATATGTTGCATGACTTGATAAATTGTATGTTAGATCAGAAGCTCTTCTGAATGTTACCTTGCATGAAAAGATTTCACTTGGTATTTTACTGTGCCCCTCATACATGCAAAGTTTAGCCAGTTTAATGTCCATTCTTTGGTACATACACCAAATGGGAATAAAAAATAATCGGAGATTTTTTTTTCTGCTGGGTTACCTCTTTTTAGTGATTTGAGTCAGACACGCATTCCATACAATATTTACACAATGTATAGGTGCAGCTAATCAGAATGCTTTGGACAATGCTTAAAATTACATAACAAAATATGTGAGTAATATGGCAATATACTGTATGCAAGAAAGTATAAGTTAAGGTGAGAATTAATTTAAAAAATACATGTGAGTGTGTCACAAATAAACATTGGCTGTAACTTGTTCTCTATGAAAGTGAAGAGCCTAGATGGATAATTACTTAGTGTTAATACAAATGCTGCAATAATACAAATGCTTCACTAGTTTGCTCTACTCTTTAAGACAAATTTTGTTCCCTCAAAGGTAAATTTAAAGTATAAATAAATTTAACATTTTTAAAAAACAGAGTGTGATATTTTAAAAACGTCCGATGTGATATTTTAAATATTTATACTTCTGACTTCAAGGATATATATATATATATATAATTATATATATATGATCCTATTATATGTAATATCAAATAGTAATATTAGTAGAGTAAGTTTGGTTTATGGTGAGGTATTTTATTATAAAAACTCTAGTTAGGTTCTTAGGCATTTTACTTAATTTTTCTACTTAATGAAGTTTTCTAGAAGAAAACATGCTAAATGGGACCAAAGGACATTGGTTTTAATTAGCTTTGTTTTTACCTGATGTAAATTTATACATAAGATTATTTTTATTATAGAACATGAGACGTTTCCTAAGGTAAAGCAATTTCTTTCTTTGTATCTTGCATATCTGTTTTCAAAAATTAGTTGTGTCTTAAAATATATCCCCAAAAGCTTCTTAATGTCTATGACATTATCTTATTTAGGTGTTAACATAAAATTCTAGAACTTTAGAAATGGGGTTTTAACCACCTCCAACTTTAATGTTGCACAGGAAAACTGAGGTTTAGAAAGATCAGATTACATAACCAAGGCTGTCAAATTATATATGAAAAATTGTCAACATTGTGTGAAAATATGTCATCATGTGGAAACATTATGTGAAAGCTAAGTCATGAGAATCATATTAGGAATGTACACACACGCATATGCACACACGCGTGCACGCGCACACAGTGATGAGTTGAAAACACTGACTATTAGATAGTTTTAAACATCCTGAAAAAGTTTTTTCTCCTATGATTCACTTCAAATTCCTCTGCCTGGAACCACCATTATCCTCATCATTAAAATATGGTAAGGAATGCACAGTGAGGAGTGTCTTTATAGCACTCTTAAATATTTTCATAGCAGTCCTAATATGTTAATGCACTTATCCCTAAATTTAGCACTACTAAGAGATGGTCTTATAGCCACATTAAGATGCAAAGTGTCTGAATAAAAGCAGGATCTCTGGAGCCTAACCAAGACACTTTATATTAGAACTACTGAGAAACACCTCCCAAAACATAAAAGTCCTAATAATGGATCTTACTGCTTATGAAGAGAAAATGGAAACCTCACGAGGTATTGTTGTTGCTGTGGTGTGTGTGTGTGTGTGTGTATAATACATATCTATTTATTTTTAAGAGAAAAGATGAGGAAAAGGAGAAGACCTGAATATTTTCTTAAAGTGATATTCAAGGTTTTCCTTTTTTTTTTTCTTATTCAATTACTTTGCTAAATTATAAATCAATTGCAGGGGGAATGAGTGCTCTCATAGTCTCTATTTCTCTTCATGAGCGAGATAATTCTTGGTCTTTCTAATTAATCAATGAAACACCACAGCATATGACTGTTTTGTAAGGGTGAATTAAAAAGCCTGCTCTACATATCACTCTTTGAGATTAATCCTACAATTGCAAAGAATGGAGATAGCAGTGGCTAATAGTTATTATTTGATTTTTGAGTTTAAAGATGAACGTGTTCCTAAATGTACTATAAGAAATAGATATACCCGAAAGAATTTATATTGGAATATGCTAAACTCACTACAGTTTATGTATTATTAATAGAGTATCCAACGCATAATGGACTTTTCCTTCATATTTACTTGAAACAGGATGTTAGGGAAGTCATAAAAAACAACGGACAATATTTATAGGAAGGAAGTATAATAAGGATGACAACAATGTATAGCATAACAATGTGTAATCTAAGCAAATAAACACCAATAGTACACTTCCTATGATAAAAGACATCATTTAAATCATACTGCTTTTATAAACTAGGCCATCAATCCTAAAAGTTTTCAAAGGGGGTTTTCCCCCAGACAAGTAATTTCTTTATCATCTATTTTTTCCTACCGAACAGGTTACTTAAATAATTTAATGTAATTGCACAAAATATTTTTCAAAATATTCACATTTTTGTGTTATAAATACTTCACAATGCAAAGAATATATCAGAAATCTAAGAAACTCAAATCTCTTTTTCACTCTTTTAAGCCACAGATGAAACACTGGAGAAAACTTACAGGACAAATTACAAAGTAACATCTACATATCTATATCTTCAGGTATTTATCTATACATCTGCATCCATATGTATTTCTGTGTATCTGTATCTACAGGTAGATCTGTATGTGTGTGTATGTACCCAAAAAATATATATGGAAAATAGAAAGGAATAACACAATCAATTATTTCAATGTATAAATTAATTATAGCCTTTAAATTGTTACAGTGGTGTAACATTAGACACTAAGAATCTATTTTGTCAGGCAGTTATGGATATTATATTATGAACAAATAGCAATTAAAACTATTTTTAAATTTTGGAAAAATTTAAACTCAAAGTTCATGTGTTATGGCTGATTTTGATAATTTTTTGAATAGGGAGAATTAGACTTGCATTTTTAAAAACTGTAAGTAGAAATAATCATTCTCCATTGAATGTCTAAAAGTCTTGACCTCATAAAATTATAATCTCTTTACCCATTCTTATGGTGGGTGGGAAAGTAAAGTAGGAATCATAATGCTATCTCAAACCATATTAGGTAAAAATTAGACGATTATTATCAGAAAATAAGATTTTTATTATTTTTTATTTGTTATATAAAATACAGAGAGAGCACATTACATGACGGAATTTTATTTATTTGGTCATTTTCCATAGCCGAGGGTCAGTCAATAGGCATTTTATATTTCTTGTATTGTTGGGTAAGTTAATTATTTGCTTAATTCCAAATTTTCTTTATATTAAAAATATACTAAGATTAAATAGCATTGCTTTATGTCTAATAACATATATATAATAATTTAATAAAACAGTCAAGGATAAATATTTGTATTACTTCCACTCACCAGGTAAATGTTATAACTTATTAGTACATTATAAATCAACTATGCATGTACTGAGCAGGGATTGAAATAGGTTTAACTATTAGAAGAGAAATAATATTTTTTTCTTCTCCCCCTAATCGTGCCAGTTTAACTAGATGATGTGACATTTTATATATAGTTTCAATTCAGTTATGCTTTTTGGTACAAGAGCATTAAATAAGATTCAGATTTGTATTTCTGACAATATTACTCTTCCAAGGACTAAATAATTAATACACTATTATAATAATATATATGGTTTTGTATGCAAATCATATTTGTCTGTCTTTTATGTTTAGCTTAGAATTGAGGTCCCTGATACAATCATTAACAGTGAAGAAAGTTATTATCATACTGGGAATAAATATATTTTTCTTTATAATTAAAATTAACTTTGGTCAGTTTACAATAGGGAGTTCTATTGAAATACAAATAGTGAATACCAATAATAAGCTTACAGTTTTAAATATTGCAGTTATTTTAGTTTATTACAATGAAGACTTTTTAAACAGTGCTGTCTGTATCTATATATTTATCTCTCTATATCTATTACAGATAGACAGATATATATATATACACATATATGTATGAGGTGTCTCAAGCTCACTACTTTGGACTTGAGACCTGTGTTAAATTTTGCTTCCAATGGATAAATAGGGAAGACTATTTTATTTGAATAAGAAAGAAACTTCCAATTTTGGAAATTTTTTTGTGATTTTAGAAAGTTAAGAGGATAATTGTTCTAATAGAATTTTTTAAAAATAAATATATATCAGGAAACTACTTGAGTTTATAATTCCTTATACCCAAAGATGAATACTGAAACTGACGGAGATCAAATGACAGAATGCAGACTAAGAAAGTAGTGAGATTCAATTGCAGACTCAGTAGCAGAGTCACACAATAATTTAATAATAATGCTATCATGGATGTCTGGTGTCTCCCCAGATCTATGCTTCTTGTGGTTTGCTGCTGACAAATGAAGCATTGCTTTGGGATCACTGCAACCCTTTATTTAAACACAAGCATGGAGATTGCGCTCCATTTTACTCAAGACTAAACTGTGTTTATCGAAGTCTTACATTGAAATTGAGCTTTAAACATATTCAGGGAGGAATAAAATTTTATTTCAGGATAAATATGTCACTTGTATATGTCTTGCATTATATTTCAATGACCATATTTTTAAATTGCACTCTTCTAAAATTACAAGAAAATGTAGGTAAACAGCCCCTATGGAAAGAGCGTTGAGGAAATTCTACCCCAGAATGAAAATTTTATTTAGATTGTGGGTTTGGACAAACATATCCTTAAGTATTTATAAATAACGTTTTGTTATATAAAATATGGAACTGAAAGCAGATTTTAGAAAATAAGTAACTAATCATTATAGAGTTCTATACATAGTCATACATTACAGTGGCTTTCTACAAATAAGAGATGTTTTATAAACTATCAGGGATATATATTTTATTAAAATTACAGTTTTATATCATTTTTTTAAATGTAATTATTTGATGTTTTTATTACCTTTCATCCAGTATTTTTACGTATGTCAACAGGAACCCATTTGAAACTAATCTTTATCTCCATGGTGAGAAAAATTTTTGAGTATTAAATAGTCAATTTGCTAAAAGTAGATTTTTAACCAATTTAATATCTAAGAAAGTAAGCATACAGTAAGATTATGGAAGGAATTTTTAGTCTTTAACATGTGATTAAAAAGTTCTCAATAACAAATATACTGATAAGATATATCAAATGATATACTAATAAGTATATAACTGTATATAATTCATTAATAAGTTACTATTTCTAATATGCTAGGTGACATGTATTGTGCTGAAAGTGTTAAATGTTATTTTCTCCTTTAACTATAACTATAATCTATGAGGAAAGAAATTATCTACATCCATCTTCTTTTATCCTTTCCCTTCTGCTTGAATTCTGAATTGTTTTGTGGCTAAAATAGACCTAAGTTATACGTTGCCCACTGACTTCTACCAAACTGAATGTAAATCTATAGTGATTCACAGAAAGCAGATTTTTTCCATGCAATGAACTGTGATAATTTATTTCTCTTGCTACTTTTAACTACTTGTGCTTTCTTACCTTCACTGCAGCTTTAGCTTTGCTGCTACTTCTGTTTCCATACTTATGGCTTTGCTTCTAACTCCTTATCAGTTTTCCCTACCCCCACTCCTCCTCTACATCCAAGACAGAGTATATTTGAATACAAGTGCTTTTCCTCCTTAATTTGGCTTGCACTTTGGGGAGATGATTCAGTGAACTGTAATAAAAAGTAGCTTTTCTAACATGAGAAACTCCTTAGATGAGGCGCTAATAAAAATTGGTCAATATATTTGTGGGCAATTTTAGAAACTCTTCTCCTCTGTTCCACCTCTCCCAACTTTTACTTTCTAATTGACTGAAAATGGGCCTTATAGGGAGTTGAATTTTACCAAGGTCACAATTCATTAAGAAGAGATAAGTAGAACAAGGAGACATGGTACTACTGACAAGTGGATTTGACTGCAGGTCCAGGAATGGAGCCCTGCCATGTATACAGCTGCATGAGGATTTTGGAGAATCGTTAAGAAAAAGCGCAACTTGAAAATCTAAGGCTATCCTTGTATCCTTGTATGTTAATACTCATAAGGTGTGTGTGTGAGGGGACAAGTTGGCAGACTGTTTTGATATTGACTGCTTGGCCTCAGGAATCCCAAAATGGATGCATACAAACTTTTTACATTAAGAAGCTGATTTTGTGTTCCATTTTCATGTAGTAGAAATGACAGTCCATCTTACAGTTTGCAGGTGTTGGTAGAAGCAGTGCTTCTCATAACATCAGTAGCATAATGTAGTGTCCTAAATGTGTGCAGGTTTATTGAGAAGTCTGTTCAGAATCCTATATGCACTCTTTGTATTCTTTTCTTTTAAGCTCACTATCAGGAAAAAGATCTTCAGATTATTTGTAGTGGTTAATTAATTTATCCGTTGGCTGATTATTTCATTTTCCTACCTTTGAATTTACTCATTATTGAACACCTGCTACACGTCCTAGGCTCTACGCTGTCGTGGAACATGTACTGAGAAGACCTTCACATGGAAACCACTCTTATTTCCAAACAGCTTCAGTTGTTAGAGAGTCTCCTTTTGCCATAAGTGACAACATTTATCTGTTTGTAAATTCTCTATTTTGTCTTAGTTTTGCTTGGTACTAATCTTTATTTCACCCCTATGTATTAGTATTAAAAGAAAAGCATTCAAAGAAAACTTTGTCCAGCCTATATTTCTTCTTCAGTATAAACAATCCTCATTACTTCAATTTTTTTTTTAATTAATTAATTTATTTATTTATTTTTGGCTGTGTTGGGTCTTCGTTTCTGTGCGAGGGCTTTCTCTAGTTGTGGCAAGTGGGGGCCACTCTTCATCGCGGTGCGCGGGCCTCTCACTATCGCGGCCTCTCTTGTTGCGCAGCACAGGCTCCAGACGCGCAGGCTCAGTAGTTGTGGCTCACGGGCCTAGTTGCTCCGCAGCATGTGGGATCTTCCCAGACCAGGGCTCGAACCCGTGTCCCCTGCATTAGCAGGCAGATTCTCAACCACTGCGCCACCGGAGAAGCCCACTTCAATTTTAAAATAAGTAACATTTTACAGACTGCTCTACCATTCAAGTTGCCCTGTGTGAACTGAACTCTTGTTTGATATTGTTCCTAAAATTGAAATCAATAATCCTAATATGAAACAGGGAGCACACAATAAGTAGGACTATAACTCCCTTTTAAAAGCTACTTTTCAAATTAATACAAGACCGTTTTTCTATACCTCTTCACTGCTTCCAAAAGACATACATAGAAAAAAAATGTCTTTATAATTTGTAATTCTGTCTTATAAGATAAAATGCCAAATCCTGACAGATATAACACTAGTCACATCTTACATCGGTCTTTTACTATCTAGTCCTTCAACCACTGTTCTTATAAAAACCTTCATATCTCTTTGCTGTATTGTTATAATAACCTTCTAGTTGCTCACCTACCCAACAGTATATTTAATTAAAAATACATTCCACAAAGTATAATTTTATAAATTAAGAATACACCTCAATAACACTTTCTCCCTTATCCCCAACCCATCACATCTAGAAATACATCAGTACATCTCAGCCTTGGATCCAAGTCTTCAGCCATTGGCTTTTATCTTATATTTTAAGGTTTTCCTGCTAAATTATGAATCTTAAAAATATGACCACATACTTAAAGGGCCCAAAGTATACATTTCATGATCAAAACTATCCTGAAATCTTTTTTTTTCTTAACATCTTTATTGGAGTATAATTGCTTTACAATGGTGTGTTAGTTTCTGCTTTATAACAAAGTGAATCAGCTATACATATACATATATCCCCATATCTCTTCCCTCTTGTGTCTCCCTCTCTCCCACTCTCCCTATCCCACCCCTCTAGGTGGTCACAAAGCGCTGAGTTGACCTCCCTGTGCTATGTGGCTGCTTCCCACTAGCTACTGGTTTTACATTTGGTAGTGTATATATGTCCATGCCACTCTCTCACTTTGTCCCAGCTTACTCTTCCCCCTCCCCATGTCCTCAAGTCCATTCTCTAGTAGGTCTGTGTCTTTATTCCTGTCCTGCCCATAGGTTCTTCAGAACCATTTTTTTTTTAGATTCCATATGCATGTGTTAGCATATGGTATTTGTTTTTCTCTGTCTGACTTACTTCGCTCTGTATGACAGACTCTAGGTCCATCCACATCACTACAAATAACTCAATTTCATTTCTTTTTATGGCTGAGTAATATTCCATTGTATATATGTGCCACATCTTCTTTATCCATTCATCTGTTGATGGACACTCAGGTTGCTTCCATGTCCTGGCTATTGTAAATAGAGCTGCAGTGAACATTGTGGTACATGACTCTTTTTGAATTATGGTTTTCTCAGGGTATATGCCCAGTAGTGGGATTGCTGGGTCATATGGTAGTTCTATTTTTAGTTTTTTAAGGAAGCTCCATACTGTTCCCCATAGTGGCTGTATCAATTTACATTCCCACCAAGAGTGCAAAAGGGTTCCCTTTTCTCCACAACCTCTCCAGCATTTATGGTTTGTAGATTTTTTGATGATGGCCATTCTGACTGGTGTGAGATGATATCTCATTGTAGTTCTGATTTGCATTTCTCTAATGATTAATGATGTTGAGCATTCTTTCATGTGTTTGCTGGCAATCTGTATATCTTCTTTGGAGAAACGTCTATTTAGGTCTTCTCCCATTTTTGGATTGGGTTGTTTGTTTTTTTGATATTGAGATGCATGAGCTGCTTGTAAATTTTGGAGATTAATCCTTTGTCAGTTGCTTCATTTGCAAATATTTTCTCCCATTCTGAGGGTTATCTTTTCGTCTTGTTTTTGGTTTCCTTTCCTGTGCAAAAGCTTTTAAGTTTCATTAGGTCCCATTTGTTTATTTTTGTTTTTATTTCGATTTCTCTAGGAGGTGGGTCAAAAAGGATCTTGCTGTGATTTATGTCATAGAGTGTTCTGCCTATGTTTTCCTCTAAGACTCTGATAGTGTCTGGCCTTACATTTAGGTCTTTAATCCATTCTGAGTTTATTTTTTTGTATGGTGTTAGGGAGTGTTCTAATTTCATTCTTTTACATGTAGCTGTCCAGTTTTCCCAGCATCACTTATTGAAGAGGCTGTCTTTTCTCCATTGTATATTCTTGCCTCCTTTATCAAACATAAGGCAACCATATGTGTGTGGGTTTATCTCTGGGCTTTCTATCCTGTTCCATTGATCTATATTTCTGCTTTTGTGCCAGTACCATACTGTCTTGACTACTGTAGCTTTGTAGTATAGTCTGAAGTCCAGGAGCCTGATTCCTCCAGCTCCATTTTTCTTTCTCAAGATTGCTTTGGCTATTCGGGGTCTTTTGTGTTGCCATCCAAATTGTGAAATTATTTCTTCTACTTCTGTGAAAAATGCCATTGGTAGTTTGATAGGAATTGCATTGAATCTGTAGATTGCTTTGGGTAGTATAGTCATTTTCACAATGTTGATTCTTCCAATCCAAGAACATGGTATATCTCTCCATCTATTTGTATCATCTTTAATTTCTTTCATCAGTGTCTTCTAGTTTTCTGCATACAGGTCCTTTGTCTCCTTAGGTAGGTTTATTCCTAGGTATTTTATTCTTTTTGTTGCAATGGTAAATGGGAGTGTTTCCTTAATTTCTCTTTCAGATTTTTTCATCATTAGTGTATAGGGATGCAAGAGATTTCTGTGCATTAATTTTGTATCCTGCTACTTTACCAAATTCATTGATTAGCTCTAGTAGTTTTCTGGTAGCATCTTTAGGATTCTCTGTGTATAGTATCATGTCATCTGCAAACAGTTACAGCTTTACTTCTTCTTTTCCAATTCGGAGTCCTTTTATTTCTTTTTCTTCTCTGACTGCTGTGGCTAAAACTTCCAAAACTATGTTGAATAATAGTGGTGAGAGTGGGCAACCTTGTCTTGTTCCTGGTCTTAGTGGAAATGGTTTCAGTTTTTCACCATTGAGGACAATGTTGGCTGTGGGTTTATCATATATGCCCTTTATTATGTTGAGGTAAGTTCCCTCTATGCCTACTTTCTGGAGGGTTTTTATCATAAATGGGTGTTGAATTTTGTCAAAAGCTTTTCTGCATCTATTGAGATATCATAAGGTTTTTATTCTTCAATTTGTTAATATGGTGTATCACACTGATTGATTTGTGTATATTGAAGAATCCTTGCATTCCTGGGATAAACCCCACTTGATCATGGTGTATGATCCTTTTAATGTGCTGTTGGTTTCTGTTTGCTATATTTTGTTGAGGATTTTTGCATCTATGTTCATCAGTGATATTGGCCTGTAAAAACTATCCTGAAATCTTTATAAAAATATTTTAGTTATGATTTAGTGTAAGTTCCCTGGAAGAAAGGCCAAAGCTTTCATGATATTTATGGAGTTTTCATATCCTGAAAAAGTATGGACTGCTTAACAGTTTATAAGTTAAAATATTTGTACTTAACAAGTTTATCAAAATAATAGTAAAAATGCACTTGGCTGGTGGTGTCAGTAGACATACAATCTCTTCCCAGCTCTATTTACTAGCTGTCTTATTAGTAGTTTATCTTCATTTCTGGGTGCAAATTGTCTCATGTACAATAAAATGCAATGACCAGGAAGTTTAGATAGGTAATATTTTATGGTTGTAAGGACAAGCAAAGTCCTGGAGTCATACATTCAAAGTAGAAAAGCCGGTTTTACTATCTACTTCATGTATGAGTTTGAGAAAGTCTTTTAGTGCTTCAGAGCTCTTGAAGCTTCCTGAGAAAAGATATGAACAATATCTACATTATAGTGTATTATGAAGAGACACTTCTGATCCTATAATAACTGCTCTTATTATTATTATTAAGAATGTTATTGCTCAGGTTCATTATAACTAGGTAAAGTGCATTGAAACTTTTCATGTAGCATAAGAGACACCTAGCTTAATTTGATGACTATTTCATTGTTCTTGAAATTAGATAAGGTAAATCTGGAAGTCAGTTACAACATTATGAATATAAATATTCATACATATCATGTGGTTCCTTAAGTTGACATAGCATACAATGAAAATATTTTATATTTTGAAAAATTTTGTGGTGTAAATTTATACCATACTGAAACTAATATAGAATATTTACAATCATAGATAGAATACTATAAAGTTTATTGCTTTAAGTTAGAATGAGTACATTATACATGGATCTTGGAGATATGAATGAGTTATGAAAGTTTTAAATCAATGGTAATAAAATTTCATAGTATCTCATATCATCACATATTTTAATGCTGGGTATTTAACTTTCCTTTTCTATCATTTTTATGGTTTTTCCCTTTTATTTTTTGAATTACATTAATAACTAAAGTGAATGATATTCTTGAACTTAAAGTGAATAGAGCTTATAGAGATGGTTTATTTGTACAAGAATTTTACTGTGGTTTGAAAAATGTAGTTCAAACAAAAATGGTAATAATGATTGCATGCTTGTAACATTCACTAAAATTAACTTGGAAGTTATATTTGTGGTGAATGTTAATGATCTGATTGTTTATTCCTAATCTTTGTAAAATGGAGTTAGTATTCATAAAATATAGAAACTATTTTAAGTTATATTTAGTAAATATTTACTATGCATATAGCATTTTTTTGGGTGCTGAGGTTATAGCAGTGAACATGATACAAAGTGTTTCTAATCACCAGAAGATACTTTCTCGGGGAGTAATACAAATAACAAATAAGATAAATATGGGACTGATGAAGGCTGAGAAAATAGGTGGTGGGGTGGAGAGTTTCTGAAGGGGTGGGTGGAAATTTATCAAGGTAGTTAGGGGGGTTTTTTTGAGAAGGTGGTATTTAAATTGGTTCTGAATGGAGAGAAGGAAATATCATGAAAAGCATCATTTTAGGTAGAAGAAATGGCAAGTTCAAAAGCTCTGGCATGTTAATAAATTTTGCTCTTTTTCTATATAATATTCTAATTAAAAGTAATTTAATTTGTAAAAACTAGATTGTTATATTACGCTTACTTAGATACTTATAAACTTATTAATAAAAATGTGAACTGGACACTTTCCATTTCTCACCTTAATGTTAACAACAACATGCATTCGTGCATTTTTTCTTGCTTCATGAAACAAGTGGTTCTAATATAATATTCATCTTTGTACGTATATAAAGTTAGCCTTTTATTAAATGTTACTGTTTATATAGCGGTGGGAATTTCAGACAGCTACTATAGAATATTTAGATATTAACTCTTAGTGTCCAAGATTTTTAGTTTTCTAGTTTCTCCTGGTTATAAGTTGAAGACTCACTGAAGCTAAGGCAGGAAAAAGTATCTTATTGTAAGGAGGACATATATACCTGTATATATCTCTGTATATTTCTGTATCCTTATCTATAATGATACGGGACAGTTAGTCTTACAACTCTCCAAAGGAAAAAATGAAAAAGAATTCCTCCTTTATCCTGAATGTTGAGGTTCTATCCTTCTTGAAGGCACTAGGGACAGCAGGATCTGTTCTAGAATTGTCTCTAATGCTCCAAATGTTGATGCCTTCCTATCTGTGTGATTATATTTTGAACATAATTTTCATACTTTTTTATAGTTTCCAAAAGGAGTCTAATTATGTGATTGCAGTTCTTCTCTACTTCTGAGGATCTGCTGTCCTACAAGTTCCACTTTCATCATTTTGTCTGTTATGTTATGCCTACCTTCATCTTCTGGCACTTTTACGGCTTCTCTTTCTTTTTTACTGATTTCCTCTTTTCGATGATCTTCGGTTAAATTTTCAGAGACATTTGTATTAGTCTAACTGTTAACTCTTTGTCCCAGGACTGTAGACAGTCTTTTTGTTGGTGTTCAATATTTTCCTTACCATATCTGAATTAGGTGACCCTAGTCATATTCTCTTAGGTCCTTATATACAATGTATTTGCTGGAAAAGTGACCTTTGACCTCACAAGGACTGGTTGGACACCCTTCTTTAAAAGCACCTGTCAGCACAGTACTCAATGTACATTGATAGGACTACACCATTTGTGTAAAATAAACAATTATAATGACAATATTCTCACCCCAAGTAACATGTAGATAATATGCTTCTTATCCTACCAAATTGTGTTCATTTTGGCTAAAATGTAATTTACAGTTATAAAACAAAAATGAAAATTTGCCCAATTTGGAGTTTTAAGATTATATCATAAATAGTTATTGGTTATTGGATGTTTTCAATAAGGAAACACAATGGTCTAAGTGTTTTGGGTGAATCATGCTTTGGTAAATAATTCTTTCAGTAAGTTCTACATTGCTTAATTGTGAAACTGATTCATACACCACATTGGAAGGTGTGGTGTTTATAACTTTTGATCTGATGCTAACTCTATATCTCCTAACTCCCTCCTTCTCCCCTTCCCAGTGTTAAATCTGCCTGCCGTTCTTTTGAGCTACAGAGAAGGGAAGAAATCATGTTTACTTAAATACTAACTGTAATGGTTAAAAGCTTGGATTCCTGAGCCAGAAACACCAGCTTTATCTCTTGCCTCCAGTGTGGTCTCAATGAATTTATTTCATCTTCCTAAATTTCAATTTCCTCAGGTGAAAATGTGGATAATTGTAATATTAGGGTTGTTGCAAGATTGATTATGATAATACATATATCAAAGTGCTTATTATAATAGCCATTTAATAAATATTAATTTTGCAACTATTCTTATTATATTCAGAATGTACTCAAACTGTCAGTTTCTAATACTGTTTTTAGGGAATTTTACCAGGAATTTTACCAGTGTATTTGGGAAAAAGTAGTTATAATATTCTGTACATGTTTCAGGACTTTTCTTTGTCTAAACTTTTCTTTTTTTTTTTTAAACTCATTTATTTTTGGCTGCGTTTTAGTCTTTGTTTCTGTGGGTGGGCTTTCTCTAGTTGCGGCGAGCGGGGGCTACTCTTCGTTGCAGTGCACGGGCTTCTCATTGTGGTGGCTTCTCTTGTTGCAGAGCACAGGCTCTAGGTGCACAGGCTTCAGTAGTTGTGACACACAGGCTCAGCAGTTGTGGCTCGCGGGCTTACTTGCTCCGCGGCATGTGGGATCCTCCCGGACCAGGGCTCGAACCCGTGTCCCCTGCATTGGCAAGCAGATTCTTAACCACTGCACCACCAGGGAAGTCCCCTGTCTAAACTTTTAAAAGAAGGCAGAAAATGAAATATAATTATACTTCCAAATAATTGATTGAAAAAGATGTTTTTGCTCAATGCTAGGATTTTACTTGATTAGGCAACATATTTTCTCCAAAGAAATCTTCACTGGCTTTTAAAAATACCATATGATCAATCATGAATGCAGAGAGTAGGAGTAACAATAAGAACATACTGGAAACATAAAAGAAATGTTGTTTAAAATTATGTAAACAATCACACTTTGAAAAGGCACAGAGCACTAAAAAAGCTCCCAATTATCAGAGGATGAAAAATATGTTTGAAAATTTATGAAAAATACATTGGTCTTAGAAAAACATTTGCCCAGTTTTCATTATTAATAAAAATAGGGCCAAGTTGTCATAATGATTTCTAATGTTATTTTTAAATGAAAAAGTTTACCTTTAAAATGTGATCTCTCTCTTGGATGGAAGATTTTAAATTAAGAAAAGGATGATTCAATGCAATCAGGGATTATTACAGCAAGAAGGAACCTAACTGACATTTCATTTAATTGACTGATTTTTTACAGGTAGGGATACCAAGACCCTGAAAAATTTGCTTAAACTGATCCTAGACGAGAAAACCAAGAGTAGAATCTAGGTCTCCAGGAATAAGTTATGTGATTAAGAATGCCTTATCAATGTAAATCATTATATTTTTTAAAATCGGTTTTGATTCATACCTTTGCATATAAAAAATGGCATCATAGTAAGCATGAATAGCCAGAGGCAAAAAATGACTGCCATTTAATTCACCACTGTGACTGGGCCTGGCTTTCTCTACAACCCTTACAGAAAGAATAGGATGAACCAACTCAACTCTGCATGTAGAGAAGGAAAAATAGCTTTATGCCAAAACTAGCTTTATGCTATTTGAAAGAACGAAAGTGGAGTTAACTAATTATTTCCAAAAATTTACATGGTGGAATTACATTCCAGTCTGGTTTAGTAAAGAGAACAAGGGATGGGACTAAAAAGACTAGAGATAGGGGCTTTGTATTCATTTACCACTCTGGGATTTCATTTCTTCATTTTAAAAATGATGGAGGGATATTAGCAAACATCTAAGGGCTTTTTCAGTTCTGAAGTCAATTAAGTTTGTGAAAATAGTTATATTAAACTATTGTTTCCATTGTTTCTCTAACAAGCTTCCATCTTGTGAGGAAAAAACAGAAAAATGGAAATAAAACAATTTGGAAGTATCCAAAGACCTGGATTATGCTCTTATACCTGGTCTTTTTGAAGGCCTTTTCTGAGATGTGGATCCCTGTGTGTTGATGTCCACTCTAGTATTAGATCAATTGCATCTGTTCAATTGACCTTCTCCATATTGCCTAAATTTCCTGCATTGATATCAGAATTTCTGTGCATTAAAAAATATATGAGTTTGAATTTTATTATTGTCACAAATATTCAGAAATGTATTAATTTATCATGTTTACAGCACCAAGCATTCTGTGCTGTTTCACGCATTCTGTTGCATATTCACAACAATTATAACACATTTAAACATCAACCACTTAAAAGAAATATAGTTTTCTAAAGAAATGATTTATCTTAAATCGTTTTTTGTTCAGATAATTCAAATCGTGTAATCTCATTTGATTGAATTTATATATATTTATATTTAATATATATTAAATATATTTATATATATTTCTGCAATTATAAAACTGTGCTCTTTAACACTATTTACGTGTATAAATAATTTCTATATTATAGCAAAGATTGCATGAAATGGAACAATTTGCTAATACAACTGCTCAGTCTTTGGGGAAAAAAAAGTATGTCAGTTTGCCAGTTTTAAAGACAACAACTGGATTCATTTGAAGAATGCATAATTCTAATATCAAATGTATTCCTAAAAAACACTCAATTTGTAGTAGACTAGATTTTTTTTAAAAAAGAGGAATATAGGTTAGTTATTTCTTTGAGACATTTATATATTGGTGTCTTTCAATAATTCTGTCCTTGGATATCATGTCATTGGTTTATGTCAAAAAATAATCTCTCAGGTACTTCAGGTGTTAGACCCCTCAGTTAAACCTAGAAGAAATTACTATCCCTAACCATGTTTTTTCTATAGTGTTATGAGAGTAATAAATGTATGAGTGTGTAAGATAAGTTCTCCCAGATCACAAAAGAACAACACCCTCTGTTTCAATGTAATGTCTTGAGGAAACATCACAATACAAGTATCTGATAGTCAAACATTTTGTTTTCACAATCTATTTACGTGAAAATTAATTATTTATAGGTAAATTATCTCCTCTCCTTTAGATTTCCTACTGGAGTTACAGATTTCCTTATGATGTTTTGAAGAAGGAAATTAAACTATTCACTAATTAAATTAATCTCATTGTAGAATAACATTTTGTAATAAGGAACTACAGATTCTATTTTTCTTTGGCAATGAACCTTTATTTATAATGGTATCTTGCCCTAGTCTATGGGGAAAATGCGTAGCAGCTGTGCTGGATAAACCACACATAATTATCACATAGGATCTCTTTGCCAATGATATCGCTGGCTATGTAAAATATACATTCTTGGTGTGTATTTTATAAGTGCGTCATATTTCATATTACTTTTAATTGTATTTATGTACATGGAAACAGCCTCAATATTATTAGCCCTATTATACACGTGTAGAGAAAAATCATGTGATTCAAGTTACTTGAGGCTTATGTGATTCCTCTCCTTCCTTCCTTTGTAAGACTCAATTTTAAGAGATTTTACTTAATATTCCTTCTGTCTTTTGTACTTTATTTTTATAATTTTATGATGCCTGAAAAAATAATTTTCTTCTGGGGAAATATACAGTTTTAAGACCATAAGTTAAGTATTGCCCATAATATGTCAATGTTAATAAGTCAATATCAGACACAGTTAAATTTACATCTTAACACATTGTGCAATTCATATGTGAAATCGATCCATTTATGAAATGAAGCTACCTAGTACAATACTTTAGCTCCCTCTTTTGGTTGGCCCAGATTGTAATATGAAAATACAAGGAAATGCCCTAACATGCTTTCATTTCTACTGGCATTTTATGATATTTGAGACAATATTTATTTCATTATTACTGCATAAAATTAATCTAAATCACTTTTCTAATAAAAATAAGTCAAATCTACATCTGGACGTTTTTTTACCAGTTGAATGCTAAATTACTGAACACTTCATTTTAAAGTTAAAGATGTATTTTGACACAGTTTTACTACATATTATTTAAAATAAATTAGTATTTACTTAATTTTATGAGGATTTTCAAATATGATTTCTCCAAATAAAGTATGAGCATATATGTCACATATATCTGTTTCTCACACTCTATCAATATCTGTATCTCTGAATCTATATTCTCAACTGTAGTAGCAGATTTTTCCAGCCTAATTTTTCCAGTCTTCAAATTTGTTCTTTCCTTTCATAACCAAATACTTAATCCTAGTTCCAGTTTGCATGATAAAACAAACTGAGTCCACCCCTCCAAATATTTCGTTAAAATTTCTAGGAGTGTTTCTAAAATTCTGGATTTCACCTGTTACTACTTGCTTAGGATTCCTCTGCAAGTTTCTCAATTGATCTCAATGCTCAACCTTAATAGGTTCCTGCTGTTTCCCTGAGCCCTACTAATTCTAGGACAGAACAGCAATTAATAATAATAATAACATTGAACACCCTTTACAGAAGGATAAAAGAATAAAAATGATGTTAGGGAACAGAAGACATCAGGAAAGAAATTTACAATACGGTATTTCGCTGCTAAATCTAAATAGTCCAGGCAGTTTCCCAGGACTTGACTCTTGGATATCTCCATCCTTTGCTCTCAGCTTGCTGCCATGAAGCTGGAGGGCTCTTCTCTAACCAACAGGTGTTACCTTGACACTAATTGTTATTTGGGAGCCCATAATCCTCAATTTTTCTCAGACTATAGGAAGAGATTAACAAAAAATAAAATAATTTACTCTGATAACATTATCCCAGAGATGCCAACATTTTAAAAAATTTACATTATTAAAGAGGAAGCTTAATATACCTGCATGACACATGAGCACTTGGATTTTTCCATTGGAAATCACAAGACCATTACTTAACCTGTATCTACATGATTTATAGGGCCCCCTGAGAACAGAAAGCGCTTTCATGAGGACAAATCACACCTTCTAATTATAGAATCTAAAATATAATTCTATTAACTTTGTCAATAATATTTTGTCGCTAATAACTACCCATGGGTCAGAAATATTTTATACTATCTTTCTCTTCTAATTTTGGGTAGATATAAAAATACTTAACTTTTTTATGTTTAATATGTAGTTAAGTGAAGGTGATACATATCTGATAAATTTTCTATGTATCATATGTGAAAACCAAATTTCTTTTGCTCTTCCTGTAAATAAACAAAAGCCCAAATCAGTCTGAATGGCTTCCCTTTTTTTTTCGGTTACCCCTGTTTATGAAATATTCCATTTGTAACATAGGAATTGATTCAAATAATTTTCAGAAAGATAATGGGTCTTAAACTGTTTCTTTTAAAAAATGAATAAAAATTAGGATTAGGGGCTTCCCTGGTGGCCAGAGGCTAGTCTAGCAAGTAAATGAGAATTTACAAAAATGTGCTCTGAAATGAGATCATATGGTTTCATATTCCAACCCAGTCATTTTCTAACTCCAGTCCTAGAGGAGTGATTTGATCCTTTTGAGGCCTAATTTATTTCTCTGTAAGAGACCCATACTAATTTTTCATATATGTTCATTTGTGAGGCTCAATGAAATGTACCTAAAAAGTGTCTATTATGATAAAAGAAATGTTAGGCAGAAAAATATTTTAAGAAAAGTACTTTGATATATGTATGTCAGAAATCAAAGAAAAAAGGAAGAATAGAAAGAAGACACGAACAGTTTTGAGGTAATGAGTTCCTGTATTTATTATGCTTGAAGCTTCTCATGTTGAAGAAGAGGAGACAAAGAAAAAAAAAAATAATGAAAGAACTTGATAACACCCTGGTACTGAAACTCCAAATGATCTTAATGCAACCCTTTCAAAAACTATCAGGGATTAATTTAAATGAATAAAAATATGTCTTTTCTCTCTGTGGATTAAGGAATGATGTGTTCTTTGTAACTTTCTGCTTCCTTAATTTTCTCTCAATTTCACCAAAAATTTCATAAATAAAAGTTATCATAGCCTAAGTTTTATACTCTTAAAAGCATTTTTAACAGTTGGTTGAAGAAAACAGAATTTTATTTCATGAGTAATTTCCACATTGGACTTAATTTACTCTTGGATTTAAAACTACTACGCAGGAGAAAATTATGTGGCCAATCATGACAAATAAACTTTCTCCCAAAATGGATAGAACCAAATCCTCAGATTTTTTAATGCAACCACTGAAAAATTCAAAGTTCATAAATAGCTAAACCTTAGATAAGCATTCTTATAAGGTAAATAGCATACAGGTTTTAAGTCTCCTGGCCAAATGAACTCCCTTTCTGAATTGATGGCAGACTCAGAAATGCACAATGATTATACTTTTTGTATACAAATCCTCTAATTGTCTGTGTTCACATAGTGGCATTTTGTGATGAGTACTGTATTTTTTCATCGAACAACAATCTTTCTCACCTGCATCCCTCTTCTCAGCCTAGTACAGTCTACTGATTTCAGCACTGTACTGTAGAAATGACTTGTGAATGCAAGGCCAAAACCCATACCTGATATTCCAACAGTGTTCTGGAAAATCCAAGATAAAGTTTGTAAATAATGGGTACTCATATGCCAGTACTGTCTGTTAGAGATATATTGAAATGTTACAGTATCAATTTCTGAGGATAGTTATAATTAAGGAAAAATTAAACTGTTCAAAACCAGTAAGATATGCAGAAATGTTAAAGGATAGATTATCTCACTAATAAAAATTATATAAAATGTCAGTACACATTGCATTTGTCTTTATCTATTCAGTCCCTCTATTTACCTACATTAGTTCTGATGATGATGATGTCTTGTTAGATCAGGATGACAAATCATGAACTAGAAATAGTTGTTGACTAAGTTATTATTAGGAGATAATGACATACTGGATGTTCTGAGTTGCAGCGTTGACACAGGTGACCCTTATATGCTTAATGAGCAGAATCCTTTTAGAAAAGACATCTGTGTCAAGTGTTTGGCAGGGAATATGGTTATAGTATTATGCAATGGAAACATGAATTAAAGAATTCTGGGAATCACTATTAATGTTCAGGAAACCAGAGCATATATTCTAGAATTTATATGTGTAAGAGGTATCTTCCTAAGAAGCAAACATTTGAGGGTTTTTTGGCTTTAATATATTACATTTAGTATTTTGTATCTCTGATGCTTAACGATGCTATTTAAGCAGCAATCATCTGTTCCCTTGGCAAATATATAGAGAAAAAAATTAAAATTAACTGATCTTATCCTATTGCAGACTTAAAAGAGTTTCCTACAGAGAAGGATCCATAGCAAGAGGTGTAAGGAACCTCAATAAGGTCTGATTTTAGAAGGTTAATTATGATGCATTTTTACTTCTTAGATTTCCTCTTATAGCAAAGAAGAGATATCCTAATGAAGATTAATAGTGAGAGCATAATTTAAAATGAAAATAGTAAATACTCTCCCTTTGGAATTCAGTGGGTTAATAGAAATATTTCAAACCTTTATTAATCTCGTTGGCTGTGCAGTATTTCTAACTAAATTTTAAGCATTTTTAATGTTACAGTTCCTTAAAAAAGAGATCCGATTATGTGCAATATGTGTAAAGTGAAAGATAACATGTTCAAATGTTTGAAACTGTCTGCTACACTTAGGTGTTCCATTACGTCCCATATTTTAATGCACAGACAGTGTATTGAGTCCTTTGATCTCTTGGTCCATTAGTCCTCCTCCAAATCAGACCATAATTCTATACTAACCTCTGGGAACATGATGCAGATAATTAATTTTATTGTAAAACACTTTTGATTCACAGGTTCTTATTTATTGAAAAATCCTTAGGAAAACTGGGGGACCTGAGAGTGGCAGATGGGGATAAAATAAAAATAAATCAAGAAACAAGAGAAGGTCCTTGTATGACCCAACAATTATTACAACCCATGAGCTGGGAGTATAATTGATTCAACCCTCTGCACATGAGGTTGGGCAATGGGGTGGGAACTGTGCCTATTCCTTAACAAATTTCCTTATAAATTCATAAGTGTGTGTTTACACACAGACACACACACTCACACACACACCAATAAGTCATATCAGTGCCAATTTTACTACAGTTCTTTGACATATTGTTTAAATCATATCCCTTGTTTTGTTCAATAAAAACTGTCTATCATGGAATTACTTTAAGAAAGGAACTAATTTATGTTAACTAATCTTATTAATTCTCGAAATTCACACTGCTTTATTTGGATTACAGCATAGTGGTTGTATTATCACTGAAAAAGCCCAATGCCCAAAAGATGACCAAGAACACAGTTTTAGTCAAAGTTAGGTGTATTAACTTCCTGCAACAAGGCATACTGCCCATCATGGGGAAATTGGGAGATATTCTGGTTGGAGGGAGTTAAGATAGGTTTATTATAGAGTTTGGGAATATGCTGGGGCATTTGGGAAGCGCTTCTAAGAGCAGGAATCAGCACTTGATTGGGTAATATCAGGAAATTGGGGCAATTCTGTACAGGTATGTTAATTTCTATATGGAAGCTGGAAAAACTGTTTGAAGTTGTCTTTGATAAAGACATAGTAAGAGAGGAAGATATTTGGTCACTTTGGGGGTGCCTAGTGGCCATGATTTTTGCCTTGTTCACTCATAGAGGGAGCTCATCTAATGATGATATTCTGTTAAATTGTTTGTGCTCAGTAGAAGAAACAATAACCTAGCTCTTAGTTGCCAGGCCAGGTACCAGATGTCAGCTCTCAGAGCTGATTTTTATTTTCTCCCTTATCACCTAATGGATGTTTATCTTGGGCAATTTATTTAAGCACTCTAAACTTTCATTTTTTTTTGTACATAAAATGGGAATAATATAGCACTTCATCAAGAGGATGTTGACACTGTTATGTGATTTAAGGTAGATACATCAGTCCTAAAGGACTAGGGTGTTCAGGGAGCTTAAAACAAACCAACAAAAAGTTAATTTCCTCTCGCCCTATATATTCATTCCAGAAGCCTAGTGGGGGTATCAGGGAGCTTCTTGTGGTCTTCATTTTGGGTCTTTGGGAAGACATGATACTTGGTATGGCAAAGGGAAAAAAGATAGTGGCAGGATTATTTAGCAGTTTGTAAATCTTCTTCCCCAAAAGAACACAGATCACATCCACTCAAACTTCACTGGCTAAATAGCTATAGGGAACTTCAAGATGGCAGTGAAGCACAATCCCAGTGGGCTAGAAGAGGGATACATGGGCTGTTTGTGAACAGAACAGATGATTACCAAAACTGCAAGGCACTTAGAACAGTGCTTGGTCTGTAAGATGTGCTTCATAAATGCTAGATATAACAATAATAAATGACATTATTATCATCTCCATTTTCCTTCCCTCCATAAGATTTAATAATAATGACTTATCTATCATATGTGAGCTTATTTGCAGATGAACTTTCCAGATGAAATAAACACTGGATTTTTAATATCTGTTAATGAGATATGAAGCAATTTCTTTGTAACTGTGTTGTGTTTGAATAGGTGATTTGCAAAGGTAACCATGCTAATATATTCTTACACTAGACTATTTGTAAAGTTTAGATAGAGAGTATTTGAAATTTAAAACTAAGGATAGTTCATGGTTGATGCTTTTTTCATTTTTTGGGCTACTTTAGATTTTATTTGACTGGTAAAATTAAATAATCCGTAGATCCATTATGAAATTGCCAAATGGTACACTAGACTCACATTATGCTGTGACTGTGAACACTAATTGAAAGCATTACCATGGTGATTGCTATAGTAACATTTAAATTGGCATCAGTGCCAAGAAATCTTTATTATTGATCTGATAGAGATTTTTTCACAGTAAATTTCAAGAATACAAATGAAATTTTGCTGGTATTTTCATTTGTATAGACTGAAAAAAGGAGCAAGTATACATGTTTTAAAGTAATAATAGATTTTTAATAAACATTCATTAAATGCAAATGTTCATGCTTTATATATGATTTTATATTTTAATGATATCAGAGTACCTCATGTAGTTTTCTTCCATATCACATTATATTTTCAGCTTGAATTCTACAAGAAATTAAGATATATACTATGTAATTCAATATACTAAATATTAAGTATTTAAGTCTATTAAGTTATTTAGTCCCTCAATGTATATTTCTAATCTGCTCTGTGCAAGATGATTTAATATAAAGACAAAAAAAAAAGCTTATTCTGAGTTTGAATAATAGTCTGGAAAAGAGAGAGTCATAAGTAATTTAAAGATAGCTAACCTTAATTGAGCATTTTTCTAAGCCTTTTATGAGAATTAGCAACAAGCTCATGAGTATTATTATTATTGTAAGTTTTACAAATTAAGAAACTAAGAAATAGAGAGAGGTTAGTGTCTTGCCCAAAGTTATACAACAAGTAGAGAGCACAGCTTTCTGAAACATTTCCAACTTTGTGGTCTTAAAAATGTTTCATGTTAACTCCCTGACCTAAATATTATGTAGTCAATGATGCTGAAGCATGAAAAAGAATCTCTTACCTTTACCAGGTACAGTCAAGAAAATATTACAAATTGGTAATAAATATTAATATTTTATTAGCACTGTATTAGTTTCCTAGGGCTGCTATAACAAAGTACAGCAAACTGGGTGGCTTAAAAGAACTGAAATTTATTATCTTACAGTTACGGAGCCTAGATGTCCGAAATCAAGGTGTTGGCAGGTCGCTACTCTCTCCATAGACTCTTCCAGCTTCTGGGAGGTTAATTTGTGGCAGCATAACTCCAGTCTGTACATCCGCCTTCACATGGCTGTCTTCACTCTACATTTGTTTCTTTTCTTCTTATAATCCAGTAATATCAGATTAAGGCCCACACTAATTCAGAATGACTTCATCTTAACCTGATTACATCTTCACAGACCCTATTTCCAAATAAACTCACATTCATATGTACCAGGGGTGAGGAGTTCAATATATCTTTCGGGGGACACAATTCAACACGTAACAAGTACTCTCATATACTAATTAAGTAATCATCCAAACTGTTGACTGAATATTTCTGGATTTCTTTCTTCCAAATATATCATAAGACTGTTTATCCTTCTTCCCAACATCTGAATTTAGACATAACCATGGGATGTGCTTTGCACATTAAAATATGAGTGCAAATGAGTATGTCTCTTCCGTGTGGACAGCATAAGGGCCAGCCTGAGATGCTCCATGTTCCTTCTGTCTTCTCTTGACAATCCTGGGAGTACAAAGATGGGACTTAACTTGCCTTGGGTTCCTGGTGATAAGATTTATCACAGCCTCCCAGGAAAACCACAGTGGTTATATACCCTGAGCAAGAATAAGCATTTGTTTCCAAAGCCACTGAGAATTTGAGAGTTTTATGTTACCATGGAACAATGTGACTGGTGCATAAATATCTACTAGAAGTCATATGCTGTCCTAACAACAACAACAACAACAAAATCCACAAAATTTGTAGCAATGACTTAAGGCCTGGCCACCCAGCAGTCAAGAAAGCCTTGTCAGAATCTCAAAAGATGGAAATTCATTTCATACAGGGGTGTAATATTTGGTAAAACTATCACCTGTGATAACTTGGAAGGCAGATTCTGGGACCAATGAGCTTGTAGCTGTAGGGGAAAATGTGGAAAAACAGACTATCAGTAGGGTGTACTTGTCACTATGGCTGTGTCATCAAAGTACTATAAAAAAGAGATAAATTCAGAGAGCTATTGCCAGTTTGTTAGCAGGAATATAAGGAAAAGGAGATGGCATGAATGGGGTACTGGCAGGGTGAGAGGAAGAGGCAACTTTTTTGATGCTTTTTCATAAAAGAGAAATAATATTTGGTGTGAAAATGGCTGATTAAAACTTTTGTAGCAAAAAGCAAATCAAGAGAATGGTCATCACTTCTATTTTTAAACTTCTGAATGGATTATATCAGCAAGTGTTGGGCTGCACCCTGCAGGCCTACAAGGCCTGTACATGCCCAGCTTCAACACCAAAGAAAGAGCCCGGAGTCAGCAACAGAGACATCAATGGTTTAATGGATGAGGGATCTTACATGTCTGAAGTAAGGTCCTGGAGGACACCACGTGTTGCAGAAGGCGGGCAGGACCTGGTGGCAGTCTTCGCTCCAGGGTGGGAAGGGGAGATTGCCAGTTACAGGGGGAATTGAGGGCAGGTTGGCTCATGGGTTACCAGGGAAACCAGCAGAGAGGGATGCCCCTCACTGCCCCTTTGATAAGCTATCATAGTAGAGATGTTATAATCTAAAGCTAGAACAGGGGACTTCCCTGGTGGCGCAGTGGTTGAGAATCTGCCTGCTAATGCAGGGGACACGGGTTCGAGCCCTGGTCTGGGAGGATTCCACATGCCGTGGAGCAACTGGGCCCATGAACCACAACTGCTGAGCCTGCGCGTCTGGAGCCTGTGCTCCGCAACAAGAGAGGCCGCGATGGTGAGAGGCCCGCGCACCGCGATGAAGAGTGGCCCCCGCTTGCCACAACTAGAGAAAGCCCTCGCACAGAAACGAAGACCCAACATAGCAATCAATCAATCAATCAATCAATCAATCTTTTAAAAAAATAAAAAATAAAAAAAAAAATAAAGCTAGAACAATCATTAGCTGGGGCCTGGAGCTAATATGTATGAAGTTCAGTAATGTGAGTAGGGTATAGGTGAAGCAGGCACTGGTCTAGCAAGGAATGTACAGAGAGCAAGTGAACAGCCATCTTGTGTGGTCTGACCCTACAGCAAATAATTCAGGACCCAGTTAACTGTTCCCAATAAATCCTTCTACTTGGACAAAATTTCTCATGTTAAAGACACTAAAGCTGTGGTTTGTCCTGTAAAGCCCAATAAGACTAAGGAACCTAAAATCAAGTTAACATAGTAAGACCTGTGGAGCAGTGGTAAGAAAATAAATAAGTATAGAAAATCTACGTATGTATAAGTAGAAAATATTCTATGAGTGTCTCTTGACACATGAAACTGAAAAGAGCCATATAGAAAAAGCGGATTTAGTTTTTGAGAGTAGTACTGCCAAAAAACCACGAGCCCAGACCAAAAAACCTGGGTCTCATTGTGAAAATGATCTTTGGGCTATCAATTTCCATGGCCAGTAAACTGGCTAAGAATTTTTTTTCAACTGTCAAGGAGTCATACTGCCTTCTTCAGCTGTGGTCAGTGAGATCAATGAATATGAAAGAATTCCAGAAGGTGAAGAGCTACAAAGAACAGTGGACAAGGGAGACCCTCTCAGGAACCAGACTTGAAGAATAAGGTCTAATTGTGGCCTAATTCTCCACTGCCAGGATAGTAGGATATGCAAACATGATTTCAAAATTGCCATGGATTTCAGAAGAAAAGCATTATGTTTATATTGCCCCTGTCTCAACCTATTTGTTGCATGTGTGGGGAATAGATATACTATTTTAGTTCATAGGTCTCAGGTCATGTGAAGCTTCATCTGGACTTGATGTACAGACTACTGCATGCTATCCCCCTTGTACAATCCCTCAATTTGAACTTGATGACAAGTCTGCATGTGACCTGTGAGTTGTATTTTGGTATATTTTTCTCCAGGAGGAAGAATCAGCCTTATATTTGGTAGCTAGGGCTTTAATTATAATGATCATCCTTGTTATTTACCAAATATTTCTGAGTGTTTTGTAGGAAGGTACTTCACCAATACCTTTGAAGTTAGACAGAGCAACCTGATTTGGTCAATGAAAAGTTAATGGAATTGACCGAATGCCAAAGTTATTTTTTTCCTGCCTTGGCAAAGGTAGAAGCAGAGATTGGAGCATGTCTCCCTCAGCCTGAAATTCTGATAAAGATGAGGTAGAACAACCTTCACTAGCTGACCTATGATAAACTTGCTGTGTGTGTGAGAAATATACATTATTGTTTTAATATAATGTTATCATTGTATTAACTAACCCATTCAAACTAGTATAGTCAGGCACTATTCCATTTAGTTTATGTGTATCAACCAGTTTAACTCAAAACACTAAAAAAAGCAACAATAATACAACAGGCACATCAAGGTAACCAGGGAACCAATGATTAAATAACACGTTCAGGGTCACCTAGCTAGGACTTGAAACCAGGCATCTGGGAGCCAGAGGTCATGCCTCAAACAATGACCTGTAAGAATCCGAATCTTAATATTTGAACAGTTTTCAAGGCTGACTCTACAGAAAAATGAAATCATGACAGATATTAGAACATTTGCAAATGTATTCATCACTAAGAGAGATTGTGGCATCTTCTAGGAATTAAAAGATAGACCATTTGATTTTTTGAACATTTAGGGACCACTTGAATAATCCAGGTAAAAGACAGTCTATATTTGTTCATAAATGCATTGCAATATATTAATTACGTAGTGAAGGTTATGGTTTCAATCCAGTGGTCAACTTCCAGTCCCCATAGTTTTGATCACTTGGCTTGATGTCACTACCTCCTCCTTCATACACATTCCTCTCTGGGCTACAAGAACCCTCCCCACCCCCAACTCCTTCAGTTGCTCTGTCCTGCTTCTCCTATCCTCTCTCCCTCACTTATTTCTATCAGATAGACACAACTGAAACAAACCAGGCACTCTATTGCTGTAGGACCCTTGATCTAGCTTTTACTATGACTGAAAGAACATCCCCCACATATCTAATTGGATGGCTCCCCTTTCTTCACGTATTTGCTCAACGCTTTCTCAATGAGACCGACCTGGGATTTCACTTCCCTTCCCCTGCCCAGCCCCTATATTCATATCCCACTGTATCGCTCTATGTTTTCTATCAATAGCACTGAATACTTTCTACTATATGTTCTTCATATTTATTGTGTTTATTGGATAGTGTTTCTCTTTCTGCATGTTTTGTTTGTATCCCAAGCACCTAAAGTGTGCTATATGCCTGGCAATAGTAAGCACCAGACAAATATTTGAATAGGTGAATGGCTCCCTTCTAACAGACCAAATGCTCATTCGGACCATAAAGATAATCTTAGGTAGTTCCCTAGAATCAGTCTGAGACTTGGATTTAAGTACAGGTGATTGACTGAAAACGTGCTTCTCAGGAGGAAACTGTAAATAGGGAATGAATCAGGAGAGAGAAAGAGGAAGAAAACACCCTAGTTTAGTGGTTCTCATCAGTCCAGAAAAATTCTCAGAAGGGAGAGGCTATAGGCACTTAGCAGGCAAACCTCAGAGCAGCTGGCTGGTAAGTAGATTGACATGGTAAATGAGATCAGCATGGAACACAATAGAGTCTACTACTACAGATTCCAGATTAGCACTTAGGGTAAACCACGGATGTGCTTATGCCTGTAAAATGGTTAATGTAATAGTTTACAACCCTCTCAAATCTCACTTATAGTTTTCTAGGCAAATGCATAATGTTTTATTGCACATTAATAGAATATAATTATATAATGACCTAATCAATAGGTTAGTTCAAAGGAAAGGAAGACTTTAATTATGTGTCATGGATCTACTATATTTCAAATTCTTTTTATACACACAATTTTATTTAATTATTATATCTCCTGTTAAGGTAAGCTTATGATTCCCATTCTAGATACGATGAAAATAAAGTCTAGTTAATAAACTCACCTAAGCTCATTAAAACAGTGACACACTCAGGATATTAACTCCTATCCCTCTCTCCATATTTACTGTTCATTCCACTCTTCTGTCTACATCTACAATGTCAATGTAAATACATATTTTTTTTTTCAAATTTTAAGTCCCTTTTATTTTGAAACATGGAGTTCATAAATTTAAACTGAGAAACATTACATTAATATCTGTACTAATCTCAAATTGAAGTTTAACATTTCCCCAAATTATGTTTATGGGTATCCATCTACAGAAGTATTAGAGCTGTGACTTTATCATTAGCAGAAATAAAATATCATACTAAATATCTTGTTTGCTCATTTTTTCTTTGCAATTTTGGAACTAATCAGATCTGCTACTAGGTCTTGTTATTTATTGCATTACTTAAGAAGCATAGGTATTATTTTATAACAACCAGTTTCTAAAAATAATTTGATAGCTATATTTTAATAAAATTGATTTCCTTTTTAATACTATACATCTTATTTCTTAATTCATGCATTAAAAATATTATTCTGTCATCAGACTGACAGAAAGGTTCATGAAACAAAAAAGTTAAAATTCTTGTTTAAAATCCATAATACTATCTTGATTTTTGATAATATTAACTTGTCATCTGTACTGTGGTAATTATTATAAATGCTTGTATATTTGTTTTGTAATTTGATCTTTCATAGCTATTTAATTTACCCTCCTCTCCTCGGTACTGCCAAGCACATCCTACAACCCACCCACTTGTTCCCATTCTCTCCTGCTCCACCCTAAGACATAAGCTGGCCAACAGTTTGGTCTGAACTATTGCTTTCTAGAGCTAACTCAGGAAAAAAGCTATGTCAAATCAAATACAGTTTTAAATATGGACAATTTTTAGCACTATGTGCTCTCTGTTAAATGAGAAACAGTGTAGGCTGATGCATGTGGGACACTCATTAAGTTGCATCTGACAGGCTCTGATGCTCATTTTTGACACTGGAAGCTGACATGAAACCACAGGTAGAAAATCCATTTACAACTTTCTCCACTGATTAAAAATTTGAAATATAAATTTTTCTTTCATTTTCCTGATAGATTAAATATTATTCAATAAATGACTTCTAATGTCAGTAACCTATTCAGGGATGTGGCATAAACACACTCTCTCTTGTTATACATGTAGAACACATTCCTAGAATATAAACTCCTTAAGGAAACTGCTATTCTGTTCACCTAGAAAAATGTCTAGAAAAAGAGTAGGCACTTTATATATATCTGGTGAAAGAATTACTACATGGATTTTTTTGTTGACTTCATGATATGTCCTCATATTACATGTAAATTGCATGATTTATTTACCCTTTTCCTAGTCTTAGACATTTAGTTCATTTTTACCTTTTCCCCAGTGTTTCTGTCAGGATGTTTTCAGGAAACAGATGACATACTGAATGATTGGGAAGGACTTAATGGAGAGTGTGGGCAGGGTTAAAGGGATGGTGTAGTGTTTTAGGGGTGTGTGTGTGCGTGTGTGTGTGTGAGTTAAGCACTGCTTCACTGCTTCTGGCACTATAAGATGCTACTGCCTCATCTTGTATATTTCCTGCTTTAGTTCTAGAATCAGACATTTCTCCAAGGAGCCCTGGTTCCTTTAATTAGAAAATGGTATTAGAAACAAAGATCTGGATGCTAGGTGAGTTCACTCGTACTGGATGGTATTGCTGCTAGGCCATCTCAGCTAACAGAGCAAGAAATACACATGTGTGTAGACTACCTTGTACGTATACACATATCTATAAATATTTCAATATATATCCATCTGTAATAATATTAAAGTACATGAGTTTTCATTGACTTCTCCAGCTCTAATCCATTACCACATGGATCAGGCTGTCTTCCTCCCCTTGCTTATCTGTAAATTCTCACAACAGTAAGAAATGTAACTCCCAATATCTGCCATCCATTTACTTAATTATTCAATTTCAGTATAAATGTAGAACAGCATAATTGTTAACCTATACCCGCAGAAGAAACAACTTTATTAACTAGAATGCAGTGCATATATGTAATTTCTTCCCATTTAGTCTTAGAGACTTGACTCATTTCCAGAGTTATTTAGGGCAGTACCTTTCCCTCCCCTTCCTTTCACTCAGGTTGTGTCATACAATTTTAAAGTTAGATTATCTTGTAGTAGTCTGCACTCCTTCTTGGACCTCACCTCTCCAGTCCCCAATTCCTAAATGATTTTTTCTTTTAATGTGCATATATTAAAGTTTATTCTGTGCTGTAACGCTGTATGGGTTTTGGCAAATGTATAATGTCATGTAACTACTGTTGCAGTATCATACAGAATTCACTGCTTAAAATTCACCTTTGTTCACCTATTCATCCCTACTATCTTCCTCCCAAACCACTGCAACCACTGATCTTTCTATTGTCTCTATACTTTTGCCTTTTCCAGATTGTCATAGTGTTTGAATCATTCAGTATCTAGCTTTATCGAACTTGAAATATGCATTTTAGTTTTTCACTTAGCACTATGCATTTTAGTTTCCTCATTTTTGTGTGTGTGTGACTTGATAGCTCATTTCTTTTTATCGCTGAATAATATTATATAGGTATACCACAATTTGTTTACCCATTGACCTACATTTTGTGCTAGTCTGAGCCTACTGATAAGCAATGTCGCGGCTAGACCAGCACTTGTGGTTCTTATGATTGCAAAACACCCTCAGCAATAACCATCAGAAAACTCGGGGGAAAAAACCCCAAAGGTTTATTACTCACAACTCCTGGAAAGCACATGGCACACCTAGGAGCACACATGTAGGTCTTGGGGAGGAAGAGTTGGAGAGAGACAGAGAGAGAGAGAGAGAGAGAGAGAGAGAGAGCGATAGCTAGTGCATGGGTCTGGGGTTCTATTTTTATTGGGGTCGAGAGTGGGGGCCTAGGGTTTCTCACTCTTTATTGGTGAATTTAAAAAGGGCAGAAATTTAAGGTGCAGGAAGAGAAAAACAAGTGGCTCACAGACTGCGAGAGGTGTTGAGACTGGGAAATTTTAACTTCTATACTAGCTTAATTATTTTTTCCTGTGGAAAGCCTTCTCTGTATCTGATTTCCTACATCTTCATAGACTCTCTGCTGTGTTTTGTTTTTTGTTTTTTCCCTCAGATGAAAGTGTTATTGCATGTGCTTATGCTAATAAAATGGTGTGCAGTCCCCTTAGTTTTATTATAGCCCAATTTCATGCTGCATATTATGTCATTTTGCCACATCAACTTGAAAAACTTTTTGTCCAGTTTCCAGGGTTTAAGAACACACAGACTAAAATATCCCCATTTGTGATAATATCAAATTCCACTTGTTCCCTACATCAATAATGCCTTGATAGCCAACCTTCTTAAAGAAATTGTGAACATAGCTCTCTCCTAAAAGTTTTTCCATCGCTGACCCTAACTAAGATGATTCACTTATAAGGCATATCTCCAAATTAAAATATGTCCAAAATAATACCCCCTAATGTGTCCCATTTTTTCTTTGTCCTGTTGTATTATAGGGGGTGCCTTAATTGTATAGATATAGTAGTATCTTGGCCAACTACAAAGGGGGCATCTTCGTAATAGAGGGTCATATGTAAGTTTTCACCCCTTGATCCCCATTCAGGGGACTGATACTGGGAAAAAACCTGCTTGCCTATCTCCTTTTGTTTGAAAGTGATATGTTTTCCATAAATCATAGAGAATCATCCACCATTATTTATTGTTTAATCTAGCTCCACTTTTCTTACAGTGTTTATTTTTCTCAGATGCTGGCAATAAGTTGTTTACATGTCTTTATATTCTATAATCCTATATATATATATTTATATCCTGTTATGTATAATGTTATTATTGTTATTTTGGTAGGATATTGGCAAAACCTGTTGTAGAGCTTCTCTTCTGACACTGGTTTATACTCTCAGATTTCTAGTGAAGACCTTAAGCTAAATTTTTAAAGTTTAGTTTAGTGATGGAAACTATTAAGGATGCTTATAGAAAGCTGGCAGCTCATATTTATTCTGTTAATGTCTGTTTTTCTTGAAACAGTTTTATCACATTTAGTTAGATAAAGATAGAATCCCAAATTATAATGGGATAATAATTGGACATGAAATTCTTCCAAAAAATCAGTGAATTATTTTAGCAAACATATATAAATTAAATATTACAAAAAAAGATCAATTTCATATATATATATACACATATTTTTATATAATAAATGTAAGAATTATCAATTACTGTGAAAAATAGATATGTTAAAACATATATCCCTAAATAGTTCCTTGATTACAAGACTTAAAAGACTTGTAATTTTGGTGTCTGTTCATATTCACAGAATTGATTCTTTGTATATGTGTCATTTAACTAGCTGAAATTTCAGACTTATCTTACCAAATAGTATAAAAAAATACAATAGTGTGTTGGAAAGATCAAACAACATATGTACGCCTTTTGCCAAATCCACAAAATAACTGCGTAATCACAAATAGCTTTCTTTATCTCTCCAAACCTTATATATCTCATCTGGAAAAGGATTCAGAAAATATGCCTATAGCCCAGAAGTTTTTTTTTTTTTTTTTTTTTTTTGATAAATACGTTAATGTATGTGGAAGTACTTTGTTGACTACAAATCTTAAAATGATAATATACTAAAATCAATCACATACACTTGTTTTGTATGTACATTTTATCTGAGAAACTTTGCCTGAAAAACATGATTGAGGTAATGAAAATACTTTATCTGAGTTTAAATTATAGTGATAAGAAATAATGATATAATTCAATTTTGGATGTGGATTTTATATGCTGAACATCCTATTTAATTACAATAATTTACATTTTTTTCTTGGTTCACAAATAGCCAACAGCCATTTTTCACAAATGCAACTGAAATATAATTAAGAGAACAAGGGAATTATAATAAAATAATTTTCAGTTTTTAAAGTTAACAAGATTCAAGTGAATTCCCTGATTACAAAATCAAAATTAAACCAAACTTAAAATATTATACTTCATAATGCATCTGATGGTATTTATTTATCAACAAAAAATGTGATTAAAATGCAGAGCATTTAAGGCTGATAGAGATAATTAACCATAGAAAAATTTAGTAATCAGCTTGTTGCTATTGAATAAATAAAGGATATGAAGAATTTTTAATAAACCCTATGGGATAAGAGCTTGCTAACTTTAAAAACAAATGCAACAAAAATCCTTTATAATGTGCACTTTTGTCTAAGAGCTGAGGAATGTATAGGTGTTAAATTGGCCCGGGAGGGGTACACTAATTTTTCCTAAAGGTGAAAGAATTATGCCTAGAATTATGAGGAAAATGAAGAAGGTATTTAATAAAAGGGCTTCACTGTTCAAACACTCTATAATTTATACCAATCACTTCGTGAAGTTCATACGTAATCCCATGTTATGCAAACTTTTATGATTATTACTCTTACTTCACTGCAGACTGGATTTCATTTGTTAGAAAAAACACCAGAACTCTTTTAAAAGGCACATTTCCTCCCAGTTAAACTCTTTCCATATCTCTAACAGCTTGCTTTGGCAATTGAATATTGTCAATCTCATATGTGATCCCAGGCTCAAATTAGGATTATCCATTTTAGGCATGAATCAACTAAACAATTAATTTTACAAATATATTTTTAATTACCTATGGCATGTCAATAATTGTTTCATGTAGGACACAGTGATTTACAAAATATCTCACCACCATACAAGTTACATTATAACTAAAGGAAACAGTCAACAAACATAATCCACTAAATGAAAGGTATAATTAAAATCATTGTAAATTATATGAAGGAAATAAATGGATGGTATGAAATAAATCAGTAGAGACTGAATTTGGGTAAGCTCTTTTTGAAAATGTTGTTATGGAAGACTTTGCAAGAAAGCAAAATATGATATAGAAACTGAAAATAATGAGAAGGAGTTGACTATGGATGGGCCAGGTAAGATTGTTCAAGGTCAGAGTATAAGTAAGGCAAAAACTTGATTTGGGCAAGCACGTAAAGCTCCTGAAGGAGGTTTCCAGGTGGGTGAATATGGAGCAATATTACTTAACAGCAGTACAATTAATATCAGGAGCATTGACATCAGTCTGACAGAATTCAAATCCTGGACGCCTTTCACTTTCCCACAGGTGCCTGCCATTCTGTGATTTTAGAAAGTTACTTCAACCCCAGTTTACCCCTCTTTCTAATATGGTCATGCATTCCTTATAATATTGTTACAAGGAGTGTTAAAGAAACGGTGTCTGAAAAAAGACTTAGCACAGTGCCTACAACACAGAAGGCAAGTTAGAGTAAATGTTGGTTGCCAGCATCACAGATGTTAGTAGGCTATTTCTAGAGCAGTAGAGCCCAAGTGCAAGGGAGTGCCTAGATTTAATTTTCAATCTTTCTGTTGCTATTTATATGAACTTGTGCAGTCATTTAACCTCTCTGTGCCTCAGTTTCCTTATAATAATATGAGGGATATAAGGGATTATAAAAGGGTCTATTTTAAAAGGTTGCCATAAATATATAAATTAAATTACATAAAATCAGTAGACCACTGGATCACTTTGTTTCCTATTGTTAATTATCTGAAATGTTAGTAGTAGCAGTATAAAAATGACTTCATTTTGACCAAAAACAAGAAGAAAAATGATTCTTTATTTTTCTAATAGATCTTCTTTTCCCCTGATATAAATGACACTCAAAAATAACTCAATCATCTACCTAGTTCACAAACTAATAATCTAGGAGTTATATTTTATTTCTCCTTTATTTAATCCTTTATAATCAATACATGAGAAAGTAGTATTTTCTTTTCTGAATATTGACTATGAAGATCTTACTCTGGTCTTTGGTCTGGTTCCTCAGAAACAGACCTTGAGGCAAGGATTTGGGTGCAAGTGATAGGTTAACAGATTGCTTCTAGGTCAGGAAGTGAGGGAGAGAGTGGGAAAGCAAGACAGGAAGAAGAATCCAAGTGAAAGTATAGTTTCAGTCAGTTCCAGCCTTAGCATGATTTTTTTCTCTTTTTTTTTTTATAAATTTATTTGCTTATTTATTTTATTTTTGGCTGCATTGAGTCTTCGTTGCTGCATGCGGGCTTTCTCTAGTTGCGGTGAGTGGGGGCTACTCTTCGTTGCCGTGCACGGGCTTCTTATTGTGGTGGCTTCTCTTGTTGAGGAGCATGGACTCTAGGTGTGCGGGCTTCAGTAGTTGTGGCACATGGCCTCAGCAGTTGTGGCTCGCGGGCTCTAGAGTGCAGGCTCAGTAGTTGTGGTGCACGGGCTTAGTTGCTCCACGGCATGTGGGATCTTCCCAAACCAGGGATCGAACCCATGTCCCCTGCATTGGCAGGAGGATTCTCAATCACTGCGCCACCAGGGAAGCCCAGCATGATTCTTTAGGGGAGCTCTGCGATGCAAATAACATGTTGGTTTTAATACTTCTGTACCTGTTAGACAATGGCTCAGGGATTCCATGGGAGACAACTGTAAACCTGCAGGCATTTAGGCTCCCTGTGCCTGTGAGCAAAGTGGCTCCAGTAGCCAAGGGAAGTCCTTCAAAGAGTTGCAGGTGCAGGCCATTAGAAGCAAAGCATACAAAAATTGTAGTGCATGCAGAGTGTGTGTGTGTGTGTGTGTGTGTGCGCGTGTGTGTGTGTTGCCCATATTAAAGAATCAAAGGAAACCTGAGTAGAGTAACAGTGTCCACTTCAAACTTCTCTATGAGCCATCATCATCTCTTTCTGCACTAGAGTGATGACTTTAACTGTCTCCCCCTTAACCAAAGCCTTTCCTATCCTCTAACCTGTTTTCTAATCTGTAGCCAGATTGATCTTTTCTAAACATGGCATGTTAAAGTCTTCCAACTGCTTGCACTGGAAATGAAAACAAATTTCTTACTATAGCTTATAGTGGCCTATGGGATCCTGGCCTCTGCCTAAGTCTCTGGCTCCATCTAATATACAGCTGAACTTTTCTGCTTAAAGGCTTACATTCTACCCAAAGTGGGCATCATAGAACAGGCCACAGGAAATGAAGAATGCTCTTCAATTTCTCTTGCAAGTGTCATCAGCAAGGACGATGGCCAAAGGAAATTTCCCAGTGGGAAGAAACCAGGTTACCCAGAGTAGTCAACTAAGGAATTTGTTGTATTTCATCAAAGTGAATTAACAGCTATTCTGGAGATTCTCTGGCTGCTCATTTTTTACTGCACCATCCCTGATCAATAAAATGCAGGCATATTCTAATCTACTGGGCATTAGATATTACTTTTCCATTACACTTTTTGTAAGCATTATTTGACATTGTAGTGTTCTGACATTTATTTCAGAGTTTTACAGGTTGAGGTTAAATTTACCAGTTTCCAGTAGTTTACAGGATTGGTAATAGCCACATAAAGTTGATGGAAATAATCAATAAACAATCTAAAATAAGGATGTTGATGGAAAAATCAATAAACAATCTATAATAAGAATAAAAAGAGTTTTATTTGGGCCAAGCTGAGGACTTTAGCCCGAAAGACATAGATTCAAGAACTTGAATTGTGTTCCGCCAGATTACGAAATGAAGGAGGCTTATTAAGGGCAAAAACCTTTATATGTTAAAAAATTACATAAGCTGTTTGTCAAGAATTAGGATTGGAGCTAGCAAGAGGAACAATCCTTGTTAAGCAAGGATTGGTTGGGGTCCAAAATGGTTGTATAATTTCAAGGGGAGACCTTGAGATCATAATGTTGCAGCTGCTAGGAGATGTTGTTTAGAGAATGCGGGTGGTGTCCTTGAGTCTGATACAGTTTAGGAAATTCAAGTTCTCAGTGATGCAGGAAAGTGTCTAAAACCATGTCCTCAATGGCCACCCATCTCCATTTTGGATGACTGAACCACAATTACTCCATTTTGGTTTTTAAATGCACTCTTTTCTTAAATGGTTAAAGCAGATGTACAATGCATGTTCAATAAGCCATGGATACGCTCTTTTAGTTAGCATAAAGTTCAAGTTAAACCAAGTATAAGCCAGAATGACTTCCTCATACCTCAATATGTGAAAATTTCTACCATCAAGAATAATTATCATTGCCCAAGATTTCAGAGTAAAAGACAATAACGTGACTTTGATTTCTCTCATTCCGAATGAGAAATTTGTGGCCACATATGTGTATTTTGTTAAGTAAGAACATTTTTTTAAATAATAGGTATGAAAACTAGGGTACATATAGCTGGACAAGCTAATAGCTCTGTACCAATAGCAAGCATCCATTCTTTACTCTGCTATGTTGGTGACAGATTAATACATATATATGACTATATTGGAAGCAAACATGGCTGATAATGGCAATGACGGTGTTGCTAATGAAAACACTAACATGTTGAGAATTTGTATGCTAGCACCATGGTAACTTACTATAAGCTACATGTATTATCTTACATAAAAAATATTGTTTAACGCTGTGGATCTAAAAACTAGCTCCAACACTTACTATCTGTATGATCTTTGTCAAATTACTTAAATTCCTCACACCTCAGTTTTCTCATAGGTATATGCTGCTGTAAAAATTAAATAAATCTTTGTATTACAAATAACTATGACTTTGTGACAAAAGTTCAAGTAAAATTAATAACAATGCCTTGTGAATCAGGAACTGATTATTCTCTTTTTATACAAGAAGTAGTTGAAACATAGTGATGTGGGTAAATATCCAAAAGTCTCAGATAATAAGGGATAAAGTCAAGCTAGATGCTTATATTTGACCTTTATGACTTGATAACTGCAACTGAATCCACAGATATATGGTCCAGCATTGGACATCTGGCCTAAGCCATGTAAATTAGAGTCCATTTCCAGAATTTTTTAAAGATAGAAAAGACCATCAGTTGCTTTCTGGATTGGATGATGTTAAATCTGAACTTTATATATTTGTATATTTCATCAGGTTGAGAAGGCTTAGGTCAAAGCCAGAGAGAAAAGAGAGAGAGAGAGAGAGCTCAAGTACTCAAGCCCCTAATTCTAGTTTTCATAAGCAGGAAATGCCCAGTTGATTCTTTACTCCTTTCATTCTTTCCTTTCCACAACTTGATATTATAATCCAATGAATTCTTTTTTTTTTTTTTTTGCCTACACTAGTTGGAGATGGGTTTTTATTGCTTATCAAATCATTATCAGCAGCAGCAATATCTCACATCTTCTAGATTAAATCCCTTACTAATTAAACAAATTTACTAATAAATAAAATTAATTTTGAAATACCAAATGAATTATTTTTACTTCAAGAAGAATCAACTTACTATCTCAATAGAAAAACATTGTTTATTTCAAAATTCTGGATCAATTATCCCATAGGTAAGACCTCATATCTAATTTTGCAATACCAATTTTGTATGCTCTGTTTTTTTTTATTATTTTAGGAAATATATGTGGTGTTGTTTTTAATTATCAGATAAAATGTTCCTGAACATGAGGAGAGCATGTTCTCCTCAGTCTCAAATAAATTTGAGTGACTTACTCAACTGATTTTTGGGAAGAAAAGTTATTGATTGTAAAGGATCAACATGGTACAGTGCTAGGTAATGCTAGACACAATCCAAAGTATATTTGGTATCATTTAATTTGCCTTGAGGCAACATCTCAACGTATTAGAGAAGAGCAAGGAGGAGGAGAAGAAGAGGAAGAGGTGGAGGAGGAGAACAGCTTGCAAAAGTTGGTAGATTGTGAACAGAAAACAGTGTTCTTATTCATATATATGTGTATATTAATAAATATTCTACTTTTATTAGTCTTGAGGACTTTAGGAACACTTGATATGATCTTTGGTGTATTATGGAGCTTATCTTTTCAAAATAATGAATATTTAAATTACTAATATATTCACATTTACATGCTGTAATACAGTGGTAGTAAAGTCAGCTGTTAAATTCCTATTTATTTGTATTATATATGTCTCCCTACTTATCTGTATGATATATGAGTTTTTAATGACAGTTCACTTATGTAACATGGAAAAATAATGATACATTATTTATAACATTTAAATAACATTCAGAAAAGTTTTATAGTTTACAGGTTATGTGAAAATGAAAACACAACCTAATAAACCATTTTTCTCCCACTACTTTTCAGGGGAAACAGACAGTACATTGAATTTGATTTCCTGCTGAAGCTGCAGATAATGAGGACTTATCATTGCCTACCACTATTCATCTGGACCTATATGTTTCATACAATTGATGCTATCCCATTTCAAGAAAAAGCTAACAGTGAAAGGATAGTGGGTCTGACAGAAGATGATGGTAAAACGCTACATCGCACCAAGCGTGGCTGGATGTGGAATCAATTCTTCTTGTTGGAAGAGTACACAGGTACAGACACACAATATGTAGGCAAGGTAAGAATTTTTATATAAGTCTAGAAGCTGAAAGTGATAGTTATTTTTTACAGCAGCTTTCCACATCACTAATGATTATTTTAAAATATTTGACAAATGGCGATGTGCAGAAGGCATGTTGTAAATTCTTTCGGTAGGATAGTGTGGGGAATGTGATTTATTCAGGTAGTTAGTTTAGGTCAGTATCCATAGTAAGCCTCAAAATAAAATAACTAATTTGTGGACTTAATTCCTTATTAATCAGCTAGATATGATTTAATATTATGCATGTGCATCTAAATGATTAAAAACAACCTTCTTTGAAATTTAAAGTTATGGGTAAATAATAACTCAGTGTGTTATATGAAGCAAAGCAAAATGCAATTGCAATATACCAAAAGTTACTAAAATGTATTGGTCTCTGCTGATGAATAATTTATCAAAAAAGTTAAATTAAAATGTCATTAAGATTTCTTAACTCCATATTTCTGATATTTTCTAGGATTGTGGTGGGAGCTGGGTCTGTAGATAGGAAGTGCTAGTAAAAAAATTAAAAATTGTACGTGGATAAATCCAAGGTGGTAGGATTGCATATGGCAAGATAAAAGAAACACAAACACACATGTGAACACACATGCACACATCTACACAAACGTTAGTCTAATGGGATGAAGTTAGACCACTACTATGAAACGCCCAAACATGCTGAGATGTTTTTACACACAGCATGGGATGTGAATCTGTGTTAAACACTCTTGTACAAATTCACTGTGGGTGGAGCACAAATCTGGGATGATCAATTTGCTTTCAGTGTCAGGGTGTACCAAAGGACCAAGAGGATGAATTATGAGGATTTTTTATAAGGAAATACTGTAGAATATTTTATGTCATTTCAGATGTTTGCAATATAAGAGAGAAAAGTCAGAAGTGTTGAAATTAAGAGCAACTTTTGTTTTCACAATAATGCAAACTGTAGTTTACTAATTCTGTTTTCTATAATAAGGGACACCTTTGGTTCTTACTCAGGAAGATTACAAAGTAATAACAATTGCCATGTAGTTTCACTGTAATTTGAACAGACACACGTGACTGAATTACTTGGGCAGAATAGTAATACTGCTCAAGAGAAGAATTAAATTTAACAAGAAGCATAGCAAAGTCTCCTACTATTCTGTTAGAGAAACTTCATATGCAATTGATTTTTTACACATTAGATCTAGATCTTGAAAAATCCATAGCTATCATGGATTAATAATCAATTGCTCACTTGTTTATAATTATTGAGAACTGAGCAGATTTAAGTATTTTAAAATCTGGTTGTTAAAACATATTTATTGCATGAAGAGATAAACTTACAGAGATAGTATTTATTATTTCTAAAGGAAACAGTATTCATACAATAATTCTGAAATATCAACTTAATTGACCAATACATTTTAGTTAAAAGATATGTGTTTTTTTTAAATTATTTGGCCGCTCCGCGCGGCATGTGGGATCTTAGTTCCCTGACCAGGGATCAAACCTGCGCCCCCTGCTTTGAAAGCACAGAATCTTAACCACTGGATCGCGAAGGAAGTCCCAGAGATATGTATTTGTACTTGATTTGCTAAGTGTAATTGTCGAATTGCCTATAAATAGTCACCATCTAAATTCAATAAGGTATCTTTTTTACAGAATTAGCTCTCATTTTTTCATAGTTTTAATTCCAAAACGTTTACTATTCCATAGCTGAAATTATCCAAAGTATAATCATAGAATTCTGAACTGGAAGGGAATTCTAACATTCATGAAACTCTTGGTTACAACTGGATACTACTGGTGTAGGTGTTAACTAAAATGATGAGAAACAGAAACACCAGCTGTCAAATCGTTAGGAGTCTGGTTTATATTCGACTGAGTATCAAACGGTGGGATGACTCTCTCTCTTGCACTTTCATATGTTAATGTGTGTACTAAATATGGATATTTTCCCCAAGCATATATAAAATGATGTTCTTGGATAGGCGATTTTCTCTTAGGCTTTTAGAGTATGGCAGTATGATTTGTACAGAGACAGAAATAAAGTCTGAAATTTCCTGAAGGATATTTAATAAATGTTTATAGCACATTATAGTGTTTTTCAGAATCTAAATAAATGATCTTTATAAAGGTTTTAGAATGTCATTACTTATGGTGCAGTATATGTACCAGCTGCTTCTGATTTATGGGCACATTGTATCCCAAAAAACTCTTTACAGTTTCATTGTTTAAAACTAAGAACATATGAGAAAAATATTAAGCATTAAAGCTAGGTGCTCAGGACAGTCTACAAAAGCTTATTTCATACTGAATTCTACAAAATCTACTTTTACAACAGAGTGCTATCATTTCATTCTTACTGCCAATCCCCTCACTGCCAGTACTGTAATACCACATCTCTGCACCATTGCATCAGCACACTAAATATAGTCTTTTCACTTGACTTTAATTTTTAATTCTCAAAAATATATTACACACTGTTTCTTGAATGATATCAATCTCTTGGACAAAATGTATACAGAAAAATAACCTAAATTTACTTAGGTAGCTTTCAGTGTTCAGTATCATTGTGTATTCCTGCCTATGTTCTATATTCCCATAATTAGGTAGCTTTGGCTCCTAAAAAAGTGAAAGCTTTCCTTTTCCAAATACTTGACCTCTATCTGACCATGTTCACAGGCCCTTTTCCACAGAGTATCTAACATCCTTTTCCATAATCTCATCTCTTCTCTTTGCTTTAAGTCCTATATCAAGTACATCCTCCTACATAAAGCCCATCTTCATTCTCCCCAGCTAGAATTTCCTGTCAAAGTTATGAAATCATCTATCAAAACCTTATTTATGGCACAATTTTAATTATCTTGGTCTAGTAATTTATCTCCTAGAATCTGTGACATTTGGGATTTGAATTAGTGTTAGATTTAAGGTATTTTTCTTTCTCAAAATATTTGACATAATATATTTACTCAAAATTAATATTCAGTTGATATCTCAATAGATCTTTACTGAGTATTTATTAATCTGGGTCCTGAGAGATCGACACTATAAAGCACAGAAAGAGCAAAATTAAAAGAAATATATTTCCTGTTCTTGACACATGTTACACCAAAGTTGATTCCCTTTCTATATTTGTTATACTCGAGGGCCCTAATTGTAACTAAGCCCCTCCCATTTTGCTCTAGGACCTCAAAACAGCACATACAGTTTAGAATCATTTCACTCCAAAATAACTACCACAGGTATTTAGAATTAAAAGTTAAATAAGTGCTGATTGAATTAGGAATTATAACTACTTCTAGAAAAATTTTCATTTAAAATATATTAGTGAGCATATTTTTTCTGGAATATAAGTAAAAAACTGTTCAAAAAATATTAGAATGTGGTAGAAAATGTTTATTAGTATGATTGCCAATTATATGTGTGATTTTTCCTGATATCTTCCACCGATTTCGCTGCTTTTGAACTGTTTCAATACTCCAACATTCTCTTCCTCTACTTCCAAACTTTCAGAGGATCAAATGCACCCTTACATACTCATCAGTGTTAAAAAAAGAAGAAAACAAAAGAAAAAAGAAAGAAATAGAAGTAGTAGATTCTTCAGGAGGGTACAGGGAGAGCGACAGGGGAAAGTATTTAAGCACAAGCATCATTAATTATAATTATTAGTAATAATTATCATTATTATCATTATAATAAAAGGAATTTGTGCTACCTACAAAAAAACAGGTCTAGAAAATTAAAAATTAATTTAAAAAAATCAAAGATAACTATAAGCATACCAAGACAAGGCAAATTGTTTACATATTTCTACTTATTTACTAGTTATATTTTCTTAACATTCTTGATTTTCTATTGTTCATGAATATTTTATTTTGCCTTTCTCATTCAATGTTGTGTTTTTGGATATTGTTAAAATGTCAATATTAGTCATGTCATATTATGTCATATACATAATCATAATCATTTATAAAATTTCCAAATGTTCTATTTAGACTGTCTGGTTTTATACGTGCGTGTGTGCGCACACATACACACACTCACATCTCTCTGTGATAAAAATTTTGTACCTGATAAGTTTTAGTGTGTTTTAAATTATCTTTAGGATGAACTGGGAGATTGGGATTGACATATATATACTAATATGTATAAAATGGATAACTAATAAGAACCTGCTGTATAAAAAAATAAATAAAATAGAATTCAAAAATTAAAAAAAAATTATCTTTATTTAGGATAAATTATTGAAAGTGAATTTCACAGAATCAAAGATATGAATGAGTTTAAGGTTCTGGATGTATATTAGTCAATTGCATTTCAGAAAATTTATACGACTATGTATAAATGTAAAGTCATTTACATACGACTACGTAAACTATCCTCTGTTTCAACAACATAGGATATTTGTATGTTGGATATTTATTTGTAAATTTATCACTGTATTTTAATGTGGATGTTAACCCTGTGCATTACTGTTCAATTAGCTTGAAAAACTGAACACCTACAATGTGGGACACTATGCTGAGTCCTAAAAATAGGAGTCAATAAGATGAACTGGTCCTTATCTTCGAAATAGACAGAAATAGCTTATTGTACATAGGAAATTCTCTATCTACAGTAAGCAAAATGCTATTATTGCTGGTCTGCTAGGAGAAAGACCCAATAGAAGTCTCAATTTAGGAGAAAGATGACACATTGTTTTTCTTACCCAATGGACGAATTCCTAATACCTAAACTTTCACCTAAACTGGAATCATTCTCTAAATTAATGTTTGTTTATTTGGTAATTTAGGAACTGCCATATTTCCCTATTCCAGTGAACACAGACATTTTTACCAGATAATCACAAATATTCAAACTTTCCTCGTGCAAACATTTTGTAATTTGTCCACAATAAATCCTAATAACTCACGTTAAGGGTCTTATAGCTATGTTGGTGGTGTTCATGGGAAAGGTGTTAGAAAGTTATTCTAAAAATTGTCCAGCCTTCTTTACACTGATTTAAATCATAAAGTAATTGTGGTCACTCTAGATATGCTATTAAATTTATAATTAGTGGAATTTCCTCAGTAAATATTCTATTTCTAGGCCAGAATTTCCTAGTGATGTGATTGCTATAAATCATCATAGTTAGAACTATACATTAAAAAACAGAGGCAAAAACAAGGGTTCAAGGTTAATGAATAAGTAACTTGGCAAATCTAAGGGGAAAGAGGCCTTCTTCTCCTACAGTGAGAAGTGATATGTTTGTTATTTTGTGAAAGTTTCAACTCCCTCGGTACTTTCTAACAACAAAAGTTTTTTTTAAATTAAAATTGCATTCTCCCCCAGTATATATTCTATTTTTCCTCTATGAATACAATCAAGATTTGTTGCTATTGTGTGTTATTGGTTTTAGGAAAAAACTTCATTTTGAAAACTATTTTGGTAAATGTGTCTTAATACTTGAAAAAACTGTGTATTGCTTAGTTACAGGGTATAGTATTCTGCAATCTTAGGTAAAGATGATGATGGTATTGTTCAGTTCTCTGTCATTACAATTTGTGTATCTCCTTTTTCCAATTCTTACTGTTAGAAGAATATTAAACAGTTCCATTTAAAAAGTTCTCTTCTTACATTTGTCGATTTTTTCATTTATTTCTATGCAAGTATTAGGTGCATGGCCAATTATCTTTTATGTTTCTGATTAATTGATGTTTCATTATTAAGAAACATCACCTTTATCTTTGATAATACTACTTGCTTGAAGTGTACTTTGCCTGATCCAAATTTATCCATGCCAACTCACTTATGTTTGTGTTTTTGTTGTTTATCTTTTTCCATCCTTTTGTTTTCAGTCTTTCTGTGTAATTATAGTAAAAATGCAGCTCTTGTAAACAGCTCAGGGTTGGTTTATGCTTTTTTATCCAGTCTGATAATCTTTAACATTTCATTGGAATGTTAAGTCCATTCATATAAAATGCAATTATTGATATAGTCTGATAATCTTTAACATTTAATTGGAATGTGAAGTCCATTCATATAAAATGCAATTATTGATATACTTGGATTTGAGTCTGCCATTTTCTTATTTTCTTTTGCCCCATTTATTTTCATACCTTTGTTTCTGCTTTCCTACCATCTTTTTTGTTAATTGCATATTTTTTAAATATCTGAATTTATGTCCTTTATAATTCATCCTTAACCTATTATACTGTGAACTGAATTAACATTATATATTTTATAATTGTTTATAACATGTTTACAATTATTACAGTAATCTTTCAACAATATAATTTCTCTTGCCTGTAGGACTTCATTCTATTTTTGTCATATATTTTCCTTCTGTATATATTATGAAGTGCATCATACATTGCTAATGTTTATTATTTAGGCATTTTATTATTTATTTAAAAGCAAAAAATTTAAAAAAATATTGTTATATTACATGATTACCACTTCCAGTCATGCTTTTCATTCTTTCATGTACATCTTAATTTCTGTATGCTATCATTTCCCTTCAAACTGAAGACTTCCTTTAGCATTACTTGTAGTGTGAGTTTGCTGGAAGCAAATTTTCTTAGCTCTTTTTAATCTGAAAATATCACTATTTGACTTTTAATTTTGAAAAATATTTTAATTGGTTATAGAAATATATACTGATTTGACAGTTTTGGGTTTTTTTTTCCTTTCAGCACTTTAAATTTTTGTTACATTGCATTGTGGATTCTATTACTTTTAATAAGTCAGTCATTATTCTTACCATTGTTGCTCTGTATATAATGAGTATTTGTCTCTGGTTGCTTTTAAAGTTCTGCCTATATCATCGGCTCTCAACAGTTTGTCTTAGCAAGTATCTTACTTTGATACCTAAATGTGTTTTATTAATCCTGCTTGGTATTCACTGGCCTTCTTAGACCAGCAGATCTTTTTTCACTAAATTTTAAAATGTACGATCATTTTATTTTTGTGGCCAGTTCTACAAAATTAATAAACAGCATGGACATGTAGATTTAAACCACTCAAACACCAGAATGACCAAGAGTAAAACGACAGAAAATCCCAAGTGAATGTGATATGAACAAGCTGGAACTCTCATGAATTCAAGTTGAACTATGAATGCTAGAAACATTAAAGGAGACCAAAATGGAGAAATACAATATGCATAGGGATTAGAAGATTAAAAAATAATCTAAAGATTAAATGCCATCATAATCAATATCCCCATGTATTTCTTTTATTTTGAATTAATTTCAAACATTCTGAGGGTTGTTCAAATTGTACAAAGAACTATACAGCATTCAGCAAGATTTACCAATTATCAACCTCTCACCCACTTTGTTTTATCACTCTTTTTATTTATACAGATTTTATATTGTGGCTGAACCATTTCAGTTTTGTCATTACTTTTAGGACTTGTCTCTTTCTGAGCTCTATAGGAGTAGTTGCAAACCCACAATAACTTGGCAAGACTGAACTCTAATTTCTGTTTCCTGCTGATGAAATCCACAACTCCTTAGCCTTCTTGCTGACATTTTCTACTAAGTTTCCTGGAGTCGGATATTGTGCATGTGAAGTTTAGACATCAACTTGGAGATGTTAACGGAGACTTGAGGGTTCCATTCTCTGTGACCCTCTCCTCCCTAAGATTGTGCTCTCCAGTTTCTATCTACCCTGGCAAACCCAAACTCCAATCAGTGTCTCCTCAGCCCAGTAATACTGCTTCTTCCTGCTTGGGCTCTAATTATATGTTCCTAACTGTATCTGGAAAGTACCCTTAGAGGAAAAGTCTGCTAATGATATTAGGCCACAAAAATTTAACTCAAGGTCATAGGCTTTGCAACACCGCCTCTACTGACTGGTGTTTCGTGTCATCAAGCAGTTTTGTCTGTCTGTATGTCCTTTGTTTGGGTCATGCTTTCATAATTATTCTCAGTGGATATATTTGTCCAGTGAAATTACCTGTGAGGATAAAAACCTAAATATCAAGATTGCTTTTGAGAAAACACATCATGATGTGACTATGCACATTTCATGAACCAGTAAGGCTTATTATAATATTGTAAGATTTAAAAATGTTTCAAATGTGCTAAGTCAAAATAAGCTCTATTTTTTCCCCAAAGGTATACTTATTACTTCTGTTTCATGGTTTATTATATTAGGTAGGACTTTCAGAGTGTTTTATATCATAAGTGGTAGTGTGAATTAGTTCCTTACTGTGATATGTTACTGTAAACAATACGATCCTTGGTTTTTAAGGTTCTCTGGCATGTTAAGAAACATGATGGCTCACTGTTTTCTTCCTGGCAAAGAACTCAGACCTTCAAATGGAAATTTGCTGTGGCCATTTGTAAATGTTTTCTATTCACTTCTCGTCTGGACCAGCAAGCATATTTTAGAGTCACATTTCTGCTTTTCCATTCTTATCTCAAATGCCCAGTGAGAACAATGATAGACATCCCTTCTTTCCAGGGCAGTTTTGAACACCACCACTCAATCTACCAGTACATCAGTGAGAGCATGAGGGCAGAAGTCAGGTGTCACTAGTTAGCCTGCCTGTTTTGAACTATCTACTCCTCTACTGTGTACATAACAGGGTTATATAAAATAAACATAAAGAGCATTTTGTAAAAATACTTCCATTATGTCCATTGAGACTGGCTTATTCTTTGAAAATATAGATTTTTCCCCCTAGTTCAGTGTCTGGCATTTATTAGCACTCAATTCAATGTTGAAAGTAATCTAGGTTTTTGAGCACAGGAGTGTGATGTTATCATCACTATTATAATCACTGCACTGATTAAGCACAAGATAGAACTGAAAATGAACAGGCGGATGGCTTCCAAACTCACTGAACTGCTTTAATGGAGTTTTGCAAAAGGAAAGAAATATCACATATCATGATGTTTTACTTATTAATTTTCATAAGTACAAAAATCATTATTTTGCTCATTAAAGATGGCCTTTTTTTTAACATCAAGACGTGATTTTAACAAAATGGAGCAGAAGAGGGAAGAACTGTCTTAAAATATATTATGCAAAATAAGTTGGTAAAATTTAGCCACATTAAATATTATAAACAATACATGTTACTTTGTTAATTTTTAATGTGATTTAAAAAGTAAAGATGCATTATAAACACTGTTTTAACCTTAAGTTCATTCATGATATTAAAGCAGAAAATGAAATCACAGTACAAAAATGAAAGCCCATACAAAGAAATATTTATTAACACATGTTTCTGAAGATATATTATGGTAGAGAGACAGACACTCAAATCAGTGAAACTTTTTGCTGTTGGTGTTGTTAGAATTACTTGAAAAGCCTTGGTCATGGAAGGAGTTGAAATTGGATATTGTTTTACAGTTATATGTTTGTGATAAATTTAAACTCAGTCTCAAATGTATATCAATAGTTAATATGATTTGCACTGCTAATCTTCAAGGAAACTTTGAAGTAAAGAATACAAACTAAAATAGAGGCCATAAAGGTGACTGCAAGCTAAAGTACAAAAGCAAGTGATGTAATTATGTAATCAGATATCTAGCAGGACTTTCCACAGGCTACACTGAACTTAGTAACTTAGGTTTTCCAGTTTCTTAGGCCATTAACTGAAGTCATAGTATAGAACTAATATGGAAAGCACATAGAGTAATTAATCTTAAAGCCCCATCTCATTATTAGGTATCACTTCAAAGATAGATAAAAATATAAACTTTTTTTTAACTTAAAAAAAAATTTTTTTAACATCTTTATTGGAGTATAATTGCTTTACAATGTTGTGTTAGCCTCTGCTGTATAACAAAGTGAATCAGCTATATGTATACGTATATCCCCATTTCCCCTACCTCTTGCGTCTCCCTCCCACCCTCCCTATCCCACCCCTCTAAGTGGTCATAAAGCACCGAGCTGATCTCCCTGTGCTATGTAGCTGCTTCCCACTAGCTATCTATTTTATATTTGGTAGTGTATATATGTCAAAGCTACTCTCTCACTTCGTCCCAGCTTACCCTTCCCCCTCCCCGTGTCCTCAAGACCATTCTCTACATCTGTGTCTTTATTCCTCTTCTGCCACTAGGTACATCAGAAACATTTTTTTGTTTTTTTAAGATTCCATATATATGTGTTAGCATACAGTATTTGTTTTTCTCTTTCTGACTTACTTCACTCTGTATGACAGGCTCTAGGTCTATCCACCAAACTACAAATAACTCAATTTTGTTTCTTTTTATGGCTGAGTAATATTCCATTGTATATATGTAACACATCTTCTTTATCCATTCATCTGTTGATGGACACCTAGGTTGCTTCCATGTCCTGGCTATTGTAAATAGAGCTGCAATGAACATTGTGTGACATGACCAGTTTTGAATTATGGTTTTCTCAGGGTATATGCCCAGTAGTGGGATTGCTGGGTCATATGGTAGTTCTATTTTTAGTTTTTTAAGGAGTCTCCATACTGTTCTCCATGGTGGCTGTATCAATTTACATTCCCACTAACAGTGCAAGACAGTTCCCTTTTCTCCACACCCTCTCCAGCATTTATTGTTTGTAGATTTTTTGATGATGGCCATTCTGACTGGTGTGAGGTGATACCTCACTGTAGTTTCGATTTGCCTTTCTCTAATGATTAGTGATGTTGAGCATCTTTTCATGTGTTTGTTGGCAATCTGTATATCTTCTTTGGAGAAATGTCTATTTAGTTCTTCGGGTCATTTTCAGATTGGGTTGTTTGTTTTTTGATATTGAGCTGCATGAGCTGATTGTATATTTTGGAGATTAACCCTTTGTCAGTTGCTTTGTTTGCAAATATTTTCTCCCATTCTGAGGGTAGTCTTTTTGTCTTTTTTATGGCTTCCTTTTCTGTGTAAAAGCTTTTAAGTTTCATTAGGTCCCATTTGTTTATTTCTGTTTTTATTTCCATTTCTCTATGAGGTGGGTCAAAAAGGATCTTACTGTGATTTATGACAAAGAGTGTTCTCCCTATGTTTTCCTCTAAGAGTTTTACAGTGTCTGGTCTTACATTTAGGTCTTTAATCCATTTTGAGTTTATATTTGTATACGGTGTTAGGGAATGTTCTAATTTCATTCTTTTACATGAAGCTGTCCAGTTTTCCCAGCAACACTTACTGAAGAGACTGTCTTTTCTCAATTGTATATCCTTGCCTCCTTTGTGATAGATTAGTTGACAATAGGTGCGTGGGTTTATCTCTGGACTTTCTATCCTGTTCCATCGATCTATATTTCTGTGTTTGTGCCACTACCATATTGTCTTGGTTACTGTAGCTTTGTACTATACTCTGAAGTCAGGGAGTCTGATTCTTCCAGCTCTGTTTTTTACCCTCAATTTTGCTTTGGTTACTTGGGGTCTTTTGTGTCTCATACAAATTTTAAGATTTTTTGTCCTAGTTCTGTAAAAAATGCTACTGGTAATTTGATAGGGATTGCATTGAATCTGTAGATTGCTTTGGGTACTATAGTCATTTTGACAGTATTGAGTCTTCCAATCTAAGAACATGGTATATCCCTCCATCTGTTGTGTTACCTTCGATTTCTTTCATCAGTGTCTTATAGTTTTCTGAGTACAGGTCTTTTACCTCCTTAGGTAGTTTTATTCCTAAGTATTTTATTCTTTTTTGTTGCAGTGGTGAATGGGATTGTTTCCTTAATTTCTCTTTCTGGTATTATGTTGTTAGTCTATAGGAATGCAAGAGATTTCTTTGCATTAATTTTGTATCCTGCAACTTTACCAAATTCACTGATTAGCTCTAGTAGTTTTCTGGTGGCATCTTTAGGATTATGTATGTATAGTATCATGTCATCTGCAAACAGTGACATTTTTACTTCTTTTCCAATTTGTATTCATTTTATTTCTTTTTCTTCTCTGATTGCCATGGGTAGGATTTCCAAAACTATGTTGCAAAATAGTGGCAAGAGTGGACATCTTTGTCTCATTCCTGATCTTAGAGGAATACTTCCAGTTTTTCACCATTGAGAATTATGTTTGCTGTGGGTTTGTCGTATATGGCCTTTATTATGTTGAGGTAGGGTCCCTCTATGCCCACTTTCTGGAGAGTTTTTATCATAAATGGGTGCTAAATTTTTTCAAAGGCTTTTTCTGCATCTATTAAGATGATCATATGGCTTTTATTCTTCAATTTGTTAATATGGTGTATCCCATTGATTGATTTGCATATGTTGAAGTATCCTTGCATCCCTGGGATAAATCCCACTTGATCATGGTGTATGATCCTTTTAATGTGTTGCTGGATTCTGTTTGTTAGTATTTTGTTCAGAATTTTTGCATCTATGTTTTTCAGTGATATTGGTCTGTAATTTTCTTTTTTTGTAATATCTATGTCTGGTTTTGGTATCAGGGTGATGGTGGCCTCGTGGAATGAGTTTGGGAGTTTCCCTTCCCCTGCAATTTTTTGGAAGAGTTTAAGAAGGATGGGTGTTAGCTCTTCTCTAAATGTTTGACAGAATTCACCTGTGAACCCATCAGGTCCTGGACTTTTGTTTGTTGGAAGATTTTTAATCACAGTTTCAATTTCATTACTTGTGATTGGTCTGTTCATATTTTCTTTCTTCCTGGTTCAGTCTTGGAAGGTTATACCTTTCTAAGAATTTGTCCATTTCTTCCAGGTTGTCCAATTTATTGGCACAGAGTTGCTTGCAGTAGTCTTTATGATGCTTTGTATTTCTGCAGTGTCCACTGTAACTTTTCCTTTTTCATTTCTAATTTTATTGATTTGAGTCCTCTTCCTCTTTTTCTAGATAAGTCTGACTAAAGGTTTACCAATCTCTCTTATCTTCTCAAAGAACCAGCTTTTAGTTTTATTGATCTCTGCTATTGTTTTCTTTGTTTCTATTTCATTTATTTCTGCTCTGATCTTTATGATTTCTTTACTTCTACTAACTTTGGGTTTTGTTTGTTCTTTCTCTAGTTCCTTTAGGTGTAAGGCTAGATTGTTTATTTGAGATGTTTCTTGTTTCTTGAGGTAGGATTGTATTGCTATAAACTTCCCTCTTAGAACTGCTTTTGCTGTATCCCATAGGTTTTGGATCATCATGTTTTCATTGTCATTTGTCTCTAGTTATTTTTTGATTTCCTCCTTGATTTCTTCAGTGATGTCTTGATTATTTAGTAATGTATTGTTTAGCCTCCATGTGTTTGTGTTTTTTACATTTTTTTCCCTGTAATTGATTTCTAATCTCATAGGATTGTGGTCAGAAAAGACGCTTGATATGATTTCAGTTTTCTTAAATTTACTGAGGCTTAATTTGTGACCCAAGATGTGATCTATCCTGGAGAATGTTCTGTGTGCACTTGTGAACAAAGTGTAATCTGCTGTTTTCAGATGGAATGTCCTATAAATATCAATTAAATCTATCTGGTCTATTGTGTCATTTAAAGCTTGTGTTTCCTTATTAATTTTCTGTCTGGATGATCTGTCCATTGGTGTAAGTGAGGTGTTAAAGTCCCCCACTGTTATTGTATTACTGTTGATTTCCTCTTTTATAGCTGTTAGCATTTGCCTTATATATTGAGGTGTTCCTATGTTGGGTGCATATATATTTATAATTGTTATATCTTCTTCTTGGATTGCTCCCTTGATCATTATGTAGTGTCCTTCCTTGTCCCTTATAACATTCTTTATTTGAAGTCTATTTTATCTGATATGAGTATTGCTACTCCAGCTTTATTTTGATTTCCATTTGCATGGAATATTTTTTTCCATCCCCTCACTTTCAGTCTGTGTGTGTCCCTAGGTCTGAAGTGGGTCTATTGTAGACAGCATATATATGGGTCTTGTTTTTGTATCCATTTAGCGAGCCTGTGTCTTTTGGTTGGAACTTTTAATCCATTCACATTTTGGGTAATTACCGATACGTATGTTCCTATTACCATTTTCTTCATTGTTTTGGGTTTGTTTTTGTAGATCTTTTCCTTCTCTTGTGTATTGTGCCTAGAAAAGTTCCTTTAGCATTTGTTGTACAGCTCGTTTGTTGGTGCTGAATTCTTTTAGCTTTTGCTTGTCTGTAAAGCTTTGATTTCTCCGTCAAATCTGAATCAGATCATTGCCAGGTAGAGTAATCTTGGTTGTAGATTCTTCCCTTTCATCACTTTAAGTATCGTTCCACTCCCTTCTGGCTTGTAGAGTTTCTGCTGAGAAATCAGCTGTTAACCTTATGGGAGTTTCTTGTATGTTATTTGTCATTTTTCCCTTGTTGCTTTTAATAATTTTTCTTTGTCTTTCATTTTTGTCAATTTGATTACTATGTTTTGGCATGTTTCTCCTTGGGTTTATCCTGCCTTGGACTCTCTGATCTTCCTGGAGTTGGGTGGCTATTTCCTTTCCCATGTTAGGGAAGTTTTCAACTGTACTCTCTTCAAGCATGTTCTCGGGTCCTTTCTCTCTTCTCCTTCTGGGACTCCTATAATGTGAATGTTGGTGTGTTTAATGTTGTCCCAAATGTCTCTTAGGCTGTCTTCATTTCTTTTCATTCTTTTTTCTTTATTCTGTTCCACAGCAGTGAATTCCACCATTCTATCTTCCAGGTCACTTATCCGTTCTTCTGCCTCAGTTATTCTGCTTTTGTTTCCTTCTAGTGTATTTTTCATGTCAGTTATTGTATTGTTCATCTCTGTTTGTTCTTTAATTCTTCTAGGTCTCTTTTAAACATTTCTTGCATCTTCTTGATCTTTGCCTACATTCTTTTTCTGAGGTCCTGGGTCACCTTCACTGTCATTATTCTGAATTCTTTTTCTGGAAGGTTGCCTATCTCAACTTCGCTTAGTTGTTTTTCTGGGGTTTTATTTTGTTCCTTCATCTGGTACATAGACCTCTGCCTTTTCATTTTGTCTATCTTTCTGTGAATGTGGTTTTCGTTCCATAGGCTGCAGGATTGTAGTTCTTCTTGCTTCGCCTGTCTACCCTCTGGTGGATGAGGCTATCTTAGAGGCTTGTGCAAGCTTCCTGATGGGAAAGACTGGTGGTGGGTAGAGCTGGGTGTTGCTCTGCTGGGAAGAGCTCAGTAAAATTTTAATCTGCTTGTCTGCTGATGGGTGGGGTTGAGTTCCCTCCCTGTTGGTTGTTCCCCTTGAGGCGACCCCTTACTGGAGCCTTCAGGCCCTTTGGTGGTGCTAATGGAGGACTCTGGGAGGGCTAATGCCATGGAGTACTTCCCAGAACTTCTGCTGCCAGTGTCCTTGTTCCCAAGGTGAGCCACAGCTGCCCCCTGCCTCTGCAGGAGACCCTCCAACACTAGCAGGTAGGTCTGGTTCAGTCTCCTATGGGGTCACTGCTCCTTCTCCCTGGGTCCTGATGTGCACACTACTTTGTGTGTGCCCTCCAAGAGTGGAGTCTCTGTTTCCCCCAGTCCTGTGGAAGTCCTGCAATCAAATCCTCCTAGCCTTCGAAGTCTGATTCTCTGAGAATTCCTCCTCCTGTTGCTGGACCCCCAGGTTGGGAAGCCTGATGTGGGGCTCAGAACCTTCACTCCAGTGGGTGGACTTCTGTGGTATAATTGTTCTCCAGTTTGTGAGTCACCCACCCAGTGGTTATGCGATTTGATTTTATTGTGACTGTGCCCTTCCTACAGTCTCATTGCAGTTTCTCCTTTGTCTTTTTCTGTGGAGTATCTTTTTTGGTGAGTTCCAGTGTCTTCCTTTTGATGACTGTTCAGCGTAAAAATATAAACTTACTATTACATTGCTGCAGTTAGCAATCCTACGAGTAAGACTCAGTGTTCTCACTCCTCAGTTTTTTCCTCCTGCCTGCAACCTGCATCTCAAGCACAGTCCCAGAAGACAGTTTTAAATGTTTGGCCATATGCTGCGAGTCCTCATAAGGATTTTTTTTTTAATTTTTCCTTACATGGATGCTGAAAAGCATCCAGTAGAAAAAGTATACAAATAGTTTGAGAAAACACCAGTGCACCTGAGTTTATCTTGATGTCATCTCTTTTTATTCCTCTTTTGTGATTGATCTTGTTCTATTGATTTATCTTCAAATTCATAAGTGTGGTGACATATCTGTTGCTTCTGTCTGTCATCAGTCTCTCAATGTCTCTTGTCAGCTTTCTTATAGTATTGAATTCCTAACTAGCTGTATTACCCCCTGATTTTATTTTCTGCTTACAAATACTTTCTGTACCCTATCAGAGTACTTTTTCTAAATTATGTATCACAGTGTTATCCACTCCAAACATTTTAAATGGTCCTTGCTTAGGGAAAATGCTCAAATGTTGAGATTACAATTCTTTTAAAAAACTCTTAACAGTTGAATATTCACTATTATTCACAGCATAATCACACTATATTTAAGTGCCATTTAACCCCCATCTCTCCACAGTTTGTTTATCCTCTCCAATCAATTCTCTGACGATTAAATCTTGTTCAATTTAAAAGGTCTACATTAATATCAACTCTTTATGATTCATTACCCATCTGCCAGGTAGCAGTTGTTGTTTTCTCTGTGATGTTTACTGTATATTTTATAGGGTTTTAAAATCTTCTTATCACACAGTTGTATCTGTGTTTGTGTGTATGCAGTTGTGTGCTTGCTGTGAATTAAAACAAAAACAAAGTCCTTTTCAAATTCAATGTTCCTAGCACAGTGCAGGCATATGTACACACACACATCAGAGCAATAAAATAGCTTTCTTGTAAGGAGATTAAACTTTGCAAGCAAATATTCTAAGACAAATACTGTTGTTAAAGTACGTTTCAACCATGTAGTTGATTTTAGCAACATATACAAATAATATTTTGCATGATAATGATTCACTCTAAACTCCCTTCTTTTTGATTTGCAGGTTTTTATATTTAATGCATTTTGTGCATTGAGATCACAATGGATAATACTATTTAAAGTTGTTCCTACTAAACAGTTATTTTTCTAAAGTTGGAATAAAATAGTGAGAGTGATGATACATTGCCGAAGTTAGCACTCCCCAGAGTATAAAAATTGACTTTTTTAAATGGATGTGTTCAAGGCTATAACCTTCGTTTGTATACTATGAGATATAATATGACTGATGAATGAATCCTAATTTTCTCTCATGTCATTTCACTCCTGGTAATATGTGCTTCATCTTGACCATTTTTATGGTGAACAATGCTGGAATCATACAGTACACATTGTCTTTTCTGACTTTTGGTCAAAGCTAGAAATAGAGGCTCCCTTTTTAGCTTGCATAAAGCTGAAAAGAAGCAGAGTTTGCATTTATGTTACAAGGAATTTCATAGAATAAAAGGTAGCTGAAATGTGTGAATTGTGATAAGAATGGCCTCTTCTGTGTCAGAAGCCTTTTTGAGTTTTTTACTGCTAACATTCTTTTCCTCACTATGGATCAGAAAAGTTAGAGGAAATGAAAGTTGATGTTGGTATTCAGTTTGAATTATATGTGAAGATCCCAGGACCGTTCTTACTGTATTCACAGTAGACATTTGAATTACTGTAGGACTTGCAACATTTATGAGAAATATCATCTTATTTATATGTATACAAGTATACAAGACAAGGTCAAATTTGCAAAGTGAGTTTTTTCTCAAATAAATAAGATCTAGTCTATGTAAATATATGGAAAAATTCAGTGAAGGCAGAGAAATGAAGATTACTAATGAAAAACCTTCAAGGTATACTCAATTATTCTGTCATACTCCTTTGCATTGTAATGATTTAGTTATTTTCTATGTTTATTTTAGCTAACTAGCCAAGTAAATACGACATAACTTGAAAAGTGAAGCTTGGTCATAAATATCCAAGCAACACAATATTGGGAAGATCATTTATATGACATGTGGAACCACATACATCATGTATATGTATATATATTGATGTAGTGAGTTTGTTTTTTCTCATATATTTCTAAGGTTAGGTAATTTGTTAGAAAAACTATAAATAAATCTATAAATATTATTCTTTACAATAAAATAATGTGCCTTATAGTTACTCACCTGGCTACTTGAAAAAGTTTAATTGATTACACAGAACAGTAATTTAAGGTCAGTAACTATATAGTTTCAATTATATGTATAAAGAAAAAGTCAATGACTACTTAATTTTGTGATATTTCCATAAAAACAAAAACCTGACATCTCTCAAAATATTAGAATTCAGGATTTACTACTATATTTTAAACATTCATTTTAATTTAAAAATTCAAAGTGTCATAAAAAATGCTCAGGAACTTAAAATTGGTTTTGTTATGAAGAAAGTTTTAGACCTATGACTTACCTTGAAAAAGATATATATATAACTTCACATATATATATAAATTTTTAACCCACCCATCAGTAGAAGACAAGAAAAATAAAAATCTAGAATTGCTGATGTCAGTTAGCAATAAAACAAGAAAAAGGGAATTAAAAGAAATAATAAGCATATATATCAGGCAAAGGAAATTTTGAATTTTTAAGTATTAATACAGTGTAATTAAATGCTACAACTATATATTGTTAGTTCTAGGCACTACGCTATATGACATCTAAGGTTTACAATGAATGTTTACAAAAATCTTGTAGCCCAGTGGCATGGGGATCAGGAGCATACACCCAAGGGAAAAAGCTAAATTTTTTTTAACAACTCACTTAATTGGAATCTCTGCTTTTGCTTACTTCCATGCTCTAATTTATCACAATGTTATTTCCAAAATTTAAAATGATAATCATCCCGAAAATCTTTTTCTGGCCAATTAACATAAGAACAGATTCTCTACTTCACTCACAATAACAAAAATAATACCCAAACAATTATTAAATGTAGTTCTTTTCCAATGAGTCTTGTAAAAATGAAAAAGTTTGAGACTTGGCAAGGGATTTTGAAGTGTATTTTAGCTATAAGCATCCAAAAATGACAAAAGATAAAATAATAGTTAATAGTTGATACTGTGACTCTCCCACCAGAAACGTACCCATTAGATACAAGCTCAGAAATATTTGAAGATATATGTACGCGAGTATTTATTATTCAATATATCACTCTATACTATAACCAATAACAACAACAAAAACGATTTAAACAACCATTCACTGAAAATTGCTTAAATAAGAATGAACAATACCTTCACAGAGAAAAATGAGTATAGGAAACTACTTAAAATGATATGAGAAGCTATCTGAGGAAAATTATTTAGTAAAAAAAAAGAAAAAGAAGAAAAGGAAAGAAAAAGAAAAAGTACAGGACACCAAATTTTAGTAGGACAGACAACACCAGTTAATATTGCATATTTATACCTCTGATATATTAGACTGAATTTCAGGTCAATGAGGTGAGGACAGGTGGGATCTTTATATACACTTTACTTTATATGTTTGTAGGATATCTTAACTATCATTGTCACATATTGCTTTCATAGTAAGGAAAAGTACTAACACTTAAATTCAACTTTGCCTGGCATGAGATCCTGTCCAGACTTGGCCTCATCATTCTCTTTAAATTCTAGGCTCTTCCCCTACCAAAGGTTAGACTGCCTAATGATACCAAAATCATTATTGTCTTTAGATGGGATTATGCTTCTTATACCTCCAGCATTTTATAAATGGTTTGTTCTTTTTTAAGTGTCCTGAACCATCTCTCACCTCTTTTGTTTGCCATCAACTGGATATAACACCTATTCATCTTTCAAAATTTACCTCATGTATCACCAATTCCAGAAAAGTTACCCTCAAATCTTCCCTGGGTTTCCTCTCTTCTCTGAACATATTTCTATACATACTTTAATAACACCATTTTATATTTCCTTTGTTTGGATGTTTCACATTCCACTAAAATGTAAATCCATTAAATTAATGTTTATGTTTTTTACCTCTGCAGATATAATGTATTGCATAGTTGCTGGTACACAGTAGGGTCTATAATTTGCATCTAATGAAAAAGTAAAAGAAGACCATAAGAAATAACAAATAGAGGTTTAAACGGCTGGGTGTAATTTAAAAAAGATAGTGTACCTTTCACTGTTTCACCATTTCTCTCTATAGAATGTAAATTCCAGTCAGCAGGCATTTTCACTCATGTATTTCATTGTTATATTCCTAACGCCTAAAAAAGTGCCTGAAATATATATATATATATATATATATATATATTCCAGTGATCTCTGGGGATCACTTCACAGTGTCCAGTGAAATACTGTATTATTTTAAAAAGGAATAATTACCAATCTGCACTAATGTTCATATGATATATGGTTAAGGTCAACTTGCATTTGTGCCCATCACTCTAGAATAATATCTACAATAATGAAGTAAAAGCTCCTGTTTTTTCTATTTCAGGAACTTTTAGAAGAAGGCTAATGGTGGCTATTGATTGATTGATGATTGATTTGGTGCTCATTTCACATCTTTGTAGCAAGCTATAAAGTATTAATCTGTAATGCTCTAGTTGGGCTCAAATGTCAGCAATGAACAGTTGCTGTCACCACAAACAAGGAAAGATAGAATTGACATTCTTTGTACTTTGCCTTATTTTCTCTATATATTTTGAGAGAGTCTAAGACCTAATTGGCTTATCCAAAATAGATTTAAAAGTAGTCTATCAGAGAGCACCCCAAAGTGGACTGAAGCCAGAAGCTCGATTAGCTGCTATCCTACAAAGGAATGTAAATTATTTGGGTACTGTTTTATGCTCTACATTTTCCTCTAGACAAAAGAAGCACTATTCCTTTAAAAGGACAAAAGTATAAATGCCGTAGATTGAAGATTATATCATTACCAGTAGTTCTAAATGATCAATTCTAATATGATTTAGTGAGTTCTGATCAATTATTATTTAGTACTCATATGTATCATAGTAACTGTATTTGCAAATAATAGTAACATGGGTGGTTTTTTAACTTTTATATCCTCATGAAATCACTGCAGATTAACTTGTTGAAAGAGAATAGATTTTTTTTTTGTAGGAAAATATATTGTCTTAGTTTTTAGGAGGGTTATTTATATTAAGAAAATAATTCTTATTTAGAAAAAAACTGTTAAACAGATTAGATAGTGAGCTCTTTAGAGCAAAATCAAACCCAACACAAAAAATAGTAAAATGAGAAAGTCTAGGGCTTTTTGCTCCTATTGGTGGGTAGTACAACAGAAGAGGACATAGGTAGGTAGACTACTGGCGACAGGAGGCTAACTGCTTTGATGAAAGGTCAATAAAAGTTAGTAATAACACCGTGCATTTGATAGCAGAAAGGGCTCTAAGATAAAGAACACATAATGCTAAATTTCTGTATAGTGGTCAAGGTGATGCTGTGCTACGGCTTTCATATAATAAATAAAATCTCCTACAACAAAATTAAAATTATGTATGGATCCATTAGTAATTATGTTGGTTGGTTCATTGATTGGCTTGGATAGAAATTAAGTCGATTAAATTTCTTTTTTCTCGTTTTCTTTACTTAAAAAATATTATAAATGTGATGTTCTGGAAAACAAACAGGAGAAGAAGAGTCAAAGTGACAGAATATAGGCATCCTTGATAATTGTTCAGCTAAATGGAGAGGACTCTGCATTTTAGTAGGACATTAAAAGGGGTTAGTGCAGTTCTATCTAAAATTTCAAAAGGTCAGAATATGCCAAATGATACCCCAGTTTACAACTGGGAGCTATAATGTATGTTTGAAAATTAATGTCACTTAAATGACAAATGAAAATACGCAAAGCTTCAAGATCATATGAATTTTCTCCTCAATATCTACTAGTCATTAAAATCATGCTACTCTTTAGTTTCTTTGTTTCTTAATTAAACTATTCATATTTTCCAGAGAATTTATTTTTTTGAGGTAACTGATTGTCTTTTTTATGTTGACAAAATGTATGAATACCATTCTCAACAGAAAGCCTCCAGTGCCATAACAATATTATTAATTGGAAAGTCTAATGTGATGTCTAAACTCTTCAGTTGTTTGATAATGGCATATGGAAGGTAAACTCTGTGTCCATGAATGAATTGTCTTGATTTTATTCTCACGTTTAACTAATAACTTTACTGAGTATAGAATTAATTTTCAAAATTACTTCAACATGAACATGAGTAGCACTGATCACTCCTTTGTCTTTTAATGTCCAAAGCTGTTGATGAGAATATTCCTGGGCTGGTGATCTCCTCATTGGAAGCATCTAGGATGCCTTCTCTTTATGTAGTGTTGTAAAACTTCATGATAACAGGAGAGAAAGAAACTCAAAAGTAAAAGGATCCAAATTCTTATGTTTCATCACTTTATCATTTTTTAAACTTTTTTTGAAATATTACTAATATAAAATTAATCATTTTGAAGTATATAATTCAATGGAATTTCATACATTTTCAGTGTGCAACCATCACTCCTAGTTCCAAAACATTTTATCACTCCTCATATAAACCCTATATTCACTAAGCAATCATTACCCAGTCCCCCTACCTCCAGCCCTGTCAACTACTAACCTTTTTTCTATCTTTAAGTATTTACGTATTTTGGATATTTCATATAAATGGAATCTATACAGTATCATCTTTTATTTCTGGCTTCTTTAACTTAGCATAATATTTCTGATGTTCATACACACTGTAGCACATATCTGTCCTTAGTTTCTTTTTATAGTTGAGTAATATTCATTATATGAATACAACCACATTTTGTGTATCCATTTATCCAGTAATGGATCTCTGGTTCCACTTTTTTGCTATTGTGAATAGTGTTGCTATGAACATTCAGGTACAAGTATTTGTTTCAATACATGTTTTCAATTTTGGAGGGTATACAATCAGGAGTGAAAATGCTGGGGCATATGATAATTATATTTTTCACTTATTGATGTTGCAAAAACCTTTTCATGTTTTATTGATCTTTTGTATATCATCTTTGGGAAAAAACTATTCAAGTCCTTTAACCATTTTTTAATTCTATTGTCTTTTGGTGTTAAGTTGTAAGAATTCTTTATGTATTCTAGATACTGGACACTTATCAGATATATGTTTTGAAAATATTTCCTCCCATTATTTAGGTTACTTTTTTACTTTCCTGATAGTGTCTTTTGATGCACAATAGTTTTTGTTTGTTTGTTTTTGTTATTTCTATGACATCCAATTTATCTAAGTCTTCTTTTGTTACTTGTAAGTTTGGTGTCATATGTAAGAATCCACTGCCAAATCCAAGGTCATGGAGATTTACCTTTATGTTTTCTTCTAAGAGTTTTATAATTTTTAGCTCTTAAACTTAGGTCATTGATCTATCTTAATTTTTAACACCATGTTATTTTTATCCCTACTTTCGACCAGTCACTCTTATTAATATTTTTGCATAGGTTCTTATTACATAGATTCCTTCTGGATTTCTAATTGCCCTTCTTTTAGAGTGAAATATTTACTAGGGTGAATGTAAGTTCTTCCTGGATATAATAAACATACAATTTAGAAATTTTTTAAAGTAAATTTGCCTTCACTGTACTGATGCGCTATCTTCTGGGTGCAGTTTTTTAATTTTAATTTACTTACTTTCAAGTCACCAGTTTTCTTCAAACCAATCATAAGCATTTTTGTCTGTTCATATCTATGTCTATTATTATACCCCCTATTCCATAATTTGTAGGTCACCTTTCCCTTTGTGCATATGAGAGATCTCTACAGAATAACAGACTTTATCTCAGGAGGCACATATGGGAATCATGCAGGCAAACAAGAAGGACATTCTTTCCTTAAATAAACAAGGGAGACTAGCGTAAGAAAGATTTCTGATTTTTTAGAGAGGCTTGTTTCAACCTCTTGTTTAGATCTCTTGTTTCAATCTGAAGGTAAACTGCCTCTTTCCCCCATGTTGGTTAGGGAAAAAGGGTAACAAAAATCAACCAACCAATGATGTGATTGCTTAAACCATTCTTGGATTAACTTCTTCAATGTTCATCTTTCTTCTCATTTTCACTTTCCTTTTCTGTTAATCTCAGGATTTAGTATGTAAAAAATAAACAAAACAAACTTCTCCATTCCTCTCTAGAGTATTCTTCGTTGTTGCTCTCTGAGTTTTGTGTCTCTTTTCTCAGAATTATGTGTTAGTAAATCCCACCCATTTGCTCCACTCCAGGAATTGGCTAGAATTAATTAGTGTATTCATCTTTGTTCTCAACATTATTCTAAATTCATTCACTTGAGTTTTTTTTTTTTCATATTTCATTTGGCTTGTGAGAAAGAACAGAAAACTAAATTTGTTTCCTTAATCTGTCTTTTTAAATTAGAAGTCTCAATGACTTTGAGGTAAGCTTTAAATAGAATTCACATATAAAATAATGGTAATTTGTTTAAAATAAGAGAAGTGCCAGAATGTATTTCATTAATTTAAAGAAAGCATAAAGTTGTATAGCATGGAATCTGCAGCATGCCTATTGCTGTGCATCAAATTTGCCACCACCAAATCTGATTACAAATTTCAAAGAGACGTTTATTTAATATTTGATATGTGATATTAAAATCCACTAAATATAAATATAAATAACCCACTAAATATAATTAAAATTCAACTAAATAAATGGATATTTTTGAAGGAACAAGTTAATGAAATTTAAAAATCAGATGTACAAAAATTATTCAATTAATCCCACTATAATATTTTAAGGAAATATTAAAAGCTAAGTACTAAGGATAGAAAGGTCATTAAATGTCTTCAGATAAGTGAAAAAAGCACATGGAAGGACAACTTCATTGAATTATGCTAATGATTATGTCTAATGTTCATTGAGCACTAACCATGGTCTAGGAATTTTTCTAAGTTTTTTATATATTTTAACGAATTTATTCCTCAATTCTAACAATGATTGCTATTATTAGGATGATTTTATGGAGATACAAAAAGGTTAAATCACTTGCTCAGGTCACATAATATCAATTTGCAGACCTAGGATTTGGATCCAGTCAGTCTGCCTCTAAGAAACATACTTTAAACCACTACATTATACTGATGCTCAGTTTAGCTTAGTGTACGGTATATAACTAGTATATCTGCTAACTGTAGAACAGTTAGTGTAAGAAACTGTACCTGAAAATATATGATAAGCAGAATGATGGTCCCAAATATGCCTATATTCTAATACCCAGAATCTGTGACTTTGGTACATTATATGGCAAAAGAAAATTGAGGTTGCTAATCAGCTAATCCCTCTGATGGCCAGAGGGAGAGACAAAGAGAGAGAGAGAGATGCAACCACAAAAGAAAGTTCAGAGAGATACCATGTGAAAATCATTTGACTTGCTATTGCGGGTTTTGAAGGTGGAGGAAGGGGTTTATGAGCCAAGGAATCAGGCAGTCCTTAGAAACTTAAAAAGGCAAGAAAGTGCATTCTCCCTTACAGCTTCAAGAAAGGAAAGCACCCCTGATGAAATCTTGATTTTAGCCTAGTTAGACCTGTCAGACTTCTGACCTAGAGAACTGTAAGGACTGGAATAGTTACTTTGTGTCACTTTAGGCCATTAAGATTGTGGTAAATTTTTACAGCAGCGACAGAAAACTAATACAGGGTATAACTACGGGCTTCTCAATAGTGTAAAGTTTAACCTGAGCCTTGAAGAACAGTCAGAAGTTAACGCTTCAAGGAAGTGGGGAGAAGACATTCCAGATAGTGGAAGCTAATGTGTGTAAATAGAGAGCCAACAGCTAAAAAGGTACAGAATTGTGGAATGATAGACTAGTGATGTTTGGTTTTAGTTTACAGTGACTGTTTAACAGCTTGTTATGATAATATTCTAACAGTCCATTTTAAGTTGTTATTTAAATTGAAGTTTATAATGACATACATAACACAGTCAGCATTTGATTTTATGAAGCTTTGTCAAAGTTATTATAATTTGAAAATTGTCATTTCTTTCTAAATTATCACTGTATTTTTCTACCTTCACTTCAGGAGGTGGGTTTTTAAGATCCAAAGAGTGGTGATTTAGTTTTTCAAAAATGGGAAAAATTGGGTAGTTACCAAAAAGAAAACGCTCTAAATTTCTAGAAATCCAGTTAGGTAGAGAATTAATGTTCACTGATAATTAATCAGAAATGAAGGAAGCTGTGGAAAGTGTTGTTGTTAATCGGAATTTACATATTTATAAAAAGGAGTGAACAATGATGAGGAGTCAGGAAATCTTGGTTTAAATATGTTTCTGCATTAAAATGCTAGCATGACCTTGGACACAGTAATTCATCTGTCACTCTCAATTGAAGGGGTTGTGCTCAATTATATTGAGATCCATGGTGAATAAAAAGCAAGTTAATACGGTTATAGTTTAGTGAGCAAGGAGGAAAATAATGCCTAGATAAATTTGGAGAGGTAGAAAGAATCAAGGCCACGCAGGCTCTTGGAAGCCATGGTAAGCTTTCGCCATGGTGTGTGCATGTATGTGTGTGTGTGTATATGTGTGTGACTTAGCACAATGAAAAGATGAAAAGCCATGGATGTGTTTTAACCAAGTGACTTTTACATAAATTGATTCTATTTTGGAAAGAATCAGTCTGGTTCTTGTGTGGAACACGGTTTCTAAAAGTGACAGAGATTCAGGGAGACTGATTAGGAGTCCACTGATTACTTATAGGTCATCAACAGTGGTAACTGGAACTGAGATGTTAACAGAAGAAATGTGATGATAGGACTTGCAGATAGATTGGATAAAGGCGATGAGAAAAAGAGAGGAAATACTTTTGATGTGATCAGTTGAACAATGGGTAGCACTACTGACCACAATGGAGTCTACTGGAAAAGGCAAGGTGAGGGGATGAGGAGTGGATGACTCAGAGAGAAAGAGAGAATTCTTTTGGGACTATATAAAGTTTTAAATGGCTTATCTGACACATTGATGGGTATGAAAGGCAGGCATTTAAATGTCAGATTTAAAAAGACAGTGGAAAAATTAGCATGGAGATGTCACATGTGATATCATTCACAAAAAAATTGTATGTAGACATCTGAATAGGTGAACTACTTAGAGAGAAAGTATAAATAGAAGACAGGGATAAGAGCTCTTCTTATTGTATAATAATAAATTCTTTAAGGCAGTATCCATGGAAAAGTCTAGGAGAAAATGCTTTATGAGCACACTTGCAGTGCACTAGTGTGTAAGTTTTATTTTAAAAAATATTCTTGAAGTATAATAGAGAAAAATTTAATAGATAGTCAAATTTTCAAATTCACTCTGTAATAATTGAATCAAAGTTATGTAATGTCTGTATATGTCAAATTACTGTCTCATTAGGTTTTTTAAGGAAGAATGATATATTACTAAGTATGAACTTTGTTTTCCAATAAAAATGAGGAAATGTGTAGCAGAATTATAAAAGATTCTATAAACACTGAGGTTACACTGAAGTTGGTGTGAAGAATCCACCACAGGCAGTCTGTTTTATGCCGATACCACATACAATATTAATTATATAACATGCTTCCTAATTACATATTTATTTTAGTTTCCTTTACTGTTTTGAAAACAGCCTCACTGTTCGACTTCGACTATTCTTTCTTAAACTGTTTGTTCCTTAAGGAATGGAAACATTTTGGATTAATTCCATGAACATTAGTTTTAGCACAGCAAAATTCCTAAGGACAATTGTTTTCTTTTGTTTTTTTTTTTTTTTTTTTACTGGACCTATGTGTTGAAGATGGAAGTTTTGTAGGCACATTTGAATCAATAAAAGTGAAATCTGTGAGAACAGCATTGTGATGTCACTGATTAAGAAATGAAAAATGATTGTCCTTTCCTTCCGAGCTAAGACAAATGATAGAGAATTGTCAGATCAGACTCACATAGATCAGAGATTATTGCCCAGCAGTAGGCTTTACTAATGGTTTCAAGGACACATACAATCTATGGAAAAATAGGAAGGAGGGAGAGGTGCAGGGTATTTAGTGCAGCTTCCCAGATCCTTACTTGGTGCATCTCAAGCCCACATCTAAAGAATAGCTCTAAGTAAGAAGGGCAGTCACTTGCTTTATAAAACATGGTGTATTTAGGTTATGAAGCATCTCCATTTTATACTCATATAACTTACATGATATTTTCCAGAGAGCATGCCTCATTAATCACAGATTCTTGATTTAATTACCAAAGGCAACCCTAAACAAGGTATAGTCTACTAAAGCATTTCTCCTCCTACTAAATACCATTAGTTTTTTTTTAGGACATCTATTCTTAGCATGTTTGCAATGAGATTTGATCATGTTCACCTGTCTTCTTTCAACCTAAGGAGTGTCTCTTCAGTAATGCAAAGAAAACATTTTATAGGTGAACTATATCCTAGTTTATCCTCTGTCCTCAGTCCGTATTCTATACTGTATGCTTCATAGACATATTTTCATTTTTTGTCTTATATTTTGTGTTATATTTTCCACAAAGTTTAATCTTACTAACATGATGACAATGAACTGGACTTTTTAGTCATACACTAATAGGAATTTCCTTTGCAAAACTTGTTGTACATGATGATATGTCTTCAGAGTTGTTTTAGTATTCTTTTGTCAGTGCAATTACTCTTATTCCTTCAGTGACCAAAATCATGTGAACTTTTTATATGTGTTAACGTAAGCATTTACTGAATGTTTAATTTTCAAAAGGCCAACTTTACTTCCTTTTCTGGACAAACAGTTTTCAGAGGACTTTCATCAAGTGGCGGCTTCAATTCAGATCATAAAATATTTTCTCATCCTGATGAATTATCATTTACAGAAGTCTGGTTTTAATTTAATTCTATAAATCAATTTTCAAAGCATTTGTTCATTGTATAGCTTTGTCAGAGAGATTAATGTAGTAATATCCCTATGTACCATACTTTTTGACTGACTGAGATGGTAACCGAAGAACATTATACTGTGAATTCTGGGTTTCACTTGGTTTGTGAACATAACATATTCCAGTGATAATAGGAAAAGGTTTAGGACACTGGAGTTCAGGTGTTAGTGTTTTTGCACAGTCCATCTATATATACCCAGTAGGGATGACACAGTTTTGCTCCTCTATTTATTCAAACCCAATGAATTGAATCATTGTAATTTTTTTATTTATGATATTCAGGCCATTAGAAAACAATGATAAAAGCCACACTTCTTTGCAATGATCCACTATTCCTTTAAGTTTAATATGGTATTCATACAATTGAACTTCCTTTGCTTGGCTCTCTAAGACACACAGTTACTGACCTTTAAAGCCATCAGGGATTATATCTGATTCCCTATGCTTGTAATGAATAAGCCCTCTGTCACCATTGTTGACAGCTCTGCTAAAGTTATTATTAAATTAATCCATATAATTAGAGCTTTGTTTTCTTGTAAGACCAATTTCCAGCCATTCCTAGTCTCCTGGAAAATAGCTTTTCTAATGCCTTTATTTGTGTAAAGACTTTTTCATCATCTTGACAACATTCTAGGAATATTATTTCAATCCTACTGAGAATCTCCAGACAAGCTCCTAACATACCCACAGTATATCTGAAACAATGGGGCTGGTGCTTATCAAGCCACTACATATGTTGTTGCCATGGAATAATGAGCAGGAGTTCAATATTTCTTCTGTGGGGATAACAAGTCCTGTGGTTTCTCCCTTTACTTGCCATTGGTCATCGTTAGATATGAGGGGAATAACTAAGAGTATTACTCTCTTGTGCTGAGATGCTCATTTGGAAATTGCATAGTTGCATCCCTCCCTAGTATTTTAATCCTTTTATGAGTATCTTTTTCATTTGTTATGTCTCCCATTTCTATTTATTACTTTTTTTTCCACCCAAGAATGACTTTTAAGCTTAGCAGGCTTTATGTACACATAGAGCTGGTAATAAAAGCAGCCTTATTAATACTTGACTTCTCCCACCCTTATCTCTAGGCAGATGAGGGATTTGAAAGGTCGAGAATATAGAACAAGCCTTGTTGCTTGGTAATGGAACCGCATTTATAGGTAGGCATAATTAGGCCACAAGGATTGATATTATGACTCATCCCAAAATACCTTTAGAAATATGCACAGTAAATTTAATGACATCTAAATCAAGCCTTAGGCATTCTTTAGATATACAACATTTTTAAATGGGTCTGGCATCACTGGAGAAGGAATAATGGAAGAAAAATGTTCTTAGATGGAAAGATGGGAGTGTTTCATAATTGCATTCCTCCACTCCTCAATTCCTACCTCTAGATTCTATAAACAATTCCAGTGAGGATCTCACATTACTTCCTCTCATACTCAAACTTAGGACATATTCATTTAAATGATTAAGACAACCCAGTCTTTTTAGCCACACATTTTTAATAACAAGTGTTTCTATTGTCTATTGAATAGAGTTCTCTGCGTGTAATAAGTGTTGTGATATGTTCATAAAATTTGTTTCCCTGATTCTTTCAGTATGGTAATAACAGTGTAAAAAAATGTGTAACTTGAATAGAAGAATTATACCCATGTAGGCCACATTGACAGAAAATTGCCGTTCTAAACCTCTCCATGTATTTTTTGATATATATCTACTACGTGATTAGCAAAACTGAAATAAGAATTGGTGTCAGGCCTGGATAACACATATTTGTAATCCTTAGGGCTACCAGTAGAGGTCATGTGTTATGAGCTATGTCATGTCCTAGTTCTTAGGAACTTTAGCCACAGCCATTCTCAAGCAATTCCTTTTCTGTTGATATTGGATGAACTTCTGGACACATAAGATATTTTGCAGGGTACTAGGAGAATTTGTTATCTCTCAACCCATCAGTGATTGGCTGATCCCCAACATGTCCTTTCATTCCATTAACCCAAATAGCTAGCTCTATAAATCTAACTAGGGCGCTGCCCTAGCATTCCATTGCCTTTCTGAGCTGTCATCTGTTTTTAATGTTGTTTAAAGAACATCATTTTATAGTGACTATAAGTCACAATTTACATACAACAATAAACTATTCAACTATTCTTAAGAGCTTGATGATGTCATATAAGTTTGTATGTACTCACACACACACATACACACACATTTGTGACCACTTCTCAGAACAAGGTATAGTCTCCATCATTTCTGAAAGTGCCATTTTGACCTTTCCAATCGATATACTGATAATGTGATTTATTATCCTCTAAATAAGTTTTGCTTGTTTTTGACCTTTATATAAATAAAATCATACAGGATGTTCATTTGTATGTTTGATTTTTTTAGTCACTGTACTGTATTTGAAATGCATACATGTTGCTGAATGCATCAGCATTTTGTTTTTTAATGCTGAGTAGTGTTTAATTGTATGGATATACATAATTTGTTTATCAATTATCCTATTGTCAGATTATTTTGCATAAAATTTATATGAACAATTTGATACAATAAAACTTAATATGAATAATTCAATATAAAATTTTTATACAGGTGTTTAAGTGTGCATTGTCATATATGGGTACATACTAAGTGCTTATAGTTGGTCTTTGCATAATTAGCATATAATTGATTTTATTAAAAATTGCAAAATAGTGTTATCAGATCTGTAAATTAAGTTACCCTTCAAACTGGACAGTGTTTTGCACAGCCTATCTTTGTCAATTTAGTTTTCAATTTCAGGTATTCTGGAAGATGTGTAGTACTTCCCATTGAGCTTTGAAGGTTGAAGCAGTTTGATGAAGAATAGCATTGTTGAGAACGTTTTTATGTTTATTGACTATTCAAGTATCTACTTCTATGAAATGCCTGTTGTTCTTTCACCCATCTTGTATTGGTTGGATTCTTTTTCTTTTGTTTACTGATTTGTCATATTTTCATATTTATAGAGATGAGGCCTGTCCTAATATGTGTACTCTGCAAATATTTTATTCCAGTCTATGGCTTGATTTTCACTTTCTTTACGTTGATTTCTTTGTGATTTTGCATTTTTTGTTTTGTTTTTAATTAACAGCCTTTATTTTTTAAAGCAGTTTTATATTTACCAAAAAATGGATCCAAAAGAAGAGTTCCCTCTCCATATAGCTTCCCCTATTATTGACTCCATATAGCTTCATATAGTTTCCCCTATTATTGACAACATGCAATAGTGCCATACATTTGTTAAAATTGATGTAACAAATATTGTAACAATGTAATTAACTAAAGTTCATAGTTTACATTAGAGTTTACTCTTTGTGTCATACAGTCCTATGGGTTTTGAAAAGTGGATAATGTCTTGGATCCACCATTACTGTGTCATACAGAGTAGTGGGCCCTAAAAATCCCATGTGCTCCCTCTATTCATCTTTCCCTTACTCCCCCCAAGGCCCTGGCACCATTGATATATTTTTATCTCTAAAGTTTTGCCTTTTCCAGAATATAGAATACATTTAAATCACAGTGTGTAGTCTTTTCAGACTAGCTTCTTTCACTTAGTAATATGAATTTAAATTTCTTTTATGTCTCTTTTTTTAAAGAATTATAATTTATTTGCCAAGAGTAGAGAGAAAATGTAATCTAGAAAATGTTTAATAAAACCAGAAAAGGCAGAAAAAAGATTAAACAAATAAGAAAAGAAACAAAGAACCAGGGTGATGAATAAAAATAATTACAAATATGGTAGATATTAAACCAACTATATCAATAAAGCCTTTAAGTGTGAATGGTTTAAATACACCAATGATAGAGAATGGATAAATAATACAAAACTTCACTAGATGTTGTCTAAAATGTACTCACTTTAAATATAAAGATACAGGAAGATTAAAAGTGAAGAGATAAAGATATTCCAAGCTAGGAGTAATCGAATGTTGAAGGATCTACATTAATTTCAGTCACAGCCAATATCAGATCAAGAACACTTATCAGGAGTAAATAGGAACAATACATAATGATAAAAAGGTCTGTTCTCCAAAGAGGCAAAACAGCACTTAATGTGTATGCACCAAACCATATAACATCAAAATTCCTTGTCGTTTGATGAGTATATTTTAATTTTTATTAAATCAAAAATATTGTTTCATTTTTTTTATTGTTAGTGCTTACTGGTTTTGTATAAGAAATATTTGCCTACCTTTGTATCATGAAGTCATTTTTTTTCCAAAATGCTTTTTTTGTTCCTGCTATCACATTTAAGTCGGTAATACATCTCAAGTTAATTTTTGTGGACGATGTGAGGTATGGATGAAGTTTCTTCATTTTTAAAATACTGATATCAAGTTGCTTCAGCAGGATTTACTAAGAATTCTTTCAAAATGAAATTGCATTGGCACTTTTTTCTAAACTCAAGTGACTGTATACCTGTGAGTTTATTTCTAGATTTTCTGTTTGTCCTTGTTTGTGTTTCTAATACCTCACTGGCTTCATTATTGTAGGCATACAATAAGTTTTGGAATATAGAATGTAAGTTCTCTGTGTTTTTCTTTGAGATTGTCTAGGCTACTCTAGGCCATTTGTATTTTCATGTTAATTTTAATTTTAGGTTGTCAATGTATTATTAAAAATACTTCCTGGAATTTTGATAGAGTTTGCATTGACTCCATATATGATATAAAATGTTAAATATATATTTTTGGGAAGGGAGAGGAAAGACGTAATACAGATCATATGTAAACAGGCTGTGGGCCAGATTTTTGGTCAATCCCAGCCCAATTTAGTACAGAGCACATTGTGGTGAATGTTTCATGTTTAATTGAAAAAAATGTGTGTTGTGCAGATGTTAGTTTTTGTGCTATAGAAATATTATTGGGATTGATTTGGTTAATAGCATTATCCAAATATTTTATAACTTTACTAGTATTTGTCTTTTTGTTCTATAATTATTAAAATTAGTATATTAAAATATCCAAGTATAAATATAGAATGAAATTTATATTGATACAGCTACTTTCATATAGATATATGTATATACATGGATTAGTATATACCCACATATAATTTCATGGTTCTATCAGTGAACTGCTGAGCGGTTCTAAAAGCAATACTCCAGTAGAAATTCCCAGTAGCAACCTAGCATCCAGATCTTGGTTTCTAATACCATTCTTCCGTAAAAGGAACCAAGGCTTCCTAAAGAAATGGCTGACTCTAGGACTGGGAAAGGAAATACATAAGATGGTCCTGGAATATCTCGTATTGCTAGAAATTGAGAAAATGCACACACACAAAAACACACAGTGAAGATGAGGGTGTGTCAAAAGGACACAAGAACTGACTGTGAGGGTTCCCAAAGGGCAAAGATGGAAACATTGGAGCAATAAAATAAAAATCCAAAGAGACCATACTGATATTAATACATAATCATAAATAAGTAAATGGAAGAGAATAAACAAATATTCCACGTAGAGCAAATCCAAATAATTTAGGAAGATACTCCTCCTTCAAGGAGGTGAAGCATAACTCCTTACTCCTTAAATGTTTGTAGAACATAATGACTTCCTTACAAGAATATACTAAGGGAAGGGAGAAAACAGAGTAACTTTACAGTGGAGACACTGGGCAAACACTAAATCAACTAAGTTAGCATCAACAGTAATACATCATGTTGAAAATAAATACCCTTGATATGATGTAATGAAATGGCACTTTACCCCTGTGGTCTTTCTTCCCAAAACACATAATCCTAGTATAATCCTGAGAAAGAACATCAGATAAATCCTATTAGAAGGACATACTACTAAATACACGACATACCACCTCATAACTTTGGAGGTAATAAAAAACACAGAGAGTCTGAGAAACCATCACAGTATAGAGAAGCCTAAGGAATATGAGGACTAAACGTAATGTGGAACAGATAAAAGATATTAGGTTAAAAGTAAGGGACTCCAAATAAAATACAGACTTTACTTAATAATAATATTTGTCAATACTGGCTCATTAATTGTAGGAAATATGCTATAATAACGTAAGAGGTTAATAAAAGAGAAACTAGGTGTGAGGTGTGTGGGAACTAACTGTAGTATCTTTGTATTTTTCCTGTAAATCAAAAAATATTCTAAAAACATTATTAATATGCACATACAGTATTAAGTGAACCTATCTGTTTTTTGTACCTAAATTGTTAATTTGCTGTTTTAATTACATGTGGATAGTATAATGACTCACTGTGATCTATTCTAAAATCTCATAATTTCAGTTATATATCTAATGTATTCGTTTCTTATAAGAAATAAAACCTAATCATCTCCATAATAAAATTCAATTGTGATTTGGATTTATCTACTACTTCTTTTAGTTTTATGAAATGTGCTTCATGTGTTTTAAAATTTATTATTGTTCCATCCACAATAATATCAATAATTGTTATATCTTTCTGAGATAATGCCCCTTTTATCTTTATAAAACATTCCTCTTTATCATTTCTCAAAGTTTATTTTGTCTGATATTAATATAGCCCCACATGCTTCCTTACAATTATTATTTCCTATGTTTTTTATTTCTTTACTTAAGATGTATTTGTGTTCTTGGCTATATTTAAATCATGGCTCTTGTAATCTACATGTAGTTAAGTATTTTTTCGTGTATTCTCAAAATCTCTTTATTACTTGAGGTTTTAGTCCATTAATATATACTGGACTATTTACTTATATTACATTTGTTCTACTTATTCTTATTTTAATCCTTTTTTTGTTTCTTGCCTTTCTTTATGGAACAGTGTTTCAATTTTCCCATCTTTCTTTCTCCCCTAATTAGTATTCCATTTTACTTTTACTATGATCTTTTCAGCTTTATCTTCTTGTAATATTTACCAGCTGTGCTAAGGATTATGGAAGGATTATAAAGATAAACAGCCACACTTAATTTACTTAAGTCCAACTGGAATATGATGCCATAATTGCAAAATGTTATAACTTTGCAAGAAGTACAATCCATTTACCTTTTACACACTTGGCGATTATTGCTATATAATTTACTTTTACTGTGTTGTATAAACCTCATAATATATTGATATTATCCTAGATTTAAACAGTCAATTGTCTTTAAGGAATATTTTTTAAATCTCTTATATTTAGCAACTGTTTTGCCCTTTCCATGGCTCCTCATTTCTTTCTTTATGTCAAGGATTCAATCTAGGATTATTTCTATGCAGCCTAAAGATATTCATTTAGTATTTTTTGAAATGAAAGTCCTATTACAGTGGATTCTCTCACCATTTTTTTTCTCAAAATGTTATTATTTCTTCATTTTTGAAGGTTATTTTACTGAACAATTCTGGGTTTTATTACTTCTAACGTGAATTCAGCGTCTTTATTGTTATATTTTTTCCCTGAATATATGTTTATTCCTTGGATGCTTTAAAGATCTCTTTGTTCACAATAGAATCAGATTGAAAACTGATCAAAAAATAACTAGAAAACATTAAAATTTCTGAAAATTAATAGTACACTTCTAGATAATCGAAGAGGAGATCACAAAAAATTAAGAAATATGAATATTTTCTCTAAATCATAGTTTTCATCGATTTGACTATGATGTGCCCAGATTTACATTTTTTGTAATTATTGTGATTGAAATTCACTAAAATTGGATATATGGCCTAATGCCCTTCACTAACTTGGAGAATGATCACCATTATCTCTTTAAAAAATTATTCTCTGCAATACTTTTTCCTCCCTTTTGTAACTACATGTATATTAATTGGTTCTCTAATTACACATACGTTTGTTAGTTCACATATCTGAGTTGTTTGCTTCCATTGAGATGTATACACACACACACACACACATAATATTATTCTCCTGATACTTTAGTAATTAATTTATATTAATATATTCTGGAGATTGTAGATGATACAATGTCCTGTTAAGCCTTGATTCTAGAAACTGTTTGAATGGGTCTATGTTAGTCTTTTTTCTTAGGATGTAGTTTTTACTCATAGAACACAGTCCTTTTTTCCTAAGGCGTGGCTTTTCTCAAGTCTTAAGTTAATGCCCAGGATATTCACTTAAGACGAACTATTCTGGTTGTTTCAAAACTCCTACCTCTTCGCATTCTTTGCAATGGCTAAAATTCTGTTAAAATCTTAGATCCCCAGAAGTGTCCTATGCTGGGCCTGCCTCCCTGTACATGTATAGTATATGATTTTACTGTAAATTTTAGCAGAAATCTTACACAGCTACCTTGATTGGGCTCCTCTGTGGTTCTCTGGTTCTCTCCTCTTTGTACCCTCTCCAGCAAATTCGTGCCACAATAGCAACCCTGAATTCTGATCTCTGTTTCCTCTGCCCAGCAGAATCACTAATCTCTGTATAGGCTCCACTTCCCTGCAGTAAAACTCTTCGCAGGCAGAATGTAGAGTGAATTTATAGTTCATCTTGTTGCTTCCCCTCTGTTATTCAGTTCCTGAAAACATTGGCTTCATATATTTTGTCCAGATTTGTAGTTGCTTACTATGAGAGGGTAAGCCCAGCTAACCCAGGTTAGCCCAAACTGGAAATGTTTATGGTGTAAATATATTGCATATTAGTGGCCTTCTATTTAGGTTTTACTTACCATAAAACTCGATATTAATATAATAGTCATGAAGCCAATACCTAATATAAGTAAACTTAAAGATAATAAATTGTTTTATCTGAAACACAAAATATATACTGTTAAGACTGATGCAGAATATATTTCCAAATATATTGGAAATGCATTTTAACATTACTAAAACATCAGAAATATATTGTAATTGTTATTAATGGTTATTTTTAGCAACTGTCAGCAACAGCTCTATGGCTTTCCTCATTAAAAATTGAGCAAGATGTTAGAAAATTCCAAATATAATTTTAAGGATGTGTAATGATTGTTCATAATAAGAGCTGGGCAATATGTCATACTTTTGTAATTAAAAACACTTTAAACAAAAATTAAAATAAGCAAACAAAAGACCCTTATTTCTAATTTTTAAAGAAAGATTGATTAGAGATGAATTTACTTTGATTTTGCAAACTTTACTCTGAGTTCTGCAGAGAAACAGAACACATATAACATGTTGAATAGGTTATATATATGTTAACATATTTATATATTTATGTACACACACACGTATATATATACATGCACTGCTGAAAGTTCTGTCCACTGAGAGGATTTCTCTTCAGCACTGTCCTTCAAGGATGTCCCAGAAATGGACTGTAGTATTGTAGTCCAGTTTTGAGTGATGCCTGAAAATCATGCAGAACTCTTTTTAAACCAGACCCAAGACTTTTCTTCTTCCGTCACCTGGAGAAGAAACTCCTCATGAGGCTACAGGTGCAGACTGGGGAGAGAGGGCAGTGTAGCAGGAGTGGGGACCATGGGCATTTGGGCCACTACTTTCTGTAACTTAACTTGTGTTTTCAGGGCATGTCCAGGCCTGATCACATATGTACCAGTTCCATTTGATGATGGAATGCTGTTGTGCACACTCAACTTTATGGCTTGATAGGTCAGATAACATGCAGTTCATGAGGAGCATCTCAGGTTGCATGGTAACTTGGTACCCACGGTTAAGCAATCAGTTTGTAGGCCAAGAGGTTTTTCTCAGAAGGAGATTAGTTATCCACAAAGGATATCAGGGCTTTGCTCCAGAATTAGGAGGGTCTGCACTGCAATTCACCTATAGGGGCCTGTCACAGGCTCCAACCAGCATCTCTATCTGCCACTGACACTTTAAGCACCTCTGGATCTGTTGGATTATATGGTCAAAGTGATACAGTAGCTCGTATACCAGCCCGGACTTGTTGCAGAGACTTCTCAAGTTCTGAGTCCAGCTCAAAGCCAGAAGCTTTTCAGGTGACGTGGTAAATGGATAGGGATAAAACACCCAAATGAGGAATATGCTGCCTCCAAAGTCCAAAGAGGCCCACTAGCCATTGTGCCTTTTTTTTGGTTGTAGGATGGGCCAGAAGTGACAATTTATTATTTACCACAGGATGGGTTTGGGGACCCACTGAGCCCAGTATGAGATGAACCTCAGGTAAAACTCCATCTGTCACCTGACATTCATATGCCTCTACTCGGGTAGGCAGATCACATTGATATTTTAGATCTCCTGGAATCAATATTAGTTCAGAGTCAGTGTCCAGTAATGCCAAAATGTCCAATTATTTTCTTTTCCCCACTGCACAGTTATCCTGGTAAAAGGCATAGGTTTTTTGGGGAAGGCTGGGAAAAAGACTAAGAGTACACATTTTTGGTGTGTACTGGGGTCCTTCCTCAAGAGGACTTGGCATCCTCTTTATTCAAGAGATTCTGAGTCTGTAAACTGGCTCAGGCCTGGGAACTGATTGACTCTGTTTTTATGATTTATGTTGGTGTTTTGCTCTCTTGACCTTGAACTTTTCTGCTTTTACGGGTTAAGTATGAATTTAGTAGCCTTCCTATCTACTTCTAGGAACACCGTAATCAATTAGCCAATGCCATAGGTCTGTGTGAGTCAGACTATTCTGACTGCTGCTTCGACTCTGCTGCTGTCCATTATGATAATCCTGCCACCTATCTTTTGGCAGGTGAGTGCTGAACTTAGCCTCTGTCACTCTGGGATCCAATTACTCCCATTGCATATAGGTTTCCCAATTCATTGATAGCAGTTCCCACTATAAGATCTGGCCTACAGAAAAGAGTGATCACAAAGCTCTTCAAGGATGCCTGGGCTCTCTCACTATTTGTTTCTCACCATAGTGGTGAAAGATGTCTTCTGGACCCTCTCAGTGTGGGTGAGTAGATCTTAAACGACAAAGCTACTCTAACATTCCAATCTCCCTAAAGACCATTGGTTTTCTTTCTCTGGAAAACCCAGACTAATACAGATTTTATTTTTATAAATTATAATATATATATATATATTTATTTATATATACATTATGTATATATATTATAGATACACACAAAATTAATTCTGTTTCTCTGGAAAATATATATACATATCCATTACATTATTATATACCAATATACATTTATATTATATTATTATATAAACATATATATGTAAAGAATTGGCTCCCATGATTATGGAGCCAGGAAAGTCCTAAGATCTGCAGTTGGAAAGTTGGAGACCCAGAATGCTGATGCAATAGTTCAAGTCCAAGTCCAAATGCTTGAGAACCAGAGAGTCAGTGGTGTAACTTCCAGTCTGAATCACAGACAGCAGGCAGAAAGAGTGAATTCTCCCATTTTCAGTCATTTTGTATTCTGACCTTTAAAGGATTAGATGAGGCCCACCCACTTTAGGAAAGGACAATCTACTTTACACAGTCTACAGATTGAGTTGTGAATCTCTTCCAGAAGTATCCCCATAGACACATTCAAAATAACATTTAACCAAATATTGGGACATTCTGTGGCCCAGTTAAATTGACATATAAAATTAACCATCACAGTTTAAATTTTTAGCCTATTTTCCATGTACATATTTACTTTTTCAAAATTTCTAAAAACAAAAAAAAACTGTAGCAGAGTAAAACTAAAAATGTAATGTTGGAAAATAACAGTTAGCATTTAAAATATTTATCCATGATTTATTTTGCTTTCAGTGTATTTATTCAAGTTCAGAAGAAGCAACTAAGTTATGACCAGGAAGTGAAGACTATTTGGTTTATTGATGTCTGAAGAAAATAAGTACTTTTTGGTACTCTTATTTCTTAAGGGATTTTATGTGGGCTTTGTTCTATAATAGATAAACAATATTTTCAAGATTTCTATTTTTTTATGATCCTACAAAATGTTGAATTTTGGGTTTATTTTTAAGACTTTTGTTTACATTTAAGTTAATGTACAGTAGGTTTTACTATCAATTTCTATCAATTCTAAATGTATAATTCAAAATTAATAATGTACATAATAGAGAAATTTAGTATTTTAAGATAGTAGTTTTCATTTTTGTTATATTGCACCAGAAAATAACTATTGGGAGCTTTTGTTCTTAAAATTAAATTGTGAATTAAAGACAATGCTTTAAAATGTGTTTGATTTTGTGTAAAATAATACTTTTAAAATGGCATTTTAAATTAACAGAATAAAGAATATATATGAAATATTGGGACAGGGTTTAGAACAGGTAGAAATAGAATAATAAATCTAAATTACAATGATTTCAATATATGAATGACTAAAATAATATTACTGTTTTGTTGCAAAGATTTATTTAGTAACTAAAATTTAATATATTCAGACAACATACTTATTCTGAAAGTCTTGTAATTCCATAAATATTTTAATTTCCCTTTGGACATCATCCTCAGTCCAACCAGCATGATATTATAATACTGAATTTTCCTTGAAACTTTAAATATTGAATATAAAACCATTCAGAGGAAAGTATAGTTACTAGGATTATTATTATGTTTGACTAAATACTTTTGTAGACTTCAACATATTTTGAATGAGTAGAAAATCTCTGAGAAGTAAATTGTTTCCATAGGTGTTTGAATCCAACATGTAGAATCATATATAATTTAGTGTGATAGACACAGATTCAGTTTCCTGCACATTTTAATAATCACAATAGAATGTTAAATCTTTATTAAATGCAAAAAATAAAGATATAACAATATTTATTACAATGTTATTATGTTAAATATATGGAAAGATAGTGGGGAAGGATATAGAAAATTTAAAACTAATTTTCATTTGTGTATACATATGTAAATTTCCACAGAAATTCTGTAACAGTATAAACTCGTTCCTGCCTTTTATTTTGGCTACTTATTAATAATTTCCATAATATAAGCATGGGATAGGGATCCCTGACAATACACAATCTTTACCCCACCACATTTAATATTCCACAATTTTCAGTAAATTGCAGCATTATCCCTGGATTATCTTTGTTTCAGTCTGACAATATATTTGACAATATTGATAACTGACTAATCTCTCATGTTTCTTTTTCTGTGTATAAATGTGAGAACACTAGAGTACACGCTGTGGGAGACATCATATAGTTTATTTCCTATATCTCTCCAGACTACTTTTATTTAGTTTTCCTTTATTTTATGGAGCAATTAATACAAATTTATTCATAAAAATGTATAAAACATGTACAACTTAAAAACAAAGGAAAACACTTTAAAACTATACAACTACTTGCAATATTATGTATATGTTGAGTATTTTTATGAAAAAAAGATATAAAAAGTTGAAATTATACTCTATACATTGTATTTTAACATAATATCTCATTTAAATGATTTACATCCAACAGTATATATGTAGACCATAATTTTAATGACTATAAATAATAGCATTGTACACATTCTAACCACATTAATAAGGTGAACATTTTAGTTGTCTCAACATTTTTCGCCAAATTAAATAAAGCTTCTAATACATATAAATAATCTATCTATACATCTATCTTTTTCATCTTTTCCTAATTATTTCCTTTCATTAAAAGTATCTTCTTTTTCTCCTCTCAGAATAAAAGTACTAGCAATACAAAGATAAATGTACAAAAATATTTATTATAAAGTAGCTTGAAAAAACTATTTGAAAATTGCAATCATTAAAATAATTTTATTTACATACAGAGATTTCTAAGATGTAATTTTAGTAAAAAAAGGCAAGTTTTATGTTATTTATAATCTGATTTTTCTGATAATCACTGACAACTAAACCTGTTTTATATATGTAAAAACATATTGTTAAAAAAAGAGGAAATATTTGGTTTTTAAGAAATATGTGTTGAGGTCCTAGAAATTTTATATATATATATCTTTCTTTTTTGGATTTTACAGTTTAGTGGGCACAACAAACAATTTTACCAAATGGGGTGAGTATCATGATAGGAAAGTGAAATGTGCTTTATAATTACAGAGCAGGCATATTTATTCTAGTCTAGAGGGTTAGGGAAAGCATCCTTAAGAAAAAAAATTTTTAATGAGATTTGATAAATATTTAGTTAGGGGAAAATACGGAGAAGAGAAAGGGTGTTAAAGGGTGAGAGAAACATCTGCAAACATCAGGTATGAAAGCTGGAACAGGCCTTCTGAGAAATGAAGAAAACAAAACAGGCAAAACAAAACAATTGGTATGTACAGAGTGTATAGCAAAGTGGATAAAGGTGACAGAAACACATCTGGAGATGAGAACAAGATTATGGATAATGCATAAATAAGGCTATAGAGTCCAAGGAAATAGAATAACAATAAAAGTAATGATTCTTTTAAAAAAGAATATTATCCCCTTTTAATAGAAGTGGCTTAGATTACACACACACACACACACACAATTTGCCCAATATAACAGAAATTTGCATGAGACCAGGCCTGGTTTATAAGACTTTAGATTCATGGTTCTTATGCACTGGACCTGGTTGAAGATTTTTAAGCTAAGAAGTAATAAGACTCGATTTGTGATGTAGAAAAAATCAGCTTCTTTAGTATGGAAAATTGTTTGGAGTAGAACAAGAGGGAGGTAGGCATCAATTAGAAGATTGTTGCAGTGGTACAGATAAGATATGATGAACAAAACCCGGGTGGTAGCCATAGAGATGGAGACAGATGGATGGGTGGGGGAAATATTTCAGAGAAGAAAAGGCTGCATATGGTTATTTTAACATTGGGTAAAGGAGGAGTAAAGTATGAATCTCAAGTCTGTAATTTTGGCTACCATAAAAAATAGATTCAAATAGTCAAATTGTTCAAAGATGGAATGGGGCACTAAAGAAATAGATGGAGTAAGAATGTATTGGGAATTGTGAAGTATATGATGGAAGACAACAGAGCAGGCATAGGCTAGTAAAGACTCAAGTTTCAGAATAGTGTTAGGTTTGCAAAAACATTAGGATTTTTTCCAACTAAAAATTTCTGTAAATACATGATCCGTTTGTCTGTTTTAAATACTCAGTGAAAAATCTTCTATACTAAGAAGTTTACTTTTAAGATGGGAATGAATAGAAGGAAGATAATTTATGAAAAAAATCCTAATATTTTCATCAAATTATTTATATGACCAATGGAAAAGCCCTGTGTGTTTTATATCACTTGAAATTTCAAATGTCTATAAAATACATCAATTTCCAAAAAGTGAGAACATCCTGGTTGAAAGAGTACTCTCCCAAAGTCATGCAGACAATAATCTATGAGATTAATATTCTGTCTCTGGTTGGTCTCTGATGACAGAGCCTGTGCATCTGCAAGCAATATTATACTGAAGGGAGGTAAAATCATTTAAAATTATGGTATATATCCTAAACTTATCATCATAATAAGGTCAGAAATTTCTCACATCACCTCTTGAGTTTAGCAATTTTAGATGTAATCGAGTATATTAATATTTTACACTTAAGGTTTATTAGACCAATGGATTTTTTTCTTGTTAATGTACTAGACATTTAAATCTTGGTAGCATTCTATTCAAAAATGTCTTGGAAACACTGTGTTTTGAGAAATATATATATATATTTTATTTTATTTTAAATGTAGTCTCTTATATATGTGTTTAAAAATTTTGAGAATAAAACTAAAATGTTTAATCTCTCCACAGTGAAAATTAGATAACCATTGCAATCATTGTTCCAGTGATGTCATGTAGAGATAAATTAATATTTGCCAAAATTATTTTTTCTGTAATAACAATACATATATTTATAGAACTCTTCTTTTCTACTTCTCTGAAGCTTCACACTGACCAAGATAAAGGAGATGGAAATTTAAAATACATATTAACAGGAGATGGGGCTGGCAGTCTGTTCGTAATAGATGAAAACACAGGAGATATTCATGCGGCAAAGAAATTAGACAGAGAAGAAAAGTCCCTGTACGTTCTTCGTGCCAAGGCTATAGACAGAAAGACCGGGCGGCAGGTGGAGCCTGAATCTGAATTTATAATTAAAATCCATGATATCAATGACAATGAACCAAAATTCACAAAAGACTTGTACACTGCCAGTGTTCCTGAAATGTCTGGAGTCGGTAGGTATATGTTAATCCATGTAAACTAAGTTTTTTATTTTATTTTATTTTTTGCTAAGGTAGTTATTATGGACATACAGTTATGAGATGTGATCTCTTTCAAGATAAGAACTATAACTGAAACTACTATTTAGTGTTAGCTATCTCACTTCTTATGATTTTCGGTTGTATGTTTCTTAATGTTTCCTACTATTTTGTAACTGACATCTAAGATGATTACTGAGAACAATTATTCCATTGCATTTCAACAAACGTCTTTACCTTTACTCAAATGCCATTCAAATGGCAGTCAAGTTAAATGTATTTTGGCCTGAAATGAAAGGAATATCAAATAGTGTCAGCAGTTTTAGACAGTTTTGTTTGCATTATTTTGCATAAAAACAATGAATGCTTGCATTAACAAATTTCTTTTGATCATCTCATTTGATCATTGAAACAACTTGATGTAGGCATGGGAAATAGAACTTTAAATCCCCATTCTGTTAATTAGGAACCCTGGATTCAGAAAGATTAAGTAACTGAATTAAGATCAAATAACCTGGTAGCATAACAACGATATTCCAAGTCTTTTTAATGTTATTTTAGCTATGTTCCATCCAGCAATGGTTTATCCTGAAAACTGAAAATAATCATTTCATTTTTTAAGGCTGCCCATAATTTTAAATGCCATTTGTTATTATGCAATGTTTTTATCTGTATATGTAACTACATTTAGCTATAATTATATGAAAGGTTTAGATTTGTTAATGAGATGATAAGAGCTGACTGTTAAATCATATTTCTAAAAAAATAAGTGATATAAACTTACTATAATACCCCAAACATGTAACTGATTTTGAAAAATTGATATTTAGTTGAATTGTATTTCAAAATCAGTTATAAGTATATAACTTTGACATTATTGTAATTAATACATGGGTAAGTCTAAAATAATTTCTTAAAGAAGAAAAACAAACATATCTACCTTTACTGAGTGATTGATATTAAATACTTCTTAACTGTGTGTACCATCTAGCTAGAATGGCTATTTTTGGTTATTTTCTAGAATAACCAAAAATTTGTAAAGAAGTTATTTCCTCTAAACTCAGATGAAATCTCATCTGATAAAAGTGCAGTTCTTCTGCCTTTTCAGGTATTCATTCCAATAATATGAAAAGCACTTATCAAATTAGACAAGACTCCTATGAAATCTTAAAGCCTAGGATGAAATATGAGTGTTTGTGTTTTCTTTAATATTTTAAAATATGTGTGAGCCTGGTACAGTTCCATGGAAAGTACTGGATTGGTCCATATAGGTCGACCAGTGGGCTAATGTAGATATACATCATGTCTCTTTGTGGGCTTAGATTTGAGATAAAGATACATCTAAAATTATGCTCTCCATTGCAGCTTCCTATTCTTGAGCATTCTATAGTTTGGCTTTCCAATTAACACCTTTTAACCATTGTAAAATATATATTCTTTTTCTTGTATGCATGTTATTTTGCCAGATATTTTAACACTTAATAGTACAAAGACTTTCATTTATCCTTCTCCAAAAAGATTTGACATACCTATAAGAGTAAAAAGTATAATTAAGATGACAGAGATAGTTGAATATGATAAATTTGGATAATTGATTTAAATTTGAATAACTTTTTAAATTTTCAAAGCATTACCTCATTTTTAAGAACAGAATATTATCAGAGACTGTTTATATTTAACGTCAAATTACTTGTATTTTCTCCTATATTATATTTTGGGTTATTTAATGGGATATTATCTTCCACTCAGTATAGTCTTATAATTTATCTACCTAATTCAAATATAGTCTTTCTCTGACTATATCTGATTATATTAGTATTTATCTGAAATACTAATATAATCTAGATTCTTTTAATATTTATCAAGTGTGTAATAAGATCAGAACTAGACTAAGTACTTCTCTATTTTATTTTTTAAAAACTTTTCACTTGTTCAATACCTATATTAAAATATAGAATATATAAGTTTATACATAGGAGAAGGCTTGCAGATTATCTTGTCCAAAAAGCCCTTTATGTAAGGCAATATGTATTTCGTTTATATAAGCTTTAAATTGTGGGCAGTACAATTTCTGATTACTGTAGACCTTAAATATGAGAATTTGGGTCAATGTCAATTACATTTCCTGCATGTCTACAATTACAAAAAAAACAAGAAAAGCGTATAGGAGGCAGCTGTATGGCTCCAGCTGCAGATTTTGGTACTAATAAACAAATATTTAAGAACTACAGGTAAATCTTGATCCTATTTATAGAGGATAGTTATTATTCTTTATTACTAATATTGACATTACTGCACTAATTGATCCCTCCTTAGCCCACTCATACACTTTGTACGTATATCTATTTTTAAACAGAAATGCACATATTATAAATACTGGGCTGGCCAAAAAGTTCATTTGGTTAGTGAATACATTGTTCAATAAAGTTCTTAGTGAAAATGAAAAATGTGTCTTTTATTTCTACTTAAAACTGAATGAACTTTTTGGCCAACCCAATACTATATGCATATGTGGAAGATACTATACTTGGTTTAATTACCTCTTTTAATAAACAAGTAAAAATGAGCCCAAAAGCGTTAAACTGGCTTGCTCAAAAACATACAGAGATGACTTATTACTATACTAGATTTAAAAAGAAAAAAAGTTAATAAAATGCAGAGATAGCTGGATAATTTTAATACCTTACTATTTTCTCCACTGTAAATAGTTATGGTTATTATGCAAAGTGTAGTTTGGAAAACTTCTAATTTTATTAGATTCTTAGTGACTCCTTGAATGTAGAATTTTCTTATTTCTTATTTTAATTCAAATTTCTCAAAAGTAAATCCAAATAAGTGTAAGGAAAGAGGAAAACTGCATTTTACAATAAGATTTATATATATGTGTATATATATATATGTATATACATAAAATATATGCCTAAATAAAAAGTATATGTATTTATATCCTGAAAATGTATTGTTCTTTTATAACTCTCCTACCTGATTTAAAGGAAAATAAACTTATTATAGTTTTATACATATGATTTTCTCTGCTTTTACCTATCCAAATAACCATTTACAGAGAAATGTAAAGGGTGATACTTGGGAACTTTATCAGGCTGTGTGTAGCCCACATATTAACAGCTAAAGCCTGTGCACAATCACATAATAAAGAATGCCTCCTCTCTAAAAGAAGTAATGCAGAATTATGGAATTCTAATCCTATTTTCATTATATTAGTGATTTTAATTTAAATCAAACACTTGAAAAACTACTATTATTAACTTTGAGGATAAATGAAGTCTAATGGAATAAAATATAAAAATTCTTTATTCTCGTTTTATCCTTCTTTCCAACACTGTAGTCCAATGTTCTCCTTTATACTGTCCCCCCTAGGTAATTATTTTTGTCTTAATATATTTGTCTCTTCTTTTTCTCTCTCACCAAATCCTCGCCTTGCTTTTTCCCTCTGCCTTTGCTTCTTTCTATCAAATATGCCATATTTCATTTTGGTTCTCAGACTTGTGCCTCCCCATCCCTTTTACTGGTAATTAAAATCAAATGACTCCAATTAACTCTTTAAATCTGAAATACATTAGCATATTCTGATCAGAACACTTAATCTGGATGATACATGAGGATATATAGTGAAAGAAAATGAGATACACTTTGAATTAGGTATTTGTAGCAGATTCCTACATTTTGTTTTCCATTTTTTGTGGTCATTATACTTTGATTAAAGATTATCTATTATTTTTCTATATTTGCATGCATTCATCTCCCTCAAGGCAAATTCCTATTGTGCAATTTTGGAGGTTTCTCATTGACTGGGTAGGTCCCTCAAAAACTGATCCAGTTCCCCTCCCACACTGTCCGCCCAACAAGGAACCTATCTGTAGTTTTTCACAGATCACACAAGTAACTCATCATTGAATGCTTCATGTCCTAAACTAGGCCCTTTCTTAGAGGTACACTGCCTGTAGATTCAAATATGTGTCTAATCATATGTCTAGACAGGCCATTTAATACAGTATTTAGAATGAAGCTTCTTCATACTGGCTAGATCGAATCCCATCCTATCACCTACTAGCTGTGTAATCATCAGCAACCTCTATATGCTCCAAGGCCTGCATCCCATGTTTATCATGAGGATAAAATAATAATACAAATCAAGTGCTGAGAATTCTGCCTAGTCTACGTTAAGCAATTTGTAAATGTTAGATCTTGTTATGACTTTGAACTAGAAACTCTGCTGGGCTTAGAGATAAAATGTTGAACAAAGCAGACATAAGCCCTTTCCTTTGGAGAGTTTACATCACCAAAACCTACATATAACAAATGACATAAATTTGTCATTCAGGCTTCACTATATTTTACTTAATATTTGTTTAATAAAAAGTAAATATTTTAAATTATTTGAGAATAAATGAAGCATATATAGCTCACGAAAATTAGAGGGATATAAAAATCAAGCAGTGTATTCCTTTTATTTTGTCTTTATAAGCAAATATTTATAAAATTAGTACAAAACACATCAACCACTTTCTATCTAATTTTATTACTAAATAGTATGAACTGTAAAATGTCCTTATATTTACAGAAAAACAAAAATCTATCCATTTCCTAGAGTTCAACACACTACATATTTTTCTTTTTCTCATTTTGCTATTATAAATAACGTATCAGTGATATGCTACCAGTGTTTATTAGTGTTTAACAACATTCTAATTATTAACATGATTCTGAGAGGGGGAACAGTATTTTATATGGACGTTTGTAGCATTTTAGCCACATTATAGGATTGATTTCCATTCTTTAATTTCTTTATTATTTTTAGGTCAAGTATTTTCAGGTAGGTTCGAAGATCATATATCCATGATAAAGAGCAAATGATCAAAACCAAATTTAACAAAAATATTATTAAAAGTGTCAAAAAGTATAAAGGTATGTTTTTACCTGTGCGCATTATGAAATGACAGCCACAGCCAAAGAAAAATGAGTCTGGTAGCAAAAGAAATGTCATGAAATCAATGAATTAACTACTTGCATTTAGCATCTTGGTTATGCTTAATAATTCATATTTCAAATAACCCTCAAGTATGAAAACAATTATTAATCTAACATATGTTCACATAGGGTTATATAAAAATAAATATAAATCTGAAACTACTCTAGTTGAACATTTGAACATTATTGTGGGATGGAAATCTCTTTATGATTTCTGCTTTGGTCTAACTCGGACATGAGTGGATGTTTTTTAAATGATAAAAGAGTACACCTGAGACTGACTGAGTAAATTGTACTGTGTCCTCTCACAGGACATATCAATTCCATTGCAGCTGAGGAAACAGAGGCTTCAAGAGGAAGAGCTCAAGTTCTCATCTTACGCTAATTAATTTTAAGAATACATAAAAATACGTCCTAAATTCATATATTCAAATATACTGATGGAAAATAAAGCTGTTAGTTTAATCTTAATGCTCAATATATTAATTTCTAGAATCTGCATAAGCAAATATATGCAAATTTTGAGAAACATTCACTACAACTCAATTAGACAAGCTATGCGTGTGTAATGTATGCTGGATATTAAAGTAGGTTACAGAGCCAATGTGGAACTCACTTTTTCTAAAGAATTTAAAAATCTATGTAAGTATCAGAGTCAACATTTTGAAAAGTTGCGTGTAATATACTAGAAAATGTCCTACAACTCATTTGCTCAAGGAATACATGGTAGGCTTTAGTTAATGGTAGTTTTAGAATCATGCCTTGAATCTTTATAGAGTTCTAGAAAATATAAGAAAGTCTATCAATATATTACATATCTTTAGCTCCTAAAACTAGCTCCTTTAAAGCTCTTTTATCTTTTAAAACATAATTATGTGTGACAAAGTTAAGAGAAATAATTTAATTTTTGTAAAATAAAATTAAACTGAGAGTATTGGTAAATTATAGTATTGCATGTGAGACAATTATACACTTCCTTAACTCTGGAGGGGTATATCTGCTGATTTACATATGTGTAGCAAATAATACATAGCATATCAATAGGTATTAATTATATATGACTATGTTAAACTACATTGCAAAGAGAGGCACAGACAATAATCATATATATCTTGCATACCAAAAATTTTGGCAATTTTACGTCTTTGTGTTCTGATAAAAACAGGGCCTCTTTATTTTCAATTTACAATATTTAGTTAATTATCAGAATAAACAGCAGCAGGAGTGCTTTCAATGTTGGGATTTACCTTTGAATTCACATTTCCAGTTAGCAATAAATGTATTAATTGAAAATTGTATGTGTACTGTATTCAGTGAAAACTTGTTTTCTGTCACAGTATTTTCAATCAATTAGTGCACATTCATCTTTATGATAAATTTTGCTTTTGACTTTTTTAGATAGCTCAATAATAGTAACAATATTATTAAGGAATATTTAAATTTAAAAAAATGAAAGATAAGTGATTTTTTTTTAGCAGCATAATTCAAACAAATTTCTTGAAACATGTACCATGGTCTAACACACCACATTCCCAGTAATATGGTTTCATAAACATAGCTTCAAATTTCTAAGTACTTAAGTGTCTGTGTTTGGGTGGGGATTCATGTAGGTACATCTGTTATACAAGTGACTGCAACAGATGCAGATGACGCCAACTATGGAAATAGTGCCAAAGTGGTCTATAGCATATTGCAAGGACAGCCATATTTTTCAGTGGACCCAGAATCAGGTAACAACATCTAATACTTGGTCTCTTTCTCATTACGCAATACATCTGGATGCACATTTATAGATTTTTCTATATTTAAAAAGCTATTAAGTGTCATGTTTTTATTTATTCCTTATATTGATAGTTATTCCATGGATACAGAAGCAGAATTCCTATTATTTAAAAAGATTTGAATCCTTAGCCCTTTAGACTAGTATTTATTGAGTTTAAATTTATTACATTAAATACAAAATTTCACAGAGATTCAACACATTACATGTCTTAGGAAATACTCAAAACCAAAAAAAAGTGACAATCATCAAAATTAAGCTTATTCATCTAAAGACTTTTGACTAAAGTTAGTTTTTCTAGTCAAAAGGATAATTAAATTGATTAGCAAAAATTTCTTCCTGAACAACAGCCCATGGAAGAATTTTTTTCTGTTCTGTGAATTATGTTAAATTGGTTATGTATGGATTGAAAGACTTATCTAGGTACACTGACATCTTATCATCTGTTTGTTCTGATTAATGTCTGTAAAATGGATCTTGCATGGCTTAATTTTAAAACACAGTGATTGAACTGCAAAATATTTGTCTATTTTTTCCAAAAGGCATAATAAAAACTGCATTACCAGACATGAGCAGAGAAAATAGAGAGCAGTACCAAGTGGTTATACAAGCCAAAGACATGGGTGGCCAGATGGGAGGCCTTTCTGGAACCACCACAGTGAACATCACTCTGACAGACGTCAACAACAATCCTCCTCGATTTCCCCAGAGTAAGAGAGGTTTCAGTGATACCATGTGGAAAGTTTCTCAAACACACTATGAACAGTTTAATACTTTTACTAGTAGTTTCACTATTAGTTTATGGATAAAGATGAATCCACAACCCCTCCTCCCACAGAATATCATGATTTCCCACAAATTAATTAAAAGTGACTAGAATCATTTCATCATTGAGTAGGTAATGGAGAAAACAAGGAAATGAGGTTCTTTTTGGCAACTTTAATTATCTTCTTCTACCTTTTGAAGAGTTATAAAATTTTCCGGACTACCTTTCCCAACATTTCCTATGATCATCTAGTTCTTTTTCTTATCTATTTCCTGGTTATGAGCGTGGACTCTCAAGTCTGACCACCAGGCTGCAAATCCCATGTCTATCACTTGTCTTGCCTCAGTTCTCTTGTTTGTATGTAAGAATTATAATCCTTATTTAATCAATTCTAAAACACAGGTTGTTGATGTTTTAACGTCTCTGAACTCAGATACTATATTAAAATCAATGCAAGTTAGTTTAATTGGCCACATTTTTCTTTCTTATTGGCCCCACAGTCTCATGAAATAACCTTGGTTGTGATGGCATCTGAGATATGTTAGAGTTGCTGGTATCTGTTACCTACTTGTGAAGATAAATCAGTTAATAGCCTTTCAGTTGTCACGATTTCTATGTTAAACCATGGATTCTTTGCAAGCCATGAGGTCCTACAAAAACAGACTCATTCTCTGCTGAAAATATTTCTATGTTGCAGCAAATAAAATTATAAGAGGTCCCATCTTAAAACGTTCTGTTAAGGGCCCTGAAATTTCAATTTATAACATTGATTCCAATAGAGTAAAGCATTTTTTTCAAGCTAATCAAATTTGAAATACTTGATGATACAGCTCTGGATGGTGGACATATACAAATGATAAATATTAAAAAATAAACTTTGCTAAGAATATGAATAATAAGACTAATTAACATAAATCTAAACTTTGCATTCAGGTTCCTTAAACATAAACTGAAAAAGTATGATGTGATGAATTCTCAAATGACTTGCCACTCTATAATTTTATGATCTATTATAATCTCAGCAGAAGGTTTGGAACTCGTAATAGTAAAAATGTTCTTGAACTAAGAACTGGGCTAAGCATGTTAAAGACGTCATTTCATGGAATCTTCATAAACAAACCTATGAGTTAATAGCTATCATCATCTCTATTTTACAGATGTGTAAATTAAGGGTTAGAGAATTTAACTAACTGCCTAGTGATGAAAATTCAAATCCAGGGCAGTTGGATTTAGAAGTCCCTCTTCTAACCACCAAGCAAATTGGAAAAGAACAGACTTTGAAGTCAGGGAGACTTAGTTTTGCCTTCTGCTTTTCCCAGCTTTACAGGATGATTTCCTTGAGCCTTACCTGAGGATAATACACCTGCCTTCATTCTATAAGGACTAATGTTAGAATTAAATAAATTAACATAGAGGGCCTTTGGCCTTATATAGATTTCAACACATATTAAATGTTTAAAACATTTCTAACTTTCATTAATATTTTTTGTGATATTTTCCTATTATCTCTTAAATAAATCCTCACAAACTAAAATGCTTTCATGAACAGCACAATGTAATGGCTGAAACTGCAGGAGACAGAAACGCTCATATCCCACTTAAAGACATTAACAAGCAAAAAAAAAAAAAAAAAAAAAGAAGTAACTTGCTGTGTATGGATTTATTTTTTCTATCCCTGAGTTAGAATATAGAATAAATGGCATGTTCTAAATCATTTAGTATAAGTAAAAATGTGTAATGACAATGTTGAATGCTTCAAATAAGCAGTAAATAATTGTTTTCCTTGCCCTCTTAAGTCAAAAGTTCTGGATTCTAGTATCAGGACTACCATCTATTATCTAAATAACCTTGAGACATTCACTTAATCTTTCTGGAACATATATTTCTCATTTACAAAATGAGAGTACTCTGCCTTTATAAATTATTTTTCTAACTTAATAAATCTATAATTTTTGACAGCTTACAATTCAATATGACGAAAAACTCTCCTAATTTGAAATTAATTTATTTAAGTAAAAAAGGCAGAGGAAATGAAAGATTTTTGTTATCTAAAGATGAAACAGCTTTGATTTAATTTTCAGGTACGTATCAATTTTATTCTCCTGAGTCTGTACCTCTTGGAACTCATCTTGGAAGGATAAAAGCCAATGACCCTGATGTGGGGGAAAATGCTGAGATGGAATACAGCATTGCTGAAGGAGACGGAGCAGACATGTTTGATGTCGTCACTGACAAGGATACACAGGAAGGGATTATAACTGTCAAACAGGTTTCTTCTTGCTGTCTTCATTTCCTCATTGAGTGCTTTATAGTTTATTTTTGCTTTTCAAGGAAGAAAAGCCTAGGATTTATTTTTCCCATCCTTTACATGCTTCTATCCTTCATATAAGTGGGAATAGTTGCGATTTCACTTCAAATAAGTGAAGCATCTTTATCATTGACACTTAAAAACTGATATAAAACCTCAACAGCTTGTGCTTATAGTAGACAAAAATCAAACAAGGATTAGATACTCTCAAAAGTCTTTCTTTTATATTGCACCATGGTATTATTTCATTCACTGTTTAAAATATTTAAATTGTTAAGTGTGATGGTTTATTAAAATAGATGAAGCCTGAAGATGCTTGATTTTTAAAGCAGTGGAGAACATTATAAAGCGTTACACAGAATAATCAAGCTAAATATTGATTACTTTATATCACCCTAATTTCCCTTTCATTCACAGCTTTTTTTCCACAGTGTTCAGATTAATAATTTTTTTTTTCTTTTTAAAACACAGTTTTAGAACTGTAGGACTTAAGGAAGCAACTTATGTGAATGGTTTGTTAAATCTCAATTTTATGTTTCTGCTGATTTTAAATTTTTATAACTTTAATAATAATAATATAGTAATAAATAGCCTATGTATTAGATACTTCATTTACCTATGACTACCAAAATGTAAAATGCATTACTAAGTGTGAATCAATCTTAATGTGTATACTATTATATTGAATTACTCCTTATAAATGTGTAAGGCAAAAAAAAAATTTCCTAATTTATTTTTTATACCCATGAAGCAATAATTGGGAAAGTTATTTAACCAGAATTACTGGGACTATTAAGAGAGATGGTTATTAAATTTTGAAATTGTCTTCCATTTTTATGTCTGCTATATTATACTAATTTTTCTTATTTTATTTAACTTCAGAATTTAGATTATGAAAACAAAATGCTGTACACTTTAAAAGTGGATGCAAGTAACACTCACCCTGATCCACGATTCCTGTACCTGGGACCTTTCAAAGACACAGCTGTGGTCAAAATATCTGTGGAAGATATGGATGAGCCTCCTGTGTTCAGTAAAATTTTTTACTTGATAGAAGTAGATGAAGATGTAAAGGAAGGCAGCATCATTGGACAGGTTACAGCATATGACCCAGATGCCATGAACAATTTAATAAAGTAAGTATTTTGAGAAAACTTAAGTTTGAAGAAAAATGATAATCTCACTATTTATAAGCTGTGTGAAAAAAAAATGTACCATGTATGATCAAGTACAGTAATACAACCAAACACTTCCATAGCACAGACTTTTAGCTGGGTTGTCTTCTAAGTGCTCTGGATATATTATTTCATTTGACTCTTATCACATATTACAAGGTAGCTCTTATTATTATATCTTTCTGTAGATGATAAGACTAAGGTACCGAACATTTAAATAACTTGCCAAATAATTAGTCACTGGCAAAGCTGGGTTTGAGGTTCAGGCTGTCTGGCTCCAGTGTCTGTGATTCTAATCCCTTAGTTATTGATGTAATTCTTGTCTCATTGCCCTTCTTAGATAAATCATAGTTCGAATAATAAGATATCTAAACAAATACATTAGAAAAGAAGTTCTTCTAGAAAAGCTTAAGAGATACCTTGAAAATTGATGAAAAACGTCTTTTGAAAATAGTCCCTAGGCACATTTTACATCAAAACTTTTGAGAAGCAAAATATCAATTATATTCTATTAATAAAACAGAGAATTGGTAAAACGAGTAATGATATTTGAGAACAGTAAAACTATTAAAAATTGGTATAGTATAGTGCAGAATAGTGTAATACTTTCTCAAAATTTGAATATTGTATTAACCATTTAAAAGTTTTCAAATATGCCAGAAACTATGCTTAAGGAGAATATAAATATAGTTGTGACATAGATGATGAATAGGATGGGTGGATGAAGATGGGTAGGTATGTTGATGAAGACAAAAGAGACAGACAAATAAATATTTGTCTGTTAATATGTGGGTAGTAAAATGCCTAAAATTATGCTTTGTTTAAAATTTAATTTTTTATACAACAAGAACTGACTGTATAGCACATGGAACTGTACTAAATATCTTGTAATAACCTGTAATGGAAGGGAATGTAAAAAAAAGAATATATATATTTATATGTATATATAACTGAATCATTTTGCTGTATACCTAAAACTAACACAATATTGTAGTAAATAAACTATATTTCAATAAATTTTTGGATCAAATTTAATTTTTAATTAAGGAAAATAAATGGTTAAATATTTATTGGGAATGCCCAGATTTCCTGGAATTCATGTCATACCATCATACATAGAAAATCAGTGAGCACAATACTAAGTATATAAGTATTAAATTTAGTTTAAGATGTAATAACTATTCATGTTAATTTACAAAGCCACGTTTGTTGCACTAAATATACCCTAATTTATATTTAATTTGTTGGTCTAATATATTTTTAAAATAAAGAAAGTTTGTGAAATTTTAATCTGTAGTTAGTACTCAGTTTAGCTTGAAATATTTGGTTAGTTTTAGGTTAATTAGAATAGAATTCACTTAACTTTCTCTTTTAAAAAATGTTCAGGTTCAAATTATATATTTTGTATATTGTTAATTAATTTAAAAACATGACTTATAATGATACCAATGCATAAAAGATTATTTTACTCTGACACTTTTGTATCAGTATACATGAAATGGATTAATTTAAAATCTTCGTATTATATAAAACAAAACTCCCAAAATGAAATGGATAAGTAATCTAGTTTTCCAGTGGTCTACACATATGTTCCAGCATTTTTATATCCAAAATGTTTATTTATGTTTTACTGAAATTGAGTGTGGCTGATTGGTTTTGGCATTTCTTATATGTGCATTTATTTTTGTAAGTAACAAAAAGAAGTTTAAAGTGTTTTTGTGTTCTTTGCAATATTGAAATAGAAATAAATCACCACTTATATTAAAAATGGATAAGGGATTGTCCATACCAATAGCTATAAATGCTCAGTAAGTATCTGTTCTTGATAGATTTTGCAATTTCCAAAAAATAGTAGTCAATGTCTTTTCTACTTCAATTGTGGCACCAGATTCATGACATGAGACAAATATTTTGCCTATCCTTTCCTCTATAAAATAATTGTTATCATTTATTGAGCCCTTGCTATGAGCTGGACACTATCCAAATAGCTTTATATTTATTAGATCATTTAAACCTCATCACAACATTATAAGGTGAGTACAACTGTTATCACCTACATTTTTAAAAAAATTTATTTTATATTGGAGCAAAGTTGATTAACAATGTTGTGTTAGTTTCAGTTGCACAGCAAAGTGATTCAGTTACACATATTTATGTATCTATTATTTTTTCAAATTCTTTTCCCATTTTGGTTATTACAGAACACTGAGCCGAGTTCCCTGTGCTGTACAGTAGGTCCTTGTTGATTATCTAATTTTAAATACAGTAGTCAGGCTCACAGACTTAAAGAACGAACTTACGGTTAACAGGGGTGAAGGGGGAGGGAGAGGGATAGATTGGCAGTTTGGAATTGACACATACACCTACATTTTAAAAAAACATAAACTGAGATGCAAAGAGTTTAAGGAACTTTACTAAGGACACTGTACAAATAATTAGCAGACTGAGGTTCAAACTACTGATGATCTGAATGCACAACCAATTCTATAGCAGATACATTCTGCGTTCTTACTGACCTAATTATTAATTAGAGATAATTAATATTGTTTCACATTCATAATCTGCTTTGACCGACCTCAGGGGTACAAAGCAAAGCCTCAAGGACAAAATTATACAAAAAGCAAAATATGGCTTTTGTCCCTCAGAATTTGGTCTAGTTTTTCATCATTTTTTCCATTTCCCACAATAGGAAATTTCTTTTTTTTCCTTCCAGTTTTATTGAGATATAATTGACATATAGCACTGTAAAAGTTTAAGGTGTACAGCGTAATGATTTGATGTGCATACATCATGAAACGATTACCGCAATAAGTTTAGTGAGCATCTATCACCTCATATAGATACAAAGTTAAAGAAACAGAAATTTTTTTTTTCTTTCTGAAGAGAACACTTAGGATTTACTCTTTAACAACTTCCATATATAACATACAGCAGTGTTAATTATATGTATTATATTGTATATTATATCAATATCACTAGTACTTACATATAACTGAAAATTTGTACCTTTTGGCTGCCTTCATCCAATTCTCCCTCCACCTACCCCCACCTCTGGTAACCACAAATATGATCTTTCTTTATGAGTTTGTTTTTAAAGTATAATTTTCTTACAACACTATGTTTTTTCCTGTTGCACAACATAGTAATTCAAAATGTCTATACATTTCAAAATGATCACCATGATAAGTCTAGTTACCAACTGCCACCTTACAAAGGTATTACAAGGTTATTAACTATATTCCCCACACTATACATTTCATACCTATGGCTCATTTATTTGCCAAGTAGGAGTTTGTACCTCTTAATCTCCCTCACCTATTTCTTTCCTCCCCTATACCTTCCCCTCTGGAAATTATCTGTTCTCTGTATCTACAACTGTTCCTGTTTTGTTATATTTGATCATTTGTTTTGCTTTTTAGATTTCACGTACAAGCGAAATCGTACAGTTATGTGACTTTCTCTGACTTATTTTATTTATTTACTCTAGATCCATCCATGCTGTCATAAATGGCATAATTTCATTCTTTTGATGGCTAAGTAATATTCCATTGTGTATATATGCATATATACCACATCTTCTTTATCCATTCATTTATCACTGGGCACTTAGGTCGCTTCCATATGTTGGATATTGTAAATAATGCTGCAATAAATGTAGGGGTGCATATATCTTTTCTAATGAGTGTTTTCTTTTTCTTTGGATAAATACCCAGGTGGAATTGCTGGATCATATGGTAGTTTGGTTTTAATAGTTTTGATGAATCTCCATACTGTTTTCCATATCGGCTGCACCAATTTATATTCCCACCAACAGTGCATGAAGGTTCCCTTTTGTACACATCCTGTCAACCTTCGTTGTTTGTTGTTTTTTGATAATAGCATTACGACAGTTGTGAGGTGATATCTCATTGTGGTTTTAATTTGCATTTCCCTGATGATGAGTGATGTTGAGCATCTTTTCATGTGCCTGTTCACCATCTATATGTCTTTGAAAACACATCTGTTCAGAACCTCTGCCCATTTTTTAAACAGGCTGTTTGGTTTTTGTATATTTTGGCTATTAACTACTTATTGGATCTATTTTGGCTATTAACCACTTATTGGATCTATCATTTGCAAATATCTTCTCCTGTTCAGTAGGCAGCCATTTCATTTTGTTGATTGTTTCTTTCACTGGGCAAAAACTTTTTAGTTTGATTAGGTCCCATTTATTTATTTTTGCTTTTGTTTCCCTTGTCTGAGTAGATATATCCAAAAAATATTACTAAGACCAATGTCAAAGAGTTTATTGCCCATGTTTTCTTTTAGAACTTTTATGGTTGCAGTTCTTACATTTAAGTCTTTAATCCATTTTGAATTTATTTTTATGCATGGTGTGAAAAAGTAGTCCAGTGTGACTCTTCTACATGTATGTGTCCAGTTTTCCCAGAACCACTCATTGAAGAGAATATCTTTTCTCCATTGTATATTCTTGCCTCCTTTGTGGTAGATTAATTGCCCATGTAAGTGCAGGTTCACTTCCAGGGTCTCTATTCTCTTCCAATGATTTATGTGTCTGTTTTTGTACGAGTACCATACTGTTTTGATTACTGTAGCTTTGTAGTATAGTTTGAAATCAGAGCTCATGATACCTCCAGCTTCGTTCTTCTTTCTCAAGATTGTTTTGGCTATTCAGAGTCTTTCGAGTTTCATACAAATTTTAGAATTATTTCTTCTAGTTCTGTGAGAAATGACTTTGGTATTTTGATAGGGATTGCATTGATTCTGTAGGTTGCCTTAGGAAATATGGATATTTTATACACATTATACACAAAACTGATTCTTATAATCCATGAACATGGTATATCTTTCCATCTGTTTGTGTATTCTTCAATTTCTTTCATCAGTGTTGCATAGTTTAGCAAGTACAGGTCCTTAACCTCTTTAGTTAGATTTATTCCTATGCATTTTATTCTTTTTGATGTGATTGTAAATGGTATTGTTTTCTTAATTTCTCTTTCTGATAGTTCATTTTTAGTGTCTAGAAATACAGATTTCTGTATATTATCAATAATTTTGTATCTTCCAACTTTTGCAAATTATTGATGAGTTCTAGTATTTTTTTTGGTGGCATCTTTAGGATTTTCTAAGTGTAGTATCATGTCATCTGCAAACAGTGACAGTTTTTATTCTTCCTTTCTAATTTGGATGACTTTTATTTCTTTTTCTTGTCTGACTGCTGTGGCTAGGACTTCCAAAACTATGTTGAATAAAAGTGGTGAAAGTGTGTATCCAGGTCTTGTTACTGATTTTAGAAAAACTCTTTCAGCTTTTCAACACTGAGTATGATTTTAGCTGTGGGCTTGTAATATATGGCCTTTATTATGTTGAGGTAAATTCCATCTATACCCACTTTGTGGAGAGATTTTTTTATCATAAATGAATGTTGAATTTTGTCAAATGCTTTTTCTGCATCTATTGAAAGGTCCTATGATTTTTATTCTTCAATTTGTTAATGTGGTATATCACATTGACTTGCAAATATTGAACCATTCTTTCTTCCCTGGGATAAACCCCATTTGATCATGGGGTATGAACCTTTTAATGTATTGCTGAATTCATTTTGCTAACATTTTGTTATGGATTCTTGCATCTACATTCATCAGTGGTATAGGCTTGTAATTTTTTTGTGTGATCTTCATCTGGTTTTGGTATCAGAATGACGCTGACCTCTTAGTACGAGTTTGGAAGCATTCATCCCTTTTTAATTTTTTGGAATATAGTTTGAGAGATTGGTGTTAACTTTTCTATAAATGTTTGGTAGCATTCATCTGGGAAAATATCTGGTCCTGGATTTTTGTTTGTTGGGAATTTTTTTTTTAGTTACTGATTCAATTTTATTACTGATAATAAAATAATAATTTTCTATTTCTTCCTGGTTCAATCTTGGGAGGTTGCACATTTCTAAGAATTTGTCCATTTCTTCTAGGTTGTCCATTTTCTTGGTGTATAATTGTTCATAGTAATCTCTTATGATCCTTTGTATTTCTGTGGTGTAGGTTGTAACTTCTCTTTTTTCATTTCTGATTTTGCTAATTTGGGCCCTCTCTCTTTCTTCTTAATGAGTATGGCTAAAAGTTTATCAATTTTGTTTATCTTTACCAAGAACCAGCTCCTAGTTTTAGTGATCTTTCCTGTTGTGTTTTTTGGTTTTTTGGTCTCTATTTCATTTATTTCTGCTCTTATCTTTATAACTGCTTTCCTTCTACTAACTTTGGATTTTATTTTTTCTTCTTTTCCCAGTTCCTTTAGATGTAAAGTTAGGTTGTTTCTTTGAGGTTTTTCTTGTTTCCTGAGATAGGCTTTTCTTGCTATACACTTCCCTCTTAGGCCTGTTTTTGCTGTATCCCAAAGGTTTTGGGTCATTACGTTTTTTTCACTTAGTCCATTTCTATTTAAAGTAATTATTGACAGGTATGTACCTAGTGCCATTTTGTTAATTGTTTTAGGGTTGTTTTCATAGTTCTTTTTGTTCCTTTCTTCTTCTTTTGCTTTCTTCCTTTGTGATTTAATGACTGTCTTTAGTGTTTTGCTTGGATTCCTTTCTCATTTGCATGTATGTATCTGCTATAGATGTTTGAGTGGTATCAGGATGATGCTGGCCTCTTGGTATGAGTTTAGAATTATTCATTCTTCTTTAATTTTTTGGAATAATTTGAGGAGAGGTATTAACTCTTCTATAAATGTTTGGTAGAATTCATCTGTGAAGACATCTGGTCCTGAACTTTTGTTTGTTGAGAGTTACCGTGAGGTTGCTGTTACCATGAGGTTTATATATAGCCATCCATATACATATGATTATTTTAAGTTTCAGATCTCTTAAACTCAAACAGATTTTAACAACCCTGCATTTTTACTCCCCAGCCCCACTCCACAGTTACTGTTTTGACATCATATTTTACATTTTTTTGTTTTGTGTATCCCTTAGTTATTTATTGTATATATAGATGATTTTACTACTTTGGTCTTTTAACCTTCCTACTAGCTTCATGCATCGTTGATTTACCACCTTTACTGTATACTTGTCTTTACAAATGAGATTTTTCCTTTTGTAATTTTCTATTTCTAGTTCTGCTTTTCTTTTTTACTCAGAGAAATCCTTTAATTTTTCTTTAAATTTGGTTTGGTGGTGCTGAACTCTTTAGTTTTGGCTTGTCTGTAAAACTCTGGTATCTCCATCAAATCTGAATGAAACCTTGCCCGGGAGAGTATTATTGCTTGTAGGTTTTTCCCTTTTCATCACTTTTAATATACTGTGTCACTCCCTTCTGGCCTGTGTAGTAACTGCTGAAAAGTTGACTGATAGCTTTATGGGAATTCCTTTGTACATAATTTGTGGTTTTTCCCTTGCTGCTTTTAATATTCTCTCTTTAATTTTTGTAATTTAGTTACAATATGTCTTGGTGTGGTCCTCTTTGGGTTGATCCTGTTTTGGACTCTGCTTCTTGGCCTGAATGCCTGTTTCCTTTCTCAGGTTAGGGAAGTTTTCTGCTATAATGTCTTCAAATATGTTCTCTGCCCCTTCCTCTCTCTTCTCCTTCTGGACCCCAAAATGTGAATCTTAGTATGCTTAATGTTGTACTAGAGGTCTCTTAAGTTGTCCTCCTTTATTTTTATTATTTTTTTTTCTTTTTGCTGTTCAGCTTCAGTGATTTCCACTACTCTGTCTTCTTCCAGCCTGCTGATCTGTTCTTCTGTATCATCTAATCTGTTGATTCATTCTGGTCTATGTTTTATTTCAGTTATTGTATTCTTCATGTATTTTGGTTCTTCTTTATATTTTTTTAACTCTGTTAAAATTTTCTAACTTGTCACTTTGTTCATCCAATCTTCTCCTAAGTTCTTTGAACATTTTTATGATCATTACCTTGAACTCTTTATTGTGTTGATTGCTTCTCTCCACTTCACTTACTCCTTCTTGTGGGGTATTATCTTGTTCCTTCATTTGGAACGTATTGCTCTGTCACCTCATTTTGCCGAATTTGCTGTTTTTATTCCTATGTATTTGGTAGGTTGGTTACATTTCCTGACCCTGGAAGTGACCTTTTGTAGTAGATGTCCCATGTGCCCCAGGAGTGCACTCCCCTCTGGTCACCAGAGCTATATCCTCTAGGGGTGCCCTCATGTGGCCTGCATGGTTCTTCTGTTGAGGCAGATTGAGTATTGCAGATGGTCTGGTAGGAGTGGCTGGCCCCAGGTCTAGTTGGTTACCAGGCCCTGCCTTGTGTGGAGGCTGCAGGCTGCTGGGTCTCAAGGGGCAGGGTGACATGGTAGCTGGCTCTGGGGCCCCAGATATCCCGGGGCTATTACTGGCCCACAGGTGGGCAGAGTTGGTGACTGTGGTGATTGTGGGACCAGGGGTCATGAATTTCATGTCAGCCTGTTGTTGGACAGGGCCAGGTCCCAGGGGATCCCTGGTGTCTGCCTACGAGTGGGTGATGTTGGTTACTGTGGCTAGTTCTGGCCACTACTGACAGAGCTGAGTCTTGGAGTCTCTGGTTTCAGGGACCAGGGGCCCCAGAGTTGGTGCCAGCCTTCTGGGGGGTAGGGATGGGGCCCAGGGGATGCTGGGGCTTGTGCCTGCCCACTGGTTGATAAGGCTGGTCCCAGGGCAAGTGCCAGCCCACTGGTGGGTGGAGCATATTAGTACACCTATTAAAATATCCCCAAAATCTTCCCCCAAAGTTTCCTAATTCCCATTTGTAATACTTCCCTCCCAAACATCCTGGAACCAAACCCTGTTCCCAGGTAAACACTGAACTACTTTATGGCAATATAGATTAAATTTGATTGGATTTTCTTGACTTTATACAAATGAAATCACACAGTATTTATTCTCTTCTGTCCAACTTCTTTCTTTTAGCATAACTATCTTGAGATTTTCCATATCGTTGTGTGCATTAATAGTTTAATTTTCTAATTGCTGAATAGTATTCCAAAGTGTGGAAATACCACAATTTGCTTATATGTTCACTTATTCATTGATATTTTGAGTTGTTTCAAATACTTGGATATTATAATACATTTATACACATTTGTATATAAGTACACATACAAATATTTGTGTATCAGTATTTGTATAGTTACATGCATTCACTTTTCTAGAGTAAATATCTAGGAGGGTTATGATTGGAACATGTGGTGGTTACATGTTTAACTTTTAAAGTGGTTATACAATTTTACATTCCTATCAGCATGTGTGATGGTTCCAATTTCTCTACATCCTCACCAACCCTTGGTACTGTCAAATATTTTAATTTTAGCCATTCTAATAGATATATAATAATATCTCCATTACCTTTATGGCTAATGATGTTGAGCATTTTTTTCATATGTTTATATGTCACCAATATATGTTTTTTGATGAAGTGTCTATTCAAAATTTGCCTAAATTTTACTGGGTTATGTCTTTGTTATTGATTTGAAGACACACACACACACACACAATGGATACAAGTCCTTTATCAGTTTTGATTTGCAAATATATTCTCCCCAAGTCAGTGTATTGTATATCCATTCCCTTAAAGCGACTTTCAAAAAGCAAAAATTCTCAATTTTAATAAAATCCAGTTTATTAACTTCTAAATTTATGGATGAAGCTTTTAGTGTCTTATATAGGAAGCATCTGCCTAATCTCAAAATTCTCATTCTATTTTTTTTCATGTAGGAGATTTATTGCTTTTAGTCATATTTATATCTATGATTCATTTTAAGTTAATTTTTATATGGTGTGAGTTATGGATCAAAGTTTTTTTTTCTTTTTTGTATATGGATGTTTACATTGGAAATGCAATGTTTCCTGCACCATTGGTTGAAAAGACTATAATTTTCACTGAATAAACTTTGTACATTTGTCAAAACTCAATTGTTTATATAAGTATGAAACTAACTCTGGACTCTCTCTTCTATTCCAATTATATATTTATCTATGTTTACAAAAATGGCACATTGTTGTATAGCTTTATAAAAAAAAGTCTTTAAATTAGGTAGTATTCGTCATTTAACTTTTTTTTTTCCTACCTGAAGTTGCTTGGTAATTCTAGGCCCTTTACATTTTCATATATCAAGTGCTATAAAAGAGCCTCCTGAAATTTTCATTGGGATTGTGTTGAGTCCATTGATCAATGTAGGCAGAATTGATAATACCTTAATGATACTGAATATATTAATCCATATACAATGTGCATTTCTCCACTCATGGACTGTGTTTTCAGCCATGTTTTGTGGTTTTATGTCTACATATCAAGAACATATTTTATATTTTTTGTTGCTTTATTGCACTGGCAAGAACCTCCAGGACAATGCTAAACACAAGTGATAAGAACAGAAGTCCTTTCCTTCCTCCTTGTCTTATGAAGAAATTAGTTTTTCATTATTAAGTATGATGCTGTTAGTCTATTTCTGCTTTTGTATTTAAAATATGTTCCTTATAGAATCATATAGCCGTGTTTTGCTTTATTGCACAATGTAACATTCTGTTCCTTTTGTGATGTTTAGACCATGTATATTTAATGTGACTACTGATACTATTAAGTTTAATTTATCATCTTGCTATTTGTTTTCTTATTGCTCTATCTTTTCTTTGTTTCACCTTTTTAATTTTCTGCTTTCTTTGGATTAATACTGTATTTTATTTTGCATTCCTTTTTATTTCCTTTTTTTATGTTATCACTTTCTTTTTTTTTTTTTGCTGGGTATAGAATTTTAGATTGAGGGTAGTTTTTGGTTTTTTTTCCTAGCTCTATAATAAAGATTTTTCACTGCCTTTATGTTTATTTTTCTCTTTGTAACTTAGTTGTTCCTTAGGATGCATTTAAATTTTGTCACTGGTTTTAAGCAATTTGATTACGATGTGATTTTCTATAACATGCTTCATATATTTTGTACTTGAAGTTTATTAAGCTTCTTGGATCTGTGAGTTTACGACTTTTCTCAAACTTGGAAAACTTTTCAACCACTGTTTCTTCAATAATTTTACCCTACCCTCCTCTCTTTCAGATCATTTAATTTTAATTATGTTAGGTGTCTTGAAAGTGCAACACAGCTCACTGGTGCTCTGTTTTTTAATCTCCCCACCTTAATCATTTTAAATATTTCCCATTCATCTTCATTTACAAGTTTACTATTTTTTTTCCTGCAATATCTAACCTGCTTTAATTCCATCAGAGTATAATTTTCAACTCACAGACTATAGTTTCTCCTCTAGAAGTTCTATGAAAGACATATACCTATATCTATCTATCTGTCTATATCTATATTATTTCCTTAAACTTTCCTCTAGTTAAATATATAGAATGCATTTAAAATAACTTTTTAAATATCACTGTCAGCTAATTCTGTCAACTGTGTCATTTCTGGGTTAGTTTCAATTGACAGATTTTTCTTTGCAGTCACATTTCCCATTTTTGCTTACCTGTGATTTTTGATTGCATGACAAATATTGTGTTTATGCTGTGTTAATTGTGTGATAGCTCTGCATTTCTATAAATACTATTGAGCTGTGTCCAGATGTGTGGCTAAGTTACTTGAAACAGCTTAAACCTTTTGGCCCTTGCTTTAGCAGCCCTTTGTCTAGATCTAATTTTGCCCCATAAATCAAGTAAGAGATTTCTGAGATTCTACCAAAGCCCCATGAGTTACAAGTTTTCTACTTTGGCTGATGGGAATTAGACTATTTCCAGACACATACCAGTTCAATTCTGCTCCCTCTGGCCCTTATAATTGGTTACATCTATGGCTTCATTTTATCTGCTCTCATGCATGTTCTGATTAGCACTCAGCTGAAGAGTTGAACAGGATCCTCTTCATATTTCTGTGGCTCTCTCTCTGTGAAGCTCTATCCTATGAAGTCCTCTGCCCACCAAATTCTACCCACCTTGGTCTCCCTGGACTCTCAGCATTATCTCCTGAATTCAAGGGATTGACAAGCTCCATCTGGGCTCCCACTTCCTGCATTATTGTTTAGAAACCCTCCCAGGCAGCAGCCAGTTTAGAGGATCACATCATTTCTTCCTCTTTTCTCAGGAATTACCCTCTCTGTCTCCTGGTATCTAATGCTTCAAAAATAATTGTTTCATATATTTTATTTGGATTTTAGTGGGTTTTGGCAGGGTGTGTGTGTGTGTGTGGTAAATCCAGCCCCTGTCATTTTATATTTGAAGAGGACATCCAAAATATCATTTTGAACATGTTTTTGATAATATAATTGCAGCCATTCACTTTAGAAAAAATGGATTGCATAGGTAATTTTGTAGCAAATAAGACATCTATAATTCTCCCCTCAGTAGATACTCCAGTGCTATTTATTCTACTTCCATCAAGTATTTCATCTTTTAAAGTTTATCAATCTCCTATTTTTTTTATTAAGTATAGCTTATATAATATATATGGGTTTATATATTTTACTAATTGTGAATATTTGCTAATGTCATTACAGTTCTTGATAAACTTCTATTGTATAGATAACATACTATCATGTAGGTAATGCATCACTAATGAAAATTTAGATTGTCTGGAGATTTATAACTGATAATTTCCTCATGATACAATTTTAGGAGAAAAATTTCTTGATCAGAGACTGATAGTAAAACTTGCAACCTTGCTTTATGGTATATAAAAGTGGCTGATACCTTTTTAAGTCCATAGCTCTTCCAGAAATATTTACTTTTTATAGGGTACTCAAGTCTTGAAAAAACAATGAGCTGTAAAATCTCAAGAATTTTGACAAAGGGAAGAAAAATATTTGGAGAACAGATGAATCTGAAATTATGTTCCTAAAATTATACTGTCAAGTCTGACAAAATATAAGGCCATGCCTGAAAATGTAACATTAGGCTGATTCCTGTTAGCATAAAAATGTATGCAAAAAAAGCTTTAGATATTCAATTATAGTGTAAAAATCCAGCAATAATTCAACAAGGAGACAACATTATAATATTTAACTCTTTCGTTTGCTCTGATGGCATTTAGAAGGATGACTGATCCCCAGAGCAGAAATAGGCTATGATAAACATCATGGAACATTTTCCAGGGAAAGTTTGGGAAGTAATTCTCACCCACCGGTAAATCTGTTCATCAAACATATTTTCTGAAATACATCTGCCACTTGCAACATAAGATTATGGTTACAATTAGCAGCTGTTGTCAGCTCCGCTTCACCTCATTAGTAATCATGGATTTCCTAAGTTATAGGGTTGATTATAGCTTTACAGGTTCTGAAAGAACATGTTGTCTCATTTCACACCAATTTTATGCTCAACATATTTAAAGGTTCAATGAATTTTAGAAGAAATCAGTTCTACCGCAGTCAAATAGAGAAGTAAATAAAAAACAAACTTGCTGGTGAGAAATTTAGTGATGTCACCATAAAATGTACATGATTCCACCATAAACTGGAATAAGTGCCTTCATATATACCAGTACTTCTTTAATATTTGCTTGATTTTATTACAGAGAGTAAAATAATAGTAATTTTAAAATCATGTCAATAATATATGGAAAAAAATAAAGGTTTGAACTATCTGTTAAAGCAGTATAGCCATTCTCAAGGAAGGTTTCATAGTTTATAGCTAGAAAACACATTTCTGGAAAGCAGTAGCTGGAGAGGAATAAGCAAACTCATAGCCTAATTATATTGACTTAGTGGAAGATGTACCTGGAATTCAGGAAAGGAAAAGGAATACTATCTTTGATGTAGTCCTACATATTACTGATTCGTTCTAGTGTCTGTAATTTAATTTACATGTTTTTTTGTAGTAGGTGAAAATATAGGGATCTGCTATGTGATTCTTAATTGTAGAGCTTAAAAAACAAACTAACAAACAAACTAGAACCAGAGTTCAGCTTCCACAGTGTCAGCTCGCCTGTGATCTTTTTACCTTGTTATTTTTGCTGCCTATGTGATTGGCTCCTGTTTCTGCAAAAGGTATTCATTCAAAAAATTATGCCAATGATCTTTTTTAAAACTTATTGTTATAAATTCAATATAATGAGATCAATAAAGTATTGTTTTAATAAGCCATCTGCTGGGACACAGAGACAGTTTTGTCTCGTGTTATGTGTTTATCAGCCTCTTTTTGGTCACTTGCTGTAATCCAGTGTACTTATTATCAATAGGTAAACCAGAACATCCTATTCTGTGTTGAAAATAGAGCACTGGCTGCTAAATAAATGAAAATTATCTCTGGGCTTTGAAAAACTGCAAGACATCATTTGCAGTGGGGCAAATTTATAAATACAGATCCGGAAGTTTGCAGTGTTAATGTTAAAATGAACTATTTATAAATCATCAAAGTGACTCTCCTTCATGAATTCTTAACTTGAGAACAGTGCTCTTCAAGGATGAACCTAAGAGTAGGGCAGCCAGAAACACAGACCTATTTTGATCCCACATAAGCTCAAAGTGAGTCAAAGCTAGATCTGTATAATGTTAGAATTGTTAACTATTCCTCAATCATAGAAATCCCCATGCTAATCTCTGGGGCATGTAGCAATGGGCAAAAAGCGATTTTTATTTTACTTCTGATCTTTGATGCAAGTGATAGGAAGGAATCCAAGATCTATTCAGCGATAAGCAGATAATGGTTAACTATTGACCTTTCCAACAATGGAGATAAATATATACAGGTGAATATTATGAATTGAGATTCATTCAACACATAGATGTGGTTATGCTCTTTTATTCGCTTTCTTTGTGTTCCTTTTAGGATTGTTTGTATTCATAAGCAGAATTTGGTGTAAGTACTTTAGGAAAAAAACCCATTTTTTAAATGTTCCAATGACTTTCTCAGGCCACATTAGGAACTAAACTGTAGGAGAATTGAAACCTAGACGTAGGAAACACTCTATTATCTTTTGTCTTAGCACTATTTAAGCAATAAAAATTAAAAAGAGAAAATTTCATATGACTTTTATTCTTGATCTTAGTACATTAATGAGTATTTTAAAAAATAAGAACTATCTCAGATACTTGTCTGACAATGAATGCTTAGTTAAAACTCAACGTAACTCGTGCTTCTAGGAAATATATACACTACTATGCATTTTTATATAATTATTTTTATATTTAGGTTTAAAATTTTTCTCTATTTACTTAGGATTTCCCACCCCAGAAGGATAGTTACTCTTGGGCAGCGACCATATGTCACATGAGTTTATTTTTTTTAAATCCCCAAATTCTTTTTATAGCAACCATGTAGAAAAACTACAATCATAATTATTGCAAAAATAAGGGAATACTACCATTTCCATGTAGCTCTATTGTACACTGCACAACACTTCCAAAGGATAACAAGGTGACTGTCCTGGTTTCATATTTTGGGAGTGAGGTACAGGAAGAAATCTGAGACCAACTATGCAAAGATTTTAGCTATTTTATCTTTGAGATGAAATCTAATATATATACATATAATATGTATATTTTCCACATGCCCAAATACTCACTTTGAAGCAGTATTTGTAAGTTTGAAACAATAATTTTACAAAATTTAGCAGAAAGTAAATTAGGTAAGCACCATCATATACTATATTAAGCTGTTAAAATTTTTGAAATCTGAGTTTACTAATGGATCCCTTAAGTTAAGCATAGTCCTTATAATGATGGACTAAGTCACATGTTCTTTATTAAAATAACCCAAAGAAATCATCGAATTTAGATAAATGTATTTTTATCCAATATTTTTAAAATTGCCAATGTTTCACAATGTTTAGAAACCTAAATGTCTATTTTTTGTCAAAGTCAGTGCCAGACAGTGGATATATTATGGATTTATAATGGGAGTTGTTAATTCCCTAATTCACCAGATTAAAAGGGAGTTCATTTGCTAAGTGTCTTTAATAGAGACCTAGAAAAATGAGGATGCCACCAGATGCTGATTAGCCTGTTAGTTCTCTGTCATTGTTGCTCCTTTGGCTGTCCTTATTCTAACCAGTTTATCCCATGGTCTTAACCTTGCTATACAAAGCCTTATCTATGGACTTTACAACATGGGATTCACCTAAGAGTTTTTTAGAAATGCAGAATAACAGTTCCCACACTAGACTTACTGAATTAGAATCTGTTTTTACCAAGATCCCCATGTGATTCATATGAACATTAATGTTTGAGACACACTTAGATTCCTACATGGCTCAATTAAACAGTCAGCAGCTGTTTGGTAGCTAGTACATCTGTGGTTTCTTGTCATTTCAGTTTTTATTTGGAAAAGGCTAAAGGGAGAGACTGGAGGAAGACCTTTGATTCAGCTGAAATGATCTTTGAATAGAGAACCATTCAAGAGCCATGTATTTTACAACAGCCTCTGCATATTCACTTATAAGGACTCTGTGGACACGTTTTTATGTGTTATTTTCAACATAATTTCAATTTATCTAATGCAATTGACTATCAACTTTAATATGACTTTAATATGTCTCAAGCACTGCAATAGGTCTATGATAGGATAAATTAATCAAGTGACAATTAAAAACTCACTTAAAAGCTGCCACAAGGATTCACGAGTATAACTAAGGACTCTGAAGTACACATAATCATAGAATAGTAATAATGAAAACAGCCAACTATATCAAATTATCTAAATGACAATTACATTAAATAAAAATTCAAGAAAATTATCGGTATTTTACTTGTCATATTTATCAGACCATCGTGTGAACTGCCTATAACTTTAAGAAATGGTAGATGAATTAATAATTTTAAAACAATGCCTGGAATTATGAGTCTCTTTTCTGCTAGATACTCTGTTGATCGGCATTCGGATATGGACCGGATTTTCAGTATTCACTCAGAAAATGGTTCTATTTTCACTTTGAAGCCTCTTGACCGGGAGTCAACCCCTTGGCATAACATCACCATTACAGCCACAGAGATAAGTAAGTTGGAAATACATCCACCTGAACACATTATTTTTCACCAAAGTAGTAAAATAATAGCATTAAGTAGACTCTTTTATTTGAGTGGAATGAATTTCCACTCTTGCTGAATGAATTCTCTCAGCAAGAGCTGAGAGAAATGATTTAGAGTGTGTTGGATTTTTAAATTATTTTAATGATTATCAAATATTCACTTTATTTTAAACTTGATTTTCTTTTACATCTTACTGTAGGATAAAAATATAATCTAACCTCATAAAAATAATCAGTCTAAGAAAATTATCTCTTACAAATAATATTCACTCTTAATTATATTCTCCTCTTTCTATCATGCTCTTCATCTGAACCGTGTAAGAAAGCTGAGATATCCATCAGCAATCCAATCAAGAAGTGAACACCCCAGAAATGATCTGTTGCTAAGTTACAAATGGGGCAAACAGTATCACTACTACTCTGTAAATGAGACTGAAATCTTACACATGTTCTCATTGCAGATAACTCAAAACAAAGTAGCCGCATTCCTGTTTTCATCAGAATTCTGGATATAAATGACCATGCTCCAGAATTTGCCATGTACTATGAAACATTTGTCTGTGAAAATGCAAAACCTGGGCAGGTAAGTTATTATAAACTTAAAAAAAAAATCCTCTTCACGAAGGCAGATGACACTGCATTAATTTACTTGCACATTTTTTTTCATGCAAACTACTGTCAGACCTCCTTGTCATTTGTTTATCTCTCCTTACCAAAAAAATCACAATAATCTTAAAAAGATGACTTTTAAAATATTTTTATACAATCCATGATATAATAGGAAAAATTATAATATATGCTTTAATTTATAGACTAGGTACATAATGAATATCACATATATAAAAATTTCCTACCTGGATTCATAATCATACTCATACTGAGCTATAATCACGAATAGAATGAACATACATTATTAAATAAAACATGAAGTATGAAAATAAAATTGTTCTGTGTTAATATAAAGGAAATCATAATAATTGTCTTGTTGATTACATTTTGCTACTTTGAGTTGCTCAATCAGGACATTTTGGTTTGAGACAAGTTATATTTTGTTTGTGATTTTTCGACTTTAATATTAGTGCGATAAAAAAGAGTGTACAAGAGTTACAAAGTCTTCATATAAAGTAATATTTCAGGTATCTAAAGTAACTTTAAGAAAATGCAGAATATGTTCATGTTTTACACTAATACAGTATTTTACAAATACAAATACTGTATTTTACAAGTACAAACTGCATAAATGTTATTGAAAGAAATTTTAACGAGTTATTTAGATATTTCCTTGAGGAAAAAGTAGGTAGGTGGTAAGAGTCATATATAATTCTATCATGTCCTTTTAATATAGAAAATAAAGTGAAATATAGTCTTTCTTCTATTCCAGTAGAGATTATAATGAACTGAATATTTCTGCCCCCTCAAAATTCATATGCTGAAGCCCAATCCCCCAGTGTGGCTGTATCATCCGAAGACGGGGTCTCTAAGGAAGTAATCAAGGTTAAATGAGGTCATAAAGTGGGGCTCTGATCTGACAGTATTAGTGTCCATTAAAGAAGAGACACCAGAGAGATCACCCTCTATTGTCATACACACGATCAAAGGAAAGGCCATGTGAAGATGTAGCAAGAAGGCAGCTGTCTGAAAGCCAGGAAGAGACCTCTCACTAGAAGCCCACTATGCTGATACCCTGATCTCAGACTTCCAACCTCCAGAATTGTGAGAAAATAAATTTCTGCTATTTAAGCCATTCAGTATATGGTGTTTCGTTATGGCAGCTCAAGCAGACTAAGAAAGAGGTACATACCACATTCCACTTTTATACACAGAAATACAAATGAAGTTTTTATTTTCTTTTTCACCAGCAAAGAATCATTGCACAGTTATTCGGATTAAAAATTGTTTTCCTTTTTTCACTTCGTAACAAGTAATGGGCATATTCTCAGTTCGATGGATGATTATTTTTAATTTGCTGCTTACTTTTCAGAGCATAGCTACAGATTAGTTAGCTTATTCAACTACCCATTTATTAATGGAAATTTGGTTTACCAACAAAATGTTACTCCAGCAGACAGCACTACAGTGAGCATTATAATACATGTATAGTTGTATACTACCTGGGATCATTTTTCTCTGATGAAATCCTCAAAGAAGAAATAAATTTTATCGATAAATACTCATCAGTGCTTCCAAATGGTGCTCAGAATATGTTATATACCTAGTAATAACTTCCACCAAATGTGGATAATTGCTCATTTATTGGGCAACACTAGATTTTAAATACTATCTACCAATATGTAAAATCTCATAATAATTTTAACATGAATTCCTCCAAAATTATTGAGGCTGAACATTTTATAGCTATGTTAGTTTCCCAAGGCTACCATGACAAATTTACACAAACTAGATACCTTGAAATAACAGAAATGTATACTTTGACACAGTTCTGTAGGCTAGAAGTCCAGAATCAATGTGTCAGCAGGTTCATGCTCTCTCAGAAGGCTTTAGGGGAGGATCCTTCCTTGCCACTTCCTAGCCTCTGTGTTTGCTGGTGATTCTTAGCGTTCCTTGGTTTGTGGACCCAAATTACTCCAATCTCTGTCTCCATTGTTATATGATATTATTTCTGTATCTCTATTTGTGTCCATATTTCCCTCTTTTTGTGAGAACTCCATTCACTGGATTAGAGTCCACCCTAATTCAGTATGACCTCATCTTAACTTGATTACCCCTGCAAAGAGCCTATTCCAAATAAAGTCACATCACAGGTACTGGGAATTAGGTCTTAAACATATAATTTGAAGGGACACAAGTCAACTGATAATAGCCTGTAGATATTCTTTACTTATTTATCTATTAGTATGCTTTTTTATTGTTTCATGTGAGTTATTTATATATTACAAAATTAATATTTGATAATGATAAAGTATAATTGATATTAACTAATTACAATTCTTTTAATATATACTACTGCTATTAACATGTCTATGTCATTGTTCATATAATTGGTGGAAAACAATTTTCCTGTTAAAATTAACAAGGTTAAAAATAAAACATAATATAGATGTCAAGCGACTGATATATATTCTCTCTTAAAATATGTTTAAACAATGGCTCATCTAATCATTTCAAGAACTCAGAGTCATACAATGAAAGGATCAATGATTTTTATGATTAAAATATTACTAAATATTAGTTACATTATTGCTATTCTGGAACAGAAGTTTGAGCAAGAATATTAGATCTTATATAAATTTTTCTATGTCATGCGCCAATCTTGTAAGGAGAAAAATCATATCAAGTTTATATTAATAATTATGCACTTTCAGAAGTATTGTATAAAGAAACCTAAGATTACATGTGTCTCTGTCAATAAAATGAACAAAATTATAATTAATATCAAAGAGGAAAAAGTATTAACTAGTGAGTATGCAGGTTGGTATGGCCATAGAAGGTACACAATAACCAAAACAATGGATACATTAAACTACTGTGAAATTCTAATAATTCTTCATCACAGAATGTTGGACTATTATACCTGGAAGTGGTGCCACTATTTGTTTTTGTAGAAGAGAAGTTTGAAAGTAATGGTAATTAAGTGACTGTAATTACAAATCACACAGACGGCAGACCCAGGACTGGAAAACAGGCACCCTGATGTGTAGCTTTGTGTTTTACCCACAATAAAATGCTCAATGGAATTTTTCTGCCCAACCTGTCATTTGCTGCTCCATCTTCACACTGTGGTACACCTCTGACCGACAGGGAGCACAGCTGAGAGGTGCTATAATTTCTCAAATTCAACAATGATTTTACAAAACTTTAGAAGCATTTATTTGTATATTCTTCTAAATTTTGCAAATACCATTAAGAAGAAGAGTAAACAGTTTGAATGAAGTATGCAATATGATTGTAATTATGGCGCCCCATAGCTTTAAAATCTTCTCCTTTCTGGTATTATATGGCATATTGCTCATATTCCCAAAACTATATTTATAGTTTCCTTAATCTCTAGGAGTGGTTGTGCTAAGCACTTTTGTTTTTTTAAAAAAACACATCTGTTATGTCCTTTGCCTTTGAAACAATCATTATCTCGTGGAGGCAACATATTGGTAACCAATTCATAATAATATGGGCTGGTAGTATATATTAACAATGTTAAAAGACAAAAGATTGGTGTGATCAAATTTTTCTTTTCTTTTCTTGGATACTATAGTGGCCAGGAATCAGATAATGATCCATAGAGGTGCTCTACAAACTGATACTTGATGGGCATTTTTCATTCTTCATTAAATAAGTTACATGAGACAGAACTACAAAAAAAGCTTGGCAAAATTTTCTGAAAATGGAATTTTTTGTTTAATTTCAGTATTTAATTTCAGTGATATATTTAAAGCTCAAACACTGATGTAAAATGTCTTGTAATAACAAGAGTTGCTTTGTGTGCTCTATTTAATTAATTTTTCTTTGGTTTTAGTTGATTCAGACTGTCAGTGTCATGGACAAAGATGACCCTCCCCGAGGCCACAAATTCTTCTTTGAACCAGTGCCAGAATTTCCCCTCAATCCAAACTTCACCATTGTAGATAATAAAGGTACAGAACATTTTTGAAGACAAATATTATGAAACCTTAAGAGGCAAAATTTTAAAACTGGTCTTTTTGTTTTTTCAGATAATACAGCAGGAATCATGACTCGAAAAGATGGGTATAGCCGCAACAAAATGAGCACGTATCTGCTGCCAATTTTAATCTTTGACAATGATTATCCAATCCAAAGCAGCACTGGCACACTCACCATTCGTGTGTGTGCCTGTGATAATCAAGGTAACATGCAGTCCTGCAATGCCGAGGCCTTGGTCCTCTCTGCTGGCCTGAGCACGGGAGCTCTCATCGCTATCCTTCTCTGTGTCATCATACTACTTGGTAAACTATGCCCCTGAAAGATATGCCCCTGAGATATGCTCATTCAACTCAAGGAATTCTCTCCCTCGTTACCCAGTGATTGCACGCTGAAAAGCACTCTTCTTTAGAGCTAAAGGCTGAAAATTTTAACTTGTTATTAAAATTGTTCTTCCAATTGAAAAACAATTGAGTTTTTGACTGTGGATAGTTCTAGCTTTAAAGAGACCGAAAGCAAGGATATAATAGCTAGTGATATATATGTATATTTTAAAATGTTTTATATTTATAGTGTTTAGTGTTAACTAAGATGGTCCCATTTCTAAGGACATTTCATTTAATAATTGATTTAATTTTCATATCAACTCTATAAGGTAAATACTTTTATCCTTCTACAGAAAGGTTAGATAACTTACACAAAGTCACTCATTCAGAAAGTGTTTTAACTAGGATTAAAACCCAGATTATTCTATTTCAGAATCCACCTTTCTAAGCATTATCCTCAAAACAAAAGACTACTTTACAAATAATATTCCTAACAAATACTAAGTTATGTATATCATAAATGGAATTGGCCAGTGCATTTAACTTGTCACAGTAAGATAAACTTTTTTTTTTCATAAAATGTGTTAAATGTAGGCGCAACACACCAAATTAAATTTTAAGCTCATTTCTTAAAATATCACTATGGCATTGTGGTCATACCTACTCCAGCAATATTTTCTAAATAAAGTCATGCTTCCAAGTGCAAATGCTTTCTTTGAGCATGCCCTAACAGGACAATGATTTAATTCAATTAAACAGTTGTTCCACTGTAACACATTCCCCCAAAACATGTTTCCATCAAATATTCATCCAAAATGAATGCTTAGGGCAGGAGAGCTAGCCAAATTTATGTCCCAATGCTCATATGTGCTGGCTCCTTTTCACTGCAAATCCTCTCAGGCTATCTGGATAAAATCCCTTTGGCCAGATATTCTTGCAGGACTTCAGTGGGGAACTGATGAAAGTGAGGGGAAAACATTTGTCTCAGTTATGATGATCCAACTATTTAGAAAAACATTTTCGTAGGATGGTTTAGAACTTAACACACTACTACCATCAGCAGCAGCAGCAGTCCACATCTCCACCTGCTGCTAGAAAGTTCAACTCCTCCATAAAATATTTTTGTATCCTCATGGAGATTAAATGTTGGCTTACGCTTTTAGCCAAGTGCTACTGATATCATATTGCTTTATTTGCTCAAATAGTTCTACTTTCCTAATTTAGGACAATATGGAAATATGTATATTTCAAATTTGATTTTTTAATTTCAATATTAATATAACACATACTAACACATAAAGACATGCATGCCTACATGAGGGAACATAATCCACCCCAAAAAATAGGTTTAGATATTAGAACATTATCCAACTAAACTGGATAATATTTTTCTCTACGCAGAAATCCTAGAAGGCTTCTTTTATTCTGAAAAGTCTGCCATCTTTCTGCCCTGGGAAATATAGAAGGCACACAATTCTTGTATTTTACCTTCTCAATTTATTGCCTAAATGTGGAATGATTTTCTATTATTTTAGTCAAAATGGGTTCTAACTCATAAGGTTTCATTATAAAAGTTCTTTAAGCATCCTTGCTGTTATTTCACATCTTTATACTAATGGCTGGACATAGTTACTATATTTCTGAAGTTAGAAGAGTCTGCTTTTTGCAAAATGGTGATATAGCATGGACAATAATATTTTAGACCTATCCTGCTACAGTTTGAAGAAATGTAATTCATAGTTTATATCCATGATACAAGGCAAAGTAGGGAGTTAAAACCTAGGGCAGGGCTTTTTAATCTTTTTGGTTCCTTGGACACCTTTCGTAGTGAAGATGAAGCTATGGACCTATTTAGAATAATAATTTAAATTTATAAAAATAAGACATGTAACACAAAAGGAAATACACTTATCCAAATTAAACAAAAAACGAAAAAGCAAAACGTGTTTAATTATTGTCATATGTGTTTTGTTCTAGAACAAGTCTAATGATTATTTGTAATATATCCTAACTATAATACAATATAAAGTATCTGTGATTTCTATTGGTTTAAAAGTCACACATACTGTTACTATCACTACAGTTTATGTTGATATCCATAATAGAAAAAAATGCTAAATTCAACTTATAGTGAAAATATAACTTTCTATATTACAGAATATAGCATTTTTTTCTACTCCTTACCTTAGTCTCTTTGAATTCCGTTCATATACCCCAGATTAAAAACCTCAGTCGAGGGAAAAGAAGCAGATAATTTTGGCCTGACAAAGCAGAAAACCCTCAGAGCAGATTCTGAGGACCATTTGTGAAAGTTCGTAAACATTATATTAGTTAAGAAACCCTTAAAACTATTTGACTATATGGTTGTTCTTCTATGCATAGAGAATTTATAAATTAATTCATTCAGTATTAAACTTAGAAAGAACGCTGTTTTTCTACTGCATGATTCACTAGGTTTGTGGATTTCAGGTCTATGTTGGACTTAATTTATGATCATCCTTTAACAGAAGAGAGTATAGATATGTCTCATTATTAATGAAAAGTTTTTTAAAATGTCTTCAACATGATTCTGAATATAGCTCAGCACCCAAAGCCTGATCTGTAGAGGTTCTTTTGTTTTCTTCTTACCAATTAGTATGAGCTGAGGAAAGTGTATTGGCCAATATGACAATAGCATTGTATGGGCCTTAAGTGTAGTTACAGGGGCCTCAAGGGCCATGGTGAAGTGCAGTCTCAGTGGAAATGAGTTTGTGTAATCTCAAAACAAAGACTGAGAAAATGAATGGTAGGTTTCTGAGGCAACATGTTCTTATTTTTCAGTAAGACATCAGTAGTATTGACAAAACATTTAACTTCCATAAAGTAAGGAAAACCTGGTTTTTATTTCTCCCCAGCAATGTATAAGTATGCTTTTGGAAAATATTCTTTATTTAATTCTTAACTTTCTTATGTATAAAATTATGTACTTGGTTCATTTTCTATGGAAACATATTTTGTTGGAAATCATGTGGTCTTTCTAACGTTTTAAAATGTAATTTTTATTTTCAAAATGTATTTATCTTTCAAATGTTCATTGTCAAATATATGCATAATAATTTAAATTCCAGTAGTATAACAAGAAATAAGGAAGTATGTCATATGTGGGGAAGTTCATAGTTAACTTGATAACATAAGCATGTAAATAATAATACAGCATATAGAGGGAGCACAATTAACATTTCAGCCCCAAAGTTTGAATGCAACTATATATCAAGGAAGTCCTCAGAAAGAAGGTAATATGTGTAAGATGAGAACAAGGTAAGGATGAGTCTGAGTTTTAATTTTATATTGTAGCTTATAAAGTTATATTTCAGATTTTAAGCAGGCTTTCAAAACCAGGTCAATAAAAATAATTAACTAAACAGATGTGACATATGGGAATAGATGAGATTAGTAGCATATATATGTGTGTGTGTACATATGTATGATATATATACACATAACGTATATTATACATACATATACACATGACATATGCATATATTAGAGCAATACTTTGCCTGTATTCCCTTGAGTCATTAATATTAAACTGGTACTCAATTTCTCTTGGGATAATAATGATTGTAGCTTTAGAATTTTAGTATTTTGAAACAAACATGCATTGGGGAAGAATGAGGTATTACATACTTACAGTTGGCTAAATGCATTTGCCATAATTGAACATTTTCAATGCCAGAGCCCCATAGGAGATTGAGTCTTGAAAGTAAATAAATGGCATTGTAATATGTTTCTTTATCAATATAGTACATCCAGTCATTGGCCCAAATCATCCTGTATTTGTGTAGGATAGTTACTCTTTATATCCAAATGAACTTAACACTTGTTACACCACACCAAGGTCACAAATACAAAAGTTAGCTATGTTAATTTAAACCCGAATCATGGAATCTCACTATTTTCTCTCTTTGGTTTTTTCTTCTTGTTGTTGCTGTATTTGTTTTTGTTTGTTTTTGGTTAATAGTTTTAGTTGTGCTGTTTGCTGCATTGAAGAGGCAAAGAAAAAAGGAACCTTTGATAATTTCAAAAGATGATGTCCGGGACAACATTGTGACCTACAATGATGAAGGCGGCGGGGAAGAAGATACCCAAGCTTTTGACATTGGCACATTAAGGAATCCAGAAGCAAGAGAAGATAGTAAATTTAGAAGGGATGTAATGCCTGAAACAATTTTTCAGATAAGGAGGACTGTACCTCTGTGGGAAAATATTGATGTGCAAGATTTTATCCATCGAAGATTAAAAGAAAATGACTCAGACCCAAGTGCACCTCCTTATGATTCACTGGCAACATACGCCTATGAAGGGAATGATTCCATAGCAGATTCACTCAGTTCTTTGGAATCTCCCACAGTAGATTGTAACCAAGATTACGGTTACCTCAGCGACTGGGGGCCTCGTTTTAAAAAACTTGCTGATATGTATGGGGGTGATGATAGTGACCGAGATTAAGAGTATGGTATGACTTCATGGACATCAGTGTGGAAGTACTCTCTTTGTTACTAGATGGAGTGGCCTGCATTCTCTTCCTTGGAGGAAAATTTTTAAAAAATCAAAATTACGAACAATACTTAGGTGTTGTCTTAGTAAGAGTTTGCTTAATCAGTAAGTTTCTGTGAATGAACACGAATGACCTAGATTTTAAAAAGTAATAATAACCAGTTCACCCTCTTTGACTAACAATCTCTGAAGGAAAGTATATCACATCAATAACCAATAAAAAGTACATAAAAGGCTTTTTGTGCCTTTGCTTAGATATAAGAACTTTATAAATAATGTTTTCTTAACTGACTTACAGTCACCTTTACTATTAAATGAAACATTGTGCAAATGCTTTGTAAATTAATATGAAAAAATATATCTCTAAAGAAATAGGAATGACTATTACTGCCATATTTATTTAGTTGAAGAATGTCTTTCTGTTAATTCATTCATATTTTTATAAATGTATATTTATATTTTTGTATTTTTATGAAATAAAATAGTATTTATAAAAATAAATTTCACTTTATTTAATTCCTAGAAGCAGTTCTGATCTCACTTATAACATTTTTTAAACATCTTTAAAGGTAAAACATGATTTACTCAGGGAAAAAGCAGCTAAATTATTGCATGTAATTTGGAAATAGAATGTGGTAGGACTATAGTGAGCTTTGGTACAAGTTGTGGTTTTCTCCTGCAACCACTCGAATATGGACAAGTGTTTATTGAATCACTGATGTCTACCCATCGATAAGGATGTGAGACACATTTACAATATAAAATATTATAAATATACTTGTGAACAATTAAATTTAATTTTTTTGTACAATTCTTTCCTATGGGATCAACCAGTAAATTTTATTGAGAGTAAATGAACTATGTGTCAGTAATGTGTAGATGAAGAAAAAAATCTAAACCACTCTTCCTTCATCAATAGTATAGTTTCAGAATGAGAAATGATACTTCCAACTTTTCTCTTTATGATTAGATAATTGATGGAATATAATTTGGGTAACATTTAAAATGTGTATTAACAAATTAGTGGAGTTTTTTTTAATTGATAATTTTGTTGAGGATGTTGGAAGCCACTGTATTTGAAGAAATCTTGAAAAAACTAGTGACAGGTAGACTGGAGATAAGGAACCTTAAGGAATGTAAAGTTTTATTAATGATTGGGATTGTCCAGAAAACAGAATATAGACACCCTAAGACATAGGAAATAAGAATAGAGAGGGATAATTGTTCATAGTAATCATTTGCAAATTTTGAAAGACGGCAATGTAGAAAACTTGCCCTGGATTAGCCTGGAGAATAAAACCTAAACTGAAAGACAGAAACTTCACAGGGAGATTACATGATATCCATTTTCTATGTCATGAATTATCCTCTTTTTCTCCTGTATTATTGCTCCTTTGAGGAACAAATATCTTGCCCAGGGTAATTTCTAGGTGGAATTTATATAGAAATTTGTCTTTGACTAGTCTGTTAGCAAGTCTTTTAAAATAGCAACTACGTATTAACTTATAAATAGGCACTTATGTATTCTGCTACTATGTTATAAAATATTTAAAGACCATTTCAATAACTTTACCACCAGTAGCTAACACGTATTAAAGGTTTAATTTAATGCTAAGAAAATAAAAACATACTGGGTATTTAAAAAATAATTGAAAATTTCTTATCATTGGAATTGCCCAGAAAACAGAAAATTTTCAGTTTTAGTTCAGAAAGGACTAGTTTTTACCTTAATAAGTAATTAGTTTCTCCATTGCTAGAAATCTTTCTGCATAAATCAGACAAATATTTGAGGAGGATTATATAGAGTGGCTTAAGGTAGTAAGAAAAAATGAATTAGATGCCTATTAATGCCTCTTATAATCATTTATGCTATAATCACCAGAGGGAGAAGTGACAATAAGTAAACACATTCTAAGAAGGCCCATAATTACAGTATGAGTAGCAACTATTTATAAAAGAAGAGATTATGTCAAATCAGAAATGGGGGAATTGGTAGTTGCATTGCCTGCCTGAGTTCACCATGCTGTAAATACTAAGAGCACCGCAACAAACCAAGCTTCAGTTGTAGACCTGTAATTGCTATGAGAAAATCATATTGATACCAGAGAAGGCATATTAAGTTTTTAAGCTCGATTATGAAGAATTGTTAATTTGACTACCATTTTTTGGCAATTAAATATTGAAATTGATTTCAGAGTTATTCCTTTCCTTCATCTGGAAATCAATTATGTACTACTGGAGTCTTCATAAGGGCAGAGTTAACAGATTTCATACTTAATAGGTACATGATTGCTTCTGCTATAAATTGGAGGGTCAGATTTGATCAAATAAGTTACCAGATCTGTGTAATACTGATACTTCCCATAATTTTCCAGTAATGCTTGAAAGTCCTTCAGTGGAAAAATGCATTTAGGAGTCAGATGAGATTTTATTATTTCCTTACTGGCAAGTAAAAAAATTACCTAACTTCTCCAGAAAAACAGACTTGAAAATATTTACCCTATTGGGTTTGGTTAATTTTATTTCACTAAATGCACACAATACACTCGATAATATTAGTTTCAATCACTTGATTCTCTTGGACTGTGGGGTTGGTAATATCTGAGGAAAATTAGTACTTAATGTGTGCTTACTTTTCAAACAAAATAACTTAATTACTTTGACTGCTTACACTTGAGATAGAATTAAATTAAAGCCATTTGAGTAACCATTGTTCCAAATATAATTAAAACAATCATTGTTTTATTTTGAATGTTCAATAATTTTCAGAAAATATAGTATCTGTCTATATTCGTATCTGAATATTTTTCATTGAGAGGAAGCTACCTACATTATTAGAACTTTAACACACAACCTGAATGTTATTACATTCAATCCTGCTCTCAGACATATGAAATAGATTCCAATGACTTAAAAATCAAACTTAGTAAAGAAAACTAAAGAGCATTAACAACAAAAACAAGCCAACAAATAAGAAAAAAAAAAGTAACAACATCTTACCTTAGCCAGTGGTTGAACTGACCTCAGTTGATTATTCCTTTTATCCTGGCAAAAGCACCACAATTGGCTTCCAGGATTCTTCATTCTTTTGGTTTTTCTTTTATTTTACTCAGTCTCCTTTACTGGTTCTTTTTCTTCTTCCTAACTCTGTATTTTGGAGTAATCCAGGCTCTAATCTGTTTTTTTCTCTATTTAAATCCTGGCCCTTGATGATCTTACTTATTCTTTCAGTTGCTATGCGTATCTATATCTGTATCTTGATATAGATGTAGCAATAATTACAGACATAAACTGAAAATTTTGAAATTTAGACCTCCCATCTTTACCCCTTTCTTAAAATCCAAACATATATACAACTAACTATTCTAAATTTCCACTTGCATGTCTAATTAAGTGGGATATGTCCAGATTTTAACTTTTAATTTTCACCCCAAATTTATCCTATTCTCCACCTGTTTTATGTAGTTTGATGACAAATCGATCTTTTACTTGCCGAGGCCAAAAACCTTACAGTCATCCTTCATTCCTCTCATTCATATCCAATATTTTAGAAAATCCTGTTGACTGTACCTTCAAATTTATCTGATATACAATGAGTTTTCATCACGTCTCCTACTACAATCCTGGTCTAAAAGTATTACCTGGATAACTGCAATATGCTTCTAAGTGTTCTTTCTTACTGGCCTTTGCCCCTACCATCTATTTGAACACCAAATACAGAGCGGGTTGCATTTCTTTTTTCTTTTGTTTATTTTGTTTTAATTAGATAAAGGTGAGCATCTCATTTCTCGACTCAAAACTTATCAACTGTTCTTCAAAATGAGAGTCAATCCTCCCAAATGATTTACTAGATCCCGATCATATTATCTCTTTGATCTTATTTGCCTCTATATCCTTAACTCATGTCACTTCAGTTATTCTGGGTTTCTTGTTGTTCCTTAAAAATGCTAACATTTTCCCCTTTGAACTGACTGATCACTCTCCTTGGAACAATCTTTCCCCAGATATCCGTGAAGTTAACTGTGTAACTTCCTGTAAGTCCTGGGTCAGATGCCACTTTCGAGATGAGGACTATATTAAACAATCTATTTAAAACTGCAATCCTCCAAACCCATTTCTCCTTTCCACATTTATTTTAAAATAAGTATTTTCTCAGCAAATATCACCATCCAACATTATACACAATTTGTTGGTCATCTAATTGTTGTCTGCCCATTTCTACTAGAATTCTTTTTGGTTCGTAAACTGGACCTTGTACACATAGGACAAGGAGAGAACAAAGAAAGAGGCAGGCTGCTCCAGATTAATATGTGGCAGTTTTAATAACCAAGGAATCTTACATGTGAGACCTGCCTTTGTGGCCTTAAGACAAGTAGATCTCTGCAATCTCCCACCAAAATCTTAAAGGTTTATATAGAAGTCTTACCTGGGTCCAGTCAAATATTCAATTCAGATGGTCTCAACATACCTTACTCTCTCAAGGCTGTGTCTTTAAAACAACTCCTTGGTGTGGGAATGGTGGGCAGAAGGTGCTTCCCAAGGGCAGAGAGTGGGCGTGGAGCCTCCAATTGCCCGGTTCCAGTGTGCAGGTTAACCAGCAGTCACATCCTCTTGATAACTTCCTCCAGCAATGACTGGTACCTTTGGTTGACAATTTTCAGATATTATAATCTTTTCATATGTTATATTAACTAAAATATCCCATGTGTCTAGATTAGTGCCTCATACCTTGTTGAAAAGCAGCAAATATTTTACAAATGGGGAATGGAATGTGCAATATTTAGATATAATAATTAATTTGGTAAAATATTATGAATACATAGGAGATTAAAACAAAACAAATGTAAACAAAGATAATTATACTCAAATTTATAAGTGTGCATGCCTTCAATATGATATTGATTACAGTCTAGAATTTAAATCAAAATACTGTTTACTGAATTTTGGTTGATCATCATTAAGTCACTATTTGAAAAGACCTTTTCAAAATTACAAAAAAAAGCATGAATAATTTTTCCAGTTTTTTTTTAAAGCTTCACACTGAACTAAAATTACACTCAATGATCTTTGCTTCTCAAAGAATATAGTAGTGAGATTTACTAGATTTCAGGCCATCAGTTCCAAATGTGAGAATCAAAACAGAAGCCAACACAAAGGAGGAATAAAATAAGTATCTTGTGCTTCTGCTGTTTTAATTATTTTTACAATCTTCTAATCATTAAACTGTTCTCAGCCCACAATTTTCTGGGACTCGGGTAGTAGAGTAAGGGTGAAGGTAACTGACCAAATCTAAGAAAACATTTTCTTACTTAAATATGTTTAAATAAATTTCAGTAATAATATGTGCTTATTTTTAAAGAATATTATTTGATGATAATTTATATGAAATAGAAACACCCATTATTTAAATCTATACATTCAAAATAGCAATGCACCAACATTATCTGATTTGCAGTCTTTGTTGCTGTTGTTTGATGGGATATTGTTAGCTAACTTAGGGTTAATAACATGCATAAAAATCACCATATTATTGTCAGCATTTAAAATTCAAGATATTTTACTTATAAATTATTTCCTCTAGATTTTCTTGAAGAATTTACTAGTGAAATTAAGCATTTTTTTCTTATGTTTATGTGTCACTCAGTTAATTTCACAAATTGCCAATTCATGTCTGGAACAGTTTTCTTTTAGATATTTTTATTTTCTTATTGTTTCTAAACACATAATTATATAATTTTGATAGCAATAATTTTTAAGTGATGTATATTGTAAGTATCTTTCACAAATATGTGGCTTGTTTTCACTGTAATTTATTTCAATGTAACCAAAATGATATATGCTATGGTTTATGGTTTCCCTGCTATTTTTGGCTTGGTTTTCTGTGTGTCCTTATTGCTAGTTTAACTCCAAACTCTGTGTCAATTGTCTAAATTTTCTCTCTAGAAATTTAGAAACACAAAAATGTAGGGAACCAATTTCACTCCTTGAAGAAATCTTTCCTTCAGTCACTAAACCACTCAACTGAGACATTAATTACCCTGTATGCCAAGTATATCCAGGTACCTCCTCCCCTGATCAACCTGGGCTTTCCCTGGATCTCTCCTTCAGAGTTAAGTCCTGATTCCCATATGTCATGTCAGTTTGCTTTCCTTGCTCCTTCTCCCCATCACATTTAAAATAATTTGGTCTATATATCTACCTAGTGATGGCATTGCTTATTTGTGTCTAATATTATAGTCCATTATATTTTTTTCTTCCAATTTTATTGAGATATAATTGATATATAGCACTATATGAGTTTAAGATATATAGAATAATGATTTGACTTACATACATCATGAAAGAATTACAATAAATTTAGTGAACATCTGTCATCTCATATACAGACTTAAACAAATAGAAAAATTTCTTTTTTCTTGTGATGAGGACTCAAAATTTACTCTCTTAACTTTCATGAATAATGTACAGCAGTGTTAATTATATTTATCATGTTGTATATTATATCACTAGTACTTTTTTATCTTATAACTGAAAGTGTGTACCTTTTGACTACCTTCATCCAATTCCCCAACCCCCTACCTCCCGCCTCTGGTAACTACAATCTGATCTCTTTTTCTATGAGTTTATTTGTTGGTTTGTTTGTTTTTGAAGTATAAATTGACCTGCAACACTATGTTAGTTCCTATAACACAACACAGTGATTCAATATTTCAGAATGATCACCTTGATAAGTCTAGTTACGGTCTATCACCGTACAAAGATATTACATAATTATTGACTATACTCCCCACACTGTAGATTTCATACTCATGAGTCATTTATTTTGCAACTGGAAATTTGTACCTCAATCTCCCTCAACTATGTCTTTCCTTCCCCCCCCAAACCCCTCCCCTCTGGCAATGACCTCTTTGTTCTCTGTATCTATGATCTGTTTCTGTTAAGTTGTATTTATTCGTTTGCTTTCTTAGATTCCATATAAAAGTGAAATTATACAGTATTTGTCTTTCTCTGTCTGACCTTTCACTTAGCCCGTGGGTCCCCAGTCCACAGCCTGTTAGGAACCTGGCTGCAGAGCAGGCGGTGAGTGGCAGGCGAGCGAGGGAAGCTTCATCTGCCGCTCCCTATCTCTCCCCATCACTCACATTAGAACCACCCCCCCCGACCCCACCACTGGTCTGTGGAAAAATTTTCTTCCACGAAACTGGTCCCTGGTGCCAAAAAGGTTGGGGACCACGGACTTAGCTTAATACCCTCTAGGTCCATCCATTTGTTGCAAATGGCAAGATTTCATTCCTTTTATGGCTGAGTAATATTCCATTATATGTATATGTATGCGTGCATATGTATATACATATATATATTTATACATATATATTCAAAGTGGTCTTTCAAAGGTTTTGAAAAGTTCTACCCGCAACACAGTGAGGTGTCTGATTACAGAAATAAGTTTTAGATAATGATAATATCTGAAACTGAAGCCATCTAATATCTAATAATAAATAGCAAAGTCTAACAGAACTACAATATATTAAAACAAAGTATTAAAAATGTATACTCTTCTATAGTATAAAACAAGCCGTTCAGGGGAGCACATACAACAAAGATTGTGTTCTTATAGTGAGCCAGGGACTGAGTGCTTCATTACCATTCTTTAATGGCATGAACATCAAGTATAGGCTGGATGGAGCAATGGAAACTTTCATCATTGAAATGCTTACTATTAAATAACAACATATATAATAATCTCTACATTATAGAAAAGAATCCAAAGAGTCAATACATATTTTTTATTATTTAAACATAGTAAAATGTTAGGATAGTGTCCAAACAATATCACTGACAGCAAAACTAAGATGCAACAAAATGAACAATATTTCTGTTGGTTATTTTTCCTTAGGTGGGAAAATTACCTGTGATTGGAGAAATTCCCATAGAATTATGTATATTATTACTTTGTCTTGAAAAATAATATGGAAATACGTATAGAATTAAATATGTCTACTTTTCTTTAAAAGCTAAAATAGAGTTGAGTTTATTTTGAATCTTCTGTTAAAACTAACAACAATAGGTATTCATACCTTGAAGGTGGATAACAGTGGGAAGCTTGCCCTGTTTCCTAGCACAGGATTGGGCAGAGAAAGCACAATGCAAGAGCAGGGATTTGAGGTCAGAAGTGAGACCTTACATTCTGAATTTCCACATGATACTTTAAAACTTTTGAAAGACCACTTTGAGTTAGTCTGTGGAGCAAGCAAATGAAGATGGGGCCTAGCAGCAATTAAATCTAATTCCAAGAAGGGTTATTGTACATTATACCTGTCATTAGCCATATTAATTCTAAAGAGGACAATCTGGAACTTGGGCATCTCTTACAAGGATGAAAGAAGGGAAATGGGCAATGGTGACAGTAGTCCCATTACCTCTTTCTCTGGTCACTGAATAAAATATATGTATTTATTTATTTATTTTTTTGCCATGTGTATTCAATTAAATCAAATCACAGGTAAGCCAAGGTAGCATTTTGATGGCCCTCCCCTCTGCCCCACACACACCCACTCCCCAGCATGATTTTAAATTTGTCTAAATCCAAATATTTCTGAAGTGCTGAGACAACTTTTCAATGATGAAAAATTCAAAACATTGCCAAGGGTAAAACTAAAATAATACTGTACTAACAGGTTCATATACTGATTCCTAGTCATTGTTGGCACCTATATAATGAAATATTTTGAAAATGTACAGGACAGTTCATATGTTACCTGAGTGTGTTTTTATACTCGATTTTAACATTTATAGGAAAAAAACATACTTTGAATTACAACTATCCAAACAATAGAAAAAAACTATCTGTGAAGCTTAGAGTATTCTAAATATCCCCTTGTTTTCCTGTATTGATGCCATCATGCTAATAAACTACATAACTTATAAAAAATGGAGCTAACAGATTCACACTTGTTCCAGCTTCATAATTGTTGATATTTGCTTAATGAAATAAGGCATCTTATCAAGAAATAATCATGTAATATGATCTGGTTCTTACTTGGGTATTATTTATTGAATTATATTAACCTAATGAACTGATGGAAATGTCGATCTAGTGTCACTAAATAAAAGAAGAGACATGCTCTGAACAGGGGAGTTGATTATACTTATCTAAGCATTGGTTAATAAAACAGTGGGGAAGTTATTTCCATTTCATGGTCTGTAAAATTAATTCCTTAACCTTCCAGCTATAATGAAAGATCATATTCTGCATTTTTCATTAATAATCTACTCTCATACATATTATCATGAAATTATATTAAATATTCTCAACCTTTATTCATTAAAACTTTAATGCAATAACCATCAGTTTTGCTCACTGAATAACAAATAATTTAGAAACAATGTTAAAAGATATTTAAATGCAAATCGATGTTAAATGGAAGAGTGATCTGAATTCCTAAAAATTTTTATTTAAAAACTGACTTTAATTCAGTTGAAATGAATAGAGTTAAACTGCTTGCTGTTAGTTCATATATGACAAATTAATTAATTAGCATGATTTGTTATTTTCAGCAGCTTAACAAAAAATGTTCTATTTATTCTTTAAATACTATATTCACCTTCCTTTTAAGAATAAACATGCATGCCACCAGGCAACAGAAGCCTATAAATAAAATAATATTTCAGAAAAAAAAAATGTGTACTTAACAATTTTGGGCATCTACTGTTGATAAATTTCTGCATATGCAGTAAAAACACCTTTGTGAATTGGGATCAAGGATGTGAATTTAAGATTAAGAGGAAATTCTACTCATCTTTGAGGGAAAATCTCTTTTTACAGATTCATATGAGGGTCCAAGAGGAAAAGCAGTGAAATATAAGTGAACAAAAAAGAAAAGCCCCAAGCTAAAAAATATGCTCAAACCTCAAAAGGTAGTTGCATTTTCAGAATTTTTCTAAAAGGAGAATACTGTTCTGAGAAAAAGGGGAGAAAGTTTATCCTTATTCTTCAATTATGAGGGAAAGGAAATTACCTCGTTAAATTTTAACTTAAAATTAAATCCCAAATAAAATAAAATCAATCATAGAAAAATGAGTTAAGTTCTAATCCACTGAGAACGAAGATGACAATGATTTAAGCAATAATATGCTCATATGAAAGTTTTCATGTTCTCTTATAGCATTCATCATCTTTCTAGACAAATGTTCTTTACGAATACAAGCCTATCAATGCATACTGACAGGAGAAAAATAAGTGGCCAGGGCGACAGTAAATAAGAAGAAAGGCCATAAATCTTCCCCTGGTTTATCTTGTTTATCTTATTTAAATTATGTTTTTTACCATTTCCATTTTAGGATTTGTCAAGTGTCCATCATCATTAGCTTACTCAGTAATATACATTGCCAAAGGAGAAATCTTCAGCTCTGAAACTGTTTATAATGAATAGGAACATGCATATGAGTATATTATGACTCTGTCAAGTACAAAGGGGCAAAATAAATTCTGGAATCAAAATCTGGATAAAAATTCTTAGAAAACTTACTTCCTTGGAGCAAGTATAAAATTTCAAATGGGAAAAGAATCAAGTGTAAACATATAAATATATATATATATATGTGTATATATATATATATATATATATATATATATATATATATATCTCAGAACATGCATTTTATTATATTCTGATTAGCATCTCATAGGTAGTTTCTAAGGAAAATAAAAACAAATGCTTACAAACATAAGCATTACAAAAATTATTAAGGTCATTACACTAAAATCTGTTCTATACTAAGCTGTAGACTTTTGCATGGACACAACATTTAATCGCTTTGTTGTGTACATGTGTTTTAGACCCAGGCACTGTGCTAGAAATTAATTGAGCACAAATGACAATAGGGTTTGAACCTCTGTAGCTTAATGTCTGATACAAAAGTATATTCCCACTAGGACAATGATGGTCAAATTTTTGTGCTAATAACACAATTTTAAATATTAAAATTTTGATAGCACACCTAAAGGAATTAAAAAACTCAAGACAACATAAAAATTTTTACCATCAAATTCTAACAGTATCTGTAAAAAAGTCACCTCCTTGCCGTTAGGCAATTCTGTATAGTACTATTTACTGACTTGACCAACTGTCTTCCCACTCCCAAATTTAAATTTTCTTGTTTTCTAGGGATCATTAGTCATTTTACTTCAGGCAAATTCTCTGTGCTTTCTGTAGTCCTTCATACGGAATTTCAAAAGTTCTAAGATACTCTTAAGGGTCATGGAGAAAGTGGGGAAGGGGACAGGATTGAGAAATTGAGAGACAGCATCCATCTTTTCCACAGGCAGTTATTCCTATTTTGTTCTCACCCCACCATCATGGGCTATTTCAGTATCATAGTTTTAAGAATATAAGCAGTAGTGGAAAGAGCCTCCAGAATTTTGCTCACCATTCAAAATCAGGAGATACATGTTGGATTTTCCCTAAAAGGTGTTCTGGTCCATTTTCTCTATTCTGCTTTGATGACAGCACTAGAGTAAATCACCTATTCAGGAGCTTAGAAAGCATCTAATTAAGAAGAAAAAGGAAGCCAGATTCTATTTTTAACAGATATCCTTGATCTGCTTATGTGAATTATGCTTGATTCTCTTGGAGTAACACTTCACCTGACTTTGGGAGGTAGGACTATGGTAGATTGAAAAACTGGACAGATTCTCTTCACAACTCCTCCAACCACAACAGTAATCTATTTCCCAATACCTTAAATCTGGACTGGCATTTCAACTTGTTTTAAACTAAAAGAATGTGGGAGAAGTGATTTGTACAAGTTCCAAGCCTATACCTCAAGAGGGAGGACTTGCAGCTCTGCCCATTCCCTGGGACCTATTCCTCCCTCACTTGAACAAGCCTGGCTAGCCTTCTGGAGGATAAGAGATCATACTCATATGAAGAGAGCATCTAGCTATTCCAGCAAATGCCCCAGAATTGTGATCAAGTCCAGAAAATAATATCCAGGCCAATATGAGAAGGACCACACACCTGAGCCTAGGCCAAATTGCCAACCCATTGAATGGTGACCTAAATGAAAGTGCTTTTGTTTTATAGCACTAAGTTTTAGGGTGGCTTATTATATAGAAAAAAATAGCGGAAGCACTAAGGAAGAATCATTTCCTACCCGGCACATTGAGGAGGCAAGTTAAAATGTCAATTTTCCATGAACAAGATCCTTCGTAAATCTGACGTCTCATGTTATCCCTCTGTTTCCTTGTAATCTTAAGCACATAAAATTAGATGAAGAGTAGGTGCTTGGTGATTGGAGAGCAAAGACATTTCAGGAATCTCTTAGTCAGCTTCAGAGAAGTATTTAATGACGTATTTTTGTCCTCATCTTACATTTATCAAAAAAGAAAGATGTCATATCCAACATGTTCAATGTGTTTAACTGAAGAAAGGGATTATATATGAAAGAGTGAACAGAATTAAGAGAACAAGAGAGAGTGACGCACCCAGTGACCAATGACAATGAGAAGACTTTCCACCAATTCCAAAAAGAATACGGAGAAAAGCAATGTGACAGGAACAAAATTTGGAATAAGGTTCCTAATCAGGATCTGTATCAAGAAATCTGTCTAATACCACACTCAAAGCAAGGGGAGAGGGGCATCAATATTTTGACATCTCTCTCTTCTTAGCTACTTCTGGTGTTTTCCATTGGCTAAATGCTGTAGGAAGCTAAAAGACATGGAAGCCCAGTGATGTAGTCACAAACTGTTAGATTTTAGCATCCTGCAGCACAGAGCAGGTCAACATAGCAGATCAGAGAAGCTTGGAAAATTTATCTGGAGAGACAACAAAAAAGGTCTATTATGAGATCTTAGTGTAAGTCCCATCTAACATACATTACACACATAAAACTAATGCTTCCCGAATGAACTTATGTGCCAGCCATTTTGCTAAGTGCTTTATGTCTATGTATGCACTTATTCCTCTCAAAAATACTATGAGATGTGTATTATTATTGTCCCTATCCCTCAGTTGTGGAAACCAAAGCACAGAGAGATATTTTACCAGAATCACATAGCTAAAAGGAAGAAGACTGAGGATTCAAACAGAAGACACTCTGGCTCCAGAATATATGATTTTGTGCACTTCCCTACATTGCTTTCAAAAGATTTTATAGTATCATCACTGGCTAAATAAGTAATGTTGACAGCCCTGGAAACCTAGAGCTAAAAAGCACCACTGGAATTAATTAGCAGAAGTTAAAACAGGTTTTTCAAAAGGAACCCGAGTATCTAGAGGTATAAGTACTATATCCCTATAATTTCCCACAAACAATGAGCAGACTCAGCCAGGAGCTACCCCTATAAACATGTTCAGTCCAATTAGAAGAGACAGTCACACTCATTCCACCCCTGGGGATTCCATAACAATTCTCCCCTAACACCTGGAAGAAAACTCTAGCATAGTGCTTTGTTCTAAAACTTGTTTAATACATACCTAGTAGCTGTTCAGTCAGCAGATCACTCAGTCAATTGGCCTAAACCTGTCTCCTATGAATCTCCTAAGGGGATTCTGAACAAGCTGAATAACTGTATGTGTCAACTCTTTCCAAAGGCCCCAACCCTGGTGAGCATTCTTAGAACCCAAGGCAGACAGTATCTCCTATCAACCTGAACATGATATTACAGGACTGTGATTTGCTTCAGAGACTTTAAAAGAAACTGTCATATCAGTTATAAATCAAATGATAATCTGAAGAGCAAGTGATTTCAAATTATTTTTGAAAGACAATATTACCAGAATAGTCAATCCATATTAATTCTATGATTTCAGTTTTGATAAGAAATTTGTCAATTTAATTTATATCCAATTCTATATGTCTGGGATGGCATTACAAACTTCTATATTAGAGGTAATAACATTCCGACTAATCATAGTTTTGATTAACCTACATGTATAGAAGTGTATTATTATAAAACACTCTAAAGGTCAAACTATGATTATGCAATTATTCCATACTCCAAAAAAAAATACTACACCAATATCAAAAAGATCATTTGGAAGTATTAGTGTTAAAGCAATAACTTCTTGATATTAATATACTTGCAAAAATGTAAAGATTATTGGATTCCTAAAGTCTGAAGTTAATAAATTCTCAGAAAATATTCTTTTTGATTATTTAGTGGGCTATTGTACTTTATTCATCTTAGCACTGTTTCAGCAGAAAATATGAGAATGATCTTATATGTCTAAAATAAATAATTCCTATTTCTTGATAACAGACTGTCTTAAAATATAGTAACTGACCGTAACGTAAGGGACATTCATGAAGTTCAAAAGTTAACCCAATTAATATCCCAGGTGAGATGTATACATTTCCCTTTGTTTTTAAAAATTTAATACTTTAGAGCCCTTTAATATAAGCTTTAAATGCACTAGCATTTCTCACTTTTATTTTTCTTCGACCATCTACTGCACCACTGTGGCAGCTCCAGAATAACACAGACCAAATCCTACTTATTCACTTATCCTTAGCACATAGCACATGCCAACACTCTGGAATTAGTTTACATATATTTGTTGGTTACATGAATGAAAATATTTGGGATGAATATATCAATTACATTAACCCATATTTTGAGTTTTGAATTCTTTGTGTTAACAAATATATAAATGATGTAAGATATTTTAGTGAAATACCTTAAAATTTATTAACCCAAGAAACATTTTAATGCTTACTCCATACCAGGCTTTTTGGGCGTTGGAGATAAAATAGTAAACAAAAGAGACAACACCTTACCTTATTCCTTACCCTACCTAAAAGTGCTTATTATTTTAGTTGACAGTATTCAATATTACTTATTGAGTACTGACTATGGCTTTGCTACTATTCTCAGCTTTTTAAATCTATTAATTGATTCAATCTATCATTGAGGTAGGACTGTTATTACATGCATTTTTTTTTGAATTTTTCAATTTTATTTTTTTTTATACAGCAAGTTCTTATTAGTTATCTATTTTATACATATGAGTGTATATATGTCAATCCCAAACATGCATTTCTGATATAAGTAAATAGACACAGATTAGATAATTCGCTTAGGTTCTCACAGTTAATAAATAACAAAGTTGGAAATATTCCCCAGTAAGTCTGCCTCTAAATCCTGCAGATGTAACCACTATATAATAATCCAAGAGTAGTTTATCAGAGTGCTATCACAGCTTCTAAACTGCTTATTTTAGTCAACCCAAAAATCTGCTTCCTTAAGGATAAATAATGGAGTCTAAAGATGGAAAAAGTTCTTGAATAAGTTAAATATTATAGTTTATAATAGGAAGATACACAAGCCTCAAATATAAGCCAGAATTCGTGAGCTGGAGATCATAGAGAACAGAGCCATGCCTGTGTGGAGCACAGCTATCAGCTGACGGTAACACTGACCTTGATTTATAACACGAAAGAGAAAGAAATTCCTATCCTTTTTAAGTTACTAAATTATTGTTGTATCTCTCTGTTACAACCTAACTTTACCATGACCAAAAAAAGATGATTATTAAATAATTTAACTCAAGTCTTCTCATTAGAAAAGGGTATAATTAACAGTACCAAATAAGTCATGTATTTGGAAGAAAAAATTGAATTTAGCTTATCTATTTGCTGTCCTCCAAATATAGAATAGGAGCCATTTTAGATTTTCAGACATTTACTAAATATTATCCTTAGCAGCACTGGAATCCTCATGCCATTTATATGAAATGCCCCATACTTAGTAAATTCTATCTAGAAATCCAGCTTTAGTATCCTACTCGTCACATACTCACACATGCGTGTGCACACACACACACACCAACCAGTCAACAAGTGGCTGGCTTATGTTCATTTTATCTTTGTCACCTTGTTAGCTATACACAACAGCTATAACACAGGAAGATTATAAGGAACAAGAGCTGGAAGCAAGAGATTTTGTTTTGTTTTGTTTTTATGAGTGCAGTATCAGTAAAATAGTGTCAGCAGAACCATGTTACTGTGAATTAAAGAATGAGAGATTAAGAAAAAAAGACAAAGGCAGAAGATTCCATCTAAAAATTGGGGAATTGATAAAAGAGGGGTCTTGTATTCTACTTATTTAGTTGGTTTCTTTTCAGGCTTTCTTTTTTATTTGGTACATGTTACCAGTATATTAAAGAAAGGTGCCCCATGGGATATAATACAAATGCAAGTGCTTCTTTAAAATTAATTTAGTAAAATACGGTAGAAATTGCTGGTTTTTGTCTAATATCTATTACTGTCTTCCTCCAAAGTAGTAATACTTTTTGATTAGCAAACGGTCATGCACAATAAATATCATACCTCAGTGTCCCCTGCAGCAAGTGTGGCCATATCACTGATACTGAATGTGAGCAGGATTCATGTGTTCAACCACTGTAGTGGTACTCTTTGCCTCTTCCACCACCTTCAATGCAGGAAAGTTGGAAATATATGTATAAGGGTAAATTACTAGGGATAGTGGTGAAAGAAATAGATGAAGCAGAGCCAAAATACTAGCTCAGACTTTTATATGATAGAGATCCATTTCTAGCTTGCAAAAAATTGCCAAAAGTTATTAAATGTTGAAAACATGGTGTCTATAGGTTTTTGGAATGTTCAGTTCTTCACAATTATCAAAACTGTGAACTCATTTTAATGTCAAATACTCTTAGCTAGCCAAGCCAGAAGGTTGTGGATTAATTCTTTGTTTTGGAGTTTAGTTCCATCATATCTTTTGATATTTCCTCCCTCACTGGGTAGCTAATATTCCTGACCTTTCCAGGTTTGGATCACAAAAAATTAAGAATTAATTAAGAAGGGGAGGTAAGAAGACTGCTATAAAATAGCTCAGTTCTTTCTCTGTGCGGTCCACATCTGGCACTTGTAAACAAACACGCACATATACTTGGAACTTTGTCTACAAATATTTGTTTTCCAGATGTAGCAGTGTGCTTCCTCAATACAGCTCTTTCAAAGTATCTCATCGGTATAAATCTTAAGCCCTCCAAATTTCTTAGGCAAAAATTACTTCTATTAACCAATAAGGAAGAAACAGCCTTCATGTCCCAGTGGCTTATTTCAATTAAGTGACGTTTGTTTTATACTCAACCAGTAGTTCAAAGTGGTTATACTGAAGGTGATTTTCCATGCAGCCATTCAAGAAATAAACTAGGCTCTTCCATTTTGCAATTCTAGCAGCCTTTGTATTTGGCCAGACAGGGGGGAGGGAGGGAGAGAGAGAGAGAGAGAGAGAGAGAGAGAGAGAGAGAGAGAGAGAGAGAGAGAGAGAGAGAGAGAGAGAGAGAGAGAGAGAGGGAGAGAGAGAGAGGAGGGTCTTTGGGGGAAGGCTTGGAAGTATTTGTATCTAACTCCTTTCCACATTGCAGTGCCCAGAATGTAAACATACAACCACATGTAAGGGAAGTTGGCAACCGTCATCTATATATAGTCCGAGGAAGAAAGATAAATTATTTTAGTGAATCAGGAGCCAAAATAATAGCTGTTCTCTGAACAAGCCCCAGACTTGTGTCTTGCAAACTTCAGTGATACCTCTCAGTCTCTTCTACTGGTCCCACTGAAGTCCTTCCCTCTAGACAAAGCACCCCAAATATATGTCTCCAGAAAAATCATTGCTATTAATTTTTCTTTGTAATTTTACTACTTCAGGTTTAGCGTAAGGTTTCTATCCGAGAGATTCCAGACTCATGCTACAGGGTCTAGGGCAACAATTTTGACCATCTGTCAATTTGTATTTGGGACTGATATCACAGCATTAATCATATCACTGTGTCTCTGACAGAATTTCCACTTTAACATCTTAGAGAAGAGTAAACACTTAGAGAACAAGAGTAAAAGTAAGTAAAACTGGAGAGGTTGAAGACATAGGAAAGAATTGGGATGGAAGAGAATTCTGGGAAGATGAGAATCAATGGAGCTCAGAGAATAGTTGGAAGTGTTTCTTCAAGTAGGAGAAAATTAAACAAACTGATGCAAATACAAGCAATTCTGCTGGATTTCTCATAGAAACTTGAGTGGGTTTCTAATTACTGGCTTCTGTTTTCTACTGAGTAATAGATAGGGAGTTTTGAAATGGGAAATTTGGAGAAAATGAAGAGGCTTTGAAATAGCTGACTCTAGAACATCTCAAAGTATATTTCATGGAATATTTGTCTTGCAAGATGCACTATGAATAAAGAGTCTGTGGTCAAATGTAGGGAGCATTACCTGCATATTCAAAGAAGATTCTCACACTACACTAGCGTATTATAGGGTCCAGATTTTGGTGCTGAGAATGGACGAGTCATTCAACATTTAATCCAGTAATTCACCAAGAAATTTAAAACTATAACTTTCTTTGAATATATCTATTTAAATACCATTGAATATAGCATTTCATGTAAGCCATATGAGAGAGTAGTCTTAATACATTTTCTCAAGCGCTAGTAATTATTATAACATTCTCAAAGTAATAAAGAAAAAATAGACTATGCTTATCCGATTTGTTCTCTCTTTAGACATATACCATCAAACACAACAATTTTAAATGATCAAGTTTAATGGTTATGCGGATGATTGTGGATTGACTCAATTTCAATTTTGCTGTCAGACCATACTGCAGGAAGAAAAAATATATAGAGGTTATGGTAAGGGCAAGATTGTTTCCCAACATCTAGGAGATACGTGTTTACTTCTGAACACTGAAAGACATAGTTGTATTTTTCCTAGATCTGATTGGAATAAATTTACTCTTTTCCCATGTGGTGAGTTTATCGGAAGCCCATGGTAAAATGATTGGCCCATTACATTTCAGAGTGAAAGAATGAGGGCCAAAAGTATAACTCTTTGAGGTTCACAGGATTTTTATGGCTATTTATTGAAGTAAAAGTTCCAGTGTATTCATTTAAGAAGACAAAAGAATTCTTCAAGTCTGCTGAAAGAAAAGTCTTCCCCAAAGCATGGAGAAGTTACTGCATAGGTCAACTCAGTAGAATCATTTCCAATCTCATGTAAAATTAGCCTTTTTGCATAAGCCCATAAACATTTTTCATAATATCATTTAAGGCAATTACCCTCCTCAGAAGTGAATGTGGGAACCTGTAATATTTCTCTTAATATTATCATCTGAAATTCTTATTTTCTTCTTCTGAATTCTTAGAACTATATGATATATCAACTAACACTGTAATCTTGGATCAAGTTTACAATAAAACACTTGGATCAAGTTTACAATAAAACTCCACTCTGATCTTTCCAGATGGCTCCCTGACAATCTGTGAACATAAAATAATTATTTAAAAATACTAACTTACAATTACAGAAAAATAGGAAAAAAAGCATATTAATTTAATTAATCAACAATTCCAGGGCTGAAAAATTGTACAAAACTAAACTAAGTTGTTATTCATCATAAAGGGTTTATTCCATGACAACTATGAACAGTAAGGAAAATAATACAAAGTTATTTACTCAGCTTACCTCATCTGACATATGTCCTCATTTTAAGTCAATCAAAGCATACTGTATTATTTACCCAATATAGAATATGGTACAAAGAACTTAGTTTATGATTAAATGTATATTTAAATTTATTAAGTCATTACATTAAATACTATATATTTCACATAAATAAAAAAACACCTATCATAGCAAAAGTGTATTCAATTTTGTGTCAAGGAATTCACTAGGTAGTCTGTAAAACTCTCTACTTTGGGATGGATTTTTAGAAATTTCTTACTTCTTTCTGAGCCATCTTCATTCAAATTGTCTTCTTTCCCTCTACTGACTTTTACCTGTTTCAGTGTACTCTGTAAGCAAGAGATTTCTCTGAAATGATCCAATGTGTAAAAAGGATTAATTTCATTAAACTTTCATTTTACTTATTGAGAAAATTTATAAACTCTCTATGCCCTTTGCTCTTTCTTTTTCACACTTTTATTTTTCTCTTTGAAGATTCTGCTTCTGTCACTTATTGTGACTCTCTTCTTGTCACTCCATCTCACTTCATGTAATAATAATATCAATGCAAAATAGATATTCCATTGTGTAGTGTGATCCCTTTATAACTTTATTTTGGAGGATGGTTACTTTATCACTTTTTTGCACAGTAGGAACATTTTGTATTCTTAGGAATCCGTTCAATATATTTGGATTTAAAAAAATATGATCCTTGGCAAAATACCAAAAGGATGATCAGAACCTCAGGAAACAAAATTACTCACCTGCAAATGAAACTCCTGGTTAGGTCACTCTAAAGTGTCCCAATTATAGCTGCTGAGCAAGATCAAAGAAGACACTGGAGTCAGGGAAAGTAGGAAATAGAATAAGAGTGCTTTCACATTTAACTTTTTATGGTCCACCACGTGTAGATTGAAATGATCCAGCAAAATTTTAGATCTGCGTTGGCAGATGTCTCTACCCATCAGCCTTCAGTGGTGCTCTTCACAGTTTTTAGATAAATATAGTCATAAGCATTAAACAAAAGGCTCTTGTACTGAGTGTATGGTGATAAAATTAAAGATGTAGGCTTATCCTTAGAAAAATGTGTTTAAAGACTTGCGATCTGTGCCACTTGAAGAAACAAGACAATTGAGGCAGTCTTAACACTTCTTGCAGGTCTTTTTAGGCATCAAAAACTTTAATAAGTTTAATTTTTTAACTGGTGTACCTGCCCAGCTGGTGCTTTAAGTAAATAGTTTATCTAATGGCTAAATCTTCAAAGCCTACAATAAAGACCATGTGAAAAGACTCTGCTAAGTGTGCTTTAAAACTACTCTCTCCGGGACTTCCCTGGTAGTCCCAGTGGTTAAGAATCCACCTTCCAAATCACGGAACATGGGTTCAATCCCTGGTCAAGGAACTAAGATCCCACATGCAGCAGGGCAACTAAGCCCAGGTGCTGCAACTAGAGAACTCATGCACTCTGGAGCCCATGTGTCGCAACTAAGACTCAACGCAGCCAAAAATAAATAAATACTTTTTTTTTTAATTAATTAATTTATTAATTTATTTATTTTTGGCTGCGTTGTGTCTTCGTTTCTGTGCGAGGGCTTTCTCTAGTTGCGGCGAGCGGGGGCCACTCTTCATCGCGGTGCGTGGGCCTCTCACTATCGCGGCCTCTCTTGTTGCGGAGCACAGGCTCCAGACGCGCAGGCTCAGTAGGTGTGGCTCACGGGCTCAGTTGCTCCGCGGCATGTGGGATCCTCCCAGACCAGGGCTCGAACCCGTGTCCCCCGCATTGGCAGGCAGATTCTCAACCACTGCGCCACCAGGGAAGCCCCAATACTTTTTTTTAAAAGAAAAAAGAACAAAAAAAAACACTACTCTCTCCAATCATAGCATTTATTTTCCTACGTAGAAACTGTTTGATGGTTGTTCTCCCTAGTCAATTATATCTAGTTTTCTTCATTTATTTTTGTATACCAGTTACTTACTGTGATGTCAAACACATGGTAGACACTCAAAACTATTCATTTATATCAGGAAACCCTGAATAAAATTGAGTTCTAAGGTTTTATAAATGAACATAGAAAAATAGTTATTAATTGTTTATCTGGAAAAACAATGATTAGCCATGTTAATTTTTTCCTACACAAATAAATTCTAATTATATTCTGAAATCGTATTTTAATGTTTGCATATTTCTAGACACACTTGGGTTTTCTGTAACCTCTGAAATGTATTCACATTATTCCTTTCATTTATTCATTCGTTTATTCAGTCAATCGTTTATTTAGAAAATAGTGTGGGATTAATATGTGCTACCCTCAGATTTCTGCATCATTAATACAGCTGTGAATAAAAACTGAAAACTTCACTGTAGTCATATTCTAGTGGATGCAACTTCTATTTTAGTGAATAGACAGAAACAAATATATAGACATTAAACAGTATAATAGAGAGCTGATTAAATCTATGAAGAAAATAAAGTAGGTTAAGCAAGACAAGTATTTTTTAGTAAGTGTTTATTATTTTATATAAGGATATTAGTAAAACGCTACCTGATGCGGTAATATTTGAGCAGACAGACACTAGGCAAAAATGGGAGAAAAAAAGTGCTCAAAAATCCCAGAGGAATATTTCCCAGGCAGAGAGAAAAAAACACAAAGTCATCAAGACAGGAATTTGCTTGGCATGATCTTTGGAACAAGAAATCCGATGTGTCAAAGTGAAATTGAGAAAGAGGGAAAGAGGTAAGAGATAACGTTATAGGCATAGCGTGGCTCAGGTAATGGTCCTACAAGAGGACCATTATATGGAATTTAGATTTTAGTCTGAGCAGGATTGGGAAACACTGGAGAATTTTGAGCAATATGATGTGAAATATTTTAAAAGGATCAAATTTGGTGTCATAGACAAGGATGGCTGCAGTGGAGGTGGTGAGAAGTGGTCAGACAAGGTATACATTTCAGTGGAACAATCAATATTATTGATGTGTTGGTATGAAATATGATGAAGAAGGCTCAAGGATGATTCCCCAGATTCAGTCTGGGCAAGCAGAAGAAAAAGGGTCTATTTTCATTAGATTGGAGTACTGTAGAAGGTGTTGGTTTAATGGGAAATTACCATGAGTTTCATTTCTTACACATTAAGTTTGAAGTAGTTTTTAGGCATCTAAGTACAACAACTTAGGACATACTTTTATGGAGTTAAGGAGTAGACTCTGGGCTGGGGATATGAATTTGCAGCTCATCAATGTATATAGAACATTTTAAAAGTTTAGAGACTGAATAAGATTATCTAGATGAAGACCAGTTTGTCAAATGCCACTGATGGTTGAGAAAGACGTTTTCAAACTGTCCATTGGATTTGGCATCCAGGGTCTATTTGTGATTCCAAGAAGAGCTATGTCAATGGAGTCATGGGAAATGAATCATAACTGAAGTGTTTTTGAAGGAGGAAGGGAGGACTAGACCAGAGAATTTAAAAATTCAAATTTAAATAATTTCCTCTAAGTGACAAGCCAACAAAGTTTATGCTAATTGGAAGGGGTTCAGAGTCAAAGGAGAGTCTTGAAGTTGGGAGATATTAAAGCCAGGTATATGTTAATGAAAATGATTTAACAGAAAGAAAACATGCTGGTAGAGGAAGTAGAAAGCAGGGATAATTTCTGAAGTGATGGTAAAGAAGGGAAGGGATAAAAATCACAAGTGGATATTTTTGCCTTAGGAAAGAATCAAAACAGTGATCCATTGTGATAGGAAGAAGACAAAGAACAGATTCAGATAGATTTGATAGATTTGGTGGTAGATGCAGGTAGAAATTTTCTTCTCAATTCTTCCATTTTCTCAGTGGAAAAGAGCTAAACTTATCTTAGAACAAGGCAAGAAAAGGAAGTCTTAAATGAAAGGAAAGGAAGTCCTTTCCTTTCTTCTTAAAGGAGAGAGGAGAAGGTGTGACATAGGTATCTAAGAGAGTACATCTCTGCTATCAATTGTACTTAAATTAATTCTATCCAGAATAAGAGCACTTACTCCCTTTTACCCTTTTAAGACTGTAACTCCCAGTAGAGTAGAACTGACCCCAGGTAGAATTGACTACTCTTTCTTCTGGGTTACTACTTGACTCTGAATTTTGTTCTCCTTCTGTAACACTCTCTGGCATTTTAGTTTTATCATGGTCTCACTCTGATAGACTAAGTGGCTCAAAGGTAAGAACTCTTATCTTACAGTTCAAGGTATGCCCAGTGCTTTTCACATACTATTCTCTTACTATATGTTTCATTGAAGGAACAAATGATACTTTATACAATGATGAAGTCTTAATTAAGAGATACAATTTGAAGCCCTCATCATAAGCTTAAATATCAGACAACTCCCACAGCATGATAAATAAGGAATATTCCAAATTGCACTACTTACAGTCTCAGAAATCTAGGGTTTCAGCAGAAGTGCCTTCAGTAATCTACTTGGAGTACTTAAAATGTCTTTGGTGCTTCTGAAGCCTAAATCTTCACTAGTAAAGCAAATCAATCCAATGACATTGTCTTGGGTGAGGGACTTTATTTTGGCCTATACTTGAATCTGTAAGTATATAGGAGTATTCCATTCAGATACCACTATTTGTTTTGTGTCTATTAGATTATAATTTTTACTTGAAATTTAAATACGTTCCTAAATAGTAGTTTAAAGATCAGCACTAATTTAAAAATAGAGGAGATATTACTCATTTGCGTAACAGTCATATTTGAGAGTGGATTTTAGGGTATGATTGCATTAAATTGGGTTGGGATGAACACAATTTTAATAACTGTTCTACACTGTCAGCCAAAATTACTTTAAAAAATTACTTCTAGCCAGATCTGCTTCCATATATAAAACTCTTTATCACAAAATACTCTTAGCTGTAAACCTACAGTCCACATGCCTTCTTGAATCACTCCCTGGCTGACTCAAAGGCAAGTTAAACTCAACAAGATCAAAATGAAGTCATGATCTTTCTATGCTCAAAAATGATTATCTTCCAGCATTCCCTATCTTAGTAAATGACAGCTGATTCCACCCAGTAATACAAGCCAGAAACCACAATATAATACTCTCCTGCAGTCTTCCTTATCTAATCCATCATCACATTTCTGTCAATTTTTCTTCTCCTATACACTGTTTAAATGTGTCTACTTCTTCCCACATGCAAAACTACCTTGTTTCTCCAAGATACTGCCAGATCATTCCAGGATTTCAGCAACAGCCTTTTAATTTGCCTCCAAGTATCATAGCCTCTTTCAAACCATTTTATTTATTCTGTATTCAGGAACAGTTTTACAACGTTTGAATCTTATCTATGTCCCTCCATATCCTTAAAATTAAAACTAAAAACAAAAATCAGTGCATTCCCATTGTTCTCAAACTCTTGAACATGACAGAGAAGGTCTGGCTCCTATTGCCTCTCCAGTTTTGCCTCAGATACACCCCCCCTTCTCTCTGAATACCAGCCATTTTGTCCTTTTTTACATTTCTGCAAATGTGACATGCTTCTGTTCAAAGACACTTTCAGTTGTTGTCTCCATTGCCTGGGACACTGTTAACTTTGCCTCACACATCATTCCACTTTGCGAAATTGTACTCTTCCTTCCAATTTAACTTAAAAATCACATCTCCAGAGAAGATTTCTCTGGTCTATCTGAAACAATCAACTCCTCCTCTTACACCATTTCAAAGTTATTTATTTATTTTATATTTATTCAATGTTACAACATGTACTGTTTCATCAGAGCCATGGTATTTTACATGTATTTGTATATTCTGTGATTATTTGCTTGATTACTGTCTATCCCATTAGATAGAGACTCCACAAGGTTCAGCAGAGCCTGTGTGCTTTGCTCACAATTACTTCACTAATGTCCACTTCAAAATGAGCTCATAGAATGTCCTTATTAAATATTGCTGAGAGGATAGCTAAATAAAAATACACAGACACACTTATGTAGAGAAATAGTGCTCCATAGAATATATAATAACTTCCCAAAGACAGAGCCATTATAGACTTATTAGAAACATTCTGGTTTTAAACTAACAAAAACATGCTTTTTTTCTTCTTCTTCTTTTTCTTTACAGAAGCAAGGTGCCAGAAGCAATTCTGAAATCAATTGTTAAGAATTGCACAAGCTAAAAGAGGATTCTGCAAACTTTTTGTTTGTTTGTTTGAACAGATGGCAGGTGCTCATGCAAGAAAATACATGCTATATAAAAAATAAATAAATAAAGCAAATTAAAATCAAATAACAAAATATATTGAGGTTAATGATATATCTATCTATAGAGGAAACACTTATTCCAATGATTGTTCATAAATCATTACTCAATTTTCAAATTTTCTTGGTATAATTTGAAGCAAGTTTCTTTTACAATTGAGGACAACCTAATGACTTTCTTATACATAATTATTCTGTTGTGTTTTACAAGAAATAACATATATAGTGTAATATTTAAAACTCAATTTAATACACATTAAAAATTATTAAAGTAAGTATCACAGTTCTAATCAATATGAATTTTAAACAATATTAATGGGAAAGTTTCATAAAGGAAGTATTTTATACTTTTATACTTTATACTCAAGCCTTTTTTAAAAAAATAATACATGTTGTGTAAAATATACTTCATTCCTAATTATATGGATGACTCCTTCAATTTATATTCTGTATTTGTTACAGTTTAAGTACAATAGTCCCTGAAAAGGAATAGGGAGAGCTGTATTTCCCTGGAGGCTCTGCCAGTCATTAGCTACTTGGCCTTGGGAAATGCACACTGGCATCCTGGATCTTGTTTCCTCATAACTCAAATGAATGTGCTACTCTTGATTATTTCTAAGGGAACATTCAAAGCCATGATTCTGCAGTTTGATTTTCTAATTCAAATAGAATACAGCATTAATGTAGTCATAGATTTTTATCCCTGGAGTTTCTTTAATGGGGGAAATTAAAATAGCTTAAAGAAAATCACAAAAGTATAAGTAAAAAGGGTAAGTAGACCTGGGGATTATTTCCCAATTTGGATTTTGTTGCTGAGAGATTGTTTCCATGGTACACATTCTGTCAAAATCCCTCAGAAAAGATGTCTATATTACCATTATTTGCTCTGACAATATCAGCTGTTAACAGTCTTATACTTCCTTTTCAAAACAGAGATTGAAGCAAGGACAAAGAATGAAATGGTGTAAACTCATTATTGGGCCAAAATTTAATTCAAATGCATTATCATTTAAAAACTATAATCTTGTGCTCTCTCGAGATACTCACTCAGGGATACTGCATCATTATCTTTCCTTAGAGACCATTAAAAAAATTCTCTGCAGGGACGTGAAGGCCAACAAAAATCACCATCTCATCTATTTAAAACTAGAACATATTTCATCTTTCTACATATTAGATTTATTTAGAAATTAAATAAATTTTTAATTTGAAAAGTTAATTTTATATAGCAAATCAGAAATAAATTACATGCTTATATGTATGTATTATATGATATGTATGTACGTACATATGTATGTATATATGCGTTTACATACACACATTACAAAGTCAGAGCATGTATGTTTAATAAAATTGCCCTCTGACATACTTTTTCTAGCTAATAATGAATCACAGATACCCATCAAGTAAATTAAGATCTAACTTACTCTTTTAAACAGCTAATTATTCTTCATATGGAGTTTTTTTTTTTTTTTTAATTACATGCTTGGAACAAGTAACATTAGGTAACATATTACTCAACATATTTTTGTATACTACATGTATCAGATTGTTGAGTTCTGCTGATCCACCATTTTGTTAAAATTAATCATGTAATGAACTTTGTCTTGCCTTGACTGTTAATTACTTTTTTCTGAATTTGTGTTTTTCTCATATATTGTACCATTTTATACCTCGGGTATATAGCGGAATAAAGAATCTGAAACAGAGCAAGCAGTTTGCTTTAGTATAATATTTACATTTTATACAATAACATATCAAATTGTACATTGTGTATATTAATATTGTTAATTCTCTTCTTTATGTGAGATATCTGAGACCTCACAGTTAATTTATTTTGATTCAGAAGTATTTTTCAATGATAAAATTAGTATGTAATTTTAATGCATTTAATTTAATCTAAAATAAAATATTTTATTTAATGTTCTACTCCAGATTCTTTAAATTTAGTCATTCAACCATATACTACGTAGCAACTGGGAAATATTGAGTTTTTTTTAAATAAATAAATACACACCTTAAGTACATGCATTTCTTTCCATTTGAACTTAGACTGAAATTACCTCTTTTAGGAACTATTGTGAATGTTTTTTGGTTTGTTCTTGATCTGTTAATTTTTTCTCTTAATCTGTGGTTTTCATAGCTCATCACTTGTACTTAGTGCTTGTATATCCTTCTGTCTCGTCTAATTTATGCCTTATCCATCCTGACCCTTGTTCTGACTTATGTTTACTTTGGCTTACCCCTGCATTCATAGCTTTACTTGATCCATGATTTTGACATTCCTCTAAGGTCTTGAGTGGGAATTTCTCTGTTCAAGGTTTTGGACAAACATAAAGGCGCTGGCTATTGAAAACCCTAGGTTTCACATGAAGGGAACTGATGTGACAATTTGCCATGGTTCTTGTAAGAACTGGCCATAAGAAATGGAGACCTGGCTGTTCTCCATTCTCACTCCCGGCATCTAATACAAATGGTCTATGATTTGTGGCTTAGCTCAAAATTCAGTTGATATAACTGTACTTCTAGAAGGTTTAAAATATTCCATTCTGGTACTCTTTTCATAACCAGAGAGTGGCAGATAGGATAGCAAATTTCAATAATGTTTCTCAAGTTCCTCTACAAATATATCAGTACAAAAATACAGAACTCTTGGTTTGTGAATGATAAAGAGTAGACAAATTTTCTTATATCTGTTTTATCAAACAAGGAGATTTATACTCTTGTAATGAGTAAAAATCCTATTCTTAGAGGATTACAATATACTAGTCCCTAACAAGTGGTTACTTGCCTCAGGGCAGTAACCCTGAGTTTCCATAGGCCCCTGGGGGAAGGGCATTGGTTCTTAATTACATTTCACCAATTAAGTGTTTGCCTGCAATTTTGAGACAATCCACAGAAAGAATTGCAGATCTTTTCAGGCTTCAGATGCAAATTCTGAATTTTTATCTCTAATTAAGATACTTTTACTAACTGATAAAATTATAATGAACTAAAAGATCAAGAACACCTTTTTTCCTTCCACTTCTCATGCAGCAGGAGTGTGAAAAGTGACAACTCTCTTGTAAAGAACAGTGATATTGTTTCCTTCTTCTCACTCTTTCTGCCTTTCTATACCTCGTATGGCTGAGAAAGTGGGCTACAGAATTAACCTTTTTCCTGCTGGATCAGACTTCCAGCCAGCAATGTGTGTCTTCTGTCTCTTTTTGTAATGATTATTTCTTCAGTCTCTTATCTTTGCAGGTGGTAGTATGATGCTGTTATGGGTTGAACTCTGCCCCCGCCCCTCCCGGCAAAGTCCTAAACCTTAGAAACTCAGAGTGTGGCCTTATTTAAAGATGGGGTCTTTACAAAAGAAATCAAGTTAAAATGAGTTCATTAGGGTGAGCCCTAATCCAACCTGACTGGTGTCCTTATAAAAAGCAGGAATTTGGACACAGAAGCAGACAAGCATAAAGGAAGATGATGTGAAGAAACAGAACAAAGATGGTCATCTACAAGTCAGGGAGGGAGGCCTGGAACAGACTGTTCCCTCTGTAAGAACAAATAAAAATTAAAAATAAGATTTTAATTCTGCCTCATAAATAAGGATACTTTTCCTCCACCTCCCTTTTCTCAGATCATTTACTTTAGAAAACTTGCAAGTATGAGTTCTTTCTCTGCCTCTTTGAAATGTATGTAAATATTTTTAGAAACTAAATGAGCTTTTTGTCAGCTCTATGACCCAGGAATGTCTTTTTTAAGGAGCTGGGAGCCATCTCTTTGAAATCTAATCATCTAAAAAGACAGCACTCCAACCTCCCAGTTTTTGTGGAAGGGTAGGAGCTTAACCTCTATGGGTAACTTTTCTGAATTGCAAAACTGTCTGTTACAAAAAAGATGAGAAGTTTGCTTTTTCTCTTCATAAAGCCAATTAGGTAACAGAGGTGGTCACCCTACTTACCAGATGAGTCTAGAATAAGCTATGTGGGAAAAACGGTGCTGTCAAGTACTCTTACCTCAGGACTTATTATTGTTCATCTTGAGAACATGTAGGTAATGGGTTGTATCTGTTTGATTATATAAAAGGATGAGAGTTTTTTCTGTCTTTGCAACCTCTTAGGGGATTGCCTGTTAGAGCATCCCGTTCTGCTTTAATGCTTATTCAATAATAAAAGTATTTTCTTTGTCTACTTACCTTTATGGGGCTATTTTCTTGGATAGGAGAGGATTTAGTTTTTAATTATATTTCCCCAGTACTTCACATCCCTCGAAAGGAACCAACATTGCCAACACCTTGATTTTGTACTTCTAGCCTCTACCATCTTGAAACAGTAAATACCTGTTACTTAAGCCACCCAGTTAGTGGTACTTTGTTATGGCAGCCTTAGCAAACTAATTAAATGTTAAGACTACGGTTTGAGTTTAAGGCCTAGGAACATTTTAAGACATTAACCCAGTTTGTTAGACTTCTATTCATTGGTCTATGTTATGCTAAGTACACACTTCCCTTTAAGATTTCATGGGAATGCAGAAGGCTGACAATGAGAAATCTGGTATTCTTGGGCTTTAACAACATAACACTTTCCTAACATACATTCTACCATTATCTGACACAAATGTGATACCATTACATTTTTCACCTACTGTATTAGAGATTAATATCTCAGAAACATATCATTGACTTCTGTAAAGGAATTCCCTACTTAAATCTTCACATGTCTATATGCCTGCATGATTCTTAAACCATTCCAGAACTTGTTAAGAATACCCATCCAGCTGAGCCCCAGTTTAATACCCACCCAAATAATGTCGTGATGAAAAATGATCAGTCAAAAGAGAAATGTTTGGATTTTTTTTTAGTAACCAATCAAAAAATGTCGTGAGAAGCCTATCATATTTTAAAGTAACTGTTTGTTTTGGTCCTATATCAGGCACCTACACTGCAGAGTGAATCGCTGAACTCTCTCCAGAGTGCTATGACTCTCTCTTTCCTCGCAAATTAATAAATTCAGACTTAATACAAACTATTTTGTTGTGGTGGTTGTTTGTGTTAGTCTTCAATGCCTCTGTTTATGAAGATAAATAGGTAGAGATAGCTTGTTTATCTTTTTATCCATGATGGGGAAGACCACAATAAAAAAAAAATAAGTAAGTTTTGGCTAAGGCTTTAACACAAGTTTTCACTGTTAAATGAGTTTTTACTCAAGTGCTAATATGGAGAGGAATCCAAGCAATTCTCCATCTGCCCCAGCTCTCTAGGCCCATGGAAGGATGTATCATGGATAAGGGATGGGGGAACATGTATGGAAATCAGCTTGGATATTTCCTCAGAACAAATAATTGGTCCTACTGGTTCCCAGGATGAGCTGACAAGGGGCATGAACCACTCTTTCAGCTCCTGCTCAGACTTGGGGAAAGTTAAAATTCAGAAACTTGTAGAAAGGATAAAAAGCCTGACTAATGTTTGTTCAAGACAAAGCAGAGTGTATGAAATGGGCAACTGAGAACATTCGGTCAGTGGGGGATGAAAACCTTCTCTACTCCAGGAAATGTGGTTCCTCTGTTCAAAAGTAGACCATGGGGCTTCCCTGGTGGCGCAGTGGTTAAGAATCCGCCTGCCAATGCAGGGGACACGGTTTCGAGCCCTGGTCTGGGAGGATCCCACATGCCGCGGAGCAGCTGGGCCCGTGAGCCACAATTACTGAGCCTGCGCATCTGGAGCCTGTGCTCCGCAACAAGAGGCCGCGATAGTGAGAGGCCCGCGCACTGCGATGAAGAGTGGCCCCCACTTGCCACACCTGGAGAAAGCCCTCGCACAGAAACGAAGACCCAACACAGCCATAAATAAATAAATAAAAATTTAAAAGAGATAAGCAAAACATTCTCTCTATAAATTAAAAAAAAAAAAAAAAAAACTAGACCATGATGAACGGGGGTTGCTTGGCAGTTTTGTGGACCAAACCCAATTTTACTAACACCATCTCTTCCGGTAATCCAACTCTTTCCCTACAGGGGAAGCACTCCCTTTTAGACATCGTCAGGGAGAAAGCCCATTAACAATTTCTAGGAACTAAAAATAGAAGCTGTGTAATAAAATAAAGTCTAACCTTTTTTTTTTCCTTTGTGCTTGCTCATAAGGTGACGCTCGCAGACGCCTTGCAACTGGCACCTCAGGCCGGAGTTCCTAGCGCCAAATGCTGGTGCGCGACACCGCCGCTCTAGAACTCTCAACTCAAGATGGCGGCGGCGGGCCGTGTGCAGAGACGCCGCGCAAGCGCCCTGCAAGGCACTGCGAGCTGGAGCCTGAGCAGCACAGCTGCGCCTGCCTGTAGAGAACTCCGCCCACTTCCCTCCGCATTGATGGAGCCCTAGAAAGCCGTCCCCCTCACAGCCTGTTCAGAGAGCATGGACTCCAGGCTGAGCTCACCCCTCTCCATTCTCTGATCAAAGACTAAAGCTTTCCTTAGCTTCTGAACCGAACTTGGTCATGTTCTATTGGTGCAAGCTACACTGGGCAGGAGGACGCTTGTTGGGATCAACTTGGGAGGGTTGTAAGAACTTCACTATATCACTTTTTTGGGGAATCACAACATCCTCTACACTTGGAAACCGGCAAAGCTGTGAAGTCTCAAAACAAATCTTCAGGGAAACACTGTTTTTTGTTTTTGTTTTTTAAACTTAGTGTATAGGAGCCTTTAATCTCTGTTAAAAAAAAAAAAAAAAGAACGAACAAGCAAATGTACCTTTAATATTAAATAATTATTCAAATATACTATTCTTTAATGATGCTTTATTTTCCATGTATCTTGAAGTTATTTAAAAACAGTGCATTTTATAAATTGAAGCAACATAAGAAAACAAATTACAGAACACTTTAAAAAAATACTCTTATCTCTTATCAATAAATGTCAATTTGTAAACATGAAGTTTTATTTTTTTTTCTGAAACAGTGGGGGGTAAAGATGATAAAGGTGATAGAACTATGTAAGAAATACATTAATGATGCAATAGGAAAATAAAGTAATTTTACTAAAACAAAGGACAGATCTTACCAATGTCAGAATTTTCTCAGCAATGTTTATGCTTTATAAGTATATATTTATAATCATATAACTATTATGAATAATCCTTCAGGGTAGAAAACATTAATTTAACTCTGAAAATGGTTTAGCCACTGACTACTGATTTCTGTTGAAATGACTGAATCTATGAAATCATAATTTTCCTTTTTTTTTTTTTTGCAGATTTCCTGTTCTCAAAGCTCTCATTATTACCCTCTAGATCCATTTTTCTCATAGATAGACCATGTGCTTTGCTTCTTATATTCCCAGAAACATTGGGCTTAATTGCAGGTGTTGTGGGAATACATTTATGAAATTTAGAGAAAGGCCATAAGGGAAATGACTCACTTGGTAGAAATCCATGTCAATAGTGTATCTGGAATGATCCACATTACTAGCTTGGAGTACAAACACAATTACCTCACTTTTATTTACTCAGTTTATTACATGAGCACCCAACTGCCCTCAGTGATGGGAAGTCCCCTTATTCCCCAAAGCCTCCCCCAACCACCCTACTCTGGCAGGAACACTAGGGACTCAGTTCAAAGAAGATAGGTCTTGCTGCAAGAAGCCAGAAAGAGAGAGAAAACTAGGAAGTGTGACTAGTCCACTAATGCCGTGGCTCGGGTCTCTGCCACGTGAGGTTACAGGTGGTCCTGCACATTCTGATGGCAGGAAATTTGTTCATGTTTACTACAATACTACTATTGATTCAGCTCTTTTCTTCCCATCACCCCAGCAGCATCCCCCTGAGCTCTGAGGACGCTTCTCTTTTAGATCACGCTCACATGCTCAGCCTTGTCCCCCTAATGCTTAGCACAGTGCCAGGTGGACCACACTGGAGAAGAACCCAGCCCCAGTCTCCTGAGGTGCTGGAATAAGTCTTCCCCATGGAGCCTGGTTCGCTCCGCCTGCATGGGATCACCTTGGCACATCCCAACAAGGGATCTCCCCATTGCACATAAAGGGGAAAGGCAAATGTTGTTAAGCAATAAACATATACCCATTTTACATACCTACACCTACACCTACACACAAACTTTCAGAGTCAAGGATTTCCTGTTTGCCTTAAATTTTCATGACTTAGAGGGTCTTTATATCTTTCTCTACAATGAAGCAATATCCTCCAAGGGACTGTTCTTGGCTATACAGTAGAAGTGGCACCTCATTCCAATACTAATTTTTCATAAAGAAAAGTCTGCTTCAAGACTGTGGCTACTGAGTGAGGTCAAGTAATCATTATTTAGGGCTTGAATGCTCATAGGAGGAGAGTTAATCAGCCATTTGCATCTCCCCCAGCATCTGGTAATTTTACCCATCATTAGAATTTTTTTCTATTTGTAACACATGTAACTGCAAATGATTAATATCCAAAATATATAAAGTTCACCAATGATCAAGGAAGAAACAGCGTAGTAGAAGAGTGGCACTTCACACAAAGGAAATCTAAATGGCTGGTAAGTCTTATTAGTAACCTTGGAAATTCACATGAAAATAATGAGATCCATTTCACACCCACCAAAGGGGTAAAAAATAGCAACTGGACAAAACCTAGCGCTGATGGGATGTGGAGGAATGGAGATGGTGGTGGGAGAGCAAGTTGCCTCAACTCCTTAGAAAGACAGTGACATTCACTGGCCACCGTGCTGTTCAAATAGCCCCATGTGTTGGCGGGCCTGTGAGTAGTGGTGCATTCATCCAACGGGCTTCTGCAGCAGGGGATGAACAAGGCCTTTCCAGGACTGGCCAGTGAGAGCAGCCCATTGCCCTGAAGGAGGCCCCATGCCACCAACACCAGTGAATCTCAAAAGCCTGCGCAGCCCCCAGGCATTGGGGGTGTGAGCTGGGGGAGAAGCTAGTGCTTCCCCAACTGTAACGGGTATGGTCAGCAGCCTCATGTTGGCCCCAGTGAGCTTGCCCATTGGCAGTCGTGGTCCTGGTCATCCCTCCCAGTCTGAGTGAGGCCAACCAGTGATATGACACAGGTGACTTTGTAGGCACTGGAATTTCCTCTTGGCTCTCTTGGATCACTTGCTGTGGGGCCCCAGCTGCCATGCTGTAAGGACACTTCAGCTGTCCCGTGAGGTGGAGAGGCCCCATGATGAGAAGCTGTCACCCCCCAGCCACACCAGCATTAACTGGCCAGGCAGTGAGCGGCCCTCCCGCCCCTGGCAAGCCTTGGCCAGATCTTACTGCAGCTTTAGGAAGGACTGAGCCAGAGCCATCCAGTAAAGCTGCTCCCTGACCCTCAGAAATGGTGTGAGATCATAAACGTTTACTGTTTTTAGCATCTATGTTTTGGAGTGATTTGTTATGTAGCTATAGATAATCGAGAAACCTTGTAAAATGCAGTTTCTTTAACAATCCGCTGCTGAAAGCGTAGGATTCGGCACTTTAACAAGATCCAGGTGATGCCAGCGGGCCGTCAGGTGGTCCGTGATGAGAAGGCGGATTAGGGCTCCACCCCCGCTACAGTGAGAGGCACTAACACAAAACGGTGCCCACGTCCGCAGGTTCCGCACTGCAGAGGGGTCAGAGCAGCCAGGCTGTGAGGACGGCGAGGACAGCCCAGCGCAGTAGCGGCGGCCCACCTCGAGCAGCAGGCCTGACGGGGGAAGGATTCATGGTGGACTCCAGAAGGTTCTGTGAGCCTGGAGCCTCCTGGTGAGTTCTGGTTCCGTTTAATTCCGAGTCTGCTCAGTGGGCTCTGGAAGCTTCTGTGAGTTCTGGTTCTGTTTAATTCCGAGTTTGTTCAGTGGGCTCTGGAAAGTTCTGTGAGTTCTGGTTCTGTTTAATTCCGAGTTTGCTCAGTGGGCTCTGGAAGCTTCTGTGAGTTCTGGTTCTGTTTAATTCCGAGTTTGCTCAGTGGGCTCTGGAAAGTTTTGTGAGTTCTGGTTCCGTTTAATTCCAAGTTTGCTCTGTGGACTCTGGAAAGTTCTGTGAGTTCTGGTTCCGTTTAATTTCAAGTTTGCTCTGTGGACTCTGGAAGGTTCTGTGAGTTCTGGTTCTGTTTACCTCAGAGTTTGCTCCGTGGACTCCTGAAAACATAAAGTTTTCAATGATATATTCTTTTGGGGTATAACGATGTGAGACTTATATGTGCTTTTAAAAGGCCCATTTTAAATTATTCAGTATGACTGTAGTTATGTTTGAAACAAGAGATAACAGTATTTAGTATATGTGTAACATAAAGAACAATAAAGTACAATCCAAAAATTCACTAATGCCGAACGCCACAATAAGCCATATAGATAGAAGTATCTATGCAATCTATTTTCGGATTAAAAAGTTTCAATTTATTATGAGGCCCCAGTATACATAAGGCATGAATATTTGGTAAGTCGCTTAACTATGATATCTTTTTGTTTCATACTTTTATTTAAAGGAAACATAGTTGAAAATGTACAGGTGACACGGTAAGCAAGGAAATACCTTTAATTCTTAAATTTGTATGAATAATGTTATAATCATCTTCCCTGTGACTTATTTTTACCACTGATTGGAATGGTTGTGACATTGCTTTTAACTTAATAGTTCTTCAATTTGTTGAAAACATTTCTGTTTAGAAATATTATTGAATAAACTAGCACAAATATAAAAAGACTACTCATTAGTAATTGATAAATTAATCACCTAATTATTTTTTAAATAGAAATTGTAGTATCCTGAAATCCTCTAGCATTGATTTGCACTAGGTGTAAGAATCAGATTTGAGGCTCATGCTGGTCTAAGTCCTAAGAAAGGAGTTACATTTTAAAAATATGGGCTTTGGGCCTTGTCATGTTGCCATATTATACACAACTAAAAACTTCTGATAAAATATTGATATTTTCAAAACCCATTGTCACCTGCAAACATCTCAGCTTGAATTAATTTCTTAGATTAAGAATCCTGTGTCTAAGCAGAATACTACAGGGACGAGTGATGACAGAGATGAAAGCAATAGTATGATCACTGGGGAAGGTATTGAGCTATGATTCAGGGGTGACCCAATGATATGACATCAGGCGAACTATTTTTTCTTTTAATAGCTCAGCCTCCTATTTATAAAGAAGGGTTAATACTTGCACTCATTACATTTGTAAGATGTAGATAATTTCTTTTCAAAATAAAGTATTATTAACCTATCACCCTGACCTCCACAGATGAGATAATTAACCATGAGAAACTCAAAACTAATAATTATACTTGCAAATAAAAGAAAGAAGTATTATGAAAGTTAGCTGGTTCTGGTCCACAGTACATAGTTAGAAACCCATGAGGCCAAATGTGTTTCAAATTAAGAAATTTTGGATTTCAAAAATCTAATTTGATGTATTTGCTGTATATTGATTATCCTATCCCCCAACCAAACATATGTATACAATGAAACATGAATATTCATTAAAAGGGATAAATTAAGACTATAAATACCTCATACCAGTTCACGACAGTTTGGGTTTTTTGTGAGTTTTTTTTGGATCAGAAGATAATCTGGTTTTCAGAAAATTTCTATTTCACAAATTAAGTAAGTTAGAATTTTCTTTCATGTAGTCAACATGAACATATTACAGAGTAAAATATAAACTTTGCCTTAAATTTGAAAAGTAAAGTCAGGAATTTCCAGGAAATTCTGTACTTTTGGAGAAAAAAATGAATTTCTAGAGATTCCTGTTTGCTCTCTGTCACTTAGATATCATTGTAATCAACCAGTTTAATAAGCAGTATTTCAGTGTTCAGTGTAAAGATCAAAAGGTGTAAGAGATAGGAAGTACTAAGAACATACACCAGTCAATGTAAGTAACTAAATAGCTGCATGAATAAATGTGTTGTAGTATGATACTGTTTGATGGAGAGGGGAAGGGCAGGGAAGCCCAGAATCAGAAATAAGCTGGGTGATGTGGGGATGGGGGTGGGATCAGACATAAGAGAGCTCACTAAGGGAAGAGGAGGTTGTTATAAAAAGGGGAAAATGAAAAGGAAATGTGCTACCAAAGGACATAATACAAACTAATGGCAATTTGTAATATATGAAATAACTTTCAACTGTTTTTATAGGAAGATAAAATTAAAAGTACCTTAAATGACATATTAAGCAAATTCAGATCACTTTAAGCTTTAACATTCTCATTGATAGATAATAAATTATGTGTAATGATTTAGAAAACTAAATACCAGAATCCCAGGTAATTTATGGAAGTAAATATTTTACACTTTGTTTCAAATCTATTTTAGGGATTAAATATTATGGAATAAAATAAAGATCTTCATTACTGTGGGACTATCTTTTTTTTTTAAAATAAGTTTATTTAACTTATTTTTGGCTGCATTGGATCTTTGTTGCTGCGGGTTTTCTCTAGTTGAGGTGAGTGGGGGCTACCCTTTGTTGCAGTGCACGGGCTTCTCACTGCGGTGGCTTCTCTTGTTGCGGAGCACAGGCTCTAGGCGCGTGGGCTTCGGTAGTTGTGGTTAGCGGGCTCTAGAGCTCAGGCTCAGTAGTTGTGGCGCAGAGGCTTGGTTGCTCCGCGGCATGTGGGATCTTCCCGGACCAGGGCTCGAACCCGTGTCCCTTGCATTGGCAGGTGGATTCTTAACCACTGCGCCACCAGGGAAGCCCCGGAATATCTTTTTATTCATCTTTCTACCTACATGTGTATATAGATAGATATATAGTTATATATTCTACATACTAAAATAAATTTGGAGAAAACCAAAATATTTATTTCGAATAAAATATTGAAATGGATCACTATTTGGAGATATTTTCCTAAACATACAGTTATGACCTGATAATCTAGAAGACAAAGCATTTATTTAAACTTTAAATTTTAGTGTCATTGAAAGGCACATTCTCTTGATTTATGAAATGGAATTTGACTTTAGCCTATATATCACATACATCACATACATCACTTCCTGTGGGTTATGGGAAGTTGACTGCAAGTATTCATCATTATTCAAAGTGACTAAAATGTAATAACACTGACAAATGTAAATTACACAGCAAGACTTATGTCCACCTTGTAGTATTGCCCATTTTTTTTATAATCCCACATAAGAAAAATTTAGCATCCTTTTGTTATCTTTTCTTTTGTATTTGTTTGTTTCTTGTGTTTATAATTTGCTTACATTGTTTTGTTTACCACAAATGCCATTTTGCCGGTTAATAACTTCATGCTAATTAACCACCTGAAACTTTTAATTGGTTTCCAATATTTAAGTCAATAAACACTCTAAATATGACTATATGCACCAAAGACAACTCAAAATTGAGTTAAAAAAATAGTAGGTTGGTAGCCTTAGTAGGTTAGTATAAAATTCCAAGGGATCTACTTCTAAGAAGATGATGATTAAGTATAATTTTATTTTTTTCATTTTTTGACTTTTTTCAAAATAAAAAGTAAGATTTTCTGAATATTGTTTACTATATATTGACTGATGTGCTTTTATGAAAGATAATGCATTTCAGGAAATGACTAATTCAATGATTTACATAAAAGAGAATTTTATATTTCAAATCTTTCTTGAAAGTTTACAATTCTGTTCTGTTAAGCAAGCACATTTTTATGTAACAAACTAAACTTTAAGCCATCGTCTAGGTTATTATGAACTACAAATTATTGAGTTCTTGTTAATAAGAAATTTTTAAGGAGAAGAAATGAACTGGATGTGTGGGATGAAGGATGGAGTAACAAAATATCCAGAAGATTTTCTAAGGGTTAGTAACTGTGCTGTAAGTGTCCACCTAGGTTATTTCATTTTAGTCCTCAAATATCAGTATCATTAACTTCATCACATGTGAGGAGACTAGAACTCAAAAGAGTGACATTACTTGTTCAACATCAAAGAGCTAATAAGTAGCGTAGACAAAACTGAGTAGATTCACAAATCCCTACATTTTTAATTATATTGTTTTCTAACACACTGATAATTTTTCCTTTTGAAAGTAATTGATAAATTGTCATGAAATTGCCAATGCTATTTTCTTATTGTTATTTTTTACAGAATTATTCTTTCATATCCTTTAATATGCTTACAACTGATTTCCAGCTATATATAAAATATACAGTTATAAATATATTCTCTCTATAAAATCAAATCTCAATTACTAGTACCAGCCAAATCCTCAAATAAGTCTCTGTAAGTGTGCATCTGAGACCTTGAGCTGACTTGTCTTTCTCTTGGGGCCTCCATAGTCAAGCATATAGCAGACTTCTTTGGTTACCTAAACATCAACATTTCCCAAATGAATCTTCCTTGCAGCAGTGCCTAATCCATCCCTCTGGAGGTTGAAAGGTGAGTTACTGGCTGAATTCCTCACCTCTCTTGTAGCTAGGAGTCAGACACCAGGCCTGATTCTGGCTGATTGAATCCAAAGTGAAATATGCTGGGAGCTTCTGAAAAGTCGAATAAACTGAAAGATGAAAAAAGGAGTGACCAGCCTTGGACTTCCTGCTAGGGGACATTGTTTTGGGAATACTAAGACTAAAAGCCACACTCGTCATCAAAAGGAAAGGACAGAAAATAACAGAGAAGCTGACTCTGAGAAATCCCAACATTATTGAGTGATTCCCTTAGATTTCTTGGTATTAAGTAAGTAGATAAATAAACAAACAAATAGAAATGACTTTTCAAAAACTTTTAGTAAGGTATTCTATAATTTCAGCCAAAAACCACCCTAGCAGATAAAAAGTCTTGAAATTAACAGTTATCATGATGATTTGGAGTTGTGCATTTATGCCTCCTCCCCACATTATTTGAGTTAATACATAAGAGACAATATATAATTGTTCAGTTATTTAGGAATGAGTTTTACATGAATGCTAAGAATACAACAAGTACCTTCTATATACAAACACAATGATAGAAAGGCATGCTAACGATTCAAATAGGAAGATAAATTAAATCTGATTTTGATGACAATATACTTTATTCATTTTTATAGCTTTATTTTATTTTATACCTTGATGATTGAGTGGTAAAACTGTCTAAAATAATCTTTAAAAATCTTTTTTCTAGTATCTGCTTTCTACCTGTTATAAAATTCTGTGACTCTGTTTACGACCGTGAAGTTTATATGCACAGATATTTGGTACATTTTTGTCACCACTAGAAAAATAATCTAAAATTTCCTCTTAGTAATTCTGAAAAACCAAACATAATTGTCATATTCATCCTAATGTCAATGCATCTCCCAATTGGAGTTGATTTCTTAAGCAGCCTTCCAAAATTTCTAAAAGAATGATATTCACAGCATCACAGCTTCATTACACTATAAGCTTGAGTTTAGTTTTCCTCCTCTTAATTTTTTTAGAGAATCCTGCTGTATTTAGGACAAATCGCAAGAACCAAATGACTCACTAAAGTATGAGTAGCCAACTGTTTCAACCATTTCCTAAAACTGAAGGAAAAAAACCCTTCCCTGGCTAGAATTTGAAAAACAAAACAAACAAACCCATAAAATTATTTAAGGCTCTAGCACATGATAGTACCATGATTGTCAAAGCATTATATTTTTTATATTAGTATAGAAAGAATTCTTAGTCATTAGAAGAAATTTATCTTCAGGACGGTTTGAAATTATTAGGTTGACACTGCCAAAAATATTTTAGTCTTGTATAATGAGTACCTTTAGGAAAATGTTGGAGAATGGACTTCCTAAAAAGCTTGACCATCATTTGTATTTGAGAGGGATTCCAGTCAATTATGAAGGAATTCTGGTTGAAATCATGTGTATATATCAGTGCATGTATATATTTATACTTCTTTCTAATTAATGAATGATTAAAAGATGGTAGATATTATTAGTAATTTATGCTAGTTAAAATAAGAAAGAGAAAAAAGAGGAAATTCACATTTACACATAAGATTCCATGACTGAAAAGAATACACTGAGATGAAGTGCAGAAAAATCTTAGCACAATTCTTGGCACAAAGTAAGATGTTAATAATTGATAGCTAATATATATTTTTAATCAGATGGATAAAAGGAGGAGACAGTGTTAAGAAGAAAAAATAGTAACTATCCAAAAAAATTACAACAAACCTCAGGAAGATAGTTTTCCATTGCTGCTGTAACAAACCACCACACATTAATGGTTTAAAACAACATAAAGATATTATCTTACAATTTTGGATAGAAGTCCAAAAGAAGTCCAAAATCAGTAGCATGGGGATAAAAGGCATGTTGTCAGGAGATCTGGTTCCTTCTAGTCTCTAGGGGACAATCCATTTCCTCTCTTTCCTAGCTTCTAGAGGCTACCTTGATTCCTTAAGTCATCTCTCCTTCCTTCTCAAAGCCAGCAGTGTTGCACCTTCAAAGCTCTCTCTGTTTCCATAGTCACATTTACTTTTCTGACTCTGACCTTTCTGCTTCCCTTTTATAAGTAGCCTTGTGATTGATTGCATTGTACTCACCTGGAAAATCCAGGAGACTCTCATCTCAGTATCCTTAATCTCATCTGCAAAGTGCCCTTTAAAGTTACATATTCAAATGTTCTAGGCATTAGAAGGTGAATATCCTTGGGGGTGGGGGTCATTTTTCCGTCTACCAAACTTCAGTAACGTATAACTTCAAGTTACATCAGTGATGTTAATCTGTATACCAAGAATCCTACAAAGACCCACTTTCCCTGTTTGAGCAGAATTGTATCCGTTTTTATTACCCAAAGTAGTGTTCTTCTATAACCTCTCAGTTCTGGGTAAACAGGGATAGTTGTCTTACCTGAGCCCCTAAATAGGGGTAGTTATCTCATTTGAGCTTCTAGGCACTCTACTCTTTATTCATCCCTCATAAACCAAAATTTTATAACACCTGTGTCTTGGGCAATGCTGAGTTTTATTTCCAGAACACTTGGCTGGATATAGGATGAAATGGTGGCCATGGTCAATGGGTTGGTTTGGAGAAGAAGATTGTGAGGTATGTGAAATCCAGCAGCAAGACTGATGTATTTGCAGTCTTGATAATAACTCTTGGCTACTGCTATAGATTTTTATTGCCAAATGTATACTAAAGCCAACCTGATTCTTCTTCAAAATATATAAACCTCTAAGTCACTCGAAGTCAGAGAGGCAAGATCCCTCAGAGAGAATTTAATATCATAAAATTTGGGGGAGGAATATTGGAATCAACTTTTTTTTTTTTACATTTACTGGAAATGCTGTAATTTTGGATTGATTATTGTCATGTCAAAGCTATCATCCATGAGACCCATAGACAAAAATCAAATTTACAAATCTGTCCAAATACGTAAACAAAATGAAATGTATCTCTTATATTTCTATTATTCTCAGCTATAACTAGAATTATTTTATACTTATTGCTAAGAAAAAATATTTTAACTAAAATAATCTGTGGCTTTTAGATGCATGCTTTTCAATATCATAACATTTTACAAGCAATTATTACTCAAGAACCATGAAATTCTTTTAACTATCCATGATGAAATCCTTATTAATTATCCATGCATTTAAGTTAAATTCAAAATGTTTTCATTTCAAGCAAATATTCTTACAATTAAAATATTTAGATATAACTAAGCTTGATTTTCTTTAGGATTTAGGGATTCAATGTTTCTGAAAAAAGGTACCTACAGGAAAGCACACAACAGCTACTTTCCAGGACTTTTCTTGCATTTTAATTATCTCAGTGTTTAAAGGAGATTTGGTCATTCCCTTTCCCCAATATCACTTTTTTTTTTTAAAGAAATTGAGTTTATTAAGCAAGCACAATCAGTAAGTTTTGCATCTATATATTGTTTAAGACTTTACTCAGAGAATATCATATTTTCTGATTTTGAATGTAGGGCTTCCTGAAGTAATTTTAAAATATCACATTAACTTTTGACACACTTGCTAAATAAATTTTTAAATGAAATGATTGTCATTTGTTGTTCTCCCCCTGACATTTCTTTCAAAAGTATATATTATTATCCTCAATTAAAAGGTGCTATAAAAAGAATTTCATTTTTAATACATTCTTTAGAAATCCCCACCACCATTATTTTTTGGCCACACATCAGTTCACATAAATCTTTTTTTTTCCCTCACAATTAATACCTCTTTTCAAGCTAACAGCAATTTTCTTCAATTCTAAATACTTCTCCGAATGTATAATTCTTGGACTCTCCTTTGCATTGCTGCTGCTGAGCTGAAATTCAGCACTCTTGAGTTGATGATGTGTATAAGTGTTTTTTTCTTTTTGTGAATTTTTGAATTTTATTTTATTTTTTTATACAGCAGGTTCTTATTAGTTATCCATTTTATACATTAAATCTGATGACAAATGGATATATTTGCCAAATACAAAATATAGAAAAATATCTAAATTCTCAAGCTATTTTTCCCACAAAATTCTTTTTGGCAAAATATATGACCACACTGCAAATGTGGTAAATGTCAGACATGTTAAGCAAACGCCCCCCCACAACCCCCCCCCCACACTATGACAAAATAATAAAGTCAGGTAAGATACTAAAAAAAAATATATTCAAGGGAGCAAAATATAATATTTACTTCCAGGGAAGTTTGGAATAAACGTAGAGAGAGACAGATAAAACAACAGAGTGCACTGGCATTAATGAAATAAACTAAATTTGTGTTATAACCATCCTTCAAAAAATCACCCTTAATTATTTCTTTATAGTCTGTTAAAAAAAGTTCACAAAAGATTTTTCAACAGAAAAAATAAACAAGTAATTGAAAATTAGGAAACACTTGAAAGCGAAAAAAAAGGTTTTGTGATTTATTAATTTGTTAATTTTCTGTTCCACTATAGGAAGAGAAATGGAAATACAACCAGGTGTAGAGAGAATTCTTTACTTAAAAAGCATGAGTAGCTAAGCAAGTGAGCAGGAAAGAACATACACTACAGTTAATAATAAAATAGTAATAACAATGAAACAATAACAAGCATGAATTGAAACTTAAACAAATAGCCATGAAGTAAAACTAAACTTAACCAAATATTTATTAAGCAAATTAATATCATGATATCAATCTGGAATTTAGAACAGAGTTGAGAGATGAAGGAATAGACCGCAGCTTTAGGCTATTTTAGCAGAGTTTAAATGAAGGGTGTGAATTCATTTTTTAAAAGATCTCAACATTTCACTTCAATTGTCAATAGTATTTAATATACTATATTTTGTGTTGTATACAAGTTTATATTATATAACATTCCATTTTCCATGTGTTATTTCTGGCAATATTTTTCTTTTCATTTTATCTTAACAGGATACTTACTCATTCTAATTATGTGGTAGATAAACTGTCAAAACTGAAATGTCAGTGCTTAATGTAAAAGTCAAAGAAAAAAGTCAGTAACTATTTGTAAAATTATATATTGAATACTTTATTGCTGCTATTTTAAGACAAACATTTTTGAGCCTGTAAAACAAAAAAACAAATTATCTAGTCATAGCTTAAAACAGAAAATAAAAAGAAAGGATAGTAGCTAACCGAAAAAAAAATATAGCTTTTTCAGCTAACATCTATTTATCTCAGGGTCCAATATGCAGCTGTTTTTTTCTATTGAAACCCCACTCTAATTGCAAAGAAAATTTTCCTAATGGAGACTGAAATATGGGTGTTTCTCTAAGTATGTCACATTTAAATGTAAGGATTATGTGATATGGGTGTTATGATCCAGATCAATAATGATAAGAACATATTTTATTCTGGATGATTAGGATTAAAAGAAAAAAGCAAAGTAGAAAAGAAGAAGAAAGACAAGGAAACAGGTCTCTTAGTAACCTATTGCTGCATAATAAATTACTTCACAGTTTGGTGGCTTAAAACAACACGTTTATTTTATCTCACACTTATTTTATCTCACACAGTTTCTGTGGGTCAGAAAATCCGGTGCATAGGAGCTAGATTTTCCTGGTTCATGGTCTTTCATGAAACTGTAGTTAAGAGGTTGGCTCGAACTGCAATTCAGTCATCAGAAGGCTTAACTCTGGTTGGAGGATTTATTTTCAAGATGGTTCCTCACTTGCACGTCTAGTAAGTTGGTCCTGGCTTGTGACAGGAAGCCAGGACCAACATTTCCTGACCATGTGGACTTCTCCATAAGGTTACTTGAGTATCCTCACAACATGACAGTAGGCTTCTGGAGCAAGATATTACAGGAAAAACAAGGTGGAATCACAATTTCTTTTATAGTCTAGCCTTGAACACCTCATGCTGTCATTTCCATGATATTGTATTGATTATACAGATCAGAGAGGGCTGCATAGGATGTGAATACCAGGAGGTAAAGTTCACTGGGCCTCTTCTCACAGTTTGGCAGCCACAGGAAGGAACATAGTTATCTATTTTTGAAAAACAATTATATATCATGTATACAATTCAGTTTTAGTGTTAATTCTATAACAGAATCTGAACTGAAGGATCAAAGGTATCCCACAATATATTGGGCTAATGATTGATGAGCAGTGACTTTTTCTCATTTTTTGATCCCATCCAAAATAAGTATGAGTACTGGGGCCTTATGCTAATCCACTGTTACACATAGGATTCCCCAAATTTTCTTCTGGTTTGCTGCTAGGGAAGATCACTCAAGATTTTTGAAGGTGCTTAGGGTTCAGGATACTTGGTTTTTTTTAGAATCTAATAAAATGTTCCATTTGGAGTAAGATTAGACTTTACAAGGTCTGGATGAGTGAGCTTTCTTACCATGCTTGATGAAACCTTGATCTGATCTTCAGGTACTCCATTATATCAAGAACATGTGTAATCCAGAAAGCATAAAACTTGCTTGTGGTAGGAAAAGCAAACTCTGAGTTCAGCATCACTGGAGGAATAGATCATTATATTCAGTTTTTCTCCCCAGTTACAGAATCACCCCAAAGCAGGAAGATTTTAAGGGAGACGGATGTGTGTTGGAGGTGAGGATTGGCCAGAGATTAGACCCAGAGTTAATGGATGTTTGTATAATCACTACTTGCAGAACATCTACTCCTTAATTACTAATCATGAGAGATATTATTTGGTGGTACATTAAATATCCCACAGGTTAAATTGTATTTATCATTTTTCACACTCTCCTCTTCCTAGCTGAATCTCCAGATGACAGTCCTCCTTCTTCATTTTCTACCCATTCAATAACCCATTTTTACACCCAACCAACCCAACTCCCAGACCTTCACAAGTATCCTCCCCATCTTACCCTCCAGTTTAAGCAGAGATTTATTTTCTATATTGAAAAGTCTATATATAATCCCAGGAAGAAGTTCAATCCTCAAATTTATTATCTTTATGAGAGAAGTTTTTATTGTTGTTGGTGGTATCTTTGCCTTCCATTTAGCGTATTTCATACTACCAATCTCCATCAGAAAGCAGTGGGTGTAAATACATTTTTTTTACTTGTCACAGTTTTTCGAGAGAACCATATGTGGCATATTTTTCCTATCATTTGAGGAATGATTGAGAGGAAGAGAGCTACAGCTTATATGAAGCACCTGAGCATCATGAGTCTCATAAACAAATGCTCTCCTCTTGCTCTTGTTTTATGAAACTAAAATAAGGATATTTGGGGATATTTCAATAGCAGAGATAATTGATTAGGGTCATTTCACAAATTAAGAAGGATTACAGCCTTACATCTAGCTCATCGCAAGTCAAGTCTGGTGATGAATTACCCCTCCTCTCTCTTTGTTTTGAGGAATGTGGTATGTGAGTAATTGTTATTAGTACAAGGAAATGTTAGCATTGAAAGGCACATGGAAGAATAGTTATACTCTAAACTCAGGTTCCTTGCAACTTGTCTGCTAACCATATTGAATCTCTCACTGGAAAGGAACGTCACCTGAAAGTGTCATTTACACTTAAGACTCTAGAATCTAGACTAATTTTGAGGTGATCATGGCATCTCAGATATAACCTTGTACAAGATGCTTATCCAAATAGTAGCATTTTAAAAAAAGTAGCTGAAAAAATCTCACAGAACCTAGGGAATTTTTTTACTTTGCTTTGTTTCTGAATCTATCCCACATACCTTAAAATTTTATAGATGCCTTGTAATGAAGGATAATATTTATTTTTTAGACAAAGTTATTTAGAAATTTCTAACATTTAGCTTCAAGCTTGGGTGTCCTAGCACTCATTTACTAATATTTTCAAGTATACTAAACTAATTATGTTAAAGATGAAGACTTTATTTGGACTTAAACCAAATTTCATCTAGTTATCAAGATCAATTTTTTTTCAAAGTAAGAAATTATTATACTTTCATTATTTATTTCCTCTCATATATGCAAGTTGCTGTCTTCTTTCATCACCTTATTCTTATTTGAAAGCCACTAACTAGACTACCATTAAGAAGAAAACCTAAAACCGTCAAACTAACCCCAGTTTCATTACAATCCAGTGTATCTGTTATCTTTCAGGATTTGGTTAACCTTGAACCGACCAGATAGAGAATGGTCTTAGGAAGATCTAGGAAGGCAACAGTCTAGAGAAGTGAGTAACATCATCAAAGGACAGCCATCTTTCTGGATACAAAATTAATAATAAATATTGATGTCTAATTACATGTACTTAAGCACTTACCAGCTCAAAAACCTTATCTAACCACAAACCTTACCCAAAGATCCATCCAATTATCAACTAGAATTTCTAATAAACCTCGTGTTATACTATTATTTGTCCTCACAGATTAGGCTGATATCTTAATCACCGTAGAGTATCTACTATGTAGTTATTCTAGCTATAGCTTCACCTTGCCCAAGTTTATTGCCTCAAACCTGTCTTTATGGACCCCTATTACTGCTCAGTGACTTAATTCCTTGTATAAATGATAATATTGATGTCATTAAGCTTACTCCAGATGCTCTGAAATCACCTACTCTCTGATGGACCAGGTGGAAACATTTATTTAATGTAGTTTGAAAACATACAACAGATCTAAAAAAAAAAATTTCAAAACAAAACAAACATAAACTAACAGCAAGTTCTCATCTAAACTCCTTTAGAGTCTGGAAATATTTCTCTTATTCACACAACCTTGCCCATCTTTACATAAACACACACACACACACACACAAATATTAGCAACATCCTGTTGTTCAGGCAGATACAATAATGTATGTGGCCACTGAATAACACTTAACTCTTCTATCCAAATATAAGTCTCTGCACACAAGTTGACTTTATCATTTTCCCAAAGAACAGTGATCAGTGGGAGTGGGTATAGTGAGTCCTAGAACACCTTCAATGCATTTTGGATTCTGACCTCAGAATATGTAAGATAAGATATGTTATTTGAATCTACTAAATTTGTAGTGATTTTTAAAGCAGCTTTAGGAAACTAATACAAGTTGTTTAAAATGTTTCATTTGCCTAAGTACTAACCTGAGAGATGGCTATAAAGGGAACTTCAGAATAGCATAAGTGAATCCAATCCCCCACCAAGGAAGGCAAAGATTTGTAGCTTTGCCAGAGATAGAACATATCAGGCATTTTTGATTGTTTTTCTTAAGACGGTCTTAAGAAATCTTAGAAGAGGTTACACTTAAATTGAGATGTAAAAATGAGAAGGAGTCAAACATTTAAAGACAGAATGGGGGCCTGAAATATTGTAAATCAACTATACTTCAATAAAAAGGGGAGGGGGATCATGAGATAGCAAGAAAGCAAGAAAGCAAGGGAGAGGAAAGGAAAGGAAAGGGAAGGGAAGGGAAAGGAAGGGAGAAAAGGAAAGACAAAAAAGAAAAGAAAAGAAAGAAAGGAGAGTTGGCCAGAGAATACCATTCTGATTATAGAGAATGATATGAATAAAGGCACTGAGGAAAATATCTTATCATGCTTAGAAATTAAGAGAGCACTGGTGTGGAAAAACACTGGAAATTAGGTGAAGGAATATTATCTTTAATGAAGGAGACATTAGATTGGGTTTCTTTAAAGATAGGATTGATCAGTTACTTAGTGATAATTTTATACACTGCATTAGAGGGCATATAGAAAGAGTGAATCCTTGTAGGGCACAAGAATCTATCTGTGAGGTTCTTGCTCCTGAAAGTGTGGTCCATTGGCCAGCAGCTTCAGTTAACACCTACTAGATTGTTAGAAATATACAACCTTAATGCCATCCCTGACCTACTGAATCAGAACCTAACTCATTTTAACATGATTCCCAGGCAATTCACATGCACATGAAACTTCGAGAAGTATTGAAGATTCTGCTTCAATTTATCTGAGGTAGTTGGGCTGGAGAAATGTCTATGGACAGTAGTTAACATAATAAGAGACTAGAATCTGATGTTGAATAAGAAAATGTGTGCTCTTCTTTCATAAGAAGAGGAAAAGTGGAGAATATGGCTCAAATGCAGTTCAGGTATGTAAGTTTAGTATTATTGTCATTATTATTAGTTTAATTTGAGAAATTAAAAATGCTCTGTGATGATTAATTTTATGTGTCAACTTGACTAGTTACGGCATGCTCAGATTAAACACAGTTAAGTCCCCTACCTATGAACCTTCAAGTTGTGAACTTTCAAAGGTGAGAACGTGAATTCACATGTCCAGTCACGTAAGTTCATGTTTCTGGAGTACATTGTCACGCGCATGCATCCTCTACAAGTGGTTGTGCTTTTGTGTACTTTACTGTGCAGTACTGTATAGAGTACAGTAGTAAATTATCTTTATTTCAAACCCAGGATGTCCAGAAGCAAGTGTAAAATCAGCAGTGATGTAGCTGGTGCTACTGTACTTTTCAAGGTACTGTACTGTAAGATTAAAAAGGTTTTCTTTATTTTTTGTGTTTGCTTTTTATGTATTATTTGTGTGAAAAGTATCATAAACCTATTACAGTATAGTACTATATAGCCAGTTGTGTTAGTTGGGTACCTAGGCTAACTTTGTTGGACTTATAAGCAAATTGGACTTACAAACGCACTCTCAGAACAGAACCCATTCGTATGTAGGGGACTTACTGTATTATTTCTGCTTGTGTCTGTGTGGGTGTTTCTGGATGAGATTAGCATTTGAATCCCTAGACTCAGTTAAGGTACATCTGACCTCCCCACTGTGGGTGAGCATCATCCAATCTGCTGAGGGCCTGAACAGAACAAAAGGAGGAGGAAGGAAGAATTCACCCCTTTTTGCTTCCTGCCTGCCTGCCTGCTCAAGTTAAGACATGTCATCTCTTCCTCTCCAGCCCTCAGACTGGAATTTACACCATCAGCTCCCCTGGTTCTCAGGCATTTGACTCTGACTGAATTACACCACAGGCTTTTCTGGGTCTCCAGTTTACAGATGGCAAATTATGGGACTTTTTGATTCCATATTGCCTGAGCCAATTCTTTTTCATAATATAATAATTGCTCATAATAAATCTTTCTCTAAATATAAACAAATATATATATATACTGTTTCTCTTTCCATGGAGAGCCCTAATACATGTTGACATCTTCTTTCTTTGATATTCTCATAAGAGAGAACAGACTCTGCTAAGAACAAAAAAAGAGGAAGAAAATAAAGACTTTAGAAGACCTGAAAAGGGTTAAAATTTCAAGTATTTTTTTCATTCATTATAATAGTATTAGCATCATCATCATCATCAAAATAACATCATCAACCAGAACAAATGTTTATTTTGTACCTATAATATACTACAGGGATCAAAGTGTTCTATAGGTATCATTTAATGATCACAACCTCCCTATAAAGTGAATGTTATTAGGACTCCATTTTTATAAATAAGCAAACTGAGGCACAAATGTTAAGAAAATCACTCAGTATCAGATACTGAGTGGTGGAATAGTGTTTTAAACCACCACGTTTTGATTTGAGTCCTCTTTATGACTATCTTTACTGTTCCTCTTTACAAATATAAAACCTTATCTAAATGTAAAATAATGTGTATTTAACTAGCGCATTTATCATTTGTATGATGCTCAGTTATACATGTGTCTGTTCTCTCACAGTCCGTGAGCTCACTGAGGGCTCCTCTTGTCCTCATATCCCTAGATTCTTAGTACAACACCTGTTACAGAAGATCTTCTATAGATGTGTGCTGAATCTAAACTCTAATTATTTTAAGGTAGTAGGAAATACATATATATCAAGGCAGAGGTCAGATATATTGGCATCTTTCTTTTACTGTAGTATGTTTGACAATTATTAATTTCTCAGACAAGTAGAAATATGTGGGATCAGAGAAAGAGACTGATAATAGACATCACTTATATCCTATGATTTCAGAGAGATAGTGAGAAATTATCTTCTAAGCCTGTTGTCATTTCTAATATACCTTATTTAGAAGCACAGAGATGTGAAAATAATTTTCTTTTAGATTTAAATGATGTAGAAAGGTGAAGTTTAAACGTGGCACTTAAGACATTTTTGAAATGATCTATCCTTTCTGGGGAAAGGGGGAAAGGAGAGAGGCAAACAGAGAGAAAGAGATTTCTAAAAGAAGATCCTCCAAATATATGAAAAGATAAGACATTTTCCTTGCTGAATTTGGATATTCATTTATGGAGGTAATAGAAAAACAAAGACTAAATTATTCTGCCTAATCAAAGATAGATTCAATAGAAATTAAAAACTAGGTGGAAGTTTTCTAGAAGAAAGAAAACTAGAGACCTGAGTATTATATGAAGGAAGAGCAGCCATAAAAATCTTAGACAAGAAACAAGTACAAAGGGGATTTTTCAAGTGAAATGCTGTATTTAGTGTACTGTGCAATGTGACCCTTCTTGTAACCCCATGCATCCTGAATGAAATTACAGAAAACAAATTACGCTGGTGTGATTAGATGCCTTCCGGAAGCCAGTGAAGGAGATGAGTTTTATGTCCGAGCGGTTTGAGGCCAAAAGGACAGCTATCTGTCTGGATTACCTTCCATAATCAGTGGACTGTTTTTCTGTTAGATATCAAAAATAAAGAGGAAAATAAATTACATGCTTTAAAGTTTGGGTGGTCTGCATAATTTTGAATGTTTTTATTTGCTTTAAATTCTTTTCCCTCTGAAATATTTCCCATGCTAATATTAGTCTCAAAAAATATCAATTTGAAGGGAAATATTATGTTCAGGTATATTGGTAACAGTGATATCAATGAGAAATATTAGGTAATATTTCTCAAGGGAATCGTGCACATAACAGTACACCATGCGTTCTAGAACACTGATTGAAAGATGCAATGTTTTGCCTGTAACTAGCCAAATATCTTCATTTTACATGACTATATACTCCCCCAAATTCTTCTTCTAAAAAGATATTTTTATGACATTTATTAGGGATAATTTAAAGGGACATTTGATCATCTATTTTCTAAGAATGTGTATATATACCCACACTAAATTTATATATGTACACACACTTCTATATATTATTCAAAGTACTTTAGAAAAATATTCTGATTATTAATACTCTGATATTAATAACACCCAGCAAGTTGGGTGTTATCATGCTCCATTTTTTTGTTCATGAAGAAATCAAGGCATGGAGTGATTATATTTTTAAAATATCAGGTCTGACATAACAAGCTACCATAAACTAAGTTGCTTAAAATAAAATGGCTTATTTTCTCAGAGTTCTGGAGGCCATAAGCCCAAAACCAAGTGTGAACAGGACCATGCCCACCCTAATCTAGAATGATTTCAACTTGATTACTCTGCGAAGATCCTATTTCAAGTAAGGTCACGTTTACAGGGTACTCGGAGTTAGAACTTGAACATATTTTTTTGAGAGACACAATTCAACTCACTACAGATGCCAGATATTTTCAATCTATTACCTTACGGAATTCTTAGATTAACCCAAGGAGTTAAATATTATTATATTACTTTTATCTTTTATTTGAAAATCCTATAGCCTAGAAATAGAATACATTTTACATGACTGTTCAACAAGTGGGAGGTGGAATTGGGATTCTGGTCTAGACAGATTCACTCCAGAGATCAAAATCTTAATCAAGCAGAACATTTATGTAATATTCCAGCTGGATGTCACAGAGAAGCATATGAAACTACGTCTTCTGACTCCATAGTTTGTACTTTTTTCATTATGTTATGTCAAACCATGTATTTTTTCTATGTTTATTCTTGTTCCTCAATAACCAGATTATTGAAAAATTAACCAATACCACTTTTCTCTTTTTGTTTTTCATTATTTGTTTCACTTGATGTTTATTGAGTACCTGCTCAAAGCCAGGGGCTGATCTAGGCAGTGGTATACAGTGGAAGTACAGAGCCCTAACCACTGGACTGCCAGGGAAGTCCCCTTAGCTCATTTTTAAAGAGATTTTCTTAAAATGTTTTTGTAAAAAGCATTAAAGGATGAATTTCAAGTCAAGTCCTCAAAAATAGAAATAATGATTGAAATTCTGACCATGTTCTACAGCCTATAACTAGGAAATTTTTAAGGAGACCAGAATGGAATGTATTATGCACAGGTGAGGATAAGCTAATGTGAAGGTACCAGGAACATTTTCTGAAATACATGCAGAATGTTTCTGTCACAAGTGCTTGGTGTCTCTGTAGTGCCTTAGCTAATTTTGCAGCAGTGTTTAACTGTCAGTAGTACCCATTATTCAGTAATTGACTAGTACCGAGTAGCTGGCTGACCTTTGAAAATGCCAACTTCTAATCAAGACCTGATGTAAAAGTCTTTAGGACACTACAGATCTCTGTATAGGATGTTGCTGCTTCTGTTGCTGGACTTCTCCAGATTTATTTTTATCCACTGCATATTGTGATTACTGTAACTGATTCTGATTTTTTAAATTACTTTTTTCTTTGCCTAGCAGAGTCATATAGCTGATTTTTTAGAACAAGTCAACTAATTATACATGACCTTAATAACATACATTTTCATGAACTAACTATCCCTTAGTTATTATTTTAGTTTCTATTTTTATTTCTCATTTAACATTTCCTTTAATTATTCTTGCAAGCACTATAATTTATAAATTAAGTACAATGTAAACAAACAAGTGAAAGAATGGATAGCCAATATAGTAATAAGAGAAAATCTATCAGTACTGGTTATAATTGGGGTACTATTGACATTTTATTATTTTTCTCCATTTCTTTGTAATTATAAAACTACACATATTTTATTTTCAATATAAAAAGAAACTATTAAAAAACCTAAGTGTAATAAAAATTTAGAAAGAGTTATTGACACATGTTAACAGATCTACTTTGTTACGGATATTTAACTACCATAGTATTCTCTAAACTACTTGCTGTACAACTTTGCTATTGAAATTACAGTTCAAGGCATCACCTGGGGCTTTACTGTACTGTAGGGTATCATGCTAAGTGAAATAAGTCAGAAAAAAATGAATACCATACGATTTTGTTTGTGTGGAATCCAAAAAAAACCTAAACGAAAAAAACTAAACAAAAACAGATTCATAGATACAGAGAACAAACTGGTGGTTGCCAGAGAAGAGGGAAATGCGGGCACAGACAAAACAGGTGAAGGAGATTAAGAGGTACAAACTTCCAGCTATAAAATAAGTAAGTCACAGGTATGTAATGTACACACAGGGAATATAGTTCATAATATTGTAACAGCTTGTATGGTCATTGGTCATACTGCGGTGATCATTTCAAAATATATAAAAATATCAAATCAGTATGCTTTACACCTGAAACTGATATAATATTGTATGTTAATTATAACTCAATAAAAAATAAAATTAAAAAACATAAGATGGCTTTGTTCAAGTAAAATTATTTAACATACTAAAGAATAAATGTTTCATATAATGTACTTTGAAATAACTCATTTAGACCAAGAGAAAGGTAAACAAATAGTTGAAAATCATTTCAGGTGCAGAGGGGTAGAGAAGGACTAAAAAGTAAGATTAGATTTACAATGGAATATTTCTCTTTATTTTTATTTTTTTAATTGGAGTATAATTGCTTTACAGTGTTGTGTTAGTTTCTGCCGTACAATGAAGTGAATCAGCTATATGTATACCTATATCCCCTCCCTCTTGGACCTCCCACCCACCCCCCATCCCACCCATCTATGTCGTCACAGAGCACCGAGCTGGGCTTCCTGTGCTTTATAGCATGTTCCTGCTAGCTATCTATTTATGCATGGTAGTGTATATATGTCAGTCATAATCTCCCAATTTGTCCCACCCTCCCCTTCCCCTGCTGTGTCCACACGTCCATTCTCTACCTCTGTGTCTCTATTCCTGCCTTGCAAATAGGTTCATCTGTACCATTTTTCTAGATTCCGCATATATGCATTAATATATGATATTTGTTTTTCTCTTTCTGGCTTACTTCACTCTATATGACAGACTCTAGGTCCATCCACATCTCTACAAATGACCCAATTTCGTTCCTTTTTACGGCTGAGTAATATTCCATTGTATTTATGTACCACATTTTCTTTATCCATTCATTGGTCATTGGACATTTAGGTTGTTTCCATGTCCTGGCTATTGTAAATAGTGCTGCAGTGAACATTGGGGTACATGTGTCCTTTTGAATTATGGTTTTCTCAGGGTATATGCCCAGTAGTGGGATTGCTGGGTCATATGGTAGTTCTATTTTTAGTTTTTTAAGGAAACTCTATATGTTCTCCACAGTGGCTGTATCAATTTACATTCCCACCAACAGTGCAAAAGGCTTCCCTTTTCTCCACACCCTCTCCAGCATTTATTGTTCGTAGATTTTTTGATGATGGCCATTCTGACTGGTGTGAGGTAATACCTCATTGTAGTTTTGATTTGCATTTCTCTAATAATTAGTGATGTTGAGCCTCTTTTCATGTGCCTCTTGGCCATCTGTATGTCTTCTTTGGTGAAATGTCTATTTAGGTCTTCTGCCTATTTTTTAATTGGGTTGTTTGTTTTCTGATATTGAGCTCCATGAGCTGTTTGTATATTTTGGAGATTAATCCTTTGTCCGTTGCTTCATTTGCAAATATTTTCTATGCTGAGAATTTGCTCATATAGAGAGAAAAAATATATTTTTACAATTCAGTCAGTAACTGTTTTATCAGATAGATATTAAGCATCAATTTATCCAGATGTTAAATACTAGTACCTATAAGAATATATTACCAGTAAAGTAAGTAGAAACTCATAAAAGTGTTTTGATGTATGATATTATCAAATAAAAAGTATTTTTAATAAATTTGTTTGAAATGCTATGCAGAGATAAATATAGTTATGGTTATTCTTTTCAGATTTGCATTCTTATCCTTGATATTAGACATGCACTTTCTGATTCCTTTTATCAAAATATTTTCTATATAGTATACATTTTTAAAACAACTTTCAGTGTATTTTACATCAGAGTTTATATATCACTAGTTCATGGAATATGACAAGACTGCCAAGTCTCACACGTTCAGAGTAACCTCAGTCTCTTAAAAGGTGTGATATGCTTTCTATGGGTTGGTGACTAAAACTTTAGAATTTATATGCTTCCCTGAAAAATGCCCAGATCTTAATGAAATCAAGTCCTGTCAATAATGCTTAGTGGAAAGATCTGGAAAGAAATTGTTTACTACTTTGAGCTAGTCCTCATGAAAAGCTTGCATCAAATCCTTAGTTAGGGCGACACATAGAAACACCAAAGGAGAGGAGGGAAGGTGACCAAATTTCTAAGAGATTCTTTTGATGCTATTATCTCTGGCAATATATTCCAAAATAAGTCTATGCTGATGCTTTCATAGGGCTTTTATTGGTCTCAGGCACTCTTTTTAGGATTTAAATACATATTCTGCTATTCAGCCTCTCTTGAGGGGATCCTGAAATACGTAAATCAGCTGAGAGCCCACTGGGGAACACTTTGTACCACTTTTGTCAGACTCCTGACCTGTCAAAGCCAATTTATTTTTGTTCCTGGTGAATAAAAGGCAAAGGATGATAGTAGTCTGGGAAGATATTATCTTTCAGAATTTTTTGTTCACAAAAATAATTAAATTTGGACGTGGTATTGAATTTGCTTCCATTTTTGCCAGTAACCCTATATGATACCAGACTTTCTATAAGGATTAGGGTTTTTAAAAATTAATCTGATATTCAATTCTATTGCACTGTATTATAGCTACTAAATTAACAAAAATGTATCTGTGAATTCAACATAATGCAATGTATTAAAATAAGTTTTGCTTAGGCTTTGTTGCTTTTAATATACATTTATATTACAGATCTTGTAAAGTTGACAATGTCATTGTTTTGGGAAAAGACAGTCTTTTACTGTGAGAATATTATTTTTAGTGTTCAGGTTCTGAAACATGGTGAGAGTAAATGGTACTTTTGTTTGGGTTACTGTATGTTTAGTTTGTTTTGTTTTACATTTGTTATGCACTTACCACTAAAATGAGAAGTTGATTTTGTAAGTTTACTGCTTAATAGAAACTTAAAATATAGGAAACAACTCTCTAAAGCACCTGCCACATTTCATGGATATGGGTTTTAAACTTAATGTTAACTCACATTAAAATTTTTTCCTGCAGGAAAAATACAAAAAACAAAATGAACCTAAATTTCAGGTAGTGTTTAAAACACTTGAAAAAATCCTACATACATGAAAATGAGCACCATCTAAGAGATTTTGCATGTGTCTGTTTTTTAGTTTGATTTTTGGTTTCTGCTTTGTTATATTTTCTTCAAAATATATGCAAATTATTCAGTATTCATTTTAACCAAATTTTAAATGTTTCTTTGAATCTGATATATGAACTCATTTATTTCAGTTAATTTAACCTACATAATCAAATTTGGGATATTTTCATTTTCTGTTGAATATGGATTAATATTTTTTGACTGGTAAAATCTAAATCTGAATTACAATCTAATTCTGACACCTAATATTCACCTTAATAAGTGATACTAAATCGTGTTATTTCACTATGAAACTGAACAGTAAATTGTAGATAGACAAACTTAGCTCATTTGTGATAGATACTCTACAAACAGTGAGAAATCCTTCTTTTATTTAGGCCCACAGCATTTTTAAGAGCATGGTTTAACGTTTGAGTTGGACTGATTTATATTGCACATTGTTGAATATGAAATGTGATGTCTTTAAAATATTGAATTACATAATATATACATACACATATATGCATTATTGATTTAATGATACCAACTAATAAAATGGGCATAGATATTTTAAATTAATAGTAAATTAATTAAGACTAGATTATACTTTATAAGTTCAAAATAATTTGATAATATAATTTCAATAATATATATGTCTATATATATGTCTTTTAATATATATGTCTATATGTTATTTTAAATTTCTGAACATGTAATGATAATAAGCAAAAATAGAGTGTAAGCCTGATTTTCTAAGTTCAAAACAGATTTTTAAGTTAAAAAAATCATGAAGTTTCCTACTCTAAATCATCAAAACTGGAGAAAATTTATTTTGTGTTAACAATTTCCATAATTTAAAATGTACATTATTAATAAAACTGTATTTTGTATCCAGTAGAGAAGTAATAAAATATTTTAGCAAAATTGAATTTCCAGGAAAATTCTCAAGCAATATATCTTTTAAACAATTTTTTATAACTACCTTGCTTTGTAAATCATTACATAGAAGATATGAAACAATTAACCAGTAAAAACTCCTGAAGAAGAGGAATATTTGTTTAATGAGAATCAACAAAGTCTGTATTTCTAGGAAATTGCATCTGACCCTTTTCAACTTGGCTTCATTCTGAATGTTGTTAATATTATTTCCCAGGACCTTCCAATTACATGACAAAGAATCTTCCAGTTCTGTCTCTAAAGAGGTATTTTTGCAAGATTGAGCTACAGCAGAAATGAGATAGAAGATTAACACTTAGAGCTAGAGCATGGCACAAATAAACAGAAAACATCCCATAATGATAATAAAATGACTATTAATTACTAATCATTTATTATATGCTAGGCACTATTCTAAGCACTTTACATGTATTAACTCATTAATTCTTCCAACCAGCCTTAGCATGAGGTCCATTCATTATCTCTCTATTTTTAATTATTTTTTACAGAGGATAACATTGAGTAATATTATAAGCTATATTTTATTGATGTACATTTTCCCCAAGTTTAAATATTTCTGAAGCATATATCTGAAAACAATATCTTATATATGGAAGAGTAACTTATCCAAGGTTATACAGATGTACTTGTTCAAGTTTAATTTCAGCTCCAGGCCATCTCTCCTTGTTCTCTTAACCACACTAAGCTAAGACACACACTGCCATTATGTAGAAAGAAATGGAAGAAATAGTTTTTGAGCTAAATACATTCATTGAAGACCATTTAAAGTTTAGATTTCAGGCAATTACTAACTAAAATAAATTGAACTATATTAGATGGTCAGTGAAGGCCCTGATTCTAAGAAAATGCCACTCAAATGCCCACTGATCTGGGAAAAATACTTGTGGTAAAATGAAACCAAAAAGGAAATTATTATCAGAAAAATAAAACGTCCTTATTCATTCCTAAGCCTATCACTCATTTTGTAGAGAAGAGGTGTTCGAATTAATATCAGAAACACACTCTACTGAATTTGTTATCTTCTATGTGTGCAAACGTGTTTAACTCTGAAGGCACATTATATTTCACAATCTGTAGTATATGATTTCTCAACATAAGCTTGTTAATTTTTTAAGCATTTTAAATGGAAGTACATTTAGCTACTCTAACAGAAATACTATGGAGTTGGAAGATCCATAAATACCAATCCCAGCTATGAATCTGATATCAAGAATAAGCAGATCAGGAAAAAAGCAATATTTATAGAAAACTGTCCCACTATGTTTTTCTACTCGTGTATTTCACACTACACCTATGTACCATAAGTACTTGCGTTATTTAGATAAACATTTTTTCTTCTTTCTTTAAATCCAACATTGTATAAATAAAATTTAACATTGTTTCTTCATGCTCATAGTATTATCTATCTATTTAGATTAATTCCACTTTCTGTTTTCTTTTCTTCAATAAGTCTTATTTTCACACTTAGGTTGCCAACCTTCATATTCTCCATGGTTACCTTTTTCCTTTCTCTCTATTCCAAGACATTGCTTATGTGTTATGTCTTCACTGAGGCTACTGCATAAGAATTCTTCAATCAACAACAATTCCTAAAATACCCTAAATTTATAAAATGTCTTACCCATTTGAAGAATATTTATTTAGCATGTGGTTATATGCAAAACATAATATAGATTTGCATAATAAACTCTGAAACAGGCCACCACAGTTTGTCCAAGTAAAATCATCTTTTAAAAAAATAGTAAGGAAATAGTCATGTCCTAACTTATAAGTAGCAAATATCTCGATAGAAAATTATCATATCTTAAATATCTGCTAAAGAGAAGATATTGGTGTGCTTTTTAAAAAGTATTGGAAATGATAGAGGAAAAAAACATCTAAATATAGCTGTGGTGGCTTCCGTGGTGGCGCAGTGGTTAAGAATCCGCCTGCCAATGCAGGGGACATGGGTTCGAGCCCTGGTCTGGGAAGATCCCACATGCCGCGGAGCAACTAAGCCCGTGCTCCACAACTGCTGAGCCTGTGCTCTAGGGCCCGCAAGCCACAGCTACTGAGCCTGAGTGCCACAACTACTGAGCTCGCACGCCTAGAGCTGGTGCTCCACAACAAAAGAAGCCCGAGCAGGGGCTACAAAGAGTAGCCCCGCTCGCCGCAACTAGAGAAAGCCCGTACGCAGCAGCAAAGACCCAACACAGCCAAAAATAAGTAAACAAATACATTTATTTAAAAAAAATAATAGGGCTTCCTTGGTGGCGCAGTGGCAGAGAATCTGCCTGCCAATGCAGGGGACACGGGTTCGAGCCCTGGTCTGGGAAGATCCCACATGCCGCAGAGCAACTAAGCCCGTGCACCACAACTACTGAGCCTGCGCGTCTGGAGCCTGTGCTCCACAATAGGAGAGGCCGCGATAGTGAGAGGCCTGCGCACCGCAATGAAGAAACGAAGACCCAACACAGCCAAAATAAATAAATAAATAAATAAATAAAAGTGAAATTCTTTAAAAAAAAAAAAACAAAAAACAAAAAACAAAACACTAGGAGTCTTTAAAAAAAAATAATAATAATAATAATAAATATAGCTGTGGTAGCTACTCCCATTCATACATGTTTAAAGCTAGTATTTTTACATTAGTTCATTTGAAATTCATAAGTGCAAACCTCAAATCAACACTAAGCATAACTAAGCATTGGTTCTATTATTTGATATATCACATTCTGAAATTATGATTTCATTTCTACCGCTCTCCTCAGTTCCTATACATGGTCTCCTCTCTCTACTCCCCGCATATAATAGATGACCTTGTGTTGGAGCAACGCAAACCGGACCTGGGCAATGGGAGCCTCTTTACCCACTTCGAGTCCTTGAAATTTACATTCCACCCATGGTTTCCATACTTCAAGGATTCAGCCTTGAGAGAACAATGTGTTGTTGGGACCATCTGGATGGTATATGTGACTGAAGCCAGTTAAGGCCTATGTATAAACCCTTAAGATTCTGATGGGTGGGTGTGGAGATCTATTCATTTTTCAGCAGCCCAAGATAAGCTTCTTACGTAAATTCCCTTGCTTATTAAAAATGCCACCTACCAATCAGGAGTGGTCTGCCTCTTTCTTTAGTCTCCATTTATGAGGGTCAGTTTCAAATCTCACCCTGGAACCCTCATGGTTGTGAACCAACTCCTTGCCTTATACTTCATCAAGAAAATATAATACATTTCAGTGTATTTAATTCATAATCCCAACTCTCACTATGAAATTCTACCTGCTCGCCTTCCATTGTTCTTCAATTCTTTTGTACGAGGAGAAATTTTACTTATCGTGCCTAGGTTTACTCTCTTCTTATAGTCTAGAATCCAAAGCTGTCTGTAGTTCTAAAGATGTCTCTTGCCTACATCATTAGTTTATCTTGTTATCATTCTCTTTACATACAAACAGGTTCTAATATCTCACATCTTAAAACACACACTCTAACATTTCTACTTCAAAACAGCTTAAATATCTGACTTATTTAGTGATGGTCCACAAAGTTGCATTACTGGAAAACAGTATTAAAACTGACTGGCCCACGTTGTATTAAATACTACCCTAGCCTCATTTGTCCCACTGAAGAACAATTTGTTTTTATGTCCACCTTCAAAAAACATTGAATACATTATATTTCTTTATATAATAAACCCATTTCAATTAGTATAACCTTTCTACCACTCCATGGAACTTGCACTTTTCAAGATCATCAAAAATTCCTCCATTAATTACATTTTCCCTTCTCATTTTATTCAATTTGACCGCATTCTTACAACACAATTATTCCTGTTTCTACTACAATCTCCTAAGCTACTGCTTCTTAACAAATTGATATGCTTTATTATTCCTATTTGGCTCCTAACCCTTACAAAAGTCAACTCCTAAAATTTCTCAAGACTCATTCCCAGAATAAGTTCTCACTGTGCTCTCACCTTCAGGGTTTTATCCTACCTAATGGCTTTAGATACCTTGGGTTTGCTTTTGCATCCTACAGTTATTCTCTGAGTTTCAGATTATTCAAAAATCCAAATAACTTTTTAATACTTTCAACTTCATATTTCATAAATATCTTAAAATTCTCAAAAAATTTTTTTTTATTTCCCCACCAAACATTGTCATACTTCCTTTGATTTTATTTCATGATAGGGCAACATCTAGCATCTAACAACAGCAATAGCAACAAAAAGGGAGATGTTTTCCATATCCTGTCTTCTCCTTCATCTACTTCTCTTTGTTTTCTCGGCCACAATTCCAATTGAAGTATCGTCTTTAATTGTTAAAGGATAAGCTTTTATCCTAACATCATGATAAAAGATCTCTTTAAGATACTTTTTCCCAGTTTTATTCTTCTTCAAGAGAAAATTTCAAAATTGAATGTTTGTGTATGCAAATATGCAAACGTCACTATGACACTTTCTTTCTCTGTAAAATATAGATAAAAGTACTTACTTCCCAAGATTATCATGAAGATTCAATGAGAAGATGAACATAAAAAGTTTAGTAAAAGGTTTGCCCATTAAAACGCATCTATGTGTTTATTTTAATCACTTTCTCTTGAGTTTTGAAGGTTTAAATATGATAATATTTTATCTGAAATATTGTCACTTTTGACATCATGATGGAAGTTTAAAATATTTTTACAGGTAATTGTAAAACTCATTATGTTTTGCATAAGTCTATAAAAGTTTTTAGTTTCCTCAATAGTCAAAGTAATTTGTAATTATAGCTTAGAAATAATTATTAGCAAATGCTCAATGGAAACATATGATCACAGACTAACTGATTTTACATTGCTTAGCTTTATTTTTCCCTTGCCTTTGGTTGTTTATTGCTCAAAAGGACAAAGATCAAGTGAAAGAAGAACAAGATAGAAACCCATCACTCTGAACTGAGGGCCACTTAAGCAGAATTTTTGAAGTCATACTTTGAAGTTCTATGGGACAGAAAATAGGATTAAAAATGAGTAGAGATATCAAAAAGATCTCTGAAGGAACTCTAGACAAATGATAGTATTTTCATTAGTTCTAAGATATAAAATGATATTCTCAGGTTGAGGCTATCCCTAACATATTGTCATCAAATGAACTTTATGTTTTTGTGAGCTGTTGTGCTGTAACCATATTCAGTAGTTTGATGTATTTTTGGTATTACACTGCATCAAATTGAAAATTCTGAAAATATATTGAATTTGCTATCTCAGAGCATACTGGGAAACTTCTTCACTGTGCAGTTAATTTTTTCTCCATTGGAAAACTGTGCATAAAAAGACATACCAAATGGATTTTTTCTATGGATTTCTTCATATATATGCCACACATAAATAATTATATCTGATTAAATATTAATTATCTATTTAAATATAAAAAGAATCAAACTATTTTTAAATACTAATGTACTTTGGGGGGGTTAAATGAAGTATTTAAAATACCATAAATTACCAATTATTTTATTTTTTGTTATTGGAGGTAATTTATTTTGTAAAAACATAACATTTGTAAGTAGTAGAATGTATTAAGTTTCTGTGTTACCATAACAAATTACCACAAAGTGGGTGACTTAAAATAATAGAAATGTATTCTCTTTATAGCTCCTGAGGCCAGAAATCTGAAGTTGTATCACCAGGCCAAAACCATAGTGTCAGCAGGGCTTTACTCCCTCTGGGGGCTCTAGAGAGAATTTATTCCTTGCCTCTTCTGATTTCTGGTGGCTACCTGAATTCCTTTCCCCCATTGTCTTATTGCCTTCTCCTCTTCTGTCTGTGTCAAATCTCCCTCTTGCAATGATGCATGTGATTGCAGTTAGGGCCTACCCTTATACTCTAGGACACCCTCACCATCTCAAGACTATTAATTTAATCACATCGGCAAAGACTTTGTTTCCATGTAAATTAATATTACAAATTCCAGGGATTAGGATGTGGATATCTTTTGTGGCATCATTCTTAAACCATTGGCAGATAATTTTTACCTTCTCTGATTTTTTCTTCACTAACTTGATTAGTTGTTTATCAATTCTAATGAATTTATCAAAGAACCCTTTTTTTTCAATTCATTGATTTTATTATTCTAATTTTAGATTTATTGATTTTTGTCCCAATCACAATGATTTCCTTCCTTCTGATTTCTTTGGGTTTAATTTTCTTTTCTTTCTCTTGTTTCGTTTCTTCAGGTGAAAGAACAGAGTATCAATTTTCAATCTTTTTTTCTAACATAAACATTTATTGCTATAAGATCTTCACTAGACGATGCTTTAGTTCAGACCTCACATTTTGATATTTTTTATTTTCATTTAGTTTGATTTTTTTTAATGTGTTGGGACTTTCTTTTGAACCTCTATGTTATTTAAAAGTGTGTTTAATTTCCAACTATTTAGGGATTTCCAGACATCTTTCTGCTATTTATTTCTAATTTATTTTCTTCTTGGTCTTAGAGCACACTCTGTAGGATTTCAATTCTTGTATCTGTATTAAGGTTTATTTAATGGCCCAAATGTAATCTATCTTGGAAAATGGTCAATGTCCACTTGACAAAAATATGTATTCTATTCTTAGTGGGTGGAATGTTCTAAAATGTCAATTAGATCAAGTTGGTTTGTCAGGCTGTATTGAATTAACTTATTTTCTGCTTGCATGATTTATTAATTACTGACAGAGGAGTGAAATTACAATTCAACCATAATTGTGGATATGTCTATTTCTCTTTTCAGATATATCATTTTTGGCCTCAAGTATTTTGAAGTTCTGTTGTTAGATACATACACATTTAGGACTGGTATATCTTCTTAGAAAATTAATCCTTTTACAATAATCTAGTGCCACTCTTTGTCCCTGATAAGTTTCTTTGTTTTGAAATCTAATTAATCTGAAATTAATATAGCTAATTTAGCTTTGTTTTGACTTAGTCTTTACATGGTGTATCTTTCTTCATTCTTTTCCTTTTATTCTGTTTATATCTTTATATTTAAATTGGGATTTATTTTAGGCAGCATATAGGTTAATTCTACTTTAAAAAAAATTAGTTTAATAATCTACCTCTTTTGATGATTGTGTCTAGACCATTCTCATTTAAACTGATTATAGATAAAACTGGATTAAAATCTATCATCTTTATAACAGTATTATATTTGTTCCATTTGTTCTTTGCTTATTTTTCCCATTTTTTCAGTCTTCTCTGATTCTACTTTAGCATTTTATGACTATATAGTTTTTACATCTCCTCTATTTTTATACTGTTTATTTATCTTATCCGTTTGAGTTTTCCAGTGCTTTCTGTAAGGTTTATAATATACCTTTGTAAATAATGTGAGGCTATATTAATACACTATTATACATATATTATACTCACATGACTTTGTATTCTCAATATCTTCCACATTCTATTCTATTCTCATATTCCATATTCTATGATTTTCATACATTTTACTTTTACAAATGTATATTGCTACATATGCATAAGTACATATGTGTATTACCATTTTTGCTTTAAAGAGTTAATTGTCATTTATTCAACAGTTGATTCTCTTTATTTCTCTATGTAGATCTAAATTTCTGACTATATCATATTTCTTCTTTTTGAAGAACTTCCTTTAACATTTTCTGTAAAGGAGTTCTGCTGACAATGAAGTCCTTCAGGTCTTGTTTGTCTTAGTAAGCCTTTTTATCTCAGGTAATTTGGAAGGATATTTTTACTGGTATTGAATTTGGGGTTGAAAAAGTTTTCTTTAGCACATTAAATATTTAAATCTTCTTTTTTGCATTGTTTTTGATGATAAGTCTGCTGTGTTTTTTATCATTGTTTCTCTGAAGGGAATATGTCTTCTCTGGTTATCTTAAACATTTTCTCTTAGTCTTTGCTCTTTGCAGTTGACAATCACATGCTCAGGTGTGTGTATGTGTGTTTGTGCATGTGCACATGTGCATGTGCAAGCAAACAAGTGGGTGTTTTTGGTATTTATTAAGTTTGGTATTATCTAACCTTCTTAGAACAATGATTAGCTGTCAGTCATATTTTTTGAAACATATCAGCAATTTATCTTCAAGCATATCTTCTTCCAGGATTCCAATTATGCATGTATTAGAGCGTTTGATATTTGCCACAGATCTTTGATTTTTTGTTTGTTTTTTACTCTTTTTTTCTCCTTGCATTTATTTTTTGTTTAATTTAATCATCCTATTTTCAAGATTACTGATTCTTTCCTCAGCTGTGCTGAGTCTTCTGGTTAATTCATTAAATACTTTCTTCATCTCCATACATTGTTTTGAATCTATTCTTTCCATCTGATTCTTTTTTTTTTTTTTTGTAATTTCCATTTCACTGCTGAAACTACCTATCTCTTCCTGCCGGTTATCTACCTTTCTTGTTAGAGGATTTATCATTCTAAATATCATTTAGATATTTAGATAAATATCATTTAGATATAACTGTGAATATATCATTCACAGTTATTTTAAGTACTCTGTCCATTCTATATCATGACATGTCTGAATTTAGTTCTTATAATTGCTTTCTGTTGTATTGTTTGTATGCCTTCTAAATTTTTTGGTTGTTGTTAATTACTAGATATGCTGTATAGAATAGTATATAGTTGGCCCTTGAATAATGTGGAAGTTAGGGACGCTGACTCCTGCACAGTGGAAAATCTGTGTATAACTTTGTAGTCAGCTCTTCATATCTGCAGTTCTGCATTTGAGGATTCAAGCAGCAGTGGATTGTGTAGTACAGTAGTTTGTATTTATTGAAAAAAAAATCGACATATGAGTGGACCGATGCAGTTCAAACCTGCGCTATTCAAGGGTCAATTGTATACTGAGATAAATATTTTCATGCCTATTCCAAATATTTTTATGAGTGTTTCCTTTGTTTGTTGTTTCAGTTCTAAACATATCATAATTTTCTTAATAATTTATTATTTTATATATGCATGTTTCTGAAGTATTATTTCTTACCAAATTATGTTATTTTGGCTATCTTACTGTTATTTAGTTATTTGGTTTTTGCATTATGGCCAAAAAAGAAGATATGTATTATTTTTATATTTGGCATTTTCTGAGACTTCCTTTGGTGGAAGAGAACATGGTCAATTTTCATTTCATGTGTGCTTGAAAGGAATGACTGTATTCCAGAAGCAGCTTATAAATACCATTATTTTTTTATTTGTGACAGAAAAAAAAATCATACTGTTTATTAACTCTTGACTCTATTAGAATCCCTAAGTATTTTTTTTAAAATCACATACTACTGTAATACCTATAATACTCATAATCCATAGGTCTATACTTGCATATTTTTAAAATACCCACTCTGTTTTAAGACAGCAACTTTGGGAATATAGATGTGACATGCATATAAACTTTCTCTAAAAAGCACTGCATATAACAACTAACCAAAAATGTCTACCTAAATAACTGATGTGTGTGCGTGTGCACAGTCATATGTGTATCTGTGGAGGAAACTGAGAGACCTTGCGATTAGTCTAGCAATTATATAAACAAGGAGGTCAGAAGATGGAACAAGTGTATTACCGTAAAGATCCCTTCATCTTTGCAGAGCAAAAGCAGAGCTGTACTATTTCAGAATTCTTCTCCAGTTTATTTTTAAGTTAATTAATACTGTAATTGGAAGATGGAGGGCAGAACATATACATGAGTAGCATCATACACAGCGGCTCCTTAAACTACAATGTGGAATTTATAAAAAGATATTTTTTATTTTCATATACCTTAGCATAAGTAAGCAAAAATAGTAAAATTGATTATTTATTTTATTTATTCCTAATTTAATCATAATTTTTCATTTCTTTTCCCCCCTTGGTACATGCCATTCTGATTTATTACAGTGTATTTTCTTGTAGAGTGCTAGCTTTTCAGTTAAAATGATTTCTTTATGTTTTGGTAGTATTTGCAAATGCACAGTTACCACCTTTACCCTTCCTCTCCTAAATCTTCACTGCCTGATCCCATCTTAATCCAATCTTCGTTTTTGCTTCTCTCCTGGATCAGATAACATAAACGGATTTCTTAGAACACGCTTTACATTTTATGATACCTTGTTTCCCAAGATTGCAGTAATCAGAGGGTGGAATGAAGAACTAAATCAGTAAGAAAAAAATGCATCAATCTCTTTTTTAGTCAATGATAAATGTGACAGTGAGGCTACAGAACAGCAGTTGCCAAAGTTGTATCAGCATCTATGCAGCAGCAGCAGCATCTTCTGGACAAAAAGAAAAAATGTGAAATTACAGCAATGAGACTGTAATTAGTGAAAAGTAGGCACTTGGTAACAAAACTTGATTTCTTTTCAGGTCTTTATTAGAAATGTAAATACATAAAACTGAAAATGGAAAGGATATAAGTATATAAGCTATAACAGTGTTTATAGATCTCTAAGTTTCACTTAAATATGGTACTCTGAGTATGATTTGACATTCCTAATTTTTAAAGAAGGAGGTTATCCTAAATAATTATGAGCTACAATTAGATCTTCTGTTATAGACCATTATGAGCACTTTTTTTTTTTAACATTCACATTATGACAACTACACTATTTTTTTCAGCTGGCATTTTATCCTGCCAACTTAAAGCAAATTTTATGAATTAGCACTGTAGTCACCATGTACAATAAACAATATCATGTGTAATAGTTATTTTAAATATAAGTTGACATTTGTTTTCTTGTTAATAGCTTTCTTCATAATACAATAATTAAATTGAGACATGTAATAAATTTAATCTCCATACTTTGGTTTAAGGGACTTGAAATAAAAGTTTATTTTCATCACTTAAAGGTGTTGATAGAATCCTGTGTATAGTAAAGAGAATTGGACAGGAAGAGAAACCACTAATTGTATTTGAACGAACAGCACCCACCTTTAGGTGGAAAGGTTACAAGACAGACTACACTTCAGAATTTTATAAAGAGGGCAGTTAGTTTGGGCATATATAGCACACAGTAGCACACAATAATTATACCATAGCTTAAGCAGTACCAGAATCAAACATTAACTGGAGACAATTTTATAAATCTGTATGTAAAAACAAAATGACCGATCTTCTCAAGTCCTGTTTTCATTGGTCAAATATGCTCCCTCTTTATGCAAGATCCATCCATGTGTAGAATTCTGAATCTTCTGTAGTTTATATGGAAAGAACAATACATGACAATATTAGTGAGCCATGTCAAGTTTACGATATGATTTTGAAGAACGCTGGAATTCAACAAAATAGGTTTTAATCACATGCTCCCAGATAATGATTTTAAAATTATGTTAAGCATTAGATATCTTAATTACCTTCTGACTTGAGCTCCACAGCAAAATTCCTGCTCACCCTCCAAAAACTTGACATTTTTCTTTCCTTTGTTACTCAAAGTTGCTTCTTTCTTCCTTTGAGCTAACTCAAGTTCTAGAGTTCAGAGTGCTTAAAATATTTTCTCAATAATAGCGAGTCTCTATTTCAAGAACTTCTTGTACTAGCTGCCTAGAGAATAAAGTAGTCTCCACATGATTCCATACATTAATTTCTATCCTCTAAACACACACGGGCGCATGCACACATACACACACGCTCACTCACAATCTTTTCCTATTTTCTGCTTCAAAGGAACTTTTCATTTAGAGCGCCTAGAAATTAATTTTTTTGAAAACAGATAATTTTCCAGGTGCTTACATATTAAATATTGCCAAACTCCACATGTGAATGGATTAGATTATTCCTGGATCAAAACCTGAAATGTATTAAATCAAAAAATGATTTTAAAAGTCCATATGAAAAATTCAAATCTGTGCATTTCCTTAGCACAGTTCATGTTATGTTACATGATGACTTTTTTATACTTCAAATGTAATCAGTATTCCTAGGCAATACAAGGCAGTGAATAGAAATAAGACTAATTCTTTTTTCTATAAATATCTCTGAGCTTGTACTGTGCTAACCTTTGTGGGAATATACCTCAAAAAAGTTTTATGACATGATGATTTTCTTGGAGCCTCCTTGTAAGGTAACCACTTTCAGTTTTAGGAAAGATCACTTTCCAGATATGAATTCCTAAGGGGAAAAAGATAGAGTAGAGGGGGATTATTTTACCTATTATTGCAGATACTCCCTGAGGCCTGCATATTGTATATTTACATGTATGTGATTTATTACAGCTTGTTAGCCTCTAGAAATATTATCTACATTTTACCTGATGCTGAATCTGTAGATCTCTCCTTTCTCCTTTGCAAGTTGGCAATCACCTTTCCTTTCTTGGAATCACTCACTTTAATTGGAAGACAGGGGCAAAAGCATAGCTATGAGAAACTTAACTAAATACCTTCATTTACACTACAGCCTCTGCTTCCCATAATACATGAATATCTTCCTGGATAAGAAGGATTGAGGGTAAGGATATTCAGAAGAGCCTCAGATTGGACCTGGTACAAATACTTGATAGAGTCCAAAGCATAGTTCTGAAGTGTCTCTAAGAATTCCATGAAAATGAATTGTTTTCTCTTCAGACCACACAAGGACCCAAATGGACCTTGATGTTAATAGTATTGGGTGTTGGCAGGAAGAGTGTTGCCTAACTGGTTTTGTATAGATGACCCATTCTGAAGACTAAAAATACTGACCTCTATTTAAAATATCAATATATTCTAGTCAAGTAGAAACCCCATGTTCCCTCTGCACAGGATCCTCTCAAATATGCCTAGAAAAAAGCAGGACTGATTGATATCAGGTAAATTCACAATAGATTTCTGTACCATAGGACAATGGAATGTTCATCATATTTTCCAAAGAATAATGACTGGACTTAATACTGTCATTCAAGAAATTATCAAGCCTTGGAATAATATGAAGTAAAAACAATGGAAACTGAGACCAAAACCAAGTAGGACACCGTGGGGCCCTCCTGGGTACACATCCTTTCTATGCTCCCTGTTTCTTTTTTGTAGGAAAGAGACTTCAGCCTCCTAGACCTCCCCAAGTACCAAAGGGCAGATTCAAACAGTTGCTAATCAGAAAAGTGAGTGAATGCAGAAACAAAGGAGGAGCTATTAAGAAACAATAGTGCAGAACAATAAAGCAGGGTCCTGGTTCCTCCATAAGGGATATACATAACAATATCTTTGAGTTCTTCTGCAGGAACTAAGGCCACAACCCAAGTGGAGGATAAAAACCTCCAGGCTGAGCACAAGATCTCTGGAGCACCACCCTGTTATCTCACCACCAACTAATCAGAAGAAAGTTTGCACACAGTGAAAGATAACGAAGACTCTGATCCCTTCCCCAAATAATTAACTGTGATTAACTTCCTCTTTCTCCCTTTACAAATGTTCATGACTTCACAGAACTAGAACAACAAAAAAAAATCTTAAAAATTGTATGAAAACACAAGAGGCCCCAAATAGCCAAAACAATCTTGAGAAAGAAAAATGGAGCTGTAGGAATCAGGCTCCCTGACTTCAGACTATACTACAGAGCTGCAGTAAACAAAACAGTATGGTACTGGCACAAAAAGAGACATATAGATCAATGGAATAGGAGAGAAAGCCCAGAAATAAACCCACTCACTTATGGTCCATTAATGTACAACAAAGGGGGCAAGAATATACAAGGTAGAAAAGACAGTCTCTTCAATAAGTGGTGCTGGGAAAACTGGACAGCTCTGTGTAAAAGAATGAAATTAGAACATTCACTAACACCATATAAAAAATAAAATCAAAATGGATTAAAGATCTAAATGTAAGACTGGATAGTATAAAACTCCAGAACACTCTTTGACATAACTCACAGTAATATTTTTTTTGGATCTGTCTCCTAGAGTAATGGAAATAAAAACAAAAAATAAACAAATGGGACCTAATTCAACTTAAAAGCTTTTGCACAGCAAAGGAAACGATAAACAAAACAAAAAGACAAACTACAGAATGGGAAAAAATATTTGCAAATGATATGACTAACAAGGGATTAGTTTCCAAAATATACAACTAGCTCATAAATCTCAATACCAAAGAAAAAACAACCCAATCAAAAAACGGTCAGAAGATTGAAATAGACATTTCTCCAAAGAAGACATACAAATGGCTAATAAGCACATGAAAAAATGTTCAACATTGCTAATTACTAGAGAAATGCAAATCAAAACTGAAATGAGTTATCACCTCACACCAGGCAAAATGGCCATAAGCAAAAACTCTACAAATAATAAATGCTGGAGAGAGTGTGGCAAAAAAGGAACCCTCCTACACTGTTGGTGGAAATATAAATTGGTATAGCCACTATGGAGAACAGTATGGAGGTTCCTTAAAAAACTAAAAATAGAGTTACCATGTGATCCAGCAATCCCATCCTGGGCATATATCTAGAGAAAACTAATTTGAAATGATACATGCACCCCAGTGTTCATTGCATCACTGTTTACAATAGCCAAATCATGGAAGCAACCTAAATGTCCATCCACAGATGAATGGATAAAGAAGATGTGGTATATATATATATAAATATACAGTAGAATATTACCCAGCCATAAAAAAGAATGAAATAATGCCATTTGCAGCAACATGGATGGATCTAGAGATTATCATAGGAAGTGAAGTAAGCCAGACAGAGCAAGACAAATCTCATGATATCACTTGTATGTGGAATCTAAGAAAATGACACAAATGATCTTATTTATAAAACAGAAATAAACTCACAGACAGAGGAAACAGACTTGTGGTTACCAGGGGAGAAAAGGGCAGGGGAGGGATAAATTGGGAGTTTTAGATTAACATATACACACTACTAAATACAAAATAGATAACCAACAAGGACCTACTGTATAGAATAGGGAACTATAGTCAATATCTTGTAGTAATCTATAAGGGAAAAGAATCTGAAAAAGAATGTGTATCTCTGTGTGTGTGTGTGTGTGTGTGTATATATATATATATATATATATATATATATATATATATAGAATTACTTTTCTGTACACCTGAAACTAACACAACATTGTAAACCAGCTATACTTTAATAAACAAACAAAAAAAACCCCCACTTTCATGGTCTAGCAGAATCTTTGAAGTTGGTTCTTGGACACTAGTCTGCTTTCTCCCCAGGCTGATAAAATCAAGGGAGTAGAGTTTAAAAGTTTTTCATTCCTTGGTGGAACGCCTTTACAATATCGTGAATGATTTCGGCGAGAAACTGCGTGAGCGCACACACACCCCGTGTATAGGCTCACCTAGACAATGCAACATTATTTGACTCCTAAAGACTATTGAAATGCAATAAAGCAAATGTTATTAGAGTAAAAATAAAAGGTTTACTTTTCTCAATAATGACAAAGAACAGAAATTATAAAATATTACAGGCAAAAATAATTAGAATCTTTTTTAGAGATCATCCAAATCTTTACATATGCTTTTAGAGATCACCTAATCTAACCTTATTAATGGAATATAAAACTTCTGTATAATATCACTGAATATAGTTTACATAATCTATTTGAATTCTTCTACTTTTGAGGGTTTATTCATTTGTGAGACACCTTATTCCATTTTGGGGTATAGCTTGATTTTAGAAAACATCTCCTTGTAATGGTCCTAAAATTCTACTTCTTAGCCCAAATTTTGCTTCTGAAGCTACAAATTATATGAGTATATATGACTTTCTCATAAAACTCTTCAAATACCAGAAGATGAAGATATTTACCCCTTGATTCTTCATATGTCACATTCTGAGGTTTAACATATATATGTACATATTATGTATATATACATGTGTATATTTCAGGAATACAAAAATTCATATTTTTCAGGTCTTAATGTTTAATCCTCTGTTCTGTGTACAACACACACACAAAATAATTCCACGTATGCTTGATACCATTAGTGAAAGAGATAGTTTCTTCATAAGTTACAATTCCCTACTTAATTGAATCTTACCCCTTCATGTATCTCCATGTTCATTTTCTTAACACAAGCTTTATTTCTAATGAGCCTAATACATATTACCTACTTAATTTATATGCAAAGTATACTCAGTATAATCTAATCCTCGCACGATGAGTCATATTATACAAGTGAATATGAATTCTTACAAAAGTTTTCCTAAATCCCCGCACTGCTAGGTTATCAGTAGTAACTCCTGCTGCCAGTGTATTTGGATCTAATTAACAGGTTTCTTATCCTAATTGGCTGCTTCTGATATTCTGAGGTGTGAAAATCATATAAGAAAGCTTTTTAGATTGTCTTTAAAATAAAGCAATATCCATTCAATAAGTGTCTAAGGATGCTAACAGTGGAGCATATTCTATATACTTTTATTCTGAGAGCTTTGTGATACTTTTTCAGTGGTTCAGGGCTAGATAAATTTACATTTCCTTTTGGTTTTAGAACTATGATGAAAACAGGATTGTGTTTGAATCCTGGATCCAACACTTTCTAGCTAAACAACCTAGGCATTTTAAACCCTCAGAGAGTCTCAGAGACCACTTAGGAGAAATAAGAATAATAATATCCACAATTCAGAAATATTTTGAAAATTAAGTGAAGAAAAGTATACAAAGTTATTAGCAAAGTGCATGGAAACTCTACATAAATACTCAACAAATTCCATTTGCATTTTCTTTTTCTACTTCATCTAAGTCTCTACCTATACATACATCTCTATTGAACTCTACATCATCATCTATGTCTCCATTTTCATCTGTGTTTATGCCTATATCCATATAAAACAGTTTGCAATTGGGAGGCATGTAGAAACAAAACAAACTCAGTAACTGCATTAAGCTCAGATCTATACTTCATTAATTTGAAAAAGGGAGACCATAAATTTAGCTTGATGTCATTAGTGGAGAGAAAAGACAGGTATAATTAAAGATAAGGAATAAATCAGTAAGATTCATTAATAGAGAAGAAAACCAAAATAAATAAAATAATTTGCATATGGACATTTTATTATTGCCCAGAATTCTAATTTTATTTTTAGACAGATTTAAGTAATAAAGACATTCACAATGACATTTTTAATTTTTGCCCTTGAAGACTTGACATTGGCTCCATTCAACATCTAATAATCAAATTTTTTCCTAAATTTTGGAAGAATGTTCTTGCCTGTATACAGTAATTTCATGTAAATTTTTAAATCCACGCTAAAATTTTTCATTAATATAATTAAGATATTTTAACTTAGAAACAATCATCTAGGGAATTGTTTGCTGATGTTACGTATTTTTTTCCCTAAACATGAAAGTAGAATGTAATCAAAGGGCATAAATGGTAGCACAATATTTAATTACAAAAAAGTCCAATGACTGTGAATGGAGAAGTCTAGAGTTAAGGATGACATACTAGCACCATTAACTGATACTGACTGGTCAAAGTGTAATAATCACCAAAGCAATGGGAATCACAATGAATTTTCTTGCCCAGTTTCTACTGTGTGAATTGATTTTAGTTAGTTTTCTATTCATCACAAAACAAATATTTTGACATTTTTATATGGAATTGTATGCACTAGAATCTCAAATGTACTTTTCAATTTTACCTATTTAAATGTAAATTTCAAAAATGAAAAAAAAACTTATAATCTCTTGTTTTTATTAGAGATGTGATATAATTTGTTTCCTACACCTTCTAGGAAATAATCTGAATTTATACTTTAAGTACTATATTAATAATTAATAACTGAGGAACAGGTTATTGTACTTTTAAAATTAGTATGTATTCTAATTTTTGTATAAAGTTAAAAGTAAGAGACAAAAATGATATACTTTAATTTTCTCATATAAAGAATCATGAAACTAAATTTTTAAAGTTTTGCTTTTCCAGAAAGCTATTCCCAGAACTTCATGGAAGACTCTGAAGAAACTGAAAAAAAAATGCAACTTTGTCATGCGTCAGAGATTTCATGTGCTAAGAACTAAAATGTTTTTAAAGCAATAAATGAGTTATGCCACTAGAAAAATGTTATTGGACTGGCATTAGGCCAATACACAACTTAAAATTTAGGCCCAGGTTTGCTTACATGTATCCTGGGAAGAAAAAATTTTCCCTCAAAGATCTCAAATTTTGCTATGAAAGCTATGGATTTAACTAGAACATTTATAAACTATATATCAATGTTAAAAATGCAGTGCTATATTTAGAATTAGAACTTAATTCTAGAGCTCAGTTTTAACATTTAAAGTGCCAAATGCCAAAATCTTTGTGCACTCATTATGTACTTAACATTTAAATGGCTTTCTTATGAGTCAAAATTTTAAATATATGTATCTTCATTATTTGATCTACTTAATCACTTATTTGGCTGCCATATACAGAGATAATGCAATTCAAGTAAAATATGGAAACATAGATTGTATCCAATAACTAATTATTAAACTTATAGAAAGTGACACTGTATACTTTTAGCCATAGAGAAAATCTAATTCTACTTTGGATGATGTACTCTGCAGTCCACTGGGGCATCATATGACATTTTATCTCTCTATGAATTTTATCATCTGAGAGGATATGTTTTCAATTTCTCTTTCTTAAATGATAATAAAATGGGAGAAGAAGAAATAAAAATTGTTGATTAACGCAAAAACGCCAGGACAGATGGATTAAATTAGCAAATTATTGATTCAGCAAGAAGGAAACCAACAGTAAACTGTTGGACTTTAACCTAATTATAATGATAATTACTTCAAAATAAATGAAGAGTATGCTTAATAGACAAAGATTAAAAAACTGGATAAAATAAAAGGCCCAATTCAACGCTGCTTATAGGAAACACACTAAAAAATAAATAAATAAATACATAAATAAGACATGGGGTGAAAAGAGAATATGAAAATGATATAGCATGTAAAAATTCAACAGAGAAGGATAGTTTAGCCATATAAACACCAAGCAAATGGATTTTAAAGCAAGGCTATCATAAAAAAAATCACGACTAATATTTCTTAAACAACAATGTATTACAGTCTGTACCATGACCTAATAACATATCCTCAACATATATATATGTTGACGTAAGTGTAGAGCACTAGACTAGATCACAAAAAGTATAAGAATTTTAATAGTTCATTGTTTCTGAGATCTACTATTAATCTTATTCTGTACTTTTGAACCTGAAGAGTCATTTTTCTCTTGGTGTTTTCAAGAGTGTCTGTCAACCGTTTGAGTATGATGTGACTAGTAAAGGATGTCTTTGAATTTATTGTACTTAGAGTCTGTTGAGCCTCTTGAATGTATAGATTCGTATTTTTCATTAAATGCTAAACTTAATCAGATAATTTGCTCTTTTTTTTTTAAACATCTTTATTGGAGTATAATTGCTTTACAATGGTGTGTTAGTTTCTGCTTTATAACAAAGTGAATCAGCTATACATATACATATATCCCCATATCTCCTCCCTGTTACGTCTCCCTTCCACCCTCCCTATCCCACCCCTCTAGATGGTCACAAAGCACCTAGCTGATCTCCCTGTGCTATGCAGCTGCTTCCCACTAGCTATCTATTTTATATTTGGTAATATATATAAGTCCATGCCACTCTCTCACTTCATCCCAGCTTACCCTTCCCCCTACCCGTGTCCTCAAGTCCATTCTGCACGTCTGCATCTTTATTCTTGTCCTGCCCCTAGGTTCTTCATAGCCATTTTTCTTTTTTTTTTTAGATTCCATATATATATTAGCATACGGTATTTGTTTTTCTCTTTCTGACTTACTTCACTCTGTATGACAGACTCTAGGTTCATACACCTCACTACAAATAACTCAATTTCATTTCTTTTTATGGTTGAGTAATATTCCATTTTATATATGTGCCACATCTTCTTTATCCATTCATCTGTTGATGCACGCTTAGGTTGCTTCCATGTCCTGGCTATTGCAAAGAATATTGTGGTACATGACACTTTTTGAATTATGGTTTTCTCAGGGTATATGCCCAGTAGTGAGATTGCTGAGTCATATGGTAGTTCTATTTGTAGTTTTTTAAGGAACCTCCATACTGTTCTCCATAGTGGCTGTATCAACTTACATTCCTACCAACAGTGCAAGAGGGTTCCCTTTTCTCCACACCCTCTCCTTCACAGATGACATGATACTATACATAGAGAATCCTAAAGATGTTACCAGAAAACTACTAGAGCTAATCAACGATTTGGTAAAGTAGCAGGATACAAAATTAATGCACAGAAATCTCTTGTGGTCCTATACACTAATGATGAAAAATCTGAAAGAGAAATTAAGGAAACACTCCCATTTACCATTGCAACAAAAAGAATAAAATATGTAGGAATAGACCTACCTAAGGAGACAAAAGACTTGTATGAAGAAAACTATAAGACACTGATGAAAGAAATTAAAGATGATCCAAACAGATGGAGAGATACACTATTTTCTTGGATTGGAAGAATCAACATTGTGAAAATAACTGTACTACCCAAAGCAATCTACAGATTCAATGCAATCCCCATCAAATTACCACTGGCATTTTTCACAGAACTAGAACAAAAAATTTCACAATTTGTATGGAAACACAAAAGACCCTGAATAGCCAAAGCAATCTTGAGAAAGAATAAGGGAGCTGGAGGAATCAGGCTCCCTGACTTCAGACTATACTACAAAGCTACAGTAATCAAGACAATATGGTACTGGCACAAAAACAGAAATATAGATCAATGGAACAGGATAGAAAGCCCAGAGATAAACCCACGCACATATGGTCACCTTTCTTTGATAAAGGAGGCAAGAATATACAGTGGAGAGGAGACAGCCTCTTCAATAAGTGGTGCTGGGAAAACTGGACTTCTACATGTAAAAGAATGAAATTAGAACACTCCCTAACACCATACACAAAAATAAACTCAGAATGGATTAAAGACCTAAATGTAAGGCCAGACACTATAAAACTCTTATAGGAAAACATAGGCAGAACACTCTATGACCTAAATCACAGCAAGATCCTCTTTGACCCACCTCCTAGAGAAATGGACATAAAAACAAAAATAAATGGGACCTAATGAAACTTAAAGGCTTTTGCACAGCAAAGGAAACCATAAACAAGACGAAAAGACAACCCTCAGAATGGGAGAAAATATTTGCAAATGAAGCAACTGACAAAGGATTAATCTCTAAAATTTACAAGCAGCTCATGCAGCTCAATATCAAAAAAACAAACAACCCAATTCAAAACTGGGCAGAAGACCTAAACAGACATTTCTCCAAAGCAGATATACAGATTGCCAACAAACACATGAAAGGATGCTCAACATCACTAATCATTAGAGAAATGCAAATCAAAACTACAGTGAGGTATCACCTCACACCAGTCAGAATGGCCATCATCAAAAAATCTACAAACAAGAAATGCTGGAGAATTTGCTCTTCTTCTGCATTCTGTTTGTCTCTCAAAGGACTGGATGATGCCCACTGGCATTAACTCAGTCTACTGATTCAAATGCTAATTTCTCCTGGAAACACTCACACTAACACACCCAGAAATAATTTTTTACCAGCTACTTGGGCATCCCTTATCTTAGTCAAATTAACACATAAAATTAACCACCACAATAGTTGTCTCCTCAAGTAAACTGTAAGCTCCTTTTGGCCAGTGTTGTGTTCATTGTTTCATACATAGAGCATATATTTGAATATGTGTTGAATAAGTGAATAAGTAGATTAAATTAAGTTTGGTCGGGCTTCCCTGGTGGCGCAGTGGTTGGGAGTCTGCCTGCCAATGCAGGGGACACGGGTTCGAGCCCTGGTCTGGGAGGATCCCACGTGCCGCGGAGCAACTGGGCCCGTGAGCCATAATTACTGAGCCTGCGCGTCTGGAGCCTGTGCTCTGCAACAAGAGAGGCCGCGATGGTGAGAGGCCCGCACACCGCGATGAAGAGTGGTCCCCGCTTGCCGCGGCTGGAGAAGGCCCTCGCACAGAAACGAAGACTCAACACAGTCATAAATAAATAAATAAATAAATAAATAAAAGAACATGAATTTCTAAAAAAAAAAAACTTAGCAAAACTTTCTTTAAAAAAAAAAAATTAAGTTTGGTCATTAATGAAACATATTTAATTCAGGAAAATATTGAAAAGGAGCTCATTTTTAGCAAACAAAATTTTCAGTGGGAAAAGTAGTATCTAGAAATTTTCTTTTCAAATAGATTCAAATAAGTTTTTCACTGATAATATGTTTCCCTTTTCAGGGTGCTTATTAACATGCTTCTAATGATAAAAAGTAACAAATATGCTTGTAGAGAAAAGACAATTTTATTACCATTGTTATTATTTATTCTTATTATTTATGTTTTATTGTATGAGAGGCTCCTTTCTTTACAGTATCAAATACTACCAATGTTCCAGTAAGTTTAAATTTGTCCAGTATTTCTCAACTTTATCTATTACTCTAATAAGTTCAAATAAATACATCAAATTTGTTAGTTATTGAAATGAATTTTTCACTTTATGGAAAAAATGAATAAATAACATACATTTTATTCATTATGTATTCTAATATATAGCATAAAACTTGTACAACATGCAGTACTAAATACCAGGTGCATAAAAAGTTTAGTCCTACTATAAGACTAAAGCATGATAACCGATACAGTGATAAAACTGAGGTATGGCAAGATCCTAAAAGAATGCCTTTTGAAAAAAGAATAAGCAAGGACTGAAATTTCGAATGTTTATACTTATACTAAATCACATATAAGAGAAAAGGGTACTTGTAATTTTGGGTCTGCTTCCGCTACTTGGCAAGTAAGGGGTTACTACATGTTCCTGAATTCTAGTTTCTTTATCTATAAAATAATATAAAACCTATACAATGTTTATAGTATTAACTTCAAAAGATTTATGTGAATATAAAAAATTCTAATCTGAACATGAAAATACTACTATGATCACCAACAGAAACAAATATTTTTGACAATTTATTAATCCTTTCTATTTATTGCCTCATTTGCCCCTCATACACACCCTATTAGGCATGTTCTGTATATTTGCTTGTTATAAAGGATGAAGAACCTGAATTCTGTTGAGATCACATAAGCTGCTCTTGAGCACATGACTACCTTTTGAGCAAAGATTTGAATGCATGCAATTTGAAGACTACAATGTGTAATATATGTGAATACTCTTCACTGGTAGCCTAATCATTTGCACAATCTTTTTCACTTATCCTGGATAAACAGAAGCTTCACCTTATTCAAAAATATATAAATTCAAAGTAGAGGCAGTAAGCACTTGTTTTGCTCCTAAAGCCCTGTGAGGTTCAGCTGCAGGAATACAAATCAATTTGTAGCATCACTCTCACAGCACTCTGGCAACAAAAATCTCAAAGTGAATGGAAAATTACAAGGGTTGGACTTATTGCATTTACCAAATGAAAACTACAATCTTGTCTCCTCCTTAGTATAGAGGAATCCAATAAAAATACTTCATTTTGCAAGTGCCAAGCACTGCTTTTGGACAATTACAGTACCAACTCTTCCTTTCCTAACTGTACATTTGTGGGTTATGTACTGACCAATCAAGAGTATTTGCTTCATTTAGAACTTCTCCTGCCAAAAAGGCAATTTTGTGTATAAATGGCTCCAATCTGGGAAGCCATCCAAAAGAAGCTGTTCAGGTGAAAAACAGTGTGATTTACATCCAGGTGCAAAACATAAACTTAGCAACAGTTTGAAAATGCTAACTAAAGATGTGGAATAGAATTGAGTTAACTAGACAGGTATATCAGTTTCCTTCCGGTATTTTAAACATCCGAGAAATGTTTTATTTTTGTATTATTATTATTATTTTTAGTTTTATAAGAATACATCTTCCTTTGAGGTTTGCTTATGCATTTGATTTTTAGAGAAATGGATATTAGGGTAATGACTCATGCCTCACAGAATCTAATGGTAAAAAATACTAGTAGAGTGGAAAAGAGATCTTTCCTGCTTGACTAAAAACAAGAAACACTCTGAGGAAATGCATTCATATAACTGAAGATATAATGCAGTCTTCCTCTGCTTTCAACTTCTCAGCCCTTCATACAGCTATGGTATCTTTTATTTATTTATTTATTTTTAATGGCATAAAAATAAAGCAACCATGTATATCATCAGAAAACTGAAATTAGAAAGAAAAAAAAGGTCATAGTTTGTACAATGAGTTCAAAATACATCTACCTACAGTATTGCCCCTGGATCATTTTAAAGGTTAAAAGGGAATTGTGAACCAGTGAAACTATGAAATAGTGTATTGAATTGTAATTTTTGAGAGGTAAAGGTTTTACATGTCTTTTTCCTTTTTCTTGGGTAGACTTTTAAGTTCTGATTGCTATCAGCTGCAGCAGGGATTCAGAAGAAGAATATAGATGGTAAGAAAGCTGAAAGGGCATCCAATGATTGGTATTTTAGTGCCAAAACAGATATTAAAAGTGGAAACTTAAGAGCTCTGAACCTTAATTTCCTTGTTAGAAAATAATGGCTCATTTACTACCCTTTAAATTTGTTATATGGGTAAAATGACGTAATAGTTATAAAACAGTTTTTTATAAAATGGATTTGTAAATGGGTTTTATAGGAATAAAAGGAAAACCACTTTAAAATTACTTAATGGATAAATGTAATGATTTGCACAGTGTTACTAGAAAGTATCATTGATATTCCAGGTACTGTAACTTTTTTAGATTCCTGTACAAGGAATTTAACATCAGTGGTTTTAATATGTTAAATGAAATGTGACATTATATTCCCTAAAAAATTATAATTAAAAACATATTAAATATATGCATTTTTGGTTCTACGTAGCCACTGCTATATTCTGAGTATTTCAACCAAACAGTAAATATGAAAATTTTTCATGAAGTCAGCATACGTCATAAAAATATAGCCTTATTATTTATCTAATAAGCAGGTGAGTATTAACCATAATCAGGCTTCCTGAAACATAAGGTAGATTGCTGCTTTTATAGTTAGTCACGCTTGAATTTACATTTTATTTTTGGCACATATTAAACTCTATGACCTTGAATAATGCACATAACTGTTTGAGTATCCTTTTCTTCATTTATAATAGCACAAGATGACATGGAAGATAGATGTAAGAGAGAAGAGGTTTGGGAAAGGAAAGGAAGGAATTTCATAAATAAATGAAAGACCTAGAAATTAAACCTACACAAACCTGAAGGCATAGGCTTGAAAAACTTGATTAATAGTATCTCTTTATCCTAGTTGATGAGGGGTCTCAAGGGAAAAGTTCAAAGATGGAAATCACCATGTAAGTTTCTTTTTGCCCTCTTCCACAAATAATTTTTACTCTAATACTTTTGTATACCTGTTCACATTCTAGTGAATTGTTCTGACAAAATCTGACTTTATTTTCCTGGTTTACTTATTAATTAGTAATTGTTAAAATACAGATATAACTTTAATTCTTTATCTAAATTTCTAATCCTGAAATTTGATCACTTTTCACCAATAATTCTTGGGCATTGACCAAATATACTGCATTTCAAATGCATTGGTCAGATAGTCATCAGTAGGACTTCTAAGAAAACACTGATTAAGTCACTAGAAAATAAATATTGTTTCAAGCAAATATTAGGTAGGCATTGATTGTATAATAGGGGCCCTGGCACTATAGGCGATTGAGCCAATGTATGAGTAATGGCTTCCCAAGGAACATCTGCTAATCTGAGATAAAAGCTGTGGGGATAAAAGGAGGTATATTTGTGTAGAGATGCGGGGAATTCAACTGAGCCCAAAGTAATTGAATAGAAGGAGGAAAGAAAGGGATATTTATATATGAAAGGAATAATGATAAATTCCTATATTCAGAAGTAGGCACATATATAGGAAGTAACTGCTTCAGTGATTTATGGGATTAGGGGAATGTGTATGACCAAATGTATTGTTTTTATACATATACAGAATTTACATTATTATTTATTAACCTCTGGTAGCAATAAAATGATCATAAGTCTATCGTCACTAAATATCGCATCATGAGTGCTGTACATATTCTCACTAATATGAAATGTAAAACACAATTACCACAAAATAAAATTTAGAAAATTTAAAAATTCAAAAATTATAAAAATGTATAATATAAAGTGAAATTCCCCAGGAAAAGCACTGCTCTCAAAATAAGCACTCAATTATGTTTATTATATGTTTCCTATTAAGTGCATATACACATGTGCATGTGTGGGCATGTGATTTTCCCACTAATACTCTAAGCTGCATGGTATTCCAATATGTGCAGATATATAACTAATTAAATCAGTTAGACTGTTATAACTTATAAATTATGCCATATTAATTATTCATTCAGAATACCATCTATATATTTCTGTGAACATAGAGAAGTACTTATACATGGTATTTACATTTTAATAGTGAAATTGCTTTGTTAAAATTTATGTGAATTTCACAAATAATTTCACAAATATCTACTGCCAAATTCTCCTTCAGGCATATGTTAGCAATTATGAACTTCATCAAGTCGTTAGAGTGTATTTTTCTCTTATTATTGGTATTTAACAATATATTTAAAGAATATTTTCTAAAATGATAGTTAAGCATTAGCATAAAATGAATGCTTTCATTTTAATGTCCCTAGTTTTCATCACATTTCACTTTTTTACCCATGTTTATTTGCCATTTTTTTCTTTTCTGCAGTAAATTGGCTTCTTATATTCTTTGCACATATACTATTCTTCTTCTTATTATTGATTTGTTGGCTATAAATATTGTTTCCTTTTTAATATGTACAGAAAATAATCTTGTAAATTGGACATGTAGCACTTTTTTTAAAAATAGAAACTCTTCTCCAGTGGGAGTTTGTTATCTTACAATTATTAGTTGGTGTCATATCAAGAAAAATTTCCCTGAGACAATATTCTTCTCTTTAATGCTGTTTTTTTTAAGATTTTGATCTATAAGAAGGTTACTTTTGTATGTAAGGTAAAAACTAATTAAACTTATTTAAACTGTTTAGATATTTTGTCATATATGAAGGACTGTATATTACAACTCACCATCAGTGATTCAAAATGCTAAATTTATCATGTATTAAATTGATATTTATCATAATATTTATATTCTAATATTTTTTGATATCTGGTTGCCATGATTCTCATGTTTCTTACTTTACAGGACTTTATTAACTATTCTTACTTATTTTCCCATTACACTGTATTGTCAAACTTGTAAAAGTCATAATGAAATTTTCATTAGAATCATCAGAGACCACTCTCAGTTTCTTGGCAAATGGACTCTCAAAAATGACAGTTTGCTTTTTCACACCAGGAATAAAGAGAGTCTATTGGCATGATGGATATCATAATCTTCTCTAACCTAATCACAGATGTGGCATCCCTCAATATTGCTCTATTCTATTTTTACCAGCAAGTTATGCAAGGGAAGAGGCAATAAATACCAGTAGGTGGGGATCATTAAGGGTTATCTTAGAGGGTGCATACTACTCACAAAAAACAGATAAAAACATTGAAGAAAGGAAATCAAAATAAGAATGTGTTTTCCTTGCTTTAACCTAACACAGGCTATCTACTAAAAATCTAGAGCTAATATCTTTTTAATGGTGCTCCCCTACTGTTATGGACTGAAATGTTTTCATCCAAAATTCATATGTTAAAACTCTAACCCCCAATGTAACTGTATTTGGACATAGGACCTTTAAAGGGGTAAAGTTAAATGGAATAATAAGAGTGGGGGCCCTAATTCAATATGACTAATGTCCTTGAAAGAAGAGGGAGAGACACTAGCATTGTGCATATGCAGAGAAAAGGCGATGTCTACATGGCTAAGAGAAGGCAGCTGTCTGCATGTCAAGTAGAGAGGTCTCAGGAGAAATCAAACTGTTGCTGCCTTGATCTTAGACGTCCAGCATCTAAAACTGTGAGAAAATAAGTTTGTGTTGTTTAAGCCTCCCAGACTGTGGTATTTTGTTATGGTAGCCCTAGCAGACTAATACAAGTTTGTGAAGAACGCAAGGGTATCCTCTCTCACGATTCCTCTTCAAAATTATACGGGAAGTCCTGGCCAGTGCAATAGGCAGGAAAAAGTTTGGAAATATATAAAACCTTCTTTATTTGTAGATGACATGATTTTTATGTGGAAAATCCCAAAGAATATACCGAAATTCCTAGATTTCATAAGTGAGTTTAGAAATGTTGTGGCATAAAATATGTATTTATAAATGTCAATTACAATATATCAGCAATGAGCTAATATTGAAATTTGATACCGGTATTTGAAATTTTAAAAATTACAATAGCCCCAATAGAAAACAAAATATCTGATATAAGTCAAAGTGTTGGCAGTAGCCATTTGCTAAACTACAAAACTTTGATGAAAAGAATTGACAATGAGCTAAATAAATTAAGAGATAAACTACATTCCTGGATTGGAAGACTCAATATTGTTATGATGCTAATTACCTCCAATCTGATCTAAAGAGTCAATGTAATTCGAAATCCCAGTAAACTATTTGTAGATATTAACAAGGTGGATTCAAAATTAATTCAGAAGAAAAAGGGTTTACAAACAGTTCTGAAAAAAAAAACAGTTGGAAGGCTCATAGAACAAGATTTTAATATTTACTACAAATCTATAATAATAAAGATAGTGTAAAGTAATGAAAATATATATACATAGATTAATGAAACAAAATAGAGACCCCCCAGATAACCCACATAGTCACCTGATTCATCACAAAACTGCAAAGGCAATTCAATGAAGAAACTTTAGTCTCTTCAACTAAGAGATGGTGGAACAATTGGATATCAAATGCAAAAAGTTTAATTTAGACCTTTATCTCACAACTTAGACAAAAAATAATTCATAATGGATCATAGACATTAATGTAGAATGTAAAACTATAATATCTAGAGAAAACATAGGAGAAAATCTGCGTGACCTTGGGTTTTGCAATGAGTTTCTAGATCGTTGTGTTGCTGATTGACATCTGAGTACCAATGCACAATTAAGCCTCGTCCAAATCACCAGAAAAACTTCTCAGCTAAGTCCAAGCCAAATTGATGAGCCACAGAATCATGAACTAAATAACTGGCTGTTGTTTTAAGACATTAAATTTGGGGCAAAAGTTTGGGGTGAAATAACTGTTATGCATGAAAAGCTAGCTTAACACAAAATAATAAATGTGATAAAGAATTTATGTTAGGTCCATAATTAGACACTGGTGTCAATAGGCAAATATTTGAAGATGAAGCTCTATGCTTAGAAAAGAGATATAAAAATATTATTTCTAAACTTTTTATTGCTAATTCATGTCAGTAATTTGTAATAAATAGCATTTTTAGGTTAATTTAAGGCAAATTCATTTCTATTTGCTAATATACACATCAAAATATTTTCACTGACCTATTAAATTTTGTATATGATTTACGTACTAAATCTATCTGGTTATTAATGATTCCAGCAAATCACAAAAATACTTTGGTAAATAAATATTGCAACTATTAATGATTTAATCTTATTTCTCATTCCATGTAGACAAATTAATCCCAATACGCACATTTTAAGTGATTATGCCTGAAAAGTTAGATAAACCTATCCATGGAGAGTTGGAACACAATTTTGGATATAAATTTAACATTGAAATTGTGTTTGATTACACCAAGAAGAATTATATTTAATCATAAAATATTTCAGCATGATAATCTACAATAAGGTAAATGACAAAGAATGAGCTACATTAAAATTCTGGAAAATAAAAATTAAAAGTGTTAATAGTGTTTTTTAAAGCTCACTAAAACAATTTAATCTTTTTATATATTTTACTTGTGTTATTTGATTGATACAACACTTAAAAATAGAAAATGACATATTTTCCCAAATAGTACTGACAACAGAGCTCAAATTTTAAAATGCTTTATAAAATTTGTATAAAGATATATGTAAATCTTTCTGTTTATTCTTTATGAAGGCTCAAATTAAATCTTAAATTTCTGATTATACTAGTATATTTTGATTTGGAATTTGTCCTTGGTTTTTCTTCTTTCTTTTCTCTCTTCATTTTTTATTCTGCACTTTCTTACTACCTATCTTTTCCTTCTTTCCTCTCTCTTTCCTTCTCTCTCGCCCTTTCCCTCTCCATCTCCCACCTCTCCCTCTCTCTCAATGTAAGCTAATAGTTTCCAGATAATACTTCTACTTTATCCCCAGAGATGGGACATTGCATTATTTCTTTGAATTACTACTATTTTATACCCTCAATACTAAATCAATAAAATCATCAGTAATTATCCTTTTTTCCAATCAACAATTGAGTCCAAAGGAATCTTATAGGTTGAATTTATAAATAAGACACTTCCACTGTTTGGGGTAACCCAGGTCCGTTAGGGTTACAAACATGTCTTAAGTTCTTCAAGCTTCATCTATATTCTAGGATCTTTGGTACAGGGTTACAGAGTATGAAAGGGGAATTTATTCCTGTAGTAAAGAATTACAGGGTTAAAAACAAGAAGGAATAGAAGGAGATGAGGCAGGAACTTACTCCGAGGAACTTCCATGTTCATTGCTGCTTTGTTCATGATAGCCAAGATATGGAAACAATCTAAATGCACACTGACAGATGAATATTTAAGAAATATATAAGGAAAATATGCACACACAAAATGGACTATTATTCAGCCTAAATAAGAAGGAAATTCTGCCATTTGCAACAACATGGATGGACCTGGAGGGTATTATGCTAAGTGAAATAAGCCAGATGCGAAATGACAAATACTGTATGATCTCACTTGTATGTAGAACCTAAAATAGTAAAACTCATAGAAGCAAAGTATAGAAGAATGGTTGCCAGGGGCTGGGGAGAGGGTGAATCGGGGAGTTGATGGTCAAATAGTATAAAGTTATAGTTATACAAGATAAATAAGTCTGGAGATTTACTATATAGTATAGTGCCTATAGCTAGCAATACTTGTTGCATACTTAAAATTTGCTAAGACAGTATATATTTTATTAAGTGTTTTAGCCACTAATAATAATAATAGTAGTAGTAGTAGTAAAGGGCAGAAGGAAATTTGGGAGATAAGAGATATGTCTGTGACCTTGATGATGGTGATGGTTTCATAGATGTATACTTATCCTCAAATTCACTGAACTGCACATATTAAACATACAGCTTTTTACATGTCAATCCTACTACAATAAAGTAGTTTAAAAAATTAAATGATTGTGATTGCTTTCAAATTATCCACCTATTAATGAATCTCACCATGGTCAGATCATCAAGCACTCACACGTATACACTCAAATGGTTTTATGCCAGCTAGAAAATCATTTATGGATTATATGCATCTATCTCAGTTTAAAATGTTGAGAGACCTTGCCAGTACTCAGAAGAATGGCGAAGAGGATCAAAGAGAATACACATATGGATACATTTTTTGTACAAGCATAATAAATAAAAAATAAACCTTAAAAATTAGAATATTGGAAAATTTAGTGTAATAAAAATCAGTGACATAAACACACAGAGGAAGTTATAGGACACATATTTCTTGCAGAAATTAGAACATGTTAGAAAGAATCTGCTTTGAAAATTAAATGCATTCTGAAAAATTAAAAAATGGTGAACCATAAGAAAAATAAACTCATGAAAATAATAAAATTTCCATGTTAGAAAAAGTATATACCAGAGAGATATAGTTAACAAATGAGAAATATACTTTATAAATGCAAGGAAAAGAAAAAAGATAAAGATGGTAGGAGACGATGACAGGTATGAATAATTCACAGCAGATATAAATCTAAGAATAACCAAAACCCCAGAAGTAAAAAATTACAAACAAAGCAGTGAAAACATTGGTAACATAAAACTCAGATTCTTGACCTAAACAGAAAACATATTTAGAGGATTCATATTCTTGGGTTGGAGAGGGAATCAAAGACATATATTGGAGTTTTAAAAAATTCAAGAGTAAAGGAAATATCTAAAAACTTCAGCAAATGTGGACTGAAATGTTATTGGTGGAATCTGCAAAAAAGATCACATGCCATTTATTATACTCTCTTACAAATTTTGCAAACTATACATTCCACTTTTAAAAATGAGACATTTTCCATTTCCCCTATTATTAGATAGCTATAGCCAAAAAATAATCCCAGTGGTAACTAGAAAAGCAAATTAAACATGAACAACAGCAAACAAAAATCTTGTTTTAAGATATATGAGATCTGCTGAGGCAGCCAGGACTTAAAGGACCAGATGTGAAGAGGATGCTTCATTTATGCTAGTCAAGCTCAATTTCTTTTTTTTCTTTTTTTTTTAAGCTCAATTTTTTTTTTTAACATCTTTATTGAAGTATAATTGCCTTACAATGGTGTGTTAGCTTCTGCTTTATAACAGAGTGAATCAGTTATACATATACAATATGTTCCCATTTCTCTTCCCTCTTGCATCTCCCTCCCTCCCACCCTCCCCATCCCACCCCTCTAGGTGGTCACAAAGCACCGAGCTGATCTCCCTGTGCTATGTGGCTGCTTCCCACTAGTTATCTATTTTACATTCGGTAGTGGATATATGTCCATGACACTCTCTCACCCTGTCACATCTCACCCCACCCCCTCCCCATATCCTCAAGTCCATTCTCTAGAAGGTCTGTGTCTTTATTTCCGTCTTGCCACTAGGTTCTTCATGGCCTTTTTTTTTTTTTCCCCTTAGATTCCGTATATATGTGTTAGCATACTGTATTTGTTTTTCTCTTTCTGACTTACTTCACTCTGTATGACAGACTCTAACTCCATCCACCTCATTACAAGTACCTCCATTTCATTTCTTTTTATGGCTGAGTAATATTCCATTGTATATATGTGCCACATCTTCTTTATCCATTCATCTGTCGATGGACATTTAGGTTGCTTCCATGTCCTGGCTATTGTAAATAGAGCTGCAATGAACATTTTGGTACATGACTCTTTTTGACCTATGGTTTTCTCAGGGTATATGCCCAGTAGTGGGATTGCTGGGTCGTATGGTAGTTCTATTTGTAGTTTTTTAAGGAACCTCCATACTGTTCTCCATAGTGGCTGTATCAATTTACATTCCCACCAACAGTGCAAGAGTGTTCCCTTTCCTCCACACCCTCTCCAGCATTTTTTTTTTTTTTTTTTTTTTTAGAAATTCACGTTCTTTTATTTATTTATTTATAACTGTGTTGAGTCTTCGTTTCTGTGTGAGGGCTTTCTCTAGTTGCGGCAAGTGGGGACCACTCCTCATCGCGGTGCGCGGGCCTCTCACCATCGCGGCCTCTCTTGTCGCGGAGCACAGGCTCCAGACGTGCAGGCTCAGCAATTGTGGCTCACGGGCCCAGTTGCTCCGCGGCACGCGGGATCCTCCCAGACCAGGGCTCGAACCCGTGTCCCCTGCATTGGCAGGCAGATTCTCAACCACTGCGCCACCAGGGAAGCCCATCCAGCATTTTTTGTTTCTAGATTTTTTGATGATGGCCATTCTGACCGGTGTGAGATGATATCTCATTGTAGTTTTGATTTGCATTTCTCTAATGATTAATGATGTTGAGCATTCTTTCATGTGTCTGTAGGCCATCTGTATATCTTCTGTGGAGAAATGTCTATTTAGGTCTTCTGCCCATTTTTGGATTGGGTTGTTCGTTTTTTTGTTATTGAGCTGCATGAGCTGCTTGTAAATCTTGGAGATTAATCCTTTGTCAGTTGCTTCATTTGCAAATATTTTCTCCCATTCTGATGGTTGTCTTTTGGTCTTGTTTATGGTTTCCTTTGCTGTGCAAAAGCTTTTAAGTTTCATTAGGTCCCATTTGTTTATTTGTGTTCTTATTTCCATTTCTCTGGGAGCTGGGTCAAAAAGAATCTTGTTGTGATGTATGTCATAGAGTGTTCTGCCTATATTTTCCTCTAAGAGTTTCATAGTGTCTGCCCTTACACTTAGGTCTTTAATCCATTTTGAGTTTATTTTTGTGCATGGTGTCAGGGAGTGTTCTAATTTCATACTTTTACATGTACCTGTCCAATTTTCCCAGCACCACTTATTGAAGAGGCTGTCTTTTCTTCACTGTATATGCTTGCCTCCTTTATCAAAGATAAGGTGGCCATATGTGTGTGGGTTTATCTCTGGGCTTTCTATCCTGTTCCATTGATCTATATTTCTGTTTTTGTGCCAGTACCAAACTGTCTTGATTACTGAAGCTTTGTAATATAGTCTGAAGTCAGGGAGCCTGATTCCCCCAGCTCCATTTTTCGTTCTCAAGATTGCTTTGGCTATTCGGGGTCTTTTGTGTTTCCATACAAATTTTGCAATTTTTTGTTCTAGTTCTGTGAAAAATGCCAGTGGTAGTTTGATAGGGATTGCATTGAATCTGTAGATTGCTTTGGGTAGTAGAGTCATTTTCACAATGTTGATTCTTCCAATCCAGGAACATGGTATATCTCTCCATCTATTTGTATCATCTTTAATTTCTTTCATCAGTGTCTTATAATTTTCTGCATACAGGTCTTTTGTCTCCTTAGGTAGGTTTATTCCTAGATATTTTATTCTTTTTGTTGCAATGGTAAACGGGAGTGTTTTCTTAATTTCACTTTCAGATTTTTCGTCATTAGTGTATAGAAATGCAAGAGATTTCTGTGCATTAATTTTGTATCCTGCTACTTTACCAAATTCATTGATTAGCTCTAGGAGTTTTCTGGTAGCATCTTTAGGATTCTCTATGTATAGTATCATGTCATCTGCAAACAGTGACAGCTTTACTTCTACTTTTCCGATTTGGATTCCTTTTATTTCTTTGTCTTCTCTGATTGCTGTGGCTAACACTTCCAAAACTATGTTGAATAATAGTGGTGAGAGTGGGCAACCTTGTCTTGTTCCTGATCTTAGTGGAAATGGTTTCAGTTTTTCACCATTGAGGACAATGTTGGCTGTGGGTTTGTCATATATGGCCTTTATTATGTTGAGGAAAGTTCCCTCTATGCCTACTTTCTGCAGGGCTTTTATCATAAATGGGTGTTGAATTTTGTCGAAAGCTTTCTCTGCATCTATTGAGATGATCATATGGTTTTTCTCCTTCAATTTGTTAATATGGTGTATCACATTGATTGATTTGCATATATTGAAGAATCCTTGCATTGCTGGGATAAACCCCACTTGATCATGGTGTATGATCGTTTTAATGTGCTGTTGGATTCTGTTTGCTAGTATTTTGTTGAGGATTTTTGCATCTATGTTCATCAGTGATATTGGCCTGTAGTTTTCTTTCTTTGTGACATCTTTGTCTGGTTTTGGTATCAGGGTGATGGTGGCCTCATAGAATGAGTTTGGGAGTGTTCCTCCCTCTGCAATATTTTGGAAGAGTTTGAGAAGGATAGGTGTTAGCTCTTCTCTAAATGTTTGATAGAATTCACCTGTGAAGCCATCTGGTCCTGGGCTTTTGTTTGTTGGAAGGTTTTTAATCACAGTTTCAATTTCAGTGCTTGTGATTGGTCTGTTCATATTTTCTATTTCTTCCTGGTTCAGTCTCGGCAGTTTGTGCATTTCTAAGAATCTGTCCATTTCTTCCAGGTTGTCCATTTTATTGGCATAGAGTTGCTTGTAGTAATCTCTCATGATCTTTTGTATTTCTGCAGTGTCAGTGGTTACTTCTCCTTTTTCATTTCTAATTCTATTGATCTGAGTCTTCTCCCTTTTTCTCTTGATGAGTCTGGCTAATGGTTTATCAATTTTGTTTATCTTCTCAAAGAACCAGCTTTTAGTTTCATTGATTTTTGCTATTGTTTCCTTCATTTCTTTTTCATTTATTTCTGACCTGATCTTTATAATTTCTTTCCTTCTGCTGGCTTTGGGGTTTTTTGTTCTTCTTTCTCTAATTGCTTTAGGTGCAAGGTTAGGTTGTTTATTCGAGATGTTTCCTGTTTCTTGAGGTAGGCTTGTATTGCTATAAACTTCCCTCTTAGCACCGCTTTTGCTGCGTCCCATAGGTTTTGGGTCGTCGTGTCTCCATTGTCATTTGTTTCTAGGTATTTTTTGATTTCCCCTTTGATTTCTTCAGTGATCACTTCGTTATTAAGTAGTGTATTGTGTAGCCTCCATGTGTTTGTATTTTTTACAGATCTTTTCCTGTAATTGATATGTAGTCTCATAGCGTTGTGGTCGGAAAAGATACTTGATACGATTTCAATTTTCTTAAATTTACCAAGGCTTGATTTGTGACCCAAGATATGATCTATCCTGGAGAATGTTCCATGCGCACTTGAGAAAAATGTGTATTCTGTTGTTTTTGGGTGGAATGTCCTATAAATATCAATTAAGTCCATCTTGATTAATGTATCATTTAAAGCTTGTGTTTCCTTATTTATTTTCATTTTGGATGATCTGTCCATTGGTGAAAGTGGGGTGTTAAAGTCCCCTACTATGATTGTGTTGCTGTCGATTTCCCCTTTTATGGCTGTTAGTATTTGCCTTATGTACTGAGGTGCTCCTATGTTGGGTGCATAAATATTTACAATTGTTATACCTTCCTCTTGGATCGATCCCTTGATCATTATATAGTGTCCTTCTTTGTCTCTTGTAATAGTCTTTATTTTAAAGTCTAGTTTGTCTGATATGAGAATTGCTACTCCAGCTTTCTTTTGATTTCCATTTGCATGGAATATCTTTTTCCATCCCCTCACTTTCAGTCTGTATGTGTCTCTAGGTCTGAATTGGGTCTCTTGTAGACAGCATATATATGGGTCTTGTTTTTGTATCCATTCAGCCAGCCTGTGTCTTTTGGTGGGACCATTTAGTCCATTTACATTCAAGGTAATTATCGATATGTATGTTCCTATTCCCATTTTCTTAAATGTTTTTGGTTTGTTATTGTAGGTGTTTTCCTTCTCTTGTGTTTCTTGCCTAGAGAAGTTCCTTTAGCATTTGTTGTAAAGCTGGTTTGGTGGTGCTGCACTCTCTCAGCTTTTGCTTGTCTGTAAAGGTTTTAATTTCTCCATCACATCTGAATGAGATCCTTGCTGGGTAGAGTAATCTTGGTTGTAGGTTTTTCTCCTTCATCACTTTAAGTATATCCTGCCACTCCCTTCTGGCTTGCAGAGTTTCTGCTGAAAGATCAGATGTTAACCTTATGGGGATTCCCTTGTGTGTTATTTGTTGTTTTTCCCTTGCTGCCTTTAATATGTTTTCCTTATATTTAATTTTTGACAGTTTGATTAATATGTGTCTTGGCGTGTTTCTCCTTGGGTTTATCCTGTATGGGACTCTCTGTGCTTCCAGGACTTGATTGAGTATTTCCTTTCCCATATTAGGGAAGTTTTCAACTATAATCTCTTCAAATATTTTCTCAGTCCCTTTCTTTTTCTCTTCTTCTTCTGGGACCCCTATAATTCGAATGTTGGTGCGTTTAATGTTGTTCCAGAGGTCTCTGAGACTGTCCTCAGTTCTCTTCATTCTTTTTTCTTTATCCTGCTCTGCAGTAGTTATTTCCACCATTTTATCTTCCAGGTCACTTATCCTTTCTTCTGCCTCAGTTATTCTGCTATTGATCCCATCTAGAGTATTTTTAATTTCATTTATTGTGTTTTTCATCATTGCTTGGTTCCTCTTTAGTTCTTCTACGTCCTTGTTAAATGTTTCTTGCATTTTGTCTATTCTATTTCCAAGATTTTGGATCATCCTTACTATCATTATTCTGAATTCTTTTTCAGGTAGACTACCTATTTCCTCTTCATTTGTTAAGTGTGGTGTGTTTTGACCCTGCTCCTTCATCTGCTGTGTGTTTTTCTGTCATCTCATTTTGCTTATCTTACTGTGTTTGGGGTCTCCTTTTCACAGGCTGCAGGTTCGTAGTTCCCGTTGTTTTTGGTATCTGTCCCCAGTGGCTAAGGTTGGTTCAGTGGGTTGTGTAGGCTTCCTGGTGGAGGGAACTAGTGCCTGAGTTCTGGTGGATGAGGCTGGATCTTGTCTTTCTGGTGGGCACGTCCATGTCTGGTGGTGTATTTTGGGGTGTCTGTGGCCTTATTATGATTTTAGGCAGCCTCTCTGCTAATGGATGGGGCTGTGTTCCTGTCTTGCTAGTTGTTTGGCATAGGGTGTCCAGCACTGTAGCTTGCTGGTCATTGAGTGAAGCTGGGTCTTGATGTTGAGATGGAGATCTCTGAGAGATTTTTGCCGTTTGGTATTACATGGAGCTGGGAGGTCTCTTGTGGACCAGTGTCCTGAAGTTGGCTCTCCCACCTCAGAGGCACGGCCCTGATGCCTGGCTGGAGCACCAAGAGCCTTTCGTCCACACGGCTCAGAGTAAAAGGGAGAAAAAATAGAAAGAAAGAAAGAAAGAGGCTATAATATAGTGAAGTAAAATAAAGCTATTATAAAGCAGAGCTATACAGACAAAATCTCACCCAGAAGCATATACATATACACTCACAAAAAAAGGAAAAGGGGAAAAATTAATATATCCTGCTCTGAAAGTCCACCTCCTGAATTTGGGATGATTCGTTGTCTATTCAGGTATTCAACAGATGCAGGCACATCAAGTTGTTTGTGGAGTTTTAATCCGCTGCTTCTGAGGCTGCTGGGAGAGATTTCCCCTTCTCTTCTCTGTTCGCACAGCTCCCGGGGTTCAGCTTTGGATTTGGACCCGCCTCTGCGTGTAGGTCACCTGAGGGCGTCTGTTCCCCGCCCAGACAGGACGGGGTTAAAGGAGCAGCTGCTTCGGGGGCTCTGGCTCACCCAGGCCGCGGGGAGGGAGGGGTACAGAGGAGGCGGGGCGAGCCTGCGGCGGCAGAGGCCAGCGTGACATTGCACCAGCCTGAGGCGCGCAGTGCGTTCTCCCGGGGAAGTTGTCCCTGGATCACGGGACCCTGGCAGTGGCGGGCTGCACAGGCTCCCGGGAGGGGTGGTGTGGAGAGTGACCTGTGCTCGCACACAGGCTTTTTGGAGGCGGCAGCAGCAGCCCCAGCGTCTCACGCCCGTCTCTGGGGTCCGCGCTGATCGCGCGGCTCGCGCCCTTCTCTGGAGCTCGTTTAGGCGGCGCTCTGAATCCCCTCTTCTTGCGCGCAGCGAAACAAAGAGGCAAGAAAAAGTCTCTTGCCTCTTCGGCAGCTGCAGACTTTTTCCTGGTCTCCCTCCCGGCTAGCTGTGGCGCACTAACCCCTTCAGGCTGTGTTCACGCCGACAACCCCAGTCCTCTCCCTGCGATCCGACCGAAGCCCGAGCCTCCGCTCCCAGCCCCGCCCGCCCCAGCGTGGGAGCAGACAAGCCTCTCGGGCTGGTGAGCGCTGCTCGGCGCCGAGCCTCTGTGCGGGAATCTCTCCGCTTTGCCCTCCGCACCCCTGTGTCTGCGCTCTCCTCCGTGGCTCTGAAGCTTCCCTCCTCTACCACCCGCAGTCTCCGCCCACGAAGGGGCCTCCTAGTGCGTGGAAACCTTTCCTCCTTCACAGCTCCCTCCCACTGGTGCAGGTGCCGTCCCTATTCTTTTGTCTCTGTTATTTCTTTTTTCTTTTGCCCTACCCAAGTACGGGGGGTTTCTTGCCTTTTGGGAGGTCTGACGTTTTCTGCCAGCGTTCAGTGGGTGTTCTGTAGGAGAAGTTCCACGTGTAGATGTATTTCTACTGTATCTGTGGGAAGGAAGGTGATCTCCGCGTCTTACTCTTCCGCCATCTTCTCTCCCTCCTAAGCTCAATTTCTTAACACCTGCTTTTTATTATGTCAGTATTTGCCAATGCTGGCTTGGGGCAAAAGTCTAAGAAGCTTGGCATAGTAGAGTTAATAGAAGAAGTGAAAGCAGTGCTTTGGATAATCTCATGGATGTGGTGCCACAAAACTTGCATAATAGGATTATAAAAGCAATCAGGATATTAGAAACCAAAATTCCAGAGAGAAAGGAGCTACACAAATGTGAGCTCCACAGTTGGCTCTGATTTTCCAATTATGAGTTGTAACTTATTGAAGACTTTTTGGCATCCTGATAGCACTGAGACAATGTAAAAGCATAAGCTATAAACATTACACTAAGGATTCAATTTGATATGAGTGCTACATTTACAGACTAGGGTAAAACTGAAGTTGACTGAGATGTACTTAGTCTACAAATATGCCTTGATTAGGTACAGATCCTGATTAATTTGAAACCTTCTATGTCCATGATGATTACCAGAAGATGAAGTAAATCCTTTACTAGGGAGTAACATCATCCACAGTTTCCTCATTTTTTTCATACAAAATGTCTAGCATTCACTAAAAACTAACTAGCAAGTTTTTTGTTTAATGGCAGTTGAGTAACTTTTTAAAAATTCATAGAAGTGAAAGGGGCCAAAATGTAGTAGAAACAGTTTTTACTGCAGGACCTAAACTATGAAAATTCCAAGAATTTCTATAAAGCTCAATAAGTAAGACACTATAGTATTGCTGTAAGAGAAGACTATAGACCAAAGGAATGATGTGTTAAATTCAATGCAGACCTAAACATTTAAGGTCACTTGATTTGACAAAATGACTTTACAGGTTAGTGAGTAAAGGAAGACATTTTTAATAAATAGTGCTGGATAGATAACCATAGTTATCCAATTAGTCCTCAAATATAAAAGGAAACATAGACTGAAAACATAAATAGATACTACTCAGATCTACCAAAATGGTTTAATTCAAAGAGACACTTAAAAAAAAAAAAACCCAATGAGACACAATACTTAGTATTGGTAAAGGCATAAAACAACTGGAAACCTGATACATGGCTGACTAGTTGGGACAACTACTTTGGAAAAGTACTTGACAGTATCTTAAAAAACTGAACAAAGACGTACCTTATGATTCATCTACATATTTACAAAACAAATGTGCACATGTTTACTAAAAAGACATGCACAAGCATGTTTATAGCAACATAATTCATAAGGGGAAAATATAAAATCAATATTTATTAATTGCATCTTGGAATCAAATCACAAATTAAAACTACAAACAATAGCTAGATGAATCTAAAAAAAAAAAAGTAATGGTGAAAGAAGCCAGGCACCAGGTACAGAAATGAACATGGAGTATGATTGCATTTAAATAAAGTTCAACAATAGAAAAATTTAAGTTTAGAAGTGAGAATATTGGTTATTCTCAGATGTGATAATGATCAGAATGGGGCTCAAGGGGGGATTTGATGTTGGTAATGCTGTACGTCTTGATTAAGATGTGGTGTTAGAGGCGAGTTCACTTTGGAAAAGTATCATGGAGTTGTACGTTTAAGATTTGTTCAAAATACTTTCTAAATTGAAAAAATCTACCAAAATTATTTATTTTCTTCTAGTGATAGCTAAAAGGGTTCCTTTTAGGTTTTTTGGTTTTTTTTTTTTTTTTTTTTTTATAGTCTTTTGAAGTTTTCAAAAGTTTAAAATAATGAATTACTATTAATCTGAAACTAAAATTCTGTACTAAAAAAAATAAAGATATTATACCATTAGAAACAAAAATTGGTGGAGGAGGGAAAGAAGAATGGCATAGATATTGTAAAGTAAAGGGGCATTCACTTCTATGATCTCATCTTGATAAGTGGATATTCCCACATGTGAAATAAGGCTGGATATATACCAAAATAATATTAGATGAATATTACGTATTCAGTTGCTTTAAAAATTATTTCTCCTTGCTCTTGGGCTTAAGCAAAGTGCAGCCTAGTATGTTTTATAATATTGTCATCAGCAAAATACCTGTGTTTTTTAATTGAGGTATGACATAATTGGTGAGTTGAATCCAGACACAAATAAAAAATATCAGAAAATGTCATGTAAATGTTCTATGGTTCCAAGTTATTTTGTTGTTGTTGAATAAAAATAAGAAATTTAAATGCAGTATGAATAAGATGGGTTTGGGGAATAAATGTGACTAGTTATTTGAATGTATAAAAGCTACAAAACATTTTCCTCAAGCCAAAAATTAAAAACACATACATTGTGACATTAACTTATTTTCTAACTCTAGTAGATTTTCAGGGTAGGAAAATGTAGAACAACACTGGAAGATAAAAACAGGCATAAACCTGTTATTTAGCCTAAGCGTGTACTTTAGATAAAATACTTTTAGGCCAGTAAAAGACATTAATTCACTTGTTATTCGTTTAAATATGCTCTTACAGTCTTTTGTAAACATTGAGTTTATATGTAAAAAATTAAGGTAATGTTCCACGCCAATTGCAGCACATAAATTGTGTTCCACAGTTCTGTCTGTCCTTTCTCTAGATGCTGATGTCCTCCATCTGCCCTTTGGCTGTTACTTTGTGGAACATTTATTTTTGTTTCCATAAACCCTTTAAATAAAAAGCCACTTAATCCAGTCATCTGAAGCATAACATACGCTTTTTCAGGGTTATCAAAATATCTTACTCTTCTTTTAAAGGATCTTAACTATGCAATTCCAGTTTTGGGCTTTCTTCCAAACAAGACTGAAATAGAATTGCAGTTGCACAATAAACAAGAGTTGCTAATTGCCAATTTTGTAGAATTTCTTACAAAAAAGGAATATCACTTCAAAATGTGTTTTGATGGAAGTTTTTCCTCTCTATTCATCTTGTTTTTGATAACTCAGGACTATTTATTTGCACTTGTGCATTTGAATTTTGCCTGTGTTTTGAAAGACAAGTTTCTTTTGTTTAATAATTTTGTCTTCACTAAATGCATTTTCTGCTTTTCTATTCTAGAGTTAGAGCTGTAGTAATTTTCAAACTTTGTAATTTATCTTTACAACATTATGCTTACGTGTTCATCTTCAAGCAGAAACTAAGATTCTTAAAAATCATGATTAAAGCAAATGACTTTAACAATGTAATCAATAGAGTTTATACTTACAGTCATTTATCAGTGTGTTGATGTTACCCTCTGTTTTATTTACATTCACTCCTCTGGACTCCTGTGTTCTTAATTTTGAGACAAAATGTCATCTTTAAGAATGCCTAATTGCTAATGATTAAAATAAATCTCCCATTAGGAGAATATGAACAGCTTCCAACTTATTTTATCTAATTCTCCTATTATGAACTATGACTTCTATATAATAGCTTATTTTCCCCTGTGATTCACAAGAAAAGTTTGGAAAAATAACAACCTACATGAAATTAATTATATATTAAAAACACAGGAAGGAATGATTATTAATGAAATCATTTAAACCTGACTCTGTTATCTACTTCAATTGATTTTTTAAGAACATTATGAAATAATTTAATACTGTATATGTGGTAGCTGCTTAATATAAAATCTCCCAAACAAATTTCTCTCACTAGCTTTCCCAGGATACAGAATTCTTTATAGGTTGCTGAACTAACAAGCTGTCAACTTCTGAGTCAACTGAGAAAGTTTTTATATATTGTTCTTTACCTCGAACCAATCCCTTTCATGTTTCTCTCACTCATGTTTTGGATCTAAGTTTATAAACCACATTTAATACTCCTTGATTCCTTAACTAGTTAAAATTCCCTTGTTATATGTTTCCATAACTCCCCTGTGTAGTAAGTAGAACATACCATACTTGCAATAATATCTTAATTTTAGGATCATCCCAATGGACTTCAATCTTTTTAGGTGGAACATTTATCTACATTTCCAGGAGCTAGAAATTTTGTTGTTACATCTATCTATCTATCTATCTATCTATCTATCTATCTATCTATCTATCTATCTATCTATCTATCATCATTATTATAGATATAGATAAGTTTAGTAATGAAAGACTGGTATTTTATGTGAGCTATTGAGTGGTGGAGGGATTCTGGACAGCAGAACAAGTGGGAGAATTTTCATAACCAGGAGTTTGTAACTCACATCAGATTATAAATATTTGAAAGAACTAACTTTAAGAGGAGATAACAAAATTTTGAGACAACCCAGTCCAAAAGTGTCTTGAGACATATTTGGATAAATCATGTTTTGAATTAAGAGATGGATCCCATATGCAAGCCAGAAAAAGGACCACTGCTAGCAATATGGAAGCCAAAGTCAGCTTGATCAGCTCTAGGAAGTCATCAGTGGAGCTAGTTGTGTGAAAGTTGCATGACCAGTACCTATTTCCATTCCAAGCCAGAGAGGCAAGCCCAGAGACTGGCTTCCAATTTCGGTAAAAAAAGCATGTTGGAGGTTGGATTTGTATGTGCCAATACCTCCTGCTGCCTGTAAGCAAAGTGTATGGCATAGCTCCTGATTGTGCAAAACCTAGCCAGTACTTTCACTCCACATGCTAATACAAAACCATGAAGTGAAGCAATGATGTACAGGTTGATATAAATATAAATAACTGTTATAAGATATAAAGTGTTAGACTGTTTAACAGAAGAGTGAGAAATTGTTTGAAAGCTAAAATAGGAGGAAAGGAGAGCACACTTTAACATAGGCCATAACACAGGTGAAGTGTGAGAAAATCTAAACAGCTCCCAATTGAGAATCCTGCCATGGAGGCCATGTCGTCAGGGAACTATTAGGGGCCGTAGTAAGGAGACTGTTCAGAGAACAGATAAGGATATATGGAGGGACATTGCTAATGACAGCTTGTCAAAGACAGTACACAACAGAAGTTCTTAGAGAATGGGAAAAGGTAGAGAATTAGGATAGAGTATTAAGTGTGCAGAATAGAATCTAAGTGATGAGAGACAACCTGGGGTCTAGGACTTCTAGTGCTGTTGCAGTGAGTAGAATGCTTAGGTCCTTTAGAGAAGTGGATTTGAAAGTATAGAAATGACTCCTGGGTTATATAATAACTTTTCAAGGGAAACATGGGTGTGGCAGTTTTAGTAACTTCAAGTATGTATTCTTCTCTTAAGATCAATCTGCGTGAGATTGCTCTTTTGAGAAGATGCAGATTTCCCATTCCCACTTTTCCTTTCAAAACTGTCATATTCCTGCAGTGTCCTGGAATTCAAACAAAACAAACAAAACCCTCCAAAACACCCTCTAGGATAACTAGCAAAAAGACACTGAAATTGATAGTGGTGCTATAATGTTAAATAGATCTAAAGCCTCATAGCAATTCCACTTTTAAGTCAGATTTGTTTTCTAGGTACTTAAAGAGGGAATCAAAGCAATTACCAGCTAATAGATCATTATAAATAGTTTTATATTAAGGATGTGGTTTAATTGTCCTTAAAAGGAATACAATTTTTCTACTAATAAGAAAATAAAAACAGTTGTAGATAAAAGAACACTATGATTTTTTGCTTAAAACTCACAAGTAATTCAAATATCTGAGTGATATTCCCCATGTACTTATTTATATGAAGAAAATTATTAAGATTTTAGACCTATAGAAACAGAAAACAAAATGGTGACAGAATTGTTGGTAAATACTGTCTTATAGCAACACATGAAATTTATTCAAGTAAATGTACATTAATTATGAAAAGTACAATCAATCTTAGATCATTAAGAGATTAATTTTAAAAGCCCTTTAATGTTCAATGGCTATTTATCCAATTTTTAAGTATTTTTATATTGTTTTAATCAATCATGTAAAGACATACCTCTGAGACATTGTAGGTTTTGTTCCAGACCACTGCAATAAAGCAAATATTGCACTAAAGAAAGTCATACAAATTTTTTGATTTCCCAGTGCATATAAAAGTAATGTTTACACTACTGCAGTCTACTAAGTGTGCAATAGTATTATGTCTAAACAATGTACATACCTTAATTAAGAAATACTTTATTGCTAAAAAATGCTAACAATCATCTGAGCCTTCAATGAGTCATAGGAGTAACATCAGAGATTACTGATCACAGGTCACCATAACAAATATAATAAAAATGGCACCAATAGACTTGTTTGATGCAGGGTTGGCACGAATTTTCAATTTGTAAAAAATTTAGTATCTGCAAAATGCACTAAAGTGAAGAGCAATAAAATAAGGTATGCGTGTAATCATAAAGATCAAGCAACCCAGAAGACATTTTTTAGTAGTTAGATTCCCACAGGAAGAACAACAACAGAAAATTACTTACATTCAGAGAAGTATAATTTAAATAATTTTAAGAAATTTCATATATCAATGAGGTATGTCATTTTATGAGAAAATAGAAATAGACTTTGGGGAAACAAAAAACCATTGAAAGATTCTCACTATTAAAAATATTTGTTCAAAAAATTTGTTCACACAATTAATTTAACTTTCCTAGAAGCATTTTAGGTATACAGAAAAGTAGAGGGAATAATATAATGAACCTACAGCACCCATAATGCATCCTCAACAATTATTGATATTCTGTAACTCCACTTCCTCTCTCTGTTCACAGTATTTTAAAGAAAAATTACAGGCATCATATTCTTTTGCAGACAGTTACTTGCACATGTATTCCTAACATACTTTTTAAAAATATAAACACAATTATCAACAAAATAGAAAATAATCCCTTAATGTTATCAAATACCCATTTGATTTTCAACTTTACAAAATAATTGGAATTGCTTTTAAAAAAATTGAGTTCTTTGAATCAAGATCCAAATAAATTCCAGAAAACCCATACCTTATATTTGGTTGATATAGATCAAGTTTCATCTGACATAGCCAACCATTCATTTCTTTTTCGTTTTTGGTAAAATTCCTCACATTCTGCCTGTTGTTGAATGCATCCTGGTTTGTTTCTTAAAATCATATGTTTACCTGTATGACTGACCAGTTTATTTGAATACCCCAAAGTATCTCAAAATTAGTATGGCTAATGAACAACAAATGATATACTGTGACCCCAATTCTGTTTCTACCATTTATATTTCTCTCTTTCTTAATGGTGCAGTCCCCTCCTTTGCTCAAGAAAAAAACTTTAGAATTATCATGAGTTCTCATAAAGGTCCTCTGAGGACTCTGCATCCTCTGAGACCATCCCCAGCAGAGAATTTGTATTGTGAAACAATCCATGAACCATTTGATTAAAATGGGAGATAATACATTTTGAAGAATGCATAAACTTTTCCAAATAATATTTTTCTGATGTCATATAAATTTTTTCCCACATCACCAAGAACTGGTATGTTGTTCAGTATCTTACTCTCCATCTTTGATTCTTCATCACTCTACAGAATTTAATGTCTCTATGTATTAGTTTTGAACCATTAATTTTATTCTGTTCCCTGACTTTCTCAAATTCTAACTCCTTCATGGAAGTTCAAATATTTATAGCTGTCGTCTTAGCATAAATCTTATTAAAACACTAACCGGCTTGCTGATGAAAATCTTTAATTCAAATAGTGTAATCAGTAACAACTACCTAACTTTGTGTGCATTTTTTTTAACTTCGTTATTGGAGTATAATTGCTTTACAATGGTGTGTTAGTTTCTGCTTTATAACAAAGTGAATCAGCTATACATACACATATATCCCCATATTTTCTACTTCTTGCCTCTCCCTCCCACCCTCCCTATCTCACCCCTCTGGGTGGTCACAAAGCACCAAGCTGGTCTCCCTGTGCTATGCAGCTGCTTCCCACTAGCTATCTATTTTACATTTGGTAGTATATATAAGTCCATGCCACTCTCTCACTTCGTCCCAGCTTACCCTTCCCCCTCCCTGTGTCCTCAAGTCCATTCCTACATCTGCATCTTTATTCCTATCCTGCCCCTAGGTTCTTCATAACCAATTTTTTTTTTTTTAGATTCCATATATATGTGTTAGCATACAGTATTTGTTTCTCTCTTTCTGACTTACTTCACTCTGTATGACAGACTCTAGGTCCATCCACCTCACTACAAATAACTCAATTTCATTTCTTTTTATGGCTGAGTAATATTCCATTGTATATATGTGCCACATCTTCTATATCTATTCATCTGTCGATGGACGCTTAGGTTGCTTCCATGTCCTGGCTATTGTAAATAGAGCTGCAAAGAACATTGTGGTACATGACACTTTTTGAATTATGGTTTTCTCAGGGTATATGCCCAGTAGTGGGATTGCTGGGTCATATGGTAGTTCTATTTTTAGTTTCTAAGGAACCTCCATACTGTTCTCCATAGTGGCTGTATTGAGTTACATTCCCACCAACAGTGCAGGAGGGTTCCCTTTCTCCACATGCTCTCCAGCATTTTTTGTTTGTAGATTTTTTTGATGATGGCCATTCTGACTGGTGTGAGGTGATACCTCATTGCAGTTTTGCTTGGCATTTCTCTAATGATAAGTGATGTTGAGCATCCTATCATGTGTTTGTTGGCAATCTGTATATCTTCTTTGGAGAAATGTCTATTTAGGTCTTCTGCCCATTTTTGGAATGGTTTTTTTTTTTTTTTTGATATTGAGCTGAATGAGCTGCTTGTAAACTTTAGAGATTAATCCTTTGTCAATTGCTTCATTTGCAAATATTTTCTCCCATTCTGATGGTTGTCTTTTCGTCTTGTTTATGGTTTCTTTGCTGTGCAAAAGCTTTTAAGTTTCATTAGGTCCCATTTGTTTATTTTTGTTTTTACTTCCATTTCTCTAGGAGGTGGGTCAAAAAAGGACCTTGCTGTGATTTATGTCACAGAGTGTTCTGCCTATGTTTTCCTGTAAGAGTTTGATAGTGTCTGGCCTTACATTTAAGTCTTTAATCCATTTTGAGTTTATTTTTGCATATGGTGTTAGGGAGCATTCTAATTTCATTCTTTTACATGTAGCTGTCCACTTTTCCTAGCACCACTTATTGAAGAGGCTGTCTTTCCTCATTGTATATTCTTGACTCCTTTATCAAAAAAAGGTGACCATATGTGTGTGGGTTTATCTCTGGGCTTTCTATCCTATTCCATTGATCTGTATTTTTGTTTTTGTGCCAGTACCATACTCTCTTGATTACTGTAGCTTTGTAGGATAGTCTGAAGACCAGGAGCCTGATTCCTCCTGCTCTGTTTCTCTTTCTCAAGATTCCTTTGGCTATTCGGGGTCTTCTGTGTTTCCATAGAAATTGTGGAATTTTTTGTTCTAATTCTGTGAAAAATGCCATTGGTACTTTGATAGGGATTGCATTGAATCTGCAGATTGCTTTGGGTACTATAGTCATTTTCAAAATGTTGATTCTTCCAATCCAAGAACATGGTATATCTCCCCATCTGTTGGTATCATCTTTAATTTCTTTCATCAGTGTCTTATAGTTTTCTGCATACACGTCTTTTTCTCCCTAGGTAGGTTTATTCCTAGGTATTTTATTATTTTTTGTTGCAATGGTAAATGGGAGTGTTTCCTTAATTTCTCTTTCAGATATTTCATCGTTAGTGTAAAGGAATGCAAGAGATTTCTGTGCATTAATTTTGTATCCTGCAACTTTACCAAATTCATTGATTAGCTCTAGTAGTTTTCTGGTGGCATCCTTAGGATTCTCTATGTATAGTATCATGTCATCTGCAAACAGTGACAGTTTTACTTCTTCTTTTCCAATTTGTATTCCTTTTATTTCTTTTTCTTCTCTGATTGCCATGGCTAGGACTTCCAAAACTATGCTGAATAATACTGGTGAGAGTGGACATCCTTGTCTTGTTCTTGATCTTAGAGGAAATGCTTTCACTTTTTCACCATTGAGAATGATGTTTGCTGTGGGTTTGTCGTATATGGCCTTTATTATGTTGAGGTAGGTTCCCTTTATGCCCACTTTCTGGAGAGTTTTTATCATAAATGTGTGTTGAATGTCGTCAAAAGCTTTCTCTGCAACTATTGAGATGATCATATGTTTTTATTCTTCAATTTGTTAATATGGTGTACCACATTGATTGATTTGCATATATTGAAGAATCCTTGCATCCCTGGGATAAATCCCACTTGATCATGGTCTATGATTCTTTTAATGTGCTGTTGGATTCTGTTTCCTAGTATTTTGTTGAGGATTTTTGCATCTATATTCATCAGTGATATTGGTCTCTAATTTTCTTTTTTTGTAGTATCTTTGTCTCGTTTTGGTATCAGGGTGATGGTGGCCTCATAGAAGGAGTTTGGGAGTGTTCCTTCCTCTGAAATTTTTTGGAAGAGTTTGAGAAGGAGGGGTGTTAGCTCTTCCCTAATGTTTGATAGAATTCACCTGTGAAGCCACCTGATCCTGGACTTTTGTTTGTTGGAAAATTTTTAATCACAGTTTCAATTTCATTACTTGTGATTGGTCTGTTCATATTTTCTATTTCTTCCTGGTTCAGTCTTAGAAGGTTATACCTTTCTAAGAATTTGTCCATTTCTTCCAGGTTGTCCATTTTATTGGCATAGAGTTGCTTGTAGTAGTCTCTTAGGATGTTTTGTATTTCTGTGGTGTCTGTTGTAACTTCTCCTTTTTCATTTCTAATTTTATTAATTTGAATCCTCTCCCTCTTTTTCTTGATGAGTCTGGCTAATGGTTTATCAATTTTGTTTATCTTCTCAAAGAACCAGCTTTTAGTTTTATTGATCTTTGCTATTGTTTTCTTTGTTTCTTTTTCATTTATTTGTGGTCTGATCTTTATGATTTCTTTCCTTCTGCTAACTTTGGGTTTTGTTTGTTCTTCTTTCTCTAGTTCCTTTAGGTGTAAGGTTAGATTATTTATTTGAGATTTTTCTTGTTTCTTAAGGTAGGCTTGTATAGCTATAAACTTCCCTATTAGAACTGCTTTTGCTGCATCCCATAGGTTTTGGATTGTCGTGTTTTCATTGTCATTTGTCTCTAGGTATTTTTTGATTTCCTCTTTAATTTCTTCAGTGATCTCTTGGTTATTTAGTAAAGTAGTGTTTAGCCTCCATGTGTTTGTGTTTTTTACGGTTTTTACCCTGTAATTCATTTCTAATCTCATAGCATTGTGGTCAGAAAAGATGCTTGATATGATTTCAATTTTCTTAAATTTACTGAGGCTTGATTTGTGACCCAAGATGTGATCTATCCTGGAGAATGTTCCATGAGCACTTGAGAAGAAAGTGTATTCTGTTGTTTTTGGATGGAATGTCCTATAAATATCAATTAAATCCATCTTGTTTAATGTATCATTTAAGGCTTGTGTTTCCTTATTCATTTTCATTTTGGATGATCTGTCCATTGGTGAAAGTGGGGTGTTAAAGTCCCCTGCTATGATTGTGTTATTGTCAATTTTCTCTTTTTTGGCTGTTAGCATTTGCCTTATGTATTGAGGTGCTCCTATGTTGGGTGCATAAATATTTACAATTTTTATATCTTCTTCTTGGATTGACCCCTTGATCATTATGTAGTATTCTTCTTTGTCATCTGTAATAGTCTTTATTTTAAAGTCTATTTTGTCTGATATGAGAATTGCTACTCTATCTTTCTTTTGATTTCCATTGAGGACAATGTTGGCTGTGGGTTTGTCATATATGGCCTTTATTATGTTGAGGAAAGTTCCCTCTATGCCTACTTTCTGCAGGGCTTTTATCATAAATGGGTGTTGAATTTTGTCAAAAGCTTTCTCTGCATCTATTGAGATGATCATATGGTTTTTCTCCTTCAATTTGTTAATATGGTGTATCACATTGATTGATTTGCGTATATTGAAGAATCCTTGCATTCCTGGGATAAACCCCACTTGATCATGGTGTATGATCCTTTTAATGTGCTGTTGGATTCTGTTTGCGAGTATTTTGTTGAGGATTTTTGCATCTATGTTCATCAGTGATATTGGCCTGTAGTTTTCTTTCTTTGTGACATCTTTGTCTGGTTTTGGTATCAGGGTGATGGTGGCCTCGTAGAATGAGTTTGGGAGTGTTCCTCCCTCTGCAATATTTTGGAAGAGTTTGAGAAGGATAGGTGTTAGCTCTTCTCTAAATGTTTGATAGAATTCACCTGTGAAGCCATCTGGTCCTGGGCTTTTGTTTGTTGGAAGGTTTTTAATCACAGTTTCAATTTCAGTGCTTGTGATTGGTCTGTTCATATTTTCTATTTCTTCCTGGTTCAGTCTTGGCAGTTTGTGCATTTCTAAGAATCTGTCCATTTCTTCCAGGTTGTCCATTTTATTGGCGTAGAGTTGCTTGTAGTAATCTCTCATGATCTTTTGTATTTCTGCAGTGTCAGTGGTTACTTCTCCTTTTTCATTTCTAATTCTATTGATTTGAGTCTTCTCCCTTTTTCTCTTGATAAGTCTGGCTAATGGTTTATCAATTTTGTTTATCTTCTCAAAGAACCAGCTTTTAGTTTTATTGATCTTTGCTATTGTTTCCTTCATTTCTTTTTCATTTATTTCTGACCTGATCTTTATGATTTCTTTCCTTCTGCTAGCTTTGGGGTTTTTTTGTTCTTCTTTCTCTAATTGCTTTAGGTGCAAGGTTAGGTTGTTTATTCGAGATGTTTCCTGTTTCTTGAGGTAGGCTTGTATTGCTATAAACTTCCCTCTTAGCACTGCTTTTGCTGCGTCCCATAGGTTTTGGGTCGTCGTATCTCCATTGTCATTTGTTTCTAGGTATTTTTTGATTTCCCCTTTGATTTCTTCAGTGATCACTTTGTTATTAAGTAGTGTATTGTGTAGCCTCCATGTGTTTGTATTTTTTACACATCTTTTCCTGTAATTGATATCTAGTCTCATAGCGTTGTGGTCGGAAAAGATACTTGATACGATTTCAATTTTCTTAAATTTACCAAGGCTTGATTTGTGACCCAAGATATGATCTATCCTGGAGAATGTTCCATGCGCACTTGAGAAAAATGTGTATTCTGTTGTTTTTGGGTGGAATGTCCTATAAATATCAATTAAGTCCATCTTGTTTAATGTATCATTTAAAGCTTGTGTTTCCTTATTTATTTTCATTTTGGATGATCTGTCCATTGGTGAAAGTGGGGTGTTAAAGTCCCCTACTATGATTGTGTTGCTGTCAATTTCCCCTTTTATGGCTGTTAGTATTTGCCTTATGTACTGAGGTGCTCCTATGTTGGGTGCATAAATATTTACAATTGTTATACCTTCCTCTTGGATCGATCCCTTGATCATTATATAGTGTCCTTCTTTGTCTCTTGTAATAGTCTTTATTTTAAAGTCTATTTTGTCTGATATGAGAATTGCTACTCCAGCTTTCTTTTGATTTCCATTTGGACGGAGTATCTTTTTCCATCCCTTCACTTTCAGTCTGTATGTGTCCCTAGGTCTGAGTGGGTCTCTTGGAGACAGCATATACATGGGTCTTGTTTTTGTATCCATTCAGCCAGTCTATGTCTTTTGGTTGGAGCATTTAATCCATTTATATTTAAGGTAATTATCTGTATGTATGTTACTAGTACCATTTTCTTAATTGTTTTGGGTTTGTTTTTGTAGGTCTTTTCCTTCTCTTGTGTTTCCTCCCTAGACAGGTTGCTTTAGCATTTGTTGTAAACCTGGTTTGGTTGTGCTGAATTCTCTTAGCTTTTGCTTGTCTGTAAAGGTTTTAATTTCTCCATCAAATCTGAATGAGATGCTTGCTGGATAGAGTAATCTTGGTTGTAGGTTTTCCCCTTCCATCACTTTAAATATGTCCTGCCACTCCCTTCTGGCTTGCAGAGTTTCTGCTGAAAGATCAGCTGTTAACCTTATGGGGATTCCCTTGTATGTTATTTGTTGTTTTTCCCTTGCTGCTTTTAATATTTTTTCTCTGTATTTAATTTTTGATAGTTTGATTACTATGTGTCTCAGTGTGTTTCTCCTTGGATGTATCCTGTATGGGACTCTCTGCACTTCCTGGACTTGATTGAGTATTTCCTTTCCCATATTAGGGAAGTTTTCAACTATAATCTCTTCAAATATTTTCTCAGTCCCTTTCTTTTTCTCTTCTTCTTCTGGGACCCCTATAATTCGAATGTTTGTGCATTTAATGTTGTCCCAGAGTTCTCTGAGACTCTCCTCAATTCTTTTCATTCTTTTTTCTTTATTCTGCTCTGCAGTAGTTATTTCCACTATTTTATCTTCCAGCTCACTTATCCATTCTTTTGCCTCAGTTATTCTGCTATTGATCCCTTCTAGAGAATTTTTAATTTCATTTATTGTGTTGTTCATCATTGTTTGTTTGCTCTTTAGTTCTTCTAGATCCTTGTTAAACGTTTCTTGTATTTTCTCCATTCTATTTCCAAGATTTTGGATCATCTTTACTATCATTACTCTGAATTATTTTTCAGGTAGACTGCCTATTACCTCTTCATTTGTTTGGTCTGGTGAGTTTTTACCTCACTCCTTCATCTGCTGTGTATTTCTCTGTCTTCTCATTTTGCTTAACTTACTGTGTTTGGGGTCTCCTTTTCGCAGGCTGCAGGTTCGTAGTTCCCATTGTTTTTGGTGTCTGCCCCCAGTGGCTAAGGTTGGTTCAGTGTGTTGTGTAGGCTTCCTGGTGGAACAGACTTGTGCCTGTGTTCTGGTTGATGAGGCTGGATCTTTTCCTTCTGGTGGGCAGGACTGCGTCCAGTGGTACATTCTGGGATGTCTGTCATCTTATTATGATTTTATGCAGCCTCTCTGCTAATGGTGGTGTTGCGTTCCTGTCTTGCTAGTTGTTTGGCATAGGGTATCCAGCACTGTAGCTTGATGGTCATTGAGTGGAGCTGGGTCTTAGCATTGAGATGGAGATATCTGGGAGTGCTTTCGCTTTTTGATATTATGTGGAGCCGGGAGGTCTCTCATGGACCAATGTCCTGAACTCGGCTCTCCTACCTCAGAGGCACAGGCCTAACACCTGGCTGGAACACCAAGATCCTGTCAGCCACATGGCTCAGATGAAAAGGGAGTAAAAAAAGAAAGGAAAAAATAAAATAAAGTTATTAAAATAAAAAATAATTATTAAAAATAAAAAAACTTAAAAAGTAATAAAAAACAAAAAAACAAAAAAAAAGAAAGAAAGAAGAAAGCAACCAAACCAAAAAACAAGTTCACCAATGATAACAAGCACTAAAAACTATATTAAAGAAAGAAAATAAAATGGACAGACAGGACCCTAGGACAAATGGTAAAAGCAAAGCTATACAGAAAATATCACACAAAGAAGCATGCACATACACACTCACAAAAAAAAAAAGGATAAAAAAATATATCTATATATAAAAAAGAACAAAGGAAGAGAGCAACCAAATCAATAAACAAATCTACCAATGATAATAAACTCTAAATACTAAACTAATATAAACATAAAACCAGAAACCAGTCAATTGCATACAGTAAACCCCAAGTCTACAGTTGCTCCCAAAGTCCACCGCCTCAGTTTTGGGATGATTCGTTGTCTCTTCAGGTGTTCCACAGATGCAGCGTACATCAAGTTGATTGTGGAGGTTTAATCTTCTGCTCCTGAGGCTGCTGGGAGAGATTTCCCTTTCTCTTCTTTGTTCACACAGCTCCTGGGGTTCAGCTTTGGATTGGCCCCCCCTCTGCCTGTAGGTCTCCTGAGTGTGTCTGTTCCCGCCCAGACAGGACGGGGTTAAAGGAGCAGCTGATTAGGGGGCTTTGTCTCACTCAGGCCGGGCAGAGGGAGGGGTAGGGAATCCCGGGTGAGCCTGCACTGGTAGAGGCCCACATGATGTTGCAACAGCCTGAGGCGCGCCCTGAGTTCTCCCCAGGGAAGTTGTCCCTTGATCACAGGACCCTGGCAGTGGCGGGCTGCACAGGCTCCTAGGAGGGGAGGTGTGGATAATGACCTGTGCTCGCACACAGGCTTCTTGGTGGCTGCAGCAGCAGCCTTAGCATCTCATGCCTGTCTCTGGTGTCCACACTGATAGCTGCAGCTTGTGCCCATCTCTGGAGCTCATTTAGGTGGCGCTCTGAATCCCCTCTGCTCGCGCACCCCAAAACAATGCTCTCTTGCCTTTTAGGCAGGTCCAGACTTTTCCCCGGACTCCCTCCCAGCTAGCTGTGCCGCAGTAGCGCTCTTCAGGCTGTGCTCAAGCAGCCAAGCCCAGTCCTCTCCCTAGGATCTGAACTCCAAAGCCCGAGCCTCAGCTCCCAGCCCCAACCCGTCCCGGTGGGTGAGCAGACAAGCCTCTCTGGCTGGTGAGTGCTGGTCGGCACCGATCCTCTGTGCGGGAATCTCTCCGCTTTCCCTCTGCACCCTTGTTGCTGTGCTCTCCTTCATGGCTCCGGAGCTTCCCCCCTGCCCACCCGCCATCTCTACCAATTTAGGGGCTTTGTAGTGTGTGGAAACTTTTCCTCCTTCACAGCTCCCTCCCAGAGGTTCAGGTCCCGTCCCTATTCTTTTGTCTCTTTTTTTTCTTTTTTCTTTTGCCCTACCCAGGTACGTGGGGAGTGTCTTGCCTTTTGGGAAGTCTGAGGTCTTCTGCCAGCATTCAGTAGGTGTTCTGTAGGAGTTGTTCCACATGTAGATGTATTTCTGATGTATTTGTGGGAAGGAAGGTGATCTCCACATCTTACTCCTCTGCCATCTTGAAGGTCTCTTAGATTGTTAGGGAAACTTGGACTGAAACCACTTGCTCCGGCCAGGCACAATAATATCTGCTTGCATGAGTTGTTTCTCAACAGGAGGTTCCGGTAAGGAACACGGTCTGTGTGTGCATTTTTAATAATCCTAGATTTCTAACACACATGCTCCTGCTGCATTTGTTAATTGGACTTATTAAAATATTATCTCATATATACTTTTGTTCTCCCTAAAACCTTTGACTGTCTTTGACCTCATTTCCTAATTTTTTTTCTATTCATATCTTTACTGTATGTTTTATTACACAGAATATATGCTAAGGTTTTCCTAATAAATACATGAAAAAATAACCACGGTGGCTTAAGCAAGATAGAAGTTTATTGATTTAACACAGGGTTGTCAAACTATAGTCAAAGGGCCAATTTCAGCTGGATACCTGTTTTGCACACTGCATTCCAGGAAGGAGAAAATGTCTAATAATAAATAATAACAAAAAATAGTGAAATCCATCATAGTCTGGCTCTTTTATATCTATCTTTATTACCTCCTGTGAATAACTTTTATTATAAAGTTTCCATAATATTGCTAAATTATATATTTATATGTGTATGTGTGTGTATTTTGATATGATATCTTTCATTTATTTAAGAATTTAAAGCTAGGACTGTCTTTTTTCCACACATTGTCAATTTCTAACTCAGTTTTCTTATATATAGTAGACACTAAATAGATATTTGTTAGATGAATCAAGGAATGAATAAATTGGTGAATAGATGAATGAATTGAGTAATTGCTTTCTGGCATTTTCTAAGCATAATATTAGTTTCACGTGGTGGTTTTATTTTGTATTTATTGCAATAAATAAATATTTATTTATTTACTTATTTGTTATTAAATTATAGAGAAATTCTGTATTATTTCACAGACACTAAAATACTACGATAAATATTGTATATTTTCATGAATGAATATGCTCTATTTACTTAATAAGTCGCTGGTAATCGATATTTTACATACTTCTAATTTTCAAAGGTGGGACAGGGGCAGGCAAAATGTTTGACGTGGTCAAAATGTACAAACTTCCAGTTATAAAAGAAATAAGTCCTGGGGAAGTGATGTATACAACATGGTGACTGTAGAGTTAACAATACTGCATTGTATATTTGAAAGTTGCTGAGAGAGTAGGTCTTAAAATGTTCTCATCACAGTAAAAAAAAGAAATTGTAACTCTGTGTGGGGATGAATGTTAACTAGACCTATTCTGGTGATTATCTTGTAATATATACATATTTTGCATCATAATATTGTATACCTGAAACTAATATAATATTATATGTCAAGTATATCTCAATTAAAAAAATACTTTAAAGGTTATTTGTTCATATTCCCTATATTTTAAATTATTTTCATGTATATATTTTTTATTTGTAAAAGGGTATTTTCTGGTCAAAAATTATATAATATATATTAAAATATACAGAATATTGATATATGTATATATTTAATACTCATGATAAAATTTTCTATGTTGATTTTTAATGGGTTATGAAATGTTATTATTCTACTTATAAAAAATTCACCTAGCACAGCAACTTCAATAACATCAACTGTTAGAAAGGGTGGAATTTTTTAGGTACCCGTGATAGAAACACTGCAAATCAGAAAGACTTCAGAACTGTGCTGTTTGTTTGAAAAAGTAATCACTAGCCACAAGTCCCTTTTTTTAAGTTTAAATTTAAGTTAATTGATACTAGATAAATTAAAAGTTCAGTTTCCTAAGTCATACTAACTACATTTCGTGTGCTCAATAGCCTTATGTAGCTAAGTGACAACCATATTGGAAAGGACAGATATAAAATATTTCTATCATCACCAAAAGTTTTATAGGAAAGCACTGTCTAGAGTCCAAGGTACTTCACAAGAAACAATTGTTGGAGAATGTGGGAAAGTGTCTGTATACATGGTGATTCTTTTTTTTTTTTTAGGTAGGAGGTCACACAAACTACAGTAAGTCCCCTACGTAAGAAGGAGTTCCTTTCTGAGAATGCATTCGTAAGTCCAATTTGTTCGCAAGTCCAACAAAGTTAGCCTAGGTACCCAACTAACACTATCTGCTATATAATACTGTACTGTAATAGGTTTATAAAATTTTTCACACAAATAATACATAAAAAACAAATAAAAAATAAAGAAAACATTTTAAATCTTACAGTACAGTACCTTGAAAAGTACAGTAGTACAGTACAACAGCTGGCATACAGGGGCTGGCATTGAGTGAACAGGCAAGAAGAGTTACTGACTGGAGGAGGGCGAGGAGGTGGGAGATGGTAGAGCTGAAGGATCATCAGCAATAGGAGACGGAGAGCAAGCTGCAGTTTCACTCACGCCTGACGTTGATGCACAGGTTCCGGTTCCTTGCTGGATTCAATTCTATGTACCCTCTTGAAAAAACGATCCAGTGATGTCTGGGTAGTAGCTCTGTTTTTCTTGTCATAGATGACACAGTAACACTGGATTGCATTCTGAACGGCTGCTGCAACCTTCGCGTACCATCCTATGTTTGAGTCCTGTGCCTCAAGAACTAACAGTGCCTCCTCAAATAAAGAAAATCCCCCTGCCATTTCCTGTGTCGTAAATCTCTTCAGTTCTTCAGTTACTTCTTCTTCCTCTTGTCTCTTTTCATGCTTTCTCTGGGCCTCCAATTCCATCTTTTTGCCTTGCTCCACTCTCCCAATTATTTTCACTTTTGTTTCCATCATTATCGCTTGGCACTTCTTAGCAGTACCAGCTATATCACTGCTGCTCTTACGCTTGTTTCCAGACATCCTGGGCTTGAAATAAAGATACTGTACTACTGTACTCTATACAGTACTTTATAGTAAAGTACACAAAAGCACAACCACTTGTAGAGGATGCACGCATGTGACAATGTACACCAGACACTTGAACTAACTTATGTAATTAGACGTGCAAATGCACGTTCACATCTTTGAAAGTTGGCAACTTGAAATTTTGTATGTAGGGGATTTACTGTATTAGGAGAAGGTTGAATCTTGACCACTGCCAATATTTGTATGGCAGGCAAGATAAGAACAAGTATTTCTGTAGGGAGGGGGCACTTCCTTTTTTAATGGTACATGGAAATTATTTGAATTTCTAATTTCAGGGTTGATGAATTATTTCTTATTGAAACATAGCCACTCACATGTATTTAAATACTGCTTTTTCTGTTCTATAAACAGCATAGTTGAGTAATTGTGACAGAAAGCTTAAGTCCTCTCTCTCTCAAAACATTTGAGAGTCAGGATAAAGAGAAAAGGAGAATGATGAGAAAAAGAAGGAGGAAGAATAGCTGGAGTCAGGTAAGCCGTAGTACCCAATAGATTTTCATATTTCATCTATAATCTTACATGTACATTATTTCCAGAAATAGGAGTTATTCACATTGCATTTTCATAATAATATCCAAAATACTGATGAATATTCTTATAAATACGTTTCTTTTACAAAGTGAGAAATGGGAGCATTTTGAAAAAAATAAACAACATATTTTTTTAAATCCAATCAGTAAAATGGTTTATTCACCTATATAAAAAATTACATTGGATAGATTGTCAAATATTAATAATGCAGAAAAGGGTGAAGGGGATCTACTGTATGGTAGTGGATGGTAAATAGACTTTTGTTGATGATCACTTTGTAGTGTAAACAGATGTTGAATTAAAATGTTGTACACCTGAAACTTACATAATGTCATATGTCAATTTTACCTCAATTAAAAAAAAAGAAAGCAGAGAATTACATATAATTGTTTATATATATAATATATATATACATGACATTTTAAAAACAGTGCTGTCCTCAGTGAAAATTTAACCTTTCAATACTTTTGAGGGATCTACAACTACCAAAAGCTCTATTATTTTTACTTTGGTTTTAAGTAGTGTCTGTGTTTTATAAATAAAAGAAGTAAAAATCTTATTAATTGTTCTTACCTCAGATGGAAATGCCAAGGTTTTTCATTCAGGGTCTACATTTTAATTGGGAAATTTGAGGAGAACTTAATAAATCATCTCCATACAATGGTGTGGGCTGGGATAGGGAACCTACAAAAGAAAGCACCGCACTGTTGGGCTACTCACAACAGGACAGTTCTACTAACCCCAGCACTGAAGGGGCCAGAGTGATAGAAAGGAGGCATATATAATATCCCAGAAACCTTCAGAGAGTAGCTAATACAGGGCTTTGACAGCCCATAGTCTGGCACCTCACTTTAATATTTTAGTGTCTAGTGTGAGATGAAGATCAAAGTTCTTAAACTTTCTTGTCATTCAGCAGGAATTTTAAAATTAAACATAGACATACATAAATGCAGCATTCATACACGTATGCCCAATTAAACACAAAAAGCATATACACAATCCTCTTAAAGAATAGCAATGCTTCTCAGAGAAAGCAAAGCCTCTATTCATATGATGGAAGGGCTACTTTGATTTAAATATAAAATAATATACTCAAGTTGTCATGAATATAACAGAGAAGCCCTTTATGTTATTTTTTATAAAAAGTGTTGGTCAAATTTTGTTCACCCCTGCCTTCTGAATGTCTTTCCTCTGATATAATTCAGTATGGCTTCTCTAGTATATATAAAAACAACCATTACAGAAACACAGACCTTTTGAACTCCACATACTAGGTAATAAAGTCCTGAACTAAAATTTGTGTCCAAAGTCAAGGTGGCATTGAAATGCACATGGGAGAGAAGGACACATGTTCCCCTTAGAAAATGTCTCCTCTTCTTACAAAAGCATGCTCACATCTAAAACATGGGTGGGTTAATTTCAGAACAGTTTTATTTCTAGCCCCTGAGCACCTATCTTGGGCCCCATCTGGAAATACCCCACAAGTTAAAATATCTAGGATCTAGTTTTGAAGCAGGCAATATCTCCATGTTTAGCAGACTTAGCAACCTGTCCTGGATTTATGACAGACTTCATAAATACACATGCATACACATTTACACACACACAAACACAAACACACACATACATTCTTAGAAGGATGGTATGGTATTTCCCCACATAATGATAATTCATTTTCTACAAGTGTAGTTTCAGATTCCCCTATCTTGTTTTTAGTTGCAGGGCATCTGTGTGTTAATAAACATATAAGGAACAACCTACCACTTTGAATACCTACCACTCTGAATAAGACAATTCAAAAGTTGTCTTATTTTCATTGTTAATAATTTAATATTTACATATATGCTAAGATAACTCCTTTTTCTTTCATATTTAAAACTGTCCATATACCTGAATCTTGCTCTCATTATCACTCTCTCTCCTTCTTTTTCTGCTGTGTTGCTGGTTAATTAAGAGAATGCTTTATTTGCTGGTTATATTTGAAAACAATGGGTACATCAACAGGTTCCCAGGGCAACTCTTCTGGATAAATCAGAAGAGATCAGAAGTTTGACATCTCCTTCAGGTTTAAGCAATTCCATCTTCCTCCTTTAATTCACTGCCCACTTCTCTACATCTTCTACTAACTAGTTTAGAGAGATAGCTTTTTTGCCTTGTTTGGGTTATTGCTTTTTAGGAAGACCTTTAGTTATTTAATTAGAGAGGACAGAAATGCAGGTTTTCCAACTACATCTCCTATGGTCAGTAAATTTGTTCAATAACTTTCTTTAGTTTGTTCTATTACAATCTCTGTATAGACAGAGTCCACGAGATACTACACAACTAATTATGAGCTAATGTATTCTATTGAAGAATTTACCAGAAGTTTTCAAATTACGTGATTATAGCCAATTTACTCTTCATAGTTCCTGCCTATCAGTGGCTCTTTGGTTATCACCCCAGGTCTTTAACATACGTCAGATGAAATTATCAGCCAGAATTCTTCTCCCATTTGAGACTTAGCCAGAGTTTAAAGAATAAGTTGTAGAGGTGGCTTGGTTTTCATAACTAATAGATTTTTAAAAATAAGAGCAGAAATCAAATGTTGACATGCAGAATGGTCGTCATGGTCTCTCTTTTCTATAATTAAATGAAAGATTCTTTAAATTCTATAGTGCTTTACAATTTTCAAAAGTTTCACACAAATGATTTTATGGTGTCTCTTTTTATAGACATCTGGATGAAGTAGTTGATAAAATCCCTCCTGTTCTGTCTCATGCATTCTTCCATGTGTTTCACATTGATTTAGAGGACAGGCCATATGGAGGTAAATACACAGTTCATATTAATAGCTGAAACTAACTTGTCATTACTTTCTACATCTAAAACCATTAAGGATAATATCAAGATCATAGATTACTATAGATACACAAAATAGTTAAGGCATCCTGTATCAATTAAGTACCGGAAGAAAAAAAAATTAGACAACTTATCTCCCAAACTAAATGGCATTCAACAATAACATCTCATGCTCGTGAGTCTATACATCTACTCTAGATTAGCTAATCTAAACAAAGCCTAACTTGGGGACTCTGCTTCTATCCAGGGACCCAGTTTGACTCTTCACTGCAGGCTAGTATCAGTGTGTTACAACTGTGCTTGTTCTGGGACTCAGGCTCAAGGATCAACAGCTACCCAGGAAAACCTTTTCTCCGTGATGGCAGAAGCACAAATGGGCCATGGAAGCACAGTAGAAACCTCTGTATATAGCACATCAGATAATATCTCATTTGTCACAGTGAGTCGTATTACTGACTCACTGTCAGCCATAGGCAAGCTGAGAGGATAAACAATCAGCCCATCTTGTACCCAAAGCCCAACTAAACTGGAGTTAAATGTTTCCTTAAAGAGATAGGAGGTGGGAGTGAAGATGATGAGTAATCTAACCTAAGAATTTTTTCTAAATTTTATGTGTTGCATTAAAGTACATATTGGTTGAGGACACAGTAAATGAAATTTTATTCTTTTGAAATATATATATATTTACCTATATATACACATTTAGAGAGTATTGCTGATGCCTACATTATAACAATCACACATGGAAAACTAAAATGATTCTTTTAAAAGAAAGACCATGAACTTTGTAATTTTCTATATTCAGAGTCTACTCTTCCTGTTTTTAATTATTCTCCTCAAGAAATTTAGGCATCTTATTAATCACCATGGGGAGAGACTCAAATATAAAAACATGAAGTTGAGTGTTTAATAAATGTGAATGTAATTGTTATTTGAAAATTAATTAGCAGTAAATTTTGGAATACATTTTATACATGAGCATTTTAAAAAATATTTTATAATAATAATATTATTTATTATTATTATTATTTACACCACCACCCACACCCCCTGCCACATTCGCCCCTTGGTGTCCATACGTTTGTTCTCTACATCTGTGACTCAATTTCTGCACTGCAAACCAGTTCATCTGTACCATTTTTCTAGGTTCTACATATATGCACTAATATACGATACTTGTTTTTCTCTTTCTGACTTACTTCACTCTGTATGACAGTCTCTAGATCCATCCACGTCTCTACAAATGACCCAATTTTGTTCCTTTTTATGGCTGAGTAATATTCCATTGTATATATGTGCCACATCTTCTTTATCCATTCATCCGATGATGGACACTTAGGTTGCTTCCATGTCCTGGCTATTGTAAACAGAGCTGCAATGAACATTTTGGTACATGACTCTTTTTGAATTATGGTTTTCTCAGGGTATATGCCCAGTAGTGGGATTGCTGGGTCATACGGCAATTCTATTTTTAGTTTTTTAAGGAACCTCCATACTGTTCTCCATAGTGGCTGTATCAATTTACATTCCCACCAACAGTGCAAGAGGGTTCCCTTTTCTCCACACCCTCTCCAGCATTTGTTGTTTGTAGATTTTCAGATGATGCCCATTCTAACTGGTGTGACATGACACCTCATTGTAGTTTTGATTTGCATTTCTCTAATAATTAGTGATGTTGAGCAGCTTTTCATGTGCTTCTTGGCCATCTGCATGTCTCCTTTGGAGAAATGTCTATTTAGGTCTTCTGCCCATTTTTGGATTCGGTTGTTTGTTTTTTTAATATTGAGCTGCATGAGATGTTTATATATTTAGGAGATTAATCCTTTGTCCATTGATTCATTTTCAAATATTTTCTCCCATTCTGAGGGTTGTCTTTTAGTCTTGTTTATGGTTTCCTTTAGTGTACAAAAGCTTTTAAGTTTCATTAGGTCCCATTTATTTTTCTGTTTATTTCCATTACTTTAGGAGGTGGATCAAAAAAGATCTTGCTGTGATTTATGTCAAAGAGTGTTCTTGCTATGTTTTCCTCTAAGAGTTTTATAGTGTCCAGTCTTACAGTTAGGTCTCTAATCCATTTTGAGTTTCTTGTTATGTATGGTGTTACGGTGTTCTAATTTCATTCTTTTACATGTAGCTGTCCAGTTTTCCCAGCACCACTTATAAAAGAGACTGTCTTTTCTCCATTGTATATCCTTGTCTCCTTTGTCATAGATTAGTTGACCATAGGTGCATGGGTTTATCTCTGGGCTTTCTATCTTGTTCCATTGATCTATATTTCTGTTTTTTTGCCAGCAACATATTGTCTTGATTTCTGTAGCATTGTAGTTTAGTCTGAAGTCAGGGAGTCTGATTCCTCCAGCTCCGTTTTTTTCCCTAAAGACTGCTTTGGCTGTTCGGGGTCTTTTGTGTCTCCAAACAAATTTTAAGATTTTTGTTCTAGTTCCATAAAAAATGCCAATGGTAATTTGATAGGGATTGCATTGAATCTGCAGATTGCTTTGGGTAGTATAATCATTTTCACAATATTGATTCTTCCAATCCAAGGACATGGTAGATCTCTCCATCTGTATCATCTTTAATTTATTTCATCAGTGTCTTACAGTTTTCTGCATACAGGTCTTTTGTTTCCTTAGGTAGATTTATTCTTGGGTATTTTATTCTTTTTGTTGCAATGGTAAATGGGAGTGTTTCCTTAATTTCTCTTTCAGATTTTTCATCATTAGTGTATAGGAATGCAAGAGATTTCTCTGCATTAATTTTGTATCCTGCAACTTTACCAAATTCATTGATTAGCTCTAGTAGTTTTCTGGTGGCATCTTTAGGATTCTCTGTGTATGGTATCATGTCATCTGCAAACAGTGACAGTTTTACTTCTTCTTTTCCAATTTGTATTCTTTTTATTTCTTTTTCTTCTCTGATTGCCATGGCTAGGAATTCCAAAACTATGTAGAATAATACTGGTGAGAGTGGACATCCTTGTCTTGTTCTTGATTTTAGAGGAAAGGTTTTCAGTTTTTCACCATTGAGAATGTTGTTTGCTGTGGGTTTGTCATATATGGCCTTTATTATGTTGAGGTAGGTTCCCCCTATGCCCACTTTCTGGAGAGTTTTTATCACAAATGGTGTTGAATTTTGTCAAAAGCTTTTTCTGCATCTATTGACATGATCATATGGTTTTTATTCTTCAATTTGTTAATATGGTGTATCACCTTGCTTGATTTGAGTATATTGAAGAATCCTTGCATCCCTGGGATAAATCCCACTTGATCATGGTCTATGATTCTTTTAATGTGCTGTTGGATTCTGTTTCCTAGTATTTTGTTGAGGATTTTTGCATCTATATTCATCAGTGATATTGGTCTGTAATTTTCTTTTTTTGTAGTATCTTTGTCTGGTTTTGGTATCAGGGTGATGGTGGCCTCATAGAAGGAGTTTGGGAGTGTTCCTTCCTCTGAAATTTTTTGGAAGAGTTTGAGAAGGATGGGTGTTAGCGCTTCTCTAAATGTTTGATAGAATTCAACTGTGAAGCCATCTGGTCCTGGACTTTTGTTTGTTGGAAGATTTTTAGTCACAGTTTCAATTTCATTACTTGTGATTGGTCTGTTCATATTTTCTATTTCTTCCTGGTTCAGTCTTGGAAGGTTATACATTTCTAAGAATTTGTCCATTTCTTCGAGGTTGTTCATTTTATTGGCATAGAGTTGCTCATAGTATTCTTTTAGGATGCTTTGTATTTCTGTGGTGTCTGTTGTAACTTCTCCTTTTTCATTTCTAATTTTATTGATTTGAGTCCTCTCCCTCTTTTTCTTGATGAGTCTGGTTAATGGTTTATCAATTTTGCTTATTTTCTCAAAGAATCAGCTTTTAGTTTTATTGATCTTTGCTATTGTTTTCTTTGATTCTGTTTCATTTATTTCTGCTCTGATCTTGATGATTTCTTTCCTTCTGCTAACTTTGGGTTTTGTTTGTTCTTCTTTCTCTAGTTCCTTTAGGTGTAAGGTTAGATTGTTTATTTGAGATTTTTCTTGTTTCTTGAGGTAGGCTTGTATAGCTATAAACTTCCCTATTAGAACTGCTTTTGCTGCATCCCATAGGTTTTGGATCGTCATGTTTTCATTGTCATTTGTCTCTAGGTATTTTTTGATTTCCTCTTTGATTTCTTCAGTGATCTCTTGGTTATTTAGTAACGTATTGTTTAGCCTCCATGTGTTTGTGTTTTTCACATTTTTTTCCCCCGTAATTCATTTCTAATCTCATAGCGTTGTGGTCAGAAAAGATGCTTGATATGATTTCAATTTTCTTAAATTTACTGAGGCTTGATTTGTGACCCAAGATGTGATCTATCCTGGAGACTGTTCTGTGCGCACTTGAGAAGAAAGTGTAATCTGCTGTTTTTGGATGGAATGTCCTATAAATATCAGTTAGATCTATCTGGTCTATTGTGTCAGTTAAAGCTGGTGTTTCCTTATTAATTTTCTGTTTGGATGATCTGTCCATGGGTGTAAGTGAGGTGTTAAAGGCCCCCACTCTTATTGTGTTACTGTCGATTTCCTCTTATAGCTGTTAGCAGTTGCCTTATGTATTGAGGGGCTCCTATGTTGGGTGCATATATATTTATAATTGTTATATTTTCTTCTTGGATTGATCCCTTGATCATTATGTAGTGTCCTTCCCTGTCTCTTGTAACATTCTTTATTTTAAAGTCGATTTTATCTGATATGAGTATGGCTACTCCAGCTTTCTTTTGATTTCCATTTGCATGGAATATCTTTTTCCATCCCGTCACTTTCAGTCTGTATGTGTCCCTAAGTCTGAAGTGGGTCTCTTGTAGACAACATATATATGGGTCTTGTTTTCATATCAATTCAGCAAGCCTGTGTCTTTTGGTTGGAGCATTTAATCCATTCATGTTTAAGGTAATTATTGATATGTATGTTCCTATGACCATTTTCTTAATTGTTTTTGTAGGTCCTTTTCTTCTCTTGTGTTTCCCACTTAGAGAAGTTCCTTTAGCATTTGTTGTAGAGCTGGTTTTGTGGTGCTGAATCCTCTTAGCTTTTGCTTGTCTGTAAAGCTTTTGATTTCTCCATCGAATCTGAATGAGATCCTCACCCTGTAGAGTAATCTTGGTTGTAGGTTCTTCCCTTTCATCACTTTAAGTATATCATGCCACTCCCTTCTGGCTTGTAGAGTTTCTGCTGAGAAATCAGCTGTTAACCTTATGGGGATTCCCTTGTATGTTATTTGTCATTTTTCCCTTGCTGCTTTCAATAATTTATCTTTGTCTTTAATTTTTGCCAATTTGATTACTATGTGTCTCGGCATGTTTCTCCTTGGGTTTATCCTGTATGGTACTCTCTGCACTTCCTGGACTTCTGTGGCTATTTCCTTTCCCATGTTAGGGAAGTTTTCGACTATAATCTCTTCAAATATTTGCTCGGGTCCTTTCTCTCTTTTCCTTCTGGGACCCGTATAATGCAAATGTTGTTGCATTTAATGTTGTCCCAGAAGTCTCTTAGGCTGTCTTTATTTCTTTTCATTCTTTTTTCTTTATTCTGTTCTGTAGCAATGAATTCCACCACTTTGTCTTCCCGGTCACTTATCCATTCTTCTGCCTCAGTTATTCTGCTATTGATTCCTTCTACTGTATTTTTCATTTCAGTTATTGTATTGTTCATCTCTGTTTGTTTGTTCTTAAATTTTCTAAGTCTTTGTTAAACATTTCTTGCATCTTCTCGATCTTTGCCTCTATTCTTTTTCCGAGGTCTTGGATCATCTTCACTATCATTATTCTGAATTCTTTTTCTGGAAGGTTTCCTATCTCCACTTCATTTAGTTGTTTTTCTGGGTTTTTATCTTGTTCCTTCATCTGGTACATAGCCTTCTGCCTTTTCATCTTGTCTATCTTTCTGTGAATGTGGTTTTTGTTCCACAGGCTGCAGGATTGTAGTTCTTCTTGCTTCTGCTGTCTGCCCTCTGTAATATTTTATAATTATTTTCATGTTATATTCTGGCTTGATGTACTTTAGTATTCTTACTGATTTTCTTAGATCTTTCCTGTATTCTACTGCTAGTGTTGGAGGGTCTCCTGCAGAGGTGGGGTGTGGCTGTGGCTCACCCTGAGGACAAGGACACTGGCAGCAGAAGTTCTGGGAAGTACTCTTTGGCGTGAGCCCTCCCAGAGTCCGCTATTAGCCCCACCAAAGAGCCTGTAGGCTCCAGTGCTGGGTCGCCTCAGGCAAAATAACCCAAGCATTATTTTTTAAATGTCAAAATTTTACTAAGTGAGCCAGTCATTAAAATAATGAACCAAAAACTTACATTAATATAATTGTTTATTTTAATCAAGTAGTCAAAATAAATCAATTTTCAAAAGTATTAAATTGTATCTACTTTTGTTTAGTTTGTTATTTAGTAATAAACACTGATTTATGTTCATATGTGATTACAAGAAATAGTTATCATTTAAAGTAGCTTAGCTGGCATAGTTAGTTTAAAAAAATACAAATTCTTAATTACATCTAAGGACTAAACTGAAGGTATGTTAAAGAAAAAAATTTAAAAGAAAGCCATCCGTCATCTAGCACAATGATAGTGAATTTGGTAGTACTAGATACACAGAATATCATTTATGTTGTAACACGTTTTAAGTTTAACTGGAAAAAAGGCTAAGACTTTCATGTTGCTAATAGCAAATCATGTCATTTAAAAATGTAATGTCCTTATCTCAAATCCTCCAGTCACTTCAATTAAAAAAATGCAATCTGTTAATAATCCAGATGTTTCATTTTAATTACACCAAGCATCTGGATATTTTGGAACATCTGTTTAGCTCTGTTTTACAACATCCAATTTTAACTTTTGAATTTAACCATAGTATTTGTCTATTAAGAAATATGCGGTGTACATACACATACCCATGGGCTTATATCTTCATGTAAAAAATTATCTCCAAAATCCTAATACACAAATAAATTAACAAGTGATTAACAGGCCTTTTAAAACCACATTTAATGACAGTTTTATTATCAGCCTAATAAAATATGCATACATATATGTTTATATCTATGCATTGTGTACACATAGGTATATGATTTATATAATCATATATATATAAGGAAAATTAGGCTCTTAAAGGTCACTAAAGAATGGTTTCCTGTAGTTAGCAAAAATGAAGTTTATGTCATAATGTTAGAAAGAAAATCAATTTTCCTTTAAATGCCATCCTTATGTTTCCAAGATACCTGAAACTTGTTATTGAAGTCTAAACTCTAGAAATTTAGAAACCTGACACAAAATCTCTACTCTTTTCTAGCAAATATTTAGAAATACATGTCCCTAGTCGATGGATGTCCCTTTAACTAGTATAAACAAATCTGAATGTAAGATGTTAACCCACCAAATGTTAGTGATAATGAATGTGCTCTTCCTTTTTAGAAGTTTTAGAATAAAGCTGTAATAATTATAAAATGATGAAATTTATTTCCTTATATAACTTCAATTTTCCCTAAATAAACTCAAATATTATGATAGTATTTTATATATTTCATAACCTGTTTTGATAACAGTGCCATTATTTCAATAAAGTATAGAGTTACCAAGGATTACATAGAAATGTACAGCATCCACTTTGGAAATAGCACAAAACAGTGCAGTGTTTTTACAAATACTCGAATTTTTACATGTGTAATTATGTTATAATTGCATGATATTGTAAAATATATGTATATATCAATTAATTATAATTATTTAAATGTATCATTTCCTATCTGGAAACAAATCCCAACTAGTGTTTTGAAATTCACTGTTAAAATTATTAACTGAAGAAAGGCATAACTCAATTTTCTGTAAATGGATAATTTATAACCTCATTCATAATAGTGTGCTTTTACTTTTGTATATGCTGTGAGAAAGTAGTTCAGTTTCTTTTGCATGTAGTTGTCCAGTTTTCCCAACACCACTTATTGAAGAGACTATCCTTTCTCCATTGTATGTTCTTTGCTCCTCTGTCACAAATTAATTGTCCATAAATTAATTTGTCCATTTCCAAATTAATTGTCCATGTATTGGTTTATTTCTGGGCTTTCAGTTCTGTTCCACTAATCTATGTGTCTTCTCCTGACAGTACCATGTTGTTTTGATTGCTATAGTTTTGTAATATAATTTGAAATAAGGGAATGTAATACCTTCAGCTTTGTCTCCATCCCCTGCCCCCCCAAGTATTGTCTTGGTTATACAGGGTCTTTTGTGGTTCCACATAATTTTTAGGATTTTTTGTTCTACTTCTGTGAAAAATGTCACTGGGATTTAATAGTGATTGTATTGAATCTGTAGATTGCTTTAGGTAATATGGATATTTTAACAATGTTAACTCTTCCAACCCATGAGCACAGAATATCTTTCCATTTCTTTGTGTCTTCTTCAGTTTTTTAAACAATGTCTTACAGTTTTCAGTGTACAGATCTTTCATCTTCTTGATTAAATTTATTCCTAGGTAATTTATTATTTTCATTGGGATTTTAAATGGGATTGTTTTGTCTTCTTAAAGTTTTTATTGGAGTATAGTTGATTTAAAATGTGTTAGTTTCTGATGTACAGCAAAGTGAATCAGTTATACATTCTGCTAGCTCATTGTTAGTGTACTGAAATGCAACACATTTTTGCATGTTAATATTTATTTAACAACTTGGGGGTAAGGGCTGTGCTGACCTCCCACACAGTTAAAAATCTGCATATATAGATGTTTACAGTGACTTCTCCATATCTGCAGTTCTGAATCTGCAGATTCAACAAACTGCAGATCATGTAGTACAGTAATACAAATTTATTGAAAAAAATTGGTGTATAAGTGGACCTGTGCCATTCAAACCCATGTTGTTCAAGAGTTAACTTGAACTATTTTATGGCTTTGGATGCTATTGTAAATGGGGATGTTTCCTCTATTTCTTTTTCAGATAGTTCAAGTTCATTGTTAGTGTCTAGAAATGCAACTGACTTACAGTAATTTTTTTTTAATACAGAAACTGAATTCATTTATTACTTCTAACAGTTTTTGGTGAAACTTTTAGGATTTTCTATATACAAGACATCATCAAAGACATTATTACTTTTTTCTTTGACATGTGGATGACTTTTATGTCTTTCTTACCTAATTGCTCTGGTTATGATTGTCAGTACTATGTTGAATAGGAGTATCTTGTTCTTGATTTTAGAAGGATATTTTTCAGCCTTTCACCATTAAGTATGATGTTAGCTGTGGTTTTCTGACATATGGTCTTTATTACATTGAGGTATTTTTCTTTTATATCTAATTTGTTGAGAGTTTTCTCATGAAAGGTTGGTGAATTTTGTGAAATGTTTTTTATGCATCTATTGAGATGATTACATGATTTTTCTCTTTAGTTCCATTGATGCAGTGTATCACATTTATTGATTTGCACATGTTGAACTATCCTTGATTCCCAGGGATGTCCCATTTGATCATGGTGTATGATTCCTTTAATGTACTGTTTAATTTGGTTTGCTAGTATTTTGTTCAGAATTCTTTTATAGGCATACATATTGTGGTCTGGTTCCAGACCACTGCAATAAAATGAATATTGCAATAAGGAAAGTCACAAGAATTTTTTTGGTCTCCCAGTGCATATAAAAGTTATGTTTATACTGGACCGTAGTCTATTAAGTATGCAATAGTATTAAATCTAAAAATGTACGTGCCTTAATTTAAAAAAACCACTTTATTGCTAAAAAATGCTAACCATCATCTAAGCCTTCAGTGAATCCTAATCTTTTTGCTGATGGAAGACTTTGCCTCAATGTTGATGGCTGCTGATTAATCAGGGTGTTGGTTGCTGACAGTTGGAATGGCTATGCAGTTTTTAAAAATAACACAAGAGTGAAGTTTGCCACATCAATTGACTCTTCCTTTCACTAATGATTTCTGTAGAGAATGCAATACTTTGATAGCATATTACCCCCAGTACAACAATCCTCTCAAAACCTGTTACTGCTTTATCAACTAAGTTTATGTAATATTCTAAACCTTTTGTTTTCATTTCACTAATCTTCACAGCATCTTTACCAAGAGTAGATTCTATCTCAAGAAACCACTTTCTTTGCTCATTCATAAGAAGCAATTCCTCATCCATTAAAGTTGTATCATGAGAGTTCAGCAATTCAGTCACATCTTCAAGTTCCACTTCTATTTCTAGTTCTCTTACTATTTCTACCACGTCTATAGTGTTACTTCCTCCAGTACACTCTTGAAACTTTCAAAGTATTCCATGAGGGTTGGAATCACCTTCTTCCAAACTCCTGTTAATGCTGATATTTTGACATCTTCCTATGAATCACGAATGTTCTTAATGGCATCTAGGATGGTGAATCTTTTCCAGAAAGTTTTAAATTTACTTTGCCCAGGTCTATTAATCAAAGGAATCACTATCTATGTCAGCTAGATCTTATGAAGTGTATTTCTTCAAGAATAAGATACGAAAGTCAAAATTACTTGATCCATGGGCTGCAGAATAGATGTTGTGTTAGCAGGTATAAAAACAGTATTAATCTCATTGTACATCTCCATCAGAGCTCTGTGGTGACCAGGTGCATTCCCAATGAACAGTACTATTCTGAAAGGAATCATTTTTTCTGAGCAGTAGGTCTCAACAGTGGGCTTAAAATATTCAGTGAACCATGTTGCAAACAGAAATGCTATCATCCAGGCTTTGCTGTTCCATTAATATAACACAGGCAGAGGAGATTTAGTGTAATTCTTAAGTGCCCCTGGATTTTCAGAATGGTAAATGAGTATGCGCTTCAACTTAAAGTCTATTTTGTCTAATATAAGTATAGTTACCTGTACTTTATTTTGGTTTCTGTTTGCATAGAATATCTTTTACCATCCCTTCACTTTTACCCTATATGATCCTTGAAGCTGAAATAAGCCTCTTAAAGGCAGCATATAGTTGGGTCTTTTTTGTTGTTATTCATTCAGCCACTCTATGCCTTTTGATTGGAGAATCAATGTTTAAATGAACATTATTTTATTTTGTTTCTATATGAAATATGTACCATTTATTACCCATTAGAAACTCAGTTGCAAATAAAGTTACATTTATGAAATATATCTGGAAATAAAGGATTTTGCAAAAATAAACACATGGTATATAAGATAGGTGTTAAAATATGCAATAACTAAGTCCCATTACTTTTTTCATCAAACACCAGTCTAAGAGTAAACAAGACCTTTTTATTTTTATTGCATTTCTAATATCAAGAATATTAACTATCTACTTTCCAGGCATTACCCTTCATTAACAAAGAGAATTGGAAAAGAGGAGGATTTAGGCGAACATCTATAGAAGTAATAGTAAGATTTAACTACTGGAAGTCTGATATAAAGGAAATAAAGATAATAAAAATCAGAAACGTATAAATTCAAAACCACAGAATTCTGTTTTAATGTCAGGGAACATAGCCTAAACAATATATTATTTTCAAAGGACATTTCTCAATCTCAGTACAATAATAATATGTATAACAATGACTGCAAGATATCAAAAGCATACGTTAAATCATGTGTCACTTAATTGGCTTAAAAAATCAGGAACATGGATAATATATTAAAAAACTCTCTTCAGGTACACCATTAATCTTTTTATTATAAAATGACTTCATGGAAGACCTAAAGTATATATAATTAAGAGTGTAATCTATCAAGTTTCCTTTCGATAACTCAGAGTTGTCAATATTATTTTCAGTTCTAGAAATCTCAGCCAATCTTTTTGCATATTTCTAACATTTCTTATTTATTGATAAACATTAAAGGTAACATTAAACACGGATATCTGTGCAGACTGGTTAAGTCCTAGTGACTAATGTACTCAAGAAATTTGCATCCAAATTAGACTGACAAAATAACACTAGCTTTTAATCTTAAGAAAAAAAATCATGAGCAAGTCTGCTACAAAGTATACATTTTGCTTCAGTAGGTTAGAAAAATGACTGAGACTCTATTTTTGACAAGCACAAAAAGGAGAGACATATTTCTGAATCCTGACTAAATAGTCTTATTGCAATATGTCCCATTGCACCACACTGAATTCCAAAAGACATTTAAAAATATTCTATGAATTATACATATTGCTGTCCTTTGAACAAGTTCTAATTTTCAGAAAGTTAATGTTATAATTAAGTATAAAATTAAATATTATACATTTATAAAATGTTTATAGATTTTATAAATGTTCATTCATGTTTATAAAATAAACATGCATCAAAGATTTTATTTAATTCAGTATAGAGGGCAAAATAAGGTATTACGACAAACTTAAGAAGTTCTGAGGGCTTCCCTGGTGGCGCAGTGGTTGAGAATCTGCCTGCTAATGCATGGGACACGGGTTCGAGCCCTGGTCTGGGAAGATCCCACATGCCGCGGAGCAACTAGGCCCGTGAGCCACAACTGCTGAGCCTGCGCGTCTGGAGCCTGTGCTCTGCAACAAGAGAGGCCATGATAGTGAGAGGCCCGCGCACCACGATGAAGAGTGGCCCCCGCTTGCCGCAACTAGAGGAAGCCCTCGCACAGAGACGAAGACCCAACACAGCCAAAAAAATAATAATAATAATAATTAAAAAGGTGCTAATAATTTTTTTAAAAAGTGGAAAGTATCAAGAGAAAGAGGATAACCCATAAAAATGTATAGTTTATTCTGATAATAAAATACAGTGTCATATTTAGAAAAAAAAAAAAGAAGTTCTGAGAATATGCATAAATATATTCTCAAAAAACAAATGAATGTATAAATATACAGAGAGAGATCTTTAACCAAAAATGTTAAGATTGTTGGGTTAGATACAAAAATGAATATGTCTTACCGTTTTACAGGAGAAAAAACCTTTAGGGTTATCTGTCACACTGGACAGAAATTATCCACATTGCTACCAGACAGAAATATACAAGTTAACCTCTGCCCCTACAGATTGTAAAACAGGCTAGGAAGTACAACATCAAGCCAAGCACTGCACTGGAAGAGCACCTAGGTGTTTCTTTTGTCCAAGTTTCAGATAATAGTTATAACATCTTTCAAATTATTATGGATAATTGAAAGGGAATATATATTAAAATATTTTTATTTTGTTTTATAACAATCTATTGATTATATTCATGTCTTTTTACATTAGCTTGCTAATATATAATTTAAAATAAAATGATACCCAGGAGAGAAGCTTCAAGATGGCAGAAGAGTAAGACGTGGAGATCACCTTCCTCCCCACAAATAAATCAGAAATACATCTACATGTGGAACAACTCCTACAGAACACCTACTGAACGCTGGCAGAAGACCTCAGACCTCCCAAAAGGCAAGAAACTCCCCACGTACCTGGGTAGGGCAAAAGAAAAAAGAAAAAAACAGAGACAAAAGAATAGGGACGGGACCTGCACCAGTGGGAGGGAGCTGTGAAGGAGGAAAGGTTTCCACACACTAGGAAGCCCCTTCGCAGGCGGATGTCTGCTCACCCGCCAGGACGGGTGGGGGCTGGGAGATGAGGCTCAGGCTTTGGAGGTCAGAACCCAGGGAGAGGACTGGGGTTGGCGGCGTGAACACAGCCTGAAGGGGCTAGTGCGTCACGGCTAGCCAGAAGGGAGTCCGGAAAAAGGTCTGGAACTGCCGAAGAGGCGAGAGACTTGTTCTTGCCTCTTTGTTTCCTGGTGCGTGAGGAGAGGGGATTAAGAGTGCCACTTAAAAGAGCTCCATGGACGAGCGCGAGCCGCGGCTACCAGCGTGGACCCCAGAGATGGGCATGAGACGCTAAGGCTGCTGCTGCAGCACCAAGAAGTCTGTGTGCAAGCACAGGTCACTATCCACACCTCCCCTCCCGGGAGCCTGTGCAGCCCACCACTGCCAGGGTCCCGTGATCCAGGGACAACTTCCCCAGGAGAACACACAGTGTACCTCAGGCTGGTGCAACTTCACACCGCAGGCTCTCCCCGCACTCTGTACCCCTCCCTCCCTGCAGCCTGAGTGAGCCAGATCCTCCAAATCAGCTGCTCCTTCAACCCTATCCTATCTGAGTGAAGAACAGATGCCCTCAGGTGACCTACAGGCAGAGGCAGGGCCAAATCCAAAGCTGAATCCCAGGAGCTGTGTGAACAAAGAAGAGAAAGGGAAATCTCTCCCAGCAGCCTCAGGAGCAGCGGATTATATCTCCACAATCAACTTGATGTACCCTGCATGTGTGGAATACCTGAATAGACAACGAATCATCCCAAATTGAGGAGGTGGACTTTGGGAGCAATGATATATATATATATTTTCCCTTTTTCTCTTTCTGTGAGTGTGTATGCATATGCTCCTGTGTGTGATTTTGTCTGTATAGCTTTGCTTTTACCATTTGTCCTAGGGTTCTGTCTGTCCGTTTTTCTTTTTTTCTCTGTTTGTTTGTTTGTTTAGTATAGTTTTAGCGCTTGTTATCATTGGTGGATTTGTTTTTTGGTCTGGCTGTTCTCTTCTTTCTTTATTTCTTTTCTTTTAATCACTTTGAAAAATTCTTTTAATAATGATTTTTTTATCTTAATAACTTTTTTTATTTTATTTCATTTCATTTTATCTTTTTCTTTCTTTTTTTCTCCCTTTTATTCTGAGCCATGTGGATGACAGGCTCTTGGTGCTCCAGTCAGGGCTGTGCCTCTGAGGTGGGCGAGCCAAGTTCAGCACATTGGTCCATGAGAGACCTCCAGGCTCCATGTAATATCAAATGGTGAAAATCTCCCAGAGATCTCTATCTCAATGACAAGACCCAGCTCCACTCAATGACCAGCAAGCTACAGTGCTGGAAACCCTATGCCAAACAACTAGCAAGACAGGAACACAACCCCACCCATTAGGAGAGAGGCTGCCTAAAATCATAATAAGGTCACAGACACCCCAAAACACACCACCAGACGTGGACCAGCCCACCAGAAAGACAAGATCCAGCATCATCCACCAGAACACAGGCACTAGTCCCCTCCACCAGAAGCCTACACAACCCACTGAACCAACCTTAGCCACTGAGGGCAGACACCAAAAACAATGGGAACTATGAACCTGCAGCCTGTGAAAAGGAGACCCCAAACACAGTAAGTTAAGCAAAATGAGAAGACACAGAAACACACAGCAGATGAAGGAGCAAGGTAAAAACCCACTAGACCTAACAAATGAAGAGGAAATAGGCAGTCTACCTGAAAAAGAATTCAGGATAATGACAGTAAAGATGATCCAAAATCTTTGAAATAGAATGGAGAAAATACAAGAAATGTTTAACAAGGACCTAGAAGAACTAAAGAGCAAACAATCATGAACAACATAATAAATGAAATTAAAAATTCTCTAGAAGGGATCAATAGCAGAATAACTGAGGCAGAAGAACGGATAAGTGACCTGGAAGACAAAATGGTGGAACTCACTGCTGCAGAACAGAATAAAGAAAAAAGAATGAAAAGAAATGAAGACACCCTAAGAGACCTCTGGGACAACATTAAACACAACAACATTTGTATTATAGGGGTCACAAAAGGAGAAGAGAAAAAAGACCCGAGAAAATATTTGAAGAGATTATAGTCGAAAACTTCCCTAACATGGGAAAGGAAATAGCCACACAAATCCAGGAAGTGCAGAGAGTCCCATACAGGATAAAACCCAAGGAGAAACATGCCGAGACACATAGTAATCAAATTGGCAAAAATTAAAGAAAAATTATTGAAAGGAGCAAGGGAAAAATGACAAATAACATACAAGGGAATCCCCATAAGGTTAACAGCTGATCATTCAGCAGAAACTCTGCAAGCCAGAAGGGAGTGGCAGGACATATTTAAAGTGATGAAAGGGAAAAACCTACAACCAAGATTACTCTACCCAGCAAGGATCACATTCAGATCTGATGGAGAAATTAAAACCTTTACAGACAAGGAAAAGTTAAGAGAATTCAGCACCACCAAACCAGCTTTAAAACAAATGCTAAAGGAACTTCTCTAGGGAGGAAACACAAGAGAAGGAAAAGACCTACAAAAACAAACCCAAAACAATTAAGAAAATGGTAATAGTAACATACATATAGATAATTACTTTAAATGTAAATGGATTAAATGCTCCAACCAAAAGACAGACTGGCTGAATAGAAACAAAAACAAGACCCACATATATGATGTCTACAAGAGACCCATTTCAGACATAGGGGCACATACAGGCCGAAAGTGAGGGGACGGAAAAAGATATTCCATGCAAATGGAAATCAAAAGAAAGCTGGAGTAGCAATTCTCAGATCAGACAAAATAGACTTTAAAACAAAGACTAGGAGTAGGATTCCAAGGTGGAGGGGCAAGATGGCGGAAGAGTAAGACGTGGAGATCACCTTCCTTCCCACAGATACAGTAGAAATACATCTACACGTGGAACTGCTCCTACAGAACACCCACTGGACGCTGGCAGAAGACATCAGACCTCCCAAAAGGCAAGAAAATCCCCACGTACTTGGGTAGGGCAAAAGGAAAAAAGAAATAACAGAGACAAAAGAATAGGGACGGGACCTGCACCAGTGGGAGGGAGCTGTGAAGGAGGAAAGGTTTCCACACACTAGGAAGCCCCTTCGTGGGCAGAGACTGTGGGTGGCGGAGGGGGGAAGCTTCGGAGCCACGGAGGAGAGCGCAGCCACAGGGGTGCGGAGGGCAAAGCGGAGAGATTCCCGCACAGAGGAGCGGTGCCGACCAGCACTCACCAGCCCGAGAGGCTTGTCTGCTCACCCGCCGGGGCAGGCGGGGCTGGGAGCTGAGGCTCGGGCTTCGGTGCTAGCCGAGAGGGAGTCCGGGAAAAAGTCTGCAGCTGCCGAAGAGGCAAGAGACTTTTTCTTGTCTCTTTGTTTCGCGGCGCGCAAGGAGAGGGGATTCAGAGTGCCACCTAAACGAACTCCAGAGACGGGCGCGAGCCATGGCTATCAGCGCGGACCCCAGAGGCGGGTGCGAGCTGCGGCTATCAGCGCGGATCCCACAGCAACAGGGGCGCAGAGGGAAAAACGGAGAGATTCCCGCACAGAGGCTCGGCGCCGAGCAGCGCTCACCAGCCCGAGAGGCTTGTCTGCTCACCCGCCGGGGCGGGCGGGGGCTGGGAGCTGAGGCTTGGGCTTTGGTGCTAGCCGAGAGGGAGTCTGGGAAAAAGTCTGCAGCTGCCGAAGAGGCAAGAGACTTTTTCTGGCCTCTTTGTTTCGCGGCGCGCAAGGAGAGGAGATTCAGAGCACCGCCTAAACGAACTCCAGAGGCGGGCGCGAGCCGCGGCTATCAGCGTGGACCCCAGAGGCGGGCGCGAGCCGCAGCTAACAGCGTGGACCCCAGAGACGGGCAGGAGACGCTAAGGCTGCTGCTGCCGCCACCAAGAAGCCTGTGTGCGAGCACAGGTCACTCTCCACACCGCCCCTCCCGGGAGCCTGTGCAGCTCGCCACTGCCAGGGTCCCGTGATCCAGGGACAACTTAGCCAGGAGAACGCATGGCATGCCTCAGGCTGCTGCAACATCACGCTAGCCTCTGCTGCTGCAGGCTCGTCCCGCATCCGTGCCCCTCCCTTCCCCCCTGCCTGAGTGAGCCAGAGCCCCCGAAGCAGCTGCTCCTTTAACCCCGTTCTGTCTGGGTGGGGAACAGACGCCCTCAGGCGACCTACATGCAGAGGCGGGTCCAAATCCAAAGCTGAAGCCCGGGAGCTGTACGAACAAAGAAGAGAAAGGGAAATCTCTCCCAGCAGCCTCAGAAACAGCGGATTAAAGCTCCACAAACAACTTGATGTGCCTGCATCTGTTGAATACCTGAATAGACAACGAATCATCCCAAATTCAAGAGGTGGACTTTGGGAGCAGGATATATTAATTTTCGCCCTTTTCCTTTTTTTGTGAGTGTATATGTGTATGCTTCTGGGTGAGATTTTGTCTGTATAGCTTTGCTTTCACAATTAGTCCTAGGGTTAGGCCCGTCCATGGTTTTTTTTTTTTTTTTTTTTTTAAAAAAAATTTTTTTTCCCTAATAAATGTTTTCTTAATAATTTTTTCCTTATTTTCTATTTTTAGAAATTAAAAAAAATTTTTAATAAGTTTTTTCATATTTTTTATTTTAAAAAATTAAAAATTTTTTTTCTTAATAATTTTTTTTCTTAATAATTTTTTCTTATTTTTTACTATAAAAATTAATAAATCTATTTTTAAAAATTAAAAAAATTTTTTCTGAATACATTTATTCTTAATAATTTATTTTCTTATTTTTTATTATAATAGCTTTATTTTATTATATTTTATACTCTTTCTTTCTTTCTTTCTATTTTTTTCTCCCTTTTATTCTGAGCCGTGTGGACGAAAGGCTCTTGGTGCTCCAGCCAGGCATCAGGGCTGTGCCCCTGAGGTGGGAGAGCCAACTTCAGGACACTGGTCCACAAGAGACCTCCCAGCTCCACATAATACCAAACAGCAAAAATCTCTCAGAGGTCTCCATCTCAATCAAGACCCAGCTTCACTCAACGACCAGCAAGCTACAGTGCTGGACACCCTATGCCAAACAACTAGCAAGATAGGAACACAGCCCCATCCATTAGCAGAGAGGCTGCCTAAAATCATAATAAGGCCACAGACACCCCAAAACACACCACCAGACGTGGACATGCCCACCAGGAGGACAAGATCCAACCTCATCCACCAGAACACAGGCACTAGTCCCCTCCACCAGGAAGCCTACACAACCCACTGAACCAACCTTACACACTGGGGACAGATACCAAAAACAACAGGAACTACGAACCTGCAGCCTGAGAAAAGGAGACCCCAAACACAGTAAGATAAGCAAAATGAGAAGACAAAAAAACCACACAGCAGGTGAAGGAGCAGGATCAAAACACACCAGACCTAACAAATGAAGAGGAAATAGGCAGTCTACCTGAAAAAGAATTGAGAATAATGATAGTAAAGATGATCCAAAATCTTGGAAATAGAATAGACAAAATGCAAGAAACATTTAACAAGGACGTAGAAGAACTAAAGAGGAACGAAGCAACAATGAAAAACACAATAAATGAAATTAAAAATACTCTGGACAGGATCAATAGCAGAATAACTGAGGGAGAAGAACGGATAAGTGACCTGGAAGATAAAATAGTGGAAATAACTACTGCAGAGCAGAATAAAGAAAAAAGAATGAAAAGAACTGAGGACAGTCTCAGAGACCTCTGGGACAACATTAAATGCACCAACATTCGAATTATAGGGGTCCCAGAAGAAGAAGAGAAAAAGAAAGGGACTGAGAAAATATTTGAAGAGATTATAGTTGAAAACTTCCCTAATATGGGAAAGGAAATAGTTATCAAGTCCTGGAAGCACAGAGAGTCCCATACAGGATAAATCCAAGGAGAAACACGCCAAGACACATATTAATCAAACTATCAAAAATTAAATATAAAGAAAACATATTAAAAGCAGCAAGGGAAAAACAACAAATAACACACAAGGGAATCCCCATAAGGTTAACACCTGATCTTTCAGCAGAAACTCTGCAAGCCAGAAGGGAGTGGCAGGATATACTTAAAGTGATGAAGGAGAAAAACCTACAACCAAGATTACTCTACCCAGCAAGGATCTCATTCAGATGTGATGGAGAAATTAAAACCTTTACAGACAAGCAAAAGCTGAGAGAGTGCAGCACCACCAAACCAGCTTTACAACAAATGCTAAAGGAACTTCTCTAGGCAAGAAACACAAGAGAAGGAAAACACCTACAATAACAAACCAAAAACATTTAAGAAAATGGGAATAGGAACATACATATCGATAATTACCTTGAATGTAAATGGATTAAATGCTCCCACCAAAAGACACAGGCTGGCTGAATGGATACAAAAACAAGACCCATATATATGCTGTCTACAAGAGACCCACTTCAGACCTAGAGACACATACAGACTGAAAGTGAGGGGATGGAAAAAGATATTCCATGCAAATGGAAATCAAAAGAAAGCTGGAGTAGCAATTCTCATATCAGACAAAATAGACTTTAAAATAAAGACTATTACAAGAGACACAGAAGGACACTATATAATGATCAAGGGATCGATCCAAGAGGAAGGTATAACAATTGTAAATATTTATGCACCCAACATAGGAGCACCTCAGTACATAAGGCAAATACTAACAGCCATAAAAGGGGAAATCGACAGCAACACAATCATAGTAGGGGACGCTAACACCCTACTTTCACCAATGAACAGATCATCCAAAATGAAAATAAATAATGAAACACAAGCTTCAAATGATACATTAAACAAGATGGACTTGATATTTATAGGACATTCCATCCAAAAACAACAGAATACACTTTCTTCTTAAGTGCTCATGGAACATTCTCCAGGATAGATCATATCTTGGGTCACAAATCAAGCCTTGGTAAATTTAAGAAAACTGAAATCGTATCAAGTATCTTTTCCGACAACAACACTATGAGACTAGATATCAATTACAGGAAAAGATCTCTAAAAAATACAAACACATGGAGGCTACACAATACACTACATAATAATGAAGTGATCACTGAAGAAATCAAAGGGGAAATCAAAAAATACCTAGAAACAAATGACAATGGAGACACGACGACCCAAAACCTATGGGACGCAGCAAAAGCGGTGCTAAGAGGGAAGTTTATAGCAATACAAGCCTACCTCAAGAAACAGGAAACATCTCGAATAAACAACCTAACCTTGCATCTAAAGCAATTAGAGAAAGAAGAGCAAAAGAACCCCAAAGCTAGCAGAAGGAAAGAAATCATAAAGATCAGATCAGAAATAAATGAAAAAGAAATGAAGGAAACAATAGCAAAAATCAATGAAACTAAAAGCTGGTTCTTTGAGAAGATAAACAAAATTGATAAACCATTAGCCAGACTCATCAAGAGAAAAAGGGAGAAGACTCAAATCAATAGAATTAGAAATGAAAAAGAAGAAGTAACCACTGACACTGCAGAAATACAAAAGATCATGAGAGATTACTACAAGCAACTCTATGCCAATAAAATGGACAACCTGGAAGAAATGGACAGATTCTTAGAAATGCACAAACTGCCGAGACTGAACCAGGAAGAAATAGAAAATATGAACAGACCAATCACAAGCACTGAAATTGAAACTGTGATTAAAAACCTTCCAACAAACAAAAGCCCAGGACCAGATGGCTTCACAGGTGAATTCTATCAAACATTTAGAGAAGAGCTAACACCTATCCTTCTCAAACTCTTCCAAAATATTGCAGAGGGAGGAACACTCCCAAACTCATTCTATGAGGCCACCATCACCCTGATACCAAAACCAGACAAAGATGTCACAAAGAAAGAAAACTACAGGCCAATATCACTGATGAACATAGATGCAAAAATCCTCAACAAAATACTAGCAAACAGAATCCAACAGCACATTAAAACGATCATACACCATGATCAAGTGGGGTTTATCCCAGCAATGCAAGGATTCTTCAATATATGCAAATCAATCAATGTGATACACCATATTAACAAATTGAAGGAGAAAAACCATATGATCATCTCAATAGATGCAGAGAAAGCTTTTGACAAAATTCAACACCCATTTATGATAAAAGCCCTGCAGAAAGTAGGCATAGAGGGAACTTTCCTCAACATAATAAAGGCCATATATGACAAACCCACAGCCAACATTGTCCTCAATGGTGAAAAACTGAAACCATTTCCACTAAGATCAGGAACAAGACAAGGTTGCCCACTCTCACCACTATTATTCAACATAGTTTTGGAAGTGTTAGCCACAGCAGTCAGAGAAGACAAAGAAATAAAAGGAATCCAAATCGGAAAAGAAGAAGTAAAGCTGTCACTATTTGCAGATGACATGATACTATACATAGAGAATCCTAAAGATGCTACCAGAAAACTCCTAGAGCTAATCAATGAATTTGGTAAAGTAGCAGGATACAAAATTAATGCACAGAAATCTCTTGCATTTCTATACACTAATGACGAAAAATCTGAAAGTGAAATTAAGAAAACACTCCCGTTTACCATTGCAACAAAAAGAATAAAATATCTAGGAATAAACCTACCTAAGGAGACAAAAGACCTGTATGCAGAAAATTATAAGACACTGATGAAAGAAATTAAAGATGATACAAATAGATGGAGAGATATACCATGTTCCTGGATTGGAAGAATCAACATTGTGAAAATGACTCTACTACCCAAAGCAATCTACAGATTCAATGCAATCCCTATCAAATTACCACTGGCATTTTTCACAGAACTAGAACAAAAAATTCACAATTTGTATGGAAACACAAAAGACCCCGAATAGCCAAAGCAATCTTGAGAAAGAAAAACAGAGCTGGAGAAATCAGGCTCCCTGACTTCAGACTATACTACAAAGCTACAGTAATCAATACAGTATCGTACTGTCACAAAAACAGAAATATAGATCAATGGAACAGGAAAGAAAGCCCAGAAATAAACCCACACACATATGGTCACCTTATCTTTGATAAAGGAGGTAAGAATATACAGTGGAGAAAAGACAGCCTCTTCAATAAGTGGTGCTGGGAAAACTGGACAGCTACATGTAAAAGAATGAAATTAGAAAACTCCCTAACACCATACACAAAAATAAGCTCAAAATGGATTAAAGACCTAAATGTAAGGCCAGACACTATAAAACTCTTAGAGGAAAACATAGGCAGAACACTCTATGACATAAATCACAGCAAGATCCTTTTTGACCCACCTCCTAGAGAAATGGAAATAAAAACAAAAATAAACAAATGGGACCTAATGAAACTTCAAAGCTTTTGCACAGCAAAGAAACCATAAACAAGACGAAAAGACAACCCTCAGAATGGGAGAAAATATTTGCAAATGAAGCAACTGAGAAAGGATTAATCTCCAAAATTTACAAGCAGCCCATGCAGCTCAATATCAAAACAAACAACCCAAACAAAAATTGGGCAGAATCCCTAAATAGACATTTCTCCAAAGAAGATATACAGATTGCCAACAAACACATGAAAGAATGCTCAATATCATTAATCATTAGAGAAATGCAAATCAAAACTAAAATGTGATATCATCTCACACAGGTTAGAATGGCCATCCTCAAAAAATCTACAAAGAATAAATGCTGGAGAGGGTGTGGAGAAAAGGGAACCCTCATACACTGTTGGTGGGAATGTAAATTGATACAGCCACTATGGAGAACAGTGTGGAGGTCACTTAAGAAACTAAAAATAGAACTACCATACGACAAGCAATCCCACTACTGGGCACATATCCTCAGAAAACCATAGGTCAAAAAGAGTCATTTACCATAATGTTCATTGCAGCTCTATTTACAATAGCCAGGACATGGAAGCAACCTAAGTGTCCATCGACAGATGAATGGATAAAGAAGATGTGGCACATATATACAATGGAATCTTCCTCAGCCATAAAAAGAGACGAAATTGAATTATTTATAGTGAGGTGGTGGATGGACCTAAAGTCTGTCATACAGAGTGAAGTAAGTCAGAAAGAGAAAAACAAATACCGCATGCTAACACATATATATGGAATCTAAAAAAAGAAGAAAAAAATGGTCATGAAGAACCTAGGGGCAAGATGGGAATAAAGATGCAGACCTACTAGAGAATGGACTTGAGGACACGGGGATGGGGATGGGTAAGCTGGGACAAAGTGAGAGAGTGATAGTGTATATATGGACATATATACACTACCAAATGTAAAATAGATAGCTAGTGGGAAGCAGCCCCATAGCACAGGGAGATCAGCTCAGTGCTTTGTGACCAGCTAGAAGGGTGGGATAGTGAGCGTGGGAGGGAGGGAGATGCAAGAGGGAAGAGATATGGGGATATATGTATATTTATAACTGATTCACTTTGTTATAAAGCAGAAACTAATGCACCATTGTAAAACAATTATACTCCAATAAAAACTTAAAAAAAAAAATGATACCCAAGGTATGACATGAAAGAGTAAGTCCAACATTATTATTTTGCAGTGTGTATATAAGTTAATTTACACAAGATTTGTTAAAACATATGTAATAATTATTTTTCTGAATGAGATATTGTACATAATTTTTGTCTGCATTTCAGACATTGTTCTACTAGCTTGAGATATACTAGGAATTCTTCAAATAGATAAGTGACAATAAATTTAATAAATACCTAAATAATATATTATGTGAGATAATTGGTACTTAGAGAATGGAAAAAAATTGGAATGGTTAGAGAGCTAAGATGTAAGGCATGAATTGCATTTCTAAATATGTTTGTCAGACTAGGCCTAACGAAGGAGGGGACATTTGAACAGTCGGATATAGGTAAGCACCATGTAGACACTGGGAATGAGAGAAAAGGCAGAGAGAACAACCTAGTGCATAAATCCTAAGGCAAAAGTGCCACAGAACTGTTGTGCAGGCCAAATTACCAACAGAAGCTACATATTATAGGTCAAGGAAGAAGCAGTATTAAAAACAGAATGTTTGATATTTAGCTGAAAAGTATGATTTTATCTGATAATATTTCTGATAGTGTATTATCAAATATTTCCTATTACTTACTATATTGTTTATTGTAAACAGGAGAAAAAAATATCCTGCAACCAGATATGATTCTCAAAAGACATTCATCATTAAAAAATAATGCTTATTATAAGGTTGACCCAATTTAAATGTGCCTAACAGTGGTAAAAAAAAAACAAACCCCAAAGCTGGAATATCATACTTCCTGATTCCAAAACTTACTAAAAAACTGCAGTAATCAAAACAGTACTGGTACTGGATAATGACAGACATATAGACCCATAGAATACAATAGCAAGTTAAGAAATAAATCTTTGTATATATGTTCAAATGATTTTGGATAAGGGTAAAGAGACTATTAAATGAGAGCAAGACAATCTTTTCAACAAATGTTGCTAGGAAAACTGCATATCCACATGCAAAAGAGTGAAGTTGGACTGTTACCTATATCATACAAAAAATAGCTAAAAATGGATTCCTGACCTAAGTGTAATACCTAAACCTATAAAAATTTTAGGAAAAAATATACAGCAAAACCTTCATTACATTGGATTTGGCAACAATTTCTTGGATATGATACCAAATGTACAGGCAGCAATAAATAAAAATAGACAGATTGGACTTCATGAAAATGTTGAAAATTTGTGCATTAAAAGGCACTATCAAGAGAGTAAAAAGGCAACCAACAAAATGGGAGAAAACATTGGCAAATCATATGTCTGAAACAGATTTAATAGGTGGAATATATAGAGAATTCCCAAAATTCATGAATGACAACAACAATAAGCAACCTGATTCAAAAATGGGCAAAGGGATTGAATAGACATTTCTCCAAAGAAGGTATACAAATGGCCAATAAACACATGAATAGATGCTCAAATCACTCATCACTAAGGAAATGCAAATCAAGCTACAATGAGATACCACCTCATATTCAACTACTATCAAAAAAGACTACTATCAAAAACCAGAAAATAAAAAAATAATAACAGAAAATGGGAAGGTCCTGGGGAAAATAGGATCCATTTTGTGCACTGTTGGTGGGAATGTAAAAAAGGTAAGCTGCTGTGGAAAACAGTATAGTAGTTCCTGAAAAACTTAAAAATAGAATGACCAAGTGATCCAGCAATTCTATTTCTGAGTATATTTACTCAGAAAATAACTGAAGCTATGATCTGGAAAATATATTTTTGCACCCCTGTTCATAGCAGCATTATTCACAATGACTAAAGTATGGAAGCAATGCAATTGTGAATCAACAGATGAAGGGGTAAGCAAAATGTGGTAAATACATGCAATGGAATATCACTTATCCTTAAAAGGAAGACAATTTGGACATGTACTATCACTACAACATGGATGAAACTTGAGGACATTATACTAAGTGAAATAAGTGAGTCACACAAAGACATATACTGTATGATTACACTTATGTGAGGGCCTTAGAGTAGTCGAAATTATAGAGACAAACAGAATGTTGGTTGCCAAGGGCAGGGGCAAGAGGGAATAGTAAATTTTATGTTATGTGTATTTTACCACAAGAACTGAAAAAAAATATGACACGTATACATAATTCTAGATTAAAATGAAAATGTTTACCATCTCTTCCCTATCTTCACTGCATTCTGGGTCTCTGGTGTCTATATACATATACAGTGTATATGTTCAATAACTGCTGTTGAAATAATAAAGTTTGGATTAATTTCTAGTTGTTTAATAGAGATAACTAGGCATATTTTGTGCATTTTCTCTTCAAACACATCTGATTAATGCTTATCAAAGTAATACTACCGGTAGTAAATTTTTGAAAATAAACTCACCTATTCCATAGAAAGATGAAATTATTTAAAGTCAAACAGTCTGTCTTGTTTACTAGTCTTTTGTATCTGTATCCTTTTAAAAATGTACAAATACATTTTGCAAAATAAAATGTGCATACTATTTTTCAAAAAGGAGAGTAGACTTTTCTTTCCAAAACAAAAAAACAGGTAAGGGTCACTGATTGACATAAAATAATGAAGAGTAATAAGTCAAAATTATTTTAAATTAAATTGAAGGTCACTTTAAAGGCAACATTAATTCAACAGATACTTACTGATGTTTAAAAAGTATCACGTTATATACAAGTCCTGAATCTCTTTAGATAATAAGAAGTAAATTTTTCTTAAGGAATATAATAGACATAATTAATTCAATAATTGTATGTAGAAATATGTGCAGAATACAGTGTGGCATATAGTAAGGGTGGAGCCATCTTATGTGGATGTTAGAAACTGCTTTTTAACAAATATTTGTCCTTAGTTATTTTGAGTACTAAATATTCATATATCTACTCAAATACATAAATTACTTTCATTTCCACATATAGTATAATTGCATTGCTTTCTGGATGCACTGGTTCAGGCTGAAACAGAAATATTTCTAGTAACAATGCATAATGGCAACTTTAATTTTGCAGCTTTAAGGTGAACCAATCAACAAATGCAAGAAAACATCCATCACAGTTCAGCAATACATTGAGTCCTATAACGAGAGGATTTTAAAAGAACAAAGAGGGATGACTTAAAAAGGGTAACAAAAATAGTTTTGATAAAACACATCTTTATTCAGAGATAAACATAAAACAAGATCAACAAAATCTGATAAACAAAATTGTAGAAAAAGGATTCATCACAGGGATGCAGACATTTGGAAATGAATTATGATAAGAAGCAATATATTTTAAAGTAATCATTGTGCATCATCCACAGTGGTTAAAATCACAGACTCTACTCAGATGGCCTAGGTTGAATCAGCTCTACAATTTCAGAGTATTATGACCTTAGATAATTTACTTAATCTCCTGACACCATCTATGAAATAAACATGTACATCGTATGGTTGTGCAGATTAAATGAGCCCTTGTTCAGCATAGTGTCTGGACGGCAAATGGTAATTTCCAAATAAACATTAGCCGTTATTTTTAGTACTATCAACAGATCGTAAGATGTATCTATCAAACAGGAGCTAAAAATCAGAGACAAATGGCTAAGCTATTTTTTAAAAAAAGATCAAGCGAAAACGAAGATGAGTGAGATCAAACAAACAAAAAACAAGATTTAAGATAAACTGTAAATGCAAAAGCTGGATTTAAGTAGCTTTTAGCATACTAAAGAGTAGAACTGAAACTAGGGAAATTTGCATTTGTAATGTTTTCCCAAGGTAGAAAAAAAGGAGGGGGATAAAAATGAGAATTGTAAGCTTTATGGCTAATAATAGAGAACGGAAAATTAGTGTGCCTAATATGACCAGATCATAGCTCACGGTGTTTATCTGGGTGATTCCAGTATATTTTTCTCCCCATCAGCTCCTTGACAAGGGCAATTTTTCCCTTTACAAATGAACGCCCAAGCAGTAAATTGTTCAGGAATCTGCAGGCTCAGGTTCTAGTCTCCACAGCAGGCTTTGCTATACCAGGGCTGGAAAGTAACCAGAGATAGCAAAAACTGAAATAAAGAAGCCCTAGAGATCCAGGGGGGCAAGAGAGGGCATCTTGATTGGGGGAGAGAAAGATGCACTGCCCATGGTTCATTGCGACTCAAGGAGTGAAGTGAATGTGACTCAGACGAACAATAGGTTTCCCCAATTTTCTGTCTTCCATTAATGTGTGACTCTTTATTTACAATTTTTTCCCTCTACTCATTTGAAAGATGCACGCATAGGAGAGTTCCTGAAGCTCTCTGTATCTCAGTTGCCTTCACTAGGAAAATAGGTTGGGAGTTATTTTGCCTACCTGAAAGGTTGTTATAAAATTTAAATTAGTTTAATGCATATAAAGTATACTTGGAAAATAGTAAAAAATATCAGTCATTATTATCTTTTCTCATTTCATATTTGGATTTGTTTTTAAATGTATTATAAATTTATGTTTTAACTAGCAAATGGAAAAAATAGATTGTCTTACATATAATATAAATGATGTATTTATATAATAAAAAATCTTTAGATATATATCCAACAGACTAAAAAGATTGGCTTTTAATTTCCAGTCCTTTGACCTACTATCTTGACAAAATGCAGCATATCACTTAGTTGGAATGATGATTTTCTAAGTGACACTTATTTTCCTAAAGGAAATTATCTCTATATATCTATACCTATATCTACATCAATCTCTGTAAATTTACATATCTGAATATAGATAGAAGATAATCTATATCTATATTTATCTTTAGATTGATCTATATATAGACTGATATAGAGATAGACATAGATAGATATAGAGATATATACTAAGTGTAATAGGCTTTGGTGGTGTGAGATGTATGGACCCATGTTTTTCCAGTGTATGATTTTATGAAGGTTTATCTGAATAGTAAGTAATATTGGTACGTAGCTTATCCTGACCAGCTGGGTATGGATGTAATAGTAATAACTATTACATTTTTTCAGTTTCCAAGTTTACCTTGGTAGTAATTTTTATACTTAGAAAACTAAACTCTTCTAATGGGTTACTGCGGTTTTCTTTAATATTACAAGAGAAATGTGTTAAATAGTACCCTAGAGGCCTAGTGATTAACTCTCATCTATCTTCAGAAAAGTCAGGTCATTTAGAATTCTACCTCCCTCAATTCTCTTACTCTACTCAAACCCATACATGCTGAATAGTGATAATTCATGTTCATAATAATAACCCGGAGGAACTGTAAGACTCCAGTGTACTTTCTGACTCTTTGAAGGAATAATAATATGTTTAGCACTGAACTAATTTTATTAGGCTCTAAGACTTTTTAAATAGCTAATCCCATATTCTCTAGAAAATATAATAATTAACCAAGATTTCTTATACCCCCAATAGCATTCTAGGTAATTAAATTTACTGTATGGAGAATTAATTTGAACTCTGTGGATAGTAGATCCCAATGTTGTTTTATTTTAAAAATGCCCTGGGTAGGTTTACTTAACTTTGCTATGTTGAATTTTTTTTCATTTTTATAGCTGTAATATTAATATGCAAGTTGCTGAGTTAAGGTCCCTGGCATGAAACAGGAATGAATAAATGAGTGCAGTTGTTGTAGTTGTGGTTATACCTGCCATTCTACTATATCAGTTCATTCCATAACCTTCACTGACAGAGATGATGAAAGCAGTGCGGTCTAGTGGAACAAACATCAGACTGTTTTACAGCTGGTCTATATTCAAAGTTTGGATCTCACATTTATTAGTTGAGTTCCTGAACCTCAGTTTTTTTCATAGCTAAAATAGGATTATAAAAGCTGTGCCCTATAAATATATTCATATGTGGTAGGAGTTGGTAATTTATAACAGCTTATGTAGTTATTGTTATAGGTAAAATCCCTTGATGTAAATCAGGCTTAAGTAATTGACCAATTTTTTGAATGTATGTATAATAAGCATACAACTATAAAGTTTAAGATCCAAAAAGTATGCTAATACTAATAGCCTTAAGAGTTCACTCAGAAGTTTATGGAACTAAAACGATGTAGTATGCATGTAAAGAAAGAAAGGTTCTCTACTTCTTTTGTACAGACAATTCCATATCTATAATGAGAATCAGAAAGCATTAATTTTATTTTGAGGGGAAAAAAAACAAGGTTTTATCTGTTGAAATACCATTTCTGCTCATTATATTTTAAACAATGTAATCACTTTGTGAAAAGTTGCTTATGTGCTCAAAAATTAATATACTTACAGTTTTGATGAAGATAGTCATAAACTAGTCTGCAATTACAACAATTGTTTGATTTTAAGAAAACAAAATGATTTCATTTTGTGATGAGTGTCAAGGAAGCACAGTATGATAACCTGTTTAGTTGAATATACAATAAGCAAAATATTTTTGTTTTGAATATTGTTGACTTGTGGAAAAAAATAAATTTTCTGAATGCAGATGTTCCCACAATTATACGATTCTCAGTGCAGGGTAGTGAATCAAAGCGTATGTTAAAAATAGTCAAGTTATTTTCATCTACAGATATACCTATTTAGTTTTTAAAAGGACTATAAATATATACAGAATACTTACGGCTTTTTAAATTATTTTATTACAATTTAGTTAAAGTAGAGGAAAAATTCAATAATAGATGTTTGTCTTCTGATAATAGATAAAAATGCCACCAAAATTCATGCATCATCATTCTATCTATTTACTGGCAAAATAGCTGTGTCCTTTAGCTACACTCTGGGGTCAACAGATGATGTGTCTCATGGTTCTATGCACAATGATTTATGCATCACATAACAAATGAGCCAAAGTCCAAATTTCTGTATGAGGAAATAATATAGAAAGAGATTTGGTCTCTAAACTCAAAATAAATCTTTCAGTATAAATTACACAGTGGTCATATGATGGAAGAACATTAAATGGATTTGAGATCGCAACAAATCTAGAAATCAAAAACAGTATAGCCACAGGACAATCAAATATTTTTCTTTCAATGATGCCCAATACTGCAAAATCAATCAGGTAACTAAGTGGTATTTTTAGTAGTGTATACTTAAATACATGGGCTCAGTATTTCCTGATAAAGCAAAAAATCCGTTACATTAAGCCACAGCATACTATGTTTAGGACGAACATTACCATTATAATATGTGGTAGGTTGATGAAGGGGAAAAAAATCATGCTAGTCTCCAAAGTTACGCTATTGAAATAAAGATTGCAATGCAAAGGAATCAAGACCAACACATAGTTAATACATATTATATAATAAAAAAAAAATGGAACGGAATTAGGTAAATGTAGGTAAGTGTGTCATAAAGAATCTAAGCCTTTCATTCATTTTACTTCCTTATTGAATTTCTCTGTTTCTCTGTCTACATTCTCTTTTCTGAGAAGAGGCGCATCAGAGGGAAATGGAACAGAAATCTGAGGATTTACCCCAGCTAAACATCTGCATATCTTGGGCAGAGTGTTTTGTTTGTTTGTTGTTTGTGTTTGTTTTGCTTTGTTTTTTTTAATAATGGATAGCCTCATCACCAGATGGCTCTAAAGCACTGGTTCCCCCAAAATGACTATTTAGAAAAACCTAGGAAATATTTAAAAATATATATGGGAAAGAATATATTACTAAATATTAATATACAATTTATATTGATTATAAACTTAATACAAATATTAATATACTGAATGTTAATAAACTGAGAAAACAACTTTGGAGAAATTGCAGTTGCAATCCATATTTCATTAAGGCACCTTCTCCAAGGAAACAGAACTCAGTAATAAAATAAATTTAGAACAGCAGACTATAGAATTTGTGATATCAATGTCAGAAAAGCTCCAAGAAAGATTTTGCATTTTGCAATCAGGTTAATGATTTATAAATTAAAGTGGAAGAATGGAAACCAAGGACTGCAAGAAAATTAACTTAGTGTGGATAGTTTCTATTATGAACAGTATAAGCTCTGTGGGGCCTTTAGGAGGTGATCAGGTCATGAGGGAAGATCTCTCATGAATGGGATTAGTGCCTTTATAAGAGAGACCCCACAAAAATCCTTCACTCCTACACGTGAGGTAAGCAGGTACCCTCTATTAACCAGGAAATAAGCCTTCATCAGACACGTTGATCTTGGACTTTCCAGCCTCAGAGGGTGAGAAATAAATTTGTTGTTTATAAGTCATCCAGTCTACGGTATTGCGTTATAGCAGCCCAAATATACTAATACCATCTCTATATTTGATTTCAATTACCCCACATGGATTTCTAGCCACTGACAAAAATTGGTTGGAATCATGGCAGAGTAGAAAGTACTAAGACTTTGCTTTTTAAAATTTTAATCACATACATTTATTTCTAATCTAGTCTCTTCCACAGTACATATTTATGTTATCCTGTGGTCTAAAGTCTGGTAATAAAACATGGTTCTAGACTGCAATGTATATAAATGTTGTTCCTTGCTACTGGGTTTGTAGCTGATGTGAAATAGCCTCATCAATCCTGTTGAGCATTTGAAACTTTGTAGAATTTGGCCAACAAGAACACAGCCTTAGTGGAAGTATAAATTCATTTTGCTAAGTCTGAAGATGCAACACTACTAACTTTGAATGTCTTCACAAGATATATCTGCTGAAGAAGAAAAAACCTCCACTCAGGCAGCTTTTAAGAATGCTATGGATGATGCTGAATGAGACCAGAAAAAAAAATGGAGGAGGTAGATGCCTACACCATATAATATACTAATAAAAGTGACTTCCATCGCTAGTGTTCATTTTGTGTCAAGATTTCTTCTTTAATTCTAGGGTGTCAATATAAAGCAATAGATCCTTGGCCTCTTTATTTTTAAGAAATGCATGAAGTAATGATCTTGAAAAACAAATGGCATGCAAGACCTTCATCACTGAAGAGAACTAGCTTCTCAATCAAATCATCACCTTCCTTAATAACATCTGTTTTGTCTTCAGGGGAGGAATTGTGCCTGCTTTACTGTCTTTACTCACCAAACTTCATCACACGCACTCAGAAGTATACATGGTAGAAGATAAAAAGGTATTATTAGATGATAATAAGAAAATAAAGATAAAAATATACTATGTAACTTGCCAAAATTACCCTGATTTTGCCTATAGTGAAGATTAAACCAAAATCTTTTAGCTCTATCTTTCTCTGTAAATAGAATATTTATGCTACACACAAGCTGTAAGTATTTAAGTTCTATTTATCATGACAATCTTTTGCAAATTTCAGTGAATCTTAATATTTCTTTACATAGTATGCTGATTGGATTGCAGTTTTTGCTGACTTCTGTTGCTCTACATTATCAAGAATAATTAGCTAATGCTGTGTGTACACCCTAAATACTATTTAACTATATTAGTAAACATGTATTGCCATTGTTTGATAAAACCAAGAGGTAACTAAACATATGCATTTATTTGTTGTTAAAACTGGAGAAAAATATAGATTTTTAAAATTGAATACATAGCAAGAAAAGACACTAAATTTAATTACACAAATTCTAATGGGTTGTATTACATTCAAAGAGTGTGTGGAATATTAAAAAAAATAACATAGCAAACTCTTTAACCTCAAATAATTCAGTTTGTTCAATGAGAAATCTCATTGGAGTATTATGTATTGGTTATCTCGGGATTACAAAACAAACACATCTGTGCATTGACGGAGTTCAGGTGATCTTGTTTGCTTCTGCTCATTTTGGCAGGGCTTGCTGATTGGTCTATGGGATTCTGGGCTCACTCGTGTGTCTGCTGGTTGACTGGGGCTGTACTCTAAGCTGGGCCTATCTGTTGAAGCTTCATTAGATGAACACTGCTGTCTGTGTTCCTCATTACCCTGCTGAAAACAGTGGGCTAGCCCAGGCATATCCTTCTAATGGTGATGACAGAAGATCAAGAGACAAGCAGGAATATGTAAGTACTTGTCAAACATCTTCTTGTGATGTGCCTGCTGACAACACAGTGGTCAAACGAGTCAAATGGAATCAAACTGAGAGAGTGTTGTGTTCCAGTTACCACTGCTGTATAAAAAACCAGCCCCAATAATAATGGCTTAACACAACAAACATTGTATTATACATAAGGGATTCTGAATGTCTAAACTATAGGTTAGATTGGCTGGGTGATTCTCTTACTTGACATGGCATTGACTGTGGTCACTGAGTAGTTCTCAGCTAGTGGATAGGCTGGGCCAGAGGGTCCAAGTTGACTGCATTAACCTGTCTGGGATTTGTGCTGAAATGCCTGAAATTTTGTTCTCAGTTAGCACTATTAACCAGTATGGGTAGATATGACTACTCATGCATAATGGTCCCAGAATAGTTAGATTTCTACATGGTGATTTCTTCCCCCAGAAAAAGCATCCAAAGTGAGCCAGGTATATGCTGCATTAACTTTTCCGATTGAGCCCTGGAAGTCGTGCAGTGGCTATTCCACTACATTCTATTGATTACAAGCAAGACATAAAGCTAGATCTGATTCACTGGGAGCAGAATTAGACTTTATCTTTTGATGGGAAGTGGCAAATCACATTGTACCAGGATATGGAAGATGGAAGATATTGTGGATGGACATCTTTGAAAAGTAAAATTTTCCACATACAGTAAAGGTATATGGTAAAGATCATGGATATAGGGAGAGATAAAGAACTAGAACTATTAAGATAATTCACCAGAGAAATTTATACTGATATTTATCAAAATTTTAATATTTTGTGATTAGGTTATAAATAATATTAATATAATTTACTTACTCTAATAAATATTCATTTTCTATGTTTCTATATGTTGTTTTTTTTGTATTTCATGTCACAAGCTAACACAATATTAAATCACCTATAAAATATTCATAAATATATAAAAATGAGATAACAATTGCAGCTTTTAAGCTCAATAACTAATATTATTGTTATACAAAGAACATTTAAAATCATCTTATGTAGTTTCAGTGAGTACATTTATATGTGTATATATAATATATATAATATGTACATATATATGTTAAATCTCAAAATTTGCTTTATAGCTTTAGCTATAGGGATATTCTTTGCAGCATTTTTAGAATAATGAAATCCAGAAGGACCACAAATGTTCAAAAGTAGAAATATAATAAAAATTTAGAGCTTTTTGAAATGATAAAACACTATAAAAACATTAAAAGAAATATAAGCATATTTACTTATGAATATAGAAAGACGTTAATAATATATTAAGTTAAATAATGAGTTTTAAGTAAATATGTGCAAATGTTATCAAGACTATGAGCTGTTAAACAACATCCACCACGTCCCACTTTGTGCACTTAACTAAACTATACATCTCTGGAATCTGCAGTTAATAAGACCATGTCACTAATTTTTATCTGATGAAATAGTGCAGTGAGATGTGCTTTGACTGGTGCATAAAAATCTTACATACACACAGACATACTTCCCCATGGTCTTTTCTCCTTCCAGGTAACTGGAGGGGCAATAACTTGAGTGACTTTAAAATCAACATCATCTGTTCTAAACAGTTACATGGGAAAGAAAGAAACTTCTTGTTCTTTAAACCACTACATCTTGTAGGTTCCTTTGTTCCTTCAGCTTATCCTGACTTCATTTATTCAGTAATGCTGTCTTGTTGTAAAAATATATTACCATAGTGTAGTTATTAAAAGAAATGTCTCTGGAGCCACATTGTATGAGTTCAAACCTTGCCTCTGACCCTTTCTAGATATGTAATCGTGGGCAAGTTATTCAGTCTCTCTCTGCCTCAGTTTCTTCAATAATAAAATGTACATAAAAGAGTACTTATTATTAAGAAATATTTCAATAACTTAAAGATAAGGCAAAAAAGGTGGTTGAATGACCTTTCATTGTCACACTGGAACCTTGTCTATCTGGTGAGTCCAAGGATTACTTGATTTTCTAGGGATATGCTTCTGTGTGCTATTTAATCTCTGAAGGTACATGTTAGAATGGAGGTTTCTGTTAATCAGAGATTCAAGCTTTCTAGTTAAAAGAAAAAAACCCTATGTATTTAGGGTTATTATTGACTGAAGGATATTAAAGGTATGTATCTAAACTTGTGATTTTATTTCAACATTCTTTCTTTGATGTCTATAAATACTCAATTTTTCAAATTCTCTTTGAAAATTTTTTAACTATCTTGGTGGTTCCTAATTAGTGAGTTAAATTTTTTATTGATTTCATTCCTTGGAAAATATAGAATATGTGCATAGTAGACACATAATAAGAGTGTTTAAAGGGTGTATTATATAAATTTTAACCATAGTAAATAATACAGGAATGTCATTGGATATTCTGACTAAAGCATATTTAGTAGCTTGGAGGAATGAAACCAGTTAGGAGTTGGTTTCAAATAGAACAGGAGATTTAGAGAAGAAGTTAATGGGCACAATACAGTTGTTCTTTCTCTTTTCATATCTCCCCAGATTCTCACATAAAGTGAGACTGGACAATCAGAATAGCAAAACCAAAAACCCATTGACAACATCTAGGTGAAAAAGTATCCTGACCAACTTCAAACATGAAGGAGTAGTAGTAAACCAGTGATAGCTACAAGACCAATATAATATGAGTACCTGTGTGGGAGGCATGGAAATCAAGGAACCACAGAGTTATCAAATGTTACTGACAGGAAAAGATGGTGGGCCCACTGGAGGTGAGAAGATGAAATCATGAGGGATTTTACAAGCACTAAGATGAGTGTAAGGGAAGTGTGGGGAAGTTGCAGAGGGATGAAGTAGTCAAGGGCCTATGAACCTGTAAAATTAGCAAAGTCTATTTAAACTGGACAAAGACTCCTGTACTGAGTAGAAACTGCTGAAAACAGAATCCAAATTATGCAAAAATGGAAAAATTGGAGAGAGAGAGATGTGCAGCTAAAAGTATGAGAGGAAGCAGAGGTGGCTGATCTAAGAAGACACCATGCCATATTGCATAAAAACTTCACAGGAATAACAGAAGAGGGAGCTCTGGGATCATTAAACTAGAAAATTTATTCTGGTCTCCTCCTTTCCTGTAGGAAAATCATGTGATGTAAAGTTGAGCAGCAGAAATTATTGTCAAATAAGTGAACAATTAGTACTGGAAAATTAAATTAAGAAGCCAAAGAAATACCTAACAATAACAAAGAATTAATAGAGAGACATTAAAAAAACCTGAAGCTCTAACCAATATTTTATAACTGAAAAAGAAATTTAAAAAAAAAGAAGGAATCTGTGAGAAAAGCAGTAATTAATGTGAGATGATAGAAGAATAGAAAGATTTAGAGAGATAACAGAACTCTAAAAATAATTAAAATGAATTAATAAAATCCTTGACTAAAGTAAAAGAGACAAAAGAAATAATTATAACAAGAAAAATAGAAGATGAAAAGGAAAACTGTAAAAATAAATACTATAAAAAATTGATAGAACAAAATAAATATTAAAAGTTACAATTTAATAAAACATTTCTGAAATTAAAAAAAAATAGTCTTATGAAGTAAAGAGTGGTGCAGAACTCTTTCAGAATAGAGGAGACCAGAGACATAGCAACTACATTTGATGCACAATTCTGAATTGGATCCTGGAGCAAACAACCAACCTCCCTCAACCAAAAAAAAAAAAAAAAAAGAGAGAGAAAGAAAAAAGAGGAGACAGAAGCAGAGACAGAGAGACACACAGAGAGGCTTGAGTCTGCAAATTAAAAGAACACATGATTACTCAATTAGGAAAATCAACCAAGAATGGCCAATAAATAACACATATTTCAGACAAACTTTTCAGCAAAAATTATGGCACACTAGTAACTTCTTCCCCAAAGTTGGGAAGATTCTTTACTAACTATAAGGGTTTACAGAAATGAAAGGTAAAAATAATTGGTAGCTATTATTCCATAGATATTTGACAAAGAGCAAACCCACTTCTTTGAAAGACTAAGAATGTGATTATTATGCTCCCCTGCTTCAACACAAGCTTCAAGATCTAAGATTTGTGCCCTCAAAAAACCAAACAAACCAAAACAAAAATTTTAGTCACTGTTTTTCATGTGGAGTCTTTCTTTTTTCCACAAATATATATCTTTCGATAACACATAAAGAATAAGTTGGACTTGGAGGCCCACGTTTTATGGTATTGGAATTGAGGTCATCAACAGTAAAGCTTTGATAATAAGGCATAATAAGGATTGTAGAATTTTGTGTACTGCTTTGGTTCATTGTCTTTAAAGGATATAGAAATTTAATCTAAAATGAAATTACAAAATTGAAAGTTGAGAATATATTGATATTAGGATTTTGGCTCATCAACTGATCTTTCTGCTACAAATCTGAGAAATGCTACTGAGTTTCTGTTTATTTTTTCTTTTGACTGGTAGTTGTTATTTCTTCCCTACTAATAGACTTATATATATATGTGTGTGTATATATATATACACACACATATAGAGACTATAACCCCTTTCATATTTGCTTTTACTTAAAAAAACTCATTGTATTGTAGTACAGTATAAAAATAAACATTGGTCCTATGATTATCTATATAAATAATTACTATTTTTGTAAATAATACATTCTATATGTGCTATAGCCTCTGGCACCTGTCAATTTTGCACAAGTTATAAAAAAATAATGCCTGATACTTGACAGGTTCATTAACTATGTCAGAGGCATGTAAAGATAGACTTTTCACAATATTGAAAAAAATATTAAATGAATGCCAGATTTTCAAACATCTGACACATATCCATGAAGTTTCATAACACATGAGCCATGTTTGGCTGACAGCCTTCTCTTAAAAGAGTTGGTAAAGCAGCAGCAGTAGTGAAAATTTAAGACAACTGCTGTGAGATACTGTATTTAGAGTGTGACCTTTCAGTTGTTAAGATGATCACCCTAGTTCTGCACTAGCACAAGTGTGAGAGGCCAACATATTGTGAAGTAGATATCAAAAAGGGGCTCAGAACATAGATTTAGATGCCATATGATTCTAGACAGAAGCTCAAAAAGGGAATCAATCAAGGAATAGAGTAATGCTGACAAGATATCTAAGACACACTAGGAAATAGTAAACCACTTACAGTAACCTTACTGAGAGGCAGTACACACACACACACACACACACACACACAAATACACAAAACCAGATATCTAGCTTATGTACTAAAAATTAAAAACAAAATTAGAATTTGCAGTATTATTTGGTAGTGCAAATTTAATTGGAGAAAAATATGAGTTTATATGATAGAAAATATAAAAAACATTTACATATGTAGCAACATAGTATCATGAGATTATTGAATTTCCTTAAAATATTCAGAAATTATTAATAGGCATATACAAGTCATACATAGTATGAGCAAAGCACATTACCATAGAAGTGGATCAAAATTTACTAGAATACATGAAGAGAATTAACTCTTGAAGATTTGGAAAATTTATTTCCCAGTAGTTGAAAGAAACTTTGTCAGTAAATGCTTTTCTCCACAAGTGAAAGTGTAGGTAAAACAAACTGTTGAGGTCATTGATATCTAAAATAAACTATAATTAAAATCTGAGCATTTCTGTCAAAACATTTTGGAACTGGAGCTATCACTGCTGAAGCTATCCTGAATGTTTATTTCTTTAAACAACTGTATTAATGTATTTTAAAATTTCAAATAAGTAAATGCCTATAATTGATGTAAATTTGTAAATATGTAAACATGTAAATAATCTTTCTTTACACCTGTGATTTTGAAATTTTATTCTGTATCATAATCATTTGGATTTCTTTTTTAATAGGCAGGTAATTGGTTCTCATCACCAACATTCTGTAGATGTTTCCCTTTATTACTGCATGAATTTGCATTTCAAACCCCCACCCCCTAAAATTCCATGCAAGTCATTGACCAACCACAATTTAAGAAATATTGGTATACGGAATTGGTACCAAGAACCAACTGAAAACTCCACTTTACACATAAAAGAACATATAGGTTCAAAGCAAATGAATGATGAAAAACATACTGTGCTAACAATAATAAAAAGAAATCAGGAGTAGCTATATTAATTTCAGACAGAGTTGACTTCAACACAGATAATTATCATGGATAAAGAAGGGCATTATGTAATGATAAAGAGCCAGTTCTCCAAGAAGACATATTATTCCTTAATATTTATGCACCTAAATTATGTGAGGCAAAAAGTAATAGATGTGTAAAGAGAAATAGTTGAATCCATTATCAGAGTTGGAGAGTTCTACACTCCTCTTCCAGAAATAGACAAATCTAGCAGGCAGAAAAATCAGTAAGGACATAATTGAACTCAAGAACACCATCAATCAACTGAATTTAATTGACATCTATAGACTACTTTATCCAACAACAGCAAAATACATGCTCTTCTAGGGTTCACATGGAACATTCACCAAGATAGACCACATTCTAGGCCATAAAACACACCTTAATGAATTTCAAAGGATAAATATCATATGATGTCTGCTCAGATGACAATGGAGTTCAACTAGAAATCAATAACAGAAAGACAACTGGAAAATCCAAAAATACATAGAGATTAAACAATACAGTTCTAAATAACACATGCATTAAAGAAGAAATTTCAGGAGAAATTTTAAAAATATTTTGAACTAAATGAAAATGAAAATACAACTTACAAAAGTTTTGATGCACAGAAAGTGGTACTTAGAAGAAAATTTATATCACTGAATCAATGAATATTAGCAAAGAAAAAAGATCTAAAATTAATCATCTAAAATTTCACCTTAGGAAATTAGAAATAGAAGATCAAAATAAACCCAAAGTGAGCACAAAAATAGAAATAATAAGAATGAGCATAGGAATCAATGAAATCGAAACAGGAAAATGATAGAGATAAATCAATGAAACCAAAAGTTGGTTTTTCAAAAAAGTTAAAATTGATAAGCCTTGGGACTTCCCTGGTGGCACAGTGGTTAAGAATCTGCCTGACAATGCAGGGGACATGGGTTCAAACCCTGGTCCTGGAAGATCCCACATGCTGTGGAGAAACTAACCCCATGTGCCACAACCACTGAGCCCACACACCACAACTACTAAAGCCTGCATGCCTAGAACCTGTGCTCCTCAACAAGAGAAGCCACCACAATGAGCAGCCCAGGCACTGCAATGAAGAGTAGCTCCTGCTCACCGCAACTAGAGAAAGCCTGTGTGCAGCCAAAAATAAATAAATAAACAAACAAATAAATAAATAAAAATTGATAAGCCTCTAACCAGACTGACTAAGAAAAAAACAGTGAGGCGAAAGTTACTAATGGGACCAAGCCTAAGGACATTTAAGACAATAAAGGGATGCCATGATAAACTTTATGCCCACAAATTTGCTAATGTATATGAAATGAACCAATTCCTTGAAAGAGTCAAAAACTCACACAAGAAGAAACAGACACTATGAATAGGCATATACCTATTAAAGAAATTTAATCAATAATTAATAACACTTCAAAACAAAAAGCACCAGGCCCAAATGGGTTTACTGATAAATTCTACCCAACATTTAAGGAAGAAAATATGTCAACTCTCTACAATTTCTTTCAGAGGATAGAAGCAGAGGAAATACTCCTAACTAATTTTATAAGTCCAGGATTACCTTAATACCAAAACTAGACAGAGATATTATAAGAAAAGAAAACTACAGATTGATACCCCTAATGAACATAGATGTAAAATCCTTAACAAAATATTAGCAAATCTAATCCGCAGTGTATAAAAAGAATATACCATGTCATGTATACCATAACAAAGCAGGGTTTATCTCAGGCATGCCAGGCTGGTACAACATATGAATATCAATTAATATATCACATCAACAGAGTAAAAACATTACATGATTATACCAATAGATGCAGAAAAAAGCATTTGAGAAATTAAACATGATAAAAACATTAAATAAACTAGGAATTGAGGAGAGCTTATCTATCCCAGCTTCATAAAGATTGCAGAAACACTATAGCTAACATCATACTTAATGGTGAGAAACTTGAAGCTTTCCCACTAAGATTAGGTACAAGGCAAGGACGATCCCTCTCACCACTCCTTTTCAACATTGTACTAGAAGTCCTTGCTAATGCAAAAAGGCAAGACAGGAAAATAAAAGATGTACAAATTGGGAAGGAAGACATAAAACTACCTTTGCTTGCAGATGACATGACTATCTATGTAGGAAATCCAAAAAATAGACAAAAATCTTCTGGAACTAATAAATGATTATTGAAAAGTTGAAAGACATGAGGCTAATATTCAAAAGTCAACTACTTTCCTACACACCAGCAAGTGGAATTTAAAATTAAAAACATACTACTATTTACATTAGCAACCCACCCAAAGTGAAAACCTTAGGGATAAATTTAACAAAATCTGTATAAGGAAAACTATATAATCTGATGAACAAAATCAAAGAAGAACAAAGTAAATGGAGAGATATTCCATGTTCATGAATAGGAAAACTCAATATTGTCAAGATATCATTTCTTCCCAACTTGACCTATAGATTCAATGCAATCCTAACCAAAATCTCAGCAAGTTATTTTGTAAATATAAAGTTATTCTAAAGTGTATACGGAGAGGCAAAACCCAGAATTGCCAACATTGAAGGAGAAGAACCAAGTTGGAGGATAGACACTAGCTGTATTCAAGCCTTACTAATAAGCCTTACTAATAAGCTACAGTCATCAAGATAATGTGGTTTTGGTGAAAGAAGTGACAAGTAGATCAATGAAACACAATAGAGAGCCCATAAGTACTCCTACATAAATACAATCAACTGATATTTGACAAAAGAGCAAAGGCAATACAATAAAGATAGACTCTTCAACAAATGGTGCTGGAACAAGTGGACATCCACACTTTTTTAAAAATTAAAAGTTAAATTAAAGATAATCTAGACCCACATCTTCACCCTTCACAAAAATTAATCCAAAAAGGATCATAGATCTAAATGTAAAACACAAAAGTATTCAATTCCTAGGAGATAACATAGAAGAAAACCTTGATGACCTTGGGTATGGTAATGGTGGTGTTTTTAGATACAACTCCAAAGACATGGTCCACAAAAGAAGTAATTCATAAGCTAAACTTCATAAAAATTAAAAACTTTTGCTTTGCAAAAGATAATATCAAGAGAATTAGAAGACAAGCCTCAGACTGAGAGAAAATACTTGTAAAAGGCACGTTTGATAAAAGACTGTAATTCAAAATATGCAAAGATCTCTTAAAATTCAACAATAAGAAAACAATCAATCTGGTTAAAAATGGGTCAAAAACCTTAATAGATACCTTACCAAAAGAGACATACAGATGGAAAATAAGCACATCAAAAGAAGCTTCACATCATATGTCATCAGGGAAATACAAATTAAAATAACAATGAGATACCACTATGCTCCTACTAGAATGGCCAGTATTGGAGCGTTGACAGCAACAAATGCTGGTGTTAGTGTGGAGCAACAGGAATGCTCATTCATTACTGGTGGGAATGAAAAATTAGATTTTTGTCGATTCTACTGTGAACTTAAAAGTGATCTAAAAATAGAGTTAAAAAGAAAAAAGATTGAGGAAGTGATCACCTGCATGGTTTACTTTTAAGAACTCAATAACTGGCTTACCTAAATGTACCTATTATTTATTTATATGTTAAAAGTCATCATGTGAAATGCATTCATTTGTTTGCAGAAGAGATTAAACTTTTCTAGAAACTTTAAACTTTAAATAATGCTTCCATGCTATATCTAAAACATATAAGTTATCACCTTCTCAAGGCCTCCATAGAGAACAATTTGACAGCCAGGTAAGCATCTCTGGCTGGAGGGTGCCAGTGGAGACAGATTTTTCTTCACTATTTTGCTAATGTACTGGCTAGTAAACCTCAGACTATTTTTGACACTGTTGAATGAAACATATTTCTCCATCTATGGTTACATATTATAAATGCCTATACACAAGATACATGAGACTTGTAATAAAGGTGAATATTAAAATTCAATATAGAAATGTTATGTTACCCTAACAAATAGCATCTTTCAATAATAACTTATAATTCACTGTTTTTTCCAACCAAAATGAAAATGGTCTTGTTTATTCATTCTATTTATTTTGTTTTTATTTTTATGTTATATGCAATTTACATGTTACCTCGTTATCTCTTCGATATGAAATGATTATGCAAACTTATTTACAATAAATTATATTTCTTTTCCCCAATTTACTTCAATATTTGAATTTTGTTAAGTGTTTGCACCAATTTTATTAGATAGTAAAACTTTATTCTCATATAGATATTTCTTGTGATGAATTAAACATCTTTAAAATATTTTTGCTTCTCCAATATTTCTTCTTATTCCATTACACCTACCATTCAAAAACATTCATTGAGAACTTACTACATGTCATGCAGTCTTACTACTGGGGCCCATCACTGAACAAGGAGGCCGGAGACTGTCCTCTTGGGGAGTAGTATATTCCTCCTCCCAGGGCCTACAGTCATATTGAATGCTGATTTCATAATGTGATAGAAAGGACTGATGTCATAATTTGTTAAAGATATTTTAATTTCACTCATGTCAAAGATACACATCTCTTGATTCATAAGATTTCTGGAAATAAAGAATCATCAGGGAAAGAAAAAAATATATTGGGGGTGCTAAAAGACATTTTTCTAGTGTCTCTGAAATTCTGAAGGAGGAGTTGCAGCTATCATGAAGAATGCCTTAACTGATATTACACCTGATAGATTTACATAAAGAAATGTACTTCAGTATAGTAGAAGATAAATTTGATTTGAGCAGCAGTTCTTCTCTCTTCCCAATTTTTTTTCCTAATGTTCTCATAGGACTTTTGCACACTGTATTTACCTGATAGAGCTGTAAATGTTTCCTTGGTATCAATACATTTATCAACACAACCAAAAGCATTAGACATTGTAAGGAAGAGAACTAAATCTTATACAAAATCTTTCTACTCTTAAAAGTATGTATTCAAATGTTAAACGTTAAATGTTCTCTAGTTTCCTCAAGTTTCATGAAATAGCTCCCTTACTTCCATTACTATGACATTTTTTGTGGACAATTTAGCTTTTCAGGTATTTAGGTTATTTAAATTATTTTTATGTCTTAGAAACTAACATTTTGGTAGGGCAATAAAAATTAAGCAAGGTACATTTTGGTGTCTATTTTTAATGTGAGTCCTAAATTCAAATATCAATTATTCAATATATTCAAACCCATTTTTTGAAAATATAGGTTAGAGCATTTACCAACTTTTCAAGGTCTCTATATCAAACATGTTGCTAAACATATTATGATGTATCAATTGTTTTTATTTGTTTGCACATGTTTCAATAATCAGATGATCATGCAAGAAGAGAACAGTTAGTTTTATACTGATAAATTGTGTGCAGGTATAGTTTGAGATGCTTTGACAAGTTTTCCTACCTGAATATTTATTTTGTAAAGTACACAGTATAGTATTTATTTGTAATTCAAGGAAAACTAATTTAATGACTTAGAGCAAACAAAAAGCATAATAATTATTGATCAAAAACTCACACACTGTGAAGCAATAAAAAGTAGAAAATATTTCTTGATAGAGAGAAATCATTTAATAATACTTAACCATGTCTCATAGGTGTTGATTTACAAAACCCTACAACACGAATTGCATTTTTGGTATGTTCAATTTTTCCTTACATACTTTGTAGTTAAGAAGAAAAGAGGGATTAAAGAGGTCATTTGGTTAAGGGGAATACTGAAGTTACCGTCACACATGATTACTGAAGAAAAAATTCTTTTCAAGAGGATCAAATGGAAGAATAATTGACAAAATAGTAGGCTAGGGTTCCTAGAGATATTGATTGCCTTCTATCAAAGTGTTTTTGAAAAGAATATTTCTCATTAAAAATATTTTTTAAAAAGAAGATCATGTAAGAAATTTTATTCTGTGGTAAATGTCATCCAAAATAAATAACTATTTTTATTTTTCCAAAAAGTTACCTATATGTAACATTATTTATTAGGAAAATTTTGCAATTGTATTTTATGTCCCTAAATAACTAGGAATAAAAATACTACAAAAAATTCAAAAGATATGTTTGAGTAACTACCACTATTTATTCACATTGTACAAATACAAATAATAAAATTAAAAAAAAAAAACTCCCTTAACTTCTCCCTAATCTACTTCTTCAACTCAAGAAACTCATTGTTATCAGTGAGGTTGGTAACTTTCAATTCCCCTGTCTATAAAACTTTTAAAACCATAAATTCATAGATAAAGATAATGCAGTTTGCTTGTGTTCCTTGTCTCAATAAATATTATAATTTTCTCAATCAAATCCATCAGTATCTTGGTATTTTTCAAAAGGTAACAGATCTTGAAGTTATTTTATTAGTACATTTGGATTCACATTAATGCTTTTATCTCCTGAAAAAAGGCAGGCGTTTTCATAAGAAAATTATATGGCACAAATAAATCCAATTTATAACAATATTGGTTTTAAATAACAAGTAGCAGAACGCACTTAGGTATACCCAGAAATTACACCATTCCATTTTAATATGGAGAAAGGACAATTTTCTCTAGATACATATTTACTGTGGTGTGATTTGAAATAAATTATTAATATAGAGCTTTTCCACACAACACTACTGTGCTCAGTGATACTAAAATATATAATAAACACAATGTCAACAAATTATTTGTGAATCTTTGTTGTTATATATAATTAGTTGAATAGTGACGATTTAGAATACTGTAAAAAATAAGTTTATATAGTTTTATTTTCCTTTACTTATTTCTAGCTTAGAAATTATCAGTGGTTTTGGTATAACAATCATTTGATAATCTCATGAATAGTATCTTCTATTATAAAGCCCCGAAACTGTACTTTGTATGAGTTATATGACTTAGAAATAGAAATCAGATGATATTAACGTTATATTATTTTGTGTTTATGACAACATTTGAAATGTAATTTCTCAAATTTAAAAACTAATCAAGAAATACAGTATTAAAAACTAATGGACAGGGCTTCCCTGGTGGCGCAGGGGTTGAGAGTCCACCTGCCAATGCAGGGGACACGGGTTCGAGCCCTGGTCTGGGAAGGTCCCACATACCGCGGAGCGACTAGGTCCGTGAGCCACACCTGCAGAGCCTGCGCGTCTGGAGTCCGTGCTCCGCAACGGGAGAGGCCGCGACAGTGAGAGGCCCGCGCACCGCAATGAAGAGTGGTCCCCGCTCGCCGCAACTGGAGAAAGCCCTCGCACAGTAACGAAGACCCAACACAGCCAAAAATAAATATAAAATAAATAAATTAATTAAAAGAAACGTTTAAAAAAAATTAAAAAAAAAAACTAATGGACAAAATAATGGTATTTAGACTATATATACATGGGAGTGCCTAATTCTTAAATGTAATCATCTTTAATGTAATCATCACAGTATTTTGTGAACTACAGTATTTTTGAAGCATCAAATCACATACAAAAAGTGATTTCAGTATATTTTCTTATTATCTCAATTCATTATTATAATAAATAAAATTAATGACCAATTAGTCCCATGTAAGCATATACTTAGTGGTGTGTTAGTATTATTATTAAAACACACATGCAGAGAAACGTAAGAAAATGTAGAAAATAAAGTTAAAATTTAAGATACAAAACCAAACAAAAATGATTGCCATATTTTATATCTGACATATTAATTTAGGAGAAAGTCTGGAAAAAATATTGAAAGTACTATTTTAGAGAAAAATAAAAAGCAATATTTAAGGCAAAAATATGGTACAATGTTTGTATATTTTTCTTATCTACCTTTCATTAATTCCTGTTGGACCATTAGTCTTGCATAACCTTTTTCTTTCCTATAATCATGAAGCTATATTAAGGATATCTCTCATTTATAGTCTGGAAATTACTTTGTAGGTATAAAATATGGTTTTTCAAACATATATATATATATGTTGAATAACTGCCTTTCTTTGAAAGGCTTTATGTGAAAAGAGTTTGAGTCTGATAAAAGTCAGTGTGGTGTAACAAAGAACAAGGATTGAGTTTGACAGGAAATGAAGGGAAAGGCACAGTTTGAGAGGCTGACCATAGAAAGTAGCAAACCAAATACAGCAAGTTAGATAGAAATCTAAAGTGTAATTCCGGAATCTATTCAGAACCAGGGACATGATTTGATACCATGGGGAAAAGCCTCAGTATATTCAGGTGAGAAGCACAGGAGGCAGACTAGCAACAGACATAGTATTGGGAAATGTAAATGTGTGTGAAAATCAGAAAGATAGTTCAATTCTCCTGGAACAAAACCTAATATTAAGCAGCAGTGTCAGTGATCAAAACTTGAGGCTAGAGTATCAGGAAGAACAATTGGCAAAATAATAAATATAATAATAATAACTGCAAGTAATCTAGTAGAACCTCTATTCTGTGACTGAACTAATGAAAGGGTTCAGGCCACAGATTCAGTTTACAATCATGGGGAATTATAGGGGAAACACAGAGTTCTAGCAGTTGTTTAGTATTAGGTTTGAAGAACCTAACATTAAAATTTATTAGAATGTTCAGCTAACTTTGTTAACTTCCATCCCGAGTCACATATTTCTCAGGAAGTGGAGAATAATTTATCATATGGATTATGGCCCATTTGGGAAGTTTTATAAATACTCAAATAACCTTCTTATCCCTAGAACACTCTATTTGTTCTAATTCATGTTCATTCTCTTCCATATTCTCCCAAACATAATGTAACACTCCCAACACCTCCATTAAAATGTAGTAAACTTCCTTCCACCATAATCTTCCCTTTGCAAGACCCCTGAAAAAAAAATGTCATTTGCATTAATTTCCAATCCTTCCTCTACACACTTCTAAATGAATCCTTTTTCTATTCTTTTGCCAAGCTGCTGAGAAGTGATAGCCCATTCATGAAGACAATTGTCCTTGTAGATCCCTGTAAGGTATTGGGTATTGCTTGCTCTAAAGCCGTTCTTTCTGGTCAGCTCTTTCTTTCTCTACAGCATTTCCTATAAATCCCTAAACTGTTTCCTTATGGTCATCACTAGTGTTAGTCAAATATTTCTGGTTCTACCCTGAACTAGGCACAGGATAGGACTGAGTCCAGGGAGATCGATATAACCATTCAGGTCAGTAAAGTGTGAATAGAAAGGCCATGTATATTTTCTGGGCCAGCATAGTTTGTTGGTGGCTTGAGACCCTCCAGGTCTCTCTCCCAGTGCACAGAAATGAAGATTCTAGATGATGGCAGTACTGTCAGTCTTGGTTTCTAAGTGTATACAATAAACAGACCTCCCACCCGGCCCACAAACAATGGATGTATCGCATTAATGACAAATACAACTGTGCTGTTTATGGACAGTGAGATTTGTGCTTTGTTCCTCACTGAAGCATGAACTAGTCCAGTCTGTCTGATTTACCTCCTCTTCTCACATTTAGTTTAATCTGTTCTGAACTGATTTTTGTTCATCAACATTGTAAAAATAACAACAAAAATAAAACCCCCAAAACAGAAAACAAAGAAAACACCTCCCCTCATTTTTCAGCTTCTTTTAGCTTGACTTCTTAGTCTCTCCTCCTAGACAGCTTAATATTTGGCAAATAGTTCAAGAAGAAAATGATTACATAATTATATCATCCTTTCTGTGCTTTTATTTCCTTGCCGGGGCCTAAATTTCTCAAGATCAGGCTGTTTTGACAGCTCTTCAATGCCTTTTATAATTATAATATGTATATTTTTAATAAATATTACATATTTATTACATATACATATACATTTCATTTATTGTACTGAGAAATGGGGCACATTGTTCCGGTGTAAGAGATTCCATTATTGTTGAGAGTAGAAGATTTCTCCACAGTCTTCAATATATTAAAAATTATCTGATAGTTTATTTTTATCACACACTTGTATGCCACTTATTATACATCACTTTCTAGTAAAAACATTCTTTTGAGAGTCTTGGAATCTGACCCAATTGGATTACATTTTCCATCTTGGGAGAAAACAGTAAGTAGGAGCAAATATGGAAAGAAGTAGGAGTTTTTAAACTCCCTTAAATGACCATACTTAGAGAGACAAGTAAAAGTTGAATGATTTATATTCTAAAAATGGATTCTAATCTGAAATGGCAGAGGATAACAATATATTATACTTGTTAAAACCATTTTAGTTTTTATAAATGGATTTTTTCATGCATGCTAGATAATATTTTATTCTGTACTAGTAAGCTAAATTCAATCAGTCACTGAAGCCACATACTGTCAGAAGAAGAAACTATTTACATTTAAAAGAGACAACATATCTGGAGAAAGAGAAACTGAAATCTATACACTATATTTGATCAATGTGGGGTATTGAAAAAAATTTCCTTTGACATTGATTTACTATAGTGGCCATAAAATAGAGTGGATGACATTCCCTGTCAGAACTGATTTGGACTTGGATTGAGAAACAGAATTCTAAGCCACAGAAGCAGAAAAATCTAGTTGGGCTTTAGACATATTATAGGTGCCCTTACCCTTATGACTTTTAAAGATTAAATCATATAAAAGGAATAGTTTAAAATTAACCTGACACATCATTCCCTGATGTAATTTGTTGGTGGAATATCATACTTGTATAACAAAAATACACTCAATATCTCAAATTAATTTGTCCTCACAATCTAATACTAGATATAGTAATGTCATGATAATGTATATTCTCCATGGAAATTCAAAATAAAAGTGAAATATATTATGTCTTTTTATCATATGCATTCCAAGATAGCATTGTGATATATTTTAGTATATGTACAATGCTTTAAATGGTTATGTAATTTTATGACAAGATTAAAAAATCTTTGAGAATAATTTTGCATTTGATTTTGAAAAACTATTGATAGAAAGACTTTGTTGAAAATACTGTTAATCAATTATGTCAATGCGGAATTTATTGATTTATTCATATCATATTCTGATTATTTGAATGTATTTCACCTTCCATTCATATAAATATGAGAAAAAATCTTGGCATCCTTGTATTATTTACCTTTTCCCACAGATCTGTTGAGACAGGTTTTAGTTCCTCTACTTATTTGTACTTGAAATATGAACCAAACTGTGGTCTAAATTAGTTTTTCTGATAATGAATTGTAAAGAATAAAGAAAATCTAATAGAAATATTCTTCATACTACAATCTACTGTATCAAAAGATTTTGGAATTAGAGTAACCTGCTATTTTTACTGTAGTTAGATATAGCCAGTCCCTCAGAACCTTGTCAAAGGGAATTTGGTCCTGTTGGTCTAAATGATATATTTTAAATTACATTTCTACAGAAAAATTAAAAGCATAAATTCCAAGTTAAATATCTGATATAGTAAAAATTATATATATGTGACTTTCTCTTACAAAGGAACAATACCATTATCTTTTCTAAGATAAATAAAAACAATCCCAATATATAAACTAGTATGTAGTTTATAATCAAATGTCTCAAAACTAGTTCATAGTTATTCTTTTTTCAAACTGAGATTCAATCAAGGTTTCCTTCTTATATATTTTTGCTACGCTTATTAAGTCACTTTAAACATTGAGCAATACACCCAGTTGTGGTTTTTTTATTTCAAAACATTGATTTTTGTAAAGAGACCAAGCCAGTTTTCATGTAGAATTAATAATAGATTCTTGATTTGTTTAATTGTCTTCTCATAGTGTCATTTAACATGTTCTTCTATTCCCTGCAAAATCTAAGTTAGGTCTAGGAACCTGGCTACATTCAGGATAAATTGCTGGCAAGAACTCTTCATAAGTAAGGATTTCTACTTCATACCATGTTACATCAGAGGGCACTAAATGGCAGTTTGTCTTAACCTTAGAGATGATCTTTCATAACATTTAATGGTCTTTTCTTCCTTTATGTGTATTAGCAGCTATTACACTGTAAGTCATATCACTGTGGGCTCATTCTTTTATTATTTCAATGTGTTAATGTCATTTATATTAAGTATTCTCTCAATGCTCAAAATATCTCAAATGTGTACTTGTGGGAGCCTCTTTAAACCTGCTCCTTGTGCCTTTTTGATATTACTATATTATTTTATTCTTTTCTTTTTTTTTTTTTTTGCTTTGTTTTTGTTTGTTTCCATTCTGGAAGGATGAGAGAGCTAGATTTGTCTTGTACTCTTTCTGCTTAGAGTTGGCATTGGTCATTTCTCCAGAGATATAGGATTCCTTATAATAGGTAATGGTAATTAAACACAGTGTTTATATGCAATGGTATTTAAAGACAATAGGATTGAAACAAAAAGGTCTCAGTGCTAGCTCTTTAATCATGACTGGAGTGTCACTGATTTTAGGTGTTTTCAGTGTACAAGGCTGGGAATATGAATTTATGCTAATATGCAATTCAAATTACAGGACTTTCTAATTAATTAATTAATTTTAATTTATATTTGTCTATTCACTATAAGAACAAAAATGTTGATTCCTATTTACTGTAATATATTACATATTGATATACATGCAATATATAATATAAATTATATATTGAAATACACATATTTGTATATTTTTATATATATTTGTTTCAAAATTGCAATGTGAATACTACTACTATAAACTGACAAGTATAAAAATTTTTGTACTTAGAATATATTATATGAAGGATGTAGAGTTAAATTACATCCTTCATACAATATACTTAAAATAATATTACTTAAAATACTTAATAATAAATTACTTAAATAATATTTTTCTCTAAGTGGTCATATTTTTTAGTTTGCTATACATTTCAGTTTATTTGGCTTCCTTTTATTTAATCATATTCAATTCAATCTAAATTTTTCCATTTTAATGAAATTTTATATTTGAACATGTGAAATATCTATGTTAAATTGTATAAAATGAAATAGAGAAGTTTTAGCATTTTCACTAAACCTTTACCCTGTATTTATTCAATCATGCTACAATTAATTAGGCATTGAATAATGTTATGAATAATTTTTTTAACATCTTTATTGGAGTATAATTGCTTTACAATGGTGTGTTAGTTTCTGCTTTATAACAAAGTGAATCAGTTATACATATACATATGTCCCCATATCTCTTCCCTCTTGCATCTCCCTCCCTCCCATCCTCCCTATCCCACCCCTCTAGGTGGTCACAAAGAACCGAGCTGATCTCCCTGTGCTACGCGGCTGCTTCCCACTAGCTATCTGTTTTATGTTTGGTAGTGTATATATGTCCATGCCACTGGCTCACTTTGTCCCAGCTTACCCTTCCCCCTGCCCGTATCCTCAAGTCCATTCTCTAGTAGGTCTGCATCTTTATTCCCATCTTGCCCCTAGGTTTTTCTGACCATTTTTTTTTTTTTTTTAGATTCCGTATATATGTGTTAGCATATGGTATTTGTTTTTCTCTTTCTGACTTACTTCACTCTGATGAATAATGCTTTAATAAATAACTTTGTACATATGTTTTTTCCTGCTTGTGGAGATACTTCTCTATAGACTGTTGGTTCAGAGGATAAATGCACATGTAATTTTTTCAGATGTTTCCAATTTTTCTTTCATAAGATTTATACTGTTTTTCACTCTGACTGACAATTAATAAAAGTTCCTTTTCCTGGTCTTATCAACAAAGTGTGTTACAGTATTCAATTATTGCCAAACTAACAGGTCAGAAATGGCATCTTCAGTGTAGTTTAATCAATGTTCAAATTAGTCAAGTAGTGTATGATATTTCATATAGTAAGTTATAGCTTCAGAACTAAAAACTATATCCTTTCCTTTTTTTTTTTTAATTTTATGGTGCTTATCCTGATTAACTTTTAAAAATGAAATTTCTCTTATCCCAAGTAAAATAACCCTGATATGGAACACAACTACCAACTTACTGTTAGTAGTTAGAGACGTTTCATAAAAGTATTGAGCTGCTAATATTTTACAACTGGTTTCTTCTGTTAAATTACTGTAATAACTTGTACTCCCACAGTTACTAAATTATGATTAAACAAGACATCAGTGGGAGTAGGCAGCCTTATAATTGAACCATATGTCCTCTACTCATGTTGGAGATTAAGATGGAGAAAACTTCCATTAATGGTTACTTGCTTGCTAAGAATGATTGCACTAAACACTCATACTATAGTCATATTATATTGAAATATAATTGTGATGTAGAATTAAATATAATTTAAAAATGGATCTCTTCTACTTACATAATCTTCAGAGGGTCAAGCATTTAGTAATGAAGCTGAGATTGGATCTCAGATTAGTTTTTATTTCCCATATTTTTTCTCAAAACAACAGATGTGGGCAAATAGGACACTGGTGAATTCAGAGTGACAGGATACTGATCTTTACTTTTAATTTTCCCATGATAAAAAGTAGATAACCCAAATTAAAAAAAAAAAATTCATGTTAGCGCTTTTGGTACAATAAGGCTTAAGAAAACACCAAACCTTGACAGTAGTATAAAATTATATAATTAAATAATTCTGCATTACTATAAAACAAGGTTGAGCAGCACAGTGACTTTTTATTCCCAAGAGGCACTGGCACCATGGATCTCCTGTCAGGCACTTGGGGGCAGTAATATTCATCTCATTCTGTGTTGTCCTGATTTCATTGTTTTCCTGCCTTTTTTGTAGGGTTTTTCTACATTGATAAACTTTATATTGTAATAAAGGATCTCTTTATGTCTTACCTTGTCATAGATGAACCTTACATACTCATTATGAAATGAAATAAGACAACCTATCCATTCAATAATTTTATGTATAGCACAAATACAGAAATTAGCTCTTTGTAGGTAATTTAGAAGGGAACAATAAAAATTTCATGAACAAAAAGGAATGTTATTAGTCACAAAATGTGAGATTGTGGGAACATATAATTTTAATTATATAACAAGGAATGTGGTACTAGCTAAAACAGGTATAATTGATAGAAATTCAGAAACCATGTCAATTTTAATTCTATTTGGTAAATAATGCTTAGCATATTTTCCCAATTTCAAATTATTTTAAGATTACTTTTAAAAGTAATACTGTATGAATCATTTTAAGGATGCAGTGTTTTATTTAATATTCACACTAATTATTCCTAAATAGAAGGCATAATTAATGAAAATTGTTTCATATAAATTTTGTCCAACATAACTCTTTTGTTTGATATTTAGAAATATTTATTTTGCTATTTTCATTTTGATTTTTTAAAAATTCTACTCATCACTTATTGATGAATAAAAATAAAATATTAACATATGATGGAAAAATTATGTTATAAACTTTTAACTAAATAAATCTATAATAGAATAAACCCCAATTGATGAACACCAGTAATGTTTTATGGGTACCTAAAAGATATTTTGTCATTATATTTAGAATTATAATTTCTCTCATATATTGGCTTCTGGTCTACAAATTGAGAAGAAAATATATAATTTTTCTGTTATTTTTTAATGTTGTCAGTAGCAGGAATAATCTTAGCATGAAAATATGCATTATTACAATATTTTTTTTAAGTTTTAAACTGTTAAAGAAGTATAAATAAACCACTCTGTTAAAGTCCTCAGAGTTTCATCTTTGGCTAGTGTACTATATTTCTGACAATTCCAACTTCATGCTATTTTCAGGTGCTTTTTGGGTACAATTTGCTTGCTTACATTCTGTAGCTTTAAAGAACTAGACAGCTCTCATATAAGTACTGAGGAAATATATAAACTGCAGTGGTTTGAATTGCTGTGAATGGATTGCATACAAGTAGATCAAACAATGGTTTAATAGCGAGTATTATATTCAGATATCCAGAAGAACATATCTGTTCTACCTTTGTAGATGGGAAAAGGTCATGTTCTCAGGCCAAGGTCAAGTTGAGAAACATCTCAACAAAAATAAAGAGCAGTGATGGATTTAAACAAACAAACAAAAAAATTCTATTATTTGAGAGTCCCAAGCCCTACCTCTCTATAACCTGTGATGCCAATCACTATAAATGATCATTAGTCCCCTCGATCATCCTATATTTCCTGTTATCTAATTTTCCAAACACAATGAAAATTTCCACAAACCTTGCTTACAGAAGTGGAAGAAATTTTAACCCTTGCTTGATCATCAGCTTCTGCAGAAAATAAAATTTTTCTAAAACTAAAGCAAACAAAATGAAGGCATTGACTATGAATCCCTAATTACTTTCTAAATCAGAGCACTGGCCCCTGCAATCTCCTTTCTTGTTATCACTGCAGACTTCAGTGTTGCACCCACCCATGCACACACATGAAGGTGAAGAATAGGAATTAAATATTGTTGGATGCAATACGTTAGCCACTACATGCATATAGTTTTCCTGACTTAGATAATGTTCTTAACAAGGATAACATGATGACTTTTAGTTACACTTTTTGGCTGGCTTAAGTGAAAAATGTTTGGGATAGTTACCTTTATTTTCTTCAGAGTCATGGAGAAAAACTCAGACATGTAGTGACATTTTATCTCTTTGACTATGAACAACTGAATTTATCAATTCTCACAACAAAATTATTGTTGCATATTGACATTTTGAAGATGCAATCTTACATACATTTAAATTACTTTGCTATTATTTAATTTCAGAGCCCTTACCCTGCCAGTTTCAATGGGGAAAATTCTTTTCAATGCATACATAGAATTTGGTGATTGACTTCTTGTAACATGGAAGAATGGAGTGATGAGGATGAGCAATACTCTTCCTAGAAACACATTCTGATTAAATTATGTCCAGAAAAATACCCAATCCTGAGAGAATTAAAAGAAAAAACACAGGCACCAAATATAAATTGAGAAAATTAAGAAGAGGTATTTGGGATTGATGTCATGACAGAAACAAAATTCAGTTATGGATATAAACACTAAAAGCTAAGCGCTAACATTATAATGCCTAGGTAGGTGCAGGAGGCCAATAATGTAGCTAAAAGTTCAAAGGAAATGGACAAATAAACAATACTAAGCAAAGGGGCAAAACTATCAATTGAACACAAGTATAATAAAGCAACAGAGAATTTTTTTTAAAAAATTTCATTAAGAAGATTCTTAATGAAGAATGACCATATATCTTGAGTCTGCAAACTTTAAAACTCTCTATGCCTTTAAATATGTATCTTTAAGAAAAATGTTCCAGCTTTTCCAGTGATTTTTAGCTTTTATGTGACTGTGGGAATAAGAACTAAATGAATGCTATTGTATCTCCCAACATATAGTCTTAAGAAATTTTCTTATGTTCAGTCAATCTGGGTAAGTCTCATAAATGATTATCTAAATAGCCTGAATCATGATTTCCGAGGGTGCATTCAACTTAAAGTTGGAGCTTTTACATATTGTTTGGATAAGCATTTAACAGGTACTCTATTCATGTAAAATTCATGGGTAATAGAATTGTACATGCAGTTTACACAATCGCCCTCTTATTTTACGTGATATTTTAAAGAGCACCACACCAAACACTGTTTTGAACTGACTCGGTAACATCATCTTTCTATTGTGGTTAAAGACACATTTTGACTCATTTTAAGGGTAGAGATTTAATCTAAGGTACAGCTGAGTACTCCACCACTTGTCTAAAATCACATGCTGTAGCTTCAAAAAATAATTCAGATATGACTTTTAATTGCTAACTAGGTTCATATCACTAATTAAAAGTATTATCTGTAGAAATTATACACTTTAAAGTTATTAGCATTACTGCATCTTTAAATGCAGTTTTAACTCTAGTAATTAATGAGGATACAATCACTTTATATAATGTTAGTTTTATATATTAATATGATCATTTTTAAATGTAAGAGGAAGGCATATAGCTAAAACTAGCTATATATAAAGGATTAATGGCTACTCCTACTGGAAGATATAATGGTTGTATTATCATTAGAATGACTAATTTTATAAATTTATGATGGAGCCCTGTTTCTCCATTTCTTGGCCTTGCTAATTTTATTTTGTTGGTTTTACTCTATAGAAGTCTTATCCATTACTGCCAGCATTTCCAGACTTACATAATCACTTCTTAGTTTCAAATCTCAAATACGACTTTCTTCCTCTGATCTTTAGAGTGTAGAGCAATAGCTTTGGCCACTCTGGTTGTCTTGCTTGTATCCACATAGACCACACATACAAAAGCTTAACTACAGTTTGAGTCTTGGTAGAAGGCCTTCTGATTTTCCCAGAACAGGAGAAGATGGAACATCTGTGAGGAGCTCCTCCAAGGCCACCTCTCACTTGCCATTGTACCTCATCCATGAGGCTGTCACGAGGCAGTTACTCATCCCCTCTCAGGTTCTGATGAGCTATGTGGCTCTCTGTCCTGCACCCCCCAGAATAAAGCTGCAGAACATAAAACCACTTAGCTGCCGTCTAGAATGTGCTCCTCAGCAACAGGGTATCCAAAATCTCATCGTGCAATCATTCAAAGCCTTCTGTTTGTGTGTCCTCCCTTTTTACATACGGGACAAGAATCGGGAGCTGGCACTTAGGTTTATTCTTGTTTTCATTGTCTATGTAAGCAGTAAACTGTCTAGTGTAAAAATGGCTGTCCTAACATTTTCTTTACCAGTCAAATCAGTTAGGCCTTGGCCCTCGCCTTGTCTTGTCTTGTCCTGTCTTGTGTGTCTGGCACCAAGGAGAAATGACCATGCAGGCTGTCATGGAAAGAGAGAAAAACCTTTTATAAAGTGGAGGGAGAATTTTAAAACTTTGGAAGTCAGAAATATTAAATTGAAATTAATGTATATTTCAACCAAAGACACCTTAATTTTTTAACTTTTTGAAAGATACCAGATAATTATTTTGTGTGTTAGTTTGCTATGGTTGATGTAACAAATGAGCACAAATTTATATCTTTAAACCACTACAAATTTATTATCTTAGAGTTCTATAGGATAGAATTCAGATAGGTGTCTCACTGGGCTTGCTCTAGGGGAGAACTGATTTCCCTGACTTCTCCAGCTTCTAGAGGCTTCCCCCATGCAGTGCCTCATGGCTCTCATCTTCCATTTTCAAAGTCAATAGCATGCATCTCTCTGACAATTCTTCTGTCACTACATTTCCCACTGACCACAGTTTAAAAAAGATCTCTGTCTTTAGGATCCCCGTGATTAGATTCAGCTCACTCAGATAAGGATAATCTAGGATAATGTTTCCATCTCAAGATTCTTAATGTAATAACATTTGTAAAGTCCCTTTTGGCATGTAAGATCATATATTCACAGGTTCTAGAGTTTAGGATGTGGACATCTTTAGGAGGGCATTATTCTGCCTACTACACTTTCCTATGCCATTGAGAAATTTCTGAGAGAAGTACTTGATTGCTTAAAAAACATATCTGTAGTTATACTTAAAATTTGGAATGTTAGTGGGAGAAGATAAAATTAAAATTGAGTATATGGTCCTAACAGACATAGGAGAAACACAGAGTGAGCATCAACAGTTGCTAGCAGGAACTATGGAAATCAAAATATCCTGGTCATTATGAAAGGCAGAAGAGCAGATGGACCATCCAGAACCCAGGGAGTGGTTCTGACATGCAGAGATCACACTGAAAATATACTGCTCGCAAGAATGAAATCCACAGGCAACTAAGTAACTAAACTACAGATAACCAAGTAACTCGTAAAAGTAAGATTGCATAACTGAAAACATCTGGGTCACCACATGAACCACAATACTCTAAAAACCACGGTCTTGTCCTGTTTCCAAACCTATGTAAAAAATCCAAGCACTTTGACAAAAAAGGTTCAGTGAGTCTCCTAAGGAATTTTGCTCTTGCATTATATTTATTGACAGAAAACATTGATCTGATCCTTTCCCAAAGGGAACTGTTACTCACTGTCTAACCAAGCAACTGACTCCAAATTAACCCCAATTCCAGCATGTGACATTAAGTCCACTAGGGTGAATGCAACATTCCCTGAGAGCAGTTGAACACCATATTTTTTCACATTATGATATCCAAAGAAAATGAAAAGATTCGTATAACATTTAAGGATGAAAAAATAAAGGTTCGTTTAGCTACAGGTAACAAGCTGGGAGTTACCAACTTCCAAAGACCCTGCTACTCCATTGGCTAAGGGGATCAACATCAAGGACATGATTACCCAGTCACAGCAAACCAGGGTGTTATGGCACACTAGCTGGGAAAATCTCCTTCTGAAAATAGCTGGTATGGATATATGCAGCACCTGCAGAATACACATATTGGCAACCTTCAATCATGTTGCAACAAACCTTGTAGTAGAACTGTCTAAGCACCTGTCCTCACATGTCATACCTGCAACACACATCCACATCTATTTCAATGCAGTGTCACCAGCAGAGTTGATATTCATTTCCAATAGGTTACACAGTGTTTTTGTTGTCTGTATCCATTCTGATTTGTCAGCATCAATTTGACAATTTAGTGCCCATGTTTAAGCTGGTATTGAATATTTTAAGTCTATTTTGGCCATAGTAAAGAATGTGGATAATGCGGGTGTTTTGATTCTTTACACATCCCTTTTAATTCTTTTTGGCTAAATTAATAAGTAAAATAAAAAATTTAAATAACAGGGCATGAGAATGACACTGCAAGTTCTAACCTAAACAGGTCATGTCCTCGTTGGAGATGCAGTTCTGAACACATCCTCTTTACTAGAGCACACTAATATAGCACTTGGAATAATGACAATTAATCTGGTAAATGTATGTTTCTCTATAGCATAGATCTGCAAACTAGAACTCTGGGGCAATCTCGCCTGCTTTCTGTTTTTATAAATAAAGTTTTATTGGAATACAGAAACATTATTTACTTACATATTGTCTATGGCTGCTCTTACTTTGAAATGGTAGACTGGAGTATTTGCAACAGGCTTCATGGCTCACAAATCTTAAAATACTTACTACTCTGGTCCTTTACAGAAAGAGTGTGTCAATGTCTGGTTTATATCAACAAGCAGAGAAGCATAAGAGAGGATTGCTTTCACCAGGCAAGAACTTAAGTGTCCTTTAAGTTTCCTTTTTCAGAGATACTTGTTTCTCTTCCCCAAGTAGTAAAAAGGCATTCTTATCATCTATGTATCACACTGGTTTCTTCTACTGATGACATCATTCTGATAAAACTGGGAAGAAGGGAATAGCTGGCACTTTAGATGTTTTTGTAGTTAACTTATGTGACAGAGGGTACAAACTTAACATCAGGAATACAGAATTCTGCCATTTCAGTGAAGTATCTTAATGGCATCCAGAAAAAGAGGAAGTTCTGCAGTTGGTCCAGGATACAAAACCCATATTGGGACTTCGCTGGTGGCGCAGTGGTTAAGAATCCACCTGCCCATGCAGGGGACACAGGTTTGAGCCCTGGCCCGGGAAGATCCCACATGCTGCGGAGCAACTAAGCCCGTGCGCCACGACTACTGAGCCTGCGCTCTAGAGCCCACGTGCCACAACTACTGAAGCCCGCGTGCCTAGAGCCTGTGCTCCACAACAAGGGAAGCTACCACAATGAGAAGCCCGCGCACAGCAACGAAGAGTAGCCCCCACTCACTGCAACTAGAGAAAGGCCGCGTGCAGCAACAAAGACCCAACGCAGCCAAAAATAAATAAATAAGATAAATTAAAAAAACAAAAAACAAACAAAAAAAACCCCCATATTAACCAGCAGGTTAGTGAACCTTATCTGGCAGACAGAGATACTATATAAAGTTTGCAACAATCTGTTATTTTGATTATTTTACTAGTCAGCCTAAAGGCAAACATTGGATTACTCTGGCTTGGAGATTACTAGGGTAGATGTTGTAGAATAATAAAGAGTAAACTGAGAATTACATGAAAGATGATACGGGAGGTTTAGAAAGAAATTAAAAATTTCCAATCTCAGGGAATTTTACAGAAACAATTTATTCTATAAAATAACACGCTAGGAAATTGTTAAAACCACATAATTAATACAGATATGCTTTGCTCTTAAAATCCCAATTCTTGTCCATTATTATGTTTAACTGTGTTTAATAAGGGGTACTACAGATAGCAACCCTACACCTAGGTATGTTAGATCTCCATCCACTGGAGTGAGTAGAAAAATTGTTAGACCATAAATTGAAAGTCTCATATTTATGTTGACATTTCTTAGAAGTCAGAACATAAGAACAAATTGCGACCAGATGATAATCAATGACCATATACTCATGTTGCATTTTGCCCACCAATCTCAATATTTTGATGCAAGCTGAGGATCCCAGAATAAAATATATAAAGTTGGATAGTGGAAAGAAAGTATAAATACCTCAACTGACTGGGTTTAGCCTCATTTGGCTAAAATTCATTTCTAGCCATCAAATTTAGCTTAATGCTGAAATTAAATTTTGCTGTCTAAAAATATAGAACATAATACTTTTCTGTACAGTTGAGATTATGGTCCATAAAATACTCAGCCAGAATATATTCATTTGAAACTCTGAGTATGGATGAATATTAGGCCAGAGTCATTTTGAATGAAAAGAATGAAATGTGACTCTAGCTCTGTTACCAATAAAACACGTCCATTAGTGTTTGGTTTATACTTCAATGACTATAACATGACCATTTGAATTGGAATATAAACAATTTTATGTTGAAACATATGTTTGATTTGACAAATTTAATATTTATGGCTTTTACTATTGTCCATTGGCCATGAGTGTCTATGATGTGAAACATTTCAAGTGTATAAAATCAAACCAGCTGCCTGGCGAGGGAGAGTAAAGAAAGCATGGGCATTGGCTTTGCATCTTAATACCCATTTACTAAGGAAGTATACAATATTACATTATATCGTGTTCACTAAATTGGGGTTCTGTAATTCCTGAGAAACTCTAGGGTTTTGGTTTTAAACATCTCAACTATTAAATGTTTCCAATAAATTTGGATAGAAAGCAATCAGAGCCCCATTTATAAATTGCTAAAATTTAAGGTAGGTTTCTACTTAGACATCATAAGGTCTTCTTTTTCCTATCCTTGCATCAAGTGTGCCTAGATATGCTCAAACTCATAGAAAGACAGCCTGCTGTGCTATCCCAGAGAAGAGCTCTGTTATCTGTGTATACATTTACCGAGGTTCTTGTCTCAGTTTCCTGATGACTAAACTAGTTTCTATTTGAAAATTGAAAACTATTGTAGAAATTGTATTAGGAATAATCCTTCAGAGTTTCCCCTAGGATTTAGAGGGTCAAAATCTTTACTCTCAGCTTTGGATTTAGCTTTTGACTCGCTAAAAAATGGACTATCATAGAACTATAGTGCAGAGAACTGCCTAATGTGAGGGTTTACAACTTCCTAATACACTTGCTATAGTTATGCTACCCTCAGCCAAGTAGAAAATGGCATGATACTTCCATTTATAGAAAAAAAGGGCTCCAAAGAAGCTTTGGTTTGCACCGGAATTTAGATTGCTGGTTACTCCCTACAAGCTACATCACTGGTCAATTTTTTTCCCCAGCCCAAATTCCATTTTTTTTTTTTCCTTTCTCTTTCCTATCAATCAGATTTCTCCCCTATACACCAGATGTTCTCAGATGTTGTTATCTCAGTAGCCTTGTCATGTCATCTTGTATAATACAAGATATGTTGCTTAGAAGTAACACTTTTTTAGCAAGGGCTTCATAATCTACTCACAACTGATATTCCAAACCTAAACTTTGACCTTGCTCCCTTAGACCTCTGCCGTTCCTTTTTCTGCCAATAAGACTCTTATAATTCAAATTATGCCCCTACTAGAATGTTGAGTTCATATGTTGATTTCAACACTGGGACAATTAGTAGTCAAGCCTTCTCAATAACCTTATCTTGTAATAATTACAAATCTCTGTTAAAGCCTTTATATTGTTCTGTGTTTATGTTACTTCTAAACACACAGGCACACACACATGTGCACACAAACACAATAAAAAAAAGTGAGAACATTCAAGGGAAATTATAACCCCTAACCTGGTAGGTAGATCAAGTTTACTCAGTATTTTTTCTTAACTTACAGAATTTATTTTTGAACACTTTACTCATACAATGCTTTTTCTTGGCTGTTTTTAAGCAATCACAGTTTAGTTTGTAAATCCACATTAATAATACTTTTCTGGAGGATACTCAATTCGGGCCGCATAGAAGTGTGCTAGCAGATTCTTATTTAGATTCTGTCAGTCAACCTCTTTTATATGATAGTCTGAAGCAATTCAAGTTTAATTTAATGTATTAAATTAAAGCCTTTATTTCGACAGAATATTTTTCTTCTCTGGTTTTGAATTCTTAATCTAGTTTCTTCCCCTGAGCTAAATACTCACAACATTGCGAAGACCAATATCTGAGGGAGCCCTTCCAACATCATTTAAGGTTGTTCATCAAAGACAACTTGAATGGACCAATATGTAAGACAATTAATGGTTATTAAGGATCGATTATTTAAAATAGACATTAAGCTTAACAGATGAACTAAGTTTCAAAGAACAGATCTTTTCTATGCTAGTCTACTGGAAATCTCACCAGTTTATTTTACAAAGACAGCACAACCTAACAAGACCCAATATAGTGTATGCTTGTGTACATGCATGAACACACAGATTTCAGACCACTTATATATATATGTGACTACAGAAGCAAACATCTAAATACAATAGTGCATGATTCCAAAAATATTGAAAGAATAAGTGATAAGAATTATTTTAGAAATCCAAGAATTAGGAACGTCATTATGAAATGTATCAAATACTTCAGTTGTTGACTGAATGAAAATTGCACAATGTAATAGTTGTGAGTTTAAGTTTTATTCAGGGAACTTACTGGGAACTACAGCCCGAGGGACAGCCTCTCAATAGCTCTGAGGGAACTGCTCCAAAGAGCTAGGAGAGAAGCCAGTGTATATACGATTTTTGGCTAGGGAATACATGCAGTCAAGTATACATCTTGGTAAAAAATTACTGTTAGTCATAAAAAACAGATTATCTCCAGTTAATAATTTTAGTTCTTTTCTATGTATGAGAAGATGCACGAATCTGGGTTTATTAAAATTCTTCATGAGTTACATATATCTAACTGTATAAGGGGCCTGCTTGTCCAAAGCACAGAGCATCCTGTTATCATTTTAATTTCCTCTCAGAGTGCACTGTCCATCAGTGACTGCAGTGGCTTACGACTTAATCCTTATAGAACTGAATGGTGAGCAATGCTCTTTGTTCTTTGCTTACACAGTACATCAATTATTGAAGGAAAAAACCAAGAGATTATATAAACATACAACTGAAAACACCTGAAAAATTTATCAGTTAATCCTTATAAGAATTCTAAACAGAAGGAAACTACTTAAGTATGACTTTTAAATTCCTAACTTGAATACTGAACTGGAGAACAGGTGGGGGAAGTATGAAGAACATTTTTGGGAAAATTCATTAAAAAAATAGATTGCTCACCTCTGAGATGCATTGATTCCCTGTTCCAGTTGATTCTGACTAAATCATGTGAACTAAAGCTGTGAAATGCAAGTTAATTCAACAAAAACAGATTTAAAAAATGAAATCAACGTATCATTTATGCATAATTTCATAATTGAAAAAATTGCAAAATTTTTCTCCTAGCTTAGCAAACTTTATAAGATATACACATTTTAAGGAATGTAGCAGCTTAAAACAACACAAAATTATGGGTCAGGAGTCAATCGGACATAGCTTAACCCTGTCTTCTTCTCAGGGTCTCACTAGACTGGCCAGGGAGTCAGCTAGGCTGTAATCTCCTCTGTAGGCTCGTTTAGGGAATATTGTGCCTCCAAGCTCACTCAGGTTGTTGGAGGCTAACAGTTCTTTGCCACAAGGCTGCCACTAAAGCCCTCATGCAATATGGCAGCTTAATTTTTTAAAATTAATTTTTACTGGAGTGTAGTTGATTTACAATGTTGGATTAGTTTCTGCTGTACAGCAAAGTGAATCAGTTATACATATATATAAATATATCCACTCTTCTTTACATTCTTTTCCCACATAGGTCATTGCAAAGTATTGAGTAGAGTTCCCTGTGTTCTACAGTAGGTTCTTATTAGTTATCTATTTTATATATAGTAGTATGTATATGTCAATCCCAATCTCCCAATTTATCCATCCCACCCTTTTCCCCTTGGTAACCATAGGCTGTTTTCTACATCTGTGACTCTATTTTTGTTTTGTAAATAATTTCATTTGTACCACTTTTTTAGGTTCCACATATAAGCAATATCATATAATATGTCTTTCTCTGTCTGACTTACTTCACTCAGTATTGACAATCTTTAGGTCCATCCCTGTTGTGGCAAAAGCCAGCAAGAGAAGTTCTCACTCATCAAGAGGACCCAGTCACTCTTTTAAAGGTTTTATACTCCATCCAGGATAACATCTTATTTGATTAAGTCAACTGATTTGGAATCTTAATTACATCTGCAAGATCCTTTCATTTTTGCCACGTGAAGTAACCTTATTACCAGAACGATATTCCACCATATTTATTGTTATCAACCCCACTCAGGAGGCAAGTATATAACCTGGAGACCATCTTAGAATTCTGCTACCACAAATTATTTAAATATTTAAACAAATTAACACTGAATAATGTTAAACATTAATGTTAAATGTTAAAACTATAACACCTGGGTTTTAAATATCACTTATACCTGCAGGCAGGACAGTAAGTACCTCTGAAATTCAGTTCCTAATTCAAAAAGTTAAAAGTCTAGATCAAATGAACACAAAGGTTACTATTTGTACTTAGATGGTATGACTTGATACTTGTAATTTTTAGTAACTCGGACAACCCATTTTACGAATTATACTGCATAAACATGGGTGCTACAACATTAGCTTCAAGAAAAATTATGGTTACTTGGCAGTCGTAACGCATCACCTCAGTAAGAGAGAACACAGTTTCTTTAAAGAAAGGTGGGCAGTTCACTCAATGACAGTTATTTCTCATTATTTTAAATATCAAATTGCATTTGAAATCAGTTATTTCATTTAAATAATTTTTTAAAATTCATATTTATTTATTTATTGTTGTTTTCAAAATTTTTATTGGAGTATAGTTGATTTACAATGATGTGTTAGTTTCAGATGTACAGCAATGTGAATCAGTTATACATATGTATATATCCACTCTTTTTTTTTTTTTTTTTAGATTCTTTCATATGTAGGGCATTACAGAGTATTGAGTAGAGTTCCCTGTGCTATACTTTCTTAAAACTTCAAAACATCTCAATCTGAACTGATGAATGTCAAAATGTAAATAATGGGGCAATCTTTTGCAAGTGTTAGAAGTCATAGCAGAAAAACTTTTCTTATGTTATTGACTTAGCAATTAGAAGTCAATTAAATCTATATAATGCTTGAGGTTTTCTCTATATTACAGTGATCTTGCAGCATATTACATGATTGTTGAATTTGAGGACATTAAAAAAGATGAGCTGAGTTTCCCCACATTCTGTAGTACATTGTGTTTTTCTTAATAATTTTTAGTTTTAATGATACAGATATATACCCATATTGCATAACTATATTTGTGTGCATACACACACACACACACACACACACACACACATATATTTACACACACTTAGGTGGCATTACATTTTCCTTCCTCAAGGGACTAATACTTCTCTTCAATAGGCTGGATCTCTGACCAAATTTTTCATGCTGGTTCAAATGCCCCTTGTAAGATTTGGTCCACTATTACTGCTTCAACAGCACATTGGATCACTGCCCCCTTGGCAAACTCTCCTCCAGTCACACTGTGCCCATATAGCTTATTGAATGAGTCAGGCAAACGTTTATCTTAAGGCACTGTCACTATTTCCTCTCCCTTGAATTATTTTCCAAAGATATCCACATGCCTACCCCTCTCAGCTATGGCAAATTATGGCTCAAATATTATTTTCTAATAAAGCCAACTCTGAGCACTCTATATACAGCTGAAAACGTATCCCCTCCCACACCAACCATCCCTGATACTCATTCTCTATTTTTTTCCAATGCATGCATCACCTATTTGTATATTATTTATTTATTTATAAGGTTTAATTGTTTACACTCTGTCACTATTACACAAATTCCATAAAATATGATTTATGGGTTTCTTCTATGTCTATTCAAAGCATGTTGATACAATGAGATACAAGGCCATATCCCAAGCACTTGAAAAGAGCTTGAAACAAATACGTGTTGGTATATAATTGTTGAATGAAATAACTGCATTTTGTTTGACATTTATCATGGTTTATTTTATTTTTTAAAACATGTTTCCTTTTTTTAAACATATTAATTGGAGTATAATTGTTTTACAATGGTGTGTTAGTTTCTGCTTTATAACAAAGTGAATCAGTTATACATATACATATGTCCCCATATCTCTTCCCTCTTGCCTCTCCCTCCCTCCCACCCTCCCTGTCCCACCCTTCTAGCTGGTCACAAAGCACTGAGCTGATCTCCCTGTGCTATGGGGCTGCTTTCCACTAGCTATCTATTTTACATTTGGTAGTGTATATATGTCCATGCCACTTTCTCACTTCATCCCAGCTTACCCTTCCCCCTCCATATGTCCTCAACTCCATTGTCTACATCTGCATCATTATTCCTGTCCTGCCCCTAGTTTCTTCAGAACCTTTTTTTTTTTTGTTCCATATATATGTGTTAGCATACGGTATTTGTTTTTCTCTTTCAGACTTACTTCACTCTGTACGACAGTCTCTAGGTTCATCCACCTCACTACAAATAACTCAATTTCGTTTCTTTTTATGGCTGAGTAATATTTGATTGTATATATGTGCCACACCTTCTTTATCCATTCATCTGTCGATGGACACTTAGGTTGCTTCCATGTCCTGGCTATTGTAAATACAGCTGCAATGAACATTGTGGTACATGACACTTTTTGAATTATGCTTTTCTCAGGGTATATGCCCAGTAATGGGAGTGCTGAGTCATATGGTAGTTCTATTTTTAGTTTTTTAAGGACTGTGTTGCTATAAAAGTTCCCTCTTAGAACTGCTTTGGCTGCATCCATAGGTTTTGAGTCATTGTGTTTTCATTATCATTTGTTTCTAGGTATTTTTTGATTTCCTTTTGATTTCTTCAGTGATCTCTAGGTTATTTAGTAGTATATTGTTTAGCCTCCATGTGTTTGTCTTTTTTACAGTTTTTTTCCTGTAATTGATATCTAGTCTCATAGCACTGTGATCGGAAAAGATACTTGATATGATTTCAATTTTCTTAAATTTACCAAGGCTTGAGTTGTGACCCAAGATATGATCTAACCTGGAGAATGTTCCATGAGCACTTGAGAAAAATGTGTATTCTGTTGTTTTTGGATGGAATGTCCTATAAGTATCAATTAAGTCCATCTTGTTTAATGTATCATTTAAAGCTTGTGTTTCCTTATTTATTTTCATTTTGGATGATCTGTCCATTGGTGAAAGTGGGGAGTTAAAGTCCCCTACAATTATTGTGTTACTGTCAATTTTCCCTTTTTTGGCTGTTAGCATTTGCCTTATGATTGAGGTGCTCCTATGTTGGGTGCATAAATATTTACAATTGTTATATCTTCTTCTTGGATTGATCCCTTCATCATTATGTAGTGTCCTTCTTTGTCTCATGTAATAGTCTTTATTTTAAAGTCTATTTTGTCTGATATGAGAATTGCTACTCCAGCTTTCTTTTGATTTCCATTTGCATGGAATATCTTTTTCCATCCCCTCACTTTCAGTCTGTATGTGTCCCTAGGTCTGAAGTGGGTCTCTTGGAGACAGCACATATACAGGTCTTGTTTTTGTATCCATTCAGCCAGTCTATGTCTTTTGGTTGGAGCATTTAATCCATTTACATTTAAGGTAATTATCAATATGTATGTTCCTATTACCATTTTCTTAATTGTTCTGGGTTTCTTTCTGTAGGTCTTTTCCTTCTCTTGTGTTTCCTGCGTAGAGAAGTTCCATTAGCATTTGTTGTAAACCTGGTTTGGTGGTGCTGAATTCTCTTAACTTTTGCTTGTCTGTAAAGGTTTTAATTTCTCCGTTGAATCTGAATGTGATCCTTTCTGGGTAGAGTAATCTTGGTTGTAGGTTTTTCCCTTTCATCACTTTAAATATGTCCTGCCACTCTCTTCTGGCTTGTAGAGTTTCTGCTGAAAGATCAGCTGTTAACATTATGGGGATTCCTTTGTATGTTATTTGTCACTTTTCCCTTGCTGTTTTTAATATTTTTTCTTTGAATTTAATTTTTGATAGTTTGATTAATATGTGTCTTGGTGTGTTTCTCCTTGGATTTATCCTGTATGGGACTCTCTGTGCTTTCTGGATTTGATTGACTATTTCCTTTCCCGTATTTGGGAAGGTTTCAACTATAATCTCTTCAAATATTTTCTCAGTCCCTTTCTTTTTCTCTTCTTCTTCTGGGACCCCTATAATTTGAATGTTTGTGCATTTAATGTTTTCCCAGAGGTCTCTGAGACTGTCCTCAATTCTTTTCATTCTTTTTTCTTTATTCTGCTCTGTGGTAGTTATTTCCAGTATTTTATCTTCCAGGTCATTTATCCATCCTTCTGCCTCAGTTATTCTGCTATTGATTCCTTCTAGAGAATTTTTAATTTCATTTATTGTGTTGTTCATCATTGTTTGCTCTTTAGTTCTTCTAGGTCCTTGTTAAATGTTTCTTGTAATGTCTCCATTCTACTTCCAAGATTTTGGATCATCTTTACTATCATTACTCTGAATTCTTTTTCATGTAGACTGCCTATTTCCTCATTTGTTTGGTCTGGTGGGTTTTTACCTTGCTCCTTCTTCTGCTGTATATATCTCTGTCTTCTCATTTTGCCTAGCTGTGTTTGGGGTCTCCTTTTCGCAGGCTGCAGGTTCGTAGTTCCCGTTGTTTTTGGTGTCTGCCCCCAGTGGCTAAGGTTGGTTCAGTGGGTTGTGTAGGCTTCCTGGCGGAGGCCACTGGTGCCTGTATTCTGGAGGATGAGCCTGGATCTTCTCTTTCTGGTAGGCAGGAGTGGGTCCAGTAGTGTGTTTTGGGGTGTCTGTGAACTTATTATGATTTTAGGAAGCCTCTCTGCTAATGGGTGGTGTTGTGTTCCTGTCTTGCTAGTTGTTTGGCATAGGGTGTCCAGCACTGTAGCTTGCTGGTCGTTGAGTAGAGCTGGGGCTTAGCATTGAGATGGAGATCTCTGGGAGAGCTTTCACCATTTGATATTATGTGGGGCCGGGAAGTCACTGGTGGACCAATGTCCTGAACTCGGCTCTCCCACCTCAAAGGCTCAGGCCTGATACCCGGCCAGAGCACCAAAACCCTGTCAGCTACACGGCTCAGAACAAGAGGGAGAAAAAAAAAGAAAGATAGAAAGAAAAAATACAACAAAGTTATTAAAATAAAAAAATATTATTAAAAATAAAAAAGTAATAAAAAAAGAATAGAGCAACCAAAGCAAAAAACAAATCTAGCAATGATAACAAGTACTAAAAACTATACTAAAACAACAACAACAACAACAACAAAAAAGGACAGTCAGAACCCTAGGACAAATGGTAAAAGCAAAGATACAGAGACAAAATCACACAAAGAAGCATACACATACACACTCACAAAAAGAGATAAAGGATAAAAACATATATATATATATATATATATATATATATAAAGAAAAAGGAAGAGAACAACCAAATCAATAAACAAATCTACCAATGGTAATAAGCTCTAAATACTAAACTAAGATAAACATAAAACCAGAAACAAATTAGATGCAGAAAGCAAACTCCAAGTCTACAGTTGCTCCCAAAGTCCACTGCCTCAATTTTGGGATGATTTGTTGTCTATTCGGGAATTCCACAGATGCAGGGTACATCAAGTTAATTGTGGAGATTTAATCCACTGCTTCTGAGGCTGCTGGGAGAGATTTCCCTTTCTCTTCTTTGTTTGCACAGCTTCTGGGTTTCAGCTTTGGATTTGGCCCAGCCTCTGCGTGTAGGTCGCCTGAGGGAGTTTGCTCCCCGCCCAGCCAGGATGGGGTTAAAGTAGCAGTTGATTAGTGGGCTCTGGCTCACTCAGGCTGGGAGGAGGGAGGGATACAGAATGTTGGGCAAGTCTGCAGCGGCAGAGGCCAATGAGATGTTGCAACAACCTGAGGCACCATATGTTCTCCTGGGAAGTTGTCCCTGGATCACAGGGCCCTGGCAGTGGCAGGCTGCACAGGCTCCCAGAAGGGGAGGTGTGGCTAGTGACCTGTGCTTGCACACAGGCTTCTTGGTGACTGCAGCAGCAACCTTAGCGTATCGAGCTGGTCTCGTGCCTGTGCTGATAGCCGCAGCTTGCACCCATCTTTGGAGCTCCTTTAGGTGGTGCTCTGCCTTCTGTGGGCAGACAGGGAAGGAATGCCCTCTCCTCACACACCCGAAACAATGGTCTCTTGCCTCTTAGGCAGGTCCAGACTTTTTCCTGGACTCCCTCCTGGCTAGCTGTGGCGCACTAGCCCCCTTCAGGCTGTGTTCACGCAGCCAACCCCAGTCCTCTCCCTGGGATCTGACCTCCAAAGCTGAAGCCTCAGCTCCCAGCCCCCACCCGCCCCGGCAGGTGAGCAGACAAGCCTCTCAGGCTTGTGAGTGCTGGTCGGCACCGATCCTCTGTGAGGGAATCTCTCTGCTTTGCCCTCTGCACCCCTGTTGCTGTGCTCTCCTCCATGGCTCTGAAGATTCCCCCCCACTCATCCCCTGTCTCCGCCAGTGAAGGAACTTCCTAGTGTGTGGAAACTGTTCCTCCTTCACATCTCCCTCCCAGAAGTGCAGGTCCTGTCCCTATTTTTTTGTCTCTGTTTTTCCTTTTGCCCTACCCAGGTATGTGGGGAGTTTCTTGCCTTTTGGGAAGTCTGAGGTCTTCTGCCAGCGTTCAGTAGGTGTTCTGTAGGAGTTGTTCCACATGAGACGTATTTTTTATGTATCTGTGGGGAGGAAAGTGATTTCCACGTCTTACTCCTTCGCCATCTTGAAGGTCCCCCCTTCTACATGTTTGCTTTTAATTTAGGACTGACATTGTCCATTTTACCATGATTACAAACAGGTCCCTCCTTTATTCTAAGCAGCCATTATTTCACTGCATTGTCTTCTGAACTCATCTAAATGTAAAACATTCTAATTTATAACATCCCTGTTACAAAAACACTTTTATTTGTTTTGTTGAAATTAAATACTTTTACGGATGTGCAATACTGGGTATTTGTTATTTCAAGTAGGTAAGAAAAATTCTTTGGTAATATGACTGTAAAGAGAAAGGATAAAGTTTTGCAGCGAAACGTTCTGTAATCTTTACCTGTAAGAAACCCCAATTACATAAATCAGAAATCTTGGGCCTTCAGATTTGAACAACAATGTTCAAATATATGTATGTATAAAGAAGAAAACTATTTTTATTTTACATGAAGGCTCTCCATTCTGTGAAAGCAGTCTCCATTTCTAGATCACTTTTCAGTACATCAGTACATTTATGATGTCTTGTATAAAATTATTTTTCCACTTCCATGGTCATGAGAGTGATCTTGGGCTTAGAAACATGCAATAATGTGCAGAGACTATTAATCCTGCCTTAGTTATAAGAAGGCAAAAATTTTATTTTATAAAAACAGGATTAGAGCATTGGCAAAAGAATAAATAAATATAGGATACAAAGAGTCCATGTATATGAGAAAAGAGGTGCTTGTCAAGTCATCAGTCATTGAACTTAAAAAGAATTCAGATTCTTTAGTGAAAAGTCTAATGCCCAAAACAGAAATCATCATCTTTATTTCCAACTGTAACCTTTTTCTGACTTATTTTTTTACTATCTCTTCTCTAAATTATTCTCAGAATGTGAGTAAACAAATAAAGAAAAAGAAATTGTAAACTACCAATATCTGGTACTATATATTTTATAAGACAAAGAGAAGTTTATCTGGACTTAGTTCATGGGAAAGATGATTCCTTGAGGGTGCATTGTGTGTTGTGCTGAGGGCTGGGGAAAGGGAAGAAGTGAAAAGAGAGGATTTCAGTAATTGTCATGATCAGGGAGAGAGGAGGATAAAAATAACCGTTCTTTTCCGAATGACCTCTTAAAGCCTAGAGCACATCCACAGAGGTCACTTTCTGAAGGCCTAGGCACCACTGTCTGAAGGTCTGGTGGTGCAAGGAAATGAGGTATCTATACTAAGAGTACAACAGACATGAAAATTTTCCTACCCCTAGCATCCATCAGTGTTTACTATACTAATTTGGGACCAATTCCTTTAAAATACATTCATCCATTCATTTATTTCTTAAATGTGTAGTGGATTCTAGTATATTTTTGGTTCAAATGGGGTGGTGACAAGTATATGGAAGTTTGTCAGATTTCTGTAGCCATCTGACAGTTACCTTTATTACCCGTCATATGGACCAACATATGGTGAAAAGTAGCTACCTACAGATGATGATCTGGAGGAACATAGTGTGCAAAATTCCTAATTATTCTATTTGCAGGGGATACATAGAAATGCCCTTAGAGCAAAAGGGAAGTGTTGTAACAACACTGTTACAAAATACATGACCACTTGTCATACACTGTGCTTTTGTTTATTCATTTCACTTGTAATGACCTTCGTCAATTTTGCCATTTAAGGAAATCCTATTGAAATTTCAAAGCTCATTTCAAATGCCATCTTCCTTGCTAGAACAACTGAAGTTGTGAGCTCTTTGAAGGTGAGACTCACTCATTCATATAATTGTGTTCCCAGTGAATAGCATAACAGTGTATATTTGTTTCATGACTCATTAAGACATTCTTGAATTTCTGTCTTAATTATTTTTTCTGGTACATCTACTGCCACAGAAACATTCTGATAAAGAGAGTGAAAGTTTTTCTCACTGTTTATATTACTAAATGTGGACTAGTTCTTTTCTCTTTTTTATCTCAATATGTTTGATGAAAAAATATGAAGTGGCAATGTTTCCTATGTCTTTTAAATTCTTCATGTGAACACTGTGGATATGGCACATATACACATATGCGCACACAAACAGTAATAACTTCCTATAACTAAATATTTACTTTGTTCTAGTAAAGCTCCTATTAAAAGCTGACAACCCTACAGGTTAGGTTGACTGACCCTGAAGTTATGCTTTTACAGAATATCATGTTGCCTCTACCTACATGTCATTAATTTCTTTTTGTAGAAAACAACCCACAGGTTTTCAGGATGAGAACAGAGACATCTATGTGATCAATTCATATAGAAAATTTTAATTCTCTTGTGCTCCTCCCACCCAAGGAAATCTGTTTGCTTCTCTATTTTCAAATGCAGGGCATTACAGAGAACTCAATAGCTGTTCCATATGACTTCTGTGAAACATTAACAAAGATAAAAAAAAACACATACACACTGATAAATTATTTGCTTAAGCATTAGTTGTGATAAGAAAAATACTCAGAACTATAGTAATACGTATTTTTACAATAACCTAAAAGAACTAATGCTTAAGGCACCTTTTTTGTACTCTTCCATGTATCTGTTCTAAACCAACAATACCTAATCACCCCTAGAAGTGTATGCTCCATGATACAGCACTTCTTCAAAACCACAAGAATGTCAAGACATTAGCACAGACTTTCAAAAATAACCTTTGTGCAGTAGAATGCTATCCAACACTTATTACCTATGTGAGCATGAAAAAAGTTATATTCTTTAAACCCTAGTTTCCTCAGTTCTAAAATGAGGCTAATAATGCCTAACCTGCTTGAATGTAATTATTATTAAGTAAATTATCTGAAGTGCCTGGAACAGAGAAGACATTTAACTATTTTTAAAAAAACAGATTAAATTAAAATAGACAAACTTTGAATGCTTCCTACTTCTCTGGGTAGTAGGTCCCTTTACATCAGAGTCAGGAGTGATGTTAGTAAAGACTGAGTGTCTGCAGTTAGATAACCCTTACAAGAAAATATGTGAGTGTGTCATATTTTGTCAAACAATGTAATCCAAAGCTTTGTCTCATTCTGATAAAAGTTACTTGCGATAGGAAACGCATTTTTGAAATGATTCACAGGAGACTATATGGTTTTAAAGACATGTTCTCTACCTTTGTCTCCACTGAGAGAGAATGACTGAGAAATTTTAAAATGTGTATTTTCCTCTGGGTTTCAAAAGGTTGTCTTTTAGGTTGATTTTAGGCTCTGTAAAATGTTGATAACAGCCTGTCAAGAGTTAATGTGTTTACCTTGATTTTCCGTTGGGTAAGTTACATACATATTGTGTGAAGTGAGGGTCCTTAGGGTATACCTTAGTGCATTTTTGAACAAATTGTTGTTAGTTTGGGGGGAAAAGACTAAAGTGAGTCAAAGACTTGCCTCACTCATACTCTGAAAATGTTACCACTTTTTAAAATTCTTGCTTTAATCAGGTAATTATACAACGAACATCAGGAAATTTTGGACTTGAAGAAATATATTTAGATTCTTCAATATCTTATGTGTAAGTGGATTTTGCAGTGGAAGGACAAATTTCCTACAAACAGAAATATTAAAGATTGTATTAACTTTTTAAATACATGAAAAAACTCAAATTTTAAATACTGCTTACTCTTAGAACACAATCTTTCAACTATGATGTAAAAATATTTCTTATATATTTCATATATACAGTTGTATTTTTACTGTTGATTTTCCTTAAAAATTAAATGAGGAAGAGTGATAGTCATCTGCCTCTACATAGAAATAAACCGAAAGCTAAAAACCCTGGTCACAAGGTGCAGGTACCATTGTTTGACAATCAAGAAAACTGAGAGGAAATTGGAGGGATAAAAATTCCAATACTACTGAGACCCATAATTTGGAGCCTGTGAGAACAGGCTTCTGAGAGCACACAAAAGAGACAAAGCTTTTGTTCAAAAAGAGCTAAAGCTCTCAATCTTATCCTGTAGCCAGCACTTTCTCTGTATGGTGCAGGAGTACATAATGTTTTAGAATCATCAAAGCAATGCAAATGTAAAAGTGTCCTTTTGGAATTCTAGAAAAGTATTCTTCCTGATGTGAACTGTAAAATTACTTTATTCATTATCATTCAATGACTATATATAGATCTCTCACACAAAATCCTTCTGGGGATGTTAAACTGAAAACCATTTTGGTAATATCGTATGAGTCCATTAACATCAGAGAAATCCATGCTTATATATTTTATTTCATTTTATTTTGCTTTATTTCTATCTATCTCTTCAATGATATTCTTTTTCCTATGAATTACTTCAAACTGGAGCTCTGGGATTTTACTAACATATTCTTGTAATTCTCTAATTTTCTTATAGAACTCTGAGATTATCAAGACCACAATTGTGATTTTAAAATAAACTCTGCACTGTTTCTGTGGACTTTAAAATAATATTTCCAACCAAAAAAGAATTTTCTCTAGGTAACATCAAACTGATATTTTGTTATTACTGATATTCTCAAGCTTTCATTTATTTTAGTTACATAAGCTATTCAAGAGCCTTGTCCTTTAAATTCTGCTTATGCCATTATTTAAAGTACTAAACTTAGTTTTCAGTATATTTCCACTAAAGATCATGAAGAGTAAAAACAAAGTGAAGGAGCCATAGGAAATATAAAGTATTAACAAAAATTTCCTAAGTGAAGCCTTCTGTTTCTGTCTTTTTATTTATATCTTTCTATAGACACTCTGTATCTTGTTTAGTGTAATATATGAAAATATGTTTGGATATTTAAGACAACTTCATAATTAAAATATTACCATAAAGTTTTTTTTTTCATATCTTTGTTGGAGTATAATTGTTTTACAATATTGTTTTAGTTTCTATTGTACAACAAAGTGAATCAGCTATATGTATACATATATCCCCATATCCCTTCCCTCCTGAGCCTCCCTCCTACCCTCCCTATCCCACCCCTCTAGGTCATCACAAAGCACCAAGGTGATCTCCCTGTGCTATGCAGCAGCTTCCCACTAGCCATCCATTTTACATTTAGTAATGTATATATGCCAATGCTGCCATAAAGTTTTCATGTTTTGATTATCAATATTCTTTAACAATTCATTTTTCAAACTACCATTTTAAACTAACTTCTAGAAAACTTAAAAAATTTTTGGCTTATTCCTATAATTAGTGATTTTCTGACATATTATAAAATGCTGGTACAAAGGAAACAAGAAGATAAACCTTCAACCTTCAGGAGGTCCTGACACACTGTCCATCACAAATACATACTTTAAAAAAAAAACTTTTCCAATAAAGGGAAAAGAAGCCTAGACAATCAGAAAAAAAAAAAAAAAAAAAAAAAAAAAAAGAACCAGTAAGCCATCTTTCTCTAAGGAAAATAAACACAGAAAATAAAACAAAAGTATGTTTCCTACTATTGATAATAATAGGTAGAGTTTATTAAACACCCAGTGTATCAGACATAGTTCTGGACACTTAGACATAGTTCTGGATACTTAGATCATTTCTTCAAATTTTACTAAGTGCTTATAATAGACATTATGTTAGGTGTTAAACATGAAACTAAACAAAATAGACATAATTTCCAACTTGACACTAATGAAACTATAATACAGCTAAACAATCTATTGCTACACACTCCAATATAAAATATTCAAGTTACTATATGAGCATGTGAATGGGGATTTAGTCCATGCATAAGGGATCAGATGAGGTTAGAAGGGTCAGTATCAGGCAGAGAGGGTACTACTGGACCAGGGTGTCAAAGATGGAGACAAGGAAAGAAGATTTCAGATGGAGGAAAACACATATAAGATGTGGGAAGTCTTCTGAAGGGTCTGGGATTTTATCCATCTGCATGCTAACAAGTTAGCCTACAGCGATATCATAAATGCTGAAAAAAAAGGGGAGGCACACAGTTCCTGGATCAGGAAAAAAGGACATTATTACAGAACAGCCAACAACATGAGCTCCTTGTTCATGTTCTTTCACCTTACCGCCTGAAGTCCATGGTGTGTGTGGCGGGGAGGTGCCTAGAATGGGCCCCAGGGGTGCTGCTCACACAATGGGTTTGCATGAAGGCTGAGGAAGCTAAGCTTATGAAACTCTATTCTTATAAGGGGGTACAAACCATCTGCCCAACCTTTGCCTCAAAGAGAGAGAGAGATTGTATTTATTATACTGAACAGCAAACAGAAGTGTCCTCTGTTCCAGAGGCAGACACTGCAGTGAACTGTGAGTGAACACTCCTAAGGCTGTTCACTATAAAATCTTGTGAAGTTAGTCTTACACAAAAGGATAAAAAAAAAAAAGTACCTCTGTTTGCAAGACAGGGGGAAACAGGGAGACCATTCTTTGGTATGATTTATATAATATCAGAAGTGTCTTTTCCCTGGAAGATTGAAATAATTCATCCATGAATATAACTAAATATATCCCTTTGGGCTAGAGCCTGGAGAATAGTACTCTGATGACTGTCCCCAACTCTTCCACTGCTAGGATCTGTTGAGGTTTTGGATCCCTCTTGAGATACATTTTTATAATTCACATTTTCCTAGGAAATCATCTCTTTGAATGAGATATTAAAACTCACTTGCATAATATTTTGTAAAGTGTTTTTATGGTACTTTTAATTTGCTCTTTCAGGGAGTATAATTCCCCTTTCCTTTCTAATTTTTGGTGTTTGTACCTACTCTTTTTTTTCCCATTTGGTTTTGAATATTTTTATTTTTGTAAAAAGCTTTTGAAGTTTTAAAGCAGTTCTGATCTCCCTTATTTTTATTTTTCAAGTAATATTAACTGATTTTATTTTTATTATTTCATCATTTTACTCACTGTTTAAACTGTGTGATTTAGATGCTTAAATAATTTATTTAATCACCAGTGATCCTTTCTGTTTCTTATATCTCTAAATGTTCCCATTGTGGTGGTTTTGGTTTTTGTTTTTTCCTAATTGGGATTTGAGATTTCTCAGATATTTCCTATTTCAGATAAAATCTCCTCAATCACCATTAACCTCTCCTGTTGTCATTTTATTTCTTTTGTCTCTTTTACAAGCAACCTTCAAACAATTCAAGCAAGAGTGGTCTGTACTTAGTCTCTACTTCTCCCAACCTTTCAGTCTTCAAATAGTTGCCTTTAAATCTGACTTCTGTCTATATTAGTCCTCACACTCAGTGGAAATTTGCCCTATCTATACTAACACTTCTTTTCCAGATCATTCTGTGTGGCCTCTGAATGTTGGATTTTATTAAGGCTCAACTCTGAAGTCTCTTCTCAACAAGTTACTATTTCTAGGCAAAGCCATTCACTTCTTGATGGCGCCAAGATTCTAATATCCAACCTAGACCTCTGAACTCTGAATACATATAATCAACAATTAATTTAACATTTCCACTTGATAACTCAATAAATCTCAGACTCAATTTATCAAAAATGATTTATTATTCCTATAAGTCTTCCAACTCCAAATTTCCTCCCTCTTCTGTGTTTTCTATCTCAAAATGGGTAACAACCAAACACCCATCTAGTTTCCATGTTACACACATAGGAGTTACTATTAATATTTTTGCTTACTTCAACTAGCATTACCCACCTGTCACTATATTCTGTATATTCTGTCAATTTTAGTTTCCTGATTCCATCAATTTTTGACAGTTTTCACCAAGATTTCTATATCCAAACCATAATCTTGAAACAGGAATAATGCAATTCCTTCCTTACCTTTCTATTTTCATTCAAATGTTGGTCTATCTTCCATTTCCCACATTTCAGCAGTGTGAGCTTTGTAAAATGTGCAGCTGATTATTGATGGGTACCTCATTAAGTATAAATATTTTGTGAAGGAAGGAATCATAAATGTTTTCACCCAGTTTTGGCTTTATTTGTTTCCTGGGACAGTACCTAATAAAGATACTGGGACCAGTATGTTTTTTACATATTTTCTTTATGTCAGTATTGTTCAATTCACTGGTTAAAAATGCAAATAAACCATGGCCCCAGTTTTCAAGGAAATCTCCATGTTTAGCAGCTCAGTAACACTGAATTTGTAGATATTGCTTGTTAGTAGAGAAAGACTGGGCAACCTCAAACATCCTTACTGAATGGTGTCATCTTCTGGTAACCTCCTCATTCAAAGGTCTAGTCAACTACTCTATGCAACTCTAAATAATTTCTGCTCATTTACGATTTAGAATGAGCCAAATGATCTTCTTAGTTGAGTCTTCTCCTGGAATTATTCTAAGGTGGGAACTTTATGAAGAACAGTAAGCTGGGCAAAAGTTGTCTACTTCTTAATCTCTTCTACCCTGGCTTTCAGTGTGTCATAAAATTGTATCTCTTCCGCACTGACACTGCTGATATATCTTTTTTTTAAATGGGTCTCCCATGGCAGCCAAATATCTAAGACAGTTACTCTCAAACTTTAGTGGGTATTAGAATCATCTGGTGGGCTTACTAACACATAGATTGCTGGTCTCTACCATAACATTTCTGCCTCAGTTGGTTGGGAGGAGGGAGTGATAATTTGAATTTCTAAAAGATCAGACATGATGTGAGAGAACCACACTTTGAAAACCACTGGTTTAAATCAGATGCACAAAACTTTACACCTGCAGGAAGATACAGTTTCCCAACCTTCTATTTAGGCATGTAAAGCATGCTGATATTCACCAGTAATTCTTCAAGTTCATCATTGTTAGGACCCTCTTCTAGGATTCTCAATCTAAGTCCCCAATAATCTAATGGTATTAGAAATATATGGAGGGCATTCAATTTTCCAGAACTCCAGAGGAAATAATAAATCATCCCTTTAATTTTAAATTCTCTGAAATGCATTGAGACTCTGTCATTCAAATACTACCCCACTCATTTTTTCTAAAATATACATATTCATACACACACACAAACACACACACACACAGTCACGAAATAAATGTAAAGCTGGTAATAAGGCAGGATAGAGAGATCAGTTTTGTGGTTTTTCTTGTTCCCAACCTAACAATTCAAAGTGGAATAATAAAATATAATCAACTAAAATTCATGCACAGATAAAGAAATATGGGATCATTTAACTGGATCAAATAAAAACAACAATGACTAGTAAGATATTATATTTAAACCACAGATAATAAACATTGAGGGATAAACTGTCCAAAATATGGACAAAGATTGTCAGGCTGATAAAAAATAAGCCTGTATACATGTAGTTTGAAATATTTCTTATATATGAGAATATGAAAAGGCTGAGATTAAAATGATGAGAAAAATTATCATGTAAACTCTAATAAAATTGGGTACAGTTATATCAGTAGAAATCCATAATCATAATAAAGTTTTAACACACCTCTTTTAGAAACTAGTGGAACAAGCAGATGGAAAGAATACTGATGATTTGGCTAACATACATAACATACTGAGATATTAAAGTCATCAACTGAACAATACCCATTCAGTTGGAACAATAATTAAATTGACCACAAGCAGGGCATAAAGCAAGTCTCAATAGTTTTCAAAGGGACACAGTCCTAGTAAATATGCTCTCTGACCACAAGAGGATTATATTTGAAATTAAAACAACAATATAGGCAGAAAATTCAAGTATATTCCAAAATTAAAACATCTCCTTTGAATAACACATGGTTCAAAGACAACAAATATTAGAAAACTGCGTTATGTTGAAAAAGCAAATATTTATCTGGAAAAAAAGAAAATAAGAAAGGGTTTTCTTCAAGTAATTAAAAAAATAACAAATCATTGATTAAACAGATTAAAATTTAAAGGAAAAAATTATAGGAGGCATTCAGGATTACTGTCATAAATTAAGAGAAAGAACAGGTCTATAGATCCTCAACATCAAAAATAAAATGATACTTCATTGGACAAACTTTGGGAAATATATTTGAAAATTTTAGCTGGAATGGAACATATTCTGGAAAAATAGAAATTATTAAGACAGATCTCAAATAAGAAAATGTAAAGTGTTTTTTATCTATTAAGTTTGTACTGAAAGCTTTCCCACAAAGAAAACTGACAGCATAATAGTTTCACCAGTAAATTCTATTAAACGTGTAAGGAAAAAATAATGGTATTTACCTTACTGAACCCTTAAAACTAGAAAATGAGGAAATATTCTTTACCTCTAATTATAAGGTCATCTTGAAATGAATGTTACAGGCCAATTACAAAATATTAATAAAGTGAATCACCAGTATGGCCAAAGATAATACACCACTATCTAGATGCATTCATTTCAGGAGCTCATGTTGATTAATCAATTAAAATTCACCATAATAACAGAGGACAGGAGATAAATCACATGATCATCATCTTGAGAGATGCACAAAAAGTAACTGACAAAAATCAAAACCTATTTATAAGTTTTTTGAGCCAGCTAGAAATACAAGGGGATTCTTTAACTTGATAATACTACTTATGGCAATAATAGGTTGCAGTATCATGAAGAATGTTATGGTTAAGAGGGTCTATGACTAGAAGCTAGGCCATAGGAGAAAGTTACTTGTTTTTCACATTGACAAGGGATTAAAAATTGAGTTAGTTAAAAGTAATAGTTTAAATTGAGTAGCAATTCATTTATGTCAAAGTACTATACATATAAACTCTGAGTTACGACTCATATGAATAGGCATGGTGCATATCATTAGGCCCAGTACCTACCAAAACAGTCAAATATTCAGGTCACTGGGGCTCTAAGAGTCAAGCTTAACCAAGAACACCACTCTAACCTGTTAACTCTATGAGTTAGTCCAGAAAATGGATCAATTAAAACATAAAACACTGGGGGAAGATATGGCTAGATTCTGGGATTTCAAACACATGTGTAGGCAACACATGACATGTGAATTAGTTAATCAAGAAAGGTACAGGGAGCAAGGTACAGGCTATGTGGGAAGACAGGCAGAGGCAAGTCTAAGAACACAGATCTTGGATCAAAAGTTGATGTTAAATATGAAAGGTCCAAAATTTCTTTGAATATTTATAAAGCCAATCTTCAAAGATAGATTCTTATACTTTGATATTTTACCAAAGGCAAAAGAATAATGACATACTGAATAGCTTAATATTGGATTAAATAAATACAACATTATGAGTATCTAAAAGTTCTTTGAATTTATTTTTTTAAAAACTGGAGCTACATTGGAAACACTTTTTAAATATTAACACACCATAATATCCAAGTGCACTTGTTGAAAATACCAAGTCTAGAAAAAGATCACCTGTTCTCAAGTCCCACCTGCTTCATTTACTAATTTGTTTCTTATGCCATAGGTTTCCCAACTGTAAAATGGAGATAAGAATAGTCCTACTTCTTAGAGTGGTTTTGAACTAAAGGAGTTAATAAATGAAAGCACTAAGGACAGTGCCTAGAGCATAGAGTAAACACCCTTCAAGTGTTGGATAGATCTTCCCAATAAAAAGAAATTGCAATGAATGCACTCATTTTTCACTGACATTGGATGCTGAATATTGTTTCATAATCTAAGTTGAATTGAAGATATTTATAAATTACTATTTTGGTAGTAAAATATTTCTAATTTTTAATTTATTTTTTGAATATTCATATTGAATTTTAGTGTTTCCAATAACACATCAAAGTAAATGGTCCTGGTGCTGAAGTTAGGAAAATAAACACTGCTTTGCAATATTCATCTAAAAGATATATTATTTAAATCAATCAATTTGGATTGAAAGTAATACAGGCAATGCAAGATAATACAAAAAGTCATCCATGCATAAAAATAATCTATATTTTCTTAGTAATATTAAATTTTCGTAAATAGTTTAATTTTGAATGTTGCAATACACAGTGTGGGCATCTTTTATTCAATGTAACTAATTTCTTGTTGTGTGTGTATATACTTCAATAAAAATGTTAACACTGATGTGGAAATATTCTTCACCAGTATGATTTTTTAAATTTGCCTTTATTAGTGGAAAATTTGATTTTGTACCACCATAATAAAACAATAGTAAAATTAAAGTTCTCGTCTTATACCATTCTGATAGTAATACAGAAAAAAATTCAAGCACTATGAATAAGTATATATAGACATAAAAATCCATCCATAAGTTATTAAACTAATTATAAAAGTAATACATATTCAGTACTAATTACAAGCGAGAACAAATAGAAGCTTTAAAGAAAAAAATGTAATTCTCTACTACCCAAGATTGATATTAAAATTTTACTTATCTTTCCATTTTTAATAAAATATATGCAACATATGTAACATATCTATGTCTATATTTATGAAAAAGGAATTACCTGAACCAAAATATTATTATGCTTAAGACTGAGAAACTCTGTGTGTGTGTATGTGTGTGTGTGTCTGTTCATTTACCTTAATCAAAGTAGGTGGGAGTAATGGAAATCCCCAGCCCACTCCTTCAATCTATCCTGTTCCCTGGAATGAGGCTCTAATGGTTGGATCTGTCAGTCATGTTGGACAATAAGGATGAAGGCAACACCTTATATATTAGTCCTGGGACTGCTGGAGATCAGTTCCATTCTTTACACTCTCCTTTGCTGCTCAAGATTAAGAAGGGCTACTCTGCTGACTGCACTTCTAAGGCTCCTGTATCAGTCCTATTTAATATCAAAGTGTATTAAAATTATATTTATAATATACATGAATACTATATTACATACAAAGTTTACATGTTATATAATTTACATTTACATATATATGTCCTCTAAATTTAAACATACCATTGTGATACATAATTAGAGAAAGAAGATATTAACCAAATGGAATTTTTTTTCTCTATCACATTTACCTATGTAATCCCAAATATAAATTCATGGACTCATTATTTTTAAGCTATATATATGTTTTATATTACTAATTCATCTTTAGGACATTTGTGTGATAACTTTAATCTCATTTTGCTTCCACTCTTAACCATTTTGACTTCACCTACATAAATTGGTACAGCTTTTATCCATTAGAAAATATGAACATGCATGCATAGTAATCACTATTTTAATGCTATTTTTTTGCGCTTGAGCTAACATGTATTTATGGATTCTTGAGCTGTTTGTTTTTTCTCCTATGGAGAAAGGTGAATAGGCTTGATAAGTAAGTGCAGAAAGCCTCTCAGTTCTCTAAATATACAAACATATATAAGATTCAAAGAGACTTCCTTTTCCAGATAATTTGAGCCAAAAAAAGAATGCATTTCCTTAGTCAGAATATCACCACGACCTATTATACAATCTCACTTGACTTATTTTTCTCAAAATAGAATTCAAAACTCTGTCTATATACAAACTCCAAGTGATGCTTTCTTTCAGTATTAAAAAGAGACCTCTGAAAATAGCAATTGCATTAAAGAAATTAACAGCATTTACATTTTAATTGTTATAATACATAGAATCAGATTTGATTAAGTGATAATGGATTTACGATTGATCATAAAATTATAGCAGATTTTGAGATTAAATTGCTTGAATTATTAACAGTTATTCACACTGTAAACAACACAAACCCAAGTGACTATTTCATCATTTAAATTCCCGCATAAACAAAAACACTCCCACTCAAATGCAAGTATACTTTAATGGAGATAAAGCTGCATCTCAAAAATTTTAGTGGGCACATTTGTTTTCTAATCAGAATTATCATTATGTATCTTTAATAGTGATTAATTTTTCATTATCTCAATGATGTCATCACCCTATAATTTGGATTATGTATTAAGCTTTCTGATTATCATAAAGGATTCAGTGAACTCCTGCTTCCAGTTCAATTATTGCAACAATTTTAAACCCATGTAGAAGCTAATTATAAGACAGCATGAATAGCCAGAATGAATATAAATAATATCAACAGTTCATGTTCTCACAGAATGATTCTGTTAAACACTCACTATAAATAACTAAATTGTTTTTTTAAAAAGTGTTTCTGGGAAAATGTGCTTATAGAATGATTTCCTGTTTTATAAAATCACAAGCGGCCCATTCTACCTTTCCATACCATTCTGCTACACATTTTCTTCTCAATTAAAGCTCACTTTCTCCATCTATTGATACAACATTGAAGTTTATGGATCATGTGTATTTTGCTATAAATCCAAAGAATATCTGGTTAACTAGAGATAGAATAACCATTAAATAGGTACTTCATTATGGATTAGAGAACCTAAAAATATGTTAAGTAAAAGAAATTTTAACTTCTAAAATGATTTCATTATAATTAAAAAATTAAAATTCTAAATTACATCTGCTTTGTAAATAAGTATACCAATTTTTTCAGATTCCACATATATGCATTAATATACGATATTTGTTTTTCTCTTTCTGACTTCACTCTGTATGACAGTCTCTAGGTCCATACACATCTCTACAAATGACCTAATTTAGAAGTAGAGACACAGATGTAGAGAACAGACGTATGGATACCAAGGGATAAGGGGGGGTGGTGGGGGAAAGCGGAGGGGGGTGTGGTGTGGGATGAACTGGGAGATTGGGATTGACATATATACACTACTGACACTGTATAAAATTGATAACTAATGAGAACCTACTGAATAGCACAGGGAACTCTACTCAGTGCTCTTTGGTGACTGAAGTGAGAAGGAAATCCAAAAAAGAGGGGATATATGTATACTTGTAGCTGATTCACTTTGCTGTACAGTAGAAACTAACACAACATTGTAAAGCAACTATACTCCAATAAAATTTTAAAACAAACAAACAAACAAATAAATAAATAAATAACATCTGAAAGAGGTAACACGATGTTGTGGAAAAAGTTGACGGTGTGCCAAGAAATGTAGATTCATATACTGATCAGGTATGTGATAAAGGTTAAGCCATTTTATTACTTTGGTTTCTAGTTTTCATTTTCTGTACAGAAAGTTGCACTAAATTATATCAATAGTGAAAACTGCAAAATGAAAGCTGTTTTACTTACAAATTAACAAGAAAATCAACAAAACAAATGAAGAAAAATGGCAAGATAAGTTAATATATAACAATAAATTCAAAGATTAATTTCCCAGAGAGATTTCTTTTTGCCAGATGATTTAGTGCCTTTAAAACTTTAAAGAAATTTTACACTGAGTCTAGAAAAATGAATACATGAAAAAAGAATTTCTTTTCAAAACAATATATGAAACATATTCAGTATTAAAGGGAAATATTAATTTAAAATTTATATAATATAAAGATGTTTATAAAATTCACAGGAAAAAAAGTAAATATTTAAATGTTTTTGCTTTCCACTCACTTCAGGATAATTTTGTCTCTCAAAATAGTCCTATTTTTATCTTACTAATATCTGATTACTTTGTAGAATTTATAGGTATTCTAAATACTTATGGTAGAGTATGATATCACATTAAAATTTGAAAATAACTCCAAGATTATTTCAATATGAATATTGATGTGGAAAGATTAATTTCAACATTAAAAAACATTTTAACTCAATACGGAAAAGAAAGAGATTTTGTTTACTAAACACTTCTTGTCCTAAAATATGTTGGTTAAATATTTTAAAATAATCCATTAAAAACAGGAATATGTAATATCAAACAATACAAAACAGACAAAAGTTTCCAAAGACAGATGAATCAGAAGCATAAAATAAGTAGTAATTATGTATCAGTATTAGATATCAATAAGTTACAGCATATGTGAAAACATTTCTCTCATTAAAAGGAGAGAGAAATTCCACATATATTTGTAACTTGAAAAATGTTGTCTTTTATAATATTGAAAGGGATATATAAAAACAAAATAAACACAGGATGTTTAAAAATACGTTAGCAAAATTATGGGAGACAAATTATCAAAAAAAGTATTAATACAGGATAAAATAGAATTCAATATGAAAATATGTGAGTGGAAAATTTTTTTTAATTCAAGGAGTAAGTATTAAGTGTACATACATATATATATTACATATGTAGTACTATAAAGTACATAATATTTTGTAGACGTTATTTTTTATTTAGTTTGAACATATTTCAAACATTACATTTTGGCATGTAGATTTAATGCTTTTTTTTTTTTTTTTTTTACTTCTGCTTAATATTCCACGAGTCCACTTTGAATTTTCTTTCTAATCTTGAGATGTGGGTTTTAATGCTAATGAATTGTTATTTTTTTGGTAATCTCCTCTTGGCTTTTGCTATTTTCTTTCTCGAAGTTTTTTTTAGTTACATCTAAGACATCAGGGTTTGAGCTCCAATTTTGGCTTTCTTTTTCCATCATTTTCTTTTTTAAAATTCTCCTCTCTATGACGGGGTCAGTAATACCAATTCCAACTCCAGTCTGCTGCCTGTTTTTATAAAATTTTACTGGAGCACAGCCTCCTACTCATTTGTTTAAATATTTTCCATGGGTGCTTTCCCTCTAAAATTGCAGAGTTGAGTAGTGGTCACAGATATTGTATGGGCTGCAAAGCCTAAAATATTTACTAGTTGCCCCTTTAGAGAAAACCCAGAATTTACAGACCACTGTTCTAGAAAATTACCCAATTTATTTCAACCTTCTTTTTCTGCTTTGATATATTTAGTTTCCAGAGACATTCTTTATTCCTTGCTGTTTCTTTCAAAAACATGCTTTTCTTGCTTTGTGGAAGCAACTAATTCTACAGTCTACCAAAAAATACATATTATTTCTTTTTTGTTTGTTTATTCACCTATTTATTTTTATTGGCATATTTGTTTCTTCTGTTACTTTATTCATTTTTATTTTGGCTTTCAGGTCAGAAATTTCTTCAAATGGAAACTTTATTGTTCAGTACACAAATTTTTGACAGTGAAGCATTAAGTTTCTGGTTGAAACCTGGTTGTGTGATTGTAGATGTGCATGTATGTTGGGGGATTATTAACTAGCACAATTCAGCAAAACAGTATGGTGAAAACTTTTTCTTTTTGAGGGGAAAGTTTCCAACGATATAACTGTCTGCATATGTATCTATTAATATAATTAAGTTGTTTTTTTCACAGATACTTCCTTTGTGCAAAAGGAGAAACCAGCATCTATTTGCATTTTGCATGGATCTGAGATTTGGGCTAGGGAAGAGTCAACCACTCTTCAGACAGATCAGAAAGCCAACCCTCATGTTATCCTCCTCATGTTATCAATTTTTTTTTAAAATTAATTAATTAATTAATTAATTTTTGGCTGTGTTGGATCTTCGTTTCTGTGCAAGGGCTTTTTCCAGTTGTGGCGAGCGCGGGCCATTCTTCATCACGGTGCGCGGGCCTCTCAGTATCGCGGCCTCTTGTTGCGGGGCACAGGCTCCAGACGCGCAGGCTCAGTAGTTGTGGCTCACGGGCCTAGTTGCTCCGCGGCATGTGGGATCTTCCCGGACCGGGACACGAACCCGTGTCCCCTGCATTGGCAGGCGGACTCCTAACCACTGCGCCACCAGGGAAGCCCTATCAATGTTTTATATCGATTGACTCATCCTCATCCTTTGCTCTACTTGAACAAACTCATAATATCTCCCATAAAAAAAAACCACACATAAACAAAAAGGAGTATAAAAATTCTATATATTATATTACGTTTTGGGGTATAAATGTTAGGGAGAGAAGAGAATCATGTGATGATGACTGCAGTGATAATCATTTTCTAAAATAAATTTGAATCAATGTCCCTGTTTTTAGCACTCTGCCGTAGATAATCTCAAAAACCTGAGACTCCCAAGGGGGTTTGATGGTCACTCACTCATGGCTTGCTACTGTTTTGGTTTTGATTTGCCTGTGACTTGTTTTTATTAGCATTACCTTCTGGAGGGTTTATGCTGCCACTTCCTCTCTGTTAATTCAGGTACAATTGCTTTCTATCTTCTAAAAATTTGTTGAACCATTTTATCTACTGCTGTGTCTTCTCAAATTTCTGTGGAGAACATTTAGTTATTTTACTGACATTTTAATTAGCTCTTTAGTGAAGGAAGGGAGAGATAAATGCATACACAATCCTTACAGACTTATTTTTCTTCTTAAAATAAAAGCTTCTATGAGATATTTGTGTATTACTCATATAAGTTAAACCAAATAAATTAGTGTTTTTATGAAGAGCAACTTTTGGGAAGATAGGGGCTGGATTTTATCCCCACCATTCTAATTTTCCAGATTCAAAGAACAACTACATCTATTCTGGACAAAGCAATAAGTATGATTAGGAGGAAATGAGGGCTCCCTGGGCTCTTCTGGAATCTTGAAGAAGAAAGTCATTCTTGATTCTGTTTTTCCCTTGTGGCAAGCTACAAACCTGGAAACAGAATTAGGATTATGAAGATCTACGGATTCCAGAGATATTGAGTTCTGCCACCTTTTCAGCCTTTGTAGGCCAGTAGAGAAGTCTGGGTAAATTTGATTAGAATTGGGTCCATATCAAGCCTTACAGGCCTGCAAAGAGAAGGAATATGTTACTAAAATGTAGAATTATTATCTATAAAACAGAGATTTAGAACCTCCCAAATAATATCTATGGGTTACTAGATTAAAAGAACCACAACCTAACAATCATACCCTCCAGTCAAGGGATGCAGAAAAAGATGTTTAGATATGCAAGGATGTAGGAATCTTAATACTCATTAACTTCCTGCTGTTACCTTAGGCTTAGTGTAGTACTTGGGGTGCCAGATTGTTTTACTAATCATTCCTTCTACAGCCTCAGCTCTCATCACTCTTTGAAGCACTTTTGTCACAGAAAAGATCTTTCTCCCATTCTTGCCCTCGTCCCTCAGCTTTAGTAGCCTTCTAAGGCTGATGAGCAGAACTTGTGTCACAATGAGGGGGTGGGTTTTCTTCGTTCTTCTGGTCCAAACTTATATTAATATCCTGTTGCTAATGTAACACATTATCACAAACTTAGTGCCTTAAAACAACACATATTTTTATTACAATCCTGGTGTGTCCGAGTTCAAACTTCATATTACTGAACTAATGGCATGGTGTCATCAAGGGCTAGTTCTTTCTGGAGTCTTTAGGAAAGACTAAAGACTGCTTCTGCCAGCATCTAGAGGCCATCTGCATTCCTGACTCAGAGGCTCTTCACTGACTCAGCTTCCATCATCACATTGCCTTCTCTGCTTCAACCTTCCTACCTCTCTTGTAAAAATACTTACCATTACATTAAGCTCACAGTGATACTCTTCCCATCAAAAGATCCTTCATTACATGTGCAAGGTTCCTTTTGCCAGTAAGGTAACATATTCACAGGTTCCTGGAATTAGGATGTGGATACCACTGGGGGCCTGTTACTTCCCCTACCACAAACTTCAATCTTAGGCAGGTTCTAAGAACCTTGGCCTGTGGATGGTTCCTTCTTAGCATTCCTGTACCTCTTCCTCTCAGCAGCCAAACTCTGCCTGCTTTCTGTGGTGGGTTTTGGGCAGGAAAGAGTTTTCTGCCCCTTCCCAGTGTTATAAGACTTCTCCTTTGAATTGGCACAGAATCTTGAGCCCAAGGATTTTGTGCCTCTCTCTCTCACTATAAGCTATTCCCAAAGCAGTGCCTGGATCCTGGGGGGAGGATTATTTCCTACATCTCTTACAGCAGCAGATATATTTTGTTTCTGCCCCTCCCTCTGAAACAAAGGATTTTTCATGGCTACATAGGGGAGGGGGGTTTTGCTGCTCCTTTCCCATCAATTTAAGATTTTTGACTCACATAAGAGAATGGTACAGGGGAAGTTGTTTCTGTCTGTTCCGTAGTCACAGGCCATCACCTCCCACTATGGGTACATCTCCAAGGCAGAGGTGGTGCTGTGGGACAGGGATTATCTTTGGTCCCCTATCTTGGCCCACATTTTCTAAATCTGCGTATTACTGTCATGTGAGCCAAACAGTTCTTTGTTGTAGGGGGCCTTCCTGTGCATTTTAGGATGTCTGACAAAGTCCCTGATCTCTACCCACTAGATGCCAGTAGTACTCTATATTACTTTTCTATTACTGCATAACAAATCATCACAAATGCAGAGGCTTAAAATAACATGCACATTTACTATCTCACAGTTTCTTTGGGTCCAAAGTCTAGGCCTGGCTAAGCTGGGTCCTCTGCTCAGAGTTTCACAAGGCTGCAATCAAGATGTGGCTGGGCTGTGTTTTCATCTGGTGCTCGGCTTCTCTTCCAAGCTCACATGGAGTTTTGACAGATTCAGCTTCGTGCAGTGGTAAGACTGAGACCCTCAGTGTTTAGACACAACCTATAGTTTCCTGCCATGTGGCCCTCTCTATATGCTGTTCACATCATAGCAACTTGCTTCTTTAGTGCCAGCAAGAGAGTGAGGTGGGGAGGAGAGAGAGAGAGAAAGAGAGACCCTCACTCCATGGCCAAGATGTAGTCTTATGTGTTGAAACACCGCCACTGGAGTGATACCCCTTCACCTTTGCCATACTGTTGGTTAAAAAGGAGACAAAAGTTGCACCCACACCAAGGGCAAGTGGGAGGTGATAACATGAGGGTGTTGATCATTGGGAATGATCTTAGGGTGTGTCCACAACACCTACAACAGTTGTGACAACCAAAAATGTGTATAGACATTGCCAAATGTCCCTGAAGGGCACAATTCCCCTAGATTGAAAACCACTGCCCTAAGTTGATTATACTTTACCTTTAGGGCTTTATTAAAATTTTAGCTGGTTTCTCCTTAACTGATTTTGTTCCCCCCCACCAATGCTCTACCAAAGATGAAGCAGTCCAGATGTTTCACCTCTCCTCTGAGGCACCTGTCATTTTGGAATTCAGTTTTATTCCTTGTGACTTCAGATTGCTGAGGTTCAGTTTAATTTATGATATTGCATATTATCTGGATTTTCTCATTTAATAAAGAAGCAATAATTCCCAATGGTTTTCTACATCCTATGTGGGAATGTAACTTCGTTGAAGCACAGATTTTTGATATTTCATCACATAAAGGTGAAAATCCAAGCTAATTATTGCATCAGACACTGGAAATTCCCATTATTTTATTATTTCAACAAACAACTACCAATAACTAATACAACTTCCTATATTAGGCAGCAGAGGTTAACTCTAAGAAGTTTCTGCTTTAAAGTAGCTAACAACATGAGACTCTCTAATCACTGTCTAGTGTAATATATTCAGAAGGGTAACATGATAAGGAAGGTTACTTTGCCCCGGACTTTCTACATGACAGGGGCATGAAAACTGAACTGTGATTTTTCTGTGCTCCTGTAAATAAATATTATTTTACTTATTTTATGTTACAATTCATAAAAATCCATTTTTAATAAATGAATAGCCTTGTTTGCATGGGAGACAGGACATTTAAAATATATATTGAATGTGAAAAATATTATTAATACTTATTATAAAACCATTTTATTATAATAATAACAGATTATGAATACTGTGACTCCTCAGAAAATATAACACGTCTTATAACTTCTTTGAAAAAGCAGAAACTTTTAAGTTTTTCAAGCAGGTGAACATTTCCAATAACAATATATTTTTAGATCAAGGAAAATATTAATTTACACACGTGTATCTTACAAAATTTTAAAGATTTTTCTAGGTATTAGAGCTTTCCATGAATACTAGTAAATTTATACTTTTTAAAAAAACAGTGAAACAATAGATCAGGAATAAAAGATTGGAAACTATGCTATGTACTTACTCATAGACTAGAATAGAAGAAAAGTGTATTAGAATAAATCTTATGAAACTTTCTTTTTGCAGGTTGAAAAAGTAAAATGTTCTTCAATTTAAAAGAATAAAAATAGTGTTATTTTCTGTCATAATACTGATATTATTTAAAGCATGTTTGGAATAGTTGAAGTTATCTGAACCTGACAATATTATACTGTAAATGTAAAAATCTCATCATTTTTCTACATGTCCCACTTTTGGGGAAATATATGCTCTGATGTTAACTTTTCTTATTTCTTTTAAAACATATTATAAAATATTGTTATGTATGTTATCACATATTGGTTTGGAACCTGTATGTCTACAATCACGTATCTGGATCAATTTTAGTAAAAGGATATATAGAAGAGAAACACAAAACAGGGCATTTGAACATAGACAAAAATGAACAATGGACTGCTGTAAGTAACACTGACTAGCAGACGTTTGTTTTATTCTTTTGGGATATATACCATCTTACTTTACTGATTTTATGCTTTTGCCATATTCCTACAATTCTTTTCTATGCCCTTATATTTTACTGCCTCTTAATCAAAATATATCAAGTGTTCCTTGAATTATCCGAGTAGTTCCAACTTAATGTATTAGCTGTAGAGTGTGAGCATGATAGAATATAATTTTGTCCCTTTCTTTGTTTCTCTCTTTATCACTATCCTCTTTCTTTCCTTGGAGCTCAAACTATAAAGCCCATTTGTTAGTGTCTCTCCTAAGGTTACAACTTTCAGCTTCAAGCTGATGTTATCTGTGCAACTGTCTTTTTCCTCCAGAACATACTGAGTTAGTTTCAAATTGGCTGAAAATCTCTTGTTGTCTGTTCCTATAATTGAACTTCCCAGAACCCATCGCAAATTTTTATTCTTCCTGGTGGGAATTAACCCTTGGGATTTGTTCTCCTTGAGCCTTTAAATTTATTTTGTAGTGGCTTTTCCCTACAGTACTTTAAATCTTGGATGACCTAGATTTATGGAAGAGTTAACATTGTTGTCACTTTCCTTACAGTATTTGTTTCTTACTGCCCTGGGGATCAAATAATAGAAAACTGATTATTATTTTTAGTTATATGAGTATTTACACACTGTAAAACAATAATAAAATCAGTAAAAACAATTTTTAATATTACCTTGATTCAGAATTTTTTTTAATTAGGAGTTTGGGATTAACATATGCACACTACTATATATAAAATAAACAATAAGGACCTACTATATAGCACAGGGAAATGTATTCAATATCTTGTAATAACCTATAATGGAAAAGAATCTAAAAAAAGTTATATATATATAATATATATATATTATATATATTATATATATTATATATATATATTATATATATATATGGCTGAATAACTTTGCTGTACACCTGAAACTAACACAACACTGTAAATTAACTATACTTCAATTTTAAAAAATGGTTAGAAAAAGAAAAAAATGAATATTAACCTTAAATATTAACATGAAGTACTTTCATTTTTGTTATACTTTTAAGCATGCCTATCTCCCACTTTACCAAAAAAAATACTTCAACTCTATTTGTTATGGTTAACAATAAGTCTACTCCTATAATCAAGGAATAACTCAAATTTTACCCAACTGTATAAATTCCTTGACATGCTTTTATTAAGATTTCTTCTCAGATTTAACTCAAATGTAATTTTTAGAGAAGCTTGCTTGTTTGCTTTTTTCAAAAGGCATCATCATTGGGCATTTTAGAGGTGAGTTATTAAAATAACTAAATCATCTCCTGAGGAGGGAGGATGTATAATGGGAGGAGCATAATGAGTGGCTGCACGAGTCTAGATAAACCACTGGAGATATGAACATGTTGAGGGCATTATTATCTCTGAAGTGATGACTAATCAGAAACTAGATATTTTATGAAGTCCATTCTTCCCTCCAAGGATGAAAGATATTTGATCTTGGTGACTATATCATACTGAGCTTCTGCAAAATTGTCTTATATCCAAGGACCAAAAACAAGCAATCTTGACCCTGCTGCTTTGATTAAAGCAGCTCAGTCATTACAGTTTGTCGGGTTTTCAGATAATACAGCATTGCAGCAATTTGGGTGGACTATTTGAGCATGAGTACTGTAGTACCAAGTTTATGGCATGCTTAGGATAAGAGAGTTTGTCAAGTAAAAATGACACTGAGCTTCTGATAGGTGAGAGGTTTTGCATTTATGGTCAGAAATATCAATACAAAGAAGAGCACTAGCATGGCTTGAGACAGAGATCTGGTTAGGAAAATAATAAATCAGCGATTTTCTCAGCTGTAGGTTTGACCTGATTTAGCACAATCCCTTTTCACTTCTAACCACTCTCAAAGAGCAAAGAGGATGAGAAAGGGAAGGTAAAATTGATAGCCCTCTACAAGGAAATAAGTCCCATACTAGTTTCAATGCACAATCAAAAGTCTTTTACCTATCAAGAGAGAAGACTCCCAAGAATAGAGTGTCAAGATGAAAGAATATGTCTTATTCACTCATTAATTAGTGGTTTAAGGATAAACACTGGAGTTTAATGCCTAAGATTTTGTATCTACCTCTTAATCATTCTCCATGTAACACATTTTTTAATTTTTTTTTTTTTTTTTGAAGTTTTATTTAATTTTGGCTGCGTTGGATCTTTGTTGCTGAGTGCGGGCTTTCTCTAATTGCAGCGAGCCTGGGCTTCTCTTGTTGCGGAGCACGGGCTCTACGCACACGGGCTTCAGTAGTTGTGGCTCGCGGGCTCTAGAGCGCAGGCTCAGTAGCTGTGGCGCATGGGCTTAGTTGCTCCGCGGCATGTGGGATCTTCCTGGACGAGGGCCTGAACCCGTGTCCCCTGCATTGGCAGGCGGATTCTTAACCACTGCGCCACCAGGGAAGCCCCATGTAACACATTTTTGCTCCTATGAATTTGAAACCAAGATATCCCTGGCAGTACCTACAGTTCAAAGATCACTATAGCAATACATATCCATATCAATGTCTATATCTGAAAAGTGTTGGTATAATAACATTTACTTAAAAAGCCAGAGCTAAAGCCCTGATTCAATCTAGTTGTCCTGTACATTCTGTAATAAGCTTCCTGTTTTGATGAGAATTCTGTCTCTGACAGAAATTGCAAGAGGTAGAAATTCTAAGTTGAAACTTGTCGTCAAATATATTTCGTAGTTCTAATTTCCTTTTGCATAACCAATGCACTTTTTTTTTTTTTTTTTAAATTAGCAAACAACTGTTGAGTGAGCTAAATTTATTTATTTATTTATTTGCTGTGTTGGGTCCTTGTTTCTGTGTGCGGGCTTTCTCTAGTTGCGGCGAGCGGGGTCCACTCTTCATCGCGTGCGCAGGCCTCTCACTGTCACAGCCTCTCTTGTTGCGGAGCACAGGCTCCAGACGCAGGCTCAGTAGTTGTGGCTCACGGGCTTTGTTGCTCCGTGGCATGTGGGATCTTCCCAGACCAGTGCTCGAACCTGTGTCCCCTGCATTGGCAGGCAGATTCTCAACCACTGCGCCACCAGGGAAGCCCACCAATGCACTCTTTCAAGCAAAAAGAGGTTCCTTTGGCCTCAATACACAGCTTCAACAAACTAACTTCCAGCTGTACCATACACTACCCCTCCATCCCAAGTGTTTTCAGAGCTGTGTTATGCTGTGTGTTTGTGAATGCATGTGTGTGCGTGTGGAGGAGGTGTTGCAGAAATTCCCAAATTTAGATGCTTTGACTTTTTTATAGGAAATGAAAAGAAAAAAACTAGTTTCTGCAGAACATGTGCAGAATAATGTTCAAACATTTTAGTTAAGTTTTTGAAGAATTAATCATTTAATTAAGTATATGTAGGAAATCCATAAGGAAAATGTTTTACATAAAAGGATTTACTGATTTTAGTTTTGATTTTTCATCATTGCAATTAGAAGTCTTTTATCATAACCATTTTGAAAAGTATATTCAAACCAAAGGAAACAAGAAACAGATACAACCAGGGATTTATTTCTTTTAATTTTCCCAAAACCTTCGTTTAAATTGCTACTAAATTTAATAACTTAGTCTCAGTTGAACAAAGGAGAATTTAGGAAGGATTTAAAACCCAACTGTAGCAAAGTAGCACAGAGTGTCATCCTTCTGCAGGCCAGTCTGTCCTGTTTGTTATCAGTAAAGTGGCAACACCATGAGGCTCTTGATGTCATCAGGCTAGTGGAATCATTTCAAAATGAGTAGAATAGTGTACTACCACTGTCTCTTGGTATCCACGGGGGATTGTTTCCAGGACCCACTGTACATACCAAAATCCATGGATGTTCATGTCCCATAGTTGACCATCTGAATATGCGGATTCTGCATCCTCGAACTCAACCAACTGAGGATCATAGACATAGTACAACAACCACTATTGGTTTAATCCATGGATGTAGAACCACAAACATGGTAGGCCAACTGTATATTTACTGAAAAAAAAATCTGCATATACGTGAACCCTTGTAGTTCAAACTCCTGTTGTTCAAGAGTCAACTGTACACCATGAGGAATTTATGCTAAACAAATGGGAAGCAGTATTTTTGGAAATGCTCAAGAAGAATTTGTTTCTGTTAATTTCCAGGTAACTTTGGATGAATATGACATAATGCTTTGGTTTACACAAGACTGAGCTACATATATTTTCTTAGTGAGTTTATGCTTTGTTACAAAAACAAAAGTAACAGGATAATGAGATTAGAAGGCTAAGGGTGTGCTTTATATTCAAGAGTTCAATACTAAAAGCTAGGAGCAAAGAGCAAAACAGATTGCTTTGTCTGAATAATGCAATATGGATCAGCAAAATCTTCATATGGCCAAACTATATAAACTTACAGTTTAACTCATTATGTCTCCTTGAATCATACAGTCAAAGTCATAAGGTTTCCATATAGAGTGTTATACAACGTGCTATTATAGTTGCATCTAATATTCTAGAATATGTATATATAGTATATGTTTGTATAGATTCTAAACAAACACTTTTTTTCCTCTCAGATAGGAAAATCCTTATTTTTAGTCAGACTTCATATGACTATCCTACACCTTTTGTAATTGGCATTACGAATCTGTAAATATAGCACTATATACCTTACAAAGAAGTTTCACAAAATAATTTTTTATTTTGGGCCTAAATTATCACTGTGAGGTAAATATTAGTAACTCCTTTTTACTACTCTGGGATTATTGAGATTATCTGTGATAAATACCAAAACTGGAATTAGAGTAAAATGAATTTATGTTTCCAAAAATGTCTCCAAACTTCAGAGTTTTCATGAATTTGCTTTCATAAATATGTTCTTACTCAAAGCTAAATTAGCACACAGTGGTAAAGGGGAAGTTTTGTTTTCTACCCTCACACTTTTAATGATGTTAAGTATTAATTGGTGTTTAGAGACTGTAAAGATACAATGGTCACCAGTACAGTTGGTCCTATATCATTGAGCCTATAAATCATATCTGGAAATTGAAAAACACTACCGTATATTTGTGATATTATTTTTTAGAGCAGGTTCATAGTAAAATTGAGGGGAAGTTCAGAGATTTTTTATATATCCCTTTCTCCATAGACTTCTCCATCATCAAATCATTGAACATCATAGTACATTTGTTAGAATTAATGAACCTAAAATGATACAACATACTCAAAGACCATAGTTTATGTTACTCTTCACTCTTGATGTTGTACATTTTATGGGTTTGAACAAATGTATGATGACATGTATCCTTCTTATGGTATCATACAGAGATTTTTTTTACCCTAAAAATCCTCTGTTCTTACCCTATTCATCAATCCTCATTCCCACAACCCAACACTGGCAACAACTGAACTTTTTACTGTCTCCATAGTTTTGCCTCATGCAGAATATCAAATAGTTGGAATCATAAAGTATATAGCTTTGTTCATACTGGATTATTTCACTTAGTAGTATGCATTCAAGCTTTCTCAATATCTTTTCATGGCTTGATAGCTCATCTCTTTTTAGTGCTGAATAGTATACTATCATCTGGGTATACCACAGTTTGTTTATCCATTCATCTAGTGCTTCCCAGTTTTGGCAATTATGAGGCTGCTATAAATATTTGTATGTAGGTTTTTATGTGGACATAAGTTGTCATTGGGTAAATACCAAGGCGTACAATTGTTGGATCCTATGTTTAGTTTTATAAGAAATTACCAAACTGTTTTGCAAAGTAGCTGTACCATTTTGTACTCCCACCAGCAATAAATGAGAGTTCCTGTTGCTTTATATTTGGTGTTGTCAGTGTTCCAGATTTTGGTCATTCTAGGTGTATAGTGGTATCTCATTGCTTTTTTAATTCATTTTTCCCTGATAACTTATGAGTTGCAGAATTTTGTCATATGCTTTTTTTTTTGCCATCTGCATATCTTCTTTGGTGAAATGTTATGTTGAGGTCACTAGCCCATTTTTAATCTAGGTGTTTCTTTTCTTATTGTTGAGTTTTAAGGATTCTTTGCATATTTTAGATATAGTCTTTTTTAGATGTATCTTTTGCAAATATTTTCTCCAAGTCTGTGATTTGTCTTCCAATTTTCTTGACATACCCTTTCACAGTATAAACATTTTCAATTTTCATGAAATCAAACTTGTCACGTATTTCTTTCATGGATCATTTTTTCTGGTGTTGTACCTGAAAAGTAATCACCATTCTGAAGATAATATAGGTTTTCCCTTAAGTTTCTAGGACTTTCATAGTTTTGCAAATTTTTGTTTGATTGCTCATTGTGAATGAGTGAATTTATTGTTTTTCTTATTCTCTTAATAGGTTGGATACTCACTGATGGATAGCTTTGCAGTAACTCAACCCATCAGTTGACTCAGAGTTTATAGATTACTACTTAAACGTATATTAATTGTTCTGAGAGCTTGGCCTATGTATACTTTACAATTCTCATGTTTGGATCAAAATATGACAGTCTCTTTCCTGGTTAACTGGAGGACTAGTTTCCTCCCAATTACCCATGCAGTGTGGTGAAAATTTGTTAGCATGTTCAAGAGCCTAAAGTCAAGTCATCTGGCTTCACTCAGGGAATATATTCACTCAGGGTTGTCTCTCATATTTGCCTGGTGATTTAAATTTTTTGCTTCATTTCTAGTGAAAAGAAAATTTCTGTTCTCACTCTAGGTGATAAATTTTATTATTATTTACATTCTATTCTGAATGTTTTAAAAATTTCTTCTTATATCATGTATTTAAGATGGATAAGTGGAAAGACTCCCAAATGTATTTTTTTCTGACAGCTTAAAGAAGTTTCTAAATTTTATCAGGATATGGTAAAAAAAGATATGTGCACCTCAGTGTTCATAGAAGCACTATTTACAATAGCCAAGACATCAAAGCAACCTAAATGTCCATTGACAGATGAATGGATAAAGAAAATGTGGTATATGTATACCAGGGAATATTACTCAGCCACAAAAAACAAAAAGAAATAATTCCATTTTCAGCAACATGGATGGACCTAGAAATTATCATATTAAGTGAAGTAAGACAGATGAAGACAAATTTTATCATAGGATATCACTTATATGTGGAATCTAAATAAATGATACAATTGAGTTTATATACAAAACAGGAATGGACCCACAGACAGAAAACAAACTTATGGTTACCAAAGGGGAAAGCAGAGAGAGGGATAAATTAGGAGTTTAAGATTAACATATACACACTACTGCATATAAAATAGATAACCAACAAGGACCTGCTGTATAACACAGGGAACTAGACTCAATATTTTGTAATAACCTACAAGGGAAAAGAACCTGACAAAGAATATATATATTATATTATATATATATTTGTATAACTGAATCACTTTTCTGTACACTTGAAGCTAACACAACACTGTAAATCAACTATACTTCAATAAAAAATAAAATTTTAAAAAAGATATGGAAATATTACGTTTAGTTATTGTCAAGTTGTATACATACATTTTTCCCTGCTTTCAATTAAAAAATAAGTATTATCATTTTAACCATTCAAAAATATAATTGTATATAACCTACTACTGTCTTTATGTCATATATAAATCATTCAATCTTTTAGCGCTTCTTTGTTACAGTCAAAACTTTACAAAATACCAACCACAAGTGATACTTAAGTAAGCTGACTTCAGACATATGGTACTTCAACTTCCATTTGGGGGATAAATTTGGTTCACTATAAGGCTACACAACCATACCATTTCTTTATGTATGTGTAGCACAAATTTTCACTGGGTTGAACTTCAATGTTCTATCTACAGATATTCTGGAAAGTTTCTACTAAATCATCACAAATCTAAACAGTATGAGATTTACATCTGCCTTTATACTCAAACCAAGATACTGAGGACATTGTCTAAATATCATCCATTCAATCCTTTATAAAAACACCCAACAATGTTTTTCTGTTCTTAGAATTTATGTTGAAAAATGATGCACTGCCTAGAGAATTTGATATAATTTCTTCTAATAATAATTAGGGCCATGTAAGTTTACTTCCTTTAAAAACTTCCTGCCAGGAAATTTTTGACACAATAAATAGTTTTAAAAACCTAATATTGTTTATAGAAGATGTACCATTGACCTCAATGTTTTAATTTAAAACAATCTGAACTTTATTTTCCTTTTTGAAAAATCCATTTATATATCCTAGATTTTAATCTTGTGAAAACAGAATATATCCTGAGTATTTCTATAATTTTCATATTGACCCACACAGTTTGGTGTACATAATAGGCATAAAATAAAACACAATTAAAATCATACAAGAAATGAGGTTAATATTCAACACAACTATAAAAAATAACATACATATTTCTTAATACATTTTACACAAATTAAACTTAGTAGACATTAATATTTTACTTTTTTTAAAAGATGAGAAAAATGAAGGTGTGAGAGATAAAGATTTGTCCAGAATTTAGGGCAAATAAGTTACTAATTCATTAATAGAACTCAAGTCTTTTTTTAAAAAAATTAACTGTCCTTTCTATGACTGCATGGTCTTTGCTTAAAAGGAATACAATCCACCAGACATCTTAAAAATCATTGTCTTCCTTGTTTGACTCTATCTCAGGTTACACCTACTATCCCAAGTTTATGATTGAATGTTGACACTTGATTTATAGATTGTGATAACTAGTCCCTTTTTGATTTTGAAATTATTAACACTCAGAGATTCATATTTTGGAAACTTTAGTGAAAAATGAAATGTCTACTGGTCTTTTGTCCATGGGAGTAGTTTTGTGGAAGTTCAGACATTCATCATTCACTCAAAAAACATTTTTGAATGCTTTCTGTTTGCCAGGTAGTAAGCTCAATGGCTGGGAATACAAAGATGATGAGAGAGAGAGTTTCTGCTTTGATGAAATTAATTTCTAATACCTATACAATTATATAAATGTGTGTGGAATTTTATTACTAAATAATGCCAGTAAATATTAGAAAATGATGATAGCAAATTATACTGGACACTGTGGGATCACAGGAGAGGTGATATAAAGAATGCCTACAGATATCAGAGATATTAGATGTTCTATAAAGTAGATGTGAGACTTGCAGGAAATATATCAATGCACCTCTCAGAGAAGTACAGAAATTCCAGTTGATGCAAGCAATATATACATACTACACTCTGAAAGGGAGTCATATTTTCTGAGAACCACACATACTTCACCTTGATTCAACAAAATTGTTCAGAACAGAGTGCTTCAAGGTATTATTTTGCAGCTAATGGATATAATGTCCCTCCTTTTAAATTATTTTTATTGAAGTAGAGTTGATTTTCTATATTCAATTACTTTCAAATGTACAGCAAAGTGATTCAGTATTTTTACATAATATACTCTATTAAAAGTTATTACAAAATAATAGTTATAATATCCTGTGCTATACAATCTATTCTTGCCACTTATCTATTTTACACACAGTAGTGTGTATCCCTTACTTCCATACCCCTATATTGTCCTTCCCATTTTCCATCTCCATGCTGGTAACCACCAGTTCCTTTTCTACATCTGTGAGTCTGTTTCTGTTTTGCTATATACATTCAATTAGTTTTTATATTCCAAATATAAGTGATATAATACAGTATTTGTCTTTCTCTGACTTATTTCACTAAGCATAATATTCTCTAGGTCCATCCATGTTGTTGCAAATGGCAGGATTTCATTCTTTTATGGCTGAGTAATATTCCATTTTGTGTGTGTGCATGTATACATATATACATGTATATATATATATCTATCTATATATATCTATATCTATATCTATATCTATATCTATATCTATATCTATATATATATATATATATCTTTACCCATTCATCCTTTGATGGACACTTGGGTTACTTTCATATCTTGGCTATTGTAAATAGTGCTGCTACTAACAGTAGGGTGCATGTATCTTTTCAAATTAGTGTTTTTGTTTTTTCCAGATATATACCCAGGAATGGAATTGCTGGATCATGTGGTAGCTCTATTTATAGTTTTTTGAGGAAATTCTGCACTTTTTTTTTTTTTATAGTAGCTGTACCAATTTACATTTCCAACAACAGTGTATGAGGGCTTCCTTTTCTCCACGTCCTCTCCAACATTTGCTTTTCTAGACACTTTGATGACAGTCATTCTGACACGTGTGATTTAATATCTCCTTGTTGTTTTGATTTGCATTGCTCTAATAATTAGCAATGCTGAGCATCTTTTCATGTGCCTGTTAGCCATCTGTATGTCTTCTTTGGAAAAATGTCTTCATTCAGGTCTTCTGACCATTTTTTGATTGGGTTGTTTTACTGATATTGAGTTATATGAGTTGTTTATATATTTTTTGATATTAACCCCTTATCAGTTATATCATTTGCAAATAAGTTCTCTGATTCCATAGGTTGTCCTTTTGTTCTGTTGATGGTTTCCTTTGCTATGCAAAAGCTTTTAAGTTTAATCAGGTCCCATTTGTTTATTTTTGCTTTTATTTCTTTTGCACTGGGAGACAGATCAAAAAATATATTGTTAAGATTTATGTCAAAGAGTGTTCTGCCAATTGTCTCTTCTAGGAGTTTTATGGTTTCAGGTCTTATATGCAGGTCTTTAAACCATTTTAGTTTATTTTTGTATATGGTGTGAGGAAATGTTCTAAATCTCATTGTTTTACATGTAACTGTCCACTTTTCCCAGTGCACAGTCTTTGCTTCATTGTATATTCTTGCCTCCTTTGTTGAAGATTAATCAGCCATAGGTATGAGGGTTATTTTTGAATTCTCTATTCTGATATATTGCTCTATATGTCTGTTTTTGTGCCATTACTGTGCTGTTTTGATTACTGTAGCTTTGTAAAATAGTCTGAAGTGAGGGAGGATGACACCTCCAGCTTTGTTCTTTTTTTTCTCAAGATTGCTTTGTCAGTTTGGGGTCTGTTGTGGCTCCATATAAATTTTTGGATTATTCTAGTTCTGTGAAAAATGTCATGGGTATTTTGATAGGGATTGCATTCAATCTGTAGATTATTTTGAGTAGTACAGCATTTCAACAATATTAATTCTTCCAATCCAAGAGCATGTGATATCTTTGCATTTCTTTGTATCATCTTCAATTTCCTTCATTAATGTTTTATAGTTTTCAGAGTATAGTATTTTCACCTCCTTGGTTAAGTTTATTCCTTGTTGTTTTATTCTCTTTGGTGTAATTTTAAATAGGATTTTTTAACCTTTCTTTTTCTGACAGTTTATTATTCGTGTATAGAAAAGCAACAGATTTTTGTATATTAATCTTGTATCTTACAACTTTGCTGAATTCATTTATTAGTATTAATAGTTTTTTGGTTGATACTTTAGGGTTTTCTATATAAAGTATGACATCATCTGCAAATGGTGACAGTTTTACTTCTTCCCCTCGAATTTGGATGCATTTTATTTCTTTTTTGTGATTGCTATGGCTAGGACTTCCATATGTTAAATAGAAGTATGTTAAATAGAAGTGGCAAGAGTGGGCACCTTTGTCTTGTTCCTGAATTTAGTGGGAAGGTTTTTAGCTTTTCACCACTGAGTTGATGTTAGCTGTGGGTTTGTTATAAATGGCCTTTATTATGTTGAGATATGTGCCTTCTATACCCACTTTGATGAAAGTTTTTATCTTGAATGTATGTTGAATTCTGTCAAATGCTGTTTTGCTTCTATTGAGATGATCATGTGATTTTTACCCATCCTTTTGTTAATGTGATGTTTTATGCTGACTAATTTGCAAATACTGAAACCATCCTTGTGACCCTGGAATAAATCCAGATTGACCATGGAGTACGAACCTTTTTATATATTGTTCAATTTGGCTTTCTAATATTTTGTTGAGGACTTTTGCATCTATATTCATCAAAGATATTGGCCTGTAATTTTTTTGGTAGTGTCTTTGTCTGGCTTTCCCATCAGGGTCATGGTGGCCCTGTAGAATGAATTTGGGAGTGTTTTGTCCTCTTCAGTTTTTTGGAATAGCTTGAGAAGGATAAGTATTAGTTTTGCTTAATATTTTTAGTAGAGTTCCTCTGTGGAGCCATCTGGTTTGGACTTTTGTTTGCTGGGAGTTTTTTAAATTATTAATTCAATTTTACTACTAGTGATTAATCTGTTCAAATCTGTTTCTTCTTGACTCAGTCTTGTCAGGTTTATGTTTCTAGAAATTTGTCCATTTCTTTTAGGTTGTCCAATTTGTTGACATAAAATTTTTCATAGTATTTTTTAATGATTTTTTTTGTATCTCTGTGGTATCAGTTGTTATTTCTCCTCTTTCATTTCTTATTTTATTTCAGTACCCTCTCTTTTTCTTCTTGGGGAATATAGCTAAATGTTTATTTATTTTTTTATTTTCAAAAAAACAGGTCTTGATTTCATTAATATTTTCTATTGTTTTTGTTGTTGGTGTTCTCTATTTATTTCCTCTCTGATCTTCAGCATTTCCTTTCTTCTGCTGACTTTGGGCCTGGTTTCTTCTTTTTATAATTCTCTTAGGTGGTAGGTTAGGTTGTTTGAGATTTTTTTTGTTTGTTGAGGAAGGTGTGAATCATTGTAAACTTTCCTCTTAGAGCTGCTTTTGCTGCATCTCACGGATTTTGGAGAGTTGTGTTTCTATTTTTGTTTGTCTTAAGGTATTTTCTGACTTCCTCTGATTACTTCATTGACCGCTTGGTTTTTTAGTAGCATGTTGTTTAGTCCCCACGTGTTTTTTCTTTTCCCATTTTTCTTTATGTAATTTATTTTTACTTTTATACTGTTGTGATCAGAGGAAATTCTTGATATAATTTCAGTCCTCTTAAATTTGTTGACAGTTGTTTTGTGGCCTAGCCTGTGATCTATCCTCGAGAAATTTCCATGTGCACTTGAAAAGAATGTGTAGTCTGTTTTTGGATATAATGTCCTGTAGATATCTAATAAGTGCAACTAGTCTATTGTGACATTTAAAATCACGGTTGCCTTACTGATTTTCTGTCTGCATGATCTGTCCATTGATATAAGTGGGGTGTTTAAGTCCCCTACTATTATTGTACTGTTGTCCCTTTCTCCCTTTATGTCTGTTATTTTCTTTATATATTTCAGTTCTCCTATGTTGGGTATATATATGTTAATGAGTGTAATATCCTCTTTTTGTTTTGATCCCTTTATCATTATATAATGGCCTTTTCTGTTTTTTGTTATAGCCTTTGTTTTAAAGTCTATTTTGTCTGATATGAATTTTGCTACCCCTGCTTTCTTGGCATTTCTGTTTGCATGAAATATTGTTTTCCACACCCTCAGTTTCAATCTGTGTGTGTCTTTAGCTCTGAAGTGAGTTTTTGTAGGCAACATATACAAGGTTCCTGTTTAGTTTTCCCCAATTAGCCAACCTTTCTCTTATAATTGGAGCACTTATCCCATTGACATTTAAATAAATTATTGATAGCTATATACTTTTTTGTCATTTTATTGTTTTCTAGTTATTTTTGTAGTTTTTCTCTGTTCATTTCTTCTTGTTTCTTCCCTTGTGGTTTCATGATTTTCTTTAGTAGGATGTTTGTGTTCCTTTCTTTTTAGTTTCTGTGTATCTATTGAAGGTTTTTGATTTATGCTTAACATATGGTTCATATATTGACCTATATCTGCTTGTTTTAAACTGGTAGTCATTTTAAGTTCAAAAACACTCTAAAAGACCTACTTGTTTTACTCCCCTACCCAACATTTTGGGTTTTTGATGTCATATTTTACATCTTCATGTTTATTCCTTAACCATTTTTGGTATTTATAGTTGCCTTTATGATTTCTTGTCTTTTAATCTTTGAAATGGCACATTTAAGTGGTTGATCCTCAGTCCTTACTATATATTTGTCTTTCCTAAGTCCCAATGGGACAATTCCTTTTCTATAGATTCTTATTTCTTTTCCACTTGAGAAGACCGTTTATCATTTCTTTTAGAATAGGTATAGTATTCATGAACTCTGTTAGCTTTTGCTTATCTCAGTTCTTTATCTTTCCTTCAATTCTAAATGATAATCTTGCTGGGTAGTGTATCCTAGGTTGTAGGTTTTTCACTTCTGCACTTTGAATATATCATGCCACTCCTCTCTGGCCTGCAAAGTTTCTGCAGTGAAATCAGCTGATAGCCTTACAGGGATTCCTTTGTATATGACTGTTTTTCTCTTACTGCCTTTAGATTTTCTCTTTAACTTTTGTCATTTTAATTATGTCTTGGTGTTGGTCTGTTTGGTTCATCTTGTTTGGGATCCTCTGCGCTTCCTGTACACGGATATCTGTTTCCTTCTTCAGGTTTGGAAAGATTTCAGCAATAATTTCCTCAAATACACTTTCTATCCCCCCCTCTTCTTCTTGGATCCGTATAATATGAATGTTGCTAAGCTTAATGTTAACCCAGAGATCAATTAAGCTTTGATTTGTTGTTGTTGTTTTTGTTTGTTTGGTTTTTTTGCTGTTCTGATTGGGTGATTTCTATCATTCTGTCTTGCAGATCACTTATGCATTCTTCTTAATCACTTAGTCTGCTATTCATTCCTTCTGGTATTTTTTTTTTAATTTCAGTTATTGAATTCTTCACTTCTGATTGGGTCTTTTTTATATTTTCTAGTTCCATGTTAAAATTCTCACTGTGTTCATCTATTCTTTTCTCCCTAATTCAGTTAACATTTTTAATACCAATGCTTTGAATTCTTTATCTGGTAAGTTATTTATTTCTGTTTCATTATTTTTTCAGGGGTTTTCTCTTGCTCTTTCAATTGAGAGTTTCTGCCTTTTCATTTTGCTTAGCTTCTCTGCCTTTATAAATTTAGTTGAAACAGTTACCTATTGCAGTCTTGAAGGGGTTTTCTTATCTGGAAGCATCCTTATACAGATTGCATGTTCCAAATGCCTTTGATTGGAGACCTGGATTTGATGTGGACACAAGTCGCATCATTTCTCAGGGTGTGCTGGAAGCTATGACCTTAGTAGGTGTGGGGCTAGAGATGGAGGGGCTAGAGCTGTAGCTGGGTGTGAGGTGGGACTTCCCCTCTGTTCAGCGCCTATCACTACCCTATCGGGGCAGGGTCTGATCCCAAGTTGCTGGAGTAGAAGTCCTGAGGTTCATGCCTGAGCTGACTCTGTTCCCTTTAAGCATGTGGTTTCTCCTCACCCAGCATCAGGACCCTTGCCCCAGAGAGGGGGAATGCTGAAGTAAGGGGGACCATGAGGGCTCCTGGCTCATGTTGGCTGCAGACAGAGGTCTCAGCTGTCTCCAATGCACTGCCTGTGCAGGAACCCAGAATTGTTTCCCTTACTCTGCTCAGATGCAGCCTTGGGTGCAAAACTTCACAGCCAATCACTTTGTTCTTCACAGCCAATCTCTCCCCCCAGCCTCCACCACTCTTGCCCTATTGTGGAGTCACACTGCAGGGTAGACAGGGCCCACATGGATTCTCAGCATGTAATGTCCTACTCCTATACACCTGTTTACCAAAGTATGTTTCTTTCCAGTTCCATAGGCTGACAACATGTTCTGCATGAATACAAATATCACTTGTTCAAGTAAGTTTGGATAAAACCTTTAAATACATTTATTTAAAAAGACCCTTTCATATATACATACATTGTAGACCTTTAAGAGGAAGTGTTTTCCATACTTAGCCACAGATTTAATTTTTACAGAATAGTATAGTGAATAACACATGCATAACCACAGCCATCCTCTCACTCACATGTGCACCCACACATCCTCATGTTCGTTCACCCTTAGACACATTCATGCTCATTGGACATGGATCACTACTGCTCCCCATACATATACACACACATTCACACAGAGTATTGCCCCACTTCCTTCTCTTTCTCACTCTCTCTCTCCCTCCCTCTCTCCCCACCCATTGTCTTTCTCCCTCTCACTCTTACATCCACACAACTTAAAATAGACATCCAAACTCACACCTCCAAACTCACACCACTTTTAATCTCCTCTCACAAAACTAAAAATGTTTATATTTTAGAAAAATGTTTGGAGTTAACTCTTTCAAATTATTATGCAGTCTATATATTTACATTAATTTGATAAAACTTGAAATTATTAAATTGTATGCCATGCCATTCATAAATACAGATCAATTTTTAAAGTTTTATTTTTATATGTAATTGTAGATTCTAATTGTATTAAAATGTTCACACAATCATTTTTAATGAAAAGGTAACAATCATTTTTTATTAGAAAATATTAACTGAACTTTAACCTTAAGGTTTTGGTTTTTTTTTTTTTTAACAAGAGAATGTTTACTCTGGTGAGATTTCTTCAATTTATCATTTATAAAGATTAAACACCCCTCACCAAAAAAAAATCTATATCTGTCTATCTGTATAGATAGCTATGTAGATATATATATATATATACATATACACACACACATATATATATATATATTTCTGTTCAACAACAACAAAATAAGTAAATGAAACTTTTAAACAGTATGTTTAAATTTTGGCTGACTAGGAACTGATAATATATTCCATCTTGCTCTTTTAGTATTTAAGTGGCTGCAAAACTGCCTAAATCTTTCTCTATTTTATTTTCCACTATAAAACAAGCACTTGCTATAACTGAGAATTGCTTGTGCTGTAAAGTATTAAATAGTTTATAAGTTTATTAAGTTAAAATAAGAAATGTATTAATTTATAAACCCGAAATACATCAGAATCATTATGACAAATTTTATACTTAAATTTAAATACCTTTATTAACATTTCCTACTTATAAAGACAATATATGCTTGGCATGGAGGAACTGTAAACCACAGAAATATATAATAAAAGTCAACTATATTACTATCTTCCAGGAATATTGAATACTGAAGTTTTGATGTTTGTTATTGGTTATTTTCCTGGCTTACACACATACAACTGCACTTTTAACATTTAATATATACTATTTGTGCATTTTCTATAATATCATGTATCACATAATATATATATGATGAGCATTCCCTCTGGTTATTAAATATTTAAAAAATACATATTCTATATATTTTTTCTTGCCATTTCAAAAGTTTGTGAGCAATAATGGAATAGCCAAGACTTCTGCTTTCCATGGAACAGCTAAGTTCCAGGGAATCAAGTTTGGTTCTGGGATTAACCCTGTGATAACATGGTATGCAAAATACAGTGCTGGGTGTTAAGTCCAAGCGTTAAGACAAATAGCTTGGGAATTAATTCAAGTTTGGTAACCTTCTTTCTCATTTTTTCTATTTTCGACTTCTGTAATTAGGTGGATAATTCAGGGAAGAACTGCTCTTTGTACCTGGGAAATTCAGATTCAAAAGGGAGGACATAGAAAGACATACAAAGATTTCTCCTCGCCTAAACTGTGATCTTCCAATTTTTTACCCGCTTGATATACACTGGTTATTTGCCCATTCATTTACTAAAAAGCAAAAGTTGATAACCTTTCTTAGTAATTTTTTGTATACATTCATGTTCATTTATATTGATGGAGAAAAATATTTGCCGCAAGCCTTTACCAACTCTTAGATAACGTTTACCAAAAAAAAAAGCATAAGAACTATATTTAGACTTACATAGGTGAGATTGCTTCAACGAATCCATAAAATAAAAAACTATCAGTATTACATATTCATAACAAACAGAGGAAGCAGATGTATAAAATCCATTTGGACATGCTGAAAGTGTTCCTTTGGGCAGCTTCCATTTCTACCTTATCATCAATTTCAGAATTATATTGGATATAATTGATGCATGAACTGGCCATATCATCTGTTAACTTAGAAAAAATTTCCCTAGTGACATTTCTTAATATCGTATTATATCTATTCCTATTGTTAAAGTTTATCTCATGATAATTTTAAAAAACATCCATGAAATTATCTGATGCCACTAGGCTTCCTGGAGGTATCCCCATGGATTTTACAACATCATCATTCCCAGTGCTATCTTTTAGAATTGGGGAAAGATTCCAGGCATCTATGTTGAGACATTTGAATTTATCTATGAATTTGTTTGCTGGTTTTTTAACAAGTCCTTTCATACGAACTTTTGTAAAAGCAGCCTCTTCAACATGATGATCAGCAGATTTTTCACCTGCTCAAGGCATAACATGTTAGATAGTTTTATTTATTAAGATTTGATGTTTACCATTAAATATACAAATGATTCTATAAGATCTGAAGATGATTTCCTTAATTTATTCCGGTAAGCAATTGTTCTGAGCCATAAAGAATATGTTTTGGCTCTTGGATCAAGAGATAGGCTAGGATAAGCGATGATTTTTGAGGTGGGCTATGTTGTTGAGTTAATCTCTGTAAAGCATGACCTAAATGTTCTTACACATAAAATATAGATATATATAATTGGGGGAGACAATCCGAAATATGATAAGCTCTGCTCCAAATGATATGCTTATAATTGGGCAGCGTCTTTTGCCAATGGGAATTCTACAGTCATATTTAATTATTGGGTTATTTCTTGAGACATTCATAATGTATGTATACTAATGTCAGGATGTCAAAATCAATTCGAATTTGGTTGTGAGGACAAAAAAATTTGAACTTCTATTAATAGACTTCCTACAGGATATTTTATCGGGTAGTTCCATTTGTAAATTAATTTACTATTAAACTTACAGAGGTTGTATCACAGAGAATAAAGGAATATTTTTCTAATACTGGTCTCAATTGATTATAGTTAGGGACATGTGAAAGAACTTAGTACTGGCAACCATTCCTACTTCACTAGTGATTTTAGCACTTCAGGGGATCTGATATTTATAGAGTATTGGTTAGATATATCACCCATGTCAATAAGCAAGCTGTATTTTGTGCATCTATATGTATTGAAAATTTCCTTTGAGAATTTAAAGGAAGGATACAACACTGTTAGGGGCTAAAATCCCCCACAGAGTGACATTACTTTGTACATTTTTAACATCTGTCCTCCTGATTCTTAATCAAGAGAGAACATTAGTTTTTTTTGTTTGCTTGTTTTCAATGACCTTTATGCTTGTAATCTCTACAGGTGTACATACCCAAAGATTTCCAGTTCTTGGAGGACAACAGGTAAATCAGTCTTGTCTTCTTTTAGGAAACAGTAATTTTATTTGAAGTGTCATAAGTCTGTTTTGATTTTCATACTTTTTTACCTTTTAGCTCTTATTAAAAATATTTAGCTACTTGATGAACATCTTCTCACTTAGAAATTACCCATTCTAACTTAATTTTTCAACCAAGTCTCCTTTTCAGATCTAAGCCCATTTACAAAAAGAAAACAATGTTCTCTTACTTTGAATATTGGATCTATCCTAGAACATTGTTCGAAATATCCCTGGATTCTATTTTTTGAAGTTTCCTTTAATCTTCTTCCACCACAATTTTGAAGCTTTTCCAATCTATCCTCAAGGAAAAGACTCCGGAAACAATCTATGTAGGTCATTTACTCTTCTTTGTTGGTTTCCCTCTCTCAAGGCGAAGGACTATTTAAAAAACCCTAAAGTAACAAAATAAATTAAACAATTATTTAATTAAATAATTCAGAGCTGAGATGGATATAGAAACATTTACTTGGCAGTGAAAAAAAACAAAATAAACAAAACTTAAGTTGGGCCAAGATGCCTAGTCATAATGTCTTCCTGTCCAAAGTTCGTATGGAATGCTTCCAAATGATAGTCTTTAAAATAATATTGATGGAAGCTTCAATTATCAAAGAAAGAGGCTACCGTTTGGTATCAGAACAAAAACCTGAGTTTATTGTAAGTCAAAGAAGGAAGATCGGTTCTGTAGTACACTGTCTATCTGAACAAAGCACACTGTTTGTCCTATCAGGGTTATACGAAGTGTAGAGCTCAAGTGCTGGGAGCCTTTCAGAAGAGTGGGGTTGCTACTGACTGACTGATATTCTGTATTACAATTACTCCTGGAAAGTTGTCGTTAATTATGACAGGTTTAAAACTAGTTTTAGTGGTTACAAGTTGCTATGTTTACAGAACAAACTGTCCTTTTCTTTAAGAACACATAAGAGCATCTATGCATTCTAAGACTATGGAGTGAATCAGAGATAGCACTAAGCTGGCCAATCGCAGATAACCATAGAAATATTTTGATTATTGGAATTTACTGTAATATGTTTCTTTCTAAAGAGTTAAATCACACATAGCTGTAGTGATTAAGTCCTTCATTCCTCCACATAGATGTTAGGCGTAAATGACCAAAGATACCTCACAGAGGGTCCAGTGAGAGGTCGACTTGATATTTGTGTTTGTGTGCATGCATATTCCTATTATGAATATTTTATAAAGCTACTGTGATTTGTTACATAATGCCTAGCCAGAAACTACCTTTGATTATCTTTGCCCAGAAATTTTCAGGGCACCCTGCCCCGTCATATTATAACTAAGAGGCAATTAAAATCCTATTTCTGTTTGGTCCAATCCTACCTAAGAAAACTATTCACCCTATGATTAAAACACAGCTCCCTCTGTGCTCTCCATTTCATTAAAATGCACCATAACTCACATAGACACTCAGGCCAAAAAACCTTGGCAAAACCATGGCTCCTCTATTTTCTCATATCCCAAAACATATGCAAGTCCTGATGGCTCTGCTTTCAAATTATACTCATAATGTCCATCACTGCCATCCTCCCTTGCCTACTCCACTGGAATTATTTCCTGTTTCTAACTACATGCTTCCCATCCCCAATTCTGCTCTTATTCAGCATCAGACTGATATTTTAAAAAAACATAAATCTTATTTTGACACTTTCCTATTGGAAACTTCAATGGTTGTTGCTATCCCACTTAAAATACAATTAAACTAATTCTGGCTACCGACAACTTCTCCATTCTCATCTTCTGTTACTCCCTCCCACTCTGATTCATTCCAACCCTCATACACACCATGTAGACAATCAACACAAAGCCTTATATCTGCTGTTATCTCTGGAATATCCATCTCAAAATATCTATGTGGCTTACTCTTTCATTCATGTCCTTTTTTGGCCTTCCAACATGAGAGTCATCCCTATATACTCTAGTCCCCTATCTTGCCTTCTTTTTTTTTTTTTAACACATTATTACCTAATATTTTTATATTACTTCTGTGTCTCATTAAAGGGAGAATTTTTTCTCCTTTTCCATTGCTTTATTCCCCAGAACCAGTTAAAAAAAAAAAAAAGGTTATGTTTTAACTTGTTAATAGTGCTAAAATAAGCACTGATCATTGAATATCTTATCCTAGAAATTCTAGTGGCAGACTGGGGATTGAGGTATGATGCGTGCTGTGCTTCTTTCTGCCACAACACCCATTAAATAGAACTCTAGCTCTCCATTTCCAGTGTCTGGTGTTGAGCACACAAATCAAGCTGAATCATGGAAATGAGCTAGGAAAGGTTTTAATGAACTTATGTAAAATCCATTCTGAAACGATACTCTTCTAATAGAGATTTTTCTATCCATTCACTTGAGTTATGTAGAGCTTGAAATTCCTGAAAATATTCTCCTAATGAAAAATTTTCCAAACTCAGGTGTAAGGCTAAGCACTTGTGACTGATTATGGTAAACTGCTCCTTCAACTGTGTGAGCATGTTTAGTCCCATGGTAACCACTTAACTTACTGTTCCTCAGCTAAGGAACTACATGCTAATGAAGAACAAATGAAGATATCAATATAAAAATTTGGAATTTATGTTTATTTATTAGTTTATAACATTTATATGAATCCTATATATTTACTCTTCAGTTATTCATGGGAAAACTTATCAAATGCTTACATTGTTTTGTTAATGAAAAACAGCAGAAATCCTTTTTGGATCCAAAATGTGTCTTCTGTTGTTATTCCTTTCAAAGAGCAATACTCAGAGAAAATGACTTTTTGACATACCAAAATTTCATCATGCACTATCAGATTTGTTAATTCTGTTCACTCACTCTTAGATAACTGTGACTTCCATTCATGCTATTATCAATATAAATATCTGCCACCATGAAAATTATTCAGACTAACCTCTCAACCAAATTCCTTTAAAAATTGAAATAAGAATGTGAACAAAAATTTGGTTGACTTCAGTAAAGAGGATTATAGTGTTTTTTTCTGCTCAACATTACAGTTCTAACTGTATCTGGTCATTTATTTCTTTTATAAATGCCTAGGCACTCTCACATTTCAAAGATAATTATTTTGGATATTAAACCCTTGTCCAGTATATGGTTTGCAAAAGTTTTCTCCCATTCTGTAGGTTGTCTTTTCCTTTTGGTAATTGTTTCTTTTTCTGTGCAGAGGCTTTTAAGTTTGATGTAGCCCCATTTGTTGCTTTTGCTTTTGTTTTTTGTGCTTTTAGCATCATATCCAAAGTCATATCCAAAAAATAATTGCCAAGGCTAATGTCAAGGAGATTCTTCCCTGTGTTTTCTTCTAGGAGTTTTAGAGTATGAGGTTTTATGTTTAAGTCTTTGATTCATTTCAAGTTAATATTGTGAGTGGTGTCTAATAGGGGTCAAATTTCATTGTTCTGTATGTGTTTATCCAGTTTTCCCAGCACCATTAAAGCAAATTGGTTCAACCACTGTGAAAAACATTATGGAGTTTCCTCAAAAAATTAAAGATAGATATACCATATGGTCAAGCAATTCCACTTATGCCTAAAAAAGATAAAATAAAAGGAGAACAGGATTTCAAGGAGATATACACACTCCCGTGTTGACTACAGCATTATTCACAATAGCCAAGAAATGGAAACAACCTAAGTGACCAATAATAGATGAATAAAAAATATGGCAGCGGGGCTTCCCTGGTGGCGCAGTGGTTGAGAATCTGCCTGCCAATGCAGGGGACACGGGTTCGAGCCCTGGTCTGGGAAGATCCCACATGCTGCGGAGCAGCTGGGCCCGTGAGCCACAATTGCTGAGCCTGCGCGTCTGGAGCCTGTGCTCCGCAACAAGAAAGGCCGCGATAATGAGAGGCCTGCGCACCGCGATGAAGAGCGGCCCCCACTTGCCGCAACTAGAGAAAGCCCTCGCACAGAAACGAAGACCCAACACAGCCAACATAAATAAATAAATAAATAAATAAAAATTAAAAAAAAAAAAATATGGCAGCTATGAGAAAGGAGGACATCCTGCATTTGCAACAACATAGATGGACCTTGAGCATGTTATGCTAAATGAGATGTCAGACAGAGAAAGACAAGAACTGTATCATATCACTTGCACGTGGAATCTAAAAAAATCCAGACTCCTAAAAACAGAGTAAAATGGTGATTACCAGGGGATGAGGAGTGGGGGATAGGACGGATGTTGTTTAAGGGTACAAACTTAAGAGGAATAGTAAATAATCCTAGAAATCTAAAGCACAGTATAGTAAATATAGACAACAATATTGCATTACAATCAACAAACTTGCTAAGAGACTAGAACTTAATTATTTCAACTACTAAAAATAATTTACAATAATGTAATGTGATAGAGGTGTTAATTATAGCTACAATGGCAATAATAATATATAAATGTAACACATTAACATGTTGCATACCTTAAATTTATACAATGTTGTATATGAAATATATTTCAATTAAAAATAGATTATATGAAAATATTCATGTCCTGAAGTATGGACCATATCAAGAATATTTGTGTAAATGATTACATGAAAATACTCTCAAATCATGATAACTTTTGTAAGAATTATTAATGAACTTAAATGTTAGAGACTAGTTACTCACACTGCCTTGTTCAGAAAAGAAGAAGCTTTTCAAGCATCTCTGGGGGTAGAGGCTGTGATGAATTTTTTTGTTCCCCACTGTGTCTCAGACAATTGCATGAGCATGTGCAGGACACAGCCCAAAAAAAGCCAAGAGAGGGAGGATTCTGTGCATCTCTTCACAACTCCTCTTTCAGGGACGTCACGATAATTACTTGAAATCCACTATGATGGGATTATTTACACCATGTAAATCGACAAACATTACAAGTCAGAGCTTTCTGTGAGCGACTGTGTAGTTTACCAGCATACCACTAACAGTGGTAAATCAATAAAAAATGTATATTGAATGAACATGTGTATTGTAAAATGTCTATTATTAAAATAGTTTATTTCCAAAGCCTTTTGGACTTTATTAGAGTCCATAAAGGACAGATGGTTTGAGAACTAATCTGATGTGATCAACATATTTTGTGAATTATGAAAAGCATCTGTTATGATGAAAAACAATCTAAACTTCATATTTCTATGTATGTAATAACTTGGAGTACCACAATTCCATAAGCTTCATGAATAAATAGAATACATAGCCATTATTCTTTAGTGTTATTAAAACTAAAATGAATTTCAAATGTTTGGAAATCCATTCCTAGCTTGTAGAATGCTCATTTTGCATCTCACAAATACACTTCACATGAAGTGCCAAGTCTAGGTTAACGACAAAATATCCCTAATGCAATTTTTGTTATTTATTAGTTTGTGTTTTAAATTGTGACAGGAAACTCATGCATCATATTTTATTATTTTGTGTTTTTTTTTAAAAGAGAGGATCTTTTCTCCTGAGAAAAGAAAACTGCCTCCCTACATTTTAATACTTCTGATATTAATGTATTAGAGAATTTTTGAAATCCTAATGTAGGCAAATATTACCAACAGGTCTCAAATCATGTTATTTTCTACTATAGTCAAAACCAAAGTAATTAATCTTCCTTTAAGGTAGTAAATATTCCCTGTATTTAGTAGCTCTAATTTGATAACCCTGTTTTTGGAATATGAGAGTAAATGAGAAATTATGACATCCTAATCTAAGAAAGGGTTTATATTTTCAGTTGGGTGAGTACCTGAAATACAATTCTTAAATTTTTTGATAAAATGTACTATTTAGATTAAATTAATTATTAAATTAATCCAGAATTGCAATGAAAGTGTCTGTATAGCATTATTGTATGACCATTCCTCAATTATTGAGATTCTTCAGGATGTTTAGTCAACATTGAAACTTCCTGGTTAATTCAGAAAATCAAATCAGAAGAACATGGCTATAGGTATGTATATGTATATGTTAATTTTCCTCTGAAAATAAAAACTATAAAGTATAGAATATACTTGATTTTTGAAAACTCTAAGGCAACAACATTGGTGTTGTATATGCACTCTAAATAATATTTATTCAAGGAAAAGTATTACTTTTCAATAAAGAGGAATAGGTTTCACAAGGTTTACCATTATCCTCTTCAAAGTGAAATAAATCTTTATCTGAAGGAAAAATATCTGGAGATTCCAGTTTTAGATTTCATGTTGCATTTGAGTTTTTTCTTAAAATACTTAGAATTTTAAGATTTCTTGTGTGAATATTTTGCACTTACTTGTCAATTCTAAATGACAATTAAGAACCTGATCTGTGGCAGCAGAAATATCTCTGCAGTATTGTCATAGGCTTTTCATTTAGATGATTGTAGAAATATATCCTTTAGTATAAAAGTTTCCAATGCTTAAACCTTTATTCCAAAATTTTCCAGGTATTAGGGAACTTAGGAAACTGTAACAACAGGATTTTTTTTTTTTTTTTTTTTTTGGTGTTCAAGAGTTGAGACTTAAAACCTGCTACTCAAACTGTTGCTTGGAACTGGGACTTTGTTAAAAATTCATATCAGTCCTATTGCAGAGCTACCTCAATTTGAAAGTTGAGAATTTCTGTCTTATAAAGTTATAATGGAGGAGGGAAACATACAATTTTATAGAAATTATACTCTTACCTAATGTTTTACACATTAAATAGAATGTTAAATAAATTTGATTTTGACTAAATTTCTATTACCTTTATATGGCAAAAATTGATCTGCTCTAAAATTTAATTTTGTAAAAAACATATGTATTTAATAAAATATAGAAAATCAAATCTTTCATAATGCATACCAATATTCAAATTTGAGTTATCTGGTAAGAACTAATGATAAAAGTTTTTTATTTTAGAAAGGCAGGAAATTACTGACCTATTTTAGGTAAAAGATAACAAGTTTTCAAAAGGAAGAAATTACAGGCCATTCATTTTCATGAGAAAATATTTAATAGATTTTAGACTGCAGTTTATTTTCTCAGCACGCACAATTATTTTTGTTATTAAGACATAAAGAATGCAATTAAAATTGCAAAACAACATTGTAGAATAATAAAAGAAAAATATAACTATTTGATAACTTATTGTGAGAATAACAATAATGAAATTGTTTCCTAATTATAGGAAGTTAACAGTGAAGTAAATTAGAAAATTAAGCTTTATTCTTTAATCTAGTAACACTGAATTTAAACAAGATAGTTATCCATCACTGATTATTATTTCATTTATAGGCTAAACCTAAACGGATATGAACTAAAGCATTTTCTCTAACAAGTAACATAACTTTACAAATGAAACACCATTATCAACTGCTATTTACATATGTGTAAGTAAAAAATCCCAAGATGTTCAAAAAAATTTTAACATTTCTAAATAATTCCAGGCTCGATTACTTAAATGTTATCATGTCACAATTAGTATATTTTGCACAGTTGTATGGATGTAAGATTTTTCTTATTGTCAATTTTTAATAAATGGATCATTAAGTTAATCAATATATATATATATTTTTTACAATTTTAACTATGATTGCAATTGGAGTTTGGATTTTTTGTTGTCTGAATTAAATTTTTAAAGAGATATAAAGAGGTTCTTTTAATGATAATTATAACTCATTACTTAAGTAAAAACTAAAGCAACTCTTTTCTTGATATTTAAATGTGACCCAATTTTTTTTCAGTTGGCTATTTTGTCAGATGAAATTCTAATTTTTATTATTTTTCCACAGAGTTCAAATTCATTTGCTTTTCATATATTTTTAAATATTTCAAAAGTATTAGGTATTAAAAAACCAAGATTCCTATTTTTGTTAACACGGTCAAGAATTCATATCTTATTATTATTGTATTTTGAGGTAAGATTTAGAAGCTCTGTATTTGAATTCTGAGTCTTGAAGTTTTGTAGCTCCATGACCTTGTAGAAAATTGAGTATTACCTATTTTAAAGTAAATATATTATCACTCTCACAGAATTTATATTGAGAAATAAAAGTGATAATATGGGCAAGTGCTTTTCGTAACCTATAAGGTTCTACCTACAAGTTATTATTTATATGGACTAAAAGGTCACATTCCTCATTTAAAAATGAAGTCCTTTCAAAGATATTTTTAATAGGTATTTTTTTTCTTCATGGAACATGCTTTTAAAGTACAATAGAAAATGATGCACTAAAATTATAGCCAAAAGACTGGTAACATCTTGCTTGCTTGATTTTGTATTTGTTTTATATACATAACATCTTGAAGCTGTTGCAAATAATTAACACTTTTACTACAAACAAAAAGGATGGGCTATGAATTAAAAGTGGCATACAGATTATTATCATCGTGATGATTAACCTCTTTGTATGGAAATTTTAGAACGAATATACTTAAAACTAAATATTTTATGTTGCTAGTGATTATAAGCAGCTTTGTAGAGGTTCTTGACATCACTAATATCGCTGAAGCCCATCTTCTGCTTTCCTCACTGTAAACTGGGAATGACAATTCTTGATTTGCCTTCCTAAACTGTCACTGTGAATGAAATCAGTGCAATTCTTGTACAAATATAAGGAATCATTATTTTCATTATCCTCATTTTAAATGATCAGAAGTAACATTTGGGAGGCATAGTGAGGTCTTGACATACTCACTGGTCAACTGATTTTAGGAGATATTTACAGTTTTTTTTTTTTTAATCTATATAATGCATCAGTTCTTCCATTGTCTTTCTAGATTTAAAAGATCTGTTTTTAGCTTCATTAACTACTTCAAACATTTTCCTCGAGTTGGTATTTGATTTTGTCACCACTTGAGTTAAATTTATTAAATTTTAATGAAGCTTTATTACATTTTAATTTATTAAATTTTAATAAATTTATTAATTGTATTAAATTTTGTTAAATTTTAAGTTATATTTGATGACAATGAAACATTTATGCAATTTATTTCATCTGATTTAGGCTTTAGTGATATCCTAATTTTTTAATAGATTGAAATTTCAATGTTGTAAATTTATGGTTATTTATTTTTCTCTGATCCAGTCACTTTTAAGAGTTTTTTTTCAAATTTAGAAATGGTTGGATTATTTTATAAAAACATTTGTATGTGAATAAATATAAGATTTGGATTATATTTTGTTGCTACTTTCTAATTTCATGTTCAGAAAATATGGCTGTGCAAGTTCTACTCTATGGAGTTCATTGTGATTTTCTGTGTAGTCAAATATAAAAATTGTTTTTGTGTTGTTTTAATGGAAATGAGAAAACATGTGCCTCAATGTGTTTTACTTTTGATTGCAATCCAAAATAAGATATCTTATATTAAAATGACACAAGCATATGCACACACACACTAAGAGGCATATACAGTAAATGTAGAAGAAGAGTTTGATGAAAATATGCATAGTTTGAGATACATTTTATTCTGCTCCATTCCATTTTATTTATTTAACGTCTGGTTGTAACATTAAAATGATTTCCTGACCCATGGTTTGAGAAATATTGTTTGAAATATGTAATTATTTGCTTATATTAAGAAAAGAATCTATTTTTTTATCTTCGTGGGAACATTAAAAAAATACATTGAGTCTCAGTGTACCAAATAGTCCCTGCATTATCAGCCAAATTTTTTCTGTTCAGTAGCAACATTTGTGGCTCTGACCACACTTTTTAAAAATAGTGTGACTTGCTGAGAACTTAAAAACTATCACTTTCATTAGCCAGACAATATTTTTAATCACAAATAAATTCTTAAGGCCAAATGGATCTTAGACATTTGCTTACAACTTCTCCACCCCATCAATAAGCTTTCCTTCTGCAAACCTACTGAAAGGGAACTACACATTAATCAAGTTCATCAGGCTGTGGAATTAATTTGCAAACTTATTTCCTACTATTTAAAACTGTCATTCTTTTTTTTCCCCATGTTTTATTTTAAGCTATGTCAGTCATTACTCAATAAACTTATATTCCACTTTATAGTTGAAAATATGCTGATAATTACATATAAATGAAAGAATTATGGATGAAAGGAAAATCGACTTAAGTACTTTATAATAGTATATTAAACAGGTGAAGGTAAGACATAAAAATAGAGTATCAATTTAAATGAATGTACCAAATGCATATGTAGTTGTCTGTTAATCATAATAATTTACAAAGAGCATTATAAAACTTTGTCTGACTAAACTAAGAAACTTTGTATCTCATATCCTTTATACCTTTCATTATTTCTGTTTATTGCAAAATAACTGTTTTAAAAGAATAATTTCGACAAAAATCTCACTTCTAAAACAGAGTGTGTGAGTTATCTATTGCTGTGTATCTCACCACACTAAAACTGAAAACAAGTATTCGTCTTCTAACTGCAAGTCTGTAGTCTTTGACCAACATCTCCTGATATGCCCCACTCCCCAACCCCTATTAACAACCATTTTACTCTGTTTCTACGAGTTTGGTTTTTTTATATTTCACATATAAGTGAGATCGTACAGCATCTGTCTTCCTCTTTCTGACTTATTTCATTTAGCATGATGTTTTCAAGGTCCATTCATGTTGTCACTATTGGCAGGATTTTCTTCTTGCTCATGACTGAAAAATAGTCACGTATATGTACACTCTTCACTAAGCCTCTCTCTGCATGTGGTCTTGTCCTCATAGAGGCTACACAGGACTTATTTTCATAGTCCTCTCAGGACTATGAAAATAAGAGTCAAAGTGGGTGAGAGTCAAAGAAGCAAGACTTCTTGAGGACTATTCTCAGAAGTCATACAACATCAACCCTCTGTGGTATTCTGTTGGTCAAATCAAATCTTAAGGTAAGCTAAGTGTGGAAATTGATATTCTTACTGTCAAGAAATAAGATCTAAGTCATATTTCAGAGGGTGTGCATAGAAGTGTAGGATAACTTTATGGACATTTTTGCAATGTGCCATATAATATCTCAAACTTTAATAATATCAAGATACCATTTAAATGGAAAATAAAATCTATATGCACCCATGTTGGCAGATTTTTAAAAATGATTTAAATTACACACCCACTAACATAACTTATTCTTAAAATCCTGGCTCTTATTCAATTTTCATTTAAAATCAATCTATAAATTACATAAAACAAAAATCAATCTAATAAAGCATATATCTTGATATTATAAATGGTATTTTCTTGCTTGGTTCAATTCTCCAATCTGGGTTTAATAAGAAAAATATGCATTTGTATTTTCTATATTTGCTTGTTAATTTGATTCTTTTTAATTTTAAGGATGATAAAACATCACATTAACAAACATTAATCAACATTATCCTTGCAGAATAATAAATATTTCCACTTTAATAAGTTAGTATAACCAATTATTTGCTAAGCTTTGAAGAAGCAATCTGTTTGATATCTAGAATGTTGTACTAAAGAAAAAATGTTGTTCCATGAATATTTTTCATGGAATATTGTAATGGGCATATTATTTTGACTGATCAGCATATACCACTTATTCTTGCAGTCTTTATTTTTGGTGAAACGTTCTTCCATTCTGGTTCTGGTGATTCAAGCTGATCTATCACCTTATTTCAGCTATAATCATATCATCTAGGTCTGCCCCTTAAATGTATTCTTTTTGTCTGGGAACAGATCATAGTTTAGGCATGGTCTGGTAAATCAATTTGCCCGAGGCAGACTGGTTATTTTGAATAGAAATATTGCTACCTTGTTTTTTTGTTTTCTGGAGCTACTGGTGACAATCTTTTGTACAATGTGAGCCTACTTTACCCTTATACTTCCAGCTTTGCTTAAGTCACTTAGAAGTTGTTTTCTATCACAAGCCATTAGTACCAACAAATGAAACATTTATCAATACTCAAGTGAATTTGATAAGTTGGTATGAGTCAACAGGAAATCAGAGTAGTGAATATATCAACTTTATGAAGACTATCAGCTCACTTTTGTTTGAATGTCTATTCTGTGTAATGAGCATGTTCTATCATTGCCGTTTGCTATTTGGAATACTGTGAAATCTCTGTTCCTAGAGTGTGGCATGATGTCATTTACTCTCTACTTGGCATGGATGCATAATTTGCATATTAAATGGAATAACTTATTTAAATTAAGTGATCACTTCATACTTTCATTGTGTCAATGTAAAATTTTAATATTACACTTTATACGATTAAAATGCAAATACTTTTCAGTTGAGTTTATCAGGGTAAAGACAGCAGAATTCAATACTAGCACAGGACAATTTCAGTTACTGTTAGTGTCAAGACATGGGTATATGAGCAGCTAGTCATGTTTGCAAATATAAAGTGTGTGGTAGAGAACAGTTATAAGCTTTATAATAATTTTTAGGTAATATTTTTCATTTAAAAATTTTTATTTAAACGTTTTCCTTTTTAATCATTTCTCAAAAGTGATTTGATAAACTCAATTTAAGTAATCTACTTTTAAATATAAGTATAGGTAAATTATTTTGTCTACTGATAAATAAAATGATAATTTTTTCAAACTGTCATAGATTTAACTTCCTAATAAATCTCAGTGTTTCATTGATCAATGCCATTGATTAATACTGGCAGCTGTTCTAAGGGAGTGTACATTTCATCCACTTAAAAGGTAATCTCTAAATAAATGGCCTGCAACTGAGTATCAATATTCCTTAAAGAGTCTGTAGTTTTCATTCCTACTGTCAAAATTACATGCTACTCTGGGAAACCAGTACATCTATGTTTAAACTTTGAATCAAAACAAAGTAACTGTCTCAACACAAATGGTAATAAATTCTTCATTGCTTTTCCCTCACACAATATAGCCAAATATTATCTAGGGAAACTTTGTAAAAATTATGTGACAATACAAAGAAGAAAAACAAAAAGTGAAAAAATGGTGATTGAGGAAGAAGAGGAGACAGTGGAAGGAAGACAAAAAGGGAAAAAGAAATTTTAAAGTAAAAATAGCACAAAACGCTAAGTTGCCAGGATATACCTTTCTGATTCTAAGAAATCTAACATAAAGAGTATTGATTTAGAATGGTCTAACTTCCTTAATAATGTCAGAAAAGTTTCTTTAACTATTTCATTTTTTTTCTGTTTGTTTCATGTTTTGTTTTTTCCCTTTGGGAATGCCAATCTGAAGCATATGGGACATATACATTCAGTGGGACCACCGTGAGCCAAAAACAGTTGTCTACATTAAGCATATCCTAATTAAGTATATGGCCATTAAGTATAAAAAAAAGCATCCTTTGGAGAGTCAAGAAAATTTTCTAAATTGATTTTAAGTAGAATAAGAACCCAGGCTTTTATGCAGACAATGAAATTAAATGAAAACTTGCAATATCTACAGGACATTTGGTGGAAAAAAAGAAGATAGTAAGAATTTTTACTGAGACAGGCTATATTCAAATATAAATTTAATAGTTCTATAAAGCTAAACCAAGGAATATTGTTCCCATGAACCTTCTTGAAGAAAACACTTGAAAGATTAACTATCTCCCAATAAAGATAACCTGTGAAACTACAACAAAAGACCAGAAGTAAGTGTTGGTACATTTAACTGCAGAGCTAAGATGAAAACCAATGTGGTGTATGACAATAGAATGTTTATGTGTGTTTTTTTTCCAACCAATGACAACATGATGCAAGAAAAATTAGAACAGAAAAGAAATAGTAGACCGTATAGTAAACTTGCTTATTCTTTTTTAACAGTTGAAAGCCATAAATAATTATGTAAATATGGCAAATGAAGTTTATAAGTATATAATGTATGAAGGTAAACACAAAGAACAATAATTAATTTGATTAAAATTGTGCGATGGGTGATAGACAATGGAGGGAGAAGAGAGAAAACAAATAGAAAAGGAAAAATATGTGTATGTACATATTATATATTGTGTCAGAGGTTCCCAAGATTACACTGATTCAATGATTTGCTAGAAGGACTGACAGAACTCAGATAAGTTGTTATATTCATGGTTATAGTTTATTACAGTGAAAGGACACAAATTTAAACGAGCAAAGGCAAAAGGTGCATATGACTTAGAGAGAAACCAGTCATGAGCATTCAGTTGTCCCTTCCCTGTGGAGTCATGCACATAGCACTTAATTCTCCCAGAAATAATACAGAATTGACAAACAAGGATGCTCACCTGAGACTGGTGTCCAGGGTTTTTACCAGGGGTCAGTGATGTAGGCATGGGAGGTCCACAGGTCTGATGTTAACTATTTAGTATTCAGCTGTCTCCCTCCCCCATCTCCAGAAGTCTAACTGATATAGCATAGCCAAAGACCACAGGTGAACAAAAATAAAAAAATAAAAACTCACCATTAATCACATTGTTACCACAAACTGTGTGGCATAGCCAAAGGCCCCACATATAGAAGCATACAGGCACCATTAAAAGACACTCTTGGGGCTTCCTTGGTGTCGCAGTGGTTGAGAATCTGCCTGCCAATGCAGGGGACACGGGTTCGAGCCCTGGTCTGGGAAGATCCCACATGCCGCGGAGCAACTAGGCCTGTGAGCCACAACTACTGAGCCTGTGCGTCTGGAGCCTGTGCTCTGCAACAAGAGAGGCCGCGATAGTGAGAGGCCCGCGCACCGCGATGAAGAGTGGCCCCCGCTTACCACAACTAGAAAGAAAAGCCCTCGCACAGAAACGAAGACCCAACACAGCCATAAATAAACAAATAAATAAATAATTAAAAAAAAAAAAAGACACTCTTATCAGGCAGAATATTCCAAGGGTTCATAGGATATCTCCCAAAAGTGGGTTAAAGATGCAACCTTTCTTTGGAATGGTCAGAGTTTGAGCACCCCAAGCCTTCAGTGAGTTAACCCTTTACTGTAAATATATATCTATAGATATATATAAGAACACTAGCACTAATAAAATGTTTAAAAGTTAATTATTATTTGAAAAAAAGAGTAGATAAACTGATGGATAATCTCAAGACTCAATAAATATCTTTTTAAAGATAAAAATAACCACTAAAGAATTGGTTAAAAAAATAATTTACTTAACTCTATGCAAAAACATTTTACAAATTTTATAAAATGAGTAATTTTCTAAAAATATATGTTACCAAAAACAACTTTTAACAGGCTTATTTACAATGAGAAAATATAGAATTTTTAAAAGAATTAATCTTCCCCAAACCCCTGGTGAATTTACCTAAGTACTCAACTAAGGATTTAAAGATCAGAAGATTCTTAGACTAATACTTTCAAAACAGAGAAAGAAGAAAATTTTAAGTTATTTTGTATTTTTAAATTTTTCATTTAATTGTAGTTGACATACACTATTATGTTAGTTTCAGGTGCACTGCATATTGATTTGACATTTGCATATATTATGAAATAATCATGATAAGTCAAGTAATAAGCCGAGTAATCATCTGTCCCCATATTGAACTTATTACAATAATATTGACCATATTCCTTACACTGGATATTACATCCCCATGATTTATACAACTGGAGGTTTGTACCTCTTAATCATCTTCACCTATATCTCTAAACATCTAATGCCCCACCATTCTGGCAACCACACATTTGTTGTCTGTTGTTGTCTTTTGTTTTAATTTTTAGATTCCGTATATAAGTGTGATCATGCAGTATTTCTCGTTTTGACTTATTTTTTATTTCTATGGAGTATATATGCACTCCAACGTTCACTGCACCTTCATCATAGCCAAGATATAGAAACAACCTAAGTGCCCATTGGTAGACGAATGAATAAAGATGTGGTGTATACACACACACACACACACACACAATGGAATATTACTCAGTTATTAAAAAAGTGAAGTCTTGGAAGACCTTCAAGATGCCAGAGGAGTAAGACGTGGAGATCACCTTCCTCACCACAGATACATCAGAAATACATCTACATGTGGAACAACTCCTACAGAACACCTACTGAATGCTGGCAGAAGACCTCAGACTTCCCAAAAGGCAAGAAACTCCCCACATACCTGGGTAAGGCAAAAGAAAAAAAGAAAAAAACAGAGACAAAAGAATAGGGATGGGACCAGCACCTCGGGGAGGGAGATGTGAAGGAGGAACAGTTTCCACACACTAGGAAGCACCTTCACTGTTGGAGACAGGGGGCAGGCGGGGGGAAGCTTCGGAGCCATGGAGGAGAGCGCAGCAACATGGGTGCACAGAGCAAAGAGGAGAGATTCCCGCACAGAGAATTGGTGCCAACCAGCACTCACCAGCCTGAGAGGCTTGCCTGCTCACCCGCTGAGGCAGGTGGGGGCTGGGAGCTGAGGTTCAGGCTTCAGAGTTCAGATCCCAGGGAGAGACTGGGCTTGGCTGCGTGAACATAGCCTGAAGGGGGCTAGTGCACCACATCTAGCCTGGAGGAAGTCCAGGAAAAAGTCTGGACCTGCCTAAGAGGCAAGAGGCCATTGTTTCAGGGTGCGCGAGGAGAGGGGATTCCTTCCCTGTCTGCCCACAGAAGGCAGAGCACCGCCTAAATGAGCTCCAGAGATGGGCGCGAGCTGTGGCTATCAGCGGGGACACCAGAGACCGGCATGAAATGCTAAGGCTGCTGCTGCAGCCACCAAGAAGCCTGTGTGCAAGCACAGCTCACTATCCACACCTCCCCTCCAGGGAGCCTGTGCAGCCTGCCACTGCCAGGGTCCTGTGATCCAGGGACAACTTCCCAGGAGAACACATGGTGCACCTCAGGCGGTTGCAACATCACGCTGGCCTCTTCCTCCGCAGGCTCACCCCGCACTCTGTACCCCTCCCTCTCCCCGGGCTGAGTGAGGCAGAGCCCCCTAATCAGCTGCTACTTTAACCCCATCCTGGCTGGGCTGTGAAGAGACGCCCTCAGGACCTACACACAGAGGCGGGGCCAAAACAAAAGCTGAAAACCAGGAGAATTCAGCACCACTAAACCAGCATTACAACAAATGCTAAAGGAACTTCTCAAGGCAGGAAACACAAGAGAAGGAAAAACCTACAATAACAAACCCAAAACAATTTAAAAAATGGTTATAGGAAAAAACATATCGAAAACTACCTTAAATGTAAATGGATTAAATTCTCCAACCAAAATACATACACTGGCTGAATGGATACAAAAAAAAGACCCGTATATATGCTGTCTACAAGACACCCACTTCAGACCTAGGGACACATACAGACTGAAAGTGAGGGGATGGAAAAAGATATTCTATGCAAATGGAAATCAAAAGAAAGCTGGAGTAGCAATTCTCATATCAGACAAAATAGATTTTAAAACAAAGACTATTACAAGAGACAAAGAAGGACACTACATAATGATGAAGGGATCAATCCAAGAAGAAGATATAACAATTGTAAATATTTATGCATCCAAAATAAGAGCACCTCAGTACACAAGGCAAATGCTAACAGCCATAAAAGGAGAAATCAACAGTAACACAATCATAGTAGGGGACGCTAACACCCTACTTTCACCAATGAACAGATCATCCAAAATGAAAATAAATAATGAAAGCTTCAAATGATACATTAAACAAGATGGACTTGATATTTATAGGACATTCCATCCAAAAACAACAGAATACACTTTCTTCTTAAGTGCTCATGGAACATTCTCCAGGATAGATCATATCTTGGGTCACAACTCAAGCCTTGGTAAATTTATGAAAATTGAAATCATATCAAGTATCTTTTCCAACCACAATGCTATGAGACTAGATATCAATTACAGCAAATAATCTGTAAAGAATACAAACACAGGGAGGCTAAACAATACACTACTTAATAACCAAAGATCACTGGAGAAATCAAAGTGGAAATCAAAAAATACCTAGAGACAAATGACAATGGAAACACACGACCCAAAACCTATGGGATGCAGCAAAAGCAGTTCTAAGAGGGAACTTTATAGCAATAAAATCCTATCTCAAGAAACAAGAAACATCTCAAATATACAACCTAACCTTACACCTATAGCAATCAGAGAAAGAAGAACAAAAATCCCCAAAGTTAGCAGAAGGAAAGAAATCATAAATATCAGAGCAGAAATAAATGAAAAAGAAATGAAGGAAACAATAGCAAAGATCAATAAAACTAAAAGTTGGTTCTCTGAGAAGATAAACAAAATTGATAAACCATTAGCCAGACTCATCAAGAAAAAAAGGGAGATGATTCAAAGCAATAGAATTAGAAAAGAAAAAGGAGAGGTAACAGCTGACAATGCAGAAATACAAAGGGTCATGAGAGATTACAATAACTATATGCCAATAAAATGGACAACCTGGAAGAAATGGACACATTCTTAGAAAAGCACAACCTGAGACTGAAACAGGAAGAAATAGAAAATATAAACAGACCAACCACAAGTAATGAAATTGAGACTGTGATTTAAAATCTTCCAACAAACAAAAGCTCAGGACCAGATGGCTTCACAGGCGAATTCTATCAAACATTTAGAGGAGAGCTAACACCTATCCCTCGCAAACTCTTCCAAAATATACAGAGGGAGGAACACTCCCAAACTCATTCTATGAGGCCACCATCACCCTGATACCAAAACCAGACAAAGATGTCACAAAGAAAGAAAACTACAGGCCAATATCACTGATGAACATAGATGCAAAAATCCTCAACAAAATACTAGCAGACAGAATCCAACTGCACATTAAAAGGATCATACACCATGATCAAGTGTGGTTTATCCCAGGAATGCAAGGATTCTTCAATATACGCAAATCAATCAATGTGATACACCATATTAACAAATTGAAGGAGAAAAACCATATGATCATCTCAATAGATGCAGAAAAAGCTTTTGACAAAATTCAACACCCATTTATGATAAAAACCCTCCAGAAAGTAGACATAGAGGGAAGTTACCTGAACATAATAAAGGCCATATATGACAAACCCACAGCCAACATCATTCTCAATGGTGAAAAACTGAAAGCATTTCCACTAATATCAGGAACAAGACAAGGTTGCCCACTCTCACCACTATTATTCACTATAGTTTTGGAAGTTGTAGCCACAGCAATCAGAGAAGAAAAAGAAATAAAAGGAAACCAAATCGGAAAAGAAGAAGTAAAACAGTCACTGTTTGCAGATGACATGATACTATACATAGAGAATCCTAAAGATGCTACCAGAAAACTACTAGAGCTAATCAATGAATTTGGTAAAGTAGCAGGATACAAAATTAATGCACAGAAATGTCTTGCATTCTTATACACTAATGATGAAAAATCTGAAAGAGAAATTAAGGAAACACTCCCATTTTCCTCTGCAACAAAAAGAATAAAATACGTAGGAATAAACCTACCTAAGGAGACAAAAGACCTGTATGCAGAAAACTATAAGACACTGATGAAAGAAATGAAAGATGATACAAACAGATGGAAAGATATATCATGTTCTTGGATTGGAAGAACCAACATTGTGAAAGTGACTATACTACCCAAAGCAAACTACAGATTCAATGCAATCCCGATCAAACTACCAATGGCATTTTTCACAGAACTAGAACAAAAAATTTCACAGTTTGTATGGAAACACAAAAGACCCAAATAACCAAAGCAATCTTGAGAAATAAAAACGGAGCTGGAGGAATCAGGCTCCCAGACTTCAGACTATACTACAAAGCTACAGTAATCAAGAGAGTGTGGTACTGGCATAAAAACAGAAATATAGACCAATGGAACAGGATAAAAAGCCCAGTGATAAACCCACACACATATGGTCACCTTGTTTTTGATAAAGGAGGTAAGAATATACAATGGAGAAAAGACAGCCTCTTCAATAAGTGGTGGTGGGAAAACTGGACAGCTACATGTAAAAGAATGAAATTAGAACACTCCCTAACACCATACACAAAAATAAACTCAAAATGGATTAAAGACCTAAGTGTAAGGCCAGACACTATCAAACTCTTAGAGGAAATCATAGGCAGAACACTCTTTGACATAAATCACAGCAAGAATCTTTTTGACTCATCTCATAGAGAAATGGAAATAAAAACAAAAATACACAAATGGGAGCTAATGAAACTTAAAAGCTTTTGCACAGCAAAGGAAACCATAAACGAGACGAAATGACAACCCTCAGAATGGGAGAAAATATTTGCAAATGAAGCAACTGACAAAGGATTAATCTCCAAAATTTACAAGCAGCTCATGCAGCTCAATATCAAAAAAACAAACAACCCAATCCAAAAATTGGCAGAAGACCTAAACAGACATTTCTCCAAAGCAGATATACAGATTGCCAACAAACACATGAAAGGATGCTCAACATCACTAATCATTAGAGAAATGCAAATCAAAACTACAATGAGGTATCACCTCACACCAGTCAGAACGGCCATCATCAAAAAATCTACAAAGAATAAATGCTGGAGAGGGTGTGGAGAAAAGGGAACCGTCTTGCACTCTTGGTGGGAATGTAAATTGTTACAGCCACTATGGAGAACAGTATGGAGGTTCCTTAAAAAATTAAAAATGGAACTACCATATGACCCAACAATCCCACTACTGGGCCTATACCCTGAGAAAACCATAATTCAAAAAGAGTCATGTACCACAATGTTCATTGCAGCTCTATTTACAATAGCCAGGATACAGAGGCAACCTAAGTGTCCATCGACAGATGAATGGATAAAGAAGATGTGGCACATATATACAGTGGAATAATAGCCATAAAAGGAAATGCAATTGAGGTATTTGTAGTGAGGTGGATGGACCTAGAGTCTGTTGTACGGAGTGAGTAAGTCAGAAAGAGACAAACAAACACCGTATGCTAACACATATATATGGAATCTAAAAAAAAAAAAAGAAAAAGAAGATGGTTCTGAAGAACCTAGGGGCAGGACAGGAATAAAGATGCAGACGTAGAGAAAGGATCTGAGGACACAGGGAAGGGGAAGGGTAAGCTGGGACGAAGTGAGAGAGTGGCACGGACTTATATATATTACCAAATGTAAAATACATAGTTAGTGGGAAGCAGTTGCATAGCACCGGGAGATCAGCTCAGTGCTTTCTGACCACCTACAGGGGTGGGATAGGGAGGGTGGGAGGGAGACGCAAGAGGGAGGAGATATGGGGGTATACGTATATGTATAGGTGATTCACTTTGTTATAAAGCAGAAACTAACACACCATTGTAAAGCAGTTATACTCCAATAAAGATGTTAAAAAAAAAAAAAGGGAAGTCTTGTCATTTGTGACAACATGGATGGATCTAGAGCATGTTATGCTAAGTGAAATAAAATTATTTTTAAATCATGTAAATCATTTTCACTAAAACCTAACAAAGATTGCCCCCTAAAAAAGTAACTGCATATCGACCTCAACAAATGATATTAATAAAAAATTTTTAAATATTAGCAAACAAAATTTAGCAGACTGTTAAAACATGACTAAATTAGTTTATCCCAGAAATACAAAAAGAGTCCAATGATGGAAAACATATAACAAATACTCCTCTTTTTAATAAACCTAATGAGAAAACATCTTTTTCACAAACAATGAAAAGGCATTTGACAAAATTCAACACATGTGCTACATAAAGACATTCAAAAATCAACAGGAACCACCTTAATGTGATGACATACATCTCAGCCCCAAAGCCATCATCATACACAATAGGGAAACAATGAAACACCTGAGACACATCCACTAAAGCCAGGACCAAAACAATAATAGGAGCTGGCTATTGTGCCTATTTATCATCCTTTTGTATGTATGAGCTTGCATTAAAAGAGGGATGAATTTAGATATGCAACAACTGGGCAGGAACAGGTAAAACTATTGCTATTCACCATTGATATGGTAGTATAATGGATGATTTTCAGGGTCAGGTGAAAATTTTCATAAGCAACAAGAGAAAACAGTCAAATAGCAGAGTATAAAATTACCCTATAGAACATTCCTCCCTTTGTGTGTGTGTATCAGATAAAAGATTTGAGGTATTTATTTATTAAAATCATATGAATGTGTTTATATATATATATACATATATCTCAGGTAAAATACATAAGATCCATTTTACTATAGAAAAGCAAAAGTACTTAACAAAAAAGTATGAACTGTTTTACAAAGAAAAGTATCGAAACTACTGAAAATATTCAAAAAGAATACTATTAAAATGATATTTAATTAGGATCATTAGATTTTAGTAATTTACCCATATTCTTGACTTATGTTTCTAATTAGAAAGTCAAGAATATTTGAGTTACTGATGCAGTATAGTTGTGGTATCTGTCTTTGGGTGAGAAATATTCACTCCAAAAATGTTTTCTGATTTCTCACCCTCTCTTCCCACCCCTCATGGGATGCATCTGCCTTAGAAATACCAAAAAGGAACAAAGCTTGCATTTGAAAAACAGCAGGAATAGAGGCTCATTTGTTGTTGCAGAAAGATTTATGTCAAGCAAACAAAAAGGATGCTAACCTCCTCTGGTGGACAGTAACGCCTCCATCTAAATGCTACTATGGTTGCTCTCAGGCTTTGAAAAACTCTCACAGTCAGAATATTCACCACAGAATGGCAATCTGACAACTGGGTGTGTTTAATGTCATTCATCTATAGAAAAGGCTAAAAATTACCCCAAACAGCCTCTGATCAAGGGTATCTCTTAACAGTATCTCTTTCCACTAATATTTCTATTACCTAGTTTACTGTTCAATAAAAATAGTTTTTCTAAGACAGCAGTGCTATTTGCATGTTATTTGTATTCAGAAATGTTTAGAGAAAATTAAAATATAATTTATGTAATTGTTATATAGAAAATAATCCATGTGGCCTATAAGTCATGTGAGGTTAAAAGTAGTCCTAATTTCAGTCTCAGCTTTTGACAGAGCATACGATGCTGTGAAAAACGAGGCTGTGCCACCCTAGTCTCAGAATCAGGAATCAGGTTTACTTTTATCAATGTATGTAATAAATCAGCATTATTATCAATATGATTCAATATTAAAATAAGTTGTCACATAGATGGTAAAATCATAAATTTTCAAACCAAGCTGCTTAAGTTTGATTTCTGGATACTCAACATGTGACTGTGTGACCTCAGGCAAACTACTTACCTTTCTGCACTCAGTTTCTTCATCTGTGGAATGGGGACAAAAGAAGTAACTCCTGAAATGATGGCTGTGAGAATTAAAGGAGATAAATCTGAAGAAATCAGTAGAGTATTTAGCACCTCATCAGCACTAAGCATTAGGTGCTTTTATTACTGACATTATTGTTATTATCCGTTTCTTCAAGATGTAGTACATTAAAAATTGATTAGCCACAGAACACTAAAAAACAGTTTCATTGCTTGGTTCTTTAAAATTCAGTTTTGCCCACTACTTGACATTAAACTAATACTTCACAGCAGTCAATAATTTTGAGATAGATCTTATAATTCCTTGAATTACCATCCTAACTGTGCTTCTTATTTGCTAGTCACAGGCCATGTCAATTGTTGATATGCCCTGAGAAAACCATAATTCAAAAAGAGTCATGTACCACAATGTTCATTGCAGCTCTATTTACAATAGCCAGGACATGGAAGCAACCTAAGTGTTCATCGACAGATGAATAGATAAAGAGGATGTGGCACATATATACAATGGAATATTACTCAGCCATAAAAAGAAACAAAATTGAGTTATTTGTAGTGAGGTGGATGGACCTAGAGGCTGTCATACAGAGTGAAGTAAGTCAGAAAGAGAAAAACAAATACCGTATGCTAACACATATATATGGAATCCAAAAAAAAAAAAAAATGGTTCTGAAGAACCTAGGGGTAGGACAGTAATAAAGACGCAGATGTAGAGAATGGACTTGAGGTCACGGGGAGGGGGAAGGGTAAGCTGGGACGAAGTGAGAGAGTGGCATGGACATATATACACTACCAAATGTAAAATAGATAGCTAGTGGGAAGCAGCCGCATAGCAGAGGGAGATCAGCTCAGTGCTTTGTGACCACCTAGAGGGGTGGGATAGGGAGGGTGGAAGGGAGATGTAACAGGGAGGAGATATGGGGATATATGTATATGTATAGCTGATTCACTTTGTTATAAAGCAGAAACTAACACACCATTGTAAAGCAATTATACTCCAATAAAGATGTTAAAAAAAATATGAAGAAAGAGTGGATGTTGATTCCTCCATGAAAGTTACATGATTTGCATGATAAAAAAATTGTTGCTATGCCTGATTATTAAAAAATGAAAACACTTATCAGCTTCAAGATCAAGGCAGAAGACTGAGCACATATTAAGATATATCTTACTGCTCAAAGTACATTAGTATAGTGGGAATACATTTTAAAATACTTTAACATTCATTACCAGATGCAAAGGTAACAAAGAAAAATCTCTAGAACTAGAATAGAAAGGAAATCTGTAACACTGAATGTAGGAGAAATAAAATTGCAAAATGGGTACTGTGCAGATATGAAAGGCAGACATTAGGGGTTGTGGTTTGAAAGCCATTATTAGATAGAAGCTGGAGCTACTCCCCCATAGTTCCTCAGACCCCACTCTGGGCTTCCTGTTGTAAGTCAAAGGATTATGTACAAACGCGGACCAAGCTAACTTTTTCAACCTTAGCCATGTTTGCAGCAAAAAATAAACTGCCAATTCATCACCATGCTGATCCAATTGAAAAATTGATTCAAAGCAGTAGAATATTTTAAGATCAGGACAAATTTACACAGCATGTGCACATACACACATACACACACACACACACACACACACACACCCATACACAGAATGTGCCAGAGTCACCTCCTGGGAAAGATGTTATCCAGGAATGATAAACTCACAACAATGAAACACATACACAGAAAGCGATAAAGTTGAAAATCATGAAAAGCATTGTAGTCACTCCCAAGAATGTGAGAATTCATACCATTATGAGAGATTATACAGCAATCTAAAAATATATATAGTATGTAAAATTTAAAAGACATAAAATCTATATTACCCATTGAACACAAATAAGGAATATATTATAAAAAACATGTTTAAAATAATCAAGGAGGAATATATCACAATGATACTAAAAATGGCTAAAGTATTTGAGTGCTTAACATTCTTCTTTTTCTAAGGCCTCTATAGGCTCTATCTTATTTAATCCCTACAAAACCATGTTGAAACAGCTGAAAGGTTATACAATGACAGATATAACTGGGAGAGGCTTTGAGAACATATTTAAATGTAGAATGTTTAATATCCATATTATATCAATCATCTACAACAGCTAAAACACACTGTATCTGTGAACCTACTTTTATAGCAAGTTAGCCAACCTGATAAAATTCAAGTGACCTATCCTGATGCTGGAGTCATGCACAGAGAAAAGAATGGTCACTGTTCCTTATCCTTCCCAAACATCCATATTTCAACTGAGTATCTGATGTGAATTGCAATTAGCTCTCATTGTTGTAAAAAACACAGCAAAAATTGCAATATTGACAAAAATGTGCTAAGTGCAAATAATATAGACATATTTTCAGATCCATTCTTTAGAGAAAATTTATAAGCTGTGGTGAAATGTTCTGTGTCTAATATACATATCTGTTGTTTGTTAATATTAATTTAAGATTTCTAGAAATATGTGCAGAATAATTCAGTCCCTAAATCTCAGCACAAACAGTTCAGTGACAAAGTATCTGGATTTAAAATGATTTATTTTCTTTTGTGACTTTTCTATTTTAGGGTAAGGTGATAGCCTTTGCCATTCGTGATTCAAACTTATGTCTCACAGGAGACCTTAAATAATCTTATCAATTGGGTTACTTGGAATTTCTCAGTATGTGTCAAGATTCCTAGTAGGAGACATTCTTTTTCATTTACTGAAAATATATTAAAGCCATCATTCCTCAAATCAAATAATCAGTGTGATTTTAGATAAATATAACACTATAATTTCTGATCTATGTTTCCTTTCACCTCTATGTTTTACTTTAAAGTAAAGCACATGCTAGTTTCAAAACGGACTAAAGTTTTCAGCAGTTACCTGCTCCTCCAAATGCTGATTCTTTATTTCCCCCTTTTTGACACTCTTGTTTTAGGGGTCCAGTGCCCTCTTTTCACTCCCTCATCTTTCAGTTGTTTTCCTCCACTTCCCTTTCTCCATTATTTTTCCACAAAATGCTGCTTTGGTTCGCTGACAATGTATTCAGTGCGTATATACTTTCCTTTTACTGGCATGTTTATTCATTATATCAATATGTAAACATATTCATGGTCACATATTAATGGCTATAGACAGCCAATTAGTCCTGCTACCAGTTAATGTGTGAATCTAACAAGGATTCCTAGCTTTTATTTCAAATGGCACATCTTAGCCATGATGACCCTCTGTCTGAGGCAAGTGTTATTTGACCCAATGAAACATGTAAGAGAGGAAGTTCAAGTGCTGTGGCTAGTCAGCACTTTCAGGCAAGTCAGTTTTAGGGCAAGCATCAAACATATACTCAAGTCAGTTATTTATTTTTATAGTTGAGTGATAGGTAATCTGCTCCTCCATCAAAGAAAAACTAGAGTGAGAGAGCTCACTTTTCCCCATGGCCCATAAAAAGGTGGTGGTTAGAACAGCCCCATAAAATGAGTGGAAATTAATGTGTATAATCTACTTATATATGCCAGATAACAGGCTAAAAATTTTTAATAACCTAATCTGGTGTAGTAACCCTAACATTTACTAGGGTTAGTACACAGTCCTTCTCCAATCAAAGCCCTTTATTTTCATTATATTGTGATTGCTTTTTTGTCTATTTCCCTGTAAGCTCTGTGATGAAAGTCTTGTTCTTCACTTTATCTGCTGAGGCGCTAGGCACAGAATTTGAAGCACAGGAGATGTTAGTAAATCCAAATGGAGAGGGACTGCTTTCAAATCTCTCTACATTCCTCCTACTGGCATAAACCCAACATCCATTACAGGTTTAAGTAGTCCAGAGTATTGGAAAAATTATTCATTGTTTAATTTCAAGCCTTCTGGAAACAGGCACATTTTCCCCCTTCGCTTTATTTGAAAATTTAAAACTTGTCAAAATCAAAAAGTCAACTAAAGGTCAATGTCCCTGAACTAACGCTATTGTATCAGCGATACGTAACACTCATCAGTGGGTTTGTGATGACTATGATATCCTTAAACCAGCCATTAATGTCCTCAAAGTGAAATCACTGTTTTTAATGGTAATAAACCACATTTTCTGTGACATCCCATTCAGAATCATCTATATGTTCACAAGGGAACAATGGTCATCAAGTCATTGGGCAACAGAAGCTATATGTCCAGTTACAACAAAATCAGGAATTTATTTAGCATTATAGAAAAATTACAATCAGCAAGTCACTCTTGCTAAGTGAGGAAATCATCATTCAGATGAAAAATACCACATATGTGGTAGAGAGAATATATTTGAAATAGAAAGGATTTCCTGAGGATGTGGCAGGTAAAATATGGAGAAGAATGATGTTTGAGCAGAAAAAAATAGGTTCATTTATAGTGGAATGACTGCAACAACAAAAAAAGTATTGTGAATTGAAAAAGCATACCTTGAAACAGCAGCTAGACATTTAGATTATTAAACAAATTTTTAAATAAGATGATTTGAAAATATTTGCATGTAGTTTGATGAATTCATCTTTGGGCATATGTAAATGTAAGATGAATTAAAACGTGCTTTGAAAAAAATTAGCAACAAGTCATGTTGATTTAAAAAACTTACTCTATATATATTGTCTATCTCATGATAGTACATATATTACATTATATGAAACTCTGCATTGAGTGCAGAATCGGAGGCATTTGAAATAATAATCATATGGAGAACAGATAAGTCATACAAACATTTGGATGATGTATACATATTTAATCTTCATAGATAAGAAACCTCTAATCTGGACATGATAAAAGTCCTTCAAATGTATTGTATCTTATAGTAAATACCTGCAGAGTTTTATTCAAGGAAATGTAACACCAAGGAAGACTTAATGAAAAGCATAGTTTTTATGATGCTCTTAGGATAACAAATGACATAACGCTAAAGAGAAAAAAAAAGTAAAATAATTTGTAAAGGAAAACTGAATTTGTGCCACACAGAAAAATGTATTCCTAAATCAGAATGCTTGTTATAAAGCATTTTCATAAAGATGGTTCCTCTTGTAATATGGGTGTTTAAAATGGGCCTTTTCAACAAAAAGACCTCAAGGACAGTATAGGCACTTTGGATTACTTATCAATACTTTCCTTTTCTTCCCCTCTTAATTTTCTCTCTCCTAGAATATGGTTCAACTGAAAGAAAAAAATAAGCTGAACAAAAATTTGGAGTTATTATTCCAAAAACTGGACTATTTTGTTCCAGTTTTTATATTTTTTCATTTGATAATTCAAATATAACTTTTGTTGATAAAAGAAGAAATAGTGATCAACAGAATATAAATTAAAGATATGTTCACTTTATCTTGATATTGTATTTTGTATTATAATCTTGAATTGAATCAAAATCTCATCCAGATATGAAGTAAAGAGATGGGAGATAAGATACTGCTGTGTTCTTGGTGACATAGTCTTACCATCAACTAATTCATTCTTACTGTAACACTTTAAATCTCAATCATCAAGAAGTGAGGATTTCAAGGTGTTAGATTTGGGTTATTGCCAAATACTAAGACTGAAAAGAAAGTCATTTGAGAACCGTTGGCTTTTTGCCTTGTTTCAATAAAACATTTAAATCCTATGCCAGCAATTAATAGCAAGAGTAGGCAAATGTCCAAACATTATAATCTATTATGCACTTTTTAAAGCCTTCTACCACTTACTCTACATTTATTACAGGTCATTATATTCATTATCTCATATAACCTTCAAAAACAGTTGATTTAAAAGTTCTCTCTCTCCCTCCCTCTCTCTTTCTCTCTCTCTCTGTCTCTCTCTTTTAAACAAATATGGTAACTGATGCTCAGAGGAGTAAAGCCCTTTCCCCAGGGCAGAGTGCTGTGTTTTGACTCAAATCTGTTACATCAAATCTCCACCATTTGTCATTAACTTATATTGACTTCATTTGGTACTTCTAAGTGAAGGATAACTTGAAAGATTAAATTAATAAAGATTAAAATTATCTTGTTTCTTTATGTTTTAAAGTATTAAGTGATTTCCTTCTGTCTTGAGGCTTTTCCTCTGAAGCATAATGAACATTATTTCAGAATTATGATTTTCATGGAGAAATATGGCTTGACTCAATCATCATCCATCTGATTTAAGGAAGATCTGTCATTTAAAATGCAGACAAATATCTAAATCATTCCAGAAGATCTGTCAATTGTTAACTTTTTTTTAAAGACTCTGAGTCAAAATACCTATGGAAACAAAACTCAGGAGAAAATTTTTGTTCTAATATTACTTTTGCTGTTTTAAGAGTGATTCTAGGTAAAGTGGAAAACAATTCTGAATTCTATGTTCTGTTACACTTTTGTTATATCCCTTGACATTTTAATACTTTTCTAGAACTTTAATGTCAGTAAGTTCAAATGAATCATTGCAATTGCAGCTAATTTTAACATGAATACATAAAATGGTGAATGAAATAGATATTGAATTTGTACTGCTAGTAAGATGATTTTGTACTCTCGTGTCTTAGAATTCTTGTTTTAGGATTTTTTTCTTCTTGAAAGGAAAAAATATAGAATGAGACTAAGTGTTATGTCTTTCTGTAAAAATATATTTTATACATTTATATGTAAGGATTCAGACATAATTAAACATTTTTACTTTGAATATATTTCTCTTTTTTTCATGTTACTATTATAGACTACCTTGTCATTTGGTAACTTTCTTCAGTGATCCATGTTTAGACCTAGATGTATCAAGACTCTTACTTCACTGAATACAATTTCATGATTATTCACAGCTCTTTATGAGTTTGTCCATTTTCTTGGTACACTATGGACAGTTCATTAGTGAAAGAGGCATATTTAGTTTTGCTAATAAATTCAATTAATTAAATAGCTTACATTCTTCAAAAATATTTACATTTGTATAGCTGCTTTTGAGTTTTCTGGGAAAAAAATGGGTAATGTTTGAATGGCAATTGGCAAAACTAAGTCAAAATGGCAGAGCAAATAATGGGTTATAATGTAATGTTTGATTTATCTTGCCATTCTTGAAACCAATCCATGAGAGCAGTTGCCTCTTTGATCTAGGTAAATGCCAAATGTAGTCCTTTGAAATGTGAAGATTTCTAATATATTTTTAAATTTAAAGATTTATGTACATATTGCTTTTATACTTGTATTGTTCTCTATGAATAATTTATTTGTTAATTTTTCTTAGTTAGGTCAAACCAAAAAATATGACAATTATGTTTAGTGAAATGAAATGATTTCTGTACTATGTTTCTCTATTTTAATTGTATCACAGATCCTTCTCAGTACTTCTGAGCAACCATTTATCAAGCTTTGTTGTACTCACTTCTAAAGTCTGGCATCTGGACATTTTTTCCACAACTGCCCTTGTACTACTGGAGTCATTACCCACAAGAACAGAGGTTTAGAAACACCTGGGAATTTAGTCCACACAACCAGTCCCCAGTGACTAAGCACTGGTGGAGTAGGACAGCCCAGCTCTTTTGCCTGGATTTGGACCAAATTCTGAGGCATCGTTTATACTGCAGTGCTCTGCTGCATGATCACACTGAAGCTTGGACACTGTCTAGAGCCAAAAACATTCTTGGTTTCTTCTTCTCTTGACCTGTTTCTTCCACTCACAATTTTTTTTCCTGGAACCAAATTCTTAATAAATCACTTGCACAAAGAATCCTCATCTAAGGTTTGATTCTGGAGAACCCAACTCACAGCAGTGATGTTATACTTTTACTTTATTTCTCCCAAAGCTCAAGAAAAATAATTAATTCAATATGAATTGAGTGATAAATATGTGCCATAATTCCTAGTATGGAGAAGTGTATTCGTGGCAATTAGGTCAGGCTGAGGGCAACAGCAAAGCCCAAATAACCGTGGATTCAAAAAGATCAAAGTTTTTCTCTCTCACATACATATGGGCAATTCAGGGTTAACCTAGACTTCTTTGACCATCAGGGACAAATGCCTCTTCTCTTGTATTTTCTATCTTGTTCAATAAGAAAATCAAATATGGCTGAATCTGCTTTACAAACTTCCAGAAGATTCAAGAAAAAGGGGAGAGAATTCCCCTCAGTTTAAAGACACTTTTCAATAATTTAAAAGATCACCTTTGGATCAAGATTATCACAAGGACAAGTTTTGGGGCAAAGGAGGATGGGAAATCTAGTTTTTATTTTGGGTGGTCATGTGCCTAGTAAATATTGACAGGATGCTTTAAATAGAGAATAATGGGAGAATAAATATTGGGGAAGAAAGAGCAGTCTCTGACACAGAAAGGAAAAAAAGAAGTGGACTTCATCTTTTCTCTTAAGCCTCAAATATACCATATAGAAGTGTTTTAGGCATTCCAAAAATGCAAATTAAAAATATCTCAAAGCCTTTTTTTTTTTTTTTTATAACCGGTTAACTACAGTTCTGTTGTTATTTTAACTGAAGCAATAAGTTTAAAATATAAAAAAACAAATTTAAGGCAAATCTAAAAGCATCAAAGTCTGTTAAATGTCTACAGATGACTTTTAAAGCTACTCAGTGTATTCTAGCATCCAACTCATTATCCCAAAAGTATGTCTGAATGCAAGACTTCTTCTCCAGCAAGGATTCATTCTTGTTATATGACTCCAAAGAACTGTTTCCGCTACTTAAATAGGCAGAATTGTTAGTCTCCTTTGTGTTGTGATTTCACAGGAAGATTCCCATGAATAAATATTTTGAAACCATCAACTCAGGTATCTAACATTCAGCAAGTCTGTTTAGAAATCTATTTACTGAGAAAATTACCATTTTACATAAAGAATCTGTAGCTAGAAAAATGTTTCACTGGGATGACAAATGTTCTATTTCATTCTGACTTTAAAGAGTGTCAGAAGTCCTACCACTAATTCATTCAGGTTTACAGAGAAATTTACTTAATTAATATAGTCTACTTAATAAAATGTGGTTTAAAATCACCAGTTTCATTTGGTTTTTAAGAATTTTAAACTTCATGAAGACAAGGGTTATGGGACATTCTGTATTCACATTTTATCACCAGCCCTTAAGATAGTGTCTGGCCTGAAGTAGAAATGTGATAGTTATTGAATTAAGTATTAATACATGAGTGTGTTAATGGATAAAGAGTGCATACTAGTATTTTGTCTTATTTAGTTATCCAAAACAGGAGAAGAAATAATCTCATTAAATTGGTTAAGGGATTCCAGTTGTCAGAAATCCAAATGGTGAACCTAGGTTTACTTCCCTTGAAAATGTTAAAATCATTTTCTTTATGACCTAAATAGCAAAGGAAACTTGAAAATGAGAGCATACATTTTCTTAAAGCCAGTGTACTCTTACTTAGTCTGTGTTATCTGTGTGCCACTCTAAATTATAAAAACCATAAAGACTGACACCCTAACTATATTATTCATTAATGTACACATAAGTTTACAGAAGTTATTTCTATGATATAATGGATGGTTTAGTAACTTTTTGAATAGATTAATGAATGAGTAAATAGAGGATGGATGAATGGAATCCATAAGAAAAGCTAAAATAACTAGAATTTTTATTGATATCTTGAAGAAATAGATGTTCGGTCATTAGAGATTACACTCTGGCAACTATTCTATATTCAGAAGAATACATTATCTGACATAATAGGAGGTACTCCAGCTTCCTGGTGAGCAACTCAACTTGAGTTTTGCAGGCAAGAACACCTGGATTAATGGATAGTATATGTAGGCAGATCTCAGAGGTAGGATGGTAAAGGGTATGGAGTGGTCTATGGATTAAGTCATTGCAAGAGTTAGAATTCAGCAGGGATTCATCCAAACATAAAAGATTTAAATAACCTATGACTGGAAAACTAGAAAATGTAATTGAATGGAGGTAACAAGAGAGGTCAAATCATTGGGAGAAAAGATGTAGGAGAAGGGCCCCTCTGATACACAGAGCAGGAGATGTAATCACTCAAATTCTGCAACATCTTGACATATGTTTGCAAACCTGTAACATTTGTAACATATGCAATGTTGTCTATAGTTTCTAATATTGCAATGTGCACCTGCCCCTGAAAGTTTCTTATATATAGCAAGTAGATTGTTTTTCCTTGATCTCTTAACTTTTTTATCTCTAAACCCAGTATTCTCTAACAAATTCTTTCATCTTATTCTCTGGCAGAATGTCAGTGTTGCTTTAGAGAAAGAGCTCAAAAAAGGCAGCCTTTCAATAGGAAGACTAACTAAAGAAAGGATCCATGTGGGAAATATATAAATTCATTGAGTATAAATGTAGATGGAGTGTCTCCTTCTGTGTAAAAAACATCAGCCATGGCTTTACAACATTGTTATATATCTAAAGGTTATCATTTGTATGAAATAAGTATAATATGATTAATATAATACAAATGTACCAAATATGTAGTAAGCACCTACTATGTGCCTGGACCGCTTCTTTGCTTTCAGTATAGACAGAATTTTATTTATCAAGTGTCAATTAATTGAGTATAATTAGTTTTACTTATGCTTGTTCTAAATTTAGCTTGTCCTTCTGTTTACCTAAAATATAAATAAAACATTTATAAAATAAATATAAATTTAAAAAGAATAAATCTAATACATGTTGCTTTGTAAATGCCTTAGAAATCATGAAATAGATATGTTCAGTTTTAGAGTGATTTTAAATTTTCAGATGAGGAATAGATGATGGATTAGAATTCTTTAAATATAATCATTTTGATTTTGTCCAGAACAAGGAAAAGCAAAAATAAAAAAAAAATCCAGGTTAATATTCTTATTCTTAATTTTTGTAACTTATAAAGGGATAATTATGATTATGATTTTAGATTACTTAACCATATATTGTCACTAAGTAGTAATTGAGAAAGAAGCAAAATATTAGAAAATTGTACATTTGTGCTATTTTTACTAGAAACTGTAATATACTATGCTTACAATTCAGTATCAAGGAAAATAACCTTTACCTCCAAAATTATTTTCTGTTGAGAGGTTTTAAGTATATTGAAAGCAGCATAGTCAATTGCTTTACACATCTGTTTGGTTTGCTTCAGTAATGCTATAGCGTTTTAATGAACATAATGCAAATTGATTTGTAAGTATGGATTATAAAGAAAGTCTTCTATTTAGATTATTCTTTATAAAAGACAAAATAACACAAGATGAATACAAATGTGATCAGAGATGTACAATGGCAGCTCAATCATAATCACCCATGGTGAGAAGAAATTTCATGGAGTGATAACCTAAAGGCATTGCTTGTCTTCTTCTTAAAATGAAAATCTACTAGCCGGAATGAGAATGGGTTGCTCACAGGCATGCCTTACTTCACTGAATAATGACTATGCTTTTATGGCAGAAATTCAAGTCAGATGAAGGACTGAAAGGGTACTCAGTGGGAAGTAACTGTACTTCCCCAGAGCTGATGAACTTTGGAACTGAGGTAAGTTGAGGAAAAAATGGATATCAGGCATCCTACTGTATCTGTACCAAGCACTCACACTGATAATGTAATAGATATTGATGCCTGCCTACAGAGATGAATGGTTGGAGAAGAAAAGAGACATTTTTCAGCAATTCTTGATTCCATATTATTCTTCTCATGAGTACTGCTTGAAAGCTAGTAAAATGATTCAAGAATACCATTACCTCTGCAATGTATCTGATTGGATAAATGGCAGCAGGTCATGGTTCCCACTGATGGAGAGATAGTTACAGTTATGTCGTAGTTTTGTTTAAGGAAGCTTTATAATGCTCAGTGAATTCTGTTATTTTTGAAAGACTATGATAATAATGCTTTTATCCTTATTTCTTTAGACATGTATCAGCACTTCAAGCACTGTATCTAAAATCTATCATATTTCATCATCAGCAAAAAACTATAGGATAACACCTACTTTAAAATAAGAAAATAAAGCCTTTCTGTGTCCTATGTGATTATCTAATACCTAGTTATTCTTCAGAAAACAAAACTTTAATAACCTAATTTTGGTCAAGTGCACATGACACTTTATTTTGACATAATAATTTTCCTTATGATAATCTACTGATAGTATAATGAAATATGACTTATAAAAAATACTTTGGACAGGTGCTCTATTTGTAATTTTAAATATTTACTAAAATATTACCTTTGTTAAATTTTTAGTGTCAAAATATAAGCATTGCTCACTACAAATCCAGTCAATATATGATGTGATGAAAGAAAATGGACAATATCTATGAGAATAGAAAGGATGTTTTAGAGTTTTGTGGGCTTAATCCTTTTGAATTTTATGTCATTTTCTAATTGATTTGCGAGCTTTGTTGTCATTTTGGATTTGATATTGTTAAAATAACTATATAAAGAAAAGGAAGGTAAATGGTTATTTTTCTTCAATTTCAAATGGAACAAGTTTGTTTTCATTTCTCAACATTACAATTGTAAAATATATTATGCACAGCACTTGAACTATGAACATGATATTCTAAACTTTTAAAATCAAAATTTAATAATTTAAAATTTGTGGAGGTGGTTTCATTCTTTGATATTTCATAATGTGTGATTTGTGTATGGACAATACTGTGTTTCAAAGGAAACAAATGTTCATGTGATTCACATGCATGTATGCTCAGAATTCTTTGACAAAATTCATGGTTTTGTGTGTGCACACGGAGAAAGGTAACAGTGTGCCAAATGAATCACATTACAAGCATACTTTGGCAAAAACTATTTTTTTGGTTATTTTATTTTGAACTTGTAAGTTGTTTCAAGTAGGATTAAAGTTTTTTTTCTTAGGGAATTATACAGAGGAAAATTAGCTTGTAAGTCACTCAGTCTTATGAGAAGAGTGCTGGGTTGTTTTGTTCAAGTTATTTATGCATGGTGAGCCCAAAGCCATAATCCCGCCGTCAGTCAGGAGGAGTTAGGAGGGTGCAAAGATACCTGAGATAAAGAGAAGATGTGAATGGACGATCATTCCTACTGTAACCCCCAGCCCACATACACGGTATTGATGATGGCTGTGCATTCATGGGAAATGTGGATGCTGAGGAAGTTGTTATTTCCATCTGGGAGCACTTTATCCTATCTTTTTGATGTAGCTCAATGTTACAAATGTGTTTCTATATCCTCTATCATAAAGGAAACATATTTCAACTATATCTAATACCATTTTTCTAACAATACTATAACAACCACATTGAAAGTGAGTTTTATGTATGTTTTATGATCTGGTATTATGATTAACACAATCTCAACAGAAAGTGAATCAACAGCAATACTTTAAAAATAATTTCTATAGAAAATAAATAGAAAGGAAAATACAGATATTTAAAAATGTCTGTTCTATATTTTGCCAAAGGCCCAATCAATATTTCTCATATATATGTATGTAAATTGATAAGTTAGAATATAAGAAAAGGAAAGTTCAATTTGTTTCAAGAAAGTAATCCAAATATTTTGCATTCTCTCCTTTTTCCATCAATAAAATAAAATTTAGAGGTATTTGAAAAAGTTCTAGAAATCCTATGTGATATATAATGAAAACTAAACTTTCCCAGTTTTATAAATATAAAAAATTGTGTATGTTCTTCAGCTTAAGAAGAGAATATGCTCTTTTACAGGGTTACAATGATCAAATCTAGACCTAACATAGCAATTAAAAGGGTCAATATTACAGGTTATTTTGTAACAAACCTTGTGAATATTTACTCAATTCACCAAACTTTTCAATGAACTAGATTAAAATTCTCACTACCAACATTAATCATGTATAAATCACCTAGGTAGCCCACAGAATAAATTAAGCAAATATAATAGACATGGAGGTGTTCTAGTAGGTGGTATATCTTTGGATATGAATTTACATGATAATAGGGTAAAAAGTCAGGATAAAATATGTGTCAAAATACATTAGTTGCCAGGGCAGGAGTGTGTCCTATTCAGAGTCCAGGACTCTTGAATGCAAGGGAACATTACTACAAGGTCTGGTTTTTGAAGATTTATTAAAAATAATAATAGTTTCATAATAAACTTCCATTCTGTGACAGTTTTTAATATACCTGTATTCCTACAAATTCTGTCTTTTAGGCTCCCGTCTGAGCTTTGACATTATATTTCACAGAACCATCTCTCTGTAGAGGCCCAACATACAACTTTAGTATTCCTTAACTTGTTATAGTAGTGTAGATTATAATTATGCTTAAACCTGTATAGTGTGCAACTAAATTCCATCAAACCCTGTTCCCAAAGATCACAACCTCAATTTTTTTGTAATTGTTTTACCCATGCTTTCCTTGACCCTATCCTTGTACCCCTGACTGAATAATTGTGGTTGGTTTGAATAAACAAAACAGACCTTGCAAAGTGAAGAACTGTCTTTAATTTTTCTTTTCCCATGGTTAAAAAACTTCAAAGAGAGATCAAATGCCATTGTATACACTATGCTTTCTGAGGAAAGAGTGTAGCTAACATACATTTAATTCAGCTAGAATACTCTATCCCAGAGATTCTGATTAAGATTTTATTATACTTTAAGATGATAAATAGCTTTTAAGTAAATCTCTACTACTCTGAAGATTGTCCAAGCACTTATTTGCGTAAAACTGCAATTTACAGATTTGCAAGTGAAAAGTTCTGCATACACTAATTAGCAGACTTTAGTACTTAGAATTCAAAGCCATAAATTTTGCTGATTATAGCCAAACTTGGTACTTTTGAGTTTCGGTATATAATTAAATAAATATAATGTTATTATCAGTGCTTAGTAAATTAACATTGGAATTGATCTCTTTTCCAACGAAGGAGGACCTTTACAATTTAGCCTGTCTCTAAAACGTTAAGATTTTACGTTTTAAGAGTTGAACTATGCCTTAGTCAGGGTCGAGCAGGCCATCCTTCAGTGACAAGCAATCTACAGGGCTCTATAGCAGGGCGCTCTGTTTTTAAGATGCCCAGGGATCCAGGTTGACGGCAGTTCTACCAACATGCATGGCAACATCAAGACCATGTGGACTACCTCAGTTGCTGTAACAGGGAAAGACAAAGTGAGAACTAAACGTGTACTTTTCACTGTGTCCCTCTGCAAGTGACATACATCATCATTCAGAGCTCATTAGCCAGAATAAGGAACATGACTTTGCCTAACTACAAGGAGGATGAGAAAATATGGTGAGCAAATAGAATACTTGGTAAGAGTTGTCACTGCAATAATTTGGGAAAGAATGAGAACTAAAACAGAAATGACAATTTACTGTAATATAGATGTTTCTATGTTAGGAGACAAAATGATTTGAGATATAATGAATTGCTTCAAATACGCCTAATTACAGTTTATATTTCCATGTCTGTATCCCAATCTGGCTAAGAGTAGTGCTTAAGTAAACTGAGCTTCATAATATGAGCCCTTTCACGTATCATTCCAAATGATTTTCTCAAGACCCCTGGGGCAGAAGCAAGAATTTTTCTATTTTCTGTGATTTAAGAAGGGGTGGTGGTGGTGGGATGAATTGGGAGATTGGGATTGATTAATATGTATAAAATAGGTAACCAATAAGAACCTGCTTCATAAAAAAAATAAATAAAATTAAATTGAAAAAAAAAAAAAACATACGAAGCTCTCCTGAAAGCATTTTTCCCCAAAATGCTTCCATAACTCCCACAGCACTAAACTTTCTGTACTTATAAACAGGATTACAAATCACTTTCTACTCTACAGTTTACAAATTAAAATTTTTATTTGGGCTTCCCTGGTGGCGCAGTGGTTGAGAATCTGCCTGCCAATGCAGGGGACGCGGGTTCGAGCCCTGGTCTGGGATGATCCCACATGCCGCGGAGCAACTAGGCCCGTGAGCCACAATTACTGAGCCTGCGCGTCTGGAGCCTGTGCTCTGCAACAAGAGAGGCCGCGACCGTGAGAGGCCCACGCACCACGATGAAGAGTGGCCCCCGCTTGCCGCAACTGGAGAAAGCCCTCGCACAGAAACGAAGACCCAACACAGCCAAAAATAAATAAATAAATAAAAATTAAATAATGTATAATTCAGGTGTACTTTAAAAGAAAAAAACTTTTTTTATTTTACAAACTTACAAATAAATTCACAAAATTTATTCAATATTAAATTATAATTGCCTCTGGTAAAGACAGGAAATGAATCTATTATGAGCTCTTGAAATCTGAAATTTTAGCATGCATGGTTGTGTTAATTAGCTATGCCTTTATGGGCACTGGACCAGGTAAGCAGCAGGAATGAAGAACATTTAAAAGGGTGCAGGAACATGTCAATATGGAAAGTCACTAAAACAGACATTAAAATTAAGAGTTGTTAATCATTTCTTAGTGAAAAAGAAATGCAAAGCTACAAAAATACTACATCCTCTGAACTTCAATAATAAAATGTAAAGAAAAAAATATGATGCAGGGAAAACAAGCTGTCATTTCTGCTAGGATAAACTGTTAAAGTTTTTTGGGGGGGGGGACTAACTGCATCATTGTCCATCAGAATTCCTAAACCATGCATTGCACTAGTTCCAATAGTTCTTGCATATTTGTGAACAAATGTATAAAGATGTTCATCATTGTATTCCATTTTATTCCAAAATGTCACAAACAACCTTGAAAGGAATAATTAAATAAATTATGGAATATGTATTCTACGAAATACTATGAAGCTGTTAAAGTTGTATATGAAGTGACTTTATGTGGAAATATTCCTTGTAAGGAAGACTCTCTAAGGCATAGGTTAAGTGGTAGAATTAAGAAGTAAAATTACTATTATAGCTAATATTTATTGGGTTCTTTCTCCATGTCAAATATTGTTATAAACATCTCAAATGTGTTACACTTATACTCTCACAATAACTATGTAGTGTAGGTACAATTATAATCCTCTTTTCACAAATGAGGAAACGGAGTCACTGAGAGGTTTTAGGGTCTTGCTCAAGATTGCGGGATTAGTGAACCTAGTGAAACTTGGAAACAAACCAAGGCAGCCTGTTCCCCAGCCTGTGTTATTCCTAGTGGGAGATACATGCATATACATATACATACACACATGTATGTATACACACACACACACACACAAACCCAGTAGTGAATGTGTGTGCTGGTGTGGGTGTATCTTAAAGAGAAATAAAGAGAGAATAAAGGATCCTCTTTGTATGAAAAAAAAAAAATCCTGTCATTATAAACTGACACAAATGCTTTAAAAAGAATGGTAAGATAAAACATCAAATTTCTACTTGTGGCACCAGAATATACACTATTATTAATATTATAAAAGCTGATGCTGTAGCTGTTTTGTATAAAGCTTTCTCTCCAGCAACAGAGCCTTGATGAGGTTAAGCATTTGATAAATATGTTACTGACTTACTGAGTGATGGGCTGACTCAATGTGCACAGTGCTTCCCTTTGCATAAAGGGACACATTTGGGGGAAGCACAGTGGTACAATTCACTTCTTCTGTTATTTTAATTATTGAAAATGAGACCATATTACACATAATTTTATGCTATATTAACAAATTTTGAAAACTATCTCTAGAAATATGTTTTCCAAATGTTTTAAGTTCATGCCACCTTAGTTTATCAGTAAGATTTTCAGGCCACCCCTAGTAAGAAAATATACTTAATAAAAAACAGAACTTTTAAGAATATGGTTTACTAAATTTAGTAAATAGTTAAGACCAAACCACTTAATATATTACTTTATATGATTTTGACAGATGTCTCTATGTTTCCTTTGAAAATTTAAAATACCCTAGGGCACCCTTATAAGTTCATTCACCGAGGTTTCCAGGGGCAACTTTGGATGAATATGGAAACCACTGTATTGTAAAGGTATTTAAATTCCTTCGTTGAAAAAAATATTTTCAAATGTATATTTTAATTCCTAATGCAAATTGTTTTAACTTAGACTTGTTAAATAATTAACTTAGAATAACAGAATTAAATAATATATTATTATTAATAACGTTTACATTAGCCAAGGGCATTGGTATTACTTTTTTCAAGTTTTAATGATGCAGTTTTGTTTAGGGGTATGATCCTTTCCTGACCTGTATAGTAATTGGCTATTACTTATGGGTCTCTTCTGTTTTTAGGAAAAAAGATAAATGTATAGTTCTTTGGAATGTTGCTTATTGTTTTCATTACCTGTTCATTTCTATATTGATAGTTATGTTAACTTGTCAAAATGAAGTATGAGCTTGATGGGATCTCTAATAGCTGCTTCAATAGTGGCTGTTATAAAAAATAAAGACAGAGGGGCTAAAAACTCACATTTTTATCATTCTAAAAATATATTTTGTTTTTCTTATGATGTGCCATATTTTTATGATGTGAGAAAGCCATAAGCATGCCACCATATAAGTCTTCCCCAGAAAATAAATTCTGGATATATTTAATGATGACATTAACATAAAACCACATTTTTGAAAACCATGTGTGTAAACGTATGTTTTTCAATTATTTAACATTCTAAATTGAAAGACAAAGAACATTAGAGATACTAAATTACCTGATCCATAACTTAATAGTAGTGTAACCATAAATGAATTAACTCTTCTGTAACTACACCATGAGATATAAAGTAAAGATATTATCTTCCTCACAAGTCAATGCCAGGGTCAACTGAGCTACACTTTATCACTAATGCTTGGCACAAGTAAGTCATTAAACTAGTAAGTACAGAATTTAAAAGCTTAAGTAATGAAATGACTTTTTATAAAGTTGCAATTTAATTTTGTTTCTGAGAAATTAAATTGTTCATCTGTTATTTTGCTTAACTAGTTGACATTTCATCAATATTTACTTGGAAAATATCTACCAATATTTCTCTATAACGTGTCAATCATTGTAGTAAGCACTGGAGATGCAAAATTGAGCAAGACAAACAAGTTTTCGGCCACAGAGGAGCCTCCCTTACCAGCATGTGTCTGAAAGGTGGGGACACAGAAAATTACTCACAAAATAAATAAATATATTTCAGAAAGTGATCAATCTGGTGATAAACTACTGACTGGGAAGTTATTTTAAATAGAATGGAAAGGGTAATGAGGCAACAGCTAAACTACAGGCTTCATGATAAAGAGAAACCAGTCCTACATCCTAGGAAAATAGATTTCCATGCAGAGGAAACAACAGCACAAATAGCAAGAGATGGAAATTAACCAGAACTAACTGATGAGTAAGAAGAATGCTAGTGTAGCTACAATGTAGCGAGGAAGACTGCAGAGGTCTCATTGCAGGAAGAGGCAGGGATCAGATTTCTAATCATGAGGGGAAGGTTGGATATTTTCTAATTCCAGTAGAAAGCCTCTGGGTGATTTAATAACGTGGTTGACATGATTCAATCTATTTAAAACAGCAATCCAAAGCTAACTAATTGTTAGGCTCTGCTATTAGTCTAAGTAGGAGATAATGGGTGTGCAATAAATGGAATTAGTGGAGATGGAGGGAAATAAGCTCGTTTGGGAAATATTTTGGAGGTACAACCAAGAGAATGAATTTTCTGAGAGCACTAAGGGAATAGATAAATTCAGGATAATTTATGCCATAGCAGAATGCTGATGCCATAATGTGAGAATGGATCAACTGTGAACTGATGCAAGGGAGTGGAGAGGGAGCGATTCATGTATCTTCTTTTGGACAGATTAAATATGGATATCTATTACATTTCCAAAGGAAGATTCTGAGTAGCCTGTTGGATAAATGGATATATGAGTCCAGAACTCAAGGGAGGTAGCAAGTCTATAACCATAAATCTGGCAATCATCGGCATATAGATTATTTTAAAGCCTTGAGGCTAGATGACATTATGCACTATGAGAGGAAAAGAACCCAAGGTGAAGCCCTAAGGCACTCTAGAGTTTTGAGGCCCCTTTAAGGAAAGCCTTAGCTGTAGGGCTAGGGAGGAAAGAAAAGCGATATACTCTACTGTCACTGAAGCCTGGGAATGGAGTTGTTCCACCCCCCCCACCCCCACCAAGAAATTGGAAGTCGTGTTCAATCAAATCCTGCTGAGAGGAAAATTAAGATGAAAATATAGGATTAACATTTTGTAAGATATAAAGTGCTGGTGTCCTTAGTAAGGACTCTTTCACTGGCACGTTGAGAAAGAAAGCTATAGTAGAATAAACCAAAGAAAGAATAAGGATGAAAAAAATGACAGAATTTATACACAATATTTGTTGTATTAACCATATGGTATTGGGGAAAACAATGGACTTTAGATGAAGTTGTGGCACTTCAAGTTTTTTTAGAAGTAACAATTTAGTGGTTAGTATAAAATAACATATTTTTTCTGTTAATGAAAATACAGAAATGGCAACGTTTTATTACTTTTTCCAGTATTAATAAAACAATGTTCAAATTCTTTACACTTCAACTCAAATCCCCACTTACCAATGGGAATTTAATTGTCATAAAGCTTATATTGGAGTCATTTAAATAGTATAAAATAGAAATATAAGTATAATTTAAACCACTTTTTAAAATAAAAAGGATTTAAATTCATTTTCAAGAAATGTTTGTTATATTTATTGATAATGTGTCAAGTCAGTTCTTAGTAATTCAGCTATATTATTTTAGTACAATCTTTTTTGTAATAAAAAATGTATGTATGTGACTGTGTATGGAGACAGAGACACACACACATACACAGGATAAAGACAAAGAAGAGGAAATGAGCTTTGGAGACCAATTTTTTAAATGATTATATATATCAGTTAGATAAAGACATTAATATTTAACTATAATTTAAACAAGAAGATATGTTTACTTGTCCTTCCCTACTAAATATAAGCCAACTTTTAAATGTAATTGATATACTTATTAACAAGTTGTTAGACTGTAGAGTCCAGAAGATATATATTAATAGACACGCTATATTGTGTCAAACGCTAACTGTGGAGTGTTGTAGACCATTTTATATACCATATTTAAAAAGGGATGAGCTTAAAGTACAAATGAATACTAAATATAAATGAATATAAACTATTTCTTAGACTAGTAAGAAAGATTAAAAATAGTCACCTTCAATAATTCAATGAAGGCACATGGAATTTTAAAATATCACTTTTTCAAATAGAGTTTGAAATGTGGTTTGTATTACTCAAAATGGTCCAATATGCATACTCAAAAAGGAATGTTTGCTTCTTGAAATTTCCTACTGCTAACTGGATGTGAATCTAGATGAGTAGATGCTCAGTAGTAGATTCTTAGAGTGTAGACTACTTAGAAAATAGAATACTTTTCCTTGGTGTTACTGACCACTTCTGTTAGCATAACATTTTGTATTACTACACTGAAAGAGCCCCTTACTTCCAGGTGGTAACAGTTGGGAGAAATTAATGAAGAAAAAAAGAAAACCCCATAACACCACACTTATCCCTCACTGAGATTTTGTGATGACAGGATTAGAGCCCTTTTACACTGAGCCAGTGTTGGAGGAGAGAGAGGTTATGTGAAATCCTTAAACCTGAACTATGTTTGTATTTTAGCCTACTATAAAATTTTCTTTAAGCTTATGCATCTATGAAGAATTCAAAATTTCTGTGAAAGAAAGGAGAATTTAATGTTTCCTATCATGAAAACATATGAACACAGAAACAGTTGGAGAAAACAAAGGATCAAAACAAAATTTTTCAAACTTAAAAAGCTGAGCTATATCATTGCAAAATAAAACACTCTAATTCCAGAGTGAGAACATAAATAGTATTTTTAATGAATAGAAAAATAATGATGCAAAATAAAACCAATGGTCAAATTTGTTTTATAAACATTGGATAGATAAATCAAATACTAAAACTATTTTCAGAAAAAAATACTCAAAGTTTTTTATACATTATACATGTCTGCAACAGTGTATTAAAAAGGATAAATCAAAATAAGAAATTAAAATCTGGATTTTACTATATTAATCATAGCTATCATTTGTTTAAGTTTGTATAATCACACTATATCTTTATAAATATTATATTTTAAAGCCTTTGCTTTGTTTTCCAAAGCAAGTTTTTTTCCCCATTTTATAAAAGGGAAAAAGACTCAAAGTTGTTTGATAATATCTTAAAGGACACACAGCCCAAGCAATCTCATTTCCATTTCACTGCATACTGTTTATCTTATCCTACAACCAAAATCTCTAATAGGCACACGTTGACTTTTTTAAAATCATCCACTACTTGTTGGGGGGTTTATATTTAAATCCAATACTGTGTGATTTAACTAGGCAGAAGAGATATGCTTTTCTTATTTCACAGAGTATGGTGAGTAAATAAAAATTAATTACTTTTTGAAAGTTATGTTTTAAGTGCATAGTACTTTTGCTTTTGTTTTTGATTTTTAAAAAAATAGATTAATGGGTCATAGTTGATCACTGAAGGCAAGAATCTCCTCTAGATGTGGCAAGTGGGATGCTCTCTTGGGTTTGGGAATTAGAATACTCTCATGTTGAGGTTTGTTTTTCTGTATATGTTATGTTATATTATATAAAATACATATCATACCTAGGAGAAAATGTGACTTCATACATAATACATATGACTTAAATGGGTACATTACAAGAAAATAACTTGATAAGCAAAATATTTTTAAAATATTTTTTTCTTCAAATACTAGATCTTTAAGTCTGTATAAAATATAATTCAGTTATCAAAGTATGTTTATGCTAAAGCTGGTCATAACAATCTCTTTGCACAAAGTACATTTATGCATTAAATATAATTGAAAACAACAGTACATATTGTTTTAAAAAGATGTGATTGATGTGTGATATGAGAATTATATAAATTATGTGACATAAAGATATTTACCTAATCTGCCCCTTTTGGCAGACATTCTCTGCTTTCCAACACTACACCATAATCTCACCTGGACCGCCTGAATAAATTCATAAAGGATCCCCTTATTGCCATTAAACTTGTCACTTCTACTCTCTTCTCCAAATGACAGAGAGACTGATATTTTTAAAAAGCAAATTTATTCTTATTGCTCTCTGGCTTAATATCTCTCACTCTGTTGCTGTTAAATTTAGAATGAATTTCAACATGCCTAGCAGACATAGCCATTTGTTTCATCTGGACTTAATTTCATTGCACTCTCTGCCTCATTCATTAATCTCTAGCTACCTTGGTCTCTTGTCTCTATGGGTCTTTATTGCTACAAGGACTTTGCATATCCTTTCTCCATATTTTGAATACTCATTCCCCCTTTCCTTCACCTTGCAGGCATCAGATATATCACTTATTATTTCAAATTAGACTGGTCTTCTACTTTTTGGTGCTTCTATAGATTTATTTTCCTTATTATAATTTTAACTTAATTTTTGAAAAAAAAAAATGTTTTCTTTACATGTCAGAGTAGAATTGTGGTTACCAGGGACTAGGGGGTGGGAGAACTGGGGAGATGTTTTGTAAGAGCACAAATGTGCAACCAGTAGATAACCAGTAGATAAGTAATTCAGTATACAGCACAGTGATTGTATTATAAACTTCAAAGTTGCTAAGAGACTAGATCTTAATCGTTCTCATCACAGAAAGGAAATAATTATGTGAGAAGATAGGCGTTAGCTAACCCTATTGGTGGTAATCATATTGCAATGTATAAATGTATCAAATCAACATGTTGTACGCTTTAAACTTACAGTGTTAAATGTCAATTATATCTTAATTTTTTTAAATCATGGTTTTCTTCATTGTTTTGTTTAGTCCTTTTCTTTATTTTTTGTTTTTTGAATGTCCTAGTGGCTATTTCAATACTCAAAATGATAAAATGCAGTTCTCAAAGACTGAAAAGCATTTGGGCAAGGGTCAGTATATTTTTTTCTAGATTTCTCTCTCCAATATTGGTGCAAAAGAATTACAGTGAGCATGTAAAGAAAATAGCTTAAAATCCAATTAAAGATTTTCCCCATAATGAACAGATTGAATTAAATTTGTATTTGCTTTTAAAATACTGAGGTAAAGTAAGTTTTTAATTTTGGCATCTACATACTATAGCAGAGAAAGTAGCTCTAAAAAGAACCAGAACATTATTATCTAGGTCAATTTCTTTAATGATACAATTTATCAGGTTTAGTAAAATGGTACCCTGTAGGAAAAAGTAGAGTTGACATAGCAATATTTCGTAGACATTACAGCCTCTGGAAAATTGCCTAATTTAAAAGTAAGATATTTTGGTTATGGTTGCTTAAGCTATTTAAACTATCTCTGCTATTATATGCTGCTGTCTTTAGATAATCTAAAAGAAAATACATAAAGCAAATATAAAATATTCACATTTCAAGGTGACTATATCTCCAACTCCTGATATATTGCTGTGTATATTTTTATTGTTTAAAATGAACATTATTGTGGCTTTTAAGCTAATTCTACTCTGGATTGAAGGTGAGTATTTTACATAGAAGTTAATCACTTCCTATATGTTGCAGTAGATTGATTCACAACACAAAAAAGCAGCTCTCTTTGGCCTTATTGTTTTGATTATATTTTAGCATTACATTATTTATAACATATTTTAATGCAAATTTATTTGACCTATGGAGTTGATTTTAATGATTATAAAGGGTTTATGTGTAACATTTATTTAATCTCATCAGTCCCAGCAATATGGCGAATAATACAATGTTTATAATTACTATTTTAAATTCTTGGATGGAAATTGTTTCTGTGCTCACCAATTCAAATAAACATGTTTGATAATAACCAGAATTGCCAGTCCAAACATTCTACCTTCTTCATTCCAGTGACTTCATTAACATGAAGAAAATCTTTACGTCTATAGCAAGCAATAGATAAGATTTGCCATATTTATTTTTGTACACTTTTATTCAGAGGGTTTGTTATTGCCGTTGTGTGTTTCAATCACATAGTGGCTCCTCCTGTGCTTCCAGCCTAATTAATATTCACAGTCCATGGATCTATAAATCTCTTATGATTTTTCTAAGCTCAAATACAAGTTTAGGTCACTAAGGCAGAAATTTAAAAAATCTTACAGAGTTAATGTGGCTTTTATTTTTCATTGCATGTTATGCTAAATTCTAATCCAGGTTCCCAAAGATCTTGTAGTTATTTATCTATATTTTTAGAGGCAAGTAATGCAAAATGCCTTTTTGTGGGATGAGTCACTTCAAGGAATATGACTAGAGACAACATATTAGCACTGCTTGACAAAGCACCTTATTATTCAAGCACTGAAAGGAACAAGAAATTGTATTTGAGTGAAAGGGAAAGGAGAGGCAGAGGAGGAAAAACATCAGTACAAACCATAACAACCAGAAAATTGGATGAAAAGAATGAAGTCAAAGTTGTAGGAGGAATACCAAATGCAAGTATAGCCTGCTGCACTACTTATCAGCTGCACACAGGCCAAACTCCTCTAGGAAATCCAATTTGTTTAGAGGAAGTGACCAAAAAGATAGAGCCAGGCAAATGATCCGATGTGCCCTGTAACAAAACATACCAGAGAAGCGGCTTTCCACAATTTGAAATGTTTCCCACTAGGCTTTGTCATAAGAAACCACCCACTTTAAAAAGGCACAAAGAATCCTTAATTTGGTCAGAGTTATTATTATATATATTTTAAAAAATTTATGTAGTGGGAAGAGGTACTAACCACTGAAATAGTGAATTCACATTTTCTTAAGTACTGAACTTTTTAAAACCTGCAGCATTTTATTCTAAAATATCTGAAAATATATTGATCATTTAAAGAAATCCAAACCTAATTAGGGAAAATACAAATTAAAAAGTTTGGCAAGAGTTATTTCAGATGAAGAGTCAAAAGTCAAAGTAGACAATATGGACCACAGGATAGCATAATCCTAAAAGACAAGTCCTATACTGATGGGAATGCGAGTGATACAGCAATAATCCATAAAGGAATTATCAAAGTTGAAGGAGATGCAAGAAACATTGTCCCAATCATCTTGAACATAAAAAATGAGGTACAACTAAACATGAAAAAATGCAGCCTTAAGGAAATAAAACAGTTTACATCAAGGTGGTAATTAACATAGTACAATAATCTCCAAACTTTGTCATGGAATCACCAAATTTCAAGGCAAGTTCAGCTACAGATATGACACTGGGTTAGTATAACTACTGGAATCCTAGACTGGTATTTATGTGTTGTATAAGCTTTTATCTCTAATTTTATTATTTTGGAAACAAAGGGAATTTGTGCTGTGGATTCACAGTTCGGTCTTCATATATTTACATGCAAACCAGAATGATTTTCCTTTATTCCAAGTTTCTTTCAATTCTAATTTACTTGTTCACCATTTCTGTATTTGCTGTATAACTGCCTGAATGTTGCCACTATGGTTACTAGCTGCCTGTATGCACAGTAGAAATTAATTGCATCACAGTTGTTTAAAAGTACTGCAGCATCAAAAATTCTTGAAAGCATTTGCAGGCTTAATGTTGTGCAAAATGATCTATTAGCTGTAACTATATCTAAGCCTATGTTGTCTTTAAGCTGAAATAGTACATATTTCCATCAAGCTGAAAAATTGTTCTAAGTATCCTTAAAGTATCATTTTTTAATGTGTATGAATATTCTGACAATTTTCCTTTATAGCAATTACATAATTTTTCATGGTTTCTTTCATCTATATTTCTACTTAGTCTCATTTCAAATGTGGGAGTGTGTAAAACTACTGAATTTCTCCCCATATAATAGAAATATATTTATAATTTCTAATGTAATGCATTCCTAAGATACTTGAAGTGGTTAGATGGATAAAATAGGTAGGTGTTAGTTTACATGGAGTCCTTCAGTTGTTTCAAAATATTTAGAAACAATTGATTTTATGTGCATGTATCTAATCTACCCTTGTTTATTTGGTTCTATTATATGCCAATCACAGTTTGAAGGTCTGGGAATGCATCTCTGAACAAGACATACAGGTCTCTCTTCCTAGAATGCTGGCATTCTTCTTAGAAGAAGGGACAAATAAAATGAATAACTGATCAAATACCCAATTGAAAAATATGAGTATGATTCATATTCTGCAAATAATATATGGTAAAATGTGGTAAGAGGTAAATGACAAATGTAGATTGGTTGGCAATGGGAGGGGTCTCTGACAACATCACACATATGCTAAGATATAAATAATAAAAATTTTAAAAGCGGTCATAAAAATACCAGAGAGGAGGGCATCTCAAGAAGAAGAAATAGAGACCGCATTCTGTGACCAATATGCCAAGTTGTCTCCAAATCTCAGTTCTGCCTTTCTCCAGAGAACCCCTTATAGGGTATATTCCTTCTCTGAGTAAGAGTCACGTCTCCTCATTTCCTTCTCCCTGAGGCATACACATGTGTCTAAATTTGGGCCAAATATATGTAAATAGAAGTGGTATGTAGTTGATGCCAAGAAACCTCCTTATAAGTAATCAGCTTGTGCCCTTTGCCATATCTTTGTCTCTTCCAGTGTCTTTTTGCCAAAAAGATAGAATTTAATTTCAGACATCTCCTCTAACTACCATGCTGTACCATGAAGTTGAGGCTCTATATCTTCACGGTAAAGCATTTAGTAGAAGGAGTTGATCACATCCTCATGAGGACTATAAGAATTTCATGAAACACAAGGCATCATGTCAGCTATGGGCTGGTCACCAAGGAAGTGTTGCAGGAAAAGAGAAGGGGTCATGGTTATCTCAGCTTTTTTCTCAGCAAATTCCTAGTTTATTGTTATATATAGGATTGTTCAACTATAATAGAGAAAATAACTTAGATAATTTTGCATTGAAAAGAGTAAATTAAAAAAAAAATTATTACCTGGCAAAATTAGCAAAGACACTGTACTTCTGGATAAATCACTTAGACAATGTGTCATTGAACCTGCCTTCCATGTAAAAACAAAGAACCCATGCAGCCCAAAATAGGTGGTATTCCTGTTATACCTTTTTTAATTATAGCTGATTTACAATATTATATTAGTTTCAGTTGTACAATATAGTGATTCAGTATTTTTATGGTTCATATCCCATTTAAAGTTATCTATAAACTATTGGCTATATTCCCTGTGCTGCACAATATACCCTTGTATCTTATTTTATACATAGGGGTAGGGATTTAAGAGGCACAAACTATTATCTTGTCTCCCGCCCCCCATCCATTGCCCCATCTGTAACTACTAGTTTGTTCTCTGTATCTGTGAGTCTGTTTGTGTTTTGTTATATTCATTCATTTTACTTTTTAGATTCCACTTGTAAGTGGTAACATACAGTATTTGTCTTCCTCTGCCTTATTTCACTAAGCACAATGCCCTCCAGGTCCATCCATTTTGTTGCAAATGGCAGGACTGCAGTCTTTTTATGGCTGAATAACATTCTATTGTATATATATCCACCACATCTTTATTTATTCATCTGTTGTTGGACACTTAAGTTGCTTTCATTTCTTGGCTATTGTAAATAATGCTGCTATGAAAATTGCGGTGCATGTATCTTTTCAAATTAGTGTTTTCATCTTCTTCCGATATATACCAAGGAGTGGAATTGCTGGATAATATTGTAGCTCTATTTTTAGTTTGAGGAACTTCCATAATGTCTTCCATAGTGGCTGCACCAATTTACATTCCCACCAACAGTTCTCTTTTCTCCATATCCTCGCCAATGTTTGCTATTTGTGGTCTTTTTGACAATAGCCATTCTGACAGGTGTGAGGTGATAGCTCCTAAACTGGAGACAGATGATCTTAAAAATAGAATATTATTTGATTTCAGAGCATAATTTTATGACTACCTTGCAATGAAACTAGTTACTTGTGGGAGTAGATGGTATTGATGACATATTAAGAGGGAAGAAACTGACATTTATTGATCACCTAAAATGTTATAAGAGCATTCATATATTTTATGATATATCAAACATTCTGAGATGTTTCATTTAACCTATTTGTAGCCAAAATAATCTAAGACAATTTAAGTAAACTTCCCAAAGTGAAAGATTCGGGAACCAGAAAAGAAATTGGAACTGTTTCACATGACTTATTATATACTCCCTATCTGCATAAAACTAACCACAAAATGGTAGTAACCCAGTTCTTTTTCTAGACAATCCAACTACTCTCAGTGAAAAAAAAAAAAATCATAGTAGTGAAGACTAGTTAGTCAAAGATATATGTGGATATTAAAGAATAGAATGCATACCTGTGATATCAATCACCTACCATGAAAGAATATTCCAATGTGAAATATGTATTTCTTAGTTTCAATAATTCAAAGTTTCCTTATCTATAAAATTTAGAAGATAATAGGTTTATTATTATAAGACTAAGGTTTTTAATAAGATTAAATGAACTGTTGAATATACATCAGAATTTGACAAGTATTAACTGTTATTAATTTTATGTAAATAATAAACAATGAATATATACTATTTTAGTTCACTCATAAGGACATAATCATGAAATCAGAATAATCATTTTTCCATTACTGAAATCACTAAGCTAATTATATATTGTATGCATTTACGCAAAAAATTGTTTCATTATTTGTGATCACGTTAAAAATGTATACTGCAATGTTAAACACATGATCCAGCAACCCCACTCCTGGGCATATATCTGGAGAAAAACATAGTTTGAAAGGATACATGCACCCTAATGTTCATTGCAGCACTGTTTACAGTAGCCAAGACATGGAAGCAACCTGAATGTCCATCAACAGATGAATGGATAAAGAAGATGTGGTACATATATACAATGGAATATTACTTAGCCATTAAAAAGAATGAAATAATGCCATTTGCAGCAACATGGATGGACCCCGAGATTATCACATTAAATGAAGTAAGTTAGACAGAGAAAGACAAATATCACATGATATCTCTTATATGCAGAATCTAAAAAAAAAATGATACAAATGAACTTATTCACAAAACAGAGAGATTTACAGACTTAGAGAATGAATTTATGATTACCAGGGGTGACTGGTGGGGCAGAGAGACAGATTGGGAGTTTGGGATTGACATGTACACACTGCTATATTTAAAATAGATAACCAACAAGGACCTACTGTAAAACACAGGGAACTCTGCTCAATATTCTGTAATAACCTAAATGGGAAAAGAATTTGAAAAAAATAATAGATACAAGTATAAGGATAACTGAATCACTTTGTTGTACACTTGAAACACAACATTGTTAATCAACTATACTCCAATATAAAATAAAATCTTAAAAATTTTAAAAAAAATAAAATAAATTCAAAATTGGACAACCTAAAAAAATAAAGAGAATATATGTAATGGATTGTACCTATCTGGCTATATAAACAGGGTAAGATTTCTTTTGGTCTTTGGAATCTCTTCAGCAGATTACCTGTGATGCACTTTATAATCTACTTTAATGCTTATTAAGGGCTAAAACTCTTTTATTCTTTTTTAAATTTTGTGGATAGGTTTACTTGGTTGGCAGGGTATTTTATTTTTAATTGTATTTTTCTGACAATTTAACAATGAGGACAGGATTAGTGTGGCAGTTCCTGAATTGAGCAGACACAGCTGACGGTCTAGTGGCAACACAAATATCAGGCAAGAGACCCCAACTTACAAAAAGTCTCCCTTCCGGCTCTCCACTTTTTTTTTTTTTTGGTATAGAGCCAGACAAAACATTCTCTCCAAATTCAAGAGCTTATGGTAGAGTAAGCATTGGCAATGGGCTCTTACATCCTGTAAAGATCACTGTTAGTTTTGATGACATAAAAATATGTAAGCCAGGAATGTATCCTGCAGGTCTTTCTCATAAATGGCTTATATCGCTCCATTATATTTGGAACAGGTATACATACATGAATCTAGTCTTCCAGTAAACCAGAGGATAGTGTCTTAGATGAATAAATAAGGTATTTATAGGGGTTCTTAGAAGGAATTTGTCACAAGTAAATGGAATGTTGCTATTTGTGGAGTGAATATCACTCTAAGAGGAAAGTTAAAAATACATAGCCAGAAGAAAATATTGAGAAAAAATTGAAGAGGAAATATGATTAAAGTTACTTTCTTGTTCACAGAACCCTTCTTTCCCTACTGTTTCCTTCCTCTTTCATCCTTCTACATCTCTTAGTCTCTCTATTCCTCAAAATCAACTCCTGGGAAGAGGGAAAGAATGGTCTTTTAGATGCGTGGTCCCCTTCATGTGTGGATTTCCGTGCAAAGAGGGACAGGTGCACAATATCTTTAGCTGGTAATGAACCACTTTCTTTGTTGGAGGACACAAGTTTGTGAATCTCATGACCTAGCTGGGATCACTTCATGTATTAGCCTGGATTTAACCTCCAAGAATCCTTTATCATCCACATACCATGTAGCTAGGAAGCAGAAATGAGAGGATAATTGAGAACTTGGATAAAAGGCTGTGTCCCTATGTGAAGGCAATAAGTTGGTCAGTCATTGCATTAGTCACTTGGAAAAAGGCAAACAGAAGTATTAGGTGGAAAAATACCAAAGGGAAAAATCAAAATGCCATAAATTCTACATTTTTATCTCAATAGGAGGAAAATCAGCCCGCCCTTCCTATACAGACTGCCAGTGGAGCTGATGACATTGCAAAGCTACCCAGGCCTCCTATGTAATCCACCTGTTTTCCTTACCTGCTGTTATTACTCATTTAAAGTTTTTTTTTTTTCTTTTTCCCCCTGTGCTCTCTTGCTGACTGTTCAAACTCACGTGAGCAAAAAGTGAGGTAGGGTGGCAAAGATAGACTATTACTTAAATCTTAGCAGCAGCTACTCAGTTTAGGGACAACACAGAGACAAGACAAAGAAAAGAAGAAATAATTTAAAGAATACAGTGTCTGCTGCTGCTGAGTTAGAACTATTTACTCAATATAACCCTTACTCTGTACATCCTCTGAAGGGAGCTACGAAAGAAACACTGTGTATCATTACTGCAAGAGGCCAGGACACTAGAAGATGGATTGTAGACAGAGACTCTGAGAAACACAGAAATGGCAGGAACAGGGATTCAGGAAATCCCAGAAGGACAAAGTCCTCAGCTAGGGAATAATTGGCAAATGGCTTAAAATTGATGGATTGAGGGAATCTCAGAGGTAATAACTGGTGAAATATGTTTCAATACATTTCCTTTATGCTATCTTATTCCTTGCCTTTTCTAGTACATACTGGTGATATTTATTCCATACAAGTTTCTTTCTTTCGAACTGATGAAAAATCAATATCAGCTGTTGGTATTTTTAGTCAGCCTTTCACTCTTTACTTTTCCTTTTCTTCAGTATTTTTCAATACAAATATGTTCTTCTAACTGAGGAACATGCTTTTTTCCCCTCCCAATTCACCTGTAAATCAACTGTGGAGACATAGGTTATGCAAATTAAAGGCCTCCATATTCTGTACTCCAGATGGAATGATTATAGAGCTTCCTGGGGGAATAAAAGGCATTTTATTTGGTTATTTTGTCCTTTCTGAAAGAAAAGGGGGTATGACAGAGTGTCAGTCTCACAGTGTGCTGGAAAAATATCCTCAATGGAAACAAATAAGTGTATCACTTTGGGCCCTGGAGAATAATGATACTGGTTTAATTTGATATGTAAAACTAATAAATATAGCTAATAAAATAATAAGCCATGACCAGGAAGAAAATAATATCTTTTGTCAAGCACTCAATTAGGAGGAAAACAGTCATACAAGAATTAGAAAATGAGGGATAGGTAAAAAGGGAAGTCATTCTGCAATACTCCCATACTTTCAGTAAAGAGGAAGATAAATTTGATCAAGGTGTCACCACTCCACTGATGCCTTTTTCCCCCTATTCCTCTAGTGAATGAGTATTGAAGTTTTGTTGGTGCTTGCTTATAAATGAGTCCAGTATTTATGGCAAAGGAGTTCACAAGATTTCAGGTTTCTTCTTATTTTCTCTTGTTATTTACAGGAAAACTTGAAGAAATTTGTCCCACCAGAGAGATTTATGAATTATTTACAATGTAGATTATTTGCTGGTACTCTTGGAAACTAGACAGCAAAGGAAAACTGATACTTGTATTTGGCTAAGTATGCTTGCTTCACAGGGGCATAAGACCTCAGTAGACAAATTACAATACTGCCAAAATGAAATAAAGTATTTAGGGCATCTGTTGTCAGCTGAAGCCAGCAAGTGTTACAATCTAGGAGTCAGCTAATTTAGCATGAGACGGGCTACTAAAAACCAAAGAAGCAAACAACACCCAAATTGACAATTTGGGGACAAGTAGGATATCACAGACAGTGGGTCTCAGCTTTTGCAAAAGCCACAAAAACCACCAATGGAGCAATTATGTGGTAATTCTCTAGATCAGCGGTCCCCAACCTTTTTGGCACCCGGGACCGGTTCCATGGAAGACAATTTTTCCACAGGGGTGAGGGGGGAGATGGTTCAGGTGGTAATGCGAGCGATGGGGAGCGACAGATGCTCGCCTGACACTCACCTCCTGCCGTGCGGCCCGGTTCCTAACAGGCTGTGGACCTCTACTGGTCCGCGGCCTGGGGGTTGGGGACCCCTGCTCTAGATCGTCTGGGTTTGCTCCTAGGAGCTGTAGAGATTTTTGAAAAATTGAAATGGGCTACAGTCTCTCTTTCTGCTTTGGGGATTCCAGACTTTGGGAAGCTTTTCCACTTGCTTTGTTATGAAAATAAATGTGCTGATAGTGAAATTTTAACTTAAAACTTGTGAGTAGACTAGAGATCAATAACATATTTCTCCATTCTTCTGCAAGTAGTGGCACTGGGAATGCCTGGATGCCTCCAAGAAGGTAAACAGAAGCCACACTTTTTTTGTGTGAGGGGGGGTTAATTTTTACAGGAATACAGTTGCTTTACAATGTTGTGTTAGTTTCTACTGTACGGCAAAGTGAATCAGCTATACATACACATATATCCCCTCTTTTTTTAGATTTTCTTCCCATTTAGGTCACCACAGAGCATTGAGTACAGTTCCCTGAGCTATACAGTAGGTTCTCATTAGATATCTATTTTATACATGGAATCTAGAAGCCACACTTTTGACAAAGCTCAAGCCCTACCTTGGGTTACCTGACAGCTACCTTACAGGTGCATAAGACCTGTAAACATTCATCAATGCACTGTCAAACTAGCTATGAATGAGTGCTCTTTTCTAATCATGATATTACTTAGGAAATGTAGTTCCCTAAACCTTACTTTAAAAAAAAATAAAATAAAATCAGATCCTGAGGAAACAGATGATCATGATTGCACAGTGATAATAGAGGACATTAGTCCCTGACTGGAATAACAGATATTCCTGTTCCGAATACACATGATTATATATAATTAGTGTGTGAGAGGGAGTAGGTGCACATAAGTCCATGTGTGTGAGTATTTGGTCTCTATCAAGCAATAGGGAACATTTGGAAAAATAGGGAATTCTTGATTTTGATGGGAACTAAAATGTCTCATGGAAAATTCATAGCCAATTTGTCAAAGGCTTTACAACGAATTGCCTGCTTAGGTATCAGTAATACATTGTAGAGCTTACACAAGGCAGAACAACAGAATTTCTAAAGGCAATGATTTTTTTGACAAAGCTGGAAAAAAAGCATTGTTAAAACGTGGCAGACTCTAAACTCAGAAGCACCACTTTTAATACAATAAGAGATTTTCAAAGAATAGATACATGTATATGTGTAACTGAATCAGTTTGCTGTATACCTGAAACTAACACAATATTGTTAATCAATTATACTCCAATATAAAATAAAAATTTAAAACATCAAGTAATCCTAACTATCTGGAATTGGACATGCAGATAGCTAGTATCAGTGTTGCCATGTACTCAAATACAATTTTGATTTTTTTTTATTCTAACAAGTCCTAATATCTTATATAATTCTCTGCAATAAACCCTCAGTGTATGAAGAAACAATTCTGAATGACATAGTTTTATGAATAATGAAAATGCTGGAGGCAGAAGTTAAACTCATGATTACAAAGGAAAGAAAGTCTTATTGAAGTTAAATCATTCAAATATATTGAAACTTTATGATTTTTGCAACATGATTATCACTGTAAAGTGCTCAAAATTTCTCTTAGGAATAAAAATGTGAGTTGTACCTGACACCTGCCCCCCACAAAAGAAATTTTCATTCATTGAAAAAAGGCTTCACAGAGGAATTACATGTATTTAGAATGATAAAAACTCAGTAAGTAATGGGAATTATCTGATGAAATAATTCCTATATCAGTCTTTATTTGCTTTGGTAAAATTGTTGTGTCACCAATAAAGCCATGTGAGTAACTAGACTCTTAGTACATCTACCAAAAAAGATGAAATTATTCAAAACATATTATAGAGACATGCTCTTTGTCAGAGTTCTTTATAGGCCACTTCCAAGATATATGCAGAAGTTTCCCCATTAACTTTATAAGGAATCTGGTGGCAGTTGGGTTTCATAAAATCAACACCTGTGGAATGTAAGAGATTTGGTATAATTATGGTATGTATGATATCTGGATCACCTAAAATCTTTTCCTTCTAAAAAGTTGATTATCAGACAGGAGTAATAGCTCTTATAATACACAAAATTCCTACTTTGGGGGTATCAGAGCATACTGAATCATATAGGAATTAATTTTGTTTTCACTGCCATGTAGAAGTTACACAAACGTTTGTGGATATCTATTAGATATCACATTTCTTTACCCTCAGCCCTTTGAACAAATAGAATGGATGAACTGAACTCTAAAAAGAAAACAAAACCCAACAAAACAATTCAACAATTCATTGGCTAAGATTCAACAGTCTACCAGGTTAAAACGGCCTGGAGCTTTACTATTATACTAGCCTTGGTAAAAAGTACAGTAATCCTGCAAGCAAGAAATACCTTTCCCTTTGAACTTACGTTTGACAGGTCTACAGAGTTGGGTCCATGATCCTATCCTGTGCCTGATTTCACTGAATCCTCCATAATTGTTTTCAACATTTAAAAAAGAGCTTCTCATCAGGCTCCCAGACTTCAGACTTTACTACAAAGCTACAGTAATCAAGACGGTATGGTACTGGCACAAAAACAGAAATATAGATCAATGGAACAGGATAGAAAGGCCAGAGAAAAACCCACCCACATATGGTCACCTTATTTTTGATAAAGGAGGCAAGAATATACAGTGGAGAAAAGACAGCCTCTTCAGTAAGTGGTGCTGGGAAGACAGGACAGCTACATGTAAAAGAATGAAATTAGAACACTCCCTAACACCATACACAAAAATAAACTCAAAATGGATTAAAGACCTAAGTGTAAGGGCAGACACTATCAAACTCTTAGAGGAAAACATAGGCAGAACACTATGACATAAACCACAGAAAGATCCTTTTTGACCCACCTCCTAGAGAAATGCAAATAAAAACAAAAATAAACAAATGGGACCTAATGAAACTTAAAAGCTTTTGCACAGCAAAGGAAACCATAAACAAGACGAAAAGACAACTCTCAGAATGGGAGAAAATATTTGCAAATGAAGCAACTGACAAAGGATTAATCTCCAAAATTTACAAGCAGCTCATGCAGCTCAATATCAAAAAAACAAACAACCCAATCCAAAAATGGGCAGAAGACCTGAATAGACATTTCTCCAAAGAAGATATATAGATGGCCAACAGACACATGAAAGAATGCTCAACATCATTAATCATTAGAGAAATGCAAATCAAAACTATAATGAGATATCATCTCACACCGGTCAGAATGGCCATCATCAAAAAATCTACAAACAATAAATGCTGGAGAGAGTGTGGAGAAAAGGGAACCCTCTTGCACTGTTGGCGGGAATGTAAATTGATACCGCCACTATGGAGAACAGTATGGAGGTTCCTTAAAAAACTAAAAACAGAACTACCATATGACCCAGCAATCCCACTACTGGGCATACATCTGGAGAAAACCATAATTCAAAAAGAGTCATGTACCACAATGTTCATTGCAGCTCTATTTACAATAGTCAGGACATGGAGGCAACCTAAGTGTCCACTGACAGATCAATGGATAAAGAAGATGTGGCACGTATATACAATGAAATATTACTCAGCCACAAAAAGAAATGAAATTGAGTTATTTGTAGTGAGGTGGATGGACCTAGAGTCTGTCATACAGAATAAGTCAGAAAGAGAAAAACAAATACCGTATGCTAACACATATATATGGAATCTAAAAAAAAAAAATAAAAAGGATGGTTCTGAAGAACCTAGGGGCAGGACAGCAGTAAAGATGCAGACATAGAGAATGAAATTGAGGACACAGGGAGGGGGAAGGGTAAGCTGGGGCGAAGTGAGAGAGTAGCATTGACATATATACACTACCAAATGTAATATAGATAGCTAGTGGGAAGCAGTCACATAGCACAGGGAGATCAGCTTGGTGCTTTGTGACCACCTAGAGGGGTGGGATAGGGAGGATGGGAGGGGGATGCAAGAGGGAGGAGATATGGGGATTATATGTATATGTATAGCTGATTCACTTTGTTATAAAGCAGAAACTAACCAAAAAAATCCTTTCTATTTGATTTATAAATAAATAAATAAATAAATAAATAAATAAATAAATAAATAAATAAATAAATTGCTGAGATGAAAGAGGAGGCTCATAAAGAAGTTTTGAAGTATATTTCTGTTTTCCTCCTCTGGGCAGGACAGTTGTGTTAAAAACAGTTCAGTAAAAGAAATAGGATCAATCTGAAAGGGTCTGTGGAAAGAAAAAAAATGTAATGAAGCCTGTATTCTGTCACTGTCGCTGTTGTTATGATATAAGCGAGAAAGGATTGTATTCTTAAAGTGGGGAGGGAGGAAAGGCGGGGGTCCAGGAAGGCTAAATACGAAAAGTGAAGTGTCAACTGGGATGAGAACTTTAGATCCAAGTACTTAGTCATTTATAGCATCCTGGTGTGAGAGAAGTCATCTTACCTTTGACTGTGGTTTTTGCTTAACTCATCTATTACAACAAGTGACTGGAAACCCAGAGAGTTTGAATCATTTATCTATCAACTTGCTCAAGCCCAGGCTAACCCAAAGAGAAAATAGTGATGAGAAAACCATCTATCATTTTGAATTAAACACTTGTTACTAAATCATGAAAATTTGTCCTTTATCCAACCTATGTCCAAGATCAATAACAAAAGGTCATGTCTTGGAAACAAGGTGACTTGAAGGCTTCCACTAAATCTCTAGCCTTCCATGAACTTGAGCTTAAACCTTCAAAGACAACAGGGCATGGACTTTGGCAGCAAATGATCAATTACTTTAATTCTGATGTGAAAATAGTGACTCTCTTCATTTAAAACATAGTTTCACTGTGAATATTTCAAATTTTGTTTTGATTCTGGCTTTTAATAATTACTGATAAGTATGCAGAAAGGGATACTTTGGGACTTTTTATTTCCATATTGCCTATTACTGCCTCTGTTTAAAAAATCTGCTTATTCCAAGTAGGGTACAGTCAATTTGTGCATATTGGATTTAATTTTCTACTAAGCAAATAAAAATGTCTAAATGCAAAAAATATCAAAAAAACAAAAAAAAGGGCTTCTCCTTTCCCTGGAAACCAAAGTCATAAGGACCTAGGAGGACTGACATAAAGAAGTCTGTCCTTTCTATTGGGAGGTTTCATCTACATAAGTGTTCCAGAGGAAAGATGGGTTGTCCCATGCTGAAAGGGATCCTTTCAAGGACTGCTGATCATTCAGAAAACTATTACAGTGAAATGAATACCCAGTGGGATTCATGCTTCCCATGTGAAGCAGCACCTCAGGAGTACTGAATTGTGGCTTCAATAAAATAAATACCTGAAATCTAAGCTTTCCAGAGTAACTGATACTGGTACTAAACTCCGTTGAAAGGAGGTGTTCTAGAGAACTTACTATTCTAATATTTTACCTTACTATATACTATTCTTATATTTTATCTTAATGTCATATTCATTATTTCAACGACTTGAAGGATCAAATTGACAAAATTTAACTTGCAATACTACTTTTCTCCCTGTACTTCTCGTAAAGCATGCAGAAGGGAACAGCTGGGTACTGAGACTATGAGGCTACCCCAGAAAAGAGTGAAAGATGTAGAAAAGAAAGCTTTTAATTAATAGACAAAATCTGGCATTTACAGACAGAGGGCTGCAAAAGACAGGTCTAATGTCACTCAGTTAATATTGGAACGTAAGTTCTTGCTGGTAAAAGTGAAGATAAACAAAGGTGGATGCCTATTATTCATGGAGACATAATTAGTTTATCATAATATACCTATTGATTTTGACCAATGTGAAAAATGGCCCACTGGTTGTATTTGTTCTAATGACTTAAAACAATTAGAGCTATGTACATTAAACACTAGAATTGCAATCTGAACACTTCAGTGAGCACCTCGTAATAAGACTCTGAAACCTTCTAATGGCCATGGGCATCATTGTGTTTCACATCCAGGAAAAATTATCTGTGAAGGCAGAATAATTACCAAAGCACCTAGATTAGTGTGTAAATGTAATGTTACTTATGTGATTGATGAAAACTCAAGAAAATTTATTGGCTTTACAACAAAAACTCAGATAAAAAAATTATCAAGCTAAAGAGTCAAGCAGTAAAGATATAACAAGTTGTGTAATTAATGTATGATAAGGAACAATTTTATCATATTACTAATCAAGAATCTGCCTTAACCATTCATTATTAGCATGATATATTGAAAGGTAATTCCCCCAAGACAAACACTGTACTTGATTTAAAAAATTCATCCTATTGTAATTCTGATAATTGCTTTTTTAAAAATTTTATTAGGGACTTCATAGATATTTAGACAGCCAGATTTCTCTGTAGCTGCCTAGAGAAAGGTGGAACTAGAAATGGGGATAATGGAAAAATAGTAGTGTTAGCAACAAATATGAACAAAACAGGAGACAACATAAAGGTAAACACAAATCTAATAATAAATCTTAGATTTTCCTAGTGCCAAAAGGGAAACTGAACTAAACCCCTCTTTTAGCATTTTCCATTAAAAAAAAAAAAGTGTTTTTAAATCATTTCTCTGTATCTTTGAGATGTATGCAATTTTTCAAAAAGATAAATGAGCCTCTTGCATTCCAGGGGTTTCTTTCTTGAGGATCTTGGAATATTAACATCAAGGAGGGTGGCAACCTGTAATCTATTCTCTGTGGGAGTTTAGCCAAGGCACTTGGCTCCAAGTTACAACTTCCACTTGTCAAAAAGATACAAGAAGTGAATGCAGTAGCAAAATTAAACTCATTTTCTGAAACTGAAACCAGTAAGTGTAATATTGCCTTTTGGAACACTAAACATGTCTATAAGAATAAAATCCACAGCACAATATTTTTCTTCTTTACATATCCACCCTCATTATTCATTATTGTACTCACTTCCACTACTGGGCTTCTCATATACCCATAAATACTAATAAGGTATACATATCATTTTATTTCTCGTCTTGGTAGGATATATCATCAGTGTCTGTGTGAATAACCCCTACCTTGTACACTTGGAATTTAAAAAAATTATCCACATTGATGCTATAATTTTTATATTTTATAAACTATTGTTTGCTAAACGTTGTCAAACATCTTGGGAAAAACTAATTTTGGTGAAGTTCCGACCATTAGATGATTTCTCAAAGCTTCAACTTTTAAAAACATGGCTTCAAATGATTTAGGATGCCTTCAGTAGTATTTTTCTTTGCCCACTTTTTAGTGAATCCCTATAGTTTATAATAAAATACTACTGTACCAATGTGAATACAATATAATATAGTTTTTAAGAAAAAGTAAATGTTTAATTTAGTTCCTGAACAGGTTTTCAAATGGCTATATATTTAAAATTTCTACATCTAATTCTAAATATTCCTAAAAGAAAATGTTTACAACTGTTGCCTAGAGAAGTAGTAACTGCTAAAATTGTGTCCATAGCATCTAGTGTGTACCTGTTCATATTTTCTTTTGATAAAACTACACATTAAACTTGAGAAGATCTTAATTTTTATGCCACTGGATGTGAAAAATAATTTTCCATGAACTGACTGTCTCCTATGACATACTACTGGATAGACGTTATCAATATTTCTTTTGAATATAAAAAAATATAATGGATCTAATAAAGTAAGAGGAGAGAGGCAGCAACAATTGGGCTATGGAAAAATGAATAGTTCATTAGTATAGAGACTTTCATTTCATCTGCATCTTTCAGAATTAGACTACAGTCTAGGAGTTTGTGTATTGCCATTTTTGACTGTTATTTATGAGTTTCTGGAGATAATATATCTGAATATTTGGTAAATTCAGATAACTTGATTTACATATAATTTATACAAATAGCATTTTGATATGCTAAATTTTGATTAGTCAAAGGGTCTGACTTCCTTTAGAAACAATAAAATAGCGGTTCATTAAATTGGTTAGGTCAAAAACAATAAATTGTTTTAATTATACTATGGTACTCTTTGTCAAGAAATAAAAAGTTTCTCTATTTTCACTTAGCTAGAAAGAGTCAATGCAGAGGGGAGAAAAAGGGTTCATATTTTACAATAAGAAACTCAGTTATACAGATATAAAATGTCAATTTGAAAAAAAAAATTAGAACATGGTGCAGCATTAGTCATACAGCAGATAAGATTTTACTTTACATTGAAACTTCTACATTGTTTCACAGAGTTCATTCTAACTCCAGTATAACCTGAATAAAGATGGACAGTATATAATTTCGAAGGTATACCTAATTCTAGAGGGGAAAAAACATGATATTTAGTAATACGTGCCAACTATCCAATTTGCAGTAGTGTCCTTTCGGATATGAGCAACTGGAGATCATGTTTACCTTGAAATTACCGGTCTGTTTTAAAGAATTTTAGGAACCTCACCCCATCAGTTTCTGTAGCACCATGGATTCCAGGATATGAATAGATAGTTCCTGCAGTTGAGCTTTATTTTGAGTTTCACATTCACTTAATTGCCTAATTTGTATTTCCATCTGAATTTGTCAAGACACTTCAATGATTCCAGTGACTTTCTATGACACGATATCAAAAGTGAAGAATTGGAATGATAGAAAGCAAACAGGCAATTGCTTGGGGTAGAAACATAGTGAATGATATGCCTAGAAGTGAAAATGGACATGGAAATTATTATGACAAAAGTAGGAAAGGCTGCAGTTATGTTTAGAGTTCTATGAGGCCACAGATATGGGAGAAATATATTCCCTCTCGCAGTCAGAGAACTCCGAGAGAAGAGAAACAAGGATAAGTCCCTAAGGAACACATTTAATGAACAAGTATTAAATACAGTTAGAAAATAAAAATATAGTTGGAGAATCAGATTTCCTGGTCATAGAAAAGAAGAAACAGAAAAGAAGTCAGGATGCCAAGATCTCCATGCAGAAAACTGTCAGCCAAACAGATGAGTGTTATTAAAGACTGGGTGCTCAAGTTGTGACTGAAAATAAATCTGTTGAAGCTCTGCCTGAATGGGGTAAACTTAATGTAAAGAGTAAATGAGTTAAAGCGATGCCAAAGGTGCCATGCCAAGATCCATTTAAGAGTCTGGGACACCCATCCTAGAACTGTTTTAACTATTGGATACTGCTGATGGTACCTAATTGTAAGACAGGCTGGGACCTGGGACCCTTTGCTGCAGTGCTTGCACCTAGACAAATGTCTCCTAGAGCAAAAAATACAAAGAAACTATAAGGGACTAAAAAATGAGTGCATGCGCAGTAGGGGTAAATTATGAACAACAAGATACAAAAAGACCGAAAACCCAGCAAAAGCAGAGCGTTGGGAGCAAAAGCAGGGTACTGAACATGCATGCACCCTGCACACAACATCTGCCACCTAAGCCACCCCTCCGGCCCAACCCCTGGACCCACCCCTACTCTCACCCCATATAAGAAACCAGCTCCCCACGCCTCCTCCAGGGAGGGGAGCAGGGGGACCTGTTACTTGTTTTCACTCTCTCCTGCTGCAGCATGAGTCCCAGTAAAGGCTTGCCTGAATTTCTTGTCTGCCCTCTTATCAAATTCTCTTAACAACTGAAAAATTGCTCCCTTCTCCAGAACGAATAACCCTAAATAGCGGCTATCTGGCCTGGGAGATTATGCACCACCACGCAGCCAGTATTTCACGAGTGAATGAATGGCATAATGTCATGAAAGTACAAAAGATCCACATTAAAAATGGGTAAATATGCAAGTATGTAAAATCATTATTGTCTGGGACATATTAAGTACTCTATTATTTCTCTACTACACCATCATTAAATATAGAAAGGTGAAATATTATTAAAGACAATCACCAAACACATCAACCATAACTTTGCTCACTTTGAAGGACATAGTTCATTGGGTTTCCCAGATGGGTTTCTATGCATAACCCTCATCCAACACACACTTGTTTTTAATTGCCTGAAAATACTAGTGATCAAATTGATTTTATATTAAAAAACTGAATTATTTAAAATAAAAGCTATTAAAAAGACCTACGGAATAGCACTATAAATAGCATAATGGATTGCAATTTTAAAATTTCTGTCATTTAGGTTTATTTCATATATTAACAGCAGATTGGCTAAAGCCAAAATATATTATAAAAGTGCAAATTAACCTTATGTATTAATGGAGATTTTATATACCCAGAAAAACACTATTAGTATTAGAATAGAAGAAATAATGAACTAGACTCTCTAGAGTTTTAGGAAGAAAATGAGATTTAAGGGTCAAATCAACTTTAGCTTCCTCCTGAGAAAATTTTATATCTTTTGATTTTATATAGTATAAATATCAAACTCAGAATTTAGAAAAAAACAATATTTAGGCTACTATCACAAAACATTAAATTATATAAGCACTGAATTGGGACATTCATCTGAATAGAAGAAACACATGGCTATTTATTATGTAAATATTTTGTGAGGTTATAAATGTAAAATTTGTATCTTACATAAAATGACAGCATTATAAATTTTAATCTTAAAAATATAAAATTAAGTTAGAGAATGTAAAATTATTTTGGTATATAACAAATACTGATTTTTAAAAATTTTTACAAAATTATGTAAACAGAAATTAGCATAAAATGAACAAATCAAACACTAACATATTAGTTTAGTTCATATATATAATCAAGTTAAAGCACTAAATATTTTCAGATTCCTCACATCTCCCTGATATTTTAATCTATTTGAAATACTTATTGAGTAAACAAATACATTCAAATAATTATTATTGAGTTTGTGATCTGGAGAATTTTTGAAAAGTACATTCACCACAAGATATAAATTAATTTAAAAACTATGTCACGTACATTAGAAACAGTATATTAAATTAGGAGTTTAAAAGGAGAAAGGTGTAAAAATTAGTTGGAAGATGCAATGAACAGGAAAGACACTTATTCTATTAAACACCAGGATCACTGGAACGTTCATTCATCCTTCATCCAAAAAGTATTCGTTGAACTGTTACGTGTGCTAATAACGTAGTCACATGAGTTGTTAAGTTTGTAGTCATGGACAGATTATTTATTAGCCACTATCCTAACCTTCCCACTAGCACCATTCTCCCACACCCTGACCTTTACTTCAGAACCCCTAAACTCCCTGCAGTTAAAGACTCGAATCCAAGGAGAACTGGTGGTCTCATGGACACTACTTCAACTCTGACTCCAATCTACTGTGACTAGCCAATACTAGCATCATATGGCTTTAAACATTCTATTGTGGATACTATTGTGGATTTGTATTGAGTCAACTACATTTCCCAGAATTCTCCTCCCTGTAGGGAAGGGAACAGAGATACTTTTGAGATGTTGAAGATGGAAGTGAAGCAGCAGACATATTCTTCTTTCAATCTCAAAGAGTCAGTGCAGGGCATGAAAGATTATAGCTCATCACATAATTGTCTCTTCTGCCATTGGTACGAGGCAGCAACTAGGCTCCTCTACTTCCTGATGGATTTCTTAAGATTGTCCAACTGCTGGACCAGGTGTATGTTTTGCTTCATGATGAAGGGCATCATCCTCTCCTGTGGAACATCTCTATCATTGAAGGTGAAGATGTCCAGGTATTGAGAGACTGAGGAGGGTTCTAGGCTATCCTTGTGGGTTGCAGCACATCCTCACTGGTTCAAGTTTTTCCTTGCTTCCCCAAATTTGTGTTTATTTCTCCTTGCCGATGGCCCTACTGACTTCAGGGTCTAACTGCAGATGTAAAAAAAAAAAAAAAAAAAAGCCTCACCTAGACTTTTTAATTATCCCCAATGATGCCTGTAAAAAAATGCTTCTATACATATTCTTTAGTGAGTTCTGCTGCTCTAATTTTCTGATACAGAATTTAGTACAGGAAGTGTTTCCAGTGGAACAGAACCTTAAAATGGATTATTTGAATTGTGTAGTTTATCCACAGTGATCTTATATGATTACAGACATTAATGACAGTATTTCCAATGGTAAAGACAATGCTAGTACATCATATAATGTGGAAAAACATGGAAAGTGACAAAACAATGACTTAACATATCAGTTGTAATCCAGTGATTAAAGAACAAAACGTATTAGGTGACAGATTATTTGCTGCCATAAGAAACATAGTGGAAATAAACAGTATAATAGGGTTAGGTGATTGTTTCAAAATATACTGGAGAATTTAGGGAATAAAACATGATTTTAACTACAAAGCCCAAGGTCTTGCTTCTTTGAATACTCTAAACTCTTATAGCTCCAAGGTTAAGATTTCTGAAAACAAAACCCTAAACCTAATCCTCCTTGTGATCGAGTTATACCATAAGAGAAATTCCAAAATTTTCAAGGTCCATTATTTTAAAGTAGGGAATCAATTTAGTAGTAGAATTTTGAAAATTGGGATGCATCTATAATTAAATTCCAAGGAACTTACACTTTGAAATTGTTCTGATCCTCCTTCAACAGAAGTGTCTTTTCACACCTTCTGCAGGGAGGTTAATCTTCCCTTGCCTGAAAAAACTATAACTTCCTATGAAATAATGGCTTTATAAGACATATGACCCTCTTCAGGATTTATCCCCTTATATTAGTTTCCTATTGCTTTTGTAAACAAACTATAACAAATTTTGACAGTACTTCTGCCAAGTACTAGAGAATATGTTTCCTTATCTTTTCCACCTTGTAGAGGATTCTCACATTCCTTGGCTTGGGTCCTCTTTCTCCATTTTCAGAGACAGCAGTGTAGCATCTTCCAATCTCTTACTCTTTCATCATCACCATGTCTCCTTATCTGACTCTGGCCTTCCTATCTTACTCATACCCAGGTAACCAAGGATAAAATTTCATCTCTTCTCTTAACTTAATCATAATTTGCAAAGTCCCTTTTGCCATAACAGGTAACATATTCACAGGTTCCAGGGATTAAGACAGGGACATTTTAGGGCGGCTATTATTTGGTTTATTACACTCTTCCACTTTCTATCATTAGACTCAAGTTAAAAAGGACTTAGAGTGTGAGTGACAAAGTATGACCCCTTAGGAGATGTGATACACAATATAATCACTTGATTTTAGCAATTGATATCAACAGAAACTTGGGAACATGTGGAGATATATTTTAAAACTGGGGATCATTGTGGAAAGAACGTTGGCTGGATAAGTTTGAGTTTATTAAAATGATCTCTCTAAACAGATTTACGACTAGTTACAACAATGCGACCCAATTTAGAAGAGAATTTTAATATGTATAAGTATTTACTTGGTTTGAAATAATTTCTATATAATCATTTTTTTCTCCTTTCCTGTTTCCTAGCCCATGGATAATAGTTTAAGAGTAGTTAACCACATATCTCAGTATTAAGTTATGGGATATTAAAGGAGGAATTCCACAGCTCGAAGAGGAAAAGATCTCAAGATCGGTAAAAGTACTTTCCATCCAATTTGGAAACGGTTGCTGTTTAGAATATTTTATGAGTGAGAAGCATGATTTTGTCAATATTACTTGTATATTAAATTTGGTTGAAAGTAGTATGTATGAACACCAAGTTGATAATGTTAATTTGTGGTGGGTTTTGGATGGCATCAACCTAATTAAACTAGAACTCCATTTCCTAGCATTCCTTTTTTTGCATTGTTCCAAATTATTGTGGGCCATAAGATATTTTACAAGACTTGAAAGACAGAAGTTAGGGAAACAATTTTTTTTAAAGACATAGAGATTATCTGCATAAAAAAAGAGGACTAAAATAGTCATTAAAACAAGGAATAAAGAAAAAAGGAGTTAATTTAGGAAGACAGCATAAGAGGCAAGAGGTAGTAAGTGCCAAACAGAGGAAGTGGAGGCTAGTTAAAAGGAAACAATTTACCCTGTGGTAGCAGTGATGAGGTCTTCATTAGATTTAGAAGAGAAAAATTCTACAGCACTTTGAAAAAAGAATGAGTAGAATATTGTTACATTATAGGTAATAACAGAAATACAGAAATTAGAACTGGAATTATTAAAATCTCTGCTTGATTCTAGATTTTGTTGGAATTTTCTAAACTACAGATATAAATTTACAGTAACAGAGTCAATCTCAATAATTTAAAACTCTGCACATTGTAATCTCATTTCCCACTTACTGAGAGAGATTAATCTTTGGGATTCAGAAACTAGAAATCAGAATTCCTAGGAATTCTATAAAATTTCAGAACCATGAGTTATTTTTTAAATATTTTAAACATTTTCACACTTTTTATCATTATTATATATATATCTAAAAATTAAAGCATGAGAAATATAGGCTTACAATGGACTGCAGCCCGTGTTGAATAATGATGCACTGAGAAATTCCAGCAAATGTTATCAAGTAGTATTCAAGTAAACATAACCTTCGAATTTCCTTGAAAATTACCAAAGTTAGGGCACAATTTGCTCCAAAAGCAATTTTTTGTATTACCACTCATAGGGTTTGTATAACATGTACTATGTATATAAACAATATTTATGTTGTTTGCACAATGGCTCACTTTTTACAGAAGACAGGGCCATGAACACACACTTATAACACTTCAATGAATACAAGCAGGACTCACTGACTAGATCATGACCACTTCTTGTCCTGTCTGGTCCTTCTCTGGGTCTCAGAAATGTTCAACTTATCCCTTGACAGCACAGCAGCATATCCTGATCTTGCTTTTGAACTGATGTCAGTGGATCCCTTTGAACCAGTAACATCTGTTGACTGTTATAAACCTAATTCTCACTGGAATAAGTTCGTAACCCATTTTCCCCAGAATATAAGATTCAGAAAAAAATAAACATAAATTTCTTAAGAATGCCAAGAAAATTCCTACCTGGAAACTATTCTAACTAGACTTGTTAGGGTTTTTACATCAGTTCCCCAGGATCAAGGAAGAAAAGCTGTCCCACTTCTATCTATATACAAGAAGCAGAAAACTCTTAATGTCCTCTCTTTTATTTGACTGTGCTGAGGTATGTAGGCATTTTGACTTTCCTCATTCTACTCGACCCTACCTTGTAGTTTCCTGGCCTATTAAGCAAAGTAATTTTTTAAACTTATCTAAATGTTCTGTTATATAACCCATTTTTCCTGTGGGTATGTGGTATTTTATACCCTATTTCTTATCCAAATTAAAGCCAATTGTACTTTGTCTTTTCAGAAGATAAAGATCTGAATGTGTATTAAGATCCTTATAAATATATTGACTTTTCTAAAAAGTCGTTTGCTCTTCCTATAAAAAAAAAAACAGTGCTTTGGCACAAATATCAGCTGACAAAATAGATGTAAAGTGATTTTATACATAATAAATGAATACATATATCTCACATGAGAGGTACAAAGGAAAAGAACAGGCAAAAGAAGTCTCTTTCCGGAGAAAGAAGGTGAAAGAGATCATTCTGTGGATTTTAAGAAGTAAAATATAGAAAAGGACCTATTCTAATGGTAGAGGTGGGGTATAAAATAAATTCAACTTTATATATGTTGTTTCAAGACAGTTGTGACATCTGAGTAGTCATGTGTTACATTAGCTATAAATGTAGAGTCAAATTTAACATGAAGACCCGTTTTATTTAGAGAAATAAAAGCACATTGATGCTAGAGAGAAATTTCTCAGGTATTTAGTGAATGCAAATAAGAGATTTGACTAAAAGAAACACAAGAAAGTGACAGTGAGATACAGGGAAATTAAAGATGGTATTAATATAGAGGGTGATAAAGGATTAGCTGAGATGACTAATGAGCATCATTGAATGTTGAAAACAAGTTAAAGGGAGTGAGGCCTGAGGAAAGAAATTATATTTGCCCTTGAAGATAGCACAGGTGATGCTACAGGATGGGTTTTAAAAAGAAGCCAGTTCACTAAATATAGATAAGAGCACACCCGAGCTTTGAGGACCTTCACTATGGAGAAAACAAGTGAAACCCAAATGCCCACTAAGTCCTTCTGATATATTAGTCAATAATTCTTGTGTAACAACTGGAAGAAAATAGACATATTTGGTAGATGATCATACTATTTATTTCTCTGCAAAAAAATTTTATTAGAATTGTTGATATTAGCAAAGAAAAAATATCCAATTAGGTTGGTCAATATTTCTAAATGTACTAGCCTAGAAATCAGCTGAAAATTCTGTTCATAATTTTTGTCATTAAAAACCCCTCCCTACTAAGAACCAATGAATGCATGATAAACTCATACTAATTCCTTTAAAGAAAAATAAATCATTAAAAATACTTCTCAAACCCATCTCTCATTGCCTTTATATTTTTCCTATTTTCTTCACTCCCAGAAAAAAAAATCTGAGTGGATGGATTTATTTTCTTCTATTGTAAAAATCGCTGCAAAGAAATAAACCACATGAGAATTGCCTTTATTCCCAAAATCTGCAAAAGGCTGAAAAATAGGAAAAAGCTATTTTTTATTTATTTACCCTAAGAATAATCGCTGAAACTACAGTTTTTAGTATAAAAGTTCTTACTTCTAATACCAAAATAATTTTTATTTGTTTTTAGTGACATATATTCATAAGATAATCTGGGACTGGACAAATAACAAGAAATCAATTGGACAATTTTCCCATGAATGCCACTTGAATCAACAAAGATCGAGGCCTCTCAGCACCTCCGTGACTCACTGCTGCAGGATGCTACACTTATTCAGAAAGCTCAGTCATGCGTGCACCAAGCACTGCTTACTCAGCAGGAAAGAAGCCCTTTTAGAACTATGGACTCAGCAGGATCACTAGATATAAGCTCCATAACAGACTCAGAAAGCTATAAACACTCCTTTCTTGTCTCCATATAGCAGTTTTCACTCTACATTTACAATGAAGTATGTACCATCTATATAAATATAATGTTGTGTATATAAATGCCATATATGCATATGTATATATACATATATTTATGTAATCCATGATAATATACTGGAGAAGCAGACACTTTTCTCCAGTTGAACATGTTAGATGCCAAATATTCATTATATCACTTTTGCTACTGTTCTATAGTAATTTGAATTTATAAGCCACTTCATTAACTCTTAATTTATATCGAGCACTGTAAATTGAGCTCCATGCTAAAGGCTCTAAGATTTGAAGAGTAATTAAAGGATACATTGTTTTAAAACTGTAGGTGCTCAAAATTTGTATGGCATATGGATAAGAACATTAATAATTAATATATAGCAGCAGAATGTGGTACCATAGTATTATAAAGACTTTTGATTAAAGTATACCTGTGAATTTATATCAGGCGCCCACCTCTACCATCAGAATACTATAGCTCCCTTTCTAAATTTTAACTCTTCTGAAAATTCACAGAATGCTATACTACTTCATATTTGTCCAGAAAAAAAAAGTCATTTCTTGTTACTTTCTAGTAATAAAATCTTGGGAAATAAACTTGGAAAGTAATGAAAACTTTCTAAGCCTTGGATTCTTCAAATAAGATTTTATCATACAAAAATTATTTAATTTTTAAAAGTATATAATTGTGACATTTCTAACACATAAAAATGGGTATTGGGCCATTGGTCAGGTATTCCTTACAACAGCCCTTTTATACATCACCACTTTACAGTTAAGAAACAAAATATTTAACATTATCCAATTATAATGTTCAGGAGCTTTGTTTTCTTATTCACTTATTTTGATAGTTCAATAGTCTTCCTATTATAGTTTCATAATGAAAGTGTTTCATGAACTGATACAGAACATGAAGGAGCAAGATACTACTTTTCACTGCCCCAGAAAGTGGGAAGAAGGAAATGTGAACTAAGCTTGGCCACCAATTTGATGCTTCCACATAAAACCTCAAATCTTCCAGGTGACAATACAAGACAATGAGACAACTGAAAATTATAGTTCATGTGTTGCAACTGGAACTCTCATCGCTGGTGGAAATGCAAAATGGTTCAAACACTTAAGAAATTTTGGCAGTTTCTTACAAAACTAGACATACCAATCCAGAAATCGTGCTCATTGGTATTTGCCCAAATGTGCTGAAAACTTATGTCTACACAAAAGCCTGCACACGAATGTTTATAGCAGCTTTATTAATAATTGCCAAAACTTAGAAGAAACCAAGATATCCTTTAGTGGGTGAATGGATAAATTGTCTTACATGCAGACAGTAAAATATTATCCAGCTCTAAAAAGAAATGAGCTATCAAGCTATGAAAACACATGGAGGAACTTTAATACCTACTACTAAGTAAAACAAGCCAATCTAAGAAGGATACACACTGCTTGATTCCAACTACTTAATGCTACGAAAAAGGAGATATTACAGAGATAGTAAAAAAAACTCTCTCTCATTGCTTTCCTAATGAGTATAGTGGAATGTCATTGTGGTTTGGAGAAATTTGCATTTCTCTAACGATTAGTGATGTTAAGCATCTTTTTCTGTGCTACAGGCCATATGTATGTCATGGTCAGAGAAATGTTTATTCAAGCACTTTGCCTATTTTTGATTTTTTTTTTTTTTTTGCTGTTGTTATTGTGTTATAGGAGTTCTTCACATGTTCTGGATATTAACCTCTCATCAGATATGATTTGCAAACATTTCCTACTATTTGGTTTGCTGCCCTTTCACTGTTAATAGTGTCATTCGAGGCACAAATATTGTTAATTTTTATGTAGTTCAACATATCTACTATGAAGGAGCCTAAACACTGCTCTTTCCACTTTCATTGGCTACCTGGCTGCTGGTTTTCAAAGCCACTACAGAGGTGGGTCTTGGAGAATAGGAACAGGGCAAGTTAAAACATACAAAATGCTGTTAATGCTGGAATTCCATTGTTTTTGAAATAAACATTTCCTACTTTATGCAAGACTTTGGTTGATTTCCAGAGTTCTGGAAGAGTTGTCTGACTTTTTTTTTTGCCAGTTTTCCCATTGTTGTTATGGAAGAGAATTTTCAGATGTCTTTACTATTTTCACTGACATCACTCCTAGCATGTATACTAGTGACACATTTGTCAATGAATTATGAGAAATAAAAACTCAGGGGAAAGAATGGAGTAAAATAACATTTACAGGCTGAAGAAAATCATCTTATATAGCTCAACCTGAAACTTAATGAGTATGTTGAAAAATTACAACAATTCCTATTTTCTGTAAATTCAGCTTTACTTAATGTTTTATAAGTCTGATATTTTTGATGTAACAAACTAAATAGGAATAGAATTTGAAAAAGAATAGATACAGGTACATGTATAACTGAATCACTTTGCTGTACACACCTGAAACTATCACAACATTGTTAATCAACTATAATCCAATATAAAATAAAAAGTTAAAAATAGGTGAACTATTTTAGGAAACTCACGTACTTTATCTAGACTGAAATGAGACACCATAATTATCCTGTTTATTCCAGCCCTAGCTTCTTTCTCTATTTCACATATTCTTGATTCAGTAAATCATTTATTTAAAAATTTGAAACATTTTAAAAGCTATATTAAATTAATGCTTATTGTCTATTTTCCTGTTGATTTTGTTTCTCTCAAACTTTTTTTTTCCCCTGTGGTAGATAAGAAGAGTCCTTGGGAAGTAATTTTTTATTAACTTTTTTATCCTTGTAGTGGAGATATTAGTATCTATTTCATTTTTATACCCCTTAAGATAGTCTACCTTTTCTAAAAATGGGTGTTTAATGTTAATACGGTCTAAATTAAACATAATAACCACTGAATTTCTTATTTCTTCAGGATATGCTTCCATAGCACACAGCATTTTGGTGTTTCTATTTCTTATTTACAGCACACTGTACCCCAAAGAACAGAATTTGCATATAATTTGTGTCCTAATCTTCTCTTCATATTGGCATATAACACTGCTACTATTTGGAATTAAACTAAAGGAAGGGTGATTTCCTTGTAGAAATCAAACCTCATTACTCACCTGCCTGATTGTTTCATTAATTTCTACACATTTAATGTTAAATTCAAAAGTAGTTTTGTGCTTTTTGGGATTTATCCAAGTAATTTTTATGGATAAATTCTTTCACCTTTGTTTTTCATATCTGATTTTTTTCCCCCCACATACATATTTTTCATGTGAAACAGAGCAAAGCGAATACTAAAATTAACACTTAAGTGTCAGAGATAGCGTGTGTGTGCAAGCATGCGTGTCTGTGCTTGCATGCATGGGGGGCAAGAAGAGAGAGGGAATCATGCAGTTGTTCATTCTTTCTTTCCTTTACTCTCTCCCAGCCAACAGGACATTTTTTAGTTGTTGTTTAATATTTAAGAAATCAGTTTATAAACTATTTATGTTTATACTAAAAAAGAATCCAATAATATGTAAGAATTTATTCCATGATATCACAAAAAACTTGAGTATAAATTCTGCTTTCACCATTTATTAGCTTTGTGGCCTTAAGGGAATAAAACATCGTCTCTAAACCTCTACTCCATAATCTACCAAGATGTTACATTTGTTATACATATTTGTAAAGGGTTCAGAGAACTAGATAAAAGTTTTACTTCTAAGATTTATTGGAAATTTTAAACTTATATCATTTAAAAATTATGATAACTTTTCCTCTGTATTGATGTAAAAATGAGTTGTTTCCAGAGTCTTTAAAAAGGCAACCTCCATGAAAGTTTGCATTAATACACATTTTATACATTAATATGTATGTTGAACATAACAATACACTACTGAATATCTAGTTGTTGCATTTAATATCTTCAATTAAAAGATGATGTTAAGTTTTATCTTTGCCACTCAGTCCTTCTGAAACACATCTAGAAGTTTGAGTGTGCTAAGATGGCCCTAGATCAAACATTAAAGGTTCTAAACTCCATAGCAAAGAGCCATTTCATTCTAAGAGGTCAATGTGTCAACTTTCTAATGGAAAGTATAAGTAAACATAAGTTTATCTAGGCAAATTTGGAACCAAACCAATGGAATCAAAATGTTGCTGGCACTGGAGATTTTTGTGAGAATACAGTTCATAATAGACCAATAAATGATCTGTACATCAATAATATAGATGAATGAAAAAGAATCTATTTTCACCATTTGTTTCTTTAGAATCAGGTGAACCAAAAGAATGATTCACATTATACTGCAGGAAAGATGAATCTCATTGATATTAACTAATTTTGGACACAGAAAATGTTATTAGTTATCTAAATGTGATAGAGACACATTTTTACTTAAAAACTAACGTAACTTTGCATATATACCCTTTTATAAATTTTCCTTAGTAACGAATGAAATGAGCCTATCTGCTTACATTTTTTCTTCAACAGAAACGATAGAGTTTATTTTAGAAGTAAATCCATACTGAATATACATATTATATGAAGCATTTTTTAAATTTATTCTACAGAAAACATTGGTAGATTTCTTTCTTTACTTAGGGGGAGGAGGTGTATCAAAAAACCTCCTCCAGGGACTTCCCTAGCGGTCAGTGGTTAAGACTCTGCGCTTCCATTGCAGGGGGCATGGGTTCAATCCCTGGTTGGGGAATTACGATCCTGCATGCTGCACGGTGCAGCCAAAAATTTAAAACAATGAAAACAAAACAAAACAAAAACCCAAAAACCTCTTCTGCCTAGTAAAGATGTACTAAATAACACATAACTTAAACATTTACATTTTTTCCTACCAGAGTTTATTGTTCATTATCACATCTATAACTAAAGAGAAAGGATATGAATCAATCCAGGATATGAATCAATCCATAACAATTTATTAAACTATTACAGTTAAATGTTTCCATCAGTTCTGACAAATCTAACATACTAAAAGGCTGTTTCTAAATTTTTTCATGAGTTTTATGTCATTTAAATATTAATAGGCAATTAGGTAAAACTCTTTACAGTACATTAGAAACACAGGCAAAACTGATTTATAAAGATCTCACTAATTTGCCTAAGGGATTAAACACATACCTGCACAAAGGGAAAACTTGCTTTGAAAATAGAAATAGCTTGAGTAATTTAATAATATAGAAATAAATCAGCAGTATATTTTTCTATTCCTTTTGCCTATTAGAAATTGTAGATAATGCTACATGTAATGTCTTTAAGGAAGTTAGGAAGTTATTTTAATATACGTTGCTTCAGATTTCAGTGTGATGGGAAATCATGCTCTAAATTGTCAGTTTATGTTTTTAATTAGCATATGTGCTCAGATATAATTGTTGGTTACTTTCCTTCTATATATTACTTGGATATTATACCAATTTTGGTATCAAAATTTGAAAAACCATGAAGTTCTCTTGGTATATAGTACAACACTGTGGCTAACACTTTGTTCCTTCCCCTTTATGGCCTTTTAGGATTTGTTAATGGGATTTGTTACTGGTCTAGAAACAAAGAAGGGTGATTGAGGTAGGTTCTGAAGAGGATTATCAGTTCCTTGAATGGCAGCTAATTCAGTGGAGACCATCACAGGTTCTTTGGGAAAAGAAGGGTTAAACTCCATAGCCACTGGTGGAAGAGCCATTTCTATAGGCGAAGACAACTTGGTAACATCTAGATGTCAATGTCCCTAGGTTCATCAGGATCTAACCATATGTTCCCATTTCACTTTTCAGGATGCCATTTACCCCCGTAAGTGCCATAACTTTAACATAAGTTTCACTGCTAAGTTGAGAATTCAATCTGTGTTGTAATTTAGCTTCTCAAAGAACTTGACTTTCAGAAAGCATGGCCCTGTGGCTCCAGGACATAGGATTTATTTGACAAAAGATATAAAAGATCTCAGGTCATTTATGTGTAACTTAAGCTGGTAATTTGAAGCCCAGAGATCATGTTTTTCTTTCCTTATTTTCTCTAGCTCGATTATGAGCAACTAGCCAACCTCATCACAGAATATTTTCCACATTAAAATATATGCACTCAAATCTTGCCTCAAGCTCTTTCTTGGAGAAGCCAAAGCTAATACAATAATACAATCAGTACCATCGGTAGTCCTAGAAAGAACTTCAGGATGGAATTTTAGAATATGACCTCCATCTCTGGTTGAGTGGTGATAAGACCCCATTGATGCTGGTATGTTGGGTGACGAGGACCCCTGGCGTATAGGGTAGTATTGCAGTTATTGACGTTTTATCGTGAGGGACAACAGGGAGCATTGCTATATGTGGAAGCAGTGGCACCTGAATGCAATCTAGTTGTAACTGGGCCAGGGGAAAATAATGAAATTCCAGCTCAACTGTAAAACACATTGAAGCTGTGGATACAGCTGGTGGTTATTTCCCACACTCAATTGCATTAACAAGACAGAAAAAGCAGCAGGCAAAACAGTCACATTGGTTCTGTGACCTGTGGAGTTCTAGCCATTATTTTAGAAGGAGCGAAGTCTGGAGGTACCCCCTCCACATCACTTAGAGTTAAAATATAATTCTAAATATTACATGAATCAAGAGAATTCATAAAATAGAGAAACAAGTGTTATATTTCAAAACATGTATCTGAGTCTAAAAGCTCAGAGGGAAATTTATGGTTAGATATATGAAAGAAAAGGGATAAGTCTGAGATATGTGATATATTCTTCATATTAAAGTTTAGGGGAAAATACAAATCAAACTAAAAGAAAATATGAGGAACTAAATAAGGACAACAGCAGAAAATTAATAAGCTAGTATATAATGGAGAAAAAAAAGTGGATATCGGCAACAGCTTTACTGTAAAACATAAAATTGGATTTAAATAAAAATTCTTCAAAAGCACAACTAAATAAGACTGAATGAATAGATTATAATTTTGTCTGATTCACAGTAATTGTTAAAAATCACTCACAGCCCAAAAAAACCTACACAACTTTATAGCTTCACTAATGAAACATTTGAAACATTTAACGAATAAATAACACCAAATTTACATAAACTCTCAATACGAATAAAGGAAACATCCCCAATATTTTTATGAGTCCAGAGTAACCTACCTAGTAAAAACCACTAACAAGGACAGTACAGGAAAAGAAAGTTATCTCCTGAATATAGATGCAAAAACATAATATATTGGAAGGTCAAATCCAACAATACATAAAAAGATAAATCAAAGGTAAGTTGTTTTCATACCAGGAATGTCTATTAGAATAATATTCAGAACTCAATCAATGTAACAATAATTAGAAGCAGAAAAATCATGATAAAAGCCAACATATTACCCAGATATGTTATAGTAAAAATGCTGAGAGCCAAAGACAATGAAATCTTGAAAGGAGCAGAGTAAAGCTACTCATAACATACAAACACCCAATGCAAATAAAGGCTGAATACTCAACAGAAACAACGCAGTTCAGAGGGCAACGCAAAGACAGAGTCACAGTCTTAAAGTATTGGTCAACCAAGAATCTTATAAACGGCAAAACTGTCTTTCCAAAACAGGATTGTAGTTTTGGCCCTGACTTGGGTGTTCTCAATCCCATTCTTACAACAAGAAAAATTCTGAACAAACTGAGAATCAGTAACTTTTCTTGAATCCATCGGAGAAAGGAGAGCACAGGCCAAACTGACATTGAAATCTGGAGAGATAGGCAAACACAAAATATTGCAGATAAAGCTCACCTGGAGCAGAAACTGCTGGAGCCATAAACTGGTTGGAATACATAAATTTTAATTTTGACAAATTGCTGGAGGATGTGTGTGAAATAGAGAGTGTGAATCTCATGGGGTTTGCCGTTTTAGGGGAAACCCCATGTTTTTGCGAGTTTTTCCTATGAGAACCCCACAAGGTTCTACACTTTAAAAATCAAGAACAAGAAAAAAACTCACCTCATACCTCTGGCAGGAAGAGAGGAAAGTAACCATTCTGAAATAAGCTGAAAGTGTTTTCCATAACAGAGGCTGACTTTCCAGCAAAACAGACTTCTCAAGAGCCTTAGTTCCCTGGTGGAAGGGCAGCTCCCTGATTCCACCTTCTTCTAACCTTTCTTATTCACCTGTAGAAGGAGAGAGGATGAACAGACACTTTGAAGGTTGCAGTCCAGAAATACAGGCTCACCAAAATACTGAAACTTAATCATAATACCATAGAAGGTTTTTTTCCTCTGCGTCTACTTACCACCGCACCATCAGGGCTCAACAATGGAGGAAAGCTGAAAGAGCTGCAGGGGTCAGCCTCCATTTAAGAGGCGGTCTTAGGGAAAAGGATACACCTGGGAAAACAAAACAAGAACACCTGAGAATTTTGAAGCCCTTTGCATTTAAAGTTACAGCAAACATTAAAAACATCCCAGTGTTCACCAGATTAACATAAAGTCTCACATGAAACGTTTACTTACATCAATTTCTATTACCCAATGTTGTGACTTGAATTGTATCTCCCAAATATATGTTGAATTTCTAACTCCTGGTACCCGGGAATATGACCTCATCTGTAAATAGGGTCTTTGCCAGTGTAATCAAGTTAATATGGGGTCATACTGTATTACAGTGGGCCCTAATCCAATGACTGGTGCCTTCATAAGAACAGGGAAATTTGAACATAGAGACACACAGAAATAATACCGTGTGACAATGAAGGCAGATATTGGAGTGATACATCTGCAAGCCAAGGAATACCAGCGGTTTCTGGCAACCACACGAAGCTAGAGAAAGGCAAAGAAAGATACTTCACTAGAGCCTTCAGAGAGAATGGCCTTTTCAACAACTTTACTTTGGACTTCTAGGTTACAAAACTGAAAGAACAAATAAATTTCTGTTGTTTAAAGCCACCTAGATTATCACTCGTTACGGCATACTGAGGATACTAATAAAGATTTTGGTAATGATTGTGCGGTGCTAGTGTAACAATTACTTGAAAACTTTGAAGTTGATTTGGAATTGAGTAATCACTAGAGTCTGGAAGTGTCTTGAGGTTCATGATAGAAACTTAGTCTGAAGTTTATATGGAAAGAAAAAAGATGTAGAATAGTGATAATAACAATGAAAACGAACAACAAAGTTGGAGGACTGACACTGCCCAACATCAAAATTAACTATAAAGCAACGATAATAGAGACAGTGGGGTCTTGGCAAAAAATGGACATCTAGATTAAAGGGAAAGAAAAGAAAGCCCAGAAATAAGTCTCTACAAATATATTCTACAAATTTTTGACTAAGGCACAAAGAGAATGGGGGAAAACATAGTCTATTCAACAAATGGCTGGAAAAATTGTACAACAAAATGCAAAAAAGATGTTAATCTTGACAAAGAATTTACAAATCTCACAAAAATTACCTCAAGATGAATCATAAACCTAAATGTAAAATGCAAAATTATCAAAATTCTAGAAGAAAACATAGTAGAAAATTTGGTGTACCTTAGGTTTGCAAATAAGCTCTTAGACACAACACGAAAATCATGATCTATGAAAAAAACAAAAACAGAAAAATTAAATTTTATTAATTTAAAACCTACTCTGTGAAAAACACTATTAAAAGAAGGAAAAACAAACCCCATGTAAGGCAAAACTTGCAAAGCCCTTATCTGATAAAAAAACTTGTATTCAAAGCTTCTAAAGAACTTTTCAATCTCATGATAAGAAAATAAAACAGCCTAATTTTAAAACACAAGAAAGGTCCTCCAGAAAAATAAGGTGGAATCTAGGAGATAATGTAAGGTCTAATCTCTTCTTTTGTGCTTGGTCTAGTTTTGCTAGCCTCCAGGGGGATGTGTGCAGAGGTCTTGCACCTAACATGTAGGAATAGAGTTCCCAGCACAGAACCACTGTGCTCGCCCAACACCCCAACTTGGCGGGACCTTGTGCAGAAACACTGCTCAGGACTGCAATTCCAGACAGCGACGGCATACTGTGTACAGAGATGCTGCACCCCACACTTCAGACTGAAGCAACAGGACTGCAAGAACTCCCTCCTCCCTCTGCAGACTAAAGGAGGGCTAACAAAGGTCAGCGAAAACTTTTTTTTTTTTTTTTCATGTAATGTCTGAAACATTTATATTAACATATTTCCATACAAATACAAATATAAGATTTTTAGAAATTTCATGTAATGTCTGAAACATTTATATTAACATATTTCCATACAAATAACCCAATGAAAGTTTAGTATTAGTTGTTTTGTTTGTTTTTTTATACTGCAGGTTCTTATTAGGCATCAATTTTATACACATCAGTGTAACCAAAAACTTTTTATAAGGGAAATTTGCACAAGCAAGGGAAAATGATCAGTGGAGTCTGACAGGAACAGTGTCTCCCTGCAGCCAGCCAGTTCCCTGGAAGAGCTGACAAGGGGCATGATCCACTCTTGCAGCTCCTGCTCAGACTTGAGAGAAGTTAAAATCCAGGAACTTGTAGGGAGGAGAAAAGCCAGACTAATTGTTTGGTCAAGACAAAGCAGAGTGTATGAAATGGGCAACTGAGAACATTCATCAGTGGAGATGAAAATTTTCTCTACTCCAGGAAATGTGGTTTCTCTGTTCAGAACTGGACCGTGATGGGCAGGGGCTACTTGGTTTATGGACAAACCCAATTCCACTAACACCAGCTCCTCCAATAACCCAACCCTTTCCCTATGGGGAAACACTCCCTTGGGAACATCGTCACAGGCAAAGCCCATTAACAATTCCCGGGAACTGAAAATAGAATCCGGGTAATAAAGTCTAAACTTTTTTTTTTCCTTTGTGCTTACTCGTTTCAATTGCTGGTGGGGTGTCACGTGCAGAGGCCCTGCCCCCGGCACTTCAGACCCGAGTTCCCAGTGCAAAACGGCCCCACCCGCGCCTCAGCTCGGCGCGCCTCTTGCAGAGGCACTGCGTGCCACACTGCAATCCGGAGCCTGCGAGCAGCACAATGGCCTGTGCGTCTGGGAGTTTGTGCTCTAGAGTACAAGCTCATCCCTCTCCATTCTTTTATCAAAGAATAAAACTTTCCTTTGCTTTTGAACCAGACTCGGCAGGAGGCTCCTTGTTCGGGACCAGCCAGGGCCTTTTCGCCTGCATCCGTCCATTCACTATGCTCTGGGCTCACCTGGCTCCAGGGGGAAGACGGCAGAGGCTTTGGGAGGTTGGCGTGAAGGTGACTGCCTCCGGCCTCTGAGGACACTCTGATGGGGTACGATGGTGGCATCGCTGGGCATCAGAGACTGACACTCACGCGTGTCTGCCCGCTGTCCCTGGCCTCCCTCCCCTTGGTGCTGGACGCCTGGGGACGGTGGGCACCTGTGGACAAGAGGGAGCCGCGGCAGTCTGCCCACTGTCTTGCCAGCAGTGCTGCCCTCCTGACCCCTGTACAAGGCGGCAGCAGCTGCTCCGGGGCTTTTTGCCCTCCTTGCCGACTTCCGGGAATTAACAGCCGATTTTTCCGTCGTCACTTCCGGTTTGGTAAAGGAAACGAGCAGCCCCGTGAGTCAGGAGGCGATACCGGAAAAGATCCAGGTCGTGCGGACCGCCTGACAAAATGGGTGAGGACGCTCAATCCGGGGTCAGGAAAAGGCACCGGGGATGCCCGAATATGAAAGGGTCCCAATGTACGTATGTGACCCGACCTGGGACTGACCTCTTCTGGTCAGAGCTAATTTCTCTGAAGTGGGCTGGGGAACCCTGTGAGTTGCTCTCAAGACCAGGAACCCCATTATCTGGAAACCTCGTGAGCTGCTGGCGAGAACGGGAAACACCCACCGCCCCACCTCTCCTCCCCTTCTGCTTGTGAAGCGAACTTTAGGTGATTCTTCATCCACCAGGGTTCTCCCAGCTCTCCTCCAGGATCAGCACAGGATACCAGCTGCCCCGGTGATCTGGTGAGTACCCCATGGGAATCCTGCGTGCTTTTAGCTCTCACCCAGCTGGAAGTCTGAAAACTCCTCTTGTTTGTCTGAAAGGGGGAAAGAGAAGACCCCCCACCTCAGAGAGCTGTGCCATCCCCTAACAGACCAGATTGGTCAGGAACTAGCATGGCTAAGCTGCTCTGGCCCGAGGCGGTCCCATCTAACCTCCTGTGAGACGTTCTGACTGAGGAGAGACTAATGGGCCATTACACATTCAAGGGGGACCCCCAGTTAAATCAGAGTCCATGCCATTTGGACTCCTCTTATTTTGGCCTTTTGAGGAATGTATTAACAGTTTGGTGCTGGTTCCAAATTTCCGAACTGGAATTCTTATTTGGGTCATTTCCCAAAGTGCCCCCGACGTTAGGTGTAAACTTGGAAACTAGAAACCCAGTGGTTACCATAAAAAACTGTCACGCACAAAATTCTGCCACTGTACTACCTACAGAAACAGGGCCCTTAGTACATGATTGTATAGAAACAATAGACACAGTCTATTACAGTTGCCCTGACCCAGGAATTGAGCCTCTCCTGAACACTGAAGAGGAATGGCTTATAGATAGGAGTAGTTTTATGAGGAAAGGAAAAAGGATGGTGGGATACTCAGTAAGCTCCCTCAGTAAATTCCCAGACTCAAGTCATAGAAGCAAGAATATACCCCCAGGGGCTTCTGGGAGCTGATAACCCTCACCCAAGCCTTAGAGCTCAGGACAGGAAAGATATTAAATGTTTATACAGATTCCCAGTATGCATATGCCAACATACACACACACACACACACACACACACACACACACACACACACACACACACACACACACACACACACACACACATACACACACACACAGCTATTTGGAAGGAAAGAGGTATGCTTACTGCAGAGAATAAACAGGTGAAACATGGCTTAAGGATATTGAAGACTGCTTCTAAAAAAGGGGGCAGTGATTCATTGCAGTGGTAACCAAAAGGGGGAATGCAGAGGTAATAAAAGGAAACAACTGCCGAAAGAGTGACTCTAGAACCAGTAATTTGTCAAGTAAACCCCAATAACCAAGGAGGAAGCACTACCATCAGACACATTTAAGAGGAAATACCACCTCCTCCCAGCAGGTGATAAACTGTAAACAAATTGAAGTGTTAGCTGGTCCCAGTTGTGACACTTATGGACCAACAGCACCAACAATATGTGAATAAGGCAGTCCAATGAGGGAAGACACAGTTGAGTTTGGCACATGAGTGCCCCAATAGGACTCTAAATATGCTTACGTGGATGAAAAACCAGAGCACCAACCCATCGAGGACTCCAGCCAATGGTACAAGGCCCATGTATTTGCAAAGAGGGTACATGTTCTTGGATAAGCCCCTAAACTCAGTGAGGGGCTGGGCATCCTAATGTTTAGAATTGCCCTAGATTATCTATTAGCCGATCAAGGAGAGGTTTGTGGGCTGGCCGGTATGTCATGTTGCTTTTACGTCAATGCAGGTGGCCTGATTGAGGAAAGTGCAGACAGGCTACCAGGAAAAGCAACTCAACTAACAGAAGCCAGCCAGCCTCATCTGGCCGAACAAATTCGCAATGGGATAAAACAGGCCCTCCCCAGCGCTGCTTGGTTTCTACCTTTTCTGAGCTCCTTAATAACCATTGCTCTCTAGCTAATATTTGGGAATCCATAAAACTTCAAATGGTGGTCACTCAGGGATATGAACAATTTGGGCTAAGGCCTGGTGACAATCAAAATATCTAAAGGTAGCTAAGGAAAAGTTCTGCTCCTCAACATCTTTGGATGTTGTGTTATGACAACATCCAAATTTGTCAGAAAGCAGCTACAGAAGAAAGACAATTGCCCCTCAGCAGGGTAAAGAATGAGGAGCAGGACAAAAGACAGGGGAGGGATGTGTTAGTGGCAAAGCCCACTGGGGTTCCTGGGGGGGAAAATAAGATGGTAGGTGATAAGGTCTAATCTCTTCTTTTGTGCTTAGTCTAGATTTACTTGCCTATTATAGGGGGCTGTGTGCAGAGACCTTGCACCTAACACGTAGGATTAGAGTTCCCAGTGCAGAACCACTGCACCCAACACACCAACTTGGCAGACTGTGTGTAGAAGAGCTGCACACAACACCTCAATTCAAGATGTTGACCCGTAAGAACTGCGCCCCTCCCTCCCCATTGACGAGAACCCTATAAAGCAACCCTGCCAATGGCCTGTTGGTGAAAGTATGTACTCTAGAGCAAGAGCTCGCACCTCTCCATTCTTTAATCAAAGGATAAAACTTTCCTTTGCTTCTGAACCAAACTCCTTCTATTGACATGAGTGACACTGGGCAGGAGAACCCTTTTTGGAGCCCGACTTTAAAGGGTTGGTAACAGAAAGTAGACTCTGAGGATCTACCTGTATGATAAATGTATGAAACAACTTCACTGCCTGGGATTGGAGAAAAAGGTGCTGACCTAAGTAACTTCGGAAATGAATGGAATCTTTTGGACTAAGAACAAAAGAAACTTCCCATCATCATTCTATCTAGTTGATAAAGTTGCTTCCCATGGAGTATGGGTCAACATTTCTGATGCTGCTATACATGTATGCTGAAATTAAATAAATGGCTGGTGAATAATGGAAGCCATGTTTCTCACTCCTGTGGTGGAAATTTATAGATAAGCAAGGGGGGATGCTAGAGTGATTCATTTGGTTGGTAACGGATTAGAGTTGAAGTCATTAGTCTGAACTCATGTTTAGGAGTACCAGAGTGGGAACACCTGAACTGTAATTGCTGAATTGCTAGCATCTCAATGGACAAATCTGAGAGTTAAAAACTTCAGGGGGACCCAGAGACTTTTCTGAGACTTATACCTCCAGGAGCTTGACCAGGTTCCCACAGCAAATATTAGAGAAATGTTCCCTCCTAATTACTAAGAAGGGGGAGGGGAACAGGAACCATTTTGAAATAAGCCAGAGCATTCAGCTCTTCTTAACAAGCTTGTCCTTAGGGGAAACTAGTTAACGAGAAGCCTAACCTGCTGGGGTTTTATCAGAACCTAATTCACCTGGGGGAAAGGAAACAGCCAGCTCCAGTCACTGCCAGCCTTCCATATAGAAGGGAAGTACGCAACTTCAGCCGCTTTTAGCCATCCTGTCCCACCTAAGAAGGGAGAAGAAAAATAAAATCACTTGTGAAGTTCACAGTCCATAGGCATAGACTCACTAAAAAAAGTGAGACCTAATCGTAGGACTATAGAAAGTTTCCCCTCCTCCCATGCCTCACCACCACATTACTAAAGGCTTATTTGCAGTAGTTCATTTTATGTAGTACATCATGTCTAGTTATCAACATAAAAATAAAAGTATTACCAAAAGGTAAAAGGTACAATTTGGAAAACAAGAGCAAGCATCAAAACCAGACATGGCAGGGATGTTAGAATTATCAGACTGGGTATTTAAAACAACTATGATTAATATGCTAAGGGCCCTGATGGAGGAAGTAGACAGCATACAAGAATAAATGGGCCGGGGCTTCCCTGGTGGCGCAGTGGTTGAGAGTCTGCCTGCCAGTGCAGGGGACGCGGGTTCGAGCCCTGGTCTGGGAGGATCCCGCGTGCCGCGGAGCAACTAGGCCCGTGAGCCACAATTACTGAGCCTGCACGTCTGGAGCTTGTGTTCCACAACGGGAGAGGCCGCGATGGTGAGAGGCCCGCGCACTGCAATGAAGAGTGGTCCCCGCTTGCCGTAACTAGAGAAAGCCCTCGCACAGAAGCGAAGACCCAACACAGCCATGAATAAATAAATAAATGAATAAATAAATGGATCATCACTTTAAAAAAAAAAAAAAGAACAAATGGGCCATGTAAGCAAAGAGATGAAAATCCTAAAAAATAAAAAAAAAACAAAAAAATGCTACAGATCAAAACCATTGTAACACCAATAAAGGATGCCTTTGATAGGTTTTTAGTAGACTGGACACAGTTGCAGAAAGAATCTCTGAGGTGGAGGATATATCAACAGAATTCTTAAAAACTGAAAAGCAAAGAGAACAGACTGGAAAAACAAACAAACAAGCAAAAAAAAAAAAAAACCAGAACAGAATATCCAGGGACTGTGGGACAACAACAGGAGCTGTAGCATATTCATAATGAGAATACCAAAAGGAGAAGCAATAGAGAAAGGGACAGAAGAAATATTTTGAAAGAATAATAATGGAGGATATCCCCAAATTAATATCAGACACCAAACCAGAGATCTCGGAAGCTCAGAGAACACCCAGCAGGATAAATTCCAAAAACAATCAAACAAACCAACAAAAAAACACTACACCTAGACATAATCATTTTTAAGCTATAGAAAATCAAAGATAAAGAAAAAAATCCTGAAGGAAGCCCGGGGGCTGGGGGGTGGGGGAATACCTTACCTACAAAGGGGCAAAGAAGAATTACATCTGCTTCTCTTCAAAAACCATACAAGAAGAAGAGAGTGGAGTGAAATATTTAATATGTTGAAAGAAAAAAAAACATTGCCCTAGAATTCTGCACTTTGTGAAATTATCCTTCAAAAGTGAAGGAGAAATAAGGACTTTCTCAGACAAACACTGAGGAAATTTGTTTCCAGTAGAACTGCCCTGCAAAAAATTGTTAAATGAAGTTCTTTAGAGAGTGAGAAAATAATATAACTCAGAAACTATATCTACGTAAAGAAAGGAAGAACATAAAAATGAATAAAGTAAAAGAAAAACCTTTAATTTCTTATTTTTATTCTGAATTGAACTAACGGACAATAGTTTGTTCAAAATAATAATACAATCTAGATCTCAAAGAAGAAGTCTGGGTTGATTATATGTGTATATATATATATGTATATATATATATATATATACACATATATATATTTATATTTGAAATATTCCAACATGTATATGGTATTCAAAATCATTAAAATAATAATACCAATAATATATTTGTTTATGGAGATATATACATAAATTTCAGAAACAGAGACCTGACTGAAATAAAGAGGCATTTATTTGGGGTTTTTCAGGACTGCAGCCTAGGAGACATAGATTCAAGAACACTTGCCAATGTTGTGTTCCCACGAACTAGAAAATGCAGGAGGCTTATAAAGGTTACTGCAAGGTTACATTAAGTTGTTTGTCAAGAATTAGAACTGGAGCTGGCAAGAAGTAAAGGTGCTTGTTAAGCCAGGATTGGTTGGGGTTTGAAATTATTACAGAGTTGTGAATCAGGGAGAACTTTGAAACTACAAGGTTGCAGCTAGCAGCTTCTTGCAGGTATTGTTTTGAACGTGGCTAGTGGTGTCCTTGAGTGTGATACAGTTCTCAGTGGTGCAGGGGTGTGTCTGAGGCCAGATCCTCGGTGGTTGCCTGACTCCATTTTTGTATGCCTGAATAATAATTACTTCATTATAATTTCAATTGTCATATATATATGTATATATGTACATATACCTGTATCTATCTGCCTATCTATCTATATATGTACATGCTTACATATATGCTTACACATGCTTAATTATAAGTGAAATGATTGACAACAATGATACAAAGGATGGGAGGGAAGAATTGGTATTATTTTATTATGTAAGGTACTCACATTACCTGTGAAGTAGTGCAGTGTTACTTGAAAGTGGACTTGGATTAGTCATAAAGGTATATTGCAAATTCTAGGGCAGCCAGTCAAAAAAAGTAGAAAGAAGTATAACTGATACTGTAAGAAAATAGAAAAAAATAGAATTATATAAAATGCTCAATTAAAAGCACAAAAAAGAAGAAAGAGTGAAAGACAACTAGGAAGAAAGAACAAGAGTAACAAATAGAAAAGAGTAACAAATATGGTAGATATTAATCTAACTATACCAATAATCATTCTGAATGTCAATGTTTTAAATGCACCAATTAAAAGAGATTGTCAGAGCGGATTGAAAACAAAGACCCAATTAAATGTTCACTACAGGAAACCTGCTTTAAATATAAATACACCTATAAAGATAAATTTTTTTAAAAAGTAAAATATTTCATTCTTTTTTATGGCTGAGTAATATTCCATTGTGTGTAAGTACCACATCTTCTTTATCCATTCATCTGTCGATGGACATTTAGGTTGCTTCCATGTCTTGGCTATTGTAAATAGTGCTGCTGTGAACATTGGGGTGCATGTATCTTTTTGAATTAGAGTTTTCTCTGGATATATGCTCAGGAGTGGGATTGCTGGGTCATGTGGTAGTTCTATTGGATGGACCTAGAAATTATCATATTAAGTGAAGTAAGTCAGAGAGAGAAAGACAAATATCATATGATATCATTTATATGTGGAATCTAAAAAATGATACAAATAAACATATTTACAAAGCAGAAATAGGGTAAAAGATGTAGAAAACACACTTGTGGTTACCAGGGGGAAAGAGTGGGGAGGGAGATTGGGATTGAAATATACACACTACTATATATAAAATAGAAAACTAATAAGGACCTACTGTATAGCACAGGGAATTCTACTCAATACTGTGTAATGACCTATATGTGAAAATAATCTAAAAAAGAACGGATATATGCATATGTATAACTGATTCACTTTGCTATACAACAGAAACTAACACAACATTGTAAATAACTATACTCTAAAAAAATATATATATATAAATACAGAAAGGTATACCATGTTTACAATAATCAAAAGAAAGAGGAGTAACTATGTTAATTTCAGACAGCAGACCTCAAGGTGAGGAAAGTTATCAGGAATAAAATATAATGGAATATCTCTAATACCTTAGTAAAGTGTTGAATAAAATATCCACTACCATGCTGCTTGTGAATTGTAAGACTGTAAGTTGAACACTTCATGTAAAACATGTTTACTTATTTATTTTAAGTTAATTTAATTTATTTATTTTTGGCTGCGTTGGGTCTTCGCTGCTGCACGTGGGCTTTTCTCTAGTTGCAGAGAGCAGGGGCTACTCTTCGTTGCGGTGTGTGGACTTCTCATTGAGGTGCCTTCTCTTTTTGCAGAGCACAGGCTCTAGGTGCGTGGGCTTCAGTAGTTGTGGCTCGTGGGCTCCAGAGCACAGGCTCAGTAGTTGTGGCACATGGGCTTAGTTGCTCCGCAGCATGTGCGATCTTCCCGGACCAGGGCTCGAACCCGTGTCCCCTGCATTGGCAGGTGGATTCTTAACCACTGCACCACCAATATGTATGCATGTGAATGTGTTTGTGTGTTTGCATGTGTAGACTGCACATTCCCAACGTAGGTAGCAAACTAAGTAGCTTGTTACATCTCATCATTTTGACTGGGCAGTTTGTAAGAGAATTAGTCTTATTAGTCAATCATAATCTTGTATATGTTTTTAACTCATCCTAATCATGCATTATTTTTACAATAGTAATTAGTTTCAATAATAGTCAATAACTAATAAAAATAGTTCCTAGACGTTTACAAATACTCTGAAAATTATAAAGTGGCTTTCAAAAGCAGGTTAGAGCAGAGAGATGAGATTAGGAACATTTAGAATACAAGGAAACTATGAAGAATAAGAAGAATAGAAAATTAAAGTAATAACAGTGGTTACTCCATGGACTGAAATTACATCGTGATGCTTTGAAAGTTTTATTCTGTATCAACCAGGAAGTGATAGACTCACTCTGAAGTTTAGCTTCTGAGTCTTTGACTTCCGGAGAATTGAATACAGAGATTCTCCCCTGCACTTTTTCAAGTTGAATATGTGACTAACTGATTTGTAATCTGAAGTGTCTTATATAGCAAATTAAAAATATGTCATGTCTATTCATTATAATTTATCTACCAAGTGCCAATGCCTTCCACACTCACTATTCCACTGCAAAGTCCATCCTGTGTTTACCTGCATTTACGAGAATTTTCTTGTTGAACATATTATTTTTCATATAATATCATCACCTCCTGTTTTATTGCAAGACTACACTTTGCAGTTTTTTTTGTATCTCTATTTCTCAACCTCATTAACATACTTATTCTTATCTCGTATTTTATTAAATGTTCCATTTCTTTTATGTTTTATAGAATAAAACAAGCAATTCTAAGTTAAACTATTCTGCATCTTATGCAGCAATCACATGTCTATGTTTACCTATATAGCCAACTTCTTCAAACAGTTGGTGAAGGTTGCCATACCTATTTTTTAATCACTCATTTTTCACCTCACTGTAACTTGGACTTCCCCCATCCCATTCCCTAAAATATATTTTGCTAAGATCAATAGTGATTTATATGGCATTAAATCCTACAGCAGTTTATATTGCTGACCACTGTCTTCTTGAAACCCTCACCTTTTTTGGTTTCTTTGGTTTTTTTTTTTTTTTTTTTTTAACACTGGCCTCTTGATCTTCTCCCCCCCGCCCCACATCCTTTCTTGAATTTCTTCAAATCTTGTTTGTAGAACATCATTCTCCTTATTTCAGGTTTTTCCCCAATAAAAAATATTCATGTCAGTGAATTCAATTGCCACTTTTATCAGATTTTTCTCACATTAATACTTTTAGCCCAACTCTGTCCTCTGAGCTTCATACCTATGTATTTATATTCCTCTATGACAGCTTTCTTTGAAGTCTCAATTCACCTTAAAAAGAACAAGTTTGAAATAAAAACCATGAACTCTCCTTCCACAATTTTATACTCTAGTAGGGTTCCTTATTTTAATACATGACACCACTATAAATTTTAAACTTGAAAACCTAGGAACCAAATTCAACATTTTCCAACATTTTTTAGTCATTTTATTACTTAAATATCCCTTGAATCTATCAGCTTTTCTTCTTTACTATCTGGCAATTTTCAGCCACCATAATCCTTAGTTGGAAATATTGCACATACCCAATGGGATAATTCAGTCTCTCTCAGTATATACAAAGCTGATTCTAACAAAGCCATTTTCTATGTGACAAGTAGAGTCCTCCTATCAAAATTCAGATCTGATTATATTGCTCTCTGCTTAAAATATCTCAGTTATTTTCATTTGTTCTTAGATAAAAGGCAAAATGTATTAAAATAGAAAACAAGCCTAGATATTCTGACTCTACCTACCTGTCTACCTTCATCTAGACATATTCCCATCTTGATCGTGGTGCTCCAGATGCACTACAATTATTTTATTTTATTATGTACTCCATGTTTGCTCCAGCACAAGGCCTTTGCTTATACTCTCTTCTCTCAGCCTAGAACATTTCCATTCATTCCTCCATTTGCCATGTTAATTTCAATTCTGTTTTCAATTTCAGCTCTATCATTTCATTAGATAATCCTTTGCTAACCTCCCTAACTATAAATTTTCTTCATGATGCATTTTCATAACACCAAGCGTCTATTTAGCACTTTATAAATAACTTTTAATTTTATATTTATTTGTGTGATTCATTGATTAATATCTGTCCTTTAGTAGATTCTGTGCTAAAGAATTTGTCTTTTCATTTTTCTTTCATTATTTTATTCCCAGTGTCTAGAAAAAACCTGATAGATGGAAGGTGTCCCTTAAATATATGTAAAATGGATTAATAGGTAATGTATGAATAAAATAAGTTCCATGATTTTTACTAAATATCTTATTATTCTCATATACATGTTATTATGACACGCATTTTCATGGTATTCTTATAGAGTGTGAAGTGGTTTTGTATTTTGGAAAATAAAATATCTGTCAGACTTTCCTATTATTAAGAACACTTAATCCCAAGCATTATCCATGCAAACTCTATAGGAATTTGGGAGGGGAACATAGATCTGAAAGCTCTATATTTGTAGTTAGATATCCAGATGAATAGACTAGTCTAGATTTTTCCAGAAATAGAGCTCCTTCATGGAACCACACACTCAGTATTAGTTTAGTAGGGAAATTGTGACTTTTGCTTTAATTTATACCTAGTGGTTCACTCAGTTAAAATGCTATTTGCATAATGTATACCCTTCCAGTATTCATAATCAGCATAGGTAAAAAATTAAAATGTCAAAAGGTCAAAAGAAACTCCATAACTGACTGTATTGCTACTCGGTTAAAAGACATCTGGGGACATTATTCAGTAGGACCAACCACAGAATAAATTAGTGGATTAAAAATGGATATGGTTATTCAGGGAATTGTGTGAGATGATAATAAAATACCTGGGAAGGTTTAATGATGAAAATTTCCCTAAGGAAAACTGCTGAACAATCATTAAAAGTGTACTCTAACATCTCTTATATTTTTTATCATTCCTCCCAGTGATTCAAATGTTAATAATCACATTTCTAAAAAGGCATGTAATGACATCTATAAGAGAAACTGTAGGAGTAGTTATGCCTGAAAAGACATAGGTGGCATTTTAAGAGTCCTGCAAAGAGCAACCCTTTTTGAATTAAAAAGCATGCGACCTTATAATCTAATATTGGTTAAATCTAACATTTAATGAATGCAGATTATGCTCCAGACATTCTCTTAGGAGCTATCTTATTTAATTTCTATAATAACATTCTTTTAACTTATTCATAATTCACAAAAAGGAAACTGAGGCTCAGTGGAGTAGAATGCATTTGTGAGATTTTGTAGCCGAGATGGGGCTGAGCCAAGGTATAATTAATTGACTCCAAACTCTAGGTATGTTTCATTATGCCATATGATCCTTAGACTGCCAAGGCATTTTTCCCCTTAGAGAAAGATAAAATGTTAATACCCACAAGATTGTATCTCTGTTCTACACTGTGCATAATAACTAATAAAACTGCTTACATTTTAAATTATTCTCTGTCACAATGTTACCACTTAACCTGAGAAGAACACACTAATTTACATTCCAAAGGCAGTTTGCGATTTGAATTAAACATGAGTATACACAAGAAAGGCATCCTATGATGTTTTCCAGGAAGTTAACTTCTAAGCACTCATTAACTAATATATTTCCTTGGCAGATAAGTGGTAAACTAAAATATATTGTGCTGTCAGTGGAAAGACACTGAACTGAGGGCTATCCTGCCTTCTAGTCTCAGCTATCACAATAACTTGTATGACCTTGGAGAAGTCATTTCATGTTTCTGGGTCATTTTTTCTTTTTTTTTACTTTTAATATAAGGGAATTGACTAGATAATCTATGTGCTTATTTTGAGCCTTAAAATAATTTTTTAAAAATAAAATGAATATAGAACCCTTCTTACAAATATGACAATCCTCCTAGTTCCCGCATCTTAATCAATCCCCTTGGACTGTCTTCAAACCAGAAAACATTTTCACTTCATTCCTTTCCCTTATCTCCAATGGAATAATGAGACATATGCACAAAGAAGGTTCCTATCACATGGACATACTGCAGATTGTTCTTCCATAAAGCCTTCCTATCCCACTGCTACCCAGCATTTTTCATAACAGATGTGTGAAGGCGGTGGATTTTGTTAGCATTCCAATGACCTGGCATACAGGATGGGGGCATTGGGAGCTTGGGTACCAGCTGCTTAGGGAGCTACACACAACTCTGTACAAAGCAGCTACCAAGCAGAGTTGCATATTAGTGCCTGTACCTCTACAGCACTCTACAGCAACTGGGGGAGGTGAAGCTACCTGGGTATTTAGGAAGTGGGTTGACTTTGTGGCTTTTTATGCTGTAGCTTCATGTATTTACACTTACCGAAAGTTTTTTGTTTTACACTTCCAAAATTTGGCCTGAATTTGATCACTTCTCTTCATATCTACAACTGTCACTCCAATCGAAGCCTACCTGATCATGAATACAATTTTGTTAATTGCTCCTTGGTATCATTCTTCATCTGATATGATCCATTTTCTTTATAAGGCAAAAATATCGATGCCAATTCATCCTTTCTGACTCAGACCATCCACATGCTCCATTGCAATGCTAAATCCGCCTTTAACACCAGCTCCTTTACCCGTTCTGAATTAGCCACTGTCGACTTGAAAAAATGCACAACATGAGAGTTGTGAGTGAAGTTTTACTTGGGGCAAAATGAGGACTACAGCCCGGGAGACAGCATTTCAGATAGCTCTGACAAACTGCTCCAAAGAGGCAGGGGGGAAGGTCAGTAAATATGTGATTTTGGTGAAGGAGAAATACATGCAATCAAGCACATATTTTTTTACAGAAGGTCTCTGCTAGTCTCGTGCAGGTTACTGCTAGTCATGAGAAGCAGACGTCACCATGAAGGATTTTTTCTAGATATGAGGAGATACAAGAATTTAGCTCATAAAATTGGCTCCTGAAAAATATTGACTATCTGAAGACCTATTCTGCCAGTGTTTCCCAGAGCACAGAGTGCCTCATTTCTGCTCTTCACCTGAACTCCTTTCAGGGGGTGTTGAAAGTCAGCAGCTGCAACAGCACATGACTTAATCCTTGTAGAGGTAGATGGCAAGTGCCAATGGAAAATGCCAATTTGTAGTTGACACCACACTGGCTTCTATGTGTTCCCAGATTAAGTTAAACCAGTTCTCACCTTAGTTTTTGGGCCCTGCTCATTCTCTTTTACCCCACATTTTACATGGTTACCTCCTGTAATTATTCATGCCTCAGCTTTCAGAAAATCCTTCTTGAATACCTGTTTAAAGTTTCCCAACTCTCTGCCCCTCCCTAATTATCACTCTGTTTTATTTTATTAATTTTACTAGTCACTCTCATATTATTACTTATTTTTTAACATTAATATTTTTTCTATTAGGTTGTATCTTTCACGAGAACACAAGATTGTCTTGTTTAATTGTGAATTCCTAGCAAAATCATTTTAATATATATTAGATTATATAATAAAGAAAATGAGAGACAGTAAGAGGTAAATGAGTACAGGAGTAAAGACACACCAAAGTACAGCTAGAGATATCTGTGGCACTTGGGACACAGCATTTTTCTTGCATGTGTTCACTGCATGTTTTCTTAATGTATGTGTTCCTATTCATGTGTGATGTACATCTGATGTAAATTGATCTCTATGATCTCTTCCCACTATAATAAGCTTTATGTATATTCATATATAGTTAAAAATCCTACCTTCAGAAGAAAATAATCTCATCAGGGTCAACATTATGAAAAAGTATAAAACACAGAATGCTGAACTTGTTCCTTTTAGATTAATATTTGCTTAATAAGAAGGTGAAAAATTCATATTTCCTCAAAATGCTACAGTTGTTTCTATACTTAGGTAAAAATACTCAGATACTTAGATCTGGATTTACTTTATTATTAAACAAAAAGTTTTAGATAAGATAGTCTAGCTTGCCATGTTTTACACATCACAAGTAGTTTATTTGCTGATGCAAGTTGATTTGGACTTTTTGTAACTTTATTTCTTGCTATAAAATAAAATATTGGAACTTGGCTCGTGAGTAGCAGAAATTCTTTAGAATTGCTCCCTCGAGGGAATGAGTCCTCAATAGAATGTTGTTCTGAAAAGATGAATAGTATTGCTGGAACATAGAAATCTTAATTGAGATATATTTTTGTTTTGTTGTATTATAGTGTTATTCTTTTTCTCCAAGCATCATTTGGAATATTAGTTTAAAAATGATTCTGAAACTTAGTTGAAATAAAGACAGAAAGAAGAGTAGCAAGGTAACAATGATAAAGTTCCAAAGACAGAAACTAAAAGTAGTCAAGGGGGAAAGATTAACTAAAATTGCTAAAAGAAAAAAATAAATTGATAAAAGAAACGTCACTTTAAGACATCAGAATAAAATGAAAGACAGATAGGTTCAATTTAACGACTACTTGGTGGCTTATATGAAACGGATTGATTTTCCCAGTCTAACATTTAATAGAAAATCATCTATATTCCAAGACAAGGCTAAAATTTGAGTTAAAGAAAACTTTATGCATTAAAGACTTCACATGATGTTTTCCGCTGAAACAGCTATGAAAACTTCTTAGAAAATATTTTAAAAGACTAGAAGAAAATTCTAGGTTTTATTTGATAATTTTTATTGTTCTCAGCTCTAGATTGAACTTTATACATCAAAACCTATTAATGAAATTACCTGTATTTGTCTACAACATGTTTAAAGATTTCTGACTCATTTTATGATTGTTATAATTTAAGTCATTGGTAATGATGTCACCATTCATTACAAGAGAAATCTAATTTAAATTCATCTTACTTTAAAAAAAAAATATTCTTAGTAGTGGTATAATTGTGTCAGCCATAGTTTCAGAAAACTAGATAGAAGATGTCAAAACTTAAAGTATTGTTATGATAATCTTTTCAAAAATGATGATAAAAACTTATTTAGTAATAACTTGCTTTCTTGACCAGTATTCACAACTTTTCCACCACTAATCAATTTTAACATTTTCAATCCGATTCATTTTCATCAGCTTTATCAATATGAATTTTTTGGAGGGCTTAAAATTTGTCTAAGCTATGTGTCTTAAATGTTAATGAACATATAGAATCAGTGTTCTTATAATAAGGTAATATTTTAAGTTAAAAGCAAAGGCACATCTTTTATTAACTTAAATGACCTTGTTTTATGAATACTATAGAATTTCATTTTAGAAACTAATTCGGATATAGTGGGTTATCTGATAATCTTATATCCCATAAAACTAATGCTTTTAAAGTGATATTAATTATAAGGACACCAATGACATTGAATTTAGGACCCACTCTGGCCCAATATATCTTATCTTAACTAGTTACATCTGCAGAAGACACTATTTCCAAACAAAAACACTTTCTAAGGTACCATTAGACATAAATTTTTGAGTACACTCCTCAACCCACTGCACACAGTGTAAGGAAAAAGAAAAGATCTACACAAATTGTATTAAACCTAACAATTTTACAGGCCAGTTTTAATAATCTTCAAGAAACAGATATTGTCTTATAGAAACTCGAGGGTCTAGAGCAGGAAATTTACTCACCTTATATGAGACCCATGTAACACTGCTCCAAAGTGGGTAAGAACACCACTGCAAAGGAAATGGAGATCTATATGTATATGTATATGTATATCTATCTATCTATCTATCTATATAAATATGTAAATATATTATATATGAAAATATATTATATATATGTAAATATTAGGTTAATGAACAGCAATGCATTAAATATATATCTGTCTATATCAGGGAAAGTTTATATTAGAAGAATTCCTTATATAACTGAATATGTTAACAGATTAAAGGAGATGAAGCCTATGCTTCTTTTAGTTGAAGTTAAAAAATTCTAACTTGATAAAAATTCATCATCTATTCATAATAGTTTTATTCAAGCAACCAACTATAGAGACATTTCTCAATAGATGCTAGGTATATAGGGAAATATAAGCTTTAAAATGAAATAAAAGCTTTAACTTGAAGGCATATATCTAGCCAGCATCCATTTATTATCTTTTATTTTTCAAGAGGCACTTAAGCAAGTGTCTAAATGTTTTCTGTCTAGAAAGAGAAGACGTGTAATTTTATTATGGTAGAGTAATCAATGTAAGTTTAATAAGTTATCCATCAAAAGCAGAGATGTCCTATGAATGATTCACCTAAATTTCCCCTAATAAGCATCCTTGCAAACACTATTGACTGCAGCAAATTTGAAATTAAACACTGAAATAATTTTACCCTTGCAGGTGATGGCTGTTTTCCGTAGGATCTTTGTGTACATTTTTTGTAACTAATTGCAGAATATCACATGGAAGCTATTTTTTTTTCCTGGAGAAACATCTTAAATGCAATTTAATTAGCACAGTTACAGAACATATATAAATTTAACTCAAGAAATTCATCTCATTTACAGTTACCCTTATGTAACCATCTTCTTACATTCTCCCCTACTTTTGCAACCAAGCACAATAATTAATCTGACACTTTTTATATTCACAATATTGTGTAAACAGTTTTATTTCCTCCCAAGTTTTGCCATTAAATGCAAAAGAGATTTGTGGTCTCTGGTTTCTTTTCATTTTAATCAAGAATGAATGAGGATATTTTGGTCTTATCATTTTCTAATTCCATTTTTCAGTTCTAGTGCTTCCTTTGAACCAATTTGCTTCACGATCAAATGTTTTGAGTAGAAACATTCTCCTGATTATGTCAGTCTTATTTCTAAATAAATATAATATTTCCATCAGTAAATATTTTTTATTTTTATTAGTAATGTAGCCTAGGTAGCATTTTATCACCATTTCTACCACATTTAAGCCAGAGATATAATATACCATGCAATTTAGATTTTAATTTCCCTTATAATTTAAGGAACACAAGGACACAATCCTACTTTCTAATCTGGTGTGATATTGCCCTTCCCTTTCTAACAAAATTAGTAAACAATTTTGGATAATTTCTGAATTATCAGGAATGTATGTTAACTTGTCTTTAACAAAGAGAGGATATACTCCTTCATTATTCAACTGAATAATTCCAAGATATTAATTAAGAATTATCAACCATATATTTTATTTTAATTATGTCCTGAGAGTTAGATTTATTAACACTAAATTCCTTTAAATTGTTGCCCTTTCTTCCCTCCAAAGAGATCACACAATCCATATGTTGAGAGTGCCTGTACTTTTTGAAAGTTCCATGAGCCACAAAATCTAATGATATCCACAAATAGGTATATATCCTAGAAAACAAATACATTCCCTTATGAGTTGCTATACCTTCTTTTTTGGAGCACATGAACTCGGATTAGTTCACCCGAGTGGGGAAAGGGCTTATTATCATTAAGGTGGCTCTATGATGGAGGTATGAATATAGTTAATTAGGAGAAGAAAATGCCTTTCCCCTTATTGTGGCAAAGATAAGCATCCTGGGAGTGTTAAGCCTTGTATTTGTACTAGGCATATGAAAATTCATTATGTAATAATTAGCATCACATGAAAGACAATTAGCAAGTCACTTCCACAAGGCATCAATTGCACAAAGATCTTGAACAAAATAATACATGATCTACAGCATTGTTTGATACAAAACTAGTTGTTTGATACAGTGTTTAAAACATTCAACAGATAATACGTCTCCAAAAATACTAGCCTTCCTGACAGGTGGATTGCTTAGTCTATTTCGGAAAATCAAAAAGAAAACAAACCAAACCAAAACAAAAAGCTAATAATTAGGAGCAAGTGAAAAATAACACCTCTAACTCTCAGGTTATAATTAAAAATAATCACTAATAATAAGCAAAAAGTAATAGTAAATTATATGACAATATAATGATAATTTCTTTTTATCATTATCTCAATAATTTTTCATTACCTCAATTATCTCAATTTCAAACATTTATCTCAGTGTTTTTTCCCATGTGAAGTTTTAAGCATATGGGAAAAAACATTGAGAAATATCTAGTTGAGAACATTCTTGCAGCCTTTAATAGCTCATCAAAATGATCTTTATGAGAAAGAGTCTTTCTAGGGTTGAGAAAATTCTCCTCATGTAATGAGGGAAGACAATTCCTAAATCAAGTACATATTATTCTGAAATTCTATAGTCATGTATCTGTTTTTAATAAGTTACTTCTGTCAATATTGGGGTTTCCAAATCTCAATTAATTGGATACACCTTAGGGATATTTTTATAGACCAAATTAAAATGTACTGACTCAAATAATCAGCTTCCTATAAAACAAAATGAATGTATTTATAGTAGAAAATTAGATGCTACAGTAGTACATATATGTTTCCTAATGTTAACCCTACAAAATATAAATAGAATACATTTTAAGATTGTTTAAATATATATCAAGATTCACATATTTCCACAAGTATAGTATCAAATATTCAATAAACTTGCTATCAAATTTGTAATAATGTGTTAAGGATATTACTATTCCTTTCCTTGAATACATAGTGAGGAGTAAAAAATACTGGCTCTAATTAGCAAAGCATCTGTGTATGTACTTTACTCAAGAAAGACCTTTTTTTTTTTTTTTTTTAAACATCTTTATTGGAGTATAATTGCTTTACAATGGTGTGTTAGTTTCTGCTTTATAACAAAGTGAATCAGTTATACATATACATATGTTCCCATATCTCTTCCCTCTTGCATCTCCCTCCCTCCCACCCTCCCTATCCCACCCCTCTAGGTGGTCACAAAGCACCGAGCTGATTTCCCTGTGCTATGCGGCTGCTTCCCACTAGCTATCTATTTTACATTTGGTAGTGTATATATGTCTATGCCACTCTCTCGCCCTGTCACATCTTACCCCTCCCCCTCCCCATATCCTCAAGTCCATTCTCTAGTAGGTCTATGTCTTTATTCCCGTCTTGCCACTAGGTTCTTCATGACCTCTATTTTCCCTTAGATTCCATATATATGTGTTAGCATACTGTATTTGTTTTTCTCTTTCTGACTTACTTCACTCTGTATGACAGACTCTAACTCCATCCACCTCACTACAAATACCTCCATTTCATTTCTTTTTATGGCTGAGTAATATTCCATTGTATATATGTGCCACATCTTCTTTATCCATTCATCCGATGATGGACACTTAGGTTGCTTCCATGTCCTGGCTATTGTAAATAGAGCTGCAATGAACATTTTGGTACATGACTCTTTTTGAAGTATGGTTTTCTCAGGGTATATGCCCAGTAGTGGGATTGCTGGGTCGTATGGTAGTTCTATTTGTAGTTTTTTAAGGAACCTCCATACTGTTCTCCATAGTGGCTGTATCAATTTACATTCCCACCAACAGTGCAAGAGTGTTCCCTTTTCCCCACACCTTCTCCAGCATTTATTGTTTCTAGATTTTTTGATGATGGCCATTCTGACCGGTGTGAGATGATATCTCATTATAGTTTTGATTTGCATTTCTCTAATGATTAATGATGTTGAGCATTCTTTCATGTGTCTGTTGGCCATCTGTATATCTTCTTTGGAAAAATGTCTATTTAGGTCTTCTGCCCATTTTTGGATTGGGTTGTTTGTTTTTTTGTTATTGAGCTGCATGAGCTGCTTGTAAATCTTGGAAATTAATCCTTTGTCAGTTGCTTCATTTGCAAATATTTTCTCCCATTCTGAGGGTTGTCTTTTGGTCTTGTTTATGGTTTCCTTTGCTGTGCAAAAGCTTTTAAGTTTCATTAGGTCCCATTTGTTTATTTGTGTTTTTATTTCCATTACTCACAGCAAGATCCTTTTTGACCCAGCTCCTAGAGAAATGGAAAGAAAGACCTTTGAAGAGCCTCGTGTTAACTTTTTAAAAAAAAATTAATTAATTAATTAATTTTTTTATGGCTGTGTTGGGTCTTCGTTTCTGTGTGAGGGCTTTCTCTAGTTGTGGCAAGCGGGGGCCACTCCTCATCGCGGCGCGTGGGCCTCTCAGTATCACGGCCTCTCTTGTTGCGGAGCACAGGCTCCAGACACGCAGGCTCAGTAATTGTGGCTCACGGGCCCAGCTGCTCCGCGGCATGTGGGATCTTCCCAGACCAGGGCTCAAACCCGTATCCCCTGCATTGGCAGGCAGATTCTCAACCACTGCGCCACCAGGGAAGCCCTGATGTTAACTTTTTTTTTTTTTTTTTAATTTTTGTTTTTTTATAATTTTGCTTTGCAATTTAGTTTTTGTTTTGTTTTGTTTTTAATTTTATTTATTTATTTATGGCTGTGTTGGGTCTTCATTTCTGTGCGAGGGCTTTCTCCAGTTGCGGCAAGCGGGGGCCACTCTTCATCGCGGTGCGTGGGCCTCTCACTATCGCGGTCTCTCTTGTTGCGGAGCACAGGCTCCAGACGCGCAGGCTCAGTAGTTGTGGCTCACGGGCCTAGTCACTCCGCGGCATGTGGGATCTTCCCAGACCAGGGCTCGAACCCGTGTCCCCTGCATTGGCAGGCAGATTCTCAACCACTGCGCCACCAGGGAAGCCCCTGATGTTAACTTTTAAAAGCACGTTTCTGTTGCAAACAAAAGACAGAAACTTCAGAATCTTTTCCTATCTTAGGAAGGTATTGCCCTTATCTATGCCAGGTTGGAGGAAAGATTATTCACATTTTTGGGAAAAAATAATTGCACCCTATTATATAGCCTGAGACCAATCATCTGATCTGAAATTGATTCCTCATGTGACATTTTTCGTAAATTAAATACATCCACAATGAAAATATGTGCCTTGGTATTTAAATCCAACTCTTCTCTGCACTCACCTACCTCACTAGACCTCTGAATGCTTGAAGCCCATCTGTGCAAGGTCACCATTTAATGTGTTGTTGTGTCATAACTTCCATTCACATCAATACTCACGGTATTCAGTGTGCAACATAAATTACTTAAATATTGTTAATCCAAGTCCATACACTGTGTATGCTGTAGAAAGTATGCACTTAAAAATTTTTTTTCAATAAAGGGCTAACTTGCTAGATAATACACATTTTCTGATTTGAGGTTTGGCATCATCATTTTTAAACGTCCATGGAAATGCAGAAGAGAATTGACAGAGTGCTGCTGTCAAAATGCCTTCTAAAACTTTATCGAAAGTATAACAAAATTATAGAAAGTATTATATATCAAAGGGGAAATAAGGCAAGTATAGACCTTTCATTCATTTAAAAAAAATTGTTTCTCCAAGGAAACAATTTTGTGATTAAATTGTGTTTGGTTCTGATTCTTATTAGGTTATTATTTGTACTATAGTTACAAAAAACATGCTATTTAAACACTTAGTGTATTATTATGGCTAACTAAACTCACAAGGGATTCCTGTCAAAACCCATGTTTTTATATGTTCTTGTAAATATTCCTAGGGACCCAGTAACTCTGTGTCGTTCAATCTACTAACAGCTAAAAATATATAAAATTGATTTTATATTTAAACAAAAAAGTAATTGGTCATAATCACTCAAAATACAAGTTACTTATATGTATAATGCTAAATATTGTTAAAAAATAAAAACACAACTATATTTATTTATTCTGGTACCTTAAGTTAGGTATGACCTCTAAACCTTTTATTCTTTTAAATCTCATATACTTTCATATGTTTAGTGATTCATATTACACTCAGTTCATGAAGGAGGAATTAATACGAAGCTGCATGCATGTTTAGTGTTACTTCAAAAAATTATTTTTGAAGAAAATAGTTTTCTTATCCATGAACATCCCAATAAGGCACAAAATTCATTGTGAATCTACCTTAGGTTTAAATTTTATTACAATGTTATTGATCACACCCTTTACATTTACATTATATTTGGCAAACCCAGTATATGCTCTGTGATTTTTATGGATTTCTGATACAATATATAAAGGGCTATCAAAAACTCTTCCAGATCAAAGCCCTCTAACAGAATTAGATATCACTAGCAGTATAATAGAAGTGTTCCTTTATGCAAGCATCACATTAAAATGAGATAAATGCAAGAAATGGTCACATAGGCACATATGTAAATATCACATGGCAAACTATTTTGAAGTAGGTATTAAGTACTCTGAGAGACCCTCGCTCTAAGAATAACCAGATTTTACATAAGCCACATTCTTTGAGGTGATGATGGTTACCCAAATGGTAGGGAAGTGCCAAGAAATGCCTCTTCATGAATGTTAAATACTATAGTTAGAGCTGGGGGCACCAAGAATCAAGCAGCAGGCAAACTTCTGGGAAAGGGAAACATGAGTCTCCTTTAGGGCAAACGTAAATAGACACTAAGAGAAGCAGGGACATCTGATACAAAACTTACAGCAGTAGTATAGTGAAATCCCTGAGCCTGGATCTCTAGTTCTCCACTCTCTGTCTTTCTCTCTCTCTTTCTCCCTCACCCACCACACTCACTGAGCCAGGTCATCCATTGCATCCAAGAAATCCCCAGTTTGATGTTGCTTCTGGTTGCAATCCAAAGCAGAGGCAGATCTTCTATGGAAGAAAATGTTCCCATTTTAAGTTCATAGGACAAATATTGAAGGAATGAGTGCCTGTGCAGAGAAAAAGCAAACTACTTTAAGTCTGGGTTATCAGAAACATACAAACAAAGCAAATAATAACAAAACAAATCTAGATCCTTGAAGACTGTAGACTTAAGTATCAATATCTATATTAGTCAGGGTTCTCCAGAAAAACACAACCAATAGGAGATTTTATACATATATTAAGTAAGGTGTTGGCTCACACATTTATGTAGGCTAAATCCCCACAATCTGCCATCTGCAAGCTGGAGACTGTGGTGTAGTCCGAAGGCCTGAGAGCCAGAGCCAGTGGAAGGTATTTATGATGCCTGGATTAGCTGCTATGATGAAAGCCAACATACAAGAAAGGACAGAGTCAAGAAAACCACAAAGAAATTGTAGTAGGGCCTCCTTAACACCAGACTTGATATTTTTTGATTCATATATTTCCTTCATTGTTTAAGACAGTTTGAGTAAGTTTTCACCTCTTCGATATAAAATATTTCTAATGAATAGACATTAAATTGGCTCTCTTGTGTATAAATAATTTTATAACAAATTAATACCTTATTTGTGTAAGACTATACACTATGTGTTATGTTAGCTACTCATTCCTTGAGAATTATATGAATATAGCAGCAAAATGTTCTTTCTTCACCATGAAAGTTTATAAAAGGACAGTGTAGGATTGATCTTAATCAGTTAATTTTATATACTCGTGTACAAAATGGAAACAAGATATTCAGAAAACCATGATAGATTCCTCCTTTCTGAGTCTCTCTAAGGAAAATCTCTAGTCCAATAGGCCAAGGGCATCATCACAAGCCCTTTAGATGTTAGTAACTAAGAAACTTTAGAAAACTGATAGCCATTCTTTACAAGTGCACACATACGGAGATTAGAGATGACTTTGCTGAATCAGCATAGTATTATGAACTGACAATCAGCCTGAAGAAGACAGCTCATTAGCAACCTAAACCATGAAAACACACCACAGAGAACTAAAGATCTCCATGGGTGACATGGAGCTGGAAGCTGTCAGTGAATACTGCTTCTTCTTCAGCACAATTGCCTTTAAAAGGAAAGTTAATGGGAAAAAATAGCAAACCAGATCAATAAAATCAGCATGACCTTCAAGATGGCAGGAGGCAGAACACGTTATCCAACCAAGTTAATGGTTTCTCGAGCAGAGACTCCACTTATTTTGAGGATTTTGTTATTTGTATCTGACTTGAACATTATATACACAACCTTGAAACATAATTACTTAAAAATTGACCAAACATGTTCTATATTTGACAGGAAATCACAGGGAACCGTTATTAAGGCCATATAAAGATTAAAAAGGTAGAGAGTATTTGAAGCAGTTTTACAGAAGTATCAAATACAACAAGAATTTTTAATGAAAGGAAAAGAATAGGTGGGGTATCTGTATAGTTTGTGTTAGAAAAATAAAGAAATGGGAGTATTTGTTCAAAAGCATAGATATAATTGGCAAGTTCACAGAGGAAAATGTCAAATAACTGAGAAATAGTTATACTTTATGATTAAAATGACTATATAAAACCAATAAGTAATTTCAGACTCTAATAACCTCTATGAAATAATTCTCCATTTTCTTTGAATTTGTAAAATTTAAACACAAGTGAAGAGTACAAATATAATCAGTAGTCATTAAGGTATAAATAAATATATAGAAATTAAAGATATATATAGAAACATATTTGTATAGATATAAAAACATCTAAGTTTTTTGAGCAAAATTAACACATATATACACATATACATACAGATAAAAGGAACATTATATGTAGATATGCACATATAAAGCATGTCTGTGTATATATGTTTAGATGTATATATATGATATAAATAATATATCATTGGTTACTATACTTAAATATAAAATAGAATTTCTGTTAGCAGGGAAGTAAAAAAGTTACCTTAAATCTAAATCACAAATCTCAGAATAAGTATTACTTTTTAATCATTGTGCATCATAACAATTGACATACATTTACTTGAACAAAAATAATAAATAAAAATAAGTTAAAAAAATAAGTTCAAAATGCCACAAGTAGACTTACAGTAACACTTTGACACAAAAACCTTGTAGGCTTAGAAAAGAAAAATTACTGTTAAAAACAATATTTCATTTTATAGAAAGTAAAATGAAACAAAATTGAGTGAGATCTATGCTAATATTCTAAAGATGCATAAATGTATTTCATACTTTGGCTTTTCAAGGTAATGCTATGAGTAAAATATAATATGGCAATTAGAAAATATACAATTGCAGAATATAGCAGTTATTTTTGTAGGAAAAATGCATATTCATAAGAATATTATACACTTCAAAAATCACCATGTTTTCAAACTTTTTCTAAAATTAGAGTGAATTTCTTTGTTGAAACCTATTGCAAATCATAAATCTCTTTTTTTATGAATGTAGAAACAGAGATTATAGGCAAATGACAGATAGTTGAATCAAAAGTAGTTTGAAACAAGTGATCCGCAGATGATTCATATTTGTAGGAAACAGTCTATCATTTGGCATTAAGAGAAAAGAAAGGCTGCATTGTTGAAAAAAATAATTCTTCAAGTCAGTTGGCTGGGGAGAAATAAAGACTAAAACTTTTTAAATAAGGAAGTTCTCAGTTAGTCAGGAATATTGCTCTAGCCTCTCTACAACACAAACTTCCCTTAAATAGTTGGTCCAGAAAAAAACCTTACCTCCTATAAATATTAATAACTTAAAAATGAGTCATATAAATTTAAAAAATAAAAAGGAAATGAAAGAAGTGAAATATGAAGTACTCTTATTAAGAAAAATAATATTGTTTGAGGTGCTGCATTAATGTTGTGAACAAACATTATTATTCAAAAATCATAAATCTGTGTCTTACATAAAGAGTTCAAAAATGTAAGCTACAGTATATCAGGAAAGAGAGTGATAATATATGAGAGAAGATGAAACTTCCATTGGCAGAATTAAGAAAAGAGAAAAAGAAGAATAGATTGTCCAAAAAAAAATGAAGGCAAGCCTCAAAAGATCCAATGGAAGAAGAGATTGCAAAAGAAAATTCAGTAAGGAACATTATATAATTCTGGGCTATGTTACTAAAACAGATACCATCTTTGGCTTCCAGGTCTAAAGGTTTCAATTATAAGACAGTGTTTCTCAAACTTTTTCAGCTCAGAAATCTTTTACTTTCTTAAAAACTGCTGAGAATCCGAAAAAGCTTTTGATGATGTGGGATATAGCCAATAATATTTACCATATTTGAAATTAAAACTGAGATATTTATATTTATTAAGTGATATTAAAATAATCTTAATAAGCCCAATTTATGTTAACATAAATAGCATATTTTTATTTAAAACACATTTCCATTATAAAAATTGTGAAAAGAATAGCATCATTTACATTGCTGTCTCCCTTAATTGAAGACAGGTGGATTCTCATATCTGCTTCTGCATTCAATATGTTATACCATGTTATTTTTGTTGAATGGCATTTAGAAAAAATCTATCCTCACAGAAATATGTAGTTGGAAAAGGGCAAACATTTTTAAAAGACTTTTCAGATAATTGTGGATATTCTTCTTTGATACTACAGCAAACATGGTGTGGAATCTAATCAATGATAAAATCCATTGGTCTATCTTGTACTTTGAATGCATCGTTAATCAAATATGATTTTGTTTTTGTTATTGTATTTTCTTATCACCCATCTTTCCTAATCCTTAAGACTTACGTTACATACTTGTGGTGTGACTGAGTGGGTATGATGCCTAGTCACTATCACATGAGTGGATAGTGTAGTGATATGACATTGATGTCATAGGAATTATTTCTACCCAAAACTGAGATGCTAGGTCTGGGTAAAATAGCTCACCATATAGAGATTTTTGAAAATATATATATAAGAAAATTATCCTGGAATTACTTGGGTATGTGGCTAGGCTACAAGAAGTCTGAAAGCTCGGCCCCAACCTGAGATTGTGGACTCCATCCTACTCATGCTGGCAACCATTGGCAAACAGAGTGATTGCTCATAAGAGTAAGGAGTAGGGAGACACAGCAGGTATGTTCATGAATATTCCTCAGGCTGAAACCTATGAATAATAAAAGTAACATTTATTTTGTGCACATTTTGTGTGTGTGTTGGGATGTCTATTTTTGCCAATCCTTAAATCCAGTTCTCTATGGAACTGATTCAAATAGTAAGGGATGGCACGGTATAATTACAACCCAAGGAGAAAAGCCACTTATGGTGTAAAACCTAAGTGTGTACCTCTCTTAAATTTCTTGTGTACATTAATATATGACATTTGGAATATTTTTTGAAACGGCATAAAACCTTTTATGAAATCTGTCAGGATGTATACATGGGAAGAGTTATCTCCATCATTCTATAATATAACAGTTTTGTAATTATTTAGAAAAGTAAATCAAAAAGTTATTTATGCTTTTTAAAACCCACTCATAGCTTAATAACAGTAAACACTGCTACTGCTTTTCTCCCTCAGATGTGATTTTATCTGTTTATAAATATATAAACTAGATAAAATATATGGGAAATGTAGTTTCTTCTAGAGAAAATTCTAAAACCTCTTTCTTGGGTTGGAAATTCAAATGAGTAGTTAGTGATATTCAATATTCTGGGATATTATTATAAACGATAATCTAAAAGATACAGTGAAATTGAATTTTGACCCCTTATTCACCTCTGGGTAAAAATGATAAAAGTCCACAGGGACTAGAGAATTTTAAACTGAAGGAAAAAAAAAATCAATAAAATTAGGTAGACTTTCCTCAGTATCCTGGAGGGTATTTTTATGTCTGTGCTAAACTGCATTTAAAAATCGTTTTTTTCCTTTTGCTTTGACAAACAGCTCTTTACATTATTGTAGAAATTAAAACCTTTCATAACCATTTCAGGTTAATATCTTTAAAGGAAATTATTTAGCTTTCCAAAGTTTTTGCTCTGTTTTTTAGTTTAAGTCACTTCAATAATTCTTGAAATAACTAAAGAAAAATTATACTTTGAGAGAATTTTTATTTGTTATTTTCTAATCTAGTTCAAAAAATTTCTTTTCATGAGTCTTAGTGATTGTTTATTTTTTCAAATTTCTTAAGCATTCCAGTTGCTTATTTCTCCATGTCAGAAACATTGGTATGAATATTCTTAAACAACTTGCTACAGTCACTTCAAACTAAAGCAATTCTCATTTTTGATGCTCTTTATTATATCCTAGGTCATGGAACATATATGTGTGTATACACATTAATATGCGACATATGCATTTTTGCACACTAAATGTACATATTTCAATTTGAAAGCTATATGCGCTTAAATTTTGAAGACTGAATTTGATGTGTAAACGAGAATAAGTTATAAAAGCATGCCGTCCAAATGATACTGTAGCTCAAAAAGTCATATTGGCTCATGTGCTGTCTTCATCTCATGTATATATTTTGTTTGATTTAGTTATTAACATTTTAAATGGGAAGATTTTACTTGCATACCCCATAGGCTGAAGTTTTGACTTTTGTTCTCCTATGGCACATTGATGAGAAAAGTTGAGGAGGTGGGGAAGAAGTAGTTTTCACATTATTAAAAAATTAAATATTTCAATGTGTCAGTATGAGACAGGCTGGGACCTCGGACTCTTTGCTACAGTGCTGCAATGCTTGTACCTGGACAAACATCTCCTGGAGCAACAAAATACTAAGAAACTATATGGGACTAAAAATAACTGCATGCATGTGCAGTTGGGGCAAATTCTGGACCAAAGGTACAGAAGACCAATAAAAAACTCAACTGCCGCTTCTGAAAAGCTGGGGGAGCAAAAACTGGGTGTTGGGAGCAAAAGCAGGGTACTGCACATGCTCTCTGCACACAACACCACCTAAGGGATGGGCAAACCACCTAAGTCACACTTCCAGCTGGACCTGTAGACACACCACTACCCTCACCCCATATAAAGGACAAGCTCGCCTCCACTGACCTAGTGGGCAAACAAGGGAACCTGTTGTTTGTTCTCATTCCTCCCTGCTGCAGCAGGGACCCCAGTAAAGCCTTGTCTGAATTTGTTGTCTGACCTCTGATCAATTTCTATTGATTAAAGAGGCCAAGAACCCTAGCCAGCAACAAGTAGAGAAAGTTTCCATACGTAATTCATGGCTGTTAAAAAAAAAAAAAGCTTAAGAATTGTTATATACCTCTCTTAGCTCATGCTGCTATATATTATAGAGTGTTTGGCTTAAACAACAGACGTTTATTTCTCACAATTCTGGAGGTTGGGAAGTCCAAGATCAAGGGGCAGGCCAAATCATTTCCTGGTGAGAACTCTCTTCCTGACTTGCACAGGACAGTCTTCTTTGATGAGTATTCACATCCCAGAAAGATCTCTCATATATCTTTTCTTGTCAGGGTATTAATTCCATTCTGGGGACTCTACACTGATGACTTCATCTAGATGTAACTACCTTCCACTTCCTAAAACTGTCACATTGTGGATTAGGGCTTCAACATATAAATATGGGGGGCACACATTCAGTCCATAGCAATACCCATAAAAACCTACCTCCTTTTCTCTCTTTTAATATAAAGGCAATATAAAAGGATTTTCTAATAAACCTTCAGAATAGGAGATTCTTAATATCACTCAAAATGACTGTGAAGATGTGATCTTATATAAAACAACTTATTTAGAACATTGAAATTTCCTCTTACCTTCTCTGCAGTTCTGTATGCTATATAGAATCAATGAGCACAATATCACCCTCTAAATCAGGTTTAAAAATGAAGTAAGCAAGGGAATGAAAAGTAAGTGAAGTCAGATTTCACTAAGTGCAGAACCACAAAAGTGAGAGGTAAAGGAAAATGGCCCCCCTAAATTGAATGATTTACAATTACCATATTTTTCTAAGATGGTATAAATTCTAGTCCCTCCCAGCAAGGAGGGATTAGAAATCAACATCATATTTCCATATTATTCCAAAGTTTAGCTGCTTCTAAACTTGGAGGAAATTATAGAATCTGCTCTTCCTATCATTTATCAATCTGTTCTTTGGAGAAAAAGCTGGTATGGAGCAGTGCCAGGAATGGTGTCAGAAGAGGGTCTTCACACTTGCCCCACCTTACTTCACCCCCCACAGTGCATTCAGAATGAGAATTCTCATAAAATCTCATCTCATTATGTTGAACCTACACATTGCTCTCAGAGTAAAGAAGAGATTCTTCTGCTGACCCTACCAACACTCCGTAGATTCTCCTATGGAGATGGCATCATTTTGTATGTCACATATTGTTGTCACTAACTCGGCAAGGCCCAGAAATCACTTGCATCAAGAAGCAGGATCAGGAAGGAACATTTGTAAATGCACATAGTCACACTGGTTTTTGGAAAGTCATTTTCATTTGCTGAAATTACATTTAAAACTCTTTTGCCCATATTAGAGACTGTGCTTCTGAGAAATAGCCAGAGGGTAAATCCCCATGACTTTTTTACCAAATGTCACACTATAGAGGGTAGGATTACAGAAGCAGCAATAAATAACATAAACAATGGAAAAGCATTTTATATGTACAGTCTGATTTAATCTTCTCAACCAGTTTGTAAACTGAAAATTAGATTCTCCTTTTTCAAGGATGAAAACTGAGACTTTATGGTTATGTAAGTAACTTCAACAGGAGTATGAATCTAGTAAGGGCTGAGATAAAAATCCGGTTTTATTTCATTTCAAAAGCATATTCTCTTAGTGACTTTACTATTCTTCTTTCTAGAAAATGCAGAGTTGATGATACAGAATCACATATGTAATCATTCACAATCCCTCTTTCATTTCCCCCCAATGACCTGTCTAAAAATAAAACAGAAAACAAAAACACACATACACAAACATATCTATATTTCAGAATCTCTCTATTTCACATCACTCTATTAAACTAGAATCAGAATAAGAATCAGAAATCTATATTTCTCTTAATCTTCAGGTGTGATGATTTATTTATATTGCCTCATATATAGCTAACTATTTTATGTATAATTATAGAAATTTGTCATTTTAAATCATAATTTACCATTTCCAACTTTGCATCTTAAACAGTATTTTAAGGTTATGCTAGAACATTGTCTTTCATGAACAAAGTATTTCATTTCTACATGAATTAATTCAAAACATTTTTACATTTCTGGGAAAATCATAATATGCAGCCAAAATAGAGAATGACTGATACCTCAAGTGACCAGAAAGAGCAATTTATCTGAAGCCTTATTCCTAAGTGCCTGGTATCTTTCTTTGATAACAGAAAAGTACCTAGGTTTTCTGATACTCATTTCCTTCAAGCTGTGCCATTCACATATAAAACAAAAGTCTCATTTAGCCCAAATCTCTACCATTCCACCTCTATAAGAAGAGAGGAAATTGAGAGTTTAACCCAAATGTCTCCCTCCACAAAGCTAAAAGGTTTTTCTCAAATTGTACCACAAAAAGTTAGTGTGGTAGAAGGAGATTTATATAAAATTCCTTCTCACATCTCACCATCTTCTTTTCTTTATAACTCTAACCTTGAAATGAAGCACGTCTGGATCGGGAATAGTTTTGAAAATAGTGCATATGTATAGGGATTTTTCCTTAGTAATTTATCTGTATTAAATTGGAGGCCAATAAACTGTGACAGAGCTAAGTCCATCTCATCACCTGTTTCCTGCCCCTCATCTATGTGACCCATGGGTACCTGAGTGAGATATAGTTGGCCTGACTAGATGTTTAAGTAAAAGCATTAAATACTTTTATAATCATTAAGATGCATAGAATTAATACTTAAAATCCAATTTCCAGAGGTTTGTACTTAGACTCCTGCAAAATTTTGTGCATCAGTACTTTCTTATTATTACTATTTTATCACTGGAGTCTCATAAAAAATAGAGTGTCTAAAACTCTGCATAAGTACATTCTTGCCAATCTTTTCTAATAATTTTAATATGCATTCGATCAAAACTCTAAATGGCTTTATTCAAATGAATTTTAACTTGCCTTCTTATAAAATAGTTGGAATTAACTAATGTGTAATTATTATAATGACAAACACAGCTAACATTAATAAAGTTTTAATAACAAAGACTTCAGTAACAAAGTAGCAAGCCTTCAGCAAATATTAAAAGTCATTGACTCATAAAAGCAAAATGTAATGTGAGAGCCTAAATTAGATCATGAAACAGAAAAAAGAATTCAGTGGAAAATGGAGGTGACTTCTAAATAAAATCTGTAGTTTAGTTCATAATATTATATCAATATTACTTATTTATTTTTAGTTTTGATCATTATACTGTAGTTATGTAAGATGTTAACATTAGGAAATCTGGGTGAAGAATGTGTGCAACTCTGTACATTTTTGCAACTTCTTCCATAAATCTAAAATTATTTCACACTAACAAGTTAAACAAAAAAGTCATCACAGTTTGATTCCATTTTTGGACAGTTCTAAAAGTAAAGAAAAAGAATTTTTATACTGAGCCATTATTTGTCTTCCTGAAGCTTCCACCCATACATTCTAACCTTATCTCTTGAGAAACTATAGAACACAGTTAATCCCTTGTCTGTGATGTGTAGTTTCAGATATTTGAATGGACTTAACCACATCGCCAAAATGTTAACTTTTCCACATTAAACACTCTCTAGTCCTTCAGCTTTATATCATGTAAAAGGTTTTTAATACCTTCACCATCCAGTTACTTTCTCTCTAAAAGTGAAGGTACAGGATCTGCCTTGTCCTCAGGGCTGTACTGACAGCAGTGCCTCTTGGCAAATGAAGAGACACTTGACAGAAACATTTCCTGATGCAGACCCTCAATAGCTAGGCCTACCAGCAGTGTCTCCCTCAGCTGTCAAACCTTGCTAGAGACAGGAGTTCCTGGCTGCTTGTGAAACTAACAGTGACAGTTCTTGTTAATGTTAGCTAGTAATGTAAGTAGCAATTTATAGCAGTATTCAGGGCTTTTCAAAATTTCCTTGGGATGACTGGTATTTTTGAAGCGTCCTTCTACTCGTCACCATAGCTATATTATATCTAGTCAGAGGCTTCTTGGATACCAGGGGAGTGGATTCATGTGGCTATAAAACTCATTGTTTTATTCTACTCAGGCTGCCTTAACAAAATACTATAGACTGGGTGGCTTAAACAACAAATTAATTTCTCACAGTACTGGAGACTAGGAAGTCCAGGGTCAAGGTGCCAGCCAGTTCAGTTTCTGGTGATAGCTCTCTTCCTGCCTTGTAGATAGCTGCCTTCTTTACAGTGTTCTCATGTGGCCTTTCCTAGGTCCTTGCACATGGAGAGAGAGCTCAGGTGTCTCTTTGCCTTAGTAAAAGTGCAGTTCTATCAGATTAGAGCTCCAATTTATGACCTCACCTGAATCACCTCTTTAAATCCCTAATCTCCAATAAGGTTCATGGGGAGCTGGGGAGGAGGGAGGGCTACCACATATGAATCTGGCTGGGGGTCAGGGGGGGCACCACAGTTCAGTCCATAGCATTCTTACCCTGAACAACCAAAATTCAGGTCCTTCTGGCATTCCATCCTAACATCTCCAAAAGTTTTAACTCATTCCAGCATCAACTCTAAAATGTGTCATCTAAATCGAAGTATGATTTGTCCTGAGGAAAAATTTCTCTCCAGCTGTGAACCTGTGAAACCAGACAAGTTATGTGCTTCCAAAATACAATGGTGGACATGTATAAGATAGACCTTCTCATTCAAGAGGAAGGGGTGATGAGTCCCATGCAAGTCCAAATCCTAGCAAGGCAAATTCCATTAGATTTAAGGCTTGAGAATAATCCTCTCGAGTTCAATACTTTGTCCTCCAGGCTTAGGGCAGTGCAGAGTCACCCCTAAGGCTCTGTGGGTGGTGTTGGCCCTTCAGCTCTTACAAGGGCAGTCCTACCCCTGAGGCACTGGGCAGGATCATCCTGGCTCCTTGAAACCACAGAGGTAGCCCTACGCTCTGATACAAGCAAGGAAAAAACCTTGCCCACTAGGCCAATGGGGAGAGTGCAGATATGATGATCTCTGAATCACCTTCTGGGTCATTCTTTACTTTCCTTGAAGAATAACACACATTTGTAGCAAAATAGCTCTATGGTCTGGTCCTTCAGAATTCAAGAAGTCCAACAGCCTTCCTTCACTTCATCCTGCTATTTCTGTCTCCTATAATTCAAACTGTCTGTGTCCCTGTTGGTATAAGCTCATCTTTATTCCTGATTTCTGCAGAGATTGCTAATTAAGTCCATAATTCATACCCCTGATCTGTTAATCAAATGGTTATTCAGCCACAACCTTAGTAAAGAACAAGCTTTTTCATTTTTTTCCGGTATGGATTGGATGAGAATTTTCCAAAATTTCAAGCTGTATTTACTTTTTGCTTAACAATTCCTTATTAAATTTTTCTCTCTTTTTGCATTTTACTATAAACAGGAAGAACCAAGCCACTCCTGCAGCATTTTACTTACAAATCTCCTCAGCTAAATATCAAATTTCATCACTCACAAGTTCTACCTTCCACAAGACACTAGAACACAGTTCAGCCAAGTTCTTTGCCACTTAATAACAAGAGTTACCTTTCCCCCAGTTTCCAAATAAGGTGTTCCTCATTTCTGTGTAAGACCTCACTAGAATTGTCTTTAGTGTCCCTATTCCTAACATGCATCTCAAAATTCTTTTAGCCTCTACCTATTACCCAGTTCCAAAGCTGCTCCCATATTTTTAGGTATTGCACCCCACTTCTCAGCTCCAAAATTAATGTTAGTCAGGATTCTCCAGAGAAACCGTCCCAATGGAATATGCTTATGTGCACACACACATACACACACATTTATTTATTTATTATAAAGAATTGGCTCATGAGATCATGGGGAGATCTCTTTTGGCAAGCTGGAGACCCAAAAAGCTGATGATATAAATTCAAATGTGAAAGCTGGCCGTCTTAAAATCCAAGAAGAACCAGTTTTTTGGTTTGAGTCCAAAGGCAAGAGAACAGTAATGTCCCATCTCAAACAGTTAGGCAGGAGGAGTTCCCTCTTATTTTTAGGAGGAGCAGCCTTTTTTTTCCAATTCAGACCTTCAGCTGATTCCATGAAGGCCAACCATATTAGGGAGGGAAATCTGATTTACTCAGTCTGTGAATTCAAATGTTAATCTCACCCCAAAACACTTTCACAGACACTACCAGAATAATGTTTGATCAAGTATCTGGATATCTCATGGCCCAGTCAAGTTGAAACATAAAATTAACCATCACGCCCACATAGTCAAAATTCTGCTTATAAGATACATATTTCTTTAGATAGCATGGCCATGGTTTACCATTAGCTCTTTCTCAGAAAAAAAAAAAAAACACAAATATTACAAAAAACTTGTAAATGGCTCCAATTTAAAAGGCTCCTTCCAGTAGAGTTCCTGCTGTGTTTTCTCGTGGCAACCACAGTGAGGCTCATTTGTTTCTAAGAAATTGCATTAGGAAAGCAATGTTCTCTGTATAACAGAATCTTAGCTGCCATTTTAGTATTCTTTGAAAGGGATCATTGAATCACCCTGGGCTCAGCTGAGCAAGTGTTCCCAAATTGGTGCCCTTCTAAAGTTTGTAGTAAAGTATATTAAAAACTCTCATGGAGAGTTTGAACTCAGGTAACTAAAGGAATTGGTAGGAATCCCATTTTCTTTCTACATGGTTGCTTCTAAATAAAAAGAATTACATTTAAGCATTAAATCATATTCTAAATAACATTTCAGGACATATTATAGTTCTCCAATTTAGATACACAAACTGTCACATAGTAATCATTCCTGTGTTGCATAGTTATTAAAAATAATATTTTTCATAATTTTGCCACATTTGAAAATAACTTTTATTTTTATTTTATAATCAGTACATATCCATTATAGAATATTTCAAAATGAAAAAATAGAAGGTAGAAAAAAAATTTCCTGCCACCAGAGACAGGAAGTACTAATAACACTTTGTGTTATGTACTTACACACACATGCACACACACACAATCTGGTGTAATTCTTTTTTTAAAATTAATTAATTATTTATTTATTTGGCTGCTCCGGGTCTTAGTTGTGGCACACGGGATTGTTAGTTGCTGCGGCATGCGGGATCTAGTTCCCTGGCCAGGGATCAAACCCAGGGCCCCTGGCATTGGGAGTGCAGAGTCTTAACCATGGAAGTCCATTCTGATGTAATTTTTTAAAAAAAATTTAATTCTTTCAACTGAGTATTTTGTTCTGTTTCATGTGTATTACTCATGCCATTTAATGATTCCTTTTAATTTTAGATGCTTCACTAATTTCCTTTAAATACATTATGAAACATTTTAGGCTTACAAAAAGTTGTAAAGAAGAGGGTAATAAGTACCCAACACTCTGATTATTTCTGTAAAATTTTTAAAAAATATCAAATAGTTGATTATCACTCTTCAATCATATCACTTTTCCCTCATCTGAGAAGTAAACCCTATCCTTAATTATCATCAATAATCACAGTGGTTTTCCTTATACTGTTATTAGTGCATGCATTCTTAACTATAAATATTTCTCTCTTTTTATGTCTTTTTTGGGAAGAAGGGAAATTTTTCATACTCTTCATGTCTTCAGCTGGTTTTGAAGATATACTCTTTATTGCTGTTTACCTCTTTTACCCACAAAATTTTAAAATGCGCATTAACCTTGTAAAGACTAAAAAAGTTCCAAAAATTTAGCTCTCATTATGCTTCTCACATTCTGATGTAGATAATATTGCTGTCCAGTATTTAGGTTCTATCTTGTGTTTTGTATTTCACCCTAAAATACTACATCGCTCTTACTGCTTTTAATGATATTACAGTGCCAACTTAGATTTACCTACATAGCCCTTAGTGTTGTAAGTCAACTGACCTTATACTTCAAACTTCCCTTCTAAGCTAATTCATATCCCATATTAAGTACAACTATTTTTGTTTGAGGCCTCTGGAATCAGAGCTTGAAATAAGGATGAAGATGCCGGCAGTTTTGGAGACTGTCCCAGAAAACAGGCCTGAAGGAGCTGAGAGAGTTAGAAAAGGGTCAAGATGGTAAAAGTCCTCCCAGAATCGTCTGGTTTTTTGTCTACCAGCTACTATTCCTCTTATTTGAGAGGGGGCTCCGGAGCTATTTGTTTCTAGGCTTGTTTGCCGGGACATCCAGAGAACTCTGTAGAGAATGCCTGGAGGAAGAAAGCAGAAAGCAACAAGGCTGGTATTAATTCTGGCAGCTGTGAAGAGAACGTGAGTGCACAGGGTACTGTTCAATACGGGTCTGGCTGAAATCACAGGTGGGCTAACCTTCTGTCAAGAACCACTGAAAATACTTCAACAACATGATTTAGAAGTTCTGCTTGTCACTGTTAAGGGGTCACAGTTAAATTTTTGTTTTTCTGAAAATATCTATTTATATCCATGATTAAAAGTAACTTTGCTGAAAATTCAATTCAATGTACAATAGTTTGTCTCAAAACTGTAAAGGTAAGGAGAAGTCATTTATCTTTCATTGTCGAGGTGAGCAATCTACCAGTAGTATACTTGGCATTCCATTTGATGTGATCCTCCTTTCTCTTTGGCTGTTTTTAAGATATTCTCTTTTATAGGATGATTTTGACACCCATTTCCATGCATCTAAGTGTGTGTTTCTTGTACTTGCTTGTCTGAAATTCATTGTGATTCTGGAATTGGAAGACACCTGACTTTAACATTTTTGGAATTTTATCAGATATAACTTCTTTGAATGCTACCATCCCATACTGTCTCTATTCCTTTTGTCTGCAACTCAAATTAGGTGTGTTTTAGACATTTTCATTTTAATCTTTGTAACTTAACTTTTTTCATATTTTCTATATTTTTTACTCCAAACTCAATACTACGTAATTTCTTCTGATATGCATTTCGGCTAGGTAATCTCAACTTCCTCTGTTTCCAAATTGCAATTTAACTCAATTTATATTGTATTTTCCATATTTTGTTTTTATTTTAAGATATATTATTTGGTTTTACCGCAATCTATCTTTTATTTATTGTTAGCCTGTCTTTTGTTCATGTAATTTTTTCTAAGAAACAAACATTTTTATATTATTTAACTGTTAATTCTGTTAACTGGAGTGCTTGGGTTTTATTTGGCTATTGTTTGATATTACTCTCAGTTGTGTAGATTTATGAAATATATGTGTGTTGTGTGTACACATGATTATTATTGCATGTATATCTGAGTGTTTGTTTTTATATGATACAATCACTTAAAGCAAGGCTAAGGCTTCAAACTACTAGTGATAATTTACATTTATTTTTGCCATATTCCCTGAAATTATTTATGAACACTCAAACCCTATTAGAGGGTACTCCCAAAAGTGAATAGAAATTCAGATACCACTCCTGCATCTTGACAAGGTTGTGATCCCAAAATTTCAAGAGGAGCTTTTTATTGGTTTGATTTTTGTATGTTTCTTTTCTGTTTTGTTTTGTTTTAGATTCTGTTCCACAAGGAGCTCAGAACAAGCTAGGCATAGTATGTTGTATTGTCTTAAACCAATAAAATAGCACAGGATGGCAGGTTTTGAATGTTCTGTAGGATTCCCTGTGAAGCCAGCTGGACCAGTTGTATTTCTGTGAGCTGTCTCTTTAAAAATTTTCTCTATTCCTCCCTTGGAAATTTATCTGTTTAAAAATGTTATCTTTAGGCTCGTTTTTAAAAAATATATTCTTTTGGAAATTATACATTTAAAATAATTTGAAAATATTTGCATAAAGTTTTAGAAATAAATATTTTATAAATAGACTAAATTATTCTCATTCCAATAATTATTTCTCCCTTGTAATTTCTTATGTTTGTAATTCTTCTTTTTCTTTCATTAGATTGGTGAATAGTTTGTCAATTTTGTATATATTTTTGGACATATTTAGCATTTTCATTTACTTAAAAGCTCCATTTTATGGATATTTTAGGTCAGTGATTTTGACTTTTTATATTATTCCTTATTTCTGCTTCATTTTGGTTTACTTTGTTGAAGTTTCATATAGTTTTGAAGTTGTTCCTTAACCCATTTATTTTTCATTCTTTCATTTCACTTATATGAATATTGAACAGCACTCTCTAACTTTATTTTGTCTCATGATTTCAGGTATATTTTATGTTCATTAACTTTAAAAAATATTTTCCATCTATTTTTATTTTTGCTTCGACCTAAAGTATTTAACTGAGTGGGAAATCCATTATTTTTTCTTACGAATATCTCCTTCTTTGTACTTTGATCATACACTGTGTTTTATTAGATTTACTTTATGGTGTGTATTGTGACTTTTTAACAAATGCTTTGATATAGGTAATATGGCTTTTGTAAATGTTCATGAATCCTGGAAAACAATTTTTTTTTTATTACAAGGATTCAAAGACACATAAACATAACTATAAATAAGTATAGAAACACATACTCATATGTGAAATATCTTGATTGTATTAAACTTACTTCATATTGAATCATTTTTTGTGTGTGAATGAGAGGAACTGATTCTAGCATTCATATAGGAAAATAAATAAGTATAAATAGCAAAAATAACCCTAAAATGATGTGCTATCGTACAGGGTGGAAGATACTCTACTAGAAGATAAAATATATAAGATCCCATGTTATGGACTGAATGTTTGTGTTCACACAAAATTCATATGTTGAAGCTCTTTCTCCTAATGTGACTGAATTTGGAGATAGGGGCTTTAAAAAATAATTAGGTTTAAATGAGATCTTAAGGATAAGACCTTTATCAGATAAAATTAGTGTCCTTCTAAGAATAGATACCAGAGCACACTCTCTCTATCCTTTCCCCTTCTCCTTCTCCCTCTCCCTCTTCTCTCTCTTTCTCTCTCACATATGCACAGAAGAAGGGCTTTGTGAACTCATCTACAAGTCACAAAGGGAGCTCTCAGTAGGAACTAAATCAGCCAGTACCTTGATCTTGAACTTCCCAGCATCCAAAACTGTGAAAAATTAATTTGTTATTTAAACCACCCAGCTTGTGGCATTTTGTTACAGCAGCCTTGGTAGACTAATACATCCCATAATAAAACATGTTTTGGCATTGGTTTATGATGAATATCAAAAACCAATGGAATAGAATAGAAATCCAGAAATAGAACCAACCTATTATGATGATTTGTTACATACGAAGGAGAATATCTCAAATCAATGGAGTTAAGAAAACTGTATAAAAGATACTGGTAAAGTAGACAGTCATTTGAAACAAGATGAAATTGGATCCATACCACAACATACACCAGAATAAACTCAAATGGAACCAAATGTATAAAAAAAAAAAAAAAAAAAAAAGAAAAAAAATATATTTTATAAATATTTATGTGAAGCATTTAAAAAAATTTATCTATACTTGGACATACATTGTTTATGTCGTATGTAGAGCATGTATTTTTAGATTTGGGATTCTTGGATCAAACTCATTTCCCATCAAGTTTCTGACACTGTTACCTGTTAATTTATAGATTTTAGAATTATAGAAAACACTAAACCTATCCTGGGTTGTAGGGGTAGAAGTTAAACAGCTGGCCTGAAATCCATGTCTCTCCAAATTACAAAAGAATGCCGTGGGAAAAAAAAAAGTCCTCAGGAAGGAGAGTGGTGTCTTGGTCTTATTTTCTTGTAAATATAGTTATATGTTGATCTACTGGTAAATAAACTTCTGATATTTGCTAGGAAGAGAGTAAGTACTATCTATCGTTTAGTCCTAGCAGAATGACTATACTTTAGGATTGCTTAAAGTAAACAAACCTAGAATCTATGGATTTATGAAGCATGACTCCTTGGAAAATGTCATACAAGTCCTGAAATCATCTGGGTATAAAACAAAGGTGCTTCACAATTTAAACTCTCTTGGGTGAGGTAGCCCACAAATTGCACTTAGTGACCTCATCTATCACACTGAGCCAGAGCGAATGTCTCCAATATGAGACTGGAGTACCAAGGAGCTATGCAGAATATGCCAGAGCCCTCCCACCTTTGCCTTTGCTTCTTACTTGATTGTATCTTTCAGATTATTAGTAGAATTTAATGCTGGGTAACGTCTCTGATTTGTGTGAGTCAGATCTGACAATTCAATTTTTGTGTTAGCTTTCAGTAGGATTGTGAACAGGATTACTTTACAGACTCATAAATCATAATAGCTAGAACACTTTTTAAAAGATAAGGGTGGGGATGGGAAAATGTAATGAGGCTCTGATGACAGAATTACTACCTACCCATCCTTTGTATGAAGGAAATAATGGGGTAAATTCATGTGGGATATCTTATCAGTGGAATTTGGAGAAAATAGATCCAGTGGAACTGGCTAAATAGATTGTTGGGCAGTATAAGGCTGAAGGAAAAGTAACAAAATTTCTATTCCTTAGTTTTTACTAACAGCTCTTGTCCAGTCTAAAAACCTAAAAGAAGAGTAGATGGAATTGGCAGAAAAATCCATATTTAAGACTAATTTTTCCTGTCACTGGAAAGCTTTCTTAAGCCTTTGGCATAAGCAGCCTTATGGCTGTGGGGAAATGTAATATTCACCTACAAAGTAAGTCAGTAAAGGTCATCTATTATCTGTAAGAATATACAGATATCTGGATGTCAAGGAGAGTATTCTTTTAAATAGTCAGATTGTTTCATAGAACAATACTAGCAGAAACCTGGTGAAGTATACAGGCTTATATTCTCAGAAGTAATGTTCAGAAGGCACATTACTAGATTTTGATTCTACTGAATAGAATGGATTATTTGAGTTGATCCATCCTCAACAGATAGCAAACTATTTTGGGTAGGATCTTCCAGAAATATGCCAGCTAATCTGCAGCAGTAGCTAAATGCAACTATTGGGCACATCTACCCTGAGAGGCGTAACTGCCCTATCGTTTTCCATACACAAAAGGAATCCTTCTTAAGAGGTTGAAATGTTAGCAATATGTGACTTTATATTACTTTTATAATGATCATAGAGAAAAAGTCTAATGCCATTGACAGGGATGTTGATTGGGCTTTTTGATCTTGGATGCCTTGTGTAAGCTTGCTCTTGGGAAACCAAGGGAATAGTCATCAGGCAGGATCTTAACTGGCTAAGCACCGTACAGAGGAACTGCATAATGTGAGAAAAAGTCCACACCTTACAAAAGAAAGAAAGCATGAAGAGACTTGAAAAGGCAGGTGAGGAAATGACAGCCAGATCAGCTGGGTGGGCTTGTTTGTTTGGCTTATAAAAATGGAGTGATAAAAATAAATAATTGGAGTTTTTCTATTAAGAGTTTGACAGTTTATGATCAAAATTTGATTGGTGAAGGGAGCAACTCCAGCCCCACTTCCTACTCCTTAAACACCTTGGCAAACTCACTCTCTCTATATCCTACTCTTAAAGAAATCAAATCCAGTTATGAGGATCAGGATTCATAACAGATGATTCTCAAATAAGGTGCTGAATTTATTGCTTTAATTAAGGCCATAGAATCTGAAAAAGACTGAACAAAAAGCCAAGGTCTTGCCCTAGCACTGAGACTGAAATGGAGGTGGAATATTAGGCTGTATTCAATAGTTTGGGGAAATGGCCTTTGGCTAGTAAACAAGAGGGAGAGCAGCATATCAAAGCCCACTCATAAAGTAGATTATATTAAAGAACATACTAAAAGGAGCAGAATTCAAGGGGAGCTTACTGCCTTCAGGAATATGTTGATTAACTACCCAAATGGCCAAGGATAGAAGCATCCAAAGACCTTTTCCTCCCATCACTCTCTGATCAAGGCCTTATGATTCTGTTCCAGCCAAGGCAAAGCTGAACACCTGATGCACTGATGAGAATTTCTGGATAGAGTGATACTTTACTCTTTGGAAATCAGCAGCAGTACACCTTAGAGATGGTACAGCCTTGGTGGAGGAGGGCAAGGCCAAGATTGTACAGTGGTTGAAGTTAAGAAACATTATTTTTAAAGCAGTGGAGGAAGCACCAAGCTCCCACTCTTAGTGCATCATTTGAATATTCACAGGGTCTTAGGACAAAGACAAGCACACTTATATATAACTAGTTAAATAGGCTCAGAATGAATGGAAATCTTTGGGGACATTTGAAGAAGTAAAGTGAATAATGTAGATGGCCACCAAAAAAAAAAAAACATAGTTGCAAACTCAGAAAGGATTGTAAGGCCTAATCAGATGCCTTGGTCATATCTCCGGCGCCCACCCCCCCCACCCCCACCCCACCAAATAGCTGCCTGTTTCTATGTATGTGATAAATTAGACTTTGCATTTGTGGACTAAGAGATGACAGAAACACATGGACCAAATCACCAAACTATGAGATTATTGATCCATCCAAGGAATGGTGCTCCATGTAAATAAGAGAGATATCAATTTTTCTTTTGTTTTTCAGATCTAGTGGTCCCAGGCCTGACACTAAATAAGCATTCCCCAAAAAGCTGATGCCCCAAACATCATAGCAATAACATTATTTTTGACAGTATGTATTCCAGAGGCATATTGGTTTGGGACATAAATTTACCTCATCTAGCTTCATTAAGGCTAATTGAGAATCCCTCCATTAGCAAGTGGCAGAGATAGTTCTATGAGTGTTTATTTGCCAAAACACATGCTATGTGCCTGGGATCAGGGGTCAAGTGTAATTTCTGTGAAAATATTATTATTAGCTTTGTGGTAAATCTTACATCTGCTGAGCTGGAAAGTCTGACTTAAGGAGAAGGTAGAAGGCATATAGTCAAAATTACTCTGTTTGTAGGGGGAATCATTATTTCCCATTAAAAGGTTCAAATCCTGGTTGTCTTTTGGTTGTTAATTGCCTTATCATTTTGTAAAAGATTTTGGAGAAAGTTTTCTAAGCCAAATAAGAACAACAACCTGAAAAATATATGGCAAGGGATACTGGACTAAAAGGGATACACTTGGGAGGAAAATGTTAAAGCAGCTGGATTGTGATTCATCTCTCCTGAATACTGGAGGAATGTTCCTGGAGCAAGAGGAAGGTGACCTGGTTTAAATGCCTTGTAAATGTGTTAAACAAAACTCCTCCTTAATAAGACTGCTAATATTGTTTAGAAGGAAGGAGAGGACTTATCTAAGGAAACTCTTAGCTGGATTTTTTTGGCTTAGGATTCCTTAAAGTAAACAAAGCTAAAATCCAAGGATTTAGGGAAATGTGACTTCCTGAAAATATTTTACAAAATACTCAGCAATCTTGGTATGAAATGAAGATGTTTGTTATCTTAAATGGTGCTGGTTGTATGAAGGAACACACAAGCCTTAGACTTCTTTCTCTCTGGGGCAGAGAATGTGTGTCCAATTCAAGAACAAGAGACATGCAGAAACCCCCAAATCTCCCAGGTGTATCAGAGTCTCTTTATTTGTCTACTTCTTTTATGTTATTAGTAAAGCTTGATCCTGGGGAAGAACTCTGATTTATATGAATCTGATTTGACAATATGATCCTCTGTGTTCACACACTATATCTGTTTCTTTCTTTTTATAAACCATTTCCTCTTCCATATGCAGGTGGGATTTTTTTTTGAGATTTACAATCAGATTTTCTAAATTTTGGAGTCACATTTTGTTCATATTACCTTGCTTTTTTGTGAGCCTTTTTGATTTGAAAATCTAAGTTTAGTTTGCTTTATTATTTGCTTCTACATCATAAATGCTCTTTTATAAAAATGTATTTATGTTTTTGGCCGCATCGGGTCTTAGTTGCGGCTCGCGGAATGTTTCCTTGTGGCGCGCAGGCTTCTCTTTAGTTGTGGTGCACGGGCTCCAGAGAACGCGGGCTCTCTAGTTGTACCTGCGGCCGTAGTTGCCCCGCGGCATGTGGGATATTAGTTCCCCGACCAGGGATTGAACTGGTGTCCCCTGCATTGCAAGACAGTCTTCTTAACCACTGGAACATCAGGGAAGTCCCCATAAATTCTTTTTAAATAGTTATTTTGATTCTTGTAATCTTTTATTTCCTTCTAAATTCCTATTATACAATGTTAAATTTGCTGTATCTTTATTCTTCCTTACCTTTTTTCTGTGTATTTATTCTTCCTTACTTTTCTTATTTCACTTGACTTTAAAATACCTTCCCTTTCAGAAAAAAAATCTTGACAATATTTTCGACTTCACTCTTCTGACTTGTTGCATCATTAAATTGATTATTTGACATCTCCAATATGTGTTTAATGTACCAGTCATATTTTCTGACTCTTGTGATATTTTCCAATTTAAACTTTTCTCTTTTTATGCATAGTCCTTTTAAATTTTTGATAATAAAAATTGTAAAATTTTCATAAACATCCTAATTTTTGCATTAATTCAATTATTGATCTACTTCCTCAGAGAATTTATTTTAAAAACAAAAATTTTCATGCATCTGATTATTTTACTTAATTACTTACTTATTCTTCCAAAGGAAATCCTCTGCTTTGTCAGTATTTAAAATTGAGATGAATTTTGTTAGTGATTTAATTGCTATAGAAATAGTTCAGGACTAGGTAGCATATAGAAAATGTTGAAATATAGGGTAGTTTAATTTTGCCAATTCAGAGAACCAATACGAAGAATAAGTAGAGAACTCTTTTCAGGGGCGTTTACTGTAGAACCATCGCTTTTATGATGAAGAACTATTTAAAGTTTTGTGTAGCGGTTAACAGTTAACTGGTACTATTTTCTTTTATTTACCCCCTTTATGTGGTAAAGATGAGATACGTTGTTCTTGCTTGGTAGGGCACCAGTATCAGTGCACTGCCCACATGTACTCTGTAACTGGATAGCTGCACAATGGTTTCTACCACTCACTCACTTTAGAAAATGGTTAATGTAGTCTCTAGTCTTTTCTGTGTACCTCTCAGAAGGCATTTGAGAATAATTGCAGATCATTTGGCTCTCCTTTCAGATAGTCTTCCTTGGCAGATAGTTTTCTATACTGTTGGTGGGTGCACTAACCTTTTCCAATGTGTACTTCCAGCACATATATGTATTATAATCCTTATTTTCACATAAAAACAGTGCTTTCAATGTTCAACTAGGAACTCCAGAATAAGACACCAATACCCAAGTCCCAAGATGCCTCGAAATTGGTTTAGTTGCCTAAATGAATTTCTATATTGTAAGTTCACATCCTAGGAACATCACATCATTATTGCTGAAAACGTAATTGCTTAATAGGGACCACACGTGTAAATGGCTGTACATGCATTATCTTATTTAATGTGTACAACTTGCTGAAATAATGTAGTAGATAATTGATAGTTGCTCTCTTAGCAACAATGAACCTCTCTGTCTTCTTATAACCACCCACCTCACCCCTGCCCACACACACTTTAGGAACTGAATATCTTCTTCCAGGAAAGCTACTTCACTTCTGGTTCAAAGTGTGAAGCCCTTTACCTAAGTTAAGCTAATCAGTCTGTCCATTTACCTGACAACCCTGCATTATTCTGGGGTAGACATTTGACCTTATCAATCATAGTAAATTTAGATCATTTTCTGGGAAGGTAGGAATTGTCCTAGAAACAGAATGATATGGTTTTTTAAGAACTAAAAGTCACACAGTAATTTTGCTATCATGAAGAGTACCAGCCTCAAACTGAAGCCAAAACTCAGAGGAGCAAAGAATTGATAAGAAAGAAGAATTCTGACTGCATTGGGAAATTTCGGATCAAAACGTGCCTGATTTAGTTCCACGTCTGGATTTTTGAAGTTACATTACCATAATTTTGGAAAAAAAATTGAGTTGTGTTTTATGTGTGTAATGCAAATAACTGTTATAGAAAATGAATAACTTGTTCAAGTGTACACACTCAGGTGGCAAAATTGAATGTCGAATTCAAGTTGATTTCTCCATCCATTTGTTTTAACATTTTCAAATATTATGTTAGGTAGAAAATACAGCTCTTGGGAATGAGGCAAAATAATAGAACAGATTTATTTATTTGTATTTTATTTAATTTATATTTTCACGAGCTATCTTTGCACAGGGTAGCTTATTGTAGTATCTGTTTCCTGATTAAGCCTTAATCAAGTACTTTTGGAGTTCCAAGGATTTTCTTGCACATTCTTATAAAAGGTCTACTCATCTACCTGGTCTTCTGACTTGGTTTCTTTCCTCTCACACTATTTAACAACACCTGCCCCATATTCTGCCATTGCATACCAATAAGTTTGGTGATTGTTATGTTTTCTGGATATCTTTGATGATTTTCCTGGTTTTTCTGCCAACCCATTTGGTGCTCTGTGACACAAGTGTGAAAAACATCCCTTTTACCCATAAACGAGTGCTGCTTGGAATCTCATGTCATAAATTTTCTTAAGTAAATGTAACACACCTTAAAATTATAAGTGATAGACTCAATTTCATTCATGTATACAATCTATGATGACATGTTTCCTACCCAACCCTATTTTAAATTAATGTACCAAAAAGTTCTCTTATTCTTCTTCCAAGAATTTCTCGCATAAACTGATTACTTAAGTACCCATCAGAAAATTTGTCAGACATGTGAACACAAGAGTGATTCATTTTGGAACCCTTGCTTCACTTGCATAATAAAAGAACAAAATATTTTTGTGACATGTATTCAAGAAATTTGAAACCTTAAGTTGACTTGAGAAAAATAATCCTATAAAACTGCCATTGTACAAAACACTAAAAGAATCAGTATATGTAGGCAGCTTTTGTTGTAAATATATGCTTTTGAAATGTCTCAGCAAAATGAAAATCCACTGCATTTTATATATAAATAAAGTAAACTATACAATTAGCAAAGTGATGCCTCCAAGTTAAGTAGATAAAAATAAATTTTAGAGAAACTTTTGACCTTAGCAATGCCCTAGGATTTTATGGATTTGTTTAACAGTAAGGAATCATGATATGCACTAATGTGATAAGGGCTAACAGTAAGACCACAGAGTCTTTCAAAAATTACAACTTATTGCTGAAAGGGGAGTGTACAGTGAGAGTGCCCAGAATAGCAATGTGTTTTTAAAGGCAGCAGACCATAAAGTGAATGCTGCAGAAAATAAAGGAGGCATATGGAAGGAGAGTGTCCTCACCTATTCACCTGTATATGAAGATAATGCTGAATAAATACAAACTGTCATTAGTGCACATAAAAATGAAATAAGAACCTTGAACATCTTTATGGTTTTATGCAACATAAACTGTGTTTTGTATTGTTAACCATTTCTATGCCTCCATAGTTATAACTGGGCAGTAATATGAATAGCTTAAAACTGATGGGAGAATCATAAGATCACTGTTCTAATTCTTGCATTAAAGAATACTCATATGGCTTATATAATTAGTAATTGTGAGCCTTAGTGTCCTCATTTACTGATTTTTATTTGCATGGTTATATAATCCCTACACTGTTTCATGTCTAATTTTGAAAAATAAAATAATTCATGTGAAAATGCATTTTAAATCACAGAGTGCTGCATTTGTAGATACTTTTGTTCCAAGAAACTAAAATAGAACATGATTCAGATTGGAGGCCTCTTTGCCATGATGATCTATTGAAGAATTCTGGGTATGTTGGCAAAGAATTATTATTAATGCTAGTTTCTTTCCTTTTTTAAAATTTTTATTGGGGTATAGTTGCTTTACAATATTGTGTTAGTTTATACTGTACAGCAAAGTGAATCAGCTATACGTATACGTATATTCCCTCTTTTTTGAATTTCCTTCTCATTTCAGTCACCAAAGAGCACTGAGTAGAGTTCCCTGTGCTATACAGTAGGTTCTCATTAGTTATCAATTTTATACATAGTGTCAGTAGTGTATATATGTCAATCCCAATCTCCCAGTTCATCCCACGCCACCCTCTCCCCACTTTCCCCCTTGGTATCCATATGTTTGTTCTCTTCATCTGTGTCTCTATTTCTGCTTTGTAAACAAGATCGTCTATACCAGTTTTTTCAGATTCCACATATATACGTTAATATACAATATTTGTTTTTCTCTTTCTGACTTACTTCACTCTGTATGACAGTCTCTAGGTCCATCCACGTCTCTACAAATGACCCAGTTTTGTTCCTTTTTATGGCTGAGTAATATTCCATTATATATATGTACCACATCTTCTTTATCCATTCCCTTTTGATGGACATTTAGGTTGCTTCCATGTCCTGGCTATTGTAAATAGTGCTGCAATGAACATTGGGATGCATGTGTCTTTTTGAATTATGGTTTTCCTGTGTTTATTGGCCATCTATATGTCTTCTTTGGGGAAATGTCTATTTATGTCTTCTGCCCATTTTTTAATTGGGTTGTTTATTTTTTTGATATTGAGCTGCTTGAGCTGTTTGCATATTTTGGAGATTAATCCCTTGTCAGTTGCTTCATTTGCAAATATTTTCTCCCATTCTGAGGGTTGTCTTTTCATCTTGTTTATGGTTTCCTTTGCTGTGCAAAAGCTTTGAAGTTTCATTAGATCCCATTTGTTTATTTTTGTTTTTATTCTCATTATTCTAGGAGGTGGGTCAAATAAGATCTTGCTGCAATTTATGTCAAAGAGTGTTCTGCCTATGTTTTCCTCTAATAGTTTTATAGTGTCTGGCCTTAAATTTAGGTCTGTAATCCATTTTGAGTTTATTTTTGTGCATGTTGTTACAGAGTGTTCTAATTTCATTCTTTTACATGTAGCTGTCCAGTTTTCCCAGCACCACTTATTGAAGAGGCCATCTTTGCTCCATTGTATATTTTGGCCTCCTTTGTCATAAATTAGGTGACCACAGGTGTGTGGGTTTATCTCTGGGCTTTCTATCCTGTTCCATTAATCTATATTTCTGTTTTTGTGCCAGTACCATACTATCTTGATTACTATAGCTTTGTAGTATAGTCTGAAGTCAGGGAACATGATTCCTCCAGCTCCATTTTTGTTTCTCAAGATTGCTTTGGCTATTCGAGGTCTTTTTGTGTTTCAATACAAATTGTAAGATTTTTGTTTTAGTTCTGTGAAAAATGCCATTGGTAGTTTGATAGGGATTGCATTGAATCTGTAGATTGTTTTGGGTAGTATAGTCATTTTCACAATATTGATTCTTCCAACCCAAGAACATGGTATATCTCTCCAACTGTTTGTGTCATCTTTGTTTTCTTTCATCAGTGTCTTATAGTTTTCTGCATACAGGTCTTTTGTCTCCTTAGGTAGGTTTATTCCTAGGTATTTTATTCTTTTTTTTTTGTAATGGTAAATGGGATTGTTTCCTTAATTTCTCTTTTTGATCTTTCATTGTTAGTGTATAGGAATGCAAGAGATTTCTGTGTATTAATTTTGTATCCTGCAACTGTACTAAATTCATTGATTAACTCTAGTAGTTTTCCGGTGGCATTTTTAGGATTTTCCATGTATAGTATCATGTCATCTGCAAACAGTGACAGTTTTACTTTTTCTTTGCCAATTTGGATTCCTTTTATTTCTTTTTCTTCTCTGATTGCCATGGCTAAGACATCCAAAACTATGTTGAATAATAGTGGTGAGGGTGGGCACCCTTGTCTTGTTCCTGATTTTAGAGGAAATGCTTTCAGTTTTTCATATTTGCACAAAATCACCATCAATTCCACAGTGTGATGTGAACAGGACTTGAGTGAAAGCTAGAGACCAAGGCATGGAGAGTTCTCCAGAAATACTTTTACGATTATAGGTTAAACCAACTCATTGACCCAAAAGTAATATAAGAAATACTTGGAAGTATTTGATTTGTCAAAACATGCTCAATTATAATTAAACATATTACACAATTATTTTATCATGTTTATTATTGTATTTAAATATTCATAAATATGTGTTGTTTAGCATTTATTAATTCATTTATTTAATAACGATAGCAACACCACAAAACAACTAGAAGTATAGATTGAAACTGCTAAGACACAGACAAAGTTCTTTGTGCTTGGACTCAGTGTTGTACAATAGCTATAAGTCTTCTCTCCTCACACAATTTTCCATCCACTGAAAGACATTTCCATGATTTCACAATGATACATTATTTTTAGTGGTACCTGGATTCCTATCACCAACACCAATATTGCTTTTTTTAGCAGGAGATTAGCTATTCTAAGTAACAAGTCATTTCACCTCTGAGAGACACATGGGTTTATAAAACAATCCTAAAATGGATTTCCGAGGCTGAAGGTTGCATAAGGGGAATTTTGTCACAATTAGCCTTCATCTAATTTTATTAAAAGTAAATCCTGACAGCAGCAATATTTAGATTTCTGTAACTCTTGCTGGCTCTTCCTACTGGTTACATCAGTTTTCTGCTTGAATAGAGTTAAAGATAGTCTAAGTTCCTTTGAAAGCTAGGAAAAATCTAATGAGTGATTTTATTGTTTTTTACTTTTTATTTTATAGGACCTGTTAGTGCATATCTGATTTCTTGTATTATTTGATAACCATTGTGTATTACCCAAAGACTGGCAATTTAAATAGGGTTGTAGGAGCCAGATTTTTTCTCAGATAGGACACAGTTCATTTGTTTTCTCTTGGATCTTTACAATTTTTTTCAAAATAACAAAATATTTTCAAGAAAATGAATAAAACAGTGGTTTCCCTTTAGTCTGTGAGTGAGAAAAGTGGTATGGGAAAATAATATTTTAAGCATAGAGCCTGTTTTCTAGTTCAGAAGTACCCTTTGAAAATCTATGGAATTGTGGAAATCTCTATTCTTTACATAAGTAGAACATCATTCTCTCAGACTTTGAGCCCAGTCAGGTTTTTATATGCCATCACCCAGGACAGAGATATGAATAAATAGGGTTGCATTGGACTCCTGGATTCTGACTCACTCTTTCCTTGACTCCAGCAGGCCTCTGTATTAAGGATGAACACAAGATTTATCAGGTATCCACAGTAAAATGACTTACATGAAGCTGTGGAGTTACTGAAGGCAACCAACATTCCCTAGCAGATGGATGAAGTTACCTGTCATAAGATGACCAATTTGAATTAAGTAGAAATGTAATATATAAAGCATTTAACTTGGGTTAATAATTAATTATACTTAAAGGTTCACTTTAGAAAATTCTAGCAGTACTATGTGATCCTAAAGATTTAAAGAGTGTAATTCTAATCTTTTTATTATCACATTATGTGGGGTATTCATGAATTTTGACAACAAGGGGCACATAATGTGATTTCTTTTTGCAGAATTACTGCACCTTGTGTGTACTATTCTGCTTTCACTCTGCAGCTCCAATTTGGGCTGTGCAGCCTGAACAGGTGCAGAGTGATGAGCTCTCTAAGCAGCTCTCCACATATTCCAGGACTGGTTGAGAACCATTGGATGGATATGGTACCACCTTGCCAAGAGGAGAATCTCCCCAAACAGGAACAGATGTTAATACGGGCAAAATGTTCTGTAACAATTAAATTTTTACTTTGACGTTTATAGGAATTCTTTTATTCCCCAAAATGCTTCAGCATTCCATTTTTTTTTAAACATCTTTATTGGAGTAAAATTGCTTTACAATGGTGTGTTAGTTTCTGCTTTATAACAAAGTGAATCAGCTATTCATATACATATATCCCCATATCTCTTCCCTCTTGTGTCTCCCTCCCTCCCAGCCGCCCTATCCCACACCTCTAGGTGGTCACAAAACACTGAACTGAACTCCCTGTGCTATGCAGCTGCTTCCCACTAGCTATCGATTTTACATTTGTAGTGTATATATGTCCATGCCACTCTCTCACCTTGCCACACCTTACCCTTCCCCATCCCCGTGTCCTGAAGTCCATTCTCTAGTAGGTCTGTGTCTTTATTCCCATCCTGCCCCTAGGTTCTTCATGACCAATTTTTTTCTTTTAGATTCCATATATACATGCTAGCATATGGTATTTTTCTCTTTCTGACTTACTTCACTCTGTATGACAGACTCTAGGTCCATCCACCCCACTACAAATAACTCAATTTCGTTTCCTTTTATGGCTGAGTAATATTCCATTGTATATATGTGCCACATCTTTATCCATTCATCTGTCGATGGACACTTAGGTTGTTTCCATGTCCTGGCTATTGTAAATAGAGCTGCAATGAACATTGTGGTACATGATTCTTTTTGAATTATGGTCTTCCCAGGGTATCTGCCCAGTAATGGGATTGCTGGGTTGTATGGTAGTTCTATTTTTGGTTTTTTAAGGAACCTCCATACTGTTCTCCATAGTGGCTGTATCAATTTACATTCCCACCAACAGTGCAAGAGGGTTCCCTTTCCTCCACACCCTCTCCAGCATTTATTGTTGGTAGATATTTTGATGATGGCCATTCTGACTGGTGTGAGGTGATACCTCATTGTAGTTTTGATTTGCATTTCTCTAATGATTAATGATGTTGAGCATTCTTTCATGTGTTTGTTTGCAATCTTTAGAGAGATGTATGTTAGGTCTGCCCATTTTTGGATTGGGTTGTTTGTTTTCTCGATATTGAGCTGCATGAGCTGCTTCTAAATTTTGGAGATTAATCCTTTTTCAGTTGCTTCATTTGCAAATATTTTCTCCCATTCTAAGGGTTGTCTTTTCAGCTTGTTTATGGTTTCCTTTGCTGTGTAAAAGCTTTTGAGTTTCATTATGTCCCATTTATTTATTTTTGTTTTTATTTCCATTTCTCTAGGAGGTGGGTCAAAAGGAGCTTGCTTTGATTTATGTCATAGAGTGTTCTGTTTTCCTCTAAGAGTTTTATAGTGTCTGGCCTTACATTTAGGTCTTTACTCCACTTTGAGTTTATTTTTTGTGTATGGTGTTAGAGAGTGTTATAATTTCATTCTTTTACATGTAGCTGTCCAGTTTTCCCCACACCACTTATTCAAGAGGCTGTCTTTTCTCCATTGTATATTCTTGCCTCCTTTTTCAAAAATAAGGTGACCATATGTGCGTATGTTTATCTCTGGGCTATCTATCCTGTTCCATTGATCTATATGTCTATTTTTGTGCCAGTACCATACTGTTTTGATTACTGTAGCTTTGTAGTATAGTCTGATGTCAGGGAGCCTGATTCCTCCAGTTCCGTTTTTCTTTCTCAAGATTGCTGTGGCTATTCGGGGTCTTTTGTGTTTCCATAAAAATTGTGAAATTTTTTCTTCCAGTTCTGTGAAAAATGTCACTGGTAGTTTGATAGGGATTGCACTGAATCTGTAGATTGCTTTGGGTAGTATAGTCATTTTCACAACGTTGATGCTTCCAATCCAAAACATGGTATATCTCTCCATCCGTTTGTATCATCCTTAATTTCTTTCCTCAGTGCCTGATAGTTTTCTGCATACAGGTCTTTTGTCTCCTTAGGTAGGTTTATTCCTAGATATTTTATTCTTTTTGTTGCAGTGGTAAATGGGAGTGTTTCCTTAATTACTTTACAGATTTTTCATCATTAGTGTATAGGAATGCAAGTAGAACGGAATATAGAACATGGCACATAGAACTCTCGTTATAGAATGGAACATAGAACATAGCGCATAGAACTCTCGTTATAGAACGGAACATAGAACATGGCGCATAGAACTCTCGTTATAGAATGGAACATAGAACATGGCGCATAGAACTCTCGTTATAGAACGGAATATAGAACATGGCGCATAGAACTCTTGTTATAGAATAGAATGTAAATCATCCGTGTCTATAGAGAGAACTCCATATAAAACTCTCATTATGGAACGGAAAATAGAACACGGCAGATGGAACTCTCATTGTGGGGCGGAACATAAAACACGGCGGATGGAACTCTCATTGTGGGGCGGAACTTAGAACACGGCAGATGGAACTCCCATTGTGGGGCGGAACATAGAACACGGCGGACGGAACTCCCATCGTGGGGCGGAACTTGGAACACGGCGGACGGAACCCCCATCGTGGGGGGGGAACTTGGAGCTCGGCGGACGGAACCCCCATCGTGGGGCGGAACTTGGAGCTCGGCGGACGGAACCTCCATTGTGGGGCAGAACTTGGAGCTCGGCGGACGGAACCCCCATCGTGGAGGGGAACTTGGAACTCGGCGGACGGAACCCCCATCGTGGGGCGGAACTTGGAACACGGCAGACGGAACCCCTGTCGTGGGGCAGAACATGGAACACGGCAGTCGGAACCCCCGTCGTGGGGCAGAACATGGAACTCGGCAGATGGAACCCCCGTTGTGGGGCGGAACTTCGGACCCGGCGGATGGAACTCCCAATGCGGGGCAGAACTTGGGACATGGCGGATGGAAGCCCCAATGCGGGGCGGAACTTGGAACACGGCAGATGGAACTCTCATTTCTCTGTTTGCTGTGGCTAAAACTTCTAAAACTATGTTGAATAACAGTGGTGAGAGTGGGCAACCTTGTCTTATTCCTGATATTAGTGGAAATGGTTTCAGTTTTTCACCATTGAGGACGATGTTGGCTGTGTGTTTGTCATGTATGGCCTTTATTATGTTAAGGTAAGTTCCCTTTATGTCTACTTTCTGGAGGGTTTATATCATAAATCGGTGTGGAGTGTTGTCAAAAGCTTTTTCTACATCTATTGAGATTATAATATGGTTTTTATCCTTTAGTTTGTTAATATGGTGTATCACCTTGATTGATTTCCATATATCGAAGAATCCTTGCATTCCTGTGATACACCCCAATTGATCATGGTGTATGATCCTTTTAATGTGCAGTTGGATTCTGTTTGCTAGTGTTTTGTTGAGGATTTTTGCATCTATGTTCATCAGTGATATTGGCCTGTAGTTTTCTTTCTTTGTGACATCTTTGTCTAGTTTTGGTATCAGGGTGATGGTGGCCTCGTAGAATGAGTTTGGGAGTGTTCCTCTCTCTGTATATTTTGGAAGAGTTTGAGAAAGATAGGTGTTAGCTCTTCTCTAAATGTTTGATAGAATTTGCCTCTGAAGCCATCTGGTCCTGGGCTTTTGTTTGTTGGAAGATTTTCAATCACAGTCTCAATTTCAGTGCTTCTGATTAGTCTGTTTATATTTTCTGTTTCTTCCTGGTTCAGTCTCGGAAGGTTGTACTTTTCTAAGAATTTGTCCATTTCTTCCAGGTTGTCCATTTCATTGGTGTATAGTTGCTTGTAGTAATCTCTCATGATCCTTTCTATTTCTGCAGTGTCAGTTGTTACTTCTTCTTTTTCATTTCTAATTTTATTGATTTGAGTCTTCTCCCTTTTTTTTCTTGATGAGTCTGGCTAATGGTTTATCAATTTTGTTTATCTTCTCAAAGAACCAACTTTTAGTTTTATTGATCTTTGGTATTGTTCCCTTCATTTCTTTTTCATTTATTTCTGATCTGATCTTTATGATTTCTTTCCTTCTGCTAGCTTTGGGTTTTTTGTTTTTCTTTATCTAGTTGCTTTAGGTGTAAGGTTATGTTGTTTATTTGAGATGTTTCTTGTTTCTTGTGGTAGGATTGTATTGCTATAAACTTCCCTCTTAGAACTGCTTTTGCTGCATCCCATAGGTTTTCGGTCATCATGTTTTCATTGTCATTTGTTTCTCGGTATTTTTTGATTTCCTCTTTGATTTCCTCAGTGATCTCTTGGTTATTAAGTTGTGTATTGTTTAGCCTCCATGTGTTTGTAGTTTTTACAGGTTTTTCCTGTAATTGATATCTAGTCTCATAGTGTTGTTGTCGGAAAAGATACTTGATACGATTTCAATTTTCTTAAATTTACCAAGGCTTGATTTGTGACCCAAGATATGATCTTTCCTGGAGAGTGTTCCACGAGCACTTGAGAAGAAAGTATATTCTGCTGTTTTTGGATGGAATGTCCTATAACTATCAATTAAGTCCATCTTGTTTAATGTATCATTTAAAGCTTGTGTTTCCTTATATTTTCATTTTGGACTATCTGTACATTGGTGAAAGTGGGGTGTTAAAGTCCCCTAGTATGATTGTGTTACTGTCGATTTCCCCTTTTATGACTGTTAGCATTTGCCTTATGTATTGAGGTGCTCCTATGTTGGGTGCAAAAATATTTACAATTCTTGTATCTTCTTCTTGCATTGATCCCTTGATCATTATGTAGTGTCCTTCTTTGTCTCTTGGAATAGTCTTAATTTTAAAGTCTATTTTGTCTGATATGAGAATTGCTACTCCAGCTTTCTTTTGATTTCCTTTTGCATGGAATATCTTTTTCCATTCCCTTACTTTTAGTCTGTACGTGTCCCAGGATCTGAAGTGGGTCTCTTGTAGACAGCATATATATGAGTCTTGTTTTTGTATCCATTCAGCCAGTCTCTGTCTTTTGCTTGGAGCGTTTAATCCATTTACATGTAAGATAATTATCGATATTATGTTCCTATTACCATTTTCTTAATTGTTTTCAGTTTGTTCTTGTAGGTCTTTTCCTTTTCTTGTGTTTCCTGCCTAGAGCAGTTCCTTAGCATTTGTTGTAAAGCTGGTTTGGTGGTGCTGAATTCTCTTAGCTTTTTCTTGTATGTAAAGGTTTTAATTTCTCCATCGAATCTGAATGAGATCCTTGCTGGGTAGAGTAATCTTGGTTGTAGTTTTTTCCCTTTCATCACTTTAAATATGTCCTGCCACTCCCTTCTGGCTTGCAGAGTTTCTGCTGAAGGATCAGCTGTTAACCTTATGGGGATTCCCTTATGTGTTATTTGTTGTTTTTCCCTTGCTGCTTTTAATATGTTTTCTTTATATTTAATTTTTGATAGTTTGATTAATATGTGTCTCGGCGTGTTCCTCCTTGGATTTATCCTGTATGAGAGTCTCTGCACTTCCTGGATTTGATTGACTATATCCTTTCCCATATTAGGGTAGTTTTCAACTATAATCTCTTCAAATATTCTCTCAGTCCCTTTCTTTTTCTCTTCTTCTTCTGGGACCCCTATAATTCGAATGTTGGTGCATTAAATGTTGTCCCAGAGGTCTCTGAGACTGTCCTCAATTCTTTTCATTCTTTTTTCTGTATTGTGCTCTGCAGTACTTATTTCCACTATTTTATCTTCCAGGTCACTTATCCGTATTTCTGCCTCAGTTATTCCGCTATTGATTCCTTCTAGAGAATTTTTAATTTCATTTATTTTGTTGTTCATCATTGTTTGTTTGCTCTTTAGTTCTCTAGGTCCTTGTTAAATGTTTCTTGTATTTTCTCCATTCTATTTCCAAGATTTTGGATCATCTTTACTATCATTACTCTGAATTCTTTTTCAGTTAGACTGCCTATTTTCTCTTCGTTTGTTTGTTCTGGTGGGTTTTCACCTTGCTCCTTCATCTGCTATGTCTTTCTCTATCTTCTCATTTTGCTTAACTTACTGTGTTTGGGGTCTCCTTCTCACAGGCTGCATGTTCGTAGTTCCCATTGTTTTCGGTGTGTGCCCCCAGTGGCTAACGTTTTTTCAGTGGGTTGTGTAGGCTTCCTGGTGGAGGGGCCTAGTGCCTGTGTTCTGGTGGATGAGGCTGCATGTTGTCTTTCTGTTGGGTACGTCCGTGTCCGGTGGTATTTTTTTGGGGTGTCTGTGGGCTTATTATGATTTTAGGCAGCCTTTCTGCTAGTGAGTGGGTTTGTGTTCCTGTCTTGGTAGTTCTTTGGCATAGGGTGTCCAGCAGTGTAGCTTGCTGGTCATTGAGTGGAGCTGGTTCTTGGCGTTGAGATGGAGCTCTCTGGGAGATTTTTGCCATTTGATATTACATGGAGCTGGGACGTCTCTTGTGGACCAATGTCCTGAACTTGGCTCTCCCACGTCAGAGGCACAGGCGTGACACCTGACTGGAGCACCAAGACCCTGCTATCCACATGGGTCAGAATAAAAGGGAGAAAAAAAAGAAAGAAAAAATAAATAAATAAATAAAATCAAGTTATTAAAAGAAAAAATAAAAATAAGTATTAAAAATTAAAAAATTAAAAAGTAATAAATAAAAGAAAGAAGGAAAGAAAGAAGAGAGCAACCAAACCAAAAAACGAATCCACCAATGATGACAAGTGCTAAAAACTATACTTAAAAAAAAAAAAAGGACAGACAGAACCTTAGGACAAATGGTAAAAGCAAAGCTATACCGACCAAATCACACACAGAAGCATACACGTACACACTCACAAAGAGAGAAAAAGGAAAAATATATATAAATCATTGCTCCCAAAGTCCACCACCTCTATTTGGGAGGATTCCTTGTCTATTCAGTTATTCCACAGATGCAGGGTACATCAAGTTGATTGTGGAGATTTATTCCGCTGCTCGTGAGGCTGCTGGGAGAGATTTCCCTTTCTCTTCTTTGTTTGCATAGCTCCCGGGGTTCAGCTTTGGATTTGGACCCGCCTCTGCATGTAGGTCGCCTGAGGGCATCTGTTCTTCCCTCAGACAGGACGGGGTTAAAGAAGCAGCTGATTCAGGGGCTCTAGCTCACTCAGGCTTGGGGGAGGGAGGGGTATGGATGCCAGGCGAGCCTGCGGCGGCAGAGGCTGGCATGATGTTACAACAGCCTGAAGCGTGCCATGTGTTCTCCCGGGGAAGTTATCCCTGGATCACGGGACCCTGGCAGTGGCGGGCTGCACGGGCTCCTGGGAGGGGAGGTGTGGATAGTGACTTGTGCTTGCACACAGGCCTCTTGGTGGCGGCAGCAGCCTTAGCATCTCATGCCTGTCTCTGGGGTCCACGCTAATAGCCATGGCTTGCGCCCGTCTCTGGAGCTCCTTTAAGTGGCGCTCTTAATCCCCTCTCCTTGCGCACTAGGAAACAAAGAGGCAAGAAAAAGTGTCTTGCCTCTTCTCTTCAGCAGCTCCAGACTTTTTCCTGGACTCCCTCCTGGCTAGCTGTGGCGCACTAGCCCCCTTCAGGCTATGTTCACGCCACCAACCCCAGTCCTCTCCCTGCAATCTGACCGAAGCCCGAGCCTCAGCTCCCAGCCCCCGCACCCACGGCGGGTGAGCAGACAAGTGTCTCAGGCTGCTGAGTGCTGGTCGGCACCAATCCTCTGTGCGGGAATCGCTCCGCTTTGCCCTCCGCACCCCTGTTGCTGCGCTCTCCTCTGTGGCTCTGAAGCTTCCCCCCAGCCCACCCCCCATCTCCACCAGTGAAGGGGCTTCCTAGTGTGTGGAAACTTTCCCTCCTTTACAGCTCCCAGAGGTGCAGCTCCCGTCCCTATTCTTTTGTCTCTGTTTTTTCTTTTTTCTTTTGCCCTACTCAGGTACATGGGGAGTTTCTTGCCTTTTGGGAAGTCTGAGGTCTTCTGCCAGCGTTCAATAGGTGTTCTGTAGGAGTTGTTCCACATGTAGATGTATTTCTGATGTATTTGTGGGGAGGAAGGTGATCTCCACGTCTTACTCTTCCGCCATCTTGAAGGTCTCCTCTCAGCATTCCATTTTATACAAGAATCATGTTGTAGGAGAATTTCTGTCATTTCAAGGTAATCTGTAAACTGCTGCATAGTAGAGAATGGTAGTAATTTAGAAAGTAAATAATCTTTTTGAATTATTGAATGTGGATCTCATGGACTCCTGCACGTTAGTTTTAAATTTGACTTAAAGTAATCCTATAATAAGAAATTATGTGAAACTTAGTTGGAGAGATAGATGTATGTTTGATGAATCTCCAAAATAGCTTTTATACACACTCGATCTTCAAGGAAATCCATACTGCTACGTGAACTTACAATAAATTTTCAACTCCTTAAGAATTTCCACTGCTACAACATTTTAAATTTATTTAAATGCACACTTGAAAGTGAAAATCACCTTTGAAAACTATTTTTTTCTGGTCAAATATATGGTTAAGTAAATAATTTTCAGGGCATGATGTTATTATTGAGTTGGCCTAGCTGTCACTAGCTTTGAAATACTCAGTTATTTTAGATGATCCTTTCCATTTAATCAGTAAATGTATTAATATTAATTAGTGACTAACAAAATGGTGATTTTTGGACTATTTTTATTTGTAGAACAATGGTTTAGCACAGAATTTTCGTAGACAGTATTCATTTAAATAGGTATTCCAGAAACTTCCATGACTGCAATTTTAGATGTGACAAAATTGAAATTTAATTTTAGAAATGGATTTTATTACATATATAGACATTACAATTATTACTGTATCTCTGCTTTTATATTTACCATATTTTCTTTCATTTGGAAAACATTTAAATCATTAAAATAGAGAAAAGTATCTAGAATGTCAAAGGTGAAAAAAGATGGTTTCAAAATGTAAACTTGTTAATTTTTTCTGAAAATGATAACTATCCACTGTGTTATTTATGAGTTTAAATATAGATTCACAGGAAATATTTGAATTCAGTGCATTGTGTATGGCATCAAAAGAGTTGAATGAGAAAAGCAAATATAAAAACTTAAAATATTTTTCATCTACTATGCCACAGATATTTGACTAATTGAAAGTTTCAGTTATTTACTTAGTGTCATTGTCATGTAAACTCAAATACACTTCTTTAGACCAACAAGTATAAAAATGATAGTATGTCAAGTGTCAGATATTTACCAAATTATGGTAGGCATTTAATTTCAGAATGAGGGCAAACAATCTGAACAATCTAATTCAGCTTCTGGAGCCAGAGGAAACATTAAATATTGTTTTACTGCAAGCATGTTAGGACCAAAAGATTGTCTCAGTGGGATTCCTTTTAAAGAACAGATCGTAGATATCCTCAACGAGATCCACTTAGCCTCAATATGGTCAGAAAAAAAAAATGCTTTTTCTGAGCAGGTGAAGTTCAGAGAGACATAAAAAGACAGATTTTCAGGCCACTATAATTTATCACTGTGGGTTCATTTAAGTAATTGTATGTGGGCAAGTTGGGCACATAACATCCCAGTAACCAGCAGCTGTGGTTTGTAGTTTTCAGATTGATTTGAAGTAACCATATCCAGTTGTATTCTGCACTGAACGAAAAAAAAAAAATTGCATATTGACTAGAAGGAAAAGAACACTTTTGTCTCCAGAAGTTTATCAACTGAACATATTACATTTAGAGTATGACATCTGTCTAAATGAGGACAGATTAGTACACTATATAATTGGTATTCAAAGTGCTAATGCAAAGAATTGATAGATATGAATCAATATGGGATTTGAACACAAGGAGTTCAAAAGATCAATGAATACTGCAACTCAGAAAAACAAAGGGAGAAGGTCCTGACTAAACTAAGACAATGTTTATATCTACCCTTACTGAAGAGTTTCAGCAGTTCTCTAGTGTTTAAGGATTGTATGCTATTAGCAAAACCACACATATATAACATTATAATTTGACATTTATTAATTTGGGTCTTTGGTAGTCACTAGTAAATTATATATCATTTGTTCCCTAACCATAATTGTCATTATTAACAAATTCTGTATTGCATTTCTAAATCCTGAGTTATTGAGCCTGCCCAGATATTATCTGATAGTTATTTAAAATGGGTTGATTAAGATGAATGACTCAAAAGAAATACATGGCTAATAACTGTTACTTCCTGAGCACATAATGTATTATAATGACATTAGTAATTTTCTTTTATTTTGTGTGTTTCCAGTTCCATTTCGAACCCTACCATTAAACACAGGAGTTGGGCACTGTAACCTACTGCAATAAGAAAAGAAGAATGGATTATTAGAGCCTAATAATCTTGAGGTAAGGTAATTTCAGGGGAAAATTTGACATTTATTTGGGGAATCTTGATGAAATAGTGAACTTTGAGGTGTTTAAAAAAATACAGTAAGTCCCCTCCATACGAACGAATTCTGTTGCAAGAGTGCTTTCGAAAGGCCACTTTGTTCGTAATTCCAACAAAGTTAGCCTAGGTACCCAACTAACACAATCAGCTATATAGTACTGTACTGTAATAGGTTTATAATACTTTTCACACAAATAATACATAAAAAACAAACAAACACAAAAAATACAGAAAACATTTAAATCTTACAATACAGTACCTTGAAAAGTACAGTTGTACAGTACAACAGCTGGCATACAGGGGCCGGCATCGAGTGAACAGACAAGAAGAGTTACTGACTGGAGGAGGGAGAGGAGGTGGGAGATGGTAGAGCTGAAGGATCATCAGCAATAGGAGACGGAGGGCAAGCTGCAGTTTCACTCACACCTGACGTTGATGGCACAGGTTCCGGTTCCTTGCTGGATTCAATTCTATCTACACTCTTGAAAATACCATCCAGTGATGTCTGGGTAGTAGCTCTTTTTTTCTCATCATAGATGACATGGTAGCACTGGATTGCATTCTGAACGGCTGCTGCAACCTTCGTGTACCGTTCTACGTTCGGGTCCTGGGTCTCAAAAACTAACAGTGCCTCCTCAAATAAAGAAAACCCCCTTGCCATTTCCTGCATCGTGAATCTCTTCGGTTGTTCAGTTACTTCTTCTTCCTCTTGTTTCCCTTCATCCTTTCTCTGGGCCTCCAATTCTATCAGGTCTTCATTAGTAATCTTCTCCTGTCACAGAGCAAGGAGTTCAACGTTACAAGAACAAGCGACTTCTACCACCTTTTTGCTTCACTCCACTGTCTCAATTATTTTCACTTTTGTTTCCATCGTTACCTCTTGGAGCTTCTTAGCAGTACCAGTCACATCACTGCTGCTTTTACGCTTGCTTCTGGACATCTTGGGCTTAAAATAAAGCTACTGTACTACTGTCCTCTACACAGTACTATATAGTAAAGTACACAAAAGAACAACCACTTGTAGAGGATGCACGCACATGACAATGTATGCCAGACACGTGAACTAACTTACGTGATTGGACATGTGAACGCATGTTTGTCTCTTTGGAAGTTCACAACTTGAAGTTTCATATGTAGGGGACTTACTGTAACTATAATCAATTGAAGTATATTTTTCCTTGCAGTTCCTCTGCCATTAAGCTTGGATTAGTGGATTTCTGTGTGGCACTAAGAAGACATTGGGTAGGAAAAAGGGAGACTATAATGCAGAGGATATTTCCACTAGGTGAAACAAAAAAGGCAATGCTATGGCAGGGTGGAGAGACTTTGAAAGTAAAACTTATTTGTTTTTTGATGATTATAGCACTAAAAGGCACCCAGATAGTGAGGAAAACATATTGGAACATATAAGCTGGGACTTTGTGTCCCCACTACATCCAGCAGAGTGTTGGAGCAATAGAAAAGCCAAAGTTTAAGATGGAGACTAGATTGGTAAGTACCAAATGGTACCTTGATCTCCCATAGCCTTGATTTGGTACACAAGAAACGAGTATGCCACATGATGGACGCACCTGTGCTGAGAGAATTAGTGGCTGCTTAATAATGTGAGGTCATTCAAGGAAGCCACAAGAAAGACCTAACATTTGAAGGAAAAAAGTAAGCACCTGAACTTCTGAAGTGAGTGTTAGCGTGACATCCAAAAGGGCCTGGTAAAAATGGACAATGAGACTCCTCACTGCAGGATCACAGGGATGCAGTTGTGACCATCCACTGTGCAGCAAATTCCAACAAAGATGCAGAAGAAACCATTTGGACCAAGGTCTTTACCCCTACCATCATGAGGGTACTATCCTCAAGAGGAGAGATTAATAAGGTAGACAAACCCCTGATAGGGAAATGGGATATAAATTAACTGTATTTTGCTACTAGGAACTAAGATAATGTGAGACATTTTTGATCTCTTTACAGCAAAATGCTTCAACTGTAAAACACTGACTGATGAGTTAGTCAATTCAGTGACAGTGATCAACTGACAATTTGACTAAGTTAACTGGTGAAGTCAATCCAAATATATTATTAATATATTATTATGCACATAGTCAAGTCCAGGTAAAAGTGGTATAATAAGTTGAAACTACGTTCAAAGTTTTATCACAGAAAATTATATAAAGAGAAAAAAGAGTTAACCTGTTTCTACTGAGAATCTTTGACACTGATTTTTACAGAGGGAAACAAAATTTAAGTTGTACCCAAGTAATAGCTTAAAAAGCTACATTTATTCTCTAAAAAGTGACCAATTATAGATAATGAGTGGCTTACTTTTATCTTAATCCCCCAGTATTGTAGGTTTTAGAGGGCAATGTTTAACTACTATATCCCGCTAAATTTGTTCCAGATCTTAACCCCTTACTATGTAATTACTTTGTGTTGCCCCTTAAAAAAGCAATTTAGTTGTCTTCTGTTTCTTCTTTCAGCGGGCCAGTAATTTTCCCCTTGCTTTTGGAGTCAGAGAACTTTTCAGATATTTTTAGAGGAGATATAAGGTGTTTAAGAAAGTAAACAAGACTGTTAAATTGGGAGAAAAACACATGAGAACTTTTAATATGGTCACAATTCACTATAGAATCTCTCTCAAAAAGAGAATTTTGTGATTACCACTCACCAGACTTGGAAACTCATTTACTGCTAAACATGGTAGTTAAAAATATCCTCTCTGGTTTCTAACAAGGAGCACCTTTGAAAGAAAAGTCTCCATATTTTGAAAGCAGTGTGTAGGGGGCAAAAATCAATTTACACTTTATATTTTTTTTCTCAGCAAGTCCTTGTCCATGTAACTCTATCTTTACAGAAGGTATACTCCATTTTTTGTTCCTCATATTTGAATGAGTTGAATTTTCCTGAATTGTTTCAGGAGGTTCCTCAGGAAGGAGTGAAGGTAGGGAAGAAAGCTTTCAAGCTTTGCCACTCAGAGGCTCCCTGCTCTATTGCGACAGTAGAGACTGTTGTTACTTTATAGCATGGATCTTTGTGCAGCCACAGCTCCTCTGACATGAAGAACCAACCTGGGGCAGGAGAACTTGTGCAGCTCCAGTGCTTCCCTGTTTTCCTCTCAGACTACCTCATGGGCCACCATCATCAAGAGACACAGCCCTTAATTTCCAAAGCCATGCACTGAATTTGTTTTCATAAATGTTAGTTCGCTAGAGCTTTCTGACATTGAGATTTTTAGGTCACTCAGAGAAAACTTCTTGCCTTCTCTATTGGCTTTCACTAGCGCTTAAGCCCTGTTTGATCTCCATCCTGGATCTGGCAGTTTCCCTTCTGGTGGGATCCCCTCCTTCCTCGAGTGACTATTCTACCAAGACTAGATCCTTCCTGTCTCCCAGTTTTTCCCCACCATAGCTCAAGGACTCCTGAGGACATGTGGGGCTCCAATTTTGGTAAAATTTTTTGAAGTATCTCAGATTACCATTGTCACATAGCTACTTTGTAAATGGAGATTTTTGGGTTTGTTGTGCTTCTGGAAAAGTTCCAAAATTCAGAAGCAAACTGTCTCTATGTTTTACAGATATCAAAATTCTTTATAGGCATAACTTTATATGAATATCTATGGGGAAAATTACTTTCCAAAGGATTCATGGTATGTTGTAGGGATTTCAAATTTTATAGGTTGAATTCTCATCCAGAATTTGGAAAGATTTTCCTACAGGACCATGTGGGATCTTCAATTTAAATCATAAAGTCTCAGAAGGGCAGAAGGATACTTAGAGGTTATTTAATTAACATGCCTAGCAAATATTTGAAAGTGCTAACTAAAATATAGTTTACATACTTTCTAGGAACTTTGAAAGTCTACTTCTGGCATTCCTATATACTTGATTAATACGCTGTACTTTACTGTATGCTGTCACACATCACAAATGATTAGAATATAGTTCGATAACCTGTATGTCAACTTCACTGAATAATAAGCTCTTTGAGAGTAAACATTATGTTCTCTTTACCCTTGTTGGTCTAGCACATAGGAAACCACTTGGAATAAAGTACATGCACATGAAACAATCCTCCTCCACCCACCACCCACCTCTAATCTTGCATTCTCTCCATAATTTCTTCATATTTTTCCCTTATAGGTCTTATGAACATTTACATTATATATATTTTAATTATTTTTTCGTGTATACTGCTGCTAGAAATACCTCATGTGGGCTGGAATATTTGGGGTTTTTTTGCACATTATGTCTTGTATAGTGTCTGTCTGTTGTATAGTAGGTACTCAGTAAGTATTTATTTTATGGATAAATGAATGTAGAGGAAAAAATGAGTCAATGAGACAGAAAGTAGAAGAGTTTACATATGCACAAACATTCACAAAGATGATCTTACAGAGGAGAGCTTAAGCAAATATATTTATTCTTAAACTTTATACTACAGGTTACAAAATGGTGTCCTACTGGCTTCTTTTGTTTGGTCCAAACACAGATTTTTTTTTTTTTTTTAATTTGTTGGAGGGGGAAGGGGTATGTTGCTGCCAACTGATTCCCAGATAAAATCAAGCAAACAAACAAATGAACAAACCAGATTTTTTGGTTTGTTTAAAAAATGCGATATTTGGCCATGTTCAACATTGTTGTCAATTGCTGGATTACAGCTGACCCTTCAATTTGCCACACATCCTACAATATTCTGCTCTCTTTACTTAGTTATATTTCTTTGCTTGGCATTACAGAAATTTAAATTGTCATCTGGACCCTACAGAGAGGTTGAGTTGTTGCAATTACAAATTATTTTTAGAACACTAGTTATCATTTTGTAAGACCGCATTGTATTAATTTTCTATTGCTATGTGACAAATTACCACACATTTAGCAGCTGAAAAAGATTATATTTATTAGCTCATAGTTTCCATGGATCAGGAGTCCAGGCACAAGTTAGCAGGGTCCTCAGTTCAGGTTCTCAACAGGCTAAAATCAAGGCACTAGCTGGGGCTGCAATCCCATCTGAGACTCAATCCTCTTCCAAGCTCTTGCAGGTTGTTGGCAGATGTCATCTCTTGTGGCTGTAGAACTAAGGCCCTAAGTGTGCAGTTCTCAGTGTAGTTCATTAATATGGCCATTTGTTTCTTTCCTCTGAGTTTAGCAGGAGAATCTCTCAAAACATCACTTTCTTTTAAGACATTACATGACTAGGTCAGGCCCACCCAGAATAATCTCCTATCTGACTAACAAAAGTTAACTGATAAGAACCTTAATCATGGGAGTGATACTCCATCATATTCATAGGTTCTGCCCACCCTATGGCAGGGAAGGGCATAGGGGGAGGGGATTATACAAAGGTCATAGGAGATCATCTCAGAATTCTGCCTGTCTCAAGTTTAAACTCAAACTAGTAAAACAAGGCCTGGGACTGGATGTTATTAACAAGTTCCTAAAGCCATAAAACTTACAAACTTAGAGCTTATAAAAGAAGTGTTGCTCTAAGCCTAGTGTTTCTTAGCATAAGCTTTTGGAATAAAAATATTTTCATTGGGTAATCATTTGAAACTACACGAGTCACTGCCTCTGCTCTAGGGAAATTAAGTAAGCTCCTGAAGCTCTGATATTGTACCACACATGGGCACATGTTTAACATAGGATGGTTATGCCCAAGGGAAGTTTTGTGTGTCACATTTGAAAGTTGTGCAGGGTAATTGTATAAAACTGGGGATTTTGCATTTATCTATTGCCCCAACAGAGATGATTTGGTTATCTGTGATATCCCCACATTCCTTAGATTACCCATGTCATTTTCATCAAGTTTTGCACTACAAGTTTACACACACCTCCTACTGACTTAATTTACAGTGTAATTTTTTTGTGCTTCTCACCAGGTGCAAAGACAGTTATCACCCTCTTTTCCAGACTACACACATTTCTCTTCAAGATTTTTGAAGATTGTTCTCTTTGTTTTATTTTTACAGATTCTGTCCGGCCTCTTTGCAAGTCAAACAACCATCCGGCAAGTTCACAGAATCACTCAGGTTAATATTCATTTGACTCTTTTTTTAAAAAATATGGTTTTACCCTTGAACCACAGAAGATACATTATCACTGCTCTATCCCCAAAGAGAGTAAAAGATAAAGGACCTTAGTCCTTCTTAATTAACATACACTTAATAACTTAATTTTTTCCCTGGGAAATTTTACTTTAAAATACTTTCCCTTTAGATGTTTTCATTATTATTATTATTAATACATTATTGGTAGGTACAGGCAAACTGCCTGTTTCAATGCAGGATGTATGATAAGGATGAGATTTCTCAAGTGAATCTACAGGCAAAGTACATGGTTAGCAATTATGGTTTTGAAAACTATGCACTAAATTATGCCGTGATGCAAAATGTGGAAACATCATAACTCAGTTCTCGTTACAAAAAGGAGCTGTGCTAAGAATCTTAAAATGAAGGAAGAAAAATCATTTCAAACAAATGTCTTACAGATTTGAAAGAGATTTTTTTTCTTTAATGAGATCTAGAACATATAGCCACTTGTATTCACCTCTCTAACCATGTAACCTGAGAGTTTGAATTCCATAAAATTATGGTGTTAGTTAATATAATTATTGGGTACTATAATCTATCTGAAGCTAACTTTTGTATTTGTAATTTAAGACTTTTTTTAAAAATTTATTTTTTTTATGTTTTATTTATTTTATCTTTGGCTGCGTTGTGTCTTTGTTGCTGCACGTGGGCTTTTCTGTAGTTGCAGCGAATAGGGGCTACTCTTCGTTGCGGTACATGGGCTTCTCATTGCGGTGGCTTCTCTTGTTGCGGAGCACGGGCTCTAGGTGCATGGGCTTCAGTAGTTGTGGCTTGTGGGCTCCAGAGTTCAGGCTCAGTAGTTGTGGCGCACAGGCTTAGTTGCTCAGCAGCATGTGGGTCTTCCTGGACCAGGACTTGAACCCATGTCCCCTGCACTAGCAGGCGGATTCTTAACTACTGTGCCACTAGGGAAGCCCTAAGACCATTTTTGAAAACTCTATAATATATATCATTCACATCTTACTGGTTGGAAAGTATTTTTAAACATATTGTATATTGTATATTCTTACTGATTCTATTTAGTTTGGAGTATTCTGGAATGTCCTATTAAAAAGATGGTGGAGTACCATGATAGAAAATGGGGAAAAGAAGACTTAGTTAATAGGATTAAGCACAATTTTATGAAGAGTATTTCACTGAAAATATATTTTTGACATTTAACAGCAACTCCTACTCTAACAATAAATGGAAATATTAGTGTTTGATGTTCTTGTTTTTTTCTTTTTTTAGTTGTTGTTCTTAAAGCCCTACATGTATTTGTATTGTTTCCCATATGATGACTATTGCTTTCCTAATGTATACACCCAAGCTGATTCTTATAAGTTCCTTTGATGCTTGGTCTCAGATACTGTCAATCAAATATTCCTTTTACATATAGAAACCATATTTTAGGGTGTTTCATGGTGTGATCCTTTTGAGCCACCATACTGGAGATTTTGGCCGGTAACTCTGAGAATAATTGGTATGACCCAAAGAAGCTAGAGTGTTAGTGAGCAACACAATTTTGGGCAACAAAATTGGTGCTGTTGTTAGTAAGGCCCAGTGCATTGATCTCGCTATATATATTATAATATTGGCTCTCTAGTTTCCCTGGAATTCCTAATATATTTTAAAATGTTTTAAATGTTACAAGTTTTCTGTTTTATCTAGCCACAGTGAATCCTGTTGTAGGTACTGAGAACCTTAACAAATGGGAGTGTTTATTAAACAAGGTATGTGTCTATAAATTTCTTTTTTGATTGATTGATTGATTGATTGATTGATTGCTATGTTGGGTCTTCGTTTCTGTGCTAGGGCTTTCTCTAGTTGCGGCAAGCGGGGGCCACTCTTCATCGCGGTGCACGGGCCTCTCACTATCGTGGCCTCTCTTGTTGCGGAGCACAGGCTCCAGACGCGCAGGCTCAGTAGTTGTGGCTTACGGGTCTAGATGCTCCGCAGCATGTGGGATCTTCCCAGACCAGGGCGCGAACCCGTGTCCCCTGCATTAGCAGGCAGATTCTCAACCACTGCGCCACCAGGGAAGCCCTATAAATATTTTTTAAACATATCCATCTCAATATGATTCTTTCTCTTTATTTTGTGTCTTCCATTAAAATATACAAATATATACATATATATTTCTATGTATAATTCTTATTGCCTCTTGTTTTCATAACATTTTACCATGAACCTAGCATGTAAAAACAACACAGATGTAATATCTCCCTTTTTATGGGTCAGAAGACCCAGGATGCAGAGGCTCACTCGGGTCTTCTGCTTAGGGTCCCACAAGGCTGCAGTCAAGGTGTTGGTAGAGCTTTGATCCTTTCTGCTTGTGGACCCTCCAATTTAACCAATTACCATGGGCTCTAAGCCTCACTTGTTGGTTTGGTGACTGATAGGTAAGTAAGCGAGGTCTTTGGGCTGCAGGGCTTGTATGAACCAAACTCGATGGCATTTGGGCCTTAGCATTTGCCATATTTGGTTGACATAATAGCTTACTTGGACTGTTTAAACCTCTGTATCCCAAAGCAGTAAAAGCACCCAGACCAATAGTAACAAGACCAATAGTTAACATCTTTCTGTGCAGCTGTACTTGATATGCTTTTGTTTTCTAATGTTGATTTTTCTCATGTATTATAAGGAAGGTAATATATCAATGTGTGGTTTACAATTATGGAATATTGTGCTGATTTTAATATTATTTCTGAATCTGATTTTTATTTATAAAACAAAGTTTTTAAATCTCCCTTTTTGATAGTTTACACTGTCTGTGGAAATGGCTCTGGAGAACTCACTTCAATTTCTTGGAGGGAATTTGATGGAGAGCCTGGATTAATTAACTACTCCTTTTAACCCCAATACTGAGGAGGTTTTTTAATTTACTGAAGTTTAGGTTCACACGGGTTCCATACCAAATGGACAGGCGATGGGTAACAGGTCCTAGGAGAGTATGCACCCTTGATTTGACCTCCAGCCCTATGGGATGGGAGCACGATGAAAAATCCATAAAGATAAGAGGCAATTTTATTGAAGGGCCTTATATAGAGTTACTCTTTATTTACATGGCAGTGAGACATATTCCCCTTTAAACAGAGGAAAAGGCAATGGGAATGTATTTTTATAGTTGGTGTGAGGTGTGAGTCAGCCAAGGGGGCTTGCATGAAGAGAGATTAAGGCCTTGGGTCAAACAGAGACCCATTTAGGAATCCCATTTGTCAAACCAAAGAGTTTAAATAGGAGTTGACTGAAGAAATCCTTATGTCTCTCAACTAAACAGGCTGCCTGGGACCTACTGGGGAGATGACAGTTCCATTGGAAGCCTTTTAAAGAGCACAGGATTTTGCATCCAGGGAGTGGAGTGAAGTGTGTGCCTTGGTTAGCAACATCTGAAACTGCAAGGGGATAAGAAATATCCTGTTAGACCTTCTATGTGGCCTTAGTATATGTAGAGACATTTGACCTTGATTTCTATTTTGAGTGTCTGTGGGGCAAGAGATTCCCAGAAATTTTTATCCTGATAGGGTAAAGAGCCCAAGAGTTTTTAAAATTGCGCAGTTGGAGCCATTTGCTGACATCCAGTGCTAAAATGACTGCCTGAAGTTTGGCCACTTGTGCTCACTTTGGGGCTCATTATTTATTTGGGACATCCTTGTTAAGGGATGGAAAGCAGCTACTTTTCACTTAGCTCCATCGTGTTTATGATGGTGGTAAGGCTATTCACACAGTCTATGAACTTTCCTTGGTGTTGACTCAGTTAATCTCAGGGGGTTCCCCAGGTAGCCAATGGGTCTTGGGGAGGATTGACCCCTTGCAGCAGTGGTATCTGGCCAGAGACTAAGAACAGAAGAGACCGTCCCCTCCTCCAGGTGGAATATGCCACAGGGCCCAGGTTTGGTATCATACTGTATCAAGAAGGATTTGGCAGGCTTGTGGAGCTTGTGGGGTGCTGCTTCCATAGATCAAGGCATAATGGGCAGGTGGGTAGAGAGGGTCGTAGGCTCAGCATCTGTGAGAGTCTCTGTTTTCAAAAGAGCCCAGAATGTGACCAGCAGTTTTCACTTTAACAGTGTATAGCACTGGGTAGAGAAAGATAGTCTCTTGAGTCAGAAGCCCATTAACACCTTATGTTCATCGTAGGTGGTCCAGAGACTCCAGAAAATGTGAGAGGAGGTTGTTAAAGTTTCTACAGTGAAGGAGCCCCTGGGGGCACTAATAGAAGTGTGTGTTGATTTTAATTTGTATAAATTTTAGAGCCTTTGTTGGAGAGAGCACCTTTTATAGCGGACTGATTTGTAAGTAGCGACTTCGGTGAGGCTAAGTAAAATTGTAAATGAGGAATATGTTGCCTCCAGAACTCAAAAAGGACCAAAAGATATTAGACACGTAGATCCTTAAGGACTGTGTCAAATCAAACTCCTTGGAGGATGGTGTCTTCAATGTAATGTCATACGTGTGCTCCTGGAGAAAGTTGGATGCAGTTAAAAATCTTTCCTGCAAAACTTGTGTGCAAAGGCAAGGCTGCTAAGGTAACCCATGGGTAGTTTGAAAAAGACGTATTGTGTCACTTTGGAGGTGAAGGTAAACTGCAGCCAAGAGGCTGTTGAAATAGGCACTGAACAGAATGTATTAGCTAATCTACTGTAGCAAAATATTTACCAGTTGTTGAATGGATGATATTAGTAACTTCAATAATATTGGGTATCAGGTTCAGGGACCTTAATGGAAGAGACCATAGCATTAAGCTTGCAGTAATCCACCATGAGGCACCATTCATAATTTTTTTATGTTTAAGAACAGGCAAAATTGGATTTTCAGATGGAGAAGCAGTGAGGATAATCTCCATTAATTCATTACTTAGTTCTTATATAATAAGTTTTAACACTTGAAGGCCCTATTATAACTTACATTGAACCATCTTAACCAATTTAAATGGTGGTTTCCATAGTCTTATTTTGGCAAGCCAATTTGTAATTGCCCAGGGCTTAATTTAATTTTAATTTTGTACAAGTGCCATATTGTTTATACCCAATATGGACTATTATAGGACAATGGGTAGTATGACTGGGGGAAATTTAGGCAAAGCTATAGTTAAGGTGAAGTATACTTAGTTTTCTCTGTCATATTTAATCACTCTCTTCAAGTTATAGGAGGCACCATGTATAAATTCAAAGTGATTCCCAGATATGTCTTTAATTTGAACCCCAGTATTGATTAATCCATGAAGCCTTATCAGCTGGTGCATGTTGGCACATGTGAAATGTAACTTAGAACTTCTGATGTAAAGGCACAAAAGCCAGCCAGTGCTGTTTTTACCTTTATCTTATATAAATTCTTCTGGTAAAGTTTGGATTTTCAATTGTGCCAAATTATACATACACACACACATAATTTATTTCTAATTTTTAAAATTTCCTCCCACTGTATCTAGGTTGTGTTTTGTTTGATAACTTCTTCTGCAAAACTTCTGGGTGCATCCTAGGAACTTGTAGGAAAAGGGAGAGGGAGAAGGAGTCCAGTTGTCTCTCTCATTCTAAAGAGAATGAGACTAAGCTTTTGTACTTAGACTAAGTATAAGGACTAGGATTTGTACTTAGAGAACTATAGCACACTCTCCTTGGGACAGCAAAGGTAACCCCCTTGTTGGAAGTATTACTCCCTTGGCATGTTGATATGCAGAGGTACTCACTAAGGCCCAAGTGAGGCCACTAAAACCCACTGGAACTGGTCCCAGAAACTACAGTTCAAGTGATCCATCATTCCTCCTGTCCTAGGTTGGGCCGTTTGGGTGAGTGTCTAGCTACCAGAGTTTAGAAATTAGCACTGCTAGTTTTGAATATTCCCACCGTGAGGACATTTGGGTCTGGTGATGCAGCAACCACCAGTGGACACAGCAGCAAGCAGTAAGTCTCAAGCAGGACTGAGCTCAGTGTCAGGAGCATTTCCTTTCCAAGCCACTGTTGTGGAGGTTTATAGATAATTAGTAATCCAAGAGCCATCCTCCAAGAAACTATCTAAGAGTCAATGGTCATGGCTTCACTGTTCGCCTCATGGTGCCAATGTCTTATAAACTTTAAAGATTCTTCTGATGATGGAATTCAACACACATACACTATGAGGTCAGTTGGAGGTAGAACTCTGTTATCTACAGCTCCAAGCAGAGGAGGCTGCCAGGCAAGGCCACATACAGGTTTGCATCTGGTGAAAGGGTAACAGCAGTCTGAAGCTTAGGGGGCAGTTTGTGTATGGTGAGTGGGTAAGGGTTAGCTAGGTTTGGCCCTGTTTCCCTACAGATTATTAGCTAATTTGAATAATTTTGTGGGCTCCTGGGCATAAGGACTGTCCTTAGTTATCTAGTATCTGGCCCTGGGGTCATTAGGGTGGGTGCTTAGTGGCCTGGAATGTGAGAATCAGATAAGGAAAGTGATTGCTGTGAGGACTAAATCAGCTGCTCAAGAACTGACAAGACGTTAAAAAATAAATAAATTAATTAATTAATTAAAAATTCAGAAGGAAAAAAAAGAGTGGATATATGTATATGTATAACTGATTCACTTTGCTGTATGCCCAAAACTAACACAAGATTGTAAATCAATTATACTCCAATAAAAATTAAAAAAAACAAAAAACAAAAAACTGACAAGCCTTTGGGTAGGACCTCAAAACTAGGTCAGGATAGCATTAAAACAAACAAACAAGCAAAAGACTACATCACAGGTGGAAAAATGGCTTGCAAGGAAAAGGGAAAGAAAGAAGTAGAAGGCCTATTCCAGCAGATTATAGGATATCATCTATACACATAAAGAATTATGACTCAGCAAATTGTATTGCCTCACTGAGGAAGGAAGTATTTGGCAGGAATTATGAGGGGTTGAGATAAAGGAGAAAGATTGACCAAGAAAAATTAATAGATAGGAATTCATGATTTGATGCAGTGGCTCAAGTGCCTGAAAGTCACTTTAAGAATCTGCTAAATTGGCTAAATAAATCCTGGTTTCAGTGGTGACCTATAGTTAATGAGATTGAAATTCCTATATATATTCTACACTATAATACAGTTGGTCCAAAGTTTGAGGAGATGGGAATGTTGGAACAAATCTAGTATATGCAGTCTGCTCAGCCACCCTTTATTCACATTACCAGGGAGAGAGCCTGAAAAAGATTCACCCTTTACCACGGCATGGAGAAATGCTTTGATGAGAGGGCTGCCAGAACCCTTGAAAGGTTTTATGGTGACTGAACTCTAATACGGAGATGATGGTAGGAGATGCTACAGTGGCATTGGGTTGCTTGATCTCAATGGGAATAATGGGATTTTTTTTTTTTTATAGGCTGGTGGTAGCTTTTAATTTTAGAGACATGATAGGAACAATTAGAGCCATAAGCCACATATTGTGAGTTATTTATTTTTTGATCATCAGGGATGTAGTGTGCCGGATAATTTATTTGCTGGGGTTTAGAAATGAATGAGATTACATCCTAGTACATATTCATGACCTCTTAACCCACTTCAAAAATGAAGCCACTTTATAGACCTACAGTGTCTTGAGTGAGAGGAAGCCAGAACCAACTTGAGGAAGAACCTTACATTATGGTCACAGATATATACCTTGAATCTTCCTTCAAACCTTCTCAGGAGGAAAGAAATTACCAAATCTAATAGGGATTATTATCTCCTGACTTTAAACTGTTTCTGGAAACTAATGATGAAGTGGGGGACTTATGGAGGTCAGGTGATAAATGGAGTCTTGACCCAATTTACCTCCAGTGCAATCTTGACCCATTCTATAGTTATTTCTTTCAACCCCAAACATATATAGGGAACAGAAATAAGAAATAGCTGTCAAAATTCCCACATTGATTTTCTGATCCATGGACAAAGGACTGTTATGGTAGGAAGGACCCAGTAGAAGCCACTGGAATTGCACCTGCCCAATGCTGACTTGCTAGAAAACAAAACAAACAAAAATATCACACCCCTAAAGGAATTACAAAGATTAGTGCCACCATCAATGACTTGAAATATGCAAGAGTGCTAATTTCTACCACATCCCCATTTAATATGCCTATTTGGAGAGTGTAAAGCCAGATGTGTCAAGGAGAATGACAGTCGATTATCACCCACATAATTAGGTAATGATTCCAATCACAGCTGCATTTCCAGATACGATATCTCCCCTGGAGAAAATTAACACAGATCCTGACACCTGGTATACAGCTATTGAAATAGAAATGCACCTTTTCCCCCCTATCTCTGCGAGCAAAGGAAAACATAAGCGGTTTGCTGTCACATGATAAATACAAGGTCATACCTTTCCTGTCTTGTTTCAGAGCTATGTCACCTCCCCAGCTCTCTGTCATAAAATATTGTTGACTAGGGACATGTGTTGATACTGCACAGAATACAACACTGGTCCATTATATTCCTGGTTGTATGATTATTCCGAAACAAATGCACAGGAAGTAGCCAGCATCCTAGATCCTTAGTAAACAACAGGGTGCTAAAGGTTGACAAATAAGCCCCTCAGTATTCACGGATCTGTAAAACTGATGAAATATCTTGGATTCAAGTGGTCTTGGAGCATGTTTTCTTATGCTGTAGAAAGAGAAAAAAATTGTTGCACCTTTCAACAATCACTATCAATAAAGAGACACAATATTTAGTGGATCATGTTTATGGATTTTGAAGGCAGTGTATGTCACATTTGGCCATCCTATTCCAATCCACTTCCTGGGTAATTTGAAAGGCTGCTAATTTTGAGTTGAGCCCAGAATGAGAAGGGCCGTGTAATAGATCCAGGTTGCTGTGCAAACTGCCCTGCTACTTGGGCCTTATGACCCAGAAACCTACTGTTATTGCAAGTGTCTGTGTCAGAGAGATAATTTTCATGGCGCCTTGACAAATCCCAGTGAGAGATTGAGTCCTAAATCAGAGAATTTGGGAGTAAGGCCATGCCCTTTTCTACTGACAAATTATTCTCCATTTGAAATGTTGTCTGGTTCATACTGGGATTTCCTTGTGAATATGTTACCTTACATGGCAAGAAAGGTCTTTGCAGATATGATTAAGTTAAGGATCTTGAGATGAAAAAGTTATCGCTAATTATCTAGGTGGGCCCAATATAGTCACAAGGGTCCTAATAAGCAGAAGACCAGAGTTCCAAGTCAAAAAAAATAGAGAGGGGGAGATTGGAAGGTTCTACACAGCTGCTTTTGAAGATGAAGGATGGCTCCATGAGCCAAAGAATACAGGTGCCCTCTTACAGTTAAAAAAGGCAAGAAAACAGATTATCCCTTAAAGCCTCCAAAAAGAATGCAGTCCTGTCAACACCTTGATTTTGGAATCCTGACATCCAGGACAGTAAGAAAATAAATTTGGATTGTTTAAGCCACTAGGTTTGTGGTAATTTGTTATGGTGGCAATCGGAAACTGACACAATGAAACACAAATTCATTAATTAAGTTCAACTGCTCATTATGTAGTGGTTGTTATTAAATTCACAAAATAAATATCACATACAAAATGCATCCATTCATAAATACTTTCACAAATTAAAAATGGATATGCACAACAGCATTAAATTATATAATATAAATAGTATTTAGGAGATTGGACCTGAGTAGTTCCTGAAAGCTCAAAAAAAAAAAGCTACATGAGCAGATATCACAGATTCCTGCACTAGATCTCCTTTTGCTTTTCTTCTTTCCTATAAGCTCATACCTGTGGCCTCTGCTCAAAATTAATAAAACAGAGAACAACAGGAACTTGATTTGTGAATATATCTGCACGTTCTGCCGCCACCAGTCAGAAATGAATGACTTCTTCCCTAAAGCCCCACTCAGGGGTAGCTCTAAAGACAATGGAGAAGAGAAATTATCCTTAAGGATAGATCTCTGGGTGGTGCACCTGTTTGTTCAATCCATGGAAAGAAAGAAGACCTTCTACACAGAGAGGCTGAATTAGAAATTCATAATCAATAGTTAGTGCTTTGACTAGGTGACCAGTGGTTCAAAAAACAAAAGAAATAAACAAAAAAACTCCAGATATTGGAACGGGGTGCAAAAAGTTTGGGAGAAAGATCTGTAAATGCATGACATGGAGTGCAAAAATATTTATGTTGAACATAAATGCCTACCAAAGAGCATTTCCTGCAAAGAAAGCATGCAGTTATCAGATATATCAGATGGATGACCAGTGCTAGAATTATCAGCTTCTTTTCTCAATCTCTCCATCTTACTCAATGGCCTGATGTATAAAGTTGTAATGGAGGCAAGAAACAGGGATAGGCATGAGTTCACCGTGAACTTCTCATCAAAGCTAATCTGGATGGCACCACTGTTGAGTGTACAATGTGCTTATAGCATGAGCCAATGCCAAATTGATGAGGTATTCCCATTTATCTGAGGAAAATAGCTGATCACTTCATGAAAATTTGATTGCACATTTCATTTTTGAGGGAGCATGGAGAGGGAATTTGACTCTATAGCAATTGTGTTATCTATTTCTATGGTTTTACACACAGTATTTCCTCTGACCACTGGACATGTTTTATAAGAAGTGAAATGTGGCAATAGATTTTCACTCACAGAATCAACTGGTCTTATGTGTTCTATCACCTAGAAAGAGCTAGCATGAAGGAAGTGTGCTGATGTCTAAAGTCAGAATGCCTACATCGTTGAGATATCATTCTACAGGATATGGCAACTGCCATAAACCAGCAACTGATATGTTATCTTTTTCATAATCAGAATGCATAGCCCTGGGAACCAAGGGATAGAGGTGACCAATTATATAATCACCCCCTAAAAAGTCATTTGGAGATTTTTTTAAAAAAAATTTCAACCTCACAACTTTAGGCCTGGTTAGCTTAGAGGTCTTTGAGCCCAATAAAGAAATGCTTTCACTGAGGAATATAGTCAGAATTCAAATACATGACTGTTGTCTGGCCAGACTGAGTTTCTCTTGTTGTTGAATGAACATGAAGAGAAGGAGAATATGTGCTGGCCAGGGAGAGTGATCACAGGCACTAGAAGAAAATTGCCTTCTGATACACATGGAAGATAGCAGGACCAAGCCTGGAAACCTAAGTATTCACTGGAGGTCCCTATTACTACTTTCTTAGTTAATAATCCTGGTTAATGGAAAACTGAAGTAAACTCAAATAGAAAATAACTCCAAGGTATGAAGGTTAAGCTCACCCAATTGGTTAAATAGTCCATCTAACTGATTGGCTGTTTGAGGAGAAGAGAAATAGTAGAAAGTACTAGCAATATAGGAACTCGATTACAAATTCCGTTCTTCTAATCAGCTGAAGAAGTAAAGATTGTACTATATTAATGATTGATTCTTTCTGCCAGCTTAAACCCACTGCCTTATATGGAGAACATTAATGATGTCTAATATATTAAGTTTCAGGCTGAAGTTGAACTGAGTTGACTTCAGCAAATGCATTGTGGTTGCTGCTGGGACTTTGAGTTCTCCTGTGCTATAAAAATTCAATTCTCACCAGAGTAAAATGTAAGAATGAATGCTGAGAAGTTATGGAGTAGACTGTTTTGGAGATTCTCCCTTCGTGACTCTTGGTTCATTCTCCATTTTCTTCATCTGCTCTCTGCTCTGGGAGGCTGACCTGTCTGGACAGCGTGGGATCCCTTGTTATCTAACTTTGGGTGGTTAGAACACCTGGGAACACTAGGAAGCCTGAGTAAGGTTGTGTTATTTATTCTCTTGGCTGAGACCTGCTGCGCCCCTCCAGGAACCCTCCCTTTCTGGAAAGGCAGTTCTCTCCTATAGCTGCTTGCCTTGGAAAGTGACCTTGATGTGTTGCTGTACTTTAAGACCTAGGGGTAATTAGAGCACCCTGGGGTCCTGTATTTTACTTTTGCTTTCCCTATAATTTTGTCATACTTTAGTCCCTTTATTAAACTCTTCTCAAAGTTTGCCAGTTTGACTTAGCTCCCTTTTTTTCCAGCATGCTGACGGATGGATTTCTTTACAACATCCCAGGCACCAAACATACATTAACGTATCTAGATGCAAAGGGGGAAAACTTTAAAATTATACTCTATTTTTCAGTTGATGTAATGTCCACATTTCAAGGGGACAGGCATTTTCTCTCTGCAAGGTAGAAAGACACAAATACTTGGATGAAACTCAATCAACTGATTATCTTGTTACACGTGAATAAAGGACACTTCAACTTGTTCTTAAAAGCTTAAATTTTGTGAAGGGGTTAAAATGCACGTATGTTGGAAATAGGTGTTTAGTATCAAATTAAGAGAGAAACTAGTACAAATAGTTCATAATTTGTTATATTTGAATAATCATTTATTTTTCAAAATGCCATTTTAACTTTTAATATGAGAAGGCCCAGAGATTCACTCATAATGAATGTCCCAAACATTTTTTTTTTTATTGGAGTATACTTGCTTTACAACTTTGTGTTAGTTTCTGCTGTACAACAAAGTGAACCAGCTATGTGTATACCTATATCCCCTCCCTCCCACGCCCCCCCATCCTACCCATCTAGGTCGTCACAGAGCACCAAGCTGAGTTCCCTGTGCTGTACAGCAGGTTCCCACTAGCTATCTATTTTCCCAACCATGGCACCCTGGAAACTTGCTATGAACTAGAAAGTAGCCCAGATGTAGACTAACAGTTTATATTTCATGAAATTATCTAATATTGTTTACTATATGATTATTTTCTTTGCTTGCTGTAAATTTGAATTGAGAGAAAGAATAACTTGTAGAGTAATAAGCTGGTTTGAGATGATTTCTTTCTTTTTTAAATTAATTAATTAATTAATTAATTTTTGGCTGCGTTGGGTCTTTGTTGCTGCGCACCGGCTTTCTCTAGTTGTAGCAAGCGGGGGCTACTCTTCATTGCGGTGTGCGGACTTCTCATTGCGGTGGCTTCGCTTGTTGCAGAGCACGGGCTCTAGGCATGCAGGCTTCAGTAGTTGTGGCTCGCGGGCTCTAGAGTGCAGGCTCAGTAGTTGTGGCGCGCGAGCTTAGCAGCTCCGCGGCATGTGGGATCTTCCTAGACCAGGGCTCCAACCCATGTCCCCTGCATTGGCAGGCAGATTCTGAACCGCTGAGCCACCAGGGAAGTCCAAGGTGATTTATTCCTGAAGCATGAAAACATTTTAACAAGATTCCCAAAAATGATTTGAGAAAACCTGGGCAGGTGATCAGATGATCCAGTGTAGTTAGTAGTTTCTTCTACTATGCAGGTGGGAGATAATTCAGAAGACTGTATTAAGACTGCATTGTGATGTCCAATTAGGACAAGAGACAGAAGTATCAGCCAATGACAACAATTTAAAAATGAGCTTTAAGGTTTGCACAGGCATTGGAAAGGAGCATCTAGGAACTATGAAGAGAGTTTCCGGGAAGGCTTGCAGAAATTCACACTGATGCTGAGTTTTGGAGGAAGATTAAGAGTTAAGTTTAATTTAAAAAAAAAAGAGGACAGGAAAAGATAATCTATTTTTGAAACAATACTATATACTTAGATGCAGAAGTGTTAAATTGTCCAACATTCAGAGAAGATAATTAATTCTCTAATATGACTAGAGATGAGTCAGCATGTAGAGTAAAGGTGGGCTTAGAAAGGGAAAGTTAAACAGAGATGTGTTTGTGGAGGAATTGCATGTTTAAGACAAGGAGTGTGAAAATCATATTGAAATCATGGGGGAGGGCACATCATAATTTTAATAATAGGACTGACATAATTAATGTAGAATTGTAACAAGTTTCCTTACAGCAATTTCAGATGTATATGAAGGGGCCAAGCTGGAAAGTGGAGGATAAATTAGAAAACTGTTACAAAAATGAAGGAAGAATGCAGAGGCAAGGATGAATTCAAGCGTAGAATATAAATGAACTGAACTCAGTAGCAAATTGGTTTAGGAGATCATGAGAGTGGGTAACTGAAAGCGATGCTCTGGTTTCTGGCTTGTGGGATGAGTCTGTAAGATAGGAAACACTCTGAAGGAATAGATTCTGTAGAAAAGAGTAATTTGTCTTATTAGGCTTAAATTTGTCAATTTCCAGTGGGAGAAGTTTAATGTTATATACTGGTGTACAATCATTAAGAAAAAAAGATGTTGAAAGAAAGTGGAAATGTGGAAGTTTGGGGATAGGAAGGTGCTGACGTCAGTTCTACTGTTCAGTGAATCCACATCAAGGAATGAGGTTATCCCCCCGACGCCCATCTCCCTCAGCATGTTGCTGCCTATCCGCATCTGTGACTGATGCCTATGTGAGGGTTAGGCAGCTTCAGGCTCTTTGCCCTTAATAAGATTAGGAGAAAAGAGGAAGGATGGCACTGGCCACATTTGTTTCTCTACTCAGGTGCCTCTGCCTGTCATCTGGATCATGACATTTGAAGGAGTGGTAATTGACAAAATGTGGTCACTTTAAAAGGGAAAAGAAGCTTAAGCATAGGTTTGGGGTTAGTTGGTCAATAGTAACTGCCATCAAAAAATCAGGTTGTTATAAATGGGATAGTTGAGACTTCCCTGGTGGCACAGTGGTTAAGAATCCACCTGCCAATGCAGGGGACACGGGTCCAAGCCCTGGTCCTGGAAGATCCCACATGCCGCGGAGCAACTAAGCTCGTGCACCACAACTACTGAGTCTGCACTCTAGAGCCCGCAAGCCATAACTACTGAAGCCTGCGTGCCTAGAGCCCGTGTTTTGCAACAAGAGAAGCCACCGCAGTGAAAAGCCCGTGCACCTCAACAAGGAGTAGCCTTCGCTCGCCGCAACTAGAAAAAGCCCACATGCAGCAACAAAGACCCAACGCAGCCAAAAATAAATTTTTAAAAAGTCAATTAAAAAAATGGGATAGTAAACAAATCTAAATACATCAATAATTTTTATTAATGTAAATAGGGTAAGCATATCCACCAAATGTCACCCAGCTTCAGTTATTTAAAAAAAAATCTAGCAATAGCTGGAATACAAATCTAAAATATGATAGATAACCCTGAAAGCCTGAAAGTAGGGCAATGAAAAATGATATAAAAAAAATACAAATCTGACATAGAGACACTAAATATAAGATAACTATGTTTTAATATGGTCTATTTGTAGAAATTAAAGAAATTTAATAATTAATAAGATGGATTTCATAATTATTTTAATAATTAAATATTCATTTACTTTTTAAATATTTGGAGTTTAATAACAATTATTGTCAATTAGTTATTAATGATATTACCACAGAATTACTGAACTAAAAGGAACAATTGCTGTAAGAAATTATAGCAATTATATCTTTGTATGAATATTGCAAACTAGCTTCTGAAATACACAAAGCAAATATATATGTATGTATACAAAAGAAGTTATAAATGTTATGAAGTTGGGAAACCACCATCACATTGAAACATTTGCGAACAAATTTTTCAGAGACAGACATATCAAGCACATATATTTTAGTAAGTGTATATAGCAATTGAATAACTCAATTAACAGCTTAAAACTAGTGTTTCCTTTTGAGGTCACATGTAATATTCATAAAACATTTACTGCAGAATTGATCATGAAGAAATTATTTAAAAATCCATAAGGATAAATACCACAGAGAGAACAATCCTTGATTACAGTGCAATGTAATTTAAAATCAGTAATTTTAAAAAAATGTATGTTAGAAAACCAAAAATAATTAATTGGTTTAAGAAAGCATTACAACCATCAATATGTCTGAGAAAATACAGACTTACATACACAAATTCATAATGATGTTAAATAAATAATACTACAATTTTAAAAACACTGTTGAGCTCAAGAATGAAAAATAACGAATAAATGAACAAATTTCTTATATTTCAGACTCAAAGAACGACCAACATGTAAGTAGAGAAACTTGTGATTTAGAGTCACAGAAACTAGGGTGTTTGTTGCTACAAATATTTCCCTTAATATCTAGGGATTAAGTACTTAACGTCCATGCAGGACCATCTGAATGGAGAAGTGGAGCAGGGACCTCTTAACCCAATTGTTATAATAAGAGTAGAGTAGGGACCACTAACTGAATGAGAAAATAAAACAACTGTGCTAAGAGAGGTGGCATAGAAACTTTATCTCTAGGACTCTGTTAGAAGGAAATATATTCTATGAAAAGTAGAAGTTGCATGACTTTTGTAGGAATTCACTAGTTTTCCTGTAAGTTGAAGAATTTCTTTAAGGCTTCATTCCATTTTGTTGAAAACTCTGGAATTACCAGCAGAGGTGTGTCTAAAAATGTTCTGTATTAATATACACTGATTGGATTAAGGATCTAAACAAAAAAGGAAACATTTTTTAAAATATAGAAGAAAATGCAAGAATATCATGATTATTTCAGTTTATGGTAGCTTATTTGAAAAAGCGCCAAATACACATTCCACATTTAAAAATATCAGAATATTTAACTACATTCAAATAATAATTTAAAAGCCTACATTAAACAACAAGGTCAAAGACAGGGCTACCCCATAAAATTGATGATATTTTAAGTTTATGTTTGCAAGAAAAGATTAGTATTTATAATGTGTAAAAACTACGAATCAAAAACAAAGTGAAAGGCTGTTAAAAGAATGAAAAGATACAGACTTGGAGAAAATATTTGGAAATTGCATATCTAATAAAGTACCTTGGTATAAAAACTAGTATCAAATCTCAATTAGAAGAAACAAAATTAAACATGGGCACAATATTGAATTGAAACCTCAGCAAAGATGATAAAAAAGATGGCAAATATGCACATAAAAAGATGCTAAACTGCATTAGTCATTGGGAAAATGCAAATTATTATCCCCAATGAGATATCACTACTGTCTTTTGAAAGTCTAAAGTTAAAAAGGCCGATTATACCAGTGTTGGTGAGGATGAGGAACAACTGGAAGTCTCATACCCTGCTGGTGGGATTGTAAGCGGGTACAACCAATACAGAAAACAGTTTGGCCGTTTCTTGTAAGGTTAAACATACACCTACCACGTGACTTAACTATTCCACTTCTAGGTATTTACCCAAGAGTAATAACAGCATATGTCCCCACAAATGTTTATAGCGATTTAATTTGGGGGATGTAATAACCAAAAAATAGGAAACAAAAACAAATAGCAGTCAGTAGGCGAATGAATAAGCATATTGATTTACATATTATCACGGCAGGCAGAGATGTGGATAACATGTAATTGTATTGAACATAAACAGACTTGTGGTCGAGAGTTTTTCATATACAATATTTTCATAATTGTTTCCTTTCTTAGTCCAGGAAGTGAAACACAGAATAGGTAGATTGGCCCTATGTAACAGTTCATAGATAAGCATTCATTAATCATGCAAATTCCCCTGTTTCTGTCTCTACAAATGAGTTATGTAACATCTTCTTCACACCAAAAGACATTATTCCATTTTGGGAGACCATAAGAGTGGGAGAGACAATTAGGCATATTATACACTCACTGAAACTTATCTTAGTTAACAGTAGGACGCTAAAATAATGGGAAAGAGGCTGAGAAAATACTCCTTAGTATCACCAGGAGGGAGAGAAATCCTGTAGAAGATTAAATTGCTTAATTTTTTTTATAATAAAGAATCTATTAATCAAATGAAGCAGTGTTGTAACTTTACCCACACTTCAAGTCAGATCAGATAATTCAAAAATGGAAAATAAGCAAAATGCCAACTAAAACACAAATGGATAAATAATTTTTATATATCCATGTAATTGATATTACTATATTGATATCAGTATATTCGTTGATTATTGCATTAATTGGTAGTATGTTATATTGATTGATACGAGTATATTAGTTCACACAGCACCATGAACTTCAAAAAAGGTATGTTGAGTGAAGGAAGCCAAACATACATGGTGTATGATTCCATTTAATTATTTTCACAAAGTGGTATAACTAACTGATGTTTATAGAAATCAGAAGGGCGGTTATACAGAGGCAGGGGATGTAGCCTATAGGGTGCATGAAGGAACCTAATGGGATGCAGGAAATGTTCTATACCTTCATCTGGATGAGGGTTACTGGGTACAGAATTATTGGAATGTACAAATAAGATTATTTTATTAGCTTTACTACATGTAAGTAATCTTTCAAAAAAAAGATAGAAACTTTACCTATCTATTTATTTATTTATTGTAGTATAGCTGATGTATAATATTATACAAATTAGAAGTGTACAGTATAGTGATTCACAATTTTTAAAGGTGACATTTCATTTATAGTTATTATAAAATAATGCTTTTATTCCCCATGTTGTACAATATATCCTTGTAGCTTGTTTTATACATAGTAGTTTATACTTCTTAATCCCCTACCATTTTATTGCCACTCCCCCTCCCCTCTTCCCACTGGTAACCACTAGTTTGTTCTCTATATCTGAGTCTGCTTCTTTTCTGTTATATTCACTAGTTTGTTGTATTATTTAGATTCCACACATAAGTGATATCATATAGTATTTGTCTTTTCCTGTCTAACTTATTTCACTTAACATAATGCCTTCCAAATCCACCCATGTTGCTGCAAATGGCAAAATTTCATTTTTTTTTATGGCTGAGTTATATTCCATTATATATATACCACATCTTCTTTATCCATTCGTCTGTTGAGGGACACCTTGGTTGATTCCATATCTTGACAATTGTAAATAATGTTGCTATGAACATTGGGATGCCTGTATCTTTTTGAATTAGTTTTGGTTTTTTTTTGGTTTTTTTTTTCGGATATATTCCCTGGAGTGGAATTGCTGGGTCATATGGTAGTTTTATTTTTAGTCTTTTGAGAAATCTCCATACTGTTTCCACAGTGGCTACACCAATTTACATTCCCACCAAAAGTGTACAAAGGTTCCCTTTTCTCCACATACTCCCCAGCATTTGTTATTTTTGTTCTTTTTGATGATTGGTGTGACGTGACATCTCATTGTGGTTTTTATTTGCATCTCCCTGTTGATTGGTCAATGTTGAGCATCTTTTCATGTGCCTGTTGGCCATCTGCATTTCCCCTTTGGAAAAGTGTCTATTCAGTCCTTCTACCTATTTTTTAATCAGGTTGTCTTTATTTTTTGTGATGTATGAGCATTTATATATTTTTGATATTAACCCCCATCAGTCATATCATTTGCAAATATTTTGTCCCATTCAGTAGGTTGTCTTTTTGTTTTGTCTATAGTTTGCTTTGTGGTGCAAAACTTTTAAGTTTAATTAGGTCCCATTTGTTTAGTTTAGTTTGTTTTTTTTCTGTAAATTATTTTTGTCTTTTTTTTTTTGTGCATCTTTACTGGAGTACAGTCGCTTCACAATGACGTGTTAGTTTCTGTTGTACAACAAAGTGAATCAGCCATATGCATACATATTGCTTTATTTCCTTTGTTTTAGGAATATAGTATGGTTATGAGTTGGAGGTTTGAATGTCATAAAAATATCAATGCTCCATGAGCATTATTCTAAATAAGTGGGGACATTTTTAATAGCATTATTTATCAGTAATGTGTTTGTAGTGTCTAGTTTATTTTATTTTTGGCATAATCTCCAGGAAAGCCACTAGTTAGATATGCCAGCATTCAATGATTTCTCTTGAATATGATGTTATGGAGACCTAAGATTAGGTGTGAAGAGATGATGTTTGCCTATAAACATTCTGGAAGCACATTTTGTTACATGAAATGACCTATGGGTTCAATTAAATCCCAAAAAGTGTTCCAGTAGGTGTTTTGGTAGGATTTTATAGGATGATTTGAAAGGTGTATGGGAAATAAATGGACTGAAAATAAATATGCAACTATATACTTAGGGCCATAGCCAAAACACTCTTGAAGAAGAAAAACTAAGTTGGGGATTTATACTACCATACAGTGACAATTATCATTAAGTATTGATACTTAAAACAATGTGATAAAAATGTAAACTTAGATGAAATCGACCAATGAACCTAAAGAGATAGCAGAAATAACTGAAAACAAAATGGTTACCAAATTTAGGATAAAAGTCCTCTGAAAAACCATGGGGGGAAAGTTTTTTTCCCCTTTTGTAAAAGGTGGTGGATGAATTTGACACCTTTATTAATGAAAAAAATCAAGAAATTGTGACGTTTATGTTGTTCTTTAAAAGCAGTGATAATTAATCAATTTCTGATGGATCAAATACCTAGAATATCTTCATGAACTTAGATTATCAAAATTACATTAAGAAAAGGAATTACTTTAAAGAAGAATATTGATAAATTGAACTTCATTAACATTAAGAATGTTCATTAAAATATACCTTTAGGAGAATGAAGAGGCAAGTCATAACAAGGGAGAAGATACTTTCAATACAGATATTTGAAAAAGGTTTTTATCCATAACATATAAATCAACTCCTATAAATAAGATACAAACAATTAAAAATTGCAGAAAGATTTAAACATACACTTTACAAAGATAATTAATTATAAATCCTAAAATCATTTGTTTTAATTTTAACTCTGCTTTCTTTGAGAAATGTTCTCAAAGGTTGAATCATTTCATCACCAAAATGAAGAGCAAGCACTGTGTTTAATCTTTCTGGTTTGAGCCTTTCCCTAGGCCATATTCAGCTCTTATCATGTAGCTTTAAAATCAATAGGAACACTAGAGGTATTTATTGAACTAATGCGAAATATCAAGTCTGGTGTGGGTACTAATCTATTTTAACTACTCCGATTTATATTTGATTTTATTTTCTCTTTATACTTGGAATATCAGTATTATATATACATAGTCGCACTAAACTTTAGAATTTATGAAATTCAGTGCAACAGTTGACAGCTGACCTCCTTCATGACCTCTTTTGAATATCTCTTGGTATATTTCAGGATACCTTGACTTATATAAATATAGATAACAGCCTATATATTTAACTCAAAGACAGATGGAGCACAAAGGCTTGACTCTAAACTTATATTTCCACTTTGGAAAAAGGCAGTTACTCTAAGAAAGTACATCTTACTGAAAGAACTGGGAAAAAATTTAAAATTTAATAGTTGGTGAATACAGAAGTTAATTATAATAATAGGCAGATTAATACGAGTGGCTTAGAAATTAGTGATTTTTCATACCAAATAAATTCAACATGGAAAGAATGTATTTTTCCATGTTAATTATCACAAGACTCCAAAGTAGTAGTTTCTTTTTTTAGTATGATGCTAGCTTTCTTTCATTCTTTCTGATTTTTAGTTTGTGTTGTTAATAACTTTCTAAAATGTTCTATGTCAAATAAAGCTGTCGGCATAGTTTGAGGAGACGGATGAAATGTTTAACAGTCCACCATTCCATATATGTATAGGTATATAATTTTTGGATTATGACGTCATGAAACAGGAGATCATCAAAGTTACTTCCAAATGTGAAAGTGACTGGAACCTCCAAGAAAAGGTAGATTGCCTGCTATAGCCTATGAAATATGTATTAACTGAGGAGTCTTCTATTGAAGATGAAATTTATAAAGAATCTTTTCATTCTTTGCCATAAGAAAACCTCATATATCACTCATTGAAAAGGAAGAGGAAGTGTTCACTGGAATTGTGTAATAAAATGTCAGTACTGGATGGTGATTAAGATCACCATCTAAATTCTATTTGGGCAAGGTACTTGAAAATCCAGATCAAATAGGCCATGTATCAAGAGAGCAGACTAAATGTCACAATGTTCCACTGTGACAGATAGATAAGTGCCAGAGAATATATATAGGCATGAAAAAAGAATTTCTAAGCAGACATTTTAAGACATGCTTCGTAAGCATTATTCTAAATAATTAGGAACATTTTAAATAATGATATTTATCATTAATGGGTTTGGAGGATCTTTTAAATTTTGTTTAATTTTTGGCATAATCTCAAAACAAGCCACCTGTGAGATATTCCAGCACTCAATGATTTCTCTTGACTCTGATGCTAAAGAAGCCTAGACTTAGATATGAAAAGACAGTGCTTCTATATAAATTTGATGCTTTCCATCCTGTAATGTTTTTCTTTTATTTTTTTTTAACAAATTTTTATTGGAGTATAGTTGATTTACAATGTCACATTAATTTCAGGTGTAAAGCAAAGTCAATCAGTTATACATATTGTATATCCACTCTTTTTTAGATTCTTCTCCCATGTAGGCCATTACAACAGAGTATTGAGTAGAGTTTCCTGTGCTATACAGTAGGTCCTTATTAGTTATCTATTTTATATATAGTAGTGTGTATATGTCAATCCCAGTGTCCCAATTTATCCCTCCCCTGTCCTTACCCCCAGTAACCATAAGTTTGTTTTCTACATCTGTAATTCTATTTCTGTTTGGTAAGTAAGTTCATTTGTACCCTTTTATTAGATTCTACATATAAGTGATATCATATGATATTTGTCTTTCTCTGTCTGACTTACTTCACTCAGTTTGACAATCTCTAGGTCCATCCATGTTGCTGCAAATGGCTTTATTTCATTCTTTTTTAGGGCTGGGTAATATTCCATTGTATATATGTACCATATGTTCCAACGTTTTTCTATTATCATCTTTTTTTCTTTTGTTGCCTTTAATGTTACTCCCTGAATATCTAGTTTTATAATGAAATTTTATCTAAAAATTAATATAGCAGACATTCAGATAGGAACTTAAAATTTTGAAGAGGTTAGGAGATAACCAAACAAGAGTGCTTGACTAGGACCAGTCACTTTTGAGGAGGAAATAGAGGGAATTTATCATGAGAGAAATAGATGGGGCCATCATTCTCCTGCTACCCTGTAAATTCAGAATAACTTAAATTCTCCACACCTATTCTACTCTTAAGTAAAATTAGTGATTTATTTTTCATTCATCATCATATGTCTGAATTCAGGTGTTTCCTCTTCTTTTTTCATTTCTCCTATATTGCTGCCTTCTGATTTCTATTCCATTGCTGCCTAGTACATAGCTCAGTGCTGTTTATACATGATTAATTTGATAGAAAAAAATGTGACACTGTGATCTACTGTAATTGTATTTTGTGGATGAAGCTAATAATGATTTCCTTTTTTTATTGGAGTAATATGAGTAAAGTGAACTTATCTTAACACTGAAATTTTTATTTTGCATACATCGATGTAACTAAAAATAGGGGAAGAAAAGATAAAAATAATAATTCCAGGACCACAGATGGTTGCCTGTTGCCATATCCCAGTTAATGTTCATGCCAAGTTAACCAGTGTGCTGGCTTCTATCAAAATCGCTTAATTTTGCCTGTCTTTGAACTCATATTAATTGAATCAAAGAGTGTGTAATCTGTACATTACAATTTAACTTCACAAACTTCTGTGAAATCCATCCATGTATTCTACGTAACTCTAATTTTGTTTTAATTTACTATGTAGTATTCTATCCTTGAAATATATCACACTATATTAAAATATTGTCTTTTTAAAATTAATAGCCACAGTCTTTATGCCATTTTAGGTTTACAAAAACTGAGGAGATGGTACAGAGAGTGCCCGCATACTCCCTGTCCCCTTCGCCTTCAAACTTTCCCCTGTTGTCAATACCTTGCATAAGTATGGTATATTTGCTGCAATTGATGAACAAATATTGATATGCTATTATTGACTAAAATCCATAGTTTATATTAGGGTTCACTCTTTTGTTGTATATTCTACAGGTTTTGACAAAATATCATGTATTGACTATTACATTATCATACAGAAGAGATTTATTGTCCTAAAAGCCCTCTGTGCTCCATCTATTCATCCTTTCCTTCCTCTCTCCAGATTCCTGGCAGCTACTCATCTTTTTATTCTCTCTTGTGTTGCCTTTCCAGAATGTTATATAGTGGGAATAATACAATATATAGCCATTTCAAACTGTTTTTTTCACTTTGCAGTGGCCATTTAAGGTTCCTCCATGTCTTTTTGTGGCTTAATAGCTCATTTCTTTCTATCGCTGAATAATATTCCATTGTATAAATATATCACAGTTTACCCATTCATCCCTTGAAAGACATATTGGTCATGTCCATTCTTGGGGAAATTATGAATAAATCTGCTATAAATATTCATGTGGAAGTTTTTGTGTAGATATGAGTTTTCAACTTATCTAGGTAAGTAACTAGCATGGAATTGTTGGATCATATGATAAGACCATGTTTAGCTTGTAAGAACTAAACTGTCTTCCGGAGTGAGTGTACCATTTTGAATTTCTACCAGAAATGAATGAGAATTCCTGCTGCTCTATAAACTCAACACATGTGATGTTGTCAGTTCTTTGGAATTTTAGCCATTGTAACAGACATGTAGTGGTATCTCACTGTTGTGTAGTTTGCAATCCCCTCGTGGCATATGATGCTGAGCATATTTTCATATACTTATTTTCCATCTGCATGTCTTCTGGATGAGGTGTCTGATCGGATCTTCTTCCAACTTCATGAAGTAGGGGATTTTTTTTCCTTATTTAATTTTGAGTTCCATATGGTATTTTGGATGCAAGTTCTGAATAAGATGTATGTTTTGTAATTTTTTTTTCCTAGTCTGTGACTACTCTTTTTATTCTCTTAATATTGTCTTTAACAGAGAAGAACTTTTTAAAAGTGAAATCCAACTTATCCTTTTTTTGTGTGTGTGTGGATTGTGTTTTTGATGTTGTATTTAAAAACTCATCACCAATTTTTTAAGCCAATTTTTAAAATGTTTTAAGTATATTTTTCAATGCTTTACTTTGCACTTTGTGTTATCTTACAAACATACTTCTTGGTAAGACACAAAGAGGGTCTTTCCTCTCATTTTTTTAACCATTTTTGTCTCATATTTGGAATTTGAATTAGTGCACTATTGCAGTCCACCCTGTTGGTCACAATGATTTATAATCACCCCCAAATGAAAAATATATTCTCTTCTTCCCCAAACCACAGAATTTTCATCCAGTTATGAAATCTAATTAAATGCTAAGAATGCTGTTATTTCGATCATGTCTAATTCTGGTTGTCTTTGTTTTAGAAAACTGTGACATAAAAAGATCATTTCTATGTCCTGATATCCAACAAACAACGGTCAAATGGGAAAGAGTAAACTGCAAGCAGCACCTCCATTCAAAAAGGGAAAGACCATAAAACACATAGTCACCATTAGGACTGGTGACTTAAGCAGTCACTTGTATCCAATAATGTCTCCAAACTAGAAGTAGGAAATGCTCTGCTTCCTGGGAGTGGCTTCATAGTACATCTTTCCCCATCATACTTCCATTCAGTTTCTGAGACACCTTTTCATTTTCATTATACTGTTTTGTCAGTATTGAAGAGAGCTTTGAAAAATATATACCATTTGGCATCTGAGAAGTTTTCTTCATCTATTTCTTGCTGGTAAATAGAAAGATGTCTTTTTGCATTTCATAGAGATCTATTTTCTTTTAACCAAGATCAGTGCCATTTTTTCCTCTAAAGTTCTCTTTCTCAGGAACACTGTGACTTTTTCTCTCTATTCATTTATTTTCTGTATTTCAAAGCCACACCCATGATTATTTTACAGACATGTCTCTGTCTTAAAATGTAATTACAGGTAGATTGGACCCATCAGACTTCTCTCATACCACATCCTTAAGCTTTCTAGAAACATTTTATTTAAGAAACCATCTACTAGAGAGCATCTTAATGATTTCAGAAACTATAATAAAGGGAGTTTCAGATACACTTTGCTGCATAAAAATAACAGTCTCACTGACATAGAACTAAGGCATTTGTTTTTTGCCCATCCCTCTGCTTGGCTGAGGTTCAGCTGATGAATGCTGGGCTTCATTGCTCTTGGCTTCCAAGATGCAGGTTTGCTTTAGGTCTGGTTCATGTATCACTCATTTTTCTTGAAACAGCAGACTGAGGCATATTTGTCATAACAGAAATCAAAAGTTTTCAGAGAAGTTGAAGCTTTTGCTTTTTTTAAAAAAACTAGACTTGAAACTTTTACATTTCATTTCTGTCTCACTCTGTTGGCTGAAGAAAATCCACATGGCCAACCTGCTCATTCCTGGAGCAAGTAATGTCCTCCATCTGTATTAGACTGAACTGAAGACACATGATAAGAGGTAGACACAAGAAAAAGTAAATAATAGTGAGCAATATGAAATATACCATGGAGCAGTTTGTCCATTTTCACTTAATACAGACATGGGCCCTGCCCCTGTTTACCCACATCCCACCAGTAACCATGTTCTCACATATTTTAATATAACATATTTAATCTACTAGCACATAATTATCAACATTATTTTATAAAGTTGTTATTTAAATACATTCACATATCTTTCCTATGCTTTTCATTCTCTACTCTTCCTTCATTTTCTGGGATATTTTTGGTTTGAGGTTTGCTTTTTATGACTAAATATTATTCCTCTAAATTAAATTCTCATACATATATCAGAATTACTACTATTTTAATAAATTTTGTTGAAAAAATCTGCATACCTGGGTAGCCTGTGGGAAGTGAGGTTGAAATCATTATTATTATTATTATCTTTGACTTCTATAAATCAGTTATTAAAATAGGTGAATGATATTTGAATAGCTGTTTGACTCTATGGAAATGAGGGGACAGTTTAAGTCATATATATCCTATTGGTAGAATATATGAACTTTTAAAAGGCAAAATCAAGTAAATTTGTAGGATAATTTTTATAAATCATTTAAAATATAATTATATATCTATTTCATATATTAGAATAATTATCTTTAACTTTATTTCAAGCATGACAGGTGTTTCCACACTGCAACCCCTTTCTGTCTCATCTCAGGATACCACAGAAAGCCTCTCTTTCTTTTTAACAGAAAGAGTTTAACTAACAGATAAATTATTGTAAACCTGTTCCAGTTTTGTTCATTAAAGACCTTCATACATAAAGGGGATTTTATTTGAAACAAAAGGAAATTTGATTCATGCAATCACTGGTGAAATCTTTTGGGGTGCTCAAAATGCAGAAGCAGGCAAGTTGTTACATCATGATCTGGTCAAGGAGATTAATGGAAGTCTCTGAAGCACAGAAATTGGTGAATTTAGACTCAGGAAACCCTGCATATAATTGGCTGAGACTTTGACTGCAACAATACATAGGAACAGTAATAGAATTACAGCTTCTAATGAGTAAGTTGAACCTGAGATGTGGTTATTGGCTTGGCGTATTCCACTCCCACAGCTATGAGCCCTTGTCCTCTTCACACATGGTCCTAGAATTCGAGAGGTAAAATGGCCTTGCATTGCAGGCATAAATCCCTGTATATACCTAGGGCCTTTTCTACAAAAGCTATTGTATCATTTAGCATTTTATTTCATCTGCGTGTATCAGATACCCCTTAGTGGTTTAACCAAGTACAAGGATTTTTCTCACTCTGTTCAATGGTTTGTGACCCATGGCTGTTCAAAAGCAAACTTCTTTCTGCTCTGCTCTTCTTAGTATATAATTTTTATCTTCATAATTTTAAGGGGGTTTGTCCTCCTTTGCTTATAATTTCCTAATTCCATCAGGAAAAAGAGAGAAGGGAAAGGACAAAAGACATGCACAAACTGATTCTGTCCCTTTTTATAATAAAATGAAAAGTTTTATGAAAGATGAAATGTGGACATGTGGACACAGGGGAGAAGGGGAGGGTGGGATGAATTGGGAGATTAGGTTTGACATAAATGCACTACCATGTGCAAAGTAGATAGCTAGTGGGAACCTGCTGTATATCACAGGGAGCTCAGCTCGGTGCTCTGTGATGGCCTAGGTGGGCAGGATGGTGGGGGGAGAGGGAGGTCCCAGAGGGAGGGGATATATGTATACATATAGCTGATTCACTTCGTTGTACAGCAGAAACTAACACAACATTGTAAAGCAATTATACTCCAATTTAAAAAAAAAGCATAATGCATTTTTCTTATGTATCATAGGGCAGAAGTACAGAGATGGCTAGATGAAGCTACAAGGAAATCAGGTTTATAAAGTTAAATGCACTGATTTTCTCATTAACCAAATCATTGTTCACTTAATGAACTAGACCAAAAAAAAAAAAAATGTGAATCAGTAACTAACTCTATCTGTAACCCTCTCAATATAAAAACTGTTACCTGCTATTTGTATCTTACAATTACTTGCCTGAGAGACCCAGGTCCTAGCAACATGTACTCCAATAATTCAGAGATATTTACCATCATGGAAACCCACGCACAAAACCACACAAAATCTTTTATGATATGGTTTGGCTCTGAGTTATAAGGACCTAAAATACAGCGGTTAAATATGGTGCAGATCTACCTCTTTTTCAGTTACTATATCCTGGATCGATAAGGCAGTGTGGCACCACAAAAAATCTCAGGTATCCAACTTCTTCCATGTTTCCACTTCACCATTAGTAGCTATGACCTTCATCTTAGTACTCCAAAACAGAGCTCATTCCCTCAGTAAAATAGTACAGCTTTCTCTTTCAGAAGGCTCCTGCAAGCCACTGAACAGTTCTCCTGTTTATCTTCAGTTTTCTGAGGTTTAGTCACTTGGTATACTCACCATGAAGGGAGTCTGAATTATTGGAAATCAGCTAATGAATGAACATTGAGGGTTTGAGGAAAACTAGTAGTCTCTGCAACAACAGTCTTTTAATACAAAAGTCATCATTCCCACCCAGCTCCTGGAATGCCTAGCAACAAGTTAACCTCCAAGATGTTCGGATCTATGCCAGTGCTATACAATGAAATTGTCTGTGATGATGGAAATGTACTTCTGAACAATCCAGTATGGTAGCCACCAGCCACATCTGGCTATTAAGCACATGGAATGTGTTTAGATTGACCAAGTAATTTAGTTTCCTTTTTAAATTAATTTTAGTTAAATTAAATTTAAATTAAAAAGCCACATGTGAATAGCGGCTACCATACTGGACTATGCAGGTCTAGATTTTCCAAATAAGGGAATTAAAGGATTAAGTTCCTCAATTGTGAGTTATGCTTTTGCAATAAAGGTAAATCTTCAAACCACTTTCACTAGAACAAAGAAAATAATGTAAAGATCCATCAAGATATTTTTAACTCAATAATTTGCTCTTTACATTTTTATTTTGTCATTGGGTTATACTTTCATGTGATAGAAAACTAAGAAATCATTGCTTCTATTGGCAGTTGACTTAGTAAATTTTAGATAAGAACAAACAGAAAATGACAAAAAACTTTTTTTGTTTGTTTTTTTGTAGCTCTGTTAATATGTATTTTGAGGCAGAACTTTAACCCAGGTTTTCAGAGAGTAAGAACATTTCCACAAACACCCTCTCCACTATAAGATCCTTATATAAATCTGCTGCAAAAGTGACCTGCAAAGCTATAACTTACTGAAATGAGCCCTCAGAGTCTTGCTCAGGATCTGGAGCCCACAACGAAGGATTATTGATGTTTTCAGCAAAGAAGCTGTCAATTAGATGTACAGTTGGCCATAACAGCTCCCGGCTATAAGCCTGAACTCTTCTGTGAATTTACTGGATCTACTTTGCAGCCACAGGGCCTAGCACACAACTCTCCATTTGCTTCAGGAGATCCAGATGTTCACCTTATTTGGATGTGTGCCAGAAATTGGATTGTAAATTTGATGCATTCTGGCCTTATAGCATTATCGGGTTTTAGCCTAATTGCTTATTTTTAAAAGTATGTTAATTTTTTTCTGACTATAAAGTGATACATGTTGAACGTGGCTAATTTAGAATGTATGAAAAATATGAACAAAATTATTGTTACTTATAATTCTACAACATAGTGATAAGGACTGTTATCATGTATCCTCTAAGTTGAGAAAAACTGCTATTTTCATTAACTTTGCTTTGCTATGGAACATTTTAAAAGTATTTTCTTCCCTCTGTCTCTTGCTTGCTCATTTATCATTCACACTTCTCAGTGCACTGCCACCTGGCTCCCTTTCTGTCAATCCATTGTGACTTTTGTTGCCAAGGTCACCAATGTTTTTTTGTCACTAATTTGAATGGAAGCAATTCAGTCTTTATCTTACTTGAATTCTCTGCAATAGCTCAGAATCCTGCCCAGTCACTTAGGGAAGTTTGTAAAAGCTGCTGAGTCAGACTGCTTCCAAATTACTGCTTAAACTTCTGAGACTCAACCCAGTCAACTTTTTGTGCCAAAAAGAATAAAGACTAAGTCTATTTTGCTTCACATGCTAGTTTACCTCAAAAAATCCCCAGGGGGCAAGTATATCTGCTCAAGGCTTATAAAGTAGTCATCGTTGGCATTGCTTTTTGCCCATTTCTCCCCCATGGTTATCTTATCTCCCAGAACATGCCTTTCTGGGGGGAAAAAAAATGTGGTTAATCGCACCCAATACAAAAACAGACATATAACTCAGATCCCTCTTCTTGAATTCCAGTCTTCCACAATAGTGGTCATTACAGAGTTTAGCATAAGTCTCTGCAGTGTCAGAGACATTTGGGGGCACTGAATGTAGATGTGACAAATTTTAAGGACCTGAAGCGCAGAGAAGCTGATTTTTGCACGTTGGAAGGAACTTGATGGAAATTGAAGCAAACACAAAAGCGAGAAAAGCAGAAAGGAGAAAGCAAAAGATACCTGATAATGTAGTTTGAGCCCGGGAATCTAGCTAGCTCTTGGTCTTTTCATTTATGAGTCAGTGAACTACTTTTCCAGCTTTTTCCTTTTTCTCTCTTTCTTTCTTTCTTTCTTTCATTTTCTTTATCTCTGCTTCCTCCCTTCCTCCCTCCCCCCTTCCTTCCTTCCTTCCTTCCGTCTTCCTGTCATTCTTCATGTATGTATGTATGTATGTATGTGTGTGTGTATGTATGTATGTATCTATCTATCTATCAAATCATCATGGTAAAGCAACAGAGCTTGGACTGATAGCTCCTGAACACTGCTCCTGAAAACTTTGCATAACTTCATATGCACCAACTCTCATCTCTCTCCTCTTGCCATATTTCCCCTATTCCATCTGGAAATCCTGAGCCATAATGACAAAAATCATATTTATTTTATATTTCCTTATTAATTTCTCTGCCTTCTCTTCGCTTTTCTGAAAACTGACTATTAATTTGAGGACCTACAGCTGTCCCAAGCTGCTAACTTTGGCTAACATTGGAACCACCAGGATGGCTTGTTAAAACACAGATTGCTGGCCTCCCCACAAAGTTTCTATTTATTCTAGTAAGAGGCCCAAGAATTGGCATTTCTAAAAAACATTGATGCCCCTGATCTGTGATCACAGTTTTATCTGTTATCGTGATAGAGTGATGACTTCCTAGTTCCTTATTTGTCAGACCAGAAACTAGAAGTTTCTGTCAGTCAGACTTTATCAACTTATGTGAAGGTTAACCAGTAACCTTCTTTTCACTGAAGGTATGCTGAAGAAATTACCACAAATATGGAAGATTTTTAGGAATAACAATAATCCTTATAAAACTAAAAAAAAAAAGTAATAATAATTTGAACATAAAAAAGCTAAGCAAACATCACATTTATATTGAATAAAAAGTAAAAAAGCAATTAAAATAAGAATTATGAAAATTTTAGCAGTTATTTGAAATATATACATACATTAATAAAACAAATGTGATTAAAACTGATATGATTAAACTGTATAAAGAAGATAATAGTAAACCAAAAAATACAATTACACAAAAATATTTACCTGTAAAAATAACATTTACAGTGCTAACCATTCTTTGCGTTTTGTGATTAGGGGATTTTCTAATGTAAAATCTTTGTACAGTATCCACATTTTCTATACTGAGCCTGTTGCTTTTACAACAAAGATTATTTCTTTATATGTTATGAAAAAAGTTAATTGCTCACTCCTTGCATATCTCCAAGGGAACCTGGAATCATGTTGACCCTTGACCAACTCTTGGGAATGTGGCCCTCAGAAGGGTCTTAATGTTAATTATTAAGGATTTTGTTGTTTACACCTAGAACAATGGACCATGCTGCAGCAGCTTGTCAAGCTTCCTTGGCACAAGCCTCAAGAGTGATGATTTGCATCGTGGCTCAGTTGGTTAGAGAGTGGTGCTAAAAAAAAAGATTGATGATTTGCACTTTCTGTGCTTGTTGGGGGTCCTGACTTTTTGTTGCCATGGCTGGGAATATAATAGGATGGGCCTATGTGACCTGCCTTCCATACATCCCCAAATTCTTAGACTTAAATGGATTTCTATGGGCAGAGAAATTCCACATATATTCTGGTAGTATGCTTCTAGAGAAAAAGCATATTCTGTGTAGCCTTAGGTGAGAAAGAACTTAGATGCCTGTGTCTTTTCTTTGTGGACTCCACCCAATGTACATTTGTTTTCTGCTGCTTTTGATCTGTATTGGTTGCTGTAATAAACCTTAGGCATGCATATAACTTGCTATTTATGGAGACTTATGTATCCTTACAGTGACATCAAATTTGAAATGGTCATTCAACCTCCAAACAATATCTATATATGTATGTATGAATGTAGGTGTGTACGTGTGTGATGAACATACAGCAAATGATTATCCAATAATTCTGTTCCTATCATAGGCAACTTATATACTTTATTAGAAGTAAACGGTCCCTGGGAACTCTACTCAATACTCTGTAAGGGCCTATATGGGAAAAGAATCTAAAAAAAAAAAAGAGTGGATATATGTATACATATAACTGATTCACTTTGCTGTACACCTGAAACTAACACAACATTGTAAATCAACTATACTCCAATAAAAATTAAAAAAATGGAAAGAAATATAAAGGGTCAAGTATACAAACTATTAAACAATTTAATCAGTCACACCTGTAAGTTTCCTGAAAAATTTCATTCATTTATGCATGAATTTGTTAATTTATTTAACAAATACTTTGTTAAATAAATATATTATATGCTATATACTTGGTATATAGTAGAGAACAAAATAGTCCTGCCTTCATTTTTACAATTCTTATTTTTAAAAAACTAAAGACCATACAGAACACTGCAATGCAGAGTTAAAAGTTACATCAATAAAGGAAATCAATAATATCTTCATTATTGTTAGTGCTAGTTTATATTTGTTGAGGAGTTACTCTGTGCCAGCCAATATTCTAAGCATTACCATATAATATTTCATAAGTCATATAAATTTCTATGATGTATGTCTAATTATGATTCAGATTCTGCAGATGCAGAATTGTGTCACTGAAAGATTGAGTAATTTGCAAGCCATCACAAGACCAGTACTGGGTATTGCGATTTAAATGCAGTTTAGTCTGATCCTGGAAACCATACTCTTCACCTACATCAATACCACAAATTGTTTCAGAAATATAGAGATTTCAAGTCTTTTGAAAGGGTTAGTTGGAAAAGGCACCATAGATAAACTATACATTTACAAAACCCAAAGTATGAGTAGAACAAAGTTTACAAAGGGCACTGAAGTTTATAGGAAGGAAGAGGATAAGTGTTCTAGACAGAGGGAACAGCATGTTCAAAGACCCAACTCTGAAAGCAGGGATGGCTTCAGGGATATGTCCTTAGAGGGACTGTGTACTTGGGTTTTAATGATCTGTGATTACCATCTTGAAATGCTTAATAATTTTATCTTCGAATTTATGTTTCAAGAGAAGTCTGATCAGTCAATAGAGCATGTGCACTGAACTCCCATTGCCTCTCTGTCTCCTTGGAAAAAGTCTCTGTAGTTCCCCTATCCCGGGAGCCCCAGGTATCCCACTTGGCTTCACTTTCTTGGCCCTGATCCAGTGAAGTCTGCCACACTTAGTCTTTGGTGGGGATCTGGGCAAGGGTGCAGGGAGGGTCAGAATTGGCAAGTCCCCTGCAGCCTTGGGGCAGAGCATGATGGAAGACATCTCTATCACGGGGTAGCAGTGCCATACACTTTCCCAAGGCTACTTGGTGGGAGTGAGCCTGTTGCCCACCACTGATTCAGGTACATGTCCTGACACAGAGTTTCCAGTCTCTTGGGTGTTCCTTTGTGGGTAGGGAGGGGAATCATGAGATGGGGAGATCCTTGCATGAGGCAATTTGATATTAAATAGCAAATGAAAAACACTATGTTGGGTTGAGAGTGAGGGTTTAGAAGAATGGAAAATCTTTTGTATCTTAATACCATCAATGGCACTCTTTACTGGCTTTTTGAACAAGCGTACCAGCAGTCTTTCATTTTGCACTGAGCCCTTCAAATTATGTTGCAGCCATGTGTGAGATTCCATGGTATGCTATGCTTTAATAACCAAAAAGATATCAGTATGTGTATCAGATGGTCTTTAATGATGTGACTAAATTCTGGAGAGAAAAAGGAAGAACAAATTAGATCATACAGGAAGTTATATTCTAAAAGCAATGAAGAATGAGTGAGATGTTTTAGGTATAAGAATCTGGTGAACATATTTGTGAAATACATGGCTAATTCTCACTTATATTCTTGAGATGGATTTTATGGAATTAAGACTAGAATCAGAAAGGCTTGTTAGGATACAATTACTCTCATTTAGATAGTAGATTATTATGACCTGAATGGAGTGATGACAATGGAGAGAACTGGACTGCCTTAAAAATTTTTTGGAGATGAAATAGACAGAAATTTATGAATGAGAAGATATGGGGGGTGTTACAGGGTCAAGAAACATAACTTGGATTCTTGCTTGGCCACAAATATATAGAGGTGTAATTTACTAAAATTGTGGCAAAATCTTACTTTGAGATAATAGTTTGGAAATTCATTAACATAAAAACAATTATTTAAGCAATGAGAATAAAGTAGATGACCTGTGGAGTGTGTCTTATTTGAAAAGATAGGAATGATTGAGTCATTACCTCTAAAACCGTGCTGTTTATTACATTAGTCACTAGCCACATATGGTTTTTTTAATAATATTAATAAAATTTAAAAATAACTTCCTTAGATGCACCAGTCACATGTTAAATGTTCGATAGCCACATGTGGCTATTGGCTGCTGTATTGGACATTGCAGATTACAGAACATTTCTTTCATTACATAATGTTCAACTGGACCGCACTGTCTAAAACTTCTGGATTTCAAGGATAGACGAAGGGATAGTAATTATCATACAAGACTGAGAACTGGTAGCTAGAAAAAGAGGAGAAAAACAGAAAGAAATGATGTGAAGGAAAGAGAGAGAGTTTTTCAAGGAGAGAATGTTCAACCACATCATATGCTAAGGGGAGTTCAAACAGCATTAGAATAAAAAAGGTCCTTTCTCAATCCCAAAACATTCAACTGGTTTTATTACTGACTTTCAAAATCAAGCATATAACATATTAACTGGCTAGAAGATGCTTAGACAAGTGAGATTTGGAAGTTACCTTTGACATATGTATATATTCTGAAAATTTTGAAAATTTTTGCTTCCTCACTAATTTTTCTACATTCAGTAACCACTATACTAGACAGTACATTACAAGAAGGTGTAAAGAGCAAGATATAAACACTTAATGTTTAAGTAATGAACCAACAAATTTTCAAAGATTGTTTTGCTCATCTGAGCAGATTAAGATAATATGTACACAGGATCATTTCCAGGAAAAGTTAAGGGTCATTAATATTGCTAAATAGAAATAATACTGTCATCACAATAAAAGAAAAGTGGGCTTTTCTAGCAAAACACGTTACCTTTCTACACTTTAGAAACATTGTTGAAGTGGAGGCTGAATTTCTCATCTTTTATTCTGAAAAATATTGGTTGTAGAAAATAGTTTTGAGAGGCACTAAAGTATATTCCACTTGCTTTTATTTGAAGGTGAGAGTCCTTGAAAATGCTTTATATACCTCTTGTTACACATAATCATTTCATTCCTGGAGACTTTTGTTCCTTTTTTATTGTATTGCTGGTATTTTATTTCCATGCAGGCTTTACAGATTTCTTCTTTCAATATGTAATATTGAATATCTCCTTTCTTTAATATTTGATATAGAATTATCTTCATAGCTGTCTGTGAATGCCAAACTCTCCTGACATTCACCTACCTTCTCCATTTTCTCCATCTCTTTTTTTTTTTGGCTTGAAGATCTATTTATGTTAGGAAGATCTTTTCACATTGCTAAAATGATAACTTTCTGGGGACAAAATGAATGTGTAGGAATAAAACAAGCCAAGGAGAAAAAAAGAGGTAAGAGCATGTCAATAACATATATACACCAGGAAACAAAGAGACAGATATTTATGTGTGTTTACACGCACACACATAAATAAGTCCATTTAACACAAAGGAAGATTTGGAATAGTAGTGAACCATTTTATAGGATGTATAATAATCATAGAAGTTCTTGAAGAAAAAGAAAATGCAATTAGAGTTGTGAAAACTGATTTAGGATTTATGAAGCATAATTATAATTTAATAAAATGTATATTTATGTGATACTTATTAAAACAGTTTATGATTTCTAGAAACAAACAAACTTGTATTTAGCATGACAGTGAAATATTAAAATTAATGAAATTATAAGATCATTTGTGAAAAATCATTTTGGAATTGATACAGCAAATAAATAGTAAAAGCTAATAAAATATGTGTAATCTACCATGTTTATTTGACTTTGGAAAAGCTGCTTAACTTAGTCAACACTATAAATTCTATTAAAACTTTTAATTTGTTTGTTTATGTACATGATTTTTTAATGTGGAAATTATAACTTTTCTCACTACATACAGGAGCTTTATGATGAGATAAGGCAACCATAGAATGAAATAATTGAAACATTTGAGTCTATACTTAATTATTTTTCTTAATTGATTTTCCCCTTATTGACATGGCATAAGAAACAAATACTGTAAAATATTTATTGTGCCAAAGTGTGTCTTTTAATGCACCATTACTTTTGAATAAGTATATCCAAAAGAGAAATATTCTTTGATTGTACAGTATTATACAAAAATTAGCAACAGATAAAAGCTAATAAATATTTGAAAAATTCTCCTTCAATATTTGTCTTGTGAGAGTTATTCAAATGAAAATAATCTATTCTCAAAAAAATCTCCTTTTGAGTGGTATAGAACTTTTAGTATACCACTGTGCTGCACGTTACAGTGTACCCTGAAATTACAGGGTTAGGCTCAAATCTTCTTGCTTAATTTTTGCGTGTGCCTTTGGGAAAGGTTGGTTCTTTGCCGTACTTTTATCATTTGCAAAATGGGGATAATTATGCCTAACATGCAGGACCATTACAAAGATATTAAGTAATAATACACTTAAAACATTTAGTGCAGAATGTTGTACTAAATATCTGTATGTTATTTCTCTTAAGTATATTCAAAACACATGCAAATAAGTGGGTAGGGTTTGACATTAAGGAATTGTTGGCAGGCATTGTTTTTTTTTAAGTCTACTGTATTTTTGCATTTCTTACTATTGTGAATAACAAAGATGTTTGTATTCAGTGAAATGAAAATGTCTGTACTATAAATGAAAGACACACTTGTAAAGTAATAGTGAAGATAGAAAATGCTTGCACAAGATGATTATGTTACTATTGTGAACATTTAAAAAATTACATGATATAATTGATCGAACATATAAGTTTAACCATATTTATTATATTATTTAGTCCTGAGGGGTCACCTTTTTTTTTAAACTGGGGAGAAAAATATTAAACAGAATCTCACTGAGATGTGATTTCCCAGATTGAAATTTGAATCTGGATGAGCCAACTCACCAAGTTTCCTTTGGCTCTCCTTTTGAAAGGACTGTTCATTGTCATTTTACATTCATGAAGCAATCCAATTTAATACTGAAAAAGGAAATCTAAATTCTCAAAGGCACAAGAAAGAAGATTGTTGATAAGGTTATTTGTGTATGAAACACAGAATATTTTTTCTACAAAACAGAATAATCCTCAAAGTCTTTCAGTACTTAAAGTGACTTATTATTCTTGGTATTATTTGAATAACACACACATATGCACAAACTAAAGAAAAATCATTAATTACTATATAATCATCAGATTTCTTATTTTTAAAAAAATGGTAGCTTAAAAAGTTTTCACTTTAAACTAGTGAATTCCTACTTTAAAAAATTATAGCTTTAAAACTTTAAAAAAATTTTATCATAGAATAAACTTCATTTGCTCATTCTCTGGCATTTTCAGTTTAAATTTTTTTACATTTAAATATTCGATGTTTTTAGAGTTAATTCTGGTTTTCTTATGAGGTACAAATTAAATTACCATTTCTAAGTCTTTGAAGTTGATTATGCAATTTTTATTCTTTTACTGATTCATCTGAATATTTACATTTATAGATTTTCTAGTAATGGATAACCTTTGAAATTATGAAATACATGTCTCGATTATTATGTGTGACAGTTTTTAAATGCAGTTTATCCTGTTGTAGAGTATTTAATTTTAGTATTTTATATCCATATTAATATGTGAAATTGGTTACTATTTTACATTTTTATGCAATCCCGATCAGCACTGAACTTTTAAATAAATATAATTTATATGGTTTCCTTCATTAACCATTCTCAAAAACAATGTAAATGCAACGGAATTACCTGCCATTAATAATCTGAGTAGAATTATCTGAAATATTCTGGTCTGGTTCTTTGGAGCGTTATTCTTTGAGAACTTTTTCTGTTTTTCATATGGCGATAGATATTTTTGACTTTGTACCTCTACAGTGAATTTTAATGCAGCATTTTTCAAGAAAATTACACATTTTTTAGGACTCAAAATTTATTTTAAGATGTGGTAAAAAGTAGTCACATTATTTATTATTCATTGCCCCCCCCTTTTTTTAAACACCTTCATTGGAGTATAATTGCTTTACAATGGTGTGTTAGTTTCTGCTTTATAACAAAGTGAATCAGCTATACATGTACACATATCCCCATATCTCCTCCCTCTTGCGTCTCCCTCCCACCCTCCCTATCCCACCCCTCAAGGTGGTCTCAAAGCACTGAGCTGATCTCCCTGTGCTATGTGGCTGCTTCCCACTAGCTATCTATTTTACATTTGGTAGTGTATATATGTCCATGCCACTCTCTCACTTCGTCCCAGCTTGCCCTTCCCCCTCCCCGTGTCCTCAAGTCCATTCTCTACATCTGCATCTTTATTCCTGTCCTGCCCCTAGGTTCTTCAGAACCACTTTTTTTTTTTTTTTTTAGATTCCATATATATGTGTTAGCATATGGTATTTGTTTTTCTCTTTCTGACTTATTTCACTCTGTATGACAGACTCTAGGTCCATCCACCTCACTACAAATAACTCAATTTTGTTTCTTTTTATGGCTGAGTAATATTCCATTGTATATATGTGTCACATTTTCTTTATCCATTCATCTGTCGATGGACACTTAGGTTGCTTCCATGTTCTGGCTATTGTAAATAGAGCTGCAATGAACATTTTGGTACATGACTCTTTTTGAACTATGGTTTTCTCAGGGTATATGCCCAGTAGTGGGATTGCTGGGTCATATGGTAGTTCTATTTTTAGTTTTTTAAGGAACCTCCATACTGTTCTCCATAGTGGCTGTATCAATTTACATTCCCACCAACAGTGCAAGAGGGTTCCCTTTCCTCCACACCCTCTCCAGCATTTATTGTTTGTAGATTTTTTTGGTGATGGCCATTCTGACCGGTGTGAGGTGATACCTCATTGTAGTTTTGATTTGCATTTCTCTAATGATTAGTGATGTTGAGCATCCTTTCATGTGTTTGTTGGCAATCTGTATATCTTCTTTGGAGAAATGTCTATTTAGGTCTTCTGCCCATTTTTGGATTGTATTGTTTGTTTTTTTGACATTGAGCTGCATGAGCTGCTTGTAAATTTTGGAGATTAACCCTTTGTCAGTTGCTTCATTTGCAAATATTTTGTCCCATTCTGGGGGTTGTCTTTTCATCTTGTTTATGGTTTCCTTCGCTGTGCAAAAGCTTTTGAGTTTCATTAGGTCCCACGTTTATGTTTTTATTTCTATTTCTGTAGGAGGTGGGTCAAAAAGGATCTTGCTGTGATTTATGTCATAGAGTGTTCTGCCTATGATTTCCTCTAAGAGTTTGATAGTGTCTGGCCTTACACTTAGGTCTTTAATCCATTTTGAGTTTATTTTTGTGTATGGTGTTAGAGAGTGTTCTAATTTCATTCTTTTACATGTAGCTGTCCAGTTTCCCCAGCACCACTTATTGAAGAGGCTGTCTTTTCTCATTGTATATTCTTGCCTCCTTTATCAAAAATAAGGTGACCATGTGTGCATGGGTTTATCTCTGAGCTTTCTATCCTGTTCCATTGATCTATATTTCTGTTCTTGTGCCAGTACCATACTGTCTTGATTACTGTAGCTTTGTAGTATAGTCTGAAGTCAGGGAACATGATTCCTCCAGCTCTGTCTTACTTTCTCAAGATTGCTTTGGCTATTCAGGTTCTTTTGTGTTTCCATACAAATTGTGAAATTTTTTGTTCTCATTCTGTAAAAAATGCCATTGGTATTTTGATAGGGATTGCATTGAATCTGTAGGTTGGTTTGGGTGGTATAGTCATTTTCACAATGTTGATTCTTCCAATCCAAGAACATGGTATATCTCTCCATCTGTTTGTATCATCTTTAATTTCTTTCATCAGTGTCTTATAGTTTTCTGCATACAGGTCTTTTGTCTCCTTAGGTAGGTTTATTCCTAGGTATTTTATTCTTTTTGTTGCAGTGATAAATGGGAGTGTTTCCTTAATTTCTCTTTCAGATTTTTCATCATAAGTGTATAGAAATGCAAGAGATTTCTGTGCATTAGTTTTGTATCCTGCTACTTTACCAAATTCATTGATTAGCTCTAGTAGTTTTCCATTGCCCCCTTTTTAATTGTTCTTTTCTCCTAGTTACATCTTATTTTGAATATTGTTAGCTTTCTGTTCTTTTTCTTGATTAGAGGAGTTGATGGTTTTCTCTAGTTTTTAAATGTTTTAAAATATTGTCTGGCTTTCCCTATGAATTCTCTTTTTACTGTGTTCTAATAAATTGGTATCTGCTTTCCTTTTTTTGTTTATATTGTTGTACTTCATTTAACTTTTATATCTGATGGCTAAATCTAGTAGCTAAATATATATACCTATGCACACAGACATACATATGTATAATGTGTATATATATATACACTAATATCCATAACATATGTGTATATAATGTATAATGTATGTATAATGCATATATACACATACATATAAATATATATTTAATATATATAATATACATATTGCTTTTAAGTGTTTAAGGCTTTAAATCAATCCTTAAGTATTGAATTATGTATTCATACATATATAAATATATGATATTCTCAATGTCATTTTTTTAGAAAAATTCTATAATTTTAATTTTTGTCCAAGAGTTATTTGATAGACGTTTTGTGGTATTGCTTTGTTTTGTTTGACTTTTTTTGTGTGAGCATGTGTATGTGTTTGTTTTTAACCCAAGGTAGTCAGAGAATGCTGTCCATATTTTTTTTTCTAAATTAGTAAATTTAGTGAATTGGTCTTTTATCTTTTGCAATATATGGAAAATTTCCATGACTTTCCATGGCTACTTGCCAAGAATATATATTTTCTTTTATTAGGATTACATATTTCAATACATATATTTATAAGATTTATTTTTTACCTTGCTATTTAGATTGCCTATATCCACAGTTTTTTGACCATCTCATTTCTCTTGACTGTAGACATGTTTCAAAATCTACAATTAGTTTATATTTGGTTTCTTATATATCCTATAGATGTTAATATATTTAAAATTCTGCTATGATATTTGTTGCATAGATATCTCTAACTTTTAAATAGTCTTTCTAAATTGTATCCTTTAGTCATATATTTTTTGGTCATAAATGCCAGTAAAATTGATAAAACTTTTGGAAGTCTGATTAAATAAAATATGTGGAAAAGGAGAAAAAACACACATAGATATTGGAAACAAACAAAGAAACAAAAATTCTGAAACTATTTTCAGGCAACACTATGGCAAAAATCAGAAATCCTGGAAGCAATGGTAAATTCTGCCAAAACAGAAATTTTGGTAAATAGAAAGCAAAGATTATAATTTTCCTTGAGTAAATAGTTTTGAGTTTTGTTAACTCAGACATGTTATTTCTTTTATGCAATCCTTCATATATTTTATCTGAAAAATAGTGCTAATTATTGATAATTATGGTACCAACTTAATAAGATTTTTGTAATTATTAAATGAGTTAGTTTATGGAAGTGCTTAAAACAGACTGGCATATTTTAAGTGGTATATACATATATGCTATTATAGTCTTATTATCACATTTATTATTAATAGATAGCTACCTTTTTTTTAAACCTAAAAACAAATGATGGCATTTGAGGATCATATTTAAAGTTTCTAACTGTATTTTCTTTATATTTATTTTTATATTTTTACTTATTTCTGACTTTGTAAATCCAGAAAATTATTGAAATTTGCCTTTCTTATTTTTATGAGGCCAGCAAAGAATTCTTTTAAAATATCTATGGAGGGTAGTGTCAAGAAAGAAACATATAACTAATCTTTTTAAATAAATATTTTGTAAAAATTGTAAAAAATGTAAAAATTAAAGAAAAATATTAAGAAATTAAACAATACACTATAATACAAAATAAGATACTGTATTTTAACATAATAATTGACATAATAAATACATAATAATACATTATATGAAAAAATTAATACTAATTGACTAAGTAGTTTCTGGTCCATAAATGCAAGAATGGCTCAATGAAGTTAAATATTAAAAACAATCAAAAAAATAAAATGAGGGTAGTTAATAGCATAAAATTTATTAATCACAAATCAATTTATAAATATAAATCCAATTAGAATTCTGTAAATTAGATTAAATATTTTATAGTTCCAAAGTAATAAAAGTGATACGAGGATAGCCTAGAAACATGAAAATCACCACCATATTAGGATAGTTAAGAGGACAAATTCTGGAGTCAAATTCTGGGGTTAAATTCTGAATATGCAACCTTACAATATTTCCCTTACCTATAAAATAGAGATGATGATGATGTATCCTTAATTGGATTTTATGAGAATTAGTTGAGTAAAAGAGTTGTAAAAGTCTCAGAACAATGCTTGGCACATAGTAAGTAAAGACTCTTTGTTGAGTAAATAAAAATAGAAAAAAATATGCCAAGTAGGCACTGGACTTAAATGTTATTAGTATGATTAAACAATGATGTTAATGGCATAGGGATCAACAAAATTATTGGTGAAAGAGGTTAGGAACACCCCCAAATAGTTCACTTTACATGCCAATAAATCACTTTCTTGTACTTAATCTCTTGCCCTCATTCCCACCCCTGTTCCACATTACTTCCTTGGCTACTAGCTACCCAAGTATTTTTTTCCCCTCATGTTCAGCATATGTAATTGTTGTTGAACTGTTATTTGATAATTTGTTAACGTACCAATTAATAATACTATACCATATGAAAGAAAAGCATTACAGTCTACAATCATTCCTGTTCATTGTGAACAAAATTACTGGTAAATGTAGATATCAATTTTTGTAACTGAACAATGGCAACTAAATTATCTTACTTGTCTTAATTCTTAGTGACTATTTTAAAACAGAATGCAGAGCTCATTTCTGAATCCTATAAATCAGTGCAGGAAGAACATTTGCATACTGGAGAAACTATTTGAAGGATTGATAAATTGATAGTATTTGTCCAAAAAATTACTATTCTTCTCTTTAGAAAGATTTGGAACTTTGTATCAAAGACAAAGCTTGAAAATACAAAAAAATAAAATGTAATAAAATTATCTAGGAGCTTATGATAGAGACATTGTTTAGGCATAGGGAAGTATGATATTTTCCAGCCCCATTTTGGTTAGATGAGAATCTTTTGATTGAATTCTAACTAATGGGATGAGAGTGGAAAAAGTATAGCATTTCTAGACCATGAAATCATTTACCATTCCACACTCCCCTTCCCATTCTTCAACGACCATGGTGGCTATGTACAATATCATAAGATGGAAGAGGCCACAGTTATCTAACTTCAGAAAATGTAAATACACTAATTGGAGAAGTACCACCAAGGATAGTGGTTCAAACTCATTCTTGAAAGGGGTGTGAAGGAGAAATAAGATTCTCTTGAAATATGTTACTAAGATTGGGGGGAGGGGATGTTTACTACAAAGAACTAATGTTAATTCTGCCACACAATACTGAGCCATCTAACTTAATATGATGGATGCCCACAAGTATTAATCAGTATCCCCAAAAAATGTTTAAAGGGGAAAGTCATTAAAAACTTATATTTGAATCATTTTACATTAACTAGAACATAAATGCATCTATTTTGAGGAAGATATAGGTCCAACTTTTTTTCTTGGAAAATGGACATTCTAATTAGAATTCCCTGTTTTTCCTTGCATAAATTGCATTGATAGTGTAAAAGTGGCACTTAAAATTTGATATCTATAAAGGGAAAAATAAGTCAAAAATACAAAGGAAAAAATTTGAGTGCATAGGTGGGTGTATATAACCTGTTTCCTTTTATTTTTAACCTAAATAGATACCATTTTTTTAGCTTCTTATTTTCATAGAGATTTTCAATAAATACAATTTTTTCACACACATTACACTATATTATGTTTAGGAATGAGGCATTTTCTTTATACAGTCCATTCTAATACAATGCTTTTTTTAAAGAGGAATTTGCTCCAACATGATTGCTATATTGGGATATTTTGAGCGTCAGGCTAATTTCACCTTTGCTTATGTGTGACTTTGAGTCAGGAGATAGATGGGCTCCAGGCTAGGCATTTACAACTGGCCTCCTGTTTACATTTTTTGGGGTGAGAAAAAGATGGGCTTCAGGCTGGACACTTAGAACTAGCCTCCTGTTTGCATTTCCTGATTTAGGAGATAGCTGGACTCCAGGTTAGGCATTTACAGTCAGCCTCCTGTTAGTACTTCAAAATAGAAATAACAACAGAAACAGGGTAAACAGCCAGGTTTTGTCTCCTGAGGACACTTTAACATAACAGTCATGGCAGGAGCAGAGAGAGGCTAAACCCTGTTGGAGTAAAAGATCAAGAGGTCACATATTTCCCATCCTTGGGACAAGGGAAACATGCACAGTAGCAGAAAGGCTCGTTGGGGGGTCAAAAAGGAGGGAGCACCACCCCATAATATGTGATGCCAAGGGTCCCCCATAGGCCTCTGGGCTTGAATCCATCTTGGAAAAAAGTTGCGCATGCATGTTGGGGAGGGTCCTTGGGCAGGTCAGGTGTGGAAAAAGAAACCAGATAATTGGTCAAAGGTAAACAAAGACCCAGAAGAACTGCCCTATATAAATGATTTAACCACCCATTTCCTGTGCTCCTCCTCATTAGGGAGGACACCCACACCCTTGCTCTCTGGGTGTGCATCTCTGCCTTGCTTCAGTCTTAACAAACTGTTTCTCTGTGTGCTCTCCCACTTGTTGTTGTGCTGTGTCTCTAATAATAAACTTTGTACCTGTTTTTACAGTTTTTGCCTCCTTGAGAAATGCATTTTTCAATGGGGGCAAGAGCCAGGGAAAATTTGCTTCTAGCCTCTAGCTCTTGCTGGTCTAGTGGCTAGGGTTCCTGGTTTTCATCCAGGCTACCAAGGTTCAATTGCTGGGCTCTTCAAGCCACCACTCATGGTTGCTGCCTCGCCAAGATCAATTTCATCTGCAAAAATCACTAGGTGATTATAGAAAATTCCACCCAGCTGAATAGAGCCTTCTAGGAATACACAAAAGCAAACACACACACATACATACACACAAAGCATCAAGCATCTACTAGTTACCTTAGTTCACCATATGTGCTATAAGCCATGTTCATTCATACCTGGTGTTACAACTTTCCTTCTGATTTCAGATAACCCTTCCATCACGTCTTCATAGTAACTAGTAAACTGTAACTCTTCTGATACAAACAAATTTTAGGGCTTTTCCAAGGTGGAATACTATATCATAATTATGCATTTAACTGTTAATGTGTGTAAATCTGTGATATTATTTTATTAAGTTACTGTCAATTTTGTGTATGTGTCACTGAAAATGTTCTGATGGTTTTGCCCCAACCTTATTTTTCCCTATGCTCAATTATGCATAGTGAGGTGACCTTTAAGAACATGTATATTATAATATAACTGACTGTAAATATAACTTATTGCATCTCCCCAAATGTCATAGAAAAAGTGGAAAGCATCAGTTAGCCTGGCAAGATTGTTCAAGAGGATTTGGTTAAGAGAATTCTAATGTATTGATTTAAAAAAAACAAAACACAGTGATGAGAATAAGATAATACTTCTTACTTTGAAATGTTTATTGGTAATATCTGTGTCGTCATGGGTCCTTCCTCAGCCATTCTTAGGCCTTGAAGTTTGTTACCATTTCAAGAAGTCACAGAAAACCTTTTTCAGAATTTACTGTTCAAGAAGATTGCCTGATGGGCATATACTTCCCTGTACCCTCAAAATTCTATTCATAATACATACATATGATAATAAATGTATAATATACTGAATACAGAAAGGTGTGATGTCAGCAAGTGAGATAATTTGAGGAGTTTCAGGACAAAAATTGTTTCAAACTAGGGCACACCCTAATGACCACATTTAACCTTAATTACCTCTTTTGAAATTAATTACATTTAATTACCCTATTTTGAAATACAGCCACATTCTGAAGTAGTGGAGACTTCAACATGTGAATTTGGATGGAAGGGTGCAAAATTCAGCCCATAACACTATATCATAAAGTAATATTAATTATTATTATTAATCAAAATAAAGTGAGCATACATTTTGCCAAGGGAGGTGAGTTAAATAATTCACATAGTTTTCCTCATTTATTTATAAAATTAGTGGTTTAAAATTTTAGAGAGTTAACCTGAAGTAGACTGTATGTGCTCCATGTGCACATACATTAATGGATGTTTCACTTTGATTTTTATAAAGTTGCTATCTAACTTCATAAAAGGATTAAAATAATTTATTTTCTTTACTGTTTAATCACAAAAAAGCACCGTAGTATGTATTTCTTGAGGGGTTCTTTTCTTCAAATGCTATTAAAATGCTCCCTTGTTTTCTAAACTTAACTGTTGCTTTAGGGACACATGAGGTCAATAGAATGTGTCCTGTCTTTTTAGAGAATTGCCTATTTTGTGAAGCAAACAAGACTATTTTCTTAATTTTAACATTTATTAAGTATACTTATATTTTTCTAATTGATTTTAAATGTTTCAATTTTGGGGAAAATAATGTTGTACATTATATTCATTTGCTTAAGGAAATACTTTTTAATTACATAGTAAACTATTTTTGTATATTATTTAATGTTATTCTATTTTTTAGGAATATCAATTATATTTATGTGGAATTCTCAGTTATCTCAATAGTTATCATTTTCTCTAATAATTTTAATCTTTATTTCCTTTTTATTTTGTGTCAAATTCTGAAACATATTCTCTACTCCCATGAATTTATTTTTAGCCAAGTCTGTTCTGTTTCTTTCTGTAACATGTAACTTTAATTTTGTTAAATTAAATAATTAAAATAGGCTTACTTTCTATTTCTTTATTAAATCTTCCCATTGCATTTCATATAATTTATTCTCTTCAGTAATTAATCCTCCTTTCTTATTTACATATTTCTAAAATTATTCCATTTTCTTTATAATGAGTTGTGATCATCTGCTTGAAATTTTGTTCAGGGTCATGAAAATTTTTCCTGTTATATATCCTTCATCTAGATTTTTCTTGATTTTTTGTTTATTCCATTTTCTTTGTAACATTTATGCATGCGTGTACTTTCTGCTCAATAGCAATATTGGAATAGGAACAGATCTGTCTATATCTCTGTTTACTCAACAAAAATATTTGTGTTTGAGGCAGTAGCCTGGGGGGAAGGGGAAAAGGTAACCGGTAAGTTTACTTTTTGTATATATTTTTAGGCTAGATTACCTCTCATCATATATAGGTCTTCTTTCATTGGGGGTGTATATCTCCCTGTACTTTAGGAACTCCTTTTGGGACGAGCATATGCTCTAGGTAGGAGATCACCATGATGACAAACTGTAGACAGAGTGCTCTCTGGTGATTTACAGTGCATTCATTACTCTTCAACCGACTTTGGAAAGCAAAATTACAGGTCATTGACACTTGATCTCTTTTCTCCTGTGATCTCACCTCCAGGCCATTTTGTTGTTGTTGTTGTTACTATTGCCTGTGATGTGGTAATGGATCAAACCAGGAGAGTTCCTTCTCTTTTCCAATGCCCCATTCTCATCTGTAAACCTATAAAGCATCATTGGTCAGGTTTGTTTGTTTTTTTCCCTTTTAGAACCGTTTCATTTAGCTTTATTCTAATTTTGCCCCAAATTTAGTTATTTGATAGATATTATTAAATTGTATTATTTATAGTTATATAATTTAATATAATATGGATTTTTTTCTAATTTTGTATTATCTGTTTGCTTTCAGAAAAATATGGGAAAAGTAGAATAATAATAGCTAGATTCTGCTATCTTTAAAAATATTGGGTATTATAATTTTAAAGTCATTTTAAATAACTATAAACTGTATATTCATACCCATCAGTTACATTTGTTTGAATAAGGCAATATCCACCTTTGTAAAATATAAAAGTATGTAATATTAGTTCATATATATAAAGAAACTACATATTTTTTATATCTGTCTTCTAATTTTCCCATTTACTCCTTAAAATGCAATAGAGTTGTGTGTACATTTCTTATAAGTAACATTTCAAAGGCACTTTATTTTTGACAGGGTATATTCTATCTAACCTCTTCCCTCCTGTACCTTGTTATGGTGAAAAGAAACTATGAAAATTAGCTCTTTAGAAATTAGATGCATAGAAATACTTTCCCTTATTATGTCCAGTAATATAAGTAAGCAAGCTCTAAAGTAATAAGAATTACTTTAAAAAGTGCCAGAGACCAACAACTTATTTGATTTAGATGTTCTTATTTACTAATTGTATGTTGTTACTGACATATATAACAATTGCTTGATAATAAGCACACAATTTCCTTGTTCTCAAGTCTTTAAAACACCATCTAATCAGGGAAAGATTTATTGGGAAATTTTGAATCTGAATCTTAAAAAGTGAAAGTTATCGTAATTGTGGTTAGAAAAACTCAGTTTCAATTCCTCCTAGATTTCTTCCTCTGAGGAACCACCCACACAGTTATTACAGGCAGCAGAGTCATTGCAGTAGTGTGGCCAAGCAGCTTTCCTTCCTGCCTTCAGGCCCACTGCAGGCCATGTTCAGTTTGAAGGCTGGCACACTCTATTATGTGTGCAGAGAAACCCCATAAATGTGCTGCAACTACATGGTAGAAAAATCATTCTCTCAACATACTGCTCCTATCACTACTGAGACATGACACATAGATAGCCTCACGTGTTTTCTATGTGTTTGTAGTTATTTTTTCTATTTTTAAATGTTTTAAATAGAAATTTAAAAGCACTAACAAAAATGGAGAGACGAATATAGTAAGCATCTATATGCTTGCCATTCACATCCAAGAATATCAATGTTTTGACCGTGTTATTTGTTCTACTTCCTGTGCTTTGCAATTGTGCTTTTTTCTTTTTTCTGGAATATCGTTGATTCACAATGTGCAATTATGTTGTTTTATTTTAAAGTAAGCCCGTGACTTTATTTTTTTCCTGTAAATATCTCAGTATGAGTGTCTAACTGATAAGGAATTTGATAAAACCGCTGTGACATTTATCATATACCAATGGGTAAATTATATCATTTCTCCCACAGTACTCTCTCTCACCTAGTATGGATCACCATTATTCTATCTAGTTTCTTGCAACAAATGTCTAACTAGTTTTTTTCCTCCAGTATTGTTTTTCTCTAATCTATTTTTTTTTAAATTTTTTTAAATTTATTTATTTATTTTTTTTTTTTGGCTGTGTTGGGTCTTCGTTTCTGTGCGAGGGCTTTCTCTAGTTGTGGTGAGGGGGGACCGCTCTTCATCGCGGTATGCTGACCTCTCACTGTTGTGGCCTCTCTTGTTGTGGAGCACAGGCTCCAGACGTGCAGGCTCAGTAGTTGTGGCTCACGGGCTTAGTTGCTCTGCGGCATGTGGGATCTTCCCAGACCAGGGCTCAAACCCGTGTCCCCTGAATTAGCAGGCAGATTCCCAACCACTGCACCACCAGGGAAGCCCCTCTAATCTATTTCTTAAAGGGCACCTGTTCTGGTCTTTTGAAAAGCAAATCTGATCATGTCACTCCCAAGTTTAAATATTTTTAAGAGCGATCTATGACTTTCTGAATAACTTTCAGATTCCTTAATATGCCTCATATGGTCCTTTATAAATTGGCTGCTGATCACTTCTCCAGCCTTATAACCGATTCAATTTAATGGCAGCATAGTCAATATTTTATCTGATATTAACCACTGGGTGTTTATATACACCATTCCTTGGCCGAAATAATCATTGCCCATTCTTTGCCAGTCCTTTAGGCTTAACTTAGATATCCATTTTGGCAGGTTGTGTTAACTGGTCTCCCAAGTCCTGGTTATCTATCCTTTCTGAATATTCACATAGCACACTATAATTACCTCATCACTTACTACACTGCAGAGGAAGTTCCTGAGCACTTGTCTCTATTATTATTGATTTATCTTTTAACCCTGTAGCTAGTCAGTCAGTAGACTTGGTTGATCTTACTGCAAAACAATTTGAATATGTTCATTTCTCTGCATATCCACTGCTTCTAACCTAACCTAGTCACTACATGTTATGACTTAATTACTAGTCTCTGCTTCATTTCTTACTAATTCTACAAATATTATCTACAACATGATTTTTTAAATTTCAGGTGAATTTTCCTATCAGATTATTTTTAAATCACATGATAATGATTAGTCTTAGATTAAATTACTTTTTTTCCAATATGCTCTATATGGTCTAGCCCTTGCCTACCCTTCTCCATCATCATTTTATGTCCCTGTCCCTTTCATATTGCTCAAGCCACACAAGTTTTATTTTTTCCTAGAAAACATTAATTTTTTTTTGTCCATCCAAGGGAATTTTTAATTCTGCTTCTTCTCTGTAGAGTGTTCTTCCAACAACTTTTGCAAAGATGGCTCCTTCATATCCTTTATGTTAAATGTTGTGATCAGGGACATTTTCCTTGAATTCTCCCATTTTCTCAATAACATTTTGTATTTTTGACCCATTAAATTTGTGTACTAGAATATGGTTGAACCTTAAATGACACAGGGGTTGGGGCACTGACCCCCCACACACTCAAAAATCCATATATAACTTTACAGTGAGACCTCCATATCCATAGTTACATATCTTTGGATTCAACTAACTGTGGATCACAGATAGTATAGTATTGTAATATGTATTTATTGAAAAAAATTCATGTATAAGTGGACCTGTGCAATTCAAACCCATGCTGTTCAAAGGTCAACTGTATAACCAATTTTCCTTTGTGGCTTGTGAATATTCTAACAATTCTTGAAAAGAAGGTGTAGTCTCTTTTTACTGGAGGTCTGTATTAGTCAGGGTTCTCCAGAAAAACAGAAAAAATAGGGTGTGTACATATACAGAAAGCTATTTATTATAGGGAATTGGCTCACACAATTATAGAAGCTGGCATGTCCAAAATCTGCAGTGTGAGCCAGCAAGCTGGAGACCCAGAAGGGCTGATGTTCCAGTTCAAGTGTGAAAGCTATCCACTGAAGAATTCTCTCTTACTCTGGGGTGGGTCAGTCATTTAGTTCTATCAGACCTTCAACTGATTGGATGAGGCCTTATGGAGGGCAATCTGCTTTACTCAAAGCCCACCAATTTAAATACTAATCTCATTAAAAAACACCCTCACAGTAATGCCTAGAATAATGTTTGACCAACAATTTGGGCATCATGGCCCAGCCAAGTTAATACATAAAATTAACCATCACAGGGTCCAAGTTCCATAATTATATATAAGAACTTTTTTACCTATTATGATTATGTGGTTTAGATCTACTCCACACTACCTTTTTCTTCACTTTTTGTACTTAGATTGAGAGAGGTATGTTAATGACATTTTTGATACTATGTTATTTTTTTTTCTCTCTTATATCTCCGTTTCAGATTTATGAAAATTGGGGTTGTACTGTTTTCTAGATGAATAATTAATAATATAAACTGTATAAACTTCATTGTTATTTGTAGCTTATATCATAAAAAAGTTTTGTGCTTCATTTAATTTTATTATTTTAGCTTTAGCCTTTTAAACATCTCTAGGCATGTTACTTTCATTCAGAATGATTTTAGATTTTTCTTTGATAGTCAATCTGAAAATATTTTTAATCGATGAGTTGAAGCTATTTTTATTTATTTTATCAACATTGTTGATGTTTATTAACCTCAGTTCCATCAAGTATTTTTACATTTCATTTATTTGTAATGAAGTCTATGGTAGTATTTACTGTCTCCTTTTTTGTGTTTTTCTTTCTTTAAAACATACTTTTTGTTTATAGGGAAGGTTTGAACATTTTTCTAATGGCTACATTTATACTAACATTTGTGTAAAATATCCTTAGTTCCCTTTGTTTAATAGTGTTTATTGTTACTCTAAGCAATGATTAAATTTTCTGGTAACATTTCCTCCCATCCCCTCCTGGTTTACACCTATTTAATCATAATTATAGGGCTTTCGGAAAGCCTTATCTATTTTGACATATTGTATTCATTCTTCTCTCTCAGGTTTTGATAGTGTACTGGTTCTACCTTATTAAAGAAAGCATCTATTGCAAACAATTTTTTCTTTGTAACTATATTTTAATCTTATTGCAAAAAGAAATATATATGTGGAGATCAGCAAAATTCTTTATGTTAACATTATTTCTAGTCATTTTGGTTGTTTGAAGTCCTTTTGATAGTTGATTTTTTAGGAAGCCTCAAAAATAAAATATTTTATGAGACTTTATGTTACTAAAAGCATATCTGTAGCCTTTAAATTTGAAAATGAGTGTGTTTAGATATACCCTTGGTTCACAATTCCTTTCTCTGAATATCATAGATAAGTTAATTTATTGTCTTCTGGCATGAGGTGCTACTATTGAATAATATGATGGCCTACTAAATTTTTTATTTGTTTGTTTTCATTCTTTATTTCATAATTGACTTGATCTTTTTGCCTACCAGCAAAGAGTACCATTCAAAATTTAGCTTTATTTATTAAAAAATTTGTTAATTAATTTTAGCTTTTAATATTTTTCTAAGTACAGTGTTTGTATTGTATTTTTGTATCGGCTTTAGTTTTCCTCTTCAGAAATTCATATTCATTAATTTTGCCTTTGACCACATGAAAATGTGTCCTCTTCTCTTGGAACAAGATTACACCTTCCAATATTTCATTTTTAGTAACATATTTTTCTTCTTCTGCTTTCAATTTTTCTTGACATTTCTGTTGTATTTTTCAGTGTTGTTTTCTTTCAGTTTTAGACTTATTTTCTAAATTGATATTTTTTTAAACTCATAGATTTCTAATTCATGAGATTAATCACTTAATTTCTGAGTATTACTAATTTTGATTTATCTTTCTCATATATATTATGGAATTTCAAAAATTTCTGTTAGTCCATTTGAAATATTCAGATGAAATCTGTGTTTGTTTTATGTGCAAACATTTTTGTGTGCTTTCATGATCTCAGGGGGTAGGATTCTGCTCCAATTCCTCCCAGAATTTAATTTCTCATAATAAATGGTCATGGGTTTTATAATAACCCTTTTATTTGACAGCTTTATGAGAATTAAATGGTGTTGGAATTTTTAAGGGAGATAAACCTCAGGATATATGTATTTGTGACACCAAAGTGTTAGTCTAAAAGCTAGCACTATCTGACAAAGAAGTAAGGAAAGGAGTCTCTTTTACAAGAATATCAAAAACAATAAAATACTTAAGAATATATTTATCCAATGAGGTGAAAAATCTCTACATTGAAAACTATAAGGCATTGATAAGAGAAATTGAATATGACACCAATAAATGGAAAGATATACATGTTCAGGGATCAAAAGATTAAATGTTGTTAAAATGTCCACACTGTCCAAAGCCATCCATAGATTCAATACAATTACTATTAAGATTCCAATGGCATTTTTTACAGAAGTAGCAAAAAATAATGTTAAATTTCGTATAGAACCACAAAAGACCCTGAATAGCCAAAGCAATCCTGAGAAAGAAAAAGCTGAAGGCATCACACCTCCTGATTTCAAACTATATTATAAAGCTGTAGTAATCAAAATAGTATGGCACTAGCATAGAAACAGACACACAGATTGATGGAACAAAATAGAGAGCTAAGAAATAAACCAATGCATATATGATCAACTAATATTTAACAAGAATACTCAATCGAGAAAACACAGTCTCGTCAATAAATAGTGCTGGGGAAATTGGTTATCCATAGGCAATACGATAAAATCTTACACCTCACAAAAAATAAAAATAAAAAACTTAAAATGATTTAAAGACTTAAATGTAAGACCTGAAATCATAAAACTCCTAAAAGAAAACATAGGGAAAAAGCTTTTTGACATGGGCCTTTGCAATGATATTTTGGATATGACACCTAAACAGGAAGAAAAATAAATTAGACAAGTAGGATTACACCACACTTAAAAGCTTCTGCACAGCAAAGGAAACTATCAACAAAATGAAAAGGCAATCTACAGAATGGGAGAAAATATTGGGTTGGCCAAAAGGTTCCTTTGGGTTCTTCTGTAAGATGTTACAGAAGAACCCAAAGGAACCTTTTGGCCAACCCAATATTTGCAAACCACACGAATGATAAGAAGTTAATATCCAAAATATATAAAGAACACATACAACTCAATAGTAAACAAATAAACAATCAAGGAAATAAACAAAAATTTTTAAAATTTTAAGTTTAAAAATTTAAATTTAAAAAAAAGAGAAAAGAACCCGAATAGACATTTTCCCAAAGAAGATATTCCAGCAGCCAACAGGTACAACAGAGGTGCTCAACTTCACTAACATCAAATGCATATCAAAACCACAATGATATATCACCTCACACCTGTTAGAATGGTTATTATTAAAAAGACAACAGATAACCAATGCTGTTGAGAATGTGGAGGAAAGGGAACAATTGTGCCCTGTTGGTGGGAGTGTAAATTGGTACAGCCACTATGGAAAACAGTATGGTAGTTCCTCAAAAAAATTAAAAATAGAACTGTCATATAATTCAGTAATTCCACTTCTGGGTATTTAGCCAAAGGAAACAAAAACACTAACTCAAAAATATATATGCACCTTTATGTTTATTGCAGCAATATTTACAATAGCCAAGATATGGAAGCAACTTAAGTGCCCATTAATGGATGAATAGATAAAGAAAATGTGATTACACACATACATACACACACACGCAATGGAATACTATTCAGCTATAAATAAAGGAAATCTTGCCATGAAAGAACATGAATGGACCTTGAAGGCACTATGCTAAAAGTGAAATAAATCAAAGACAAATACCATGTGATCTCACTTATATGTGGAATCTAAAATTTTTTTTAAAAAAAGAAGAAGAAATAAAAAACTGAACTCATAGATACAGAGAAGAGATTAGTTTTTTCCAGAGTCAGAGTATAGAGCGTGGGTGAAATGGGTGAAGGGTGTCAAAAGGTACAAACTTCTAGCAATACAATGAATAAGTCCAGAGGATGTAATGTGAGAAATGGTGACATAGTTAACAATACTTTATTATATATTTAAAAGTTGCCAAAAGTGTAGATCTTAAAAGTTCTCATCACAAGAAAAAATTCTTAACTACGTATGGTGATCATGTCAACTAGACTAATTGTGGTGATCATTTCACAATTATATCTCAAAAAAAGTTTAAATAGGTGAAACTAATATTAAAAAAGACATTAAATTTCAATGTGAAATTTCTATCTAAAAGGAATTCAAAAGTAAGGAACAGAAACAATCCATGCCAATAAAAGTTCTCTCAGTTGAAGAAAGTTTCCCATCTAGAGAAAGTCGTGAAGCTTCAGATTGAAACATATGTAGATAAATACACTCATATTTAGAGATATCATGGTAAAATTTCAGAGCCGCAAGAACGATGAGACAAAGTAAAATGCCAGAGAAAAGGGATAGAGACAATGAAAATGAGAAACAGAATACAGAAGAGAAGGAAATAAAAAGCTACCATATGTAGAATTTTGAAAATCAACTACTTCAATTTCTTGAGAATACACAGTAGAGAAATGTACATAGATGAACTTATGTATAGAGTCCAAGCACAAATCAGTAATTATAAAACAAAAATGTTAAATATCTAATAAAGTATGGGAATGTGGTAGGTGGAGAGGGAATTTGTCAAAGTTCCTTATTTTGATGGAGATTTAAATTGATTTTTGATGTTGATAAAAATATATACATTTATAATTATTGATAAAAATTTTAAGGGAAGTTACATAAGTAATAGAAATAAAATGTGAACTTCTCAAACTATGAGAGGGGGAAATGCTAACAATCCAAAGAAAGTCAGAAATAAAATGCAATCAAGAAAATCTGGTGTAGAGAGCACATATACTAATATGACAAGCCAACTTCATTTGCTAAATGAAAATAAGAAAGAACAAAGGAAGTGATAAAAAAAATACACCTTTTGTGATACAATGCAATGGAATGATCACAAAATCAATCTATAGAACAGAAACATCTTTCCCAAACACTATGCCATCTGGAATCAAATTGAGGAAATATTTTTCATAATTCTCAGGCTGGCAGCAGAAACCATAAGTAAACTTCTTATAAACAGGTCAAGGAGATCTGAGGTTATGAATAGGACATGGGAGAGGGGCATGGCCCCAAAGAGACCTTATTACACACCACTTAGATAGATAAGGAAGGAGACAGAATTCTGCTTGAGTCCTTTTATTTTCTATGACCTATTTCCTCTTTAGGGAGCCTAAAGCAGTGAGGAGGATGAAGAAGGCAGTAACCACCAAAGCACAAGAGAGAGAGCCTGTGTAAAGGCTGAGTTTGGGGTCAAATTATCCCATTTAATAACATTAAGGTGCATGTACTTACATATAATAATGATAGTACTGACAGGGTTTGAGAGGATGAATAATTAAGATGTGTTGACTGTTTCAGCTCATTCTGCCTACAGTCACCCTTAATTAAACGTTTTAACAATGTAAAAATACTAGAAGAAAAAATAGGAAAACTTTTTAAATAAATAATATTCAGAAAATGATGCATTCTTGAGTTTTAAAAAATTGGAAATCAAAAAGTTGGTATTTGGTATAGCTGATTCACTTTGTTATACAGCAGAAACTAACACATTATTGTAAAGCAATTATACTCCAATAAAGATGTTAAAAAAAATTTGGTATTTGCATAGATTTTGTTAAACAACAATCCTAGGTGTTCCACTACTCTGTGTCTATTGTAAATAAGGGATTGGTCAAGTGCAGAAAAGGAATACACTAAAGGAGACTAATTCCTACACCGTTTGCAAGAGAAAAATTAAAAATGAGGAAAATACGTAAAACCCATTATTACTAGGCTATGTATTGTGGGACACTGCAGCAACTGAAATAAAAAGTCAGATTTATACCCTTTGCTGAGACAGATCATAGTATGGAGTAATGCAGTCACTCGGTTTTTAACTCAAAGGACAGGTTTCTCAAAAAATTATAACTTATAATAAAGCCTCCTCAATAAGTATTCTAAAGGTTCCTATGAGTCTTCTGAGTTTTCTAAACTGAAGTTTACTCCTTTTCTTAAAATTTAATAAATGATATATATCTATTAGTATTTAATAATATTTGTAACATCCGTTTATAAATACAACTTAAAAATATTTGCTCAGGACTCATAGTGCCAGGCAAGGTACGGATAAAAATATTTCCTATGCACTTAATTTCTTTTTTACTCCTGATAACTTTTCTCCTTGCCCTGGAACTGGGTTCAACTTTCTGATTCAGTAAAACCTCTAAATCCTTAAATGTTTCCCTTTCTGAAGTTCCTTCCAAACCCTTGCACTTAATCTCACAAATCTGAAGCAACATTGCAGAGCTCCTAGGAGTTTTTCTTACTGAATGTTTGTAAGAGTGGTGTCTATTCATTTTCCCAACTTATGTACAGTCCAGCCAAATATTTTACATATATTATATAGACACAAAAATTATACGTATGTGTGCATGTGTGTGTGTGTGTGTGTGTGTCTGTGAGAGGTGAGAGAGAAGAGAGGGAGAGAGAGAGATTCCTGCAAACTGATAAAAATGTCATTGGCTCTTTTGGGCTTACAATGAACTGTGCATCCTATAAGGGACCCATTCTTGTATATACATGAGGTATGAGCTAAAACATTTGAAGTATTGTAAGGGAAACATGCCAGCAAAATAGGAAAATGTTCTGATTAACCACTGAGGAGGAAGCTGTGGCATTATGCTTAGTGGACAGAGAGAAGGTGAATAATCAAATAAGTAAAGACATGGAGAAGCAGAGGAGGAACAGTACTGTACAGTGCACTGGAAGCCATGGGGAAGGAGAATTTCCCAAGACCATCTGTTTAAGAGCATTAATACCACAATCAGTGTTTTCCCCTTTCTCCTCACTTACTAACTTTCCATACAGCACTCAGAGGAGTTATTTTGTAATTTATGTCAGAATATGGATCTCTTGTGCTAAACCTATAAATTAGCTTCTCATCTCACTCAAAATAGAATCCAAAATTTTTCCTTTGGTCTCTTCTTCCTTTGAGCCCAAGTAACCTGGCCTCATCACCTAACACTGTCTCTCCTGACCACATTATTTTTGATCCTCTGTAAGTTCCTTAAACAGACCAAGCTTGCTTGTGCCTTAGACACACTCTCTCCTGCTTCCCTTGGGAGAACTCTCTCCTTTCCCACAGATTTTGTCTGAAAGGTTGCCATAGGAGAGAGCCTTCCTGATCTTTCTATTTACAAGACCACCTTACATTCCTCTATTCACTTGCCAGGTTTTGTTCATCCATAGTGTGTTTTTTAATTTTTAATTTTTAATTTTTTTACAGTAGGTCCTTGTTGGTTATCTATTTAAAATATAGTGTACATGTCAGTCCCAAACTCCCCATTTATCCCTCCCCTCACCCTTCCCTCCTAGTAACCATAAGTTCATTCTCTAAGTCTGTGAGTCTCTTTCTGTTTTGTAAATAAGTTCACTTGTATATATATTTTTTTAGATTCTGCATATAAGTGATATCATATGATATTTGTCTTTCTCTGTCTGACTTAATTCACTTAGTCTGATAATCTCCAGGTCCATCTATGTTGCTGCAAATGTCATTATTTCATTCTTTTTAATGGCTGAGTAATATTCCATTGTATATATGTACAACATCTTCTTTATCCATTCATCTGTTTGTGGACATTTAGGTTGCTTCCAGGTCTTGGCTATTGTAAATAGTGCTGCAGTGAACATTGGGGTGCATGTATCCTTTCAAACCACGTTTTTCTCTGGATATATGCCCAGCAGTGGGATTGCTGGATCATATGGTAGCTCTATTTTTAGTTTTCTAAGGAACATCCATACTCTGCTTTTTATCACCTGAAAGATCATTTATCTTTCTACTCATCGAAGTTCTAGCCACCACATTTGAATGTAAGCTTTCTACGTTAAATGGCCAATCTCTCTTGTTCAAGTCTGTTTTACCAGTACAGTTACCTAATGTTTGTTGAATGCATGAATGGATGATGATGCCCTTTTGGGTTTTCATCTCTGTAATAGTAACATTTAAAACAACAATTTTAATATGGTGATAGGCAATAAGACACATTCCAAAGAGAGTATGTGAGTGATTGGATATGCAAGTGGTTAACTTGAATCAATGCTTTTTGCTTGATAACTGTAGTTCATTGGCAAAAAGAGGGAGCACCATTATAGATAAAAGCATGTTAAACATATTTGACTGAGGAAGAGATTGATTCACTGCAGGTAAAAATTTGATAGATTAAGAGCAAGATGTCGAGAGACTAATCGGTCAAACAACATGTTTATAAAAGCTAGAAATTGATGTAAGAGGAAAGAAGCAAGACTCAGTATAAGTTAAACAATACAGGTATTTTGCAATGTAAAATAAACCAGGGAAGTGCAAAAACACTTTTGAATTATCCTTTATTTTCAACATAGGAATTTCACATTGCTCCAGCAGAACAGATTGAATGATTCAGTATTCACATGGTTTTTCTCTGGTATTTATACTTTCTATTTTACTGACTGCTAGCCTGAGAATGCTCTGCAACTTACTCCTCCCCACAAACACACACCCACAAACACACACACACCATGACCTGCCTGTCTCCAACATCCTTTGCTACTGAATTCTCAGAAACTTGACTTGCTTCAGCCCTCATTCTCTATATGTGTGAAAATGTTAACTAACCTGCTGTGTTTTCATATTAAATGCTGAATTTGATGCTGGTTGTGTTAGGATATTCGGAGACAATATTAAAAATAAACACAGGATCAATTCCTCTATCAGCTCTTATCCCCCTTGTAAATAGCCTATTGCTTAAATGGGGAGGGGGAGAGGTCAGTTTCATATAAACTATGGAAATATTAGTGGAGCCATAACTGTTTTTGAACATATGTCTTATGCTGTAATGACTCTTGGCTTCTGGTATTTAAGTCTTTATCATTTTAATAAGAGTAATGCTAAAATTAATGAAAAGCACAAATGGCTCTAGAAACATTTGATAATGTAGCGGGATAGAATTCTCCTAATAGCAGTGATTATTCTTTATTTGTACTAAATCAAGCTGGATTATAAGAAGTAGATTCTATTTCATGCTATTAATTTCTCCTAGTAATTAGTAATTAAGTTGATCTGTAAAATCAATTTAAAAGTCCTTTTTTCACCTTTATTATTATTTTTTAAACATATTATGATTATTTTGTTCATATTTAGTTGAACATCAAAAACTTTGAGTTATATTCTCTGAGAAAAATTCTTCTAGTACTCTATTTTTAATATTTGAACTAAACATAGTGCTAATTTCTAAAGCGTTCCCTTTTTTCAAGAGTGGGTATTGTGCAAAATGGAATGATCGATTATGATATTATCAACCGTGCAGTTCTAATTGTGATTTATTAATATGATCTAGAAATTGGCCATTATTCTGTCAGACAATTAAAAAACACAGATTGCAATATGTAAGACAAAGTGTTGTTTATTTTTTTTCAAAGGATGAATAGCTAAATACAAATATTCTTAAAGAAGGGCAGAGAATTAGCAATGGATAATGAATGAACAAACCAACAAATTGAAAAGCTAACAGACATGCCATATTTAAAAGTTGAAGATTTTTAGTGATTTTTCTAAGGTTTGGATAGATCTCAGATTTATTATTATAAGTAATAGTAGCATGCAATCATATTTAAACAGCTAAGGTAAGAGCATGAAACATGTTCACCAGAGTAATACCTCTGAAACTCCTCACCCTCTCACTTCACGTATATCAGGACTGATCTAGAGGCTCATTTGCAAAGACCACTGTACATAAGATACTTGGAGGTAGTATAATAACAGATCTATACCACCCTATACCTTCAAGAATTTCCTATATTTTTCTTCATCTTCACCTGAATGTGTTCCTTTCTAAGGGCTCCACAAATAATGCCTAAGAAGCTCAAATCCACAGTGTGCTTTATAGTTTTTTTTGTTAAATGTCAGACCAGTTGAAGCCAGCTCAAATGTCTTCTCATTTTAGGAGAGAACTTGGACGTTTTTTACAATAACATGGCATTCATGGGGTTTGGATCATATTACACTTATGTAGACAAGGCTTTATATAACAAGTATGCAGTAAATATATTGAATTAATATATTATTATCTTTTCATGGAATTTGCATAAATTTAGGATATCTTTAAAAGTTACATATGTTTAAAAGCTTTCTCAACTTCTGATATGCTACAGTTCCATGCTCTCAGGCCAATTAGAAAGGATCAAGGCCCTCAAAGCAGTTTATGTGTTCAATAGGGAGATTATTTTTTTAAGTATTACATAGCTAAAATTATTTTTAGAAAATTACCATATGCCTCTAGGTTACAAAAGAACTAATATGTTTCTGCTTTCAGCTGATTTTTTTCAACATCTGATTTTTTTAAGATAAAGGGTATTTTTTAAAGTATATTTATTTTTCAGAGGCTCAGTCATTTTCTTTTCTCCCAAAGTAATGTATGGATTCGCAGGCATTTTTACATAATCTGCTAATTTCTTCTGTGTTGATGAAAATTAGTCCTTATTATTCCCCATTGGGGTAATCAAATTTGATGAGTAAGTTAGCTGTCTACAGTGTTAAAGTTGTATGGGCCTTTATGTATTTTTCACAATAGATTTGCTTATTTAGCCTAGAGATATAGTTTACTGTTGTAATTGGCATTTAGTGAAATTTGTTTCTGGTAACCTTCAACTCTCTTAAATTTTTTTCATTTCTTTTTTTTAATAGTACCTGTTTTATTAGCTTTATGTTTTCCCTTTCAAATGCCTCATCAGTTTTTGAAAATCTTTTTTTTTCAGTTAAAGAAAATTGCCAGTTACAGAGAATCTCTTAACCCAGTATAACCTACTTGACCTATTATCGTTTTTCATAAGAGTTTTTTACTATAATTTTCTTGTGATCATTACACACTGCCATAGAGAATATTTTCAGAGTTCTTTCCTCAACAAACAACAAAATAACAATGAAAACAAACGATAACTTCAAACATGGGCAAAGTGAAATAATGAAATTTTCTAAAGACACAAGCTTAAAAGCAGAGTCAGAGAAAATAGAATATAAAAAAATGAATATATGGAGATGAAAGATGATGAAAAGAGGCTTTTTAGCTCCCCAAAGAGAAATATCAATACATTCATATTTGCTACTTTACTAGTCAGTGTGAGCCCTGCTTATAGAAGAGACTAATGTATTCATATCTGAAGTTATTTGAAAGTTTAGTTTTTATCTCATTGTTTGTAGGTAAATATAAAAGCTACCTATAGAATTAGTTATTTACAAAGAGAAACTTTAAAACCTTCTGAAAGGTACACAAATATTTTTATACACACACGTACACACAAACACACAATGATGGACCTAAAAATACCTAAAAATACCAGTGCAAATCCTAAATACATGTTTTCTCTCATATTCTCAATAAAGAGCTATTGGTAATGAAACTATGAAAGTCAACAGCTACTTCTACCTTCCTAGAAGTAAATCTTACCTCTAGTGAGTATCTTTTAACACGTTATTTAAGGCTATTCACATTTACTTCTATACTTTATCTACATTGGTTAATTTCATATGTAAAACGCATGTATTTTGTATGATATCTGAATCAATTTCTTAACCTTGAAATCCATACGCTGATTTATCTTCATTTATATGAGTCTGAAAATTAAATTTGTTAGAGAAATTAAACACTATCTAATAGTGTCCTCATATTCTAGGAAAACTTGAATAAGACAATTTGAGATCATGTGAAATTATATATACATGTTGTATTTCAGGATTAGCAAGAGGAGAACGCTACTTTTGTGCCAATGATGCAACACCAGTGAAGAATACTGTTAGCTAATTACTAGGGAATTTTATAGGGAAATATATTAAAATTATAATAAAATGTAGCGTTAAAAGCACAGACAAGTGTACTATAGTAATGAAATGTGGACACTCTTACTCGTTCTATAAAGTGTAGTGATCCAGAAAGGTAATTCCTTTGCTATTTCCCTTGTGTGATTTGACCTTTTCATTTATTTTCCCCCTGGTGATTTTCCCACTGATTATCTCTTCCACTAGATGTCAGGCAAGAGGAGGGAGTGGTAATGAATCTAAAACTAAGAAAACATTTACTTTTAAAAGTGTTAAAATTATGACTAAATGCAGCCAAACGGAGTAGTGATTAGGCACGTGGAAGATAAAATGCTCTGATAATTAGTTTGAACTAAATATTAATAACAGCAGCTGCAGGAGGAACCATATTCTTTTATGATAATATCAGTCTTTATTTTGTCTTCCTCTGGGAAATATTCCCTGTTTAGAAAGTTTAGCTCCACTTATGCTTTCCAAAAACAACATGTATGTGTCCTTTGTAGCACTCAATACAATTTTAATTGAATAATTAATTTTGTCAAGGTCGATTTAATGCACATCCCACTACCACCTCTCACATGTTAATCTCGTAAGGTAGGGACTAAGTCTGTTTTGTCAATTTCTTTATCCACAGACTCAGCATAATACATTGGGAGAGTGTAAATGAAAAAAGTGTATTGAAGGAGTGACTAAATTTAAAAAAGGAATAAATATGAGTGAATGAATGAATGAATGAATGGATGGCATTATAGAGTTATCCACTTCAAATAGAAATACAGTCTAGATTCATTGTTTGAGCTCGATTTACATATATTATCTTAACAAATAAGACTCATAACAATGATATATGAAGGCTCTGTGGTCTATTTATTAGACAGCCTATAATATTTTGGTTAAGATGTCCTCAGTAGGACATAAATGATGGTATTGACACCAAATAAAAAAGACAGAAATTAGGAAGATGTAGCCAACGCACAACAGGTATATGAGCTCTCTGAGCATATTATCCATGTTTTACCATATTGTAGTTCACTTTGTTGCATGCCAGTTCCTCTGATGAGGACTTTAAAATTGTACAACAGAAGATAACTTACGATCCTTGCTGCTTCTTGTCCAGCTCATGTCCCGTGCCTTTGAATAAACTGTCTCTTCTCCCTAGAAAATTCATCTTCCTCACTCTTAACAGCTGTGAAGATTTTCTTACGGATTCCTCAGGGGACATCTACATACTACCTTCTCAATAAAGCATTTCCCAGTTTCCTAGGTATATAATTGCTCAGTCCTCTGTTCCCATTGCACATTTTGTAGCCTCTGCAATTAAACTGAGCAAATTTTATCACAGCTTAGCAGTTTATTTGCATGTTCCCCCCTAACTATTGAATCCCCTTATAAAATGGCCATCTCTGTATCTAGAGTACTTTGCAGAGTTCTTGACAGGAGTTGAACTAGTAAATTTGTCAAATAAATTAATAAAGTAATAAAGTACATTTAGGCTGAGGGGGAGCTAAGACCTTCATCATTGAGAGTAGGCATTGAAATAGTATAATCAATCAAAGATTTAGTCCCATTAAATTATGTAATTTGAGTATAAGACAATTATCAGGTTTTAAGAGTTGCATCCCTATTTTCCTTCTTTGATCTGATATTTAGCTCTTTACCTTCAGGACTATGGCATATCTTATTTTGCTACAGTTTCCAGGAATAATTTTGCTTTGCTTCATGACTTTAAATTCTATATTCCTTTGATGCCTTCACCACTCCACAACAAGTATTTCTTCTTTAGGACTTTGTGTTGTTTTTCAGAGTTCTAAACATTTCAACTGTAATATACATGGTTGCCAATCATCAATCAATAGTAAATTTAATATTAATAAACTTCGCATTGTCTTTCATGTACAGAAAAACATGGTTATAACCTACTACAAAACATGAAGTTTAAGTGGATTATTTATGCTCACAAAAATCTAGCTTTTCCTATTTTGAGAAAATTCTATTATGGTAATAAATGTATGAAAATAGACTCAAGAGTGGATGAATAACTTCTATTCAGAAAAAGGAAATTATTTTGTAAGTTTTTTCTCAGTGCATTGATTAAATGAGAGACTTAGGATTTCAGTAGAATAAGCGTGTTACGGTGTCAACCAAATTTATCTCAAACATGTCTCATTTTATTATGCTTCATTTTATTGTTCTTCACAGATAATGCATGTTTCACACATTGGAGATTTGTGGCAACCTCCGTCCAGCAAGTGTATAGGCACCATTTATCCAATAGCATCTGCTCAGTTTGTGTCTCTACGTAACATTTTGGTAATTCGCACAATATTTCAAACTTTTTCATTATTATTAGATTTGTTATGGTGATCTGTAATCAGTGAACTTTGAGGTTACTATTATACTTGTTTTTGGGCACCACAAACCATGCCCATATAAGAAGGCAAACAATTGCTAAATGTTACATGTGTTCTGCCTGCTCCACCAACTGGTTGTTCCTCCTATTTGGACCTCCCTATTCCCTGAGAAATAATAATATTAAAATTAGGTAATTAATAATCCTACAATGGACTCTAAGTGTTCAAGTGAAAGAAAGAGTTGCAGTTCTTGCACTTTAAATCAAAAGCTAGAAATATTTAATCCTAGTGAGGAAGGCATGTTGAAAGCTGAGATAGGCTGGGCTTCTTGCACCAAATATTTAGCCTAGTTGTGAATGCAAAGAAAATGTTTCTGAAGGAAATTAAAAGTGCTACTGTAACAGGGAAGAGCCAAATCAGACTACATGTTGCATCTGTTTCTTTTACTTTAACCTTTGCTTCCCCTTGCTTTTGTTCACTGAAAGGATACTGTCTATACATAATGGCCTGCCTCAGGGAACCCTGCCCCTCTGCCTGAATGTTAAACCAAAGTGCCTTTGTTCAGGGAAACATCCAGACCCTGTTCCACCTGCAGATGACTACAGGAAAGAAGAATTTTTTTTAACACATCCCCTCCCTGAGGCTGACCATTCAGGGGATATTTGCAAAACTTATAGACTTTTTACTTTACTTCCCCATCTCCTCCCCATCTCTGTGCTATAAAAGAAACTGGCATCCAAACCCCGATAAGATGGTTATTTTGAGACTTTAGTCTGCCATCTTCTCGGTCTGCTGGCTTTCTGAATAAAGTCGTATTCCTTGCCTCAACACCTCGTCTCGGATTTATTGGCCTGTCGTGCAGCAAGCAGAGTGAGCTTGGACTCGGTAACACTACTCCAGTGAACACACAAATGATAGGAAAATGAAACCGCCTTATTGCTGGTATGGAGAATGTTTTAGTGGTCCGGATAGAAGATCAGGCCAGCCACATTTCCTTAAGCCAAAGCCTCATCCAGAGCAAAGCCCTAACTCTCTTCAATTCTATGAACGCTGAGAGTTTGAAGCTAGCAGAGGTTGGTTCATGAGATTTAAGGAAAGAAGCCATCCCATAACTTCAAAGTGCAAGGTGAAGTAGCAAGCGCTGATGTAGAAGCTGCTGCAAGTTATCCAGAAGATCTAGATAAGATAATTAAAAAGGTGGCTATGCTAAACAAAAGATTTTCAATGTAGACAAAATAGTCTTCTATTGGAAAAAGATGCCATCTAGGACTTTCACAGCTGGAGATGAGGAGTCAGTGCCTGGTTTCAAAGCTTCAAAGGACAGGCTGACTCTCTTATTAGTGATTACTGCAGTTGGTGTCTTTAAGTTGAAGCTAGTGCTCATTTATCATTCCAGAAATCCTAGGGCCCTTAGTAAATTATACTAAATCTACTCTGCCTCTGGACTATAAATGGAACAACAAAACCTGGATGACATCTAGGTACATTTATTTATAACATGGTTTGCTGAATATTTTAAGCCCACTGCTGAGAACTCCTGCTCAGAAAAAATAATCTCTTGCAAAATATTAGTGCTCATTGACAATGCACCTGGTCACCCAAGAGTTCTGATGGAGATGTGTCGATACAAGGAGGATAACATTGTTTTTATGCCTGCTAACACAACATCCATTCTGCAGCCCATGGATCAAGGAGTAAATTTGACTAAGGCTACCATAGATAGTGATTCCTCTGACGGATCTGGGCAAAGTCAATTGAAAACCTTAATGAAAGGCGTGACCATTCTAGACCATTAAGAACATTTGTGATTCATGGGAAGAATTCAAAGCATCAATATTAACAGGAGTTTGGAAGGAGTTGATTCCAAACCTCATGATTGACTTTGAGGGATTCAAGACTTCAGTGAAGGAAGTAACTGCAGATGTGGTGGAAATAGCAAAAGAACTAGGATTAGAAGTGGAGCCTGAAGATGAAACTGAATTGCTGCCATCTCATGATACAACTTGAACGGCTGAGGAGTTGCTTCCTATGGATGAGCAAAGAAAGTGGTTTCTTGAGATGAAATCTACTTGTGATGAAGATGCCATGAAGACTGTTAAGATGACAACAAATGATTTAGAATATTACATAAACTTAGTTGAGAAAGCAGTGGCAGTTTTTGAGAGGATTGACTCCAATTTTGAAAGAAGTTGTAGTGTGAATAAAATGCTATCAAACAGCATTGACTGCTACAGAGAAATCTTTCATGAAAGGAAGAGTCAAGGGTTGTGGCAAAGTTCATTGTTATCTTATTTTAAGAAATTGCTACAGCCATCCCAACCTTCAGCAGCCACCGCCCTGAACAGTCAACAGCCATCAACATTGAGGCAACACTTTCCACTGGCAAAAAGATGACAACTTGCTAAAGGCTCAGATTATGGTTAGCATATTTTAGCAATAAAGTATTTTCAAATTAAGGCATGTGCATTTTTTGAACATAATGCTATTGCACACTTATTAGACTACTGGATAGTGTAAAAATAACTTTTATGCACACTGGGAAACCAAAACATTCATGTGATTCACTTTATTATGATATTTGCTTTATCATGGTGGTCTGGAACCAAACCCACAATATTTCCCAGGTATGCCTGTATCCTCACTTAAATGTATTTTCAACACCTTGCATTTACAGTTCAACTGCATCCACATGTTGGAGTGAGTTCTAGTCTTTACCATTAAAATAAAGAACAAAATGACACACACACAGGGCAATAACAAAGTATCTCTTTTTTCCCCATACTCCTGTACTCTGCTACTAGCTCATTTCTTTTCTCTAAAGTTCTGTACTCATGATTTCTCTTTCGCAACTCTTATTGACATATCATTACACATCAATGAACCTAAATTTTTATCCATAAATTTACCATTGACTTCCATATTACTAAATTCAGTGGACATATCAGTTTTCATGCTTGGATTAGCTCAGCATTGTTCTCCTGCACTGGAACTTTTTTCTGTGTGTGTGTGTGTATACACATATGAGATGAGTTTTTAGGGATTATGTCTTCTGTTCTTAACTGTACATGACAAGAATGCTTAGCCTATAAATACTTCTCAATAAATACTTATTGAATGAACAAATAAAAATGTAAATTAATAAATTATTGAATTGGAGTTACAAATTTTCCTAGTGGAATAATTTTAGAGATGTTAGTCTCTAAATTTATGTTCACAGATATAGTAAAGGGAGAGATGTCTTCTATATTGAAACATTGTTATGAAGATTACATTTGACTATCTATTAAAGGAACACAACATATATAGTCATTTCAATTTGTTGACCCTAAGGTACTTGTGGTACATCCAAGTGAAAGTCCAAAACTACCTGGCAAATCATTCAGGAGAAAGCTACTTAGGAAGTAACTAGAGAGAGAAATCTGTACATTTGCTCTCAGAATTTTTCAACCATTCTGCATTGTATAAAATGTGTGTGTGTGTGTGTGTGTGTGTGTGTGTGTGTGTGTGTTTCTGGCAAGATTCTGTTTTTGAGGTTATGTATTATTAAAAGTGAAATGCTTAGGCATGGTCTTAGATACAATTTTTTTCTACCTACATCACAGGATCTCAGTTGTCTTTAGGTGGCTAAAAGAAAAAACATCCTGTGAGTTATTAGGACCATGCTCTATCCTAGTGAGCTTACTGACCCAAAACATTCTGTTCTTATTCTCATACATGAAATGAGAAAGCTGAGATATTAGCATCATGTCACATGTTTATGGTATTTCCTCACAATTAGCATAACCTTTGTTGAACTAAAACTAGTGATAGCTATTTCAGAATGAATGAAATTTTACTCACATATAGTCTATCATCCATCATTTACTGCCTGCCTTCTATAAAATAATATGATCAAAGCTGTCGTCTTATGAATATGCTTTATGTTATGAGTATACTTTATGTTATGCCTCATTTTTTCATGAATATATTTCTAAATGCCTACATTGCTGCTATTATTTATTAATAACAATCTCCAAAAGAAAAATAAAAACAGCAGGTTGCATAAGCAATGGTAAGCTAACATGTTGACAAGGAAAACATTTCACCAAAATTGCATTACACAGTTGAGGAGTTGAAGACAACATTGTCACCCATCAAATGCATTGATGATGTTTATTTAGGAATTGGAGTTTAGAATTACAGCAGATATTCAAGAAGTATATGCTCTACATATGAAGAAAGTGTTAGGATAATTCTTGGTATCTGTAAGAACATAAAGCAAATATTTTGATTTTAAGTATGTGATACCAAGATGAAGGGCTCAGTAGGAAATGGAAGCTAATACTGAAATATGTGGAGTAAAAGTACAGATGTGTTATAAAAGAATAAGAAATAGTAAGTGGTTATTTAAAAAAACATTTAATACTGAAACATTTGTAGGAATAATATATATCAAGAATTCTCCTAGGTGCCAGGATATCAGAGATAAATAAGATAAACAAGTCCTTTCCCAAATAGAACTTACATTATAATGGAGGAGTTAGAAAGTAATATATATATATAGTAATTTATATATACACGTGTATATATACACACATACAAATATACAATGTGGAAAATATACAAAAGCAGTAAAGTGGTAGAGAATTACTGGGGTGGAAATGTTAATGTAGAAAATAAAATCAGCGAATGTCTGGTTAAGGAGTTTTCATTTTATTACAAACCTGAATGAATGAAGTGAGACTGAGAAACAAGTGAAATTACTGGGAGAATGTTCATACAAAAGCCAGTACACAGGTGTTAATAGCAGCTTCATGTGTAATAGCCGAGAACTGAAAACAACCCAAATGTCTTTTAATGGTGAATGGACAAACTAGCTCTGGTACAGCCATACGGTGCAATAATACTAAGGAACAAAAAGGAGGAAACTATTGATACACATGAGAACTTAGTGGATTTCAAGTGCTTTATGCTGAGTGAAAAAGTCAATTTCAAAGGGTTATATGCTGAATTATTCCATATATATAACGTTCTCAAAGACAAAATTATGATGGTCACAGATAAGTGTTTGCCAAAGTTTAGGGTTGGTGAAAGGGTTTGACAATTAAGAGCTTATGTAAGGGAATTTCTTTGTGGTGATGGATGGAATCCATATACTGATTGTGGTGATAGTTATTCAAATATATTCTATTTATGTGATAAAACTTCGCAGAACTATACACCAGCCAAATCCATACCACTCCCCAAAATAGTGCATGTAAAAACTGCTGAAATCCAAATAAGTTATGTAGCCAAAATAATAGTACTATACTAACATCAATTCCCTGTGTTTGCAATGTCCTATGGTTATATAAGATATTATCCTTTGGTACATTTCAACTCTTTGTGCTATTTTTGCAAGTTCTTCTGCAAAATAGTCAAACTATTTCAAAATTAAAACAAAATAGTAGAAAAAGAGCAACTGTTAGATATCTAGGTGTGAAAAAACATAACATGTTAGAGGAACCTATTAAACTTTTACTGCCCATGGAGAGTACTATGCTCATATTTGTAAAATAAATAAAAGTAATTAAACAACAAATCTTCAAATATAATTAAAGTGAGATAATCAAGGGATACATGTAGAAGAAAAGGTTAGAGGTAACGAGGGTCTCATTACTATTCAAATTTTATCTTAACTGTTACAGGAAAACATTAAAGTATTCGGAGCCAGAAAGTAAATTGAATTCACTTATACTTTACATAATAGCCAGGTTTCCCTCTGAGAACAGTAATATTCATCATTGTACTAGTGGTTTTAGCCAGTGCAATAGGTGAAGAAGATAGAGAAGGTATAATAAATTTAAAAGAATTGTAATTACTGGAAGATAGTATGATCTATTCTCTGAAAACTGCAAAGAGACTTTCAAGTAAGTTTTATTTGATTTAAGTGGATCTAAAAAGTTTATTGTCACAAGGCCACTGATTGCAGTCAATGCATTTCTATATGTCAGTGATACAAAACATAGTTTTAAAAAATGATATAATACAACTGAATGAAAAATATCAAATGCCTAGGTAAAGAATCTAACAAAAGATATGCCAGACTCTGCACAGAAAATTAGAAAGCATTACTGTAAGACATTATTGAAGACCTAAATCAATGGATGGTTGCTTAAAGTATTGTAAGTCTCATCATCGTGAAGATTTAAATTTTCCTCAAATTTATCTATTGATTCAATGCAATTCCAATCAAAACCCTATTGAATTCTTTTGGTAGATTTTGAATGTCTGATTCTAAATTTTATATGGAGTACATTACTCCAAGAAGAGTCAAAATATTCTTGAAGAAGAAAAAAAATAGAAGATTTACTTTACTAGATATCGTTAAATCTATAACGATGAAATAACGTGGGTTTGTCACAAGTATAAACATATAGCCCAACATGTATTATAAAGAGACCAACAGTAGACCAATATTTACAAAAATGGCATTTCAAAGCAGCATAAGAAAGACAGTCTTTTCAATAAATAGTAATTATTAAATTGGAATATCTATATGAAATGTAAATAAATAAAACTTGGTACATACCTCAACCTTTCACAAAAATTGGACTTAGGTAGAATTTATATCTAAAAGGGAATGTTAAAAAATGAAGATTACATTAGATGACATATGAGAATACTTCCACTAATTGAAGAAATAGATTTAATTATCAACCCAAGGTTTTGGATTATGTTTCTGCCATTTCTCCTTCTAAAGAGATGAGGTACATTCACCTGTTGTCCCCTCTTGACTTCAGATGTGACCATTTGACGTGCTTTGTTGATTAAATGATCCAGAAATGACAAGAAGCCATTTGCAAGCTTGGCACTTAGCAGACTTGACTGTTTGATCTTCTACTCTGCTCTGCCTAGAGAAGAAGATGCACCAGCAAGCCCTCTAATTCTAAGCCCTCTAATTCTAATTCTAAGAGGAGGATGAGAGGCACTTGGAGGGCCATCCCAGCTGAGCTGAAGCCTGAAGCAGAGGCAACACAGCTGCATCACACATGTGCAGTGAGAAGCAGTGTCACCTTGCCAACCCTGACCCTCTGCATACTTGTTAATAAAAATTAAATATCGTTGTTTGAAGCCACTGAATATTGGGGTGGCTTGATAGTGATCATTAGAATAAGTTAGCATAAGTTAGTATTGGGGATAGCTACTATGAATTTGTGGAAGAAAACTCTAATTTTTTAAACAGAAATCAAACAATTCTCAACATAAACAAAATATTGATAAAATTACATTAAAATTAACAACATTAAACATTAACAACATCAAAAACTACATACGAAAGTAAAATTTAAAGGAGACTTTTTTCCAGAAAACACGAAAATATTTTACAAATCAATAGGAAAAACACATTAAAATAGAAAAATGAGCAAGAAGTTTTCACAGGCACTTCATTAAACAGCATATCCAAATGAACAATAAACATTTGAAAAGATGCCTCATTTTATTATAAATTGCATTAATGTTAATTAAACACAAATCAATGGAAACTCATGATTTCATTAATGCAAATTAAAACAAATATGAGACACCACAAAACACCCCAAAATTAACAAAACTTAAAGGCCTGAAATAACAAGTATTGGATACGAGGCAACTGGAGCTGTCAAATGTTGCTTGTGAGATTATAAATCAGTAGAGCAATGTCAGAAAACCATTTGGTACTTTTTAGTAAATTTAGTAATACATGCACTCAAGATTGATAATTCTACTAATAGGTATACATAAGTGTTCATGAACACTGAGATATTATAAGAATGTTCAGAGCAGCATTATTTATAATGACAAATATCTAGAAACAGACAAAATATTCACTGACAGTGTAATGATGGAAAATAAACCAAATATACTTACAGTCAGCAAGGATAACTCTCATGAGATAATGCTGGGGAAAGAAGTCACACAAACAAAGTATACATATTTTATAATTCATGTTATATTTGTATTTTAAACCAGACAAAACTAATACATAATGTTAGAAGGCAAGATGGTGGTTATCATCATGGAGTAGGGAGTTTGTATTTGTTGGAATGTAAAACTAGGGTGGCTTCTGCAGTGTGCGTGATCTATTTCTTGACCTGGGCCATGGTCATAAGAGAGCTCTCAAACTGTGAGGTTCATTCAGTTGTTCATTAAAAAAATATACATTTTTGAGTTTGATTATTTTGCTACAGTGAGAATTTACCCATAATGATCTGTAGAGAAGAGACTATAGTGAGTCTCAAGTGGAGTTAGAAATGCCAGTCAAGTGCTGGCTGGGATTATGTTATTAGTGGAGGGGGCTAATAGTGATGAGTTGTAGTGGGAAGCTATGGATGCAGTTAACCTTAGGTTAACTTATGATGATCATAGTGATGATCATTTAATGGTTTGTCACAGCCCATGACAACTCCAACAAAATGCTTTTTTTTCCTACTTTTAGGCCCACATTTTTCCCCCCAGTGGTTTACAACAATGTTTATGTATTTATTTATTTATTTATTATTTCAATTATATATATACATGTATCTATTCTTTTTCAAATTCTTTTCCCATTTAGGTTGTTATGTAATATTGAGCAGAGTTCCCTGTGTTATACAGTAGGTCCTTGTTTGTTATCTATTTTAAATATTGCAGTGTGTACATGTCAATCCCAAACTCCCTAACTATCCCTTCCCCCAGCCTTTCCCCCCTCATAACCATAAGTTCATTATTTAAGTCTGTGAGTCTGTTTCTGTTTTGTAAATAAGTTCATTTGTATCATTTCTTTTTATATTCCACATACAAGCGATATCATACAATATTTGTCCTTCTCTGTCTGACTTACTTCACTCAGTATGACGATATCTAGACCCATCCATGTTGCTGCAAATGGTATTATTTCATTCTTTTTTAATGGCTGAATAATATTCCATTGTATATATGTACCACATCTTTTCTTTATTCATTCCTCTGTCAGTGGACATTTAAGTTGCTTTCATGTCTTGGTTATTGTAAACAGTGCTGCAATGAACACTGGAGTTCATGTATCCTTTTGGACCATGTTGTTCTCTGGATAGATGCCCAGGAGTGGGATTACAGGATCAAAAAACAAAACAAAACAAAAAAAAAAACAGAACTAAAAATAGAGCTAGGCCCATCTTTTTGAAACTTAACAGAAGATGTTTGTTCTGAGGAGTGTAAGTGTTGACATTGCTGCACAAAAGGAAGCTATTTTGATTTTAGAATATCAAAACTTTTTAGCCATTGATTAGTTGAATTAATTAATAGGCTTTTTTGACTACTCCTCATTCTCTAGCCAGGCACACCATAAACCCATATGGACAAATTTGTTTATAATAGGCTATCTTGATGGACCATGTATGCCTGCTAAAGCTTTTTATAAATCAAGGCCCTCCATTAATATTCCACTGGTAAATGCCATTAGAATGTTTATCAGGAATTCTGATATATTGCATTTTTTTTCTCCAAGAAGATTTGACTTAGATTATTTCTTCTTCTGAGACTTCTGTGATGGAGTAGTCAATGGTAATAGTCCTCATACTTACCTCCATTTCTTTACCGTATGTAATTGCTTTTTTTAAAAATTATGGCTTATACTCTCAAATAATATGTAATAAAAGATATTAACTCACCTATTTAGGTGTTGATATAACACATATTGAATCATTATATGAGATAAATATTTTTGTTTTATTTTATATAATATGACTGGCCATATATTTAAAAAAATTACTTTTTCAAATATCTAATTAAGTTTTATTCTAACAATTTATCTCCCAAAAAGAAATGGGAGATAAAAAGAAATGACTTTAAGGTCTAATTTTTAAAGATATCAATGAAAAAAGTATAAGAAATGATTTAAATATTTAGTTTAAAAGACATGAGTTAAAATATCTTCAATTCTATTATGAAATGCTACCTTATATTCCAAGATTTATATTCTAATTAACAACTTTATCTAAAATAATTAATTTGTAGATTTTCCTGATGTATCCTACAATATTTTATCTTTATTAAATCTAAATTTCCTCAACTTAAATTCCCAATAGTAACAAAATCGATTGGATGGGAACACCACTTCATAATTATACTGTTAAGACTAACACATCTCCCAGGAGCAGATAAGATCAGTAAAAAAAAAAGTAAAGATATAAAATATCTAAACAACATAGTAAAAATGATCTAATTTAGATATAATATGTACTAAAGAATGAGAATTCCCATTGTTTTCAATGATATTTGATACATTTACCAAAACTGACTATATGCTGTGTCATAAACTATTGAAATCATTAAAATATGTTATCTGTTTACAGTGGATTAAGCTAGGAATAAATATCAAAAAAAGATAATTCATTCATTTGGAACAAATCACTTCTAGGTAACCTATGATTTATAAGAAATATTTAAAAATTTAAATAAAGGATAATGAAAAAACAACATATAAATCTTGTGGGATGCAGTTACACTTTGCTCAGGGAATAATTTTTGCTTTAAGTGCATATATTTATAATGAAAGAAGGTAGAAAATTATGGACAAAATATTTCATTTCAAAATGCCAGGAAAAAAATAAAATCAAGTATAAAAACACAGAATAAGGAAATAATAACAGAAGAATATCATTAATAAAATAGAAATTAAATGTAAAATACAGTAACATTGAAAAAAGAAAATAGTTGTTTCTTTGAAAAGATTATTAATTTTGATAACTCCTCCATAACAATGATGAAGAAAATTAATTTAAAACTACAAAAATTTATTTCAGCAATGAAAGAGACATCCTCATACATTTAATAAGAGACTGTTTAAATAATTTAGATTCAATAAATTTGGCAATTTTGAGTAAATGGAAAGTCATTTTTAAAATAAAATTATAAAAACTGTCACAAAGAGTTGAAAATCAGAGTGGATCTAAATATTTTTAAGGAATCAAGCAATTTTTTAAAATTAATTTATTTTTGGCTGTGTTGGGTCTTCGCTGCTGTGTGCAGGCTTTCTCTAGTTGAGGCAGCAGGGGTTACTCTTCATTGCAGTGTGTGTGCTTCTCATTGTGGTGGCTTCTCTTGTTGCAGGGCACGGGCTCTAGGCGCGCGGGCTTCAGTAGTTGTGACTCACCGGCTCTAGAGTGCAGGCTCAGTAGTTGTGGCGCACGGGCTTAGTTGCTCCGCGGCATGTGGGATCTTCCCGGACCAGGGATCGAACCCATGTCCCCTGCACTGGCAGGCCATTCTTAACCACTGAGCCACCAGGGAAGTCCCAAAAAGATACTTAATGTACATCTTCCTAATATCAGTGAGAGTGAAATTCCTTTTATATGATTATTGACCTTTTATGTGTCCTTTGTGTGTGTGAACTGACTGTTCACATCTGTCTCTGACTGGTAGAAAGACTGTTCAAGCCACCGTTTGGATAAATCATATGAGACTAATCTGTTCCAAGAATAAAGAGGGCAGACTGTCAGAATACCTCATGGAGGGATCAGCACCATCATCCAGGACAGTGGAGGTCCAGTGTTCAGAGCCCTCCAAAGGGATCAAGAAATTTAGGAGAACAGGCCATAAATGATTGTGCTGCACTTTAGATGTACTTTTATTTGGAAGAAAAATAGTAACAAACATATCTTGTAAAAATAGAAGAAACCATTAAATAAACTTTTTCTATCAGAAATTTTGTAAGAATGATTTTCTCAGTCTGGTCAAAGTTATGAATGAAATTTCTTTTGAAATGGAAGTGAAAGAGATTTTATATGTGATAGCATTTTCTGGAAGAAAACAAAAACTATACTTTCTCATGGCTGAGTGTAACTTCTGTTTCTATATTAAGAAATGCAAAAGTTCATAGCTGACACACATTCATTTTTAATACATTTATATGAACACCTGCAAGCTGCTCAGCCTCCAATTACTTTTTTATTGCTTTATAAGGAAAGTGCTATATTCTGAAAGACTTAATGCCCTGTATTAAACTATATTGTATATTTTACAAGGAATATTAATCCTCAAAGTAATAGTACAAAATTACTACTATGACTTAAATAAATGATACCAACTTGAGAAACACAGCTTTGTCATTGTGCAAAAAAAGGACACTCTTTTCAAAAACCAGAGTCAGGATACAAAAGAGAATATCAATTAAATAATATCTTCATGGCAAAAATTGTTTTTCCAAATATTAATATATTACTTCAAAAGTTTGAATCCAGCTATATACAATTCACCAAGTCCAACAACTATCATTCAAAATTATTCTAGCTTTATTCACTTTGAAGTAGTTAAATACAAGATCTTTTTTACGACTTATAGAAAAGCTCACACTATCTTGACCAAATTCATCAAGATGTATGACTTATACCATCTAGGAGATATTATTTCAAATATGTTTTATCATTATATGATATGTGAGTATTTTATGTCAGGTAGTACAAAAAATTAAGATATTACCAAACTCTTTCATTCTACAACTCAATTTCAAAATATAACAACATATGTAATATAGATAAAATTTACTTTTCAAAATAGTAATTACAAACTTGCCATTCTATTTCTAAATAATAACAACATAAAATATGTTTTAATTTTACATTATATATTGAAGGTAGTTATCATTTCTTAATATACTTGTTTGGGATAGTTATCAAACAATGCTAAATTAAGAGGAGAAAATCTCTAACTGCAAAAGTAACTTTGTGCCCCTCGGACATTAAGACAATATCAAATGGAAAGGCAGCAATGATTAGCAAATATTTTAATACAATTATGTTCAGACACTATTTTAATACACAGAGATAACTTCTTATACAACTATTTGATCTCTTAATGTACGTAATTCCACTAATGACAGCATTATTTGAACTTCGTTTTAAATATGGATTTTGATATGTTTCTGTGAGGGTTTCTGCATGGTTACATTTTGATAAATCCCATAGTACAGCTTTATACTTTTTAAATTGCCAAAACAAACAAAAAAAAATCAGTACTAAAAGTCAGTATGTTGGGTTGTGAAAACAGTAAGTGGAATTATATACATATATATATAATATGGATAGCAATTATATCTATACACATATGTATGTGTATATATATTTGTGTATGTGTGTAAGTAGGTGCATATTTATGGATGATGGATTAAACAGAATGACATTGGTTTTGGTATCAGAATGAATTTGCAGGTGTTTATTCACTTATCGACCCTCAATTAATTTTAGTTGATTTTTTTTTAAATTATCTCCTTCAAGGCGTTGGATGCTACTTAATCCTTGTACTTTATCGTAATGTATTTTCTACCCCCATGAGCTCTCAGTAAACATCCAGTAGTTACAGGAGAGCTGTGTGAATGTGTATGGACCAGTAAAAAGAGCACAGGCTATGGAACTAGTCAGAATGGATGCCTTTCCTTCTAGCATAGATACTTCCTTTAATAACAGAAAACACCTGTTATTAATTGTATTCATTTTTCTTTTACCAGACATAGTTCCTGATATTTTTAAAGCATTTGCTAAATATGTTTATACATGAAGGAGAAAGTGGATGAATAAATAAACAAATGTGTATGTTCACTATTATAGAATTAGACTTTGAGAACTTATATGTGTGTGTATATATATATATATATATATATATATATATATATATATATATATATATATATATATATTGCATGTATGTCTTTGTTTTTGATGATGCTGATGCTGTTTTTAAAATAATTGCATGCATTCACTGATCCTGTCTTAATATTTAATGGTTTACCTAGTATTTTTCAGGAACTGATTGAGAGGATGTAGGTGATAGCTTACAATTATAGCAATGATGATGATGAAGAAGAAGAAGAAATAAAAACATTGTCTCTCTATTCATTGAACTTCTATTAAGGAAGAAGTTACCACAAATGCAGAAAGAAGATTAACATGCAGTATAGCCTGAGAAATGTCATGGTTAATATCCAGAAGTAGTTTCATTTCATCTCTCTCTAGTGAGTGGCCTCCAGATACCAACAATAGTTAGAAAAGTCTTCCTGAGTGAAGTGATCAACAAGCTTAGTCTTAAGAACAAGAGATTTTTAGTTTTTCAGTGGTTATTGGGGCCGGGTAGGGAATAGGAGATTAAACTAAAAAAGTATGCCAGGATCAGTTGTTGAAGGTTTTATGCCAACACACACAGAGATACACTCTTAGGTTGCTTCCATGTCTTTGTTATTGTAAACAATGCTGCAGTGAACACAGGTGTGCAGATATCTCTTTGGCATCATAATTTTATTTCCTTTGGGTACCCAGAAGTGGAACTGTTGGATAATATGGTAGTTATATTTTTAATTTTTTGAGGACCCTCCATACCATCGCTATACCAATTTACATTGCCACCAACAATGTACAAGTGTTCTCTTTTCTCCACATTCTCTCCATCATTTGCTACCTCTTGTCTTTTTGATGATAGCCATTCTAACAGGTGTGAAGTGATATCTCATTGTGGTTTTGCTTTGAATTTCTCTAATAAGTAGTTATGTTGAGCACCTCTTCACGTACCTATTGGCCATTTGAATATCTTCTTTGGAAAAATGTCTATTCAGGCCCTTTGCCCATTTTTAATTGAATTATGTTTTTTGTTTGTTTGCTATTGAGTTGTATGAGTTTTTTATATATTTTGGATATTACTCCTGATCAGACATAGGATTTGCAAATACTTTCTTCCATTCCATAGGTTTCCTTTTCATTCTGCTGATTGTTTCTTTTGCCGTGCAGAAGTGTTTTAGTTTGGTGTTATTCCAGTTGCTGATTTTTTATTTTTCTTCTTGTGTTTTAGGTGTTTCATCCAAAAAATCATTGCCAAGACCCATGTCAAGAAGATTTTCCCCTAGGAGTTTTTTAGTTCAAGGTCTTACATTTAAGTCTTTCATTAATTTTGAGCTAAATTTCATGAGTGATGTAAGAGAGGGGTCTAGTTTCATATTTTACATATGAATATTCAATTTCCCCAGTGCTATTTATTAAAGAGGCTGTCATTTTTTTGTTGTTATTTGTGGCTACCTTGTGAAGTATTAGTTAACTGTATATGCATGGGTTTATTAAGTTTATTTTCTAAAATTTTACCAGGTGAAAACAACTAGATAGAGAGCTTAGATAATAGAAATTGGGGACAAATAAATGTATGGCTTTTGGCCAATGATAATAATGGTTCTTGTATGAATTAGAAAATTATTGTTCTTTTTATAAAATTTTGGCATGTCACGTGACCAAACTAATTTCATTCCCATGAACAATGGGCACTGTGCAATATGTTATCACAAATATTATTTCATGGGGGGTGGGATGGACTGGGAGTTAGGGGGAAAAAGAAGAAAAATTTTTTTCATTTAATTCCCATAAATGATATCCACCTCTTTTCACATAGATATGTATTTGCTGGATAAATAAAAAAAGCATCACTAATAATTCTACTGATAATCTAAACCCTCTGAATTGAGAGAGGCACTGACCTCAATCATTTTCATTTGATTCTGTGCTGAAAATATATATTTCTGTAAATTCATAAAGACTTTATCTTACAGTTTTATAATCTAGTCTTAAACTGTCCCTCTTTAATTAAATTATTTTAAAAATTGAGGTATAGTCTCAACATCTAGTTTTCTAAAGAAATGCTGAGAAGAGCATAGCATTATGAGTAATATTATTTTACCATTGCTTTATCTAAAATCAAGAAATTATGCTAATAAAGGAAGCAAGAACTTATTCTCCGCAAGAGTATTCAAGGTATTTTAACTTTATATTATGGTCTATTTCACAGATTTTGTCTGAAATCCTAAGGAAAAGTAATGTCTTTTTTAAAGTTTTTACAAGATCCTCTAACTATATAGACATATCTATTCAAAACATTTTAAAATTTGTTTTAGAATGTCTTACTGCCTTAAGAACCAAATATCTAGATAAGCCATGGAGATTTAGAAATGGAGAAGAAAGATTAAGATACATAATTGTAGCATTAGTAATACAAGTGTTAAGAAAATCTACTTATGGTAGCATATGAATTCAAGAAATGCTAACCTTAAGGTAATGGAGCTAAAATAAATATGTTCAACATCAGTTTAGGATCAACTAAATATAAACTAAAATTGAGGATAGTATTTTCTCTTATCTTCTAAAAGAACATAAATTAATTTTAACATAAATTTAGCAATTAAATTACGAGTGCCCACAGAAAAGCTCTGTGGTGTTTATTATAAAGTGTTTTCATTAAATTTGAGGATTGCAGTAGGTCCTTGTCTTATTTAGAAAGAACAAAATAAATGGTATATGAATAATGAAAATATGATATGATAATTTGTACAGCTATATCATCATAATGAAATACTTGAAAATGCAATTCCTTCCTTAAAGTGCATATTTGAAGGAAATTACCATAATGACTTGTTATGCTTATCTATGTTATGATATGCATGTAAGAAAAGTATTATTCACTGGATAAATTACCATTACTATGAACAGATGATGATTTACATATATTCTCAAGCACCAAAATATTATATTAAACTTAAATGTATTGCATATTTCTAGCTCCTAAGAATAGTGTTTCTCTTATTAAAACATGCTAAAGGTAAAAATAAAACTCACAGTATTGAAGCCCATAGTTTGGAATCGCAATTAAGACAGAAATAAGTTATATCTCTGCCCATTCCCTCTAGCTGATAATAAAAGGGATAAAGGAAAAACAGAAAAGAAAGCTATGTCTCCTATGTAGCAAGGAAACACATAATTCTAGCAAGAGTTTATATATGAAGAATAAATATTAAGTAATATGAAATAAAATCCTAGGAACAGGCAGATCATGCATCAAGGAAGTATTTATGTGGAAATCTTGGGCACAAACAAAAATAGTAAAGACAAATCAAAACTAATACTCAGAAAAATTGTATTATGAAACATATATAAATTATTAACAATGGAGTGACATCATGGAATTTGGTGGAGTAAGAAGCTCTAAGAATCAGTTCCTGGACTGAAACAGCTATTGAGCTGGCAAGAACAGTCAGAATAAAATATGTCAGAACTCTGGTGTCTAGGTGTCCAGCGGAGTGTTTATTAAAGTGAGAGGCTGATATGTTTCAAATGTTGGTATTTCACATAGTGGCTATCATTCCCTAATTCCCAGCCTATGGAAGACATTCCTAGGGTTGGCAGACTACATTCTTTATGTGGTTTGCTGGTGCCAAGGTGGACATAAAGACCTTGTAGTCTAAAAATTGGGGTTATGTGTTTTAAGCATCCTGGAGGTTCACTGGCAACACAGGCTGGCCTTTGTTTTCACCCCACCGGGCTGAAGTGACTTCCTGGGAAGCATCTGTCAAAATAATTCAAAGAGGCAGAATGCATTTTTGCTCAGCTTGTCTTTTTGGATCCAGACGTTTAAGGAAATCACTCTGAAGTCACTGACTGACTGAAAAGTTAATGAAACAGAGATTTGAGTGACCACACACAACAAGGAATATCATCATTGCAAAATATTTTGAAAAGGACACTAAACAAATGGATGACTACAGCTCTCAACCAAACAACAGCAAACAGTGGGGGGGAAAGGGAGAATCTGATTTCCAAGTTTACTAGATTACAATCTTCACTATGTCCAGTTATCAACAACAACAATTACAAATGACAAAACACACACACACACACACAAAAAACACAAAAGAAAAAGAAAGAAGAAAAGTGACCAGAGCCTAAGGGACCTATGGAATGCCATCAAAGGTACCACCATACACATTATGTGAGTTTCAGAGGAGAAGATGGAGGGAAAGGGGGGAAAAGAAACATTGGAAGAAATGATGACCTGAAACTACCTGTTGAAAGCCAAACCCAAAGAGAGTATCTTGTAAGTAGCAAGAGAGAAGTGACATACACGTGTATCAATCAGGGTTATCCAGAGAAAAAGAACCAATAGGATATAGGAGATCTATAGAGAAATTTTATGGAAATGGTTTACAAGAAGATTGTGAGGGCTGGAATGTCCAATATTTGTAGGACAGGCTGGCAGCCTGAAAATTCAGATAAGAGTCAAATAACCCAACTGAAAAATGTGCAAAATATTAGAATAGACATTTCTCAAAGAAGATATACAAAAGACCAACAAGTACATGAAAAGATGTTCAACATCACTGGTTATTAAGGAAATGCAAATCAAAACCACAATGAGATACCACTTCACACTCAATAGCATGGTTACAATAAAAATAAAGGAAAATAGCAAGTGGTGGTATGTTTGCACTTTTAACCCTCTCACTTAGTTAGAACAATCATTATCGGACCTCACTCTGTTCCTGTTCAGATCCCACTCAACTCACAGATTTTCAAGCTTCAGTACTCTGTGACTCAGCAATTACTTTGTTGACAAATTACCTGCCTAACCTTGGGATTTATGACTCTTGTATCTGTGGACTCTATACCTGTTAAAGGCAACCTGTAGTCTGTGCATAATCCAGCCACTTAACCACAGAGACACTTAGATCTCACTAACCTGTCCTCTTGTGAACATTAGTCACCCAGTGACAACGTACCCATCTCATTATTGGTTCTTTTGAATGCAGTCTTCCTTCATCATGGTACCCATTCGGTTCTTTCAGCCATGCAATAGCATGGAAAACCACCTCATGTGAGCAGCTACTCTGTGTTGCCTATGAATTCATCAGCAAGTATCACAAAGAAGAATTAGGCTGTTACTCATGAGCAAGAAATCAGCAGGTACATGGACAACATCCTGTGGAGAAATATACTTGGACTGGAACACAACTGTGTACACTGTGGGTCTGGAGTCCAACAGAGAACCATCCCTCTGTGGCTCTTTCATTTTATAAAACATGCTTGAGGGGTAGTGGTTGGGTTATAGGGAGACAATTGTTTTGGGTTAAGGCACCAAGCAGTCTAAGAAGATAAGAAACGTTCAGAACAAAGAAAATTTATTTTTGATGCCATGGGAAGTTGAGTCTAGATGGGAGTTGTAAGTGGGGAATTGAAAGATTTTGTTGGCAGACAAAAAGAAAGATAGTTAAGCAAACAATCATATTTTTTTCAAATATTCCATCGTAGTCTATGAATTTGGTTTATTATTATTGTATAAAAGAACTATAAATTTTAAGAAGAAATCAAAATGTTTATTATTTTTTGACTTCAGAAATTTTATAGAGTTTGAGTTACCTTTACACTATATAAATATCCACAATTCAATAAAGAATTATAGACACTGGGAAGGCACATTTAAAATAAGGAGAATGAATTCAATTACCATACTTTTTGAATACAGAATATAATTGAATGCACTTCTATATTATCAACTTAAACTGAGGCCTGGATGTTCACAGGGTCTCCAACTTTTCACTTTATTTCTGTTCAATGAATGGAAAAACAGCATTGTAAGGCAACAACTCTAAATTCTTTTACTTTTTGTACCATTTAAATGAGTGAAGGGATATTTAGCTATTTCTATTGTTGCAGAAAGGCAGTGTTTTTGATAAGGTATTATAATTTATTCATGTTAATTATAAAAGTCATACAATAAAAGTCTAATTTAGAGGTCAAGAACCTAAGAACTAAGTCCTATTCAAATGTAGGATAATATGAGTAACTATCCTCCAGAGATTTTGTTGAAAGCAAATCCAAGTTCAAACTGTGACTCTAACACTCTTGAATAATTTCCTACATCTCTAAATTTTGTCTTTTAGACTGGCTACAAGACTTTTATTCTACTGTATTCTAAACAGTTTTCCAGAGAAACAGAACCAACAGGATGTGTATATATGCAAAGAGAGAAATTTAAGAAATTGCTCATGTGATTGTGAAGGTTAGCAAGTTCAAAATCTGCCAGGCAGGCCAACAGGTTGGAGATACAAGGAAGAGTTGATGTTACAGCTTGAGTCCAAAGGCAATCCGGAGACAATTCCCTCTTTCTTGAAGGATCTCAATCTGTTTTCTGTTAAGGCCTTCAACTGATTGGATGAGACCCACCCACCTTATGGAGGGTAATCTGCTTTACTCAAAGTTGGCTGATATAAACGTTAATGTCATCTCAAAAATTCCTTCACAATAACATCCAAACTGGTGTTTGACCAAATATCTGGGTACCATGGCCCAGCCAAGTTGACACATACAATTAACTATCACATATACCTAATAATAAAGTAAGATGGACTAATGCATTCCTGATTTTCTTTTCTCTACCTTTAGTATGCAGAGCTTAATGGAGATTCATAAACCTACAGGTGACCAGTTAGTGTTGATAGTGCCTTTGGTTGTATATGCTAAAAGTAAGTCAAAGAACAACAGAAGGCACCAATGGCAAACATGTCAGTTGTAAAGAAGAAGAAAAAAGGAAAAAAAAAGCTAGAAGAAATCACTAGAAAGGAAGAATTGTTAGAAATATGAGAGGAAATATGCTCACATTAGTGAATCAAATTGAGTCAACAGCTTTTGGTCTTAGACAAAGTATACACTATCAATTTTATCTATCTTCCTTTTTTATACTTCCGTGTTATTTACATTTTCTTACCATAGAAATAACTTTCAAGTCTTTGTAGACTTTTTTTTCAGATATATGAAGGGTTGATGTCAACTGAATTAAAAGTTTAGTGCTTAGGTACTTCTGTACTTTAATAACCATATCAACTTTAAACAGATGCTACCATCTGTTTTTAAAGCCTCCAGGAAAGTTTAAACTAGGTTTAGGCTGTAAGCAGGGGATGACTTACTTCTCATTGAAGAGAAGGAGAAACTAATGATTTAGGTAAAATGATTTAGAGTAATTTGCCACTATTCTTCCAGTTGAATGACTGTCAATCAAAATTGTTTACAGAGATTCCACAATGTGAAAAATTTTAGTTCATTTTATGCTCACTCATTTTAAACGTTTTGCCTTTAGACTTGAATCTTCACAAAATCTTTACTTTCCATGTACTTATATGCTATACAACATAGGAAAAAAACAACAGGAAGGTTGAAAATATGATATCCAGTAAAAAGGCAATACAATCTGGAAGAGAAATGAAGGAAAGATTCAGAAATACGTAACAGCATAGAGAGCAACCCATGAAGACAACAGAAAGACATAGTAATCTAGAAGAAAAGATCAAAAAAATAGAATAGAATATCTCAGTTTCTTCAGAATTCTATCAAAGAATTAGAGATAAATTAGGAATAAATATATAGTGTACATGACCACACAGGGCAGTGATTCACTACAAAACAATCATTGTACAAGAAAATGAATGTGATATTACTTCACTTGGCAGTAAGCAATGTGTTTAAAATTATAATTAAATAATAAATATTGATATAATCAAAAAGCTCTTATAAAATTATATTGGGAGAACAAAGTGAAATGTTTATGTTTTTGTTGAGGCATGTAAAAGAGATTAAAATCTAAATTGACTATTGGAGGCATTCAATAGGTAATGTATATAATAAAAAAAAAAGTTATGTAAATAAGTTGGTTAAAAGGAGTTAAATAATGGAGGAAGGGCTGTAGAGATGTTAAAGCACACCTTCTTTCCTTCAAGTCTAGTATCAGAGCTGTGAATTTCCCCCAGTCAGTTCTATATATTCAATTTTAGAGGAAGAGCTCTAGAAGTTCTTCTTGGAATGACAAATGGGCAGTGCTCTTCACCGAACTCTTTTATCACCCCAAATCAATCTTTTACAACTTGGCTTTGTTTTTTATGTTTATCCCACAATCTTAATGGCTAAGATTGTATAGGTTCTCCAGAATCTTGTCTGTATGTTGCAAATAAATTGTGGTCTTACAGGGGAGTTACAGTTGAAGCTTTTCCAATAGTTTATCTCTTAATTAGCCTTTTGGTAATTAGAGGAACAGTCTGAGACTATTTTCAGAGGTGTTTCAAATCATTCTGTCTTTAGAGAAGATGTCTGGAGGAGAATAAAGGCAAAACTTCAGATTTGAGAATTGTAGCCTTCCCTTCCCTATCCTATCTGGTAACTTTATCTGGCATCTTGTATTTTCATTAAAAGTTAATGGTCTATTAATATAAGTAAGATTTATCTGGTATTTTAACTTTATCTGGCATCTTGTACTGAAAGCTAATAATCTCTTCATATCAGATTTTGAACTCTATATTTTCTCTAAATATATATATGTACAGTACATATAATATGAAAGGCATTATATGTTATATTTATATTTATAAATATAATTAAATTATTTATATTATATATATATAGTAGCTCTGAGATATTGGGATTCTAGAAGTCCATATTTTCAAAGGTGCCTTATTACATTTCTTTTTAAATTTTTAATGATTATCAAGTAACTATTCCTTAAAATTTATACAGAACTTTTTCTACAATAAAAAGACAGGTAATTACTAATTTAGGACAACTTTAATAGCTGTAGCTGACAAGCAACCATTTTCTGTGATGTCCATTTGGCTCTGATGAATTTGACTTGATGCCCTCCTTAGGGTTAATATTATGTTTATACAGTTTAAGTTAGGAACTATAGACTACTTTCAACTTTCCAAGCATCAGATTTTATTGCCTGATACAATGGTTGTCCCCTAGATGGAGGTATAATTTTATTTTAATCATTCACTCTATGGAAAGACTCTTGGCTCATTCCATTTAGAGCAAAAAAATTTTTTTCTCAAAATTTCAGTGGCCCATATCAAAGTACAGCATATTTTTAAATTCCATACAGATCAGCAAATATGAAAAGGGAAAATGGAAATGGGAAAAATGACCAAATGTTTTACCCACCATTTCTCAACACAATAATTATCCTCTCACAAAAGGAAAAGCCTCACGTTTTCACTTAATAACATATCAGAGTACTGAATTTACTCACAACCTTATCATGCTGACTATACTAAATTTTTATGGAAATTCTTGCCTAAATAGCAGGAGAGAGTCCTTTCTCCATGCTAGACAATAAGTTGAATTATATTTTATGATTGAAAGATTTGGACCTCAGTAAGACAGACAGAATTGATGTGATTTGTATTAAAAATATTATTTTCCCATTTGTTGTTTAACCCAAGATTGTGCTGTCATAGATGTCTGCTCATTGTTTTACTTTCCTTTAGTTGCTTCACATATCTGAGCAGTGATAATCTGTTAAGAGTGGCAGACAAATAGAGATTCATTAATTGTGATATTCCATGGATGTGTCCTTTCTACTGTGATTGGTAAAAGCAAAATAAACCACTCAGATTAGTATTTTTAAGAAAAAATTGGTTTATTAGATTGACATAAAATGGTAACATTTAATGAGAATGTTGTGCATGCAGTAGATATTAAATAGTGTATTCTTCCATCTAGCTATTTTTTCTCCCTGATTCTTGGTTGACACTCATTTGTTGGGTCTGCTTCTGCTTTCTAATATGTCTGTCTCTGAAAACAGGCTCAGTGGGAAAAAAAAATAAACAAACAAACAACTAGTTAGTCTAAGAAACCCCAACATAGTCTTTTTGTAACTCAGTCTTGAAATGAATGTGAATTTTGGGATAGTTAGATTATTTTTTAATTTAAAATGATTATTATCTTGGGAGGAAGTATCTCAGTATTTTTCTTCCTCATTGGCAACAGGAATGACAAGTTATAAACTGGCAAGGGTTATCTGGAATACATGCTAAAAATATATATAAATATTATAATAATATACTTTATATATACATTTAATCAGAATAGGTCTGCATAAGCCATGTCTTAAGTGAAGGGAGTTTGGACTCCATAATGGACATCAGGCTCCAATGTAATATCTAAGGAGCCAGAGAAATATCTCAATGATGTAGGCATGTATGTTGAGAGGAATGAAAGAAGTATAACCCTATTTTTGGTACCACACTTTGTGTATTAGTCAAGGACTTGCTTTTATCTGCTTGATATGTACATAGCTCAGTTTAATTGGATACTTGAGGCAGCATCATGAAAAACTCTCACTAGAACTATTCCAGAACTCTTCATATACCCCAATAAGTGCTAATATGTTTGAAAATATATCTTATCTCTTGCAGTTTAATCACTGCATAGATATCTGGCGTGGATATAAGTGTGTTAATACTTTTGACACTCATGGTTTTCTTCCCTGAAAATATTCTTCCATAAAAGTGGAAGCTCAAATATTCTTGAACTAACTATCATAAATTTTTAACAGTGAAATTCAAACTCTTAAAAGACTGCATTATTATAAAGCATACTATTGGGCTTTTATATTTTTTCCAGTTTTATTAAGATATAATTGAGATATAACATTTTGTAAAGTTAAGGTGCACACAACATGTTGATTTGATACACATATGTGAACAGAATTTTAAAAATTGGTTTTTAAGTATTTCTTGATTTGAAAAGTTTAGGGCAGTGTTTTATACATAGAACATGCATAATTCAGTGAAGGTAATACAGCTGAGCCCTGAGATTTTTTTTGGGGGGGGGCAGGTTTAAAAGTAAAATTGTCAGTGGAAAACAGTCACATAGATATAAGAAATATTGCCAAATAGGAACTATAAACTATATTTATTACAAATTACAGACAAAAGATTCTGAAAATTGAACAATTTCTATAAAAATAAATTGCAACTGGAATGGGTTAAGGCTAGCTTGATACATTCAATGTTTAAGAATTTATTAACTCCTAAATAATAATTTATTAATCTGCTTCTAATTTCCAAATAATTCCTAAGTAATTAATTCATGTATTAATTTATTGATGCAACATCAATAAATTAAACTTTAAATTTTCTAAACTCTTGAATTTTTTTCTTTGTAGTCATATGATTTAAGTAAATTTTAAGATGTGATGTTGAATTTAAATATCTTAAAATATAATTGACAACTGGCTTCCTAATTGTCATGTAAGATAAATCAATTCTAGGTTACTAATTATGTGCAGCAGCAGTTTTGTGGAATTGCACATTGTCACATATCACAAATTAAGAAATCAGTTCCCTTGGGGAAAGAGAAAACTTTAAAGCCCATTCAACAAGTAAAAGATGCAGATTCCCAACTTTCCCATTACTTGCATAAGAAGTATCAGGGTTCAAGCTGCTTGTTGGACATCAAGTATACGTACATGATTTAGTATTCCAAATTGCTATAATTGCACATTTTAATAGTGCAAGTGTGAGTGACTTTATCCATGAAATGTTCTATTAGGTGATCTGGTACCAGCCTCTTCTGGATTTAGGTACCAGCAAGTCGAAAGAGTTGTCTGTCATCAGCCTTGCCCATAACCTGGAAGTCTTGGTGAACGGGACATTGTAGCCCTCTTACCAGGATGTGGAAGCCACAGGACAAATGGGAAACAGAGGTTGTCTACATGCTCTCTGTGAGAAGAGGAAGACAATTCCTTTCAACTAATGTTGTCCAGACCACTCAAATCAAGATCACAGAGCCATTTTTGGATAATCTGATTTTTGCATCAAGTGACATCACTGTTAATGGTGATATATCTAAGATATACCATTCTGATATGAAAGCACTCCAGTTACTACTGTCGACTGAAAAAAAAATGCACAACCTAAAAGTTGAGAGTTGTGTTTGATTTGGTGCACATTCTGAGGACTTTAAGTCCAGGAGACCAGCCTCACAGATAGCTCTGAGAGGCTGCTCCAAAGAGGTAAGGGAGGAACCAGGATACATAGGAGTTTTGCAACAAAGACCAGGTAGTCGGAACATCGAAAGATTACTGTTAATTAAAGAAAACCAGACATTTCAAGTTAATGAATTTAGTGCTTTTCTATGAATGGGAAGATGCAAAAGTCTGAGCACATTGAAATCATTCCTTTTATATGCACCTCAGCTATCTGGGCCCAGTAACCTGTGCTTTCTCATCCTGAGTCTCCTCAGGGTGCATTGTTGGGTTGGATGAAATGGCTGACTGCTCGATGGTGGACATCCTGTTTCTATCCTGAGTTTTCTCAAGGCTCACCATCGACACCATTGTAATGTGATGGCTTGATAGCTGCAGCATCCTTTGTTTACTGTTATGGCAGCTGACATTTTTTTCATTCACACTATTATGTGTAACAATCCACCCCAAACCTAGTAGTATAAATCAACATTTGGTTACTCCTATGAATTCTTTGATCAGGAATTTGGACAGATAGAGTAACCTGTTTCTGCTCTACTCAACAGTGTGGCACGGGAGTCACCTGGATGCATCTTCAATTAGATGTCTGAAAATTTATGTGTGCTGGAACCTCAGCTAAGCTGTCAACCCTAACAACTCACCAAGATATTCCACATGGCCTTTCTGCACAAGCTTAAGTTTCCTTACACAATTATATCTGTGCTCAAAGAATAAGTTTCCTAAGAAAGAAAGGTGGAACTTCATGACATTTTTATAATACAGTCTCAGAATTCAAAAGCATCACTTTTGTCATATTCTATTAATCAAAGCAGTCTAAAAAGCCCATCAGATTCAAGGAAGGATAAAGTCAAGGAGCTCCTCCTTATGGCGGAGTATCAAGGTTCAAGAAGAGCTAAGGGATAAGGGGATAATGTCTTGAAATCTTTGGGAAACATAATATGCTACAAAGAGTTAAAAGCATTTACATGATACAATTATACTCAAATTATTGTAAAAACATTTAAATTTACCAGCTCCATTTCCTGCTTTTAATCAAATTCACTTTGTTTCTGCCTGGAAAGTGTTTTTTGTTACATAGGTAATAGAGACTTAAAAGAGAGAGTTAAAGGATTACCTTGGAAAAATAAAAATGACTGAAAATTCTGAAAGGGCCAAGCACAATATATTCATCTATTAATTGTCTAACAAAGAAATAAATCTAGAACAGCTATTAACCCTGGGCTAAGAGGATAATGAAACTTCCTCCTTCCCTTCCTTTTTATTTTATTTCTTTTTTGTGTTTCTTTTTGTAAGAAGAAAAAAAAAGGAAATCTATCCATCAGGCTTTTGTTTTGTACCTCTAGAGAAACTTTATAAGGAGTAGATTTTTGTCATCTGAGATTTTGTGCTGTGTTTGTCTTTATCTTAGCAGAAATCTTCAGTCTTGGGATTTTAAAGGGGCCAAGGCCATCAGAAAATTTCTTGTGGGAGGTGATTACATAAAGTTTGTTCTACTTAATAAGAAGGTGGCAAATAAATATGTGTGATGAATTCTGTTCCCTAGATTTTCTTTCATATTGCTTGGCTAAAATAAATAGGGTAGGAAGGTAGACAATGATTGATTCTATTTGTCAAAATCACGAATTTAGTACATAAAGAATTTTGTACAGGGCTTCCCTGGTGGCGCAGTGGTTGAGAATCTGCCTGCTAATGCAGGGCACACGGGTTCGAGCCCTGGTCTGGGAAGATCCCACATGCCGCGGAGCAACTAGGCCCGTGAGCCACAATTACTGAGCCTGCGCGTCTGGAGCCTGTGCTCCGCAACAAGAGAGGCCGCGATAATGAGAGGCCCGCACACCGCGATGAAGAGTGGCCCCCACTTGCCGCAACTAGAGAAAGCCCTAGCACAGAAACGAAGACCCAACACAGCTATAAATAAATAAATAAATAAATAAATAAACAAACCTAAAGTTAAAAAAAAAGAATTTAGTACATAATGTAGTGAAGCATAAGAAATTCTAAAAATATTTAACTATAATAAGGAAACATTTAATTTTATAATTACTGAATTTATTAATATGTCAATCAACATTATAGTTACATTGTAGAGGCTTGAGGTAGCATTCTACATATGGCTATTTATACTTTTAATCAAAATAAACTGTTGGACTTGTCAGTTTTTTGAGTCAACAGTACAATTACTTTTGACATATTCTTGGTATTTAAAATTGAAAAGAATTGAGGATTGAGTAGCAAATAATTCAGGGCATCAAAACAGGGTAGCAAAAATGATAATTTTAAAAGGTGCTATTTTTACTTTGAAATAATCTGTATAGTTTATTCTGTAATTCTTTATATTCCTGTGCCATAAGTGATATAATATGTAACCCCTCTAATTCATATGGATTTTAAAACCTAAACTCATGCTAATAGATGCAAACTGACTGCAAGGTTTTAACTTCCTGTAGTTAGGTCAGAGTCTATTTTCAAGTAGAGCAGACAGTTAACTCTACTTATCACCTAGCATCCATTGTCATGTAATTGTAGGTTAATTAAGATTTGTTAAGCTGCTGCTCTAATAAAATGTTTTGACTATCTCTGTGGATTATGACAGAGGTATATTTATAAACTATGCTATACTTTGATCCCAATTCAGGCCACTATTAAGTTTAACTGTATCAAAATATCCTTTGTACACCATAATAGCACATATCATTTCATATGAAAAAGGCTCTACCATTTAGCAAAAAAAAATTCTCTCACATTTTTTATTCTCCCTGAAACTTTGAAGGAATATGTGTAGTTCTCATAAGATGTAGGCTCTTAGAAATAAGGCATTCATATGTACTAAGATTTAACTATTGTTCATTGATATTAAAAGAAATACACAAAAATTACTAGGAAGAAAATAAAATATTGAGTAGATTTTATAATTTTTTTCCCAGATTTACTGAAGAAAAATAATCATTTCTGTGAAGTTGTATTTATAATGGGGTACACAGGTTATTTAGATTGTCAAAGATAAGACCAAATTATTTGATTGCAAAGTTTAAATCATCAACAGAAAAAATGTAATTTAAACTAACAAGGTCTTATTATTGGCATAATAATCTTCTGAAGCTCTTCTGTTGAAAGCAAGATTCCATAAATGTCTGAAATCCACACATGACCCAAAGGCCTTCTTAAGTATATAATCCATTGCTGAAATGAATGAGTACATCTAATCTAAGAATCAACATTTTTCAGAGATGTGGATTTAAGTGCCCTCATTCATGATCATAGTTACTCATCTAGTGACAGAGGAACTCATGTGATAATGGCAGCTGTGATCCATAAAAGCATATCTATTTGAACTTTATAAGCATTGAAATTTTTTGTTTCTAAATCAAACCTTTTATTGTGTCATATTCTTAGTCCATTAATACACTGACATATGTTTAAATTACATGATATATCTCACTCTAATTGATATAAACTGTATCACTTATGTCTTATTTCCCTTCCATTTCTGATGGCACCATCTAATTTATTTTACCTTATGCTAACACCCTCCTCCTGATTTCTGAGGATCCCTTCTTTCCAAACACCAACCAATTATGTTGCCTCCAGTGATCATTTCTAAGGACATAATGGTTGTATTATATTATTTCATCTCTCAGAAATATTTAGTGGACTTTTATACTCTGTTAAAGAAAACAATCCTACTCTCCTTACCATCAGTACTGACATATATATATATATATATATATATATACATATATATACACACATATATATATATATATATATATAAAACATACACACACACACATAAAAGATGTAGCCTTTGTATTTTCTATGCCTCCATACTCCCTTCAGTCATATCTTCTTCTCAAGAATCTACTTGCACATATATTATCGAGTGGACATTTAACAAAGGAATTCCTACAGGGCTGATGTTTCTCTACCAGTGATTTGTAATTTGGTCACAGTAATTTGAGTCAGTCTCATGAATATTCAGTCTCAGAAAGGCATATAGAAAACTGGAGTAGGCATTTTCCATTGTTTGTGTAGAGAAACACTGAACCGTTAAACAATATTTATGTACAGACAGTATGTGCCAAACAACATATTAAATAGTATTTAATACAATGGGAGCCTCAAAATAGTCTCTCCCTTTTGAATCTAGTGCAGACAGCCAATCCTTAAACAGTGGGAAGAATGAAGTAATCACTAAGAGAGAAGAAAATGTGACAGTGCAGGTGGAAACTGAAGCTGGTTCTTTAGTTTCTGGTTGCTTTCCCAGTTCCATGTTCCAGTCTCCCAGCAAATCTAGCTTAACGTATTTACTTCAATTTTTTTTTTTTGGTGAGATTTCAGAATCCCCTTTCACAGATGAGCCCATTGTCCATTTACTCAATGTAGGACATGCAAGATGTTTGCAATTTCTCATACATTGTTGTTTCCCTAAGGTAGTGCACCTGCACTGTTATAGGCAATGATGGGGTGTGAGTTGAATAGCTTTTTGACTTTGGAGCATTTGGATGTCCACTCTATTATGAATATATTATTTTGCAGCCAACTTTGATTTATGTCTCACAGTGTGCTACCTACTCAGCTAGCTCATGCCATAAACTCCAAGGTTTAAGAGTTATATTTCCCTCTTAAAATATTCTATTCCTTGGCAACCTGCCTCCTCTTTTCAGGTGCAAACATTTAATGTAACTAATTAGCCATAAGAGAACATTAGAGAGTTACAGTGATGAGGCATGGAAACATTTAGGATTTGGGGGATAAACACAAAGGGTATTAAATCTATGATATTAAATATATCTTCGTAAAAAGTAAGTAGGGCTTGATAATCAGAGATCATAAGCCTAACAAAGATATTCTCTTATTTAATTTTTTAAAAATGTGTTTTCTTACAACCAAGTGATTCCTGACTGCAGTTATATTCTTCAATGTTACCTGATTATTGTTAGGATAATATATGTTCTCCATAAAATAAGTTAAAAACACCATATTACTTACCTCTCTGATACTATATCCCCATATAGATGCTCACTCACTACCTGTCCCTTTTCACTAACACAAATCTTACCTACACTAAAATTAGCTCGCTTTTCTATTCATTGAGTTCACTTAGAAAATGTATTTTGTTAGTTTGCTGCCTGTGCTTTAATGGGATAACTTCTACTCTTAATTAAAAATATAGGTTTTATATTCTCCAGTTGCCTTCTTTCACTACACACTCCTCCCTGACTTAAGTTCATAAATTTTTCTTCATGTCCTTTTATGTACAGCTTATAGCACCTTTTCCATACTTCTACCATAAGATCAATAAAATGTTGTGTAGATTCCTTGATTTTTTTTTTTTTTTTTTTTTGCCTATTGATGTCACTAGACAGAGATGGTATGGAAAATGAATTCTATTAGTTCTTGCATTATCTGTATAAAGTACATTTGGCAGATATTAGGCATTTGGTAATTATTTGTTGAATGAAAGAACGTCCTTCCTCAGTTATATTAGTCTAGATGAAGTCATTGCATCCTTTTTTTATCACTAAGTTCTATATTGCTACCTTTGAATTAACATTGCCCTGGATTTGAATTTCAGCATAGCAATTCACTGTAGGGTTTGGAGCAAGCCTTTTACACCCATGGATTCTAGTTTTATCGTCTATAAATATAAATAGCCAGCTTTTATTCTTTCATATTTAATGCGATCAAGCTACCAACGATGGATGGGAGAGTGGGGAGAGGGAACAGTAAATATAAAGTATATAATGTAAAACTGAACAGTGACTGAAACACTATCCTAACTCCTAAGCTATGTGGAGAGCCTTATTTATAAGGTGTATAGTTATAATACAGTGATGTAGAGGATAAAGGATACTGATGAATGGAATGAGACAACATAAGGGAATAAACAACAGAACAATATCAACCTTACTTTTTTTCCCTGTCTTTGTCCCACACTATCCTCATTACTTCCTTATCTTACTCTTATTGCTCACTGTATTCTTCGCTTTACTAACTTCCTCTAGACATGGCTAGTACTAGGTCTTTGTACAGACTGAGTTTTTTTCATTTTCCTTTGTTGTATCTGCATATTCATCTTTAATTTCTTTGTCTTTTTCTTGCACTTCCTATTTTCTAGGCTGTTAAGAATCCACTTAAGCATTATTATTAGCATATATAATAATAAAATATGGAAAAGAATATTATGGTGAAAACATCTATTTTTATACCGCAATTCCTAGTCAAAGAATTTTCTTCATTCCTATGTATGAATTAGGTAAAGTTTAAGTACTGCATTTGATCAAATAAAGGATGACTTATAATTTATTAACCCCATTGAGCTAGAATTGTTTCAAAATAAAATCTGTGAGACTATTTAACATTTATAATAGTATAAAATTTGGGTACACAAAAGTTGTTATTGCATTTTTTTTCTTATTTCCAAGAAGGAGAAGACCAATGGTCCATGACAAAACAATTTTACCTATTTGGTATTAAAGAGTTAATATAGTTGTTGTTTTTTTACATTTGTGGGTTTTTAAAATTGAAGTAGAGTTGATTTACAATGTTGTGTTAGTTTCAGGTGTACAGCAAAGTGATATATGTATTCTTCTTCAGATTATTTTCCATTATAGTTATTAAAAGGTACTGAATATAATTCCTTGAGCTATACAGTAGATCCTTGTTGTTTATCTATTTTTTATATATAGTAGTATGTATCTGTTAAACCCAAACTCCTAATTTTCCCCCTCTCCTTTCCCCTTTGGTAACCATAAGTTTGTTTTCTATGTTTGTGAGTCTATTTCTGCTTTGTAAATAAGTTCATTTGTATCATTTTTTTAGATTCCATATATGTGATATCATATGATATTTGTCTGTCTGATTTACTTCACTTAGTATAATAATATCTAGGTCCATCCATGTTGCTGCAAATGGCATTATTTTGTTTTTTTTATGGCTGCATAATATTCCATTGTACATATATGCCACATCTTCTGTATCCATTCATCTGTCAATGGGCATTTAATGCCCTTGTCTTGGCTATTGTAAATAGTTCTGCTATGAACATTGGGGTGCATGTATGTTTTTGAATTAGAGTTTTCTCTGGATATATGCCCAGGAGTGGGATTGATGGATCATAGCATAACTTTATTTTCAGTGTTTTAAGGAACCTCCATTCTGTTCTCCATAGTGGTTGTAGCAATTTACATTCCCACCAACAGTGTAGGAGTGTTCCTTTTTCTCAACACCCACTTCAGCATTTATTATTTGTGGACTTTAAAAGTTAATATAGTTTTAAAATAATCATATAAAAGGATATTCAATTTTATTGATAAGCAGGAAAATACAAATTAAATTCACACTGGGGGTCTGCAGTACTGATCCTGCCTGAAAATTTCAGTACTGAATATATGGTAGTTATTATTATTTCCATGTCTGTGCCTTCATTCAACATTCATATTGCTTACCAGTTTCTTCACCTCCAAAGAAACCAAACAGTTGATTTGTATGCTCTTGAGGCCTTTCCAAATTACCCTCATATCTTTATCTATCTTTGTATTTCTTAATATTAATTAGTTTAGATTATGTCATATGCCCTCCCTAGTTGGTAAAATCATTATATATTTTACACAACCTAGCTTATTTCCTTATACTAAACAAAAGTTGGTTGAATGACTTAGTTTATCCATTTCAGTTGGCATGATTAAAATTTTGAGTTAGTTTTTCCTCCATAGCTAAATCTTTATTCCTTGCTGATGATGTCCCCAGCATCCCCCCATGTATCATTTAATTTTCTCCAGTTTAACACATATAAAGCTTCAATAAACCTCTTAGATTCTACTTACTGCTCCCACATTGGCATGCATTGTAGCTGAGCAGTAGGGGAGATATTTCTATTAAGAGGATTCAAAGGTAATGCTATTATTACCTTACAGCTTTCAAGCTTCTTTCACATTATCATTTTGCTTAATCTCCAAAGAAATAAATATTATTATCATTTACTTTATTCCCCAAAAGAAAAAAAGGCAATCTTACTTATTTAAAAGTACATACTTCAAAACACATATTTATTTTCAGACTGTCCTTTTCTCCTGAAATATGTATAAATCTAGCCAATATATTAACTCACATGCATTTCTTTGAATCCTTTGATCACTTAGCTAAATCTTTATGTCAAGATAGTAAGTATGAATGATTGCTTCTCTCTTTTCTTTTAGATAACTATTTTTAATAATCTCTGTTAATATGAAAGTTTAACTAGGTTAAATTTCAATACAAGTAATTAAGAGACATCACTTTGGAAGTAATTAAAAGATAACTCATGCTAATTATAAAACCAAACCACTGAAGTATAACTTTATAATAGTGGCTACTTTTATAGCTAGATAAGGTGCTATTATTTTAAGATTTAACTACACTAGATCTTGTCAAAAAGTCCTCAACGGTTACAGAATCTTGTGAATAACAGGGTAATAAAATCCTTTATCTTTAGTGCAAATATGTGCTTTAAAAAAAATACCAAGACTCAAATTGTAGTCTAGAAACTGATGAGTTAGTGTAATGCCAAAAGCACATAAAGGTAGATTCTGTAAATTTCCCATGAGAGATGATTCATTATTTTGACGATGTCAATCAGACAGATGTTACATTGGAGTTACTTCCTCTAGTTTCTCTCAATTATCCTTCACTTGCTAGTATATGTGAGAAATACAGATTTTCTAGAATGATATTCCTGTCTAATGTTCATCTTTTGCTCTCAGTTCCTGGGGCTTTGAACATGCGAGCATCTATTTTTGCAAGGAAATGATGGCATAATTAATTTTTGAATAGCAATGTTCTCTGAGTAACTATTATCCCTGAGTAATTATTCAGTAAATAATCATCTAGCATTATTCTGAACTGCATATATTTGCAAGTGAAGCAGCTATACTTTGAAATCTTGTCTGAGGCACATCAACACATTAAGAGTGAATTATTTTATGTGTGTTAAGTCTATGTTTGTTTACAATTTCAGCTTTTATTTCATTGTATTAAGGATATTTATCATGTTCATTATCATCCATGACTAGGATTTTTTTTTTTCTTTGAAAAATGCCATTGGAATTTGGCTATGAATAGTATTGAATCTGTAGATCAACTTGGGTAGTGTGGAGATTTTAACAATATTAAGTCTTCCAATATATAAACAAGGGATATCTTTCTATTTGTTTCTGTTTTCTTCAATTTCTTTTATCTATATTTTGCAGTTTTGCATGTACAAGTCTTTCACTTCCTTTGTTAATTCCTAAGTAGTTTATTCCTTTTGATGTTATTATAAATGAGATCATTTTCTTAATTTCCTTTAGGGTTAGTTTATTGTTAGTGCACAGAAACACAACTGATTTCTATATGTTGGTTTTGTATCTTGAAACTTGACTGAATTCGTTTATCAAATCAAACAGTAGTTTTGTGGGTTTTCTACATATAAGATCATGACATCTGCAAACATATAACTTTACTTTTTCCTTCCCAATTTGGATGTCTCTTATTTCTTTTTCTTACCTAATTCCTCTGGCTAGGACCTCCAGTACTATAGTTAGTAGAAGTGATGAGAGTGGGCATCCTTGCTTTGTTCTTGATCATAGAGGACATGTTTTCAGTTTTTCATCATTAAGTATGATGTTAGCTGTGAACTTTTCATGTATGTCATGTTGACAGTTTTTCTTATGATGAGTGTTGACTTTTGCCAAATGCTTTCACTGAGTCTATTGATATGATCATATGATTTTTATCCTTCATTCTCTTAATGTGACATATTGCATTATATGTTTTGCCTATGTTGAACCGTCCTTTTCTCCCAGTGATAAATCTCACTTCATCATGATGTGTGATCCTTTTAATGTGCTGTTGTATTTGATTTGCTAATTTGGAACCACAAAAAGACTCCAAATAACCAAAGCATTATTGAGAAAGAAGAACAGAGCTGGAGGTATAACATTTCCTGACTTCAAAATATATTATAAAGCTAGAGTAATTAAAAAAGCATGATACTGAGATAAAAATAGACATATTACTCAGTGGAACAGAATAGAGAGTACAGAAGTAAACCCATGAATATGGCCAACTGATCTTTGACAAGAGTGCCAAGAATACACAATGGGGAAAGGTTATTCTTTTCAATAATGGTGGGAAAACTAGATATCCACATGTAAAAGAATAAAATTGGATGCTTATTTTACATCAAAAATTAAAATCAACTCAAATAAATTAAAGACTTAAATGTAAGATGTGAAAATATAAAATTCCTAGAAGAAAACATAGGGGAAAATATTCATGACACTGTTACTGGCAACTCTTTCTTGGATGACACCAAAGCACAAGAAACAAAAGCAAAAACAGACAAGTAGGACAATATCAAACTAAAAAGCTTCTGCACAGCAAAGGAAACAATCAGCAGAGTAAACAAAAAACCTATTAAATGGGAGAAAATATTTGCAAACCATGTATTTCATATGGGATTAATCTCTAAAATATATAAATAGCTCCTACAGTTCAATAATATAGGCACAACATACCCTGTCTAAACAATGGACAAAAGACTTGAGTAAACATTTCTTCAAAGTATACATACAAATGACAACAGGTATGTGAAACCACACTAAATATGACTAGTCATCAGAGAAATGCAAATCAAAACCACAATGAGGTGCCACCTCCCACCTGCTAAATGACTATTATCAAGCAAAAAAAGGATAAGTGTTGGTGAGAATGTGACTATATTGGAATGTTCTTATGCTATTGGCAGAAACATAAAATGGCACAGTTGCTATGGAAACAGTATGAAGTTTCCTCAAAAACTAAAAAAAAAAAAGAACTACCATATGATCCAGAAATCCCATTTCTGGGTCTATATTCAAAAGAATTGAAATCAGAATCTCTAAGAGTTGTCTGCACTCCCATGTTCATTGCAGCATTATTCACAATATCTAAGATATGGAAATAACCTAAATGTCATCAATGATGAATGGATAAAGCACATACAGTAGAACATAATTCATTCTTTAAAAAAAAAGAAAATCTTGCTATATGTGATAACATGAATGAATCTGGAGGACATTATGTTAAGGGAAATAAGGCTGTCACATAAGGAAAAATACTGAATAATTGCTCTTATATAAGGAATTTAAAATCGTCAAGCTCACAGAAACAAGGCAGAATGGTGGTGTTCCAGGAATGGGAAAAGGAGAAAAAGGTGAGTTGCTCTTCAAGAGGTATATAGGTACAGTTATGCAAGATGAGGAAATTTTAGTTGTCTGCTGTACATTGTGCCTATAGTTAACAATACTCTATTAAAATTTAAAAGTTTGCCAAGAGAGCAGATCTCATCTTCACTGTTCTCTCCCAATAGCAGCAATTAAATGAGAGGTCATCTAAGCCTAGCCCAGAACTAACATAGAAGCTTACCCATTGAAAAAAAAATTTTTTTTTTCTAATTGTGGCTCGCGGGATCTAGAGCGCAGGCTCAGTAGTTGTGGCACACAGGCTTAGTTGCTCCACGGCATGTGGGATCTTCCTGGACCAGGGCTTGAACCTGAGTCGCCTGCATTGGCAGGCGGATTCTTAACCACTGTGCCACCAGGGAAGTCTCCCATTGAAATTTTTGTACTTACAGAATATGGTTATAGCAGAGAGTTAGTGGTCTCTGACACCACTAACCATAGGGACACATCTTGAATTCCACACTTGCTAAAATACAAATCTTAAGGAAATACCAATTAAGGTATATTTGAGAAAGGAACAGCAGGGTAGAAATCAGGCCAATCCTGAACTAGCTAAAGTTATAGAACAAAAATCAAACTGTAAGTCAAGACATCTGTTTCCTTGAAGTAGCTGAAGCTAATTTCTGAAATGAGGCCTCCATGTTCTCACTTATACTTGAGGCTCTTGATGCAACCTATCACCAGTAATCTTTCCCATGTTACAATTTTAGTTTTGTAGAAACTTGTGATTTTTTTTTTAATCAGCACAAAAGTTATGTTTTAAAAAACGATATTGCATTGAGTTTGCTGAACTGCATATTGATCATATGAGCAGATCTGTGTCAGAGTGCAATAAATATGTTTAGAAACTTTGGGTATTTCTCTTCAAGAAGGTCTCCATTGAAAGAGCATGGACTTCGAAATGGCTCTGCTGCTTGTCTGTCATTAAATTACATTGGACAATGCACCCTACTGAGACTTAGGCTTTCATCTCCAAAGTAGAAAAGAGAAGGGATAAATTTTAGAGGTATTTGGAAGACAAGCAGTAATCTATATGAAATGAATATTATAATGCCTGACATAATATAAACTGTGATGATATAAATAATTACCAAAATTAATAATCTGTGGTAAATGTATAGAGGTGGCTTGAAGATTGAACCCTTATAAAAATTAAATTATTTGGTTTGGATAAAGAAACTCTATATCTGAATAACCTTAATAATTAATAGTTATAAGAATATCTATGCCAGACAATTTTACCTATGTTATCATATTCAATAATCACAATATGTTATGAGTAGCTATTTGGAATAAAATCAATAAAAACAGCAAATAACCATATACAGCTCATCTCCTTGGAGCATGTACTTCACACTAGTATCTGTGTTTATGCACTATCTAGTCCCTTCAGGGAGCTGCTTTTTATATTATGTACAGAATTTATAGTTATTATCTGCAAGAAGGTCTACCTGAAAGGCCTTACTCAGACCTCACTGGGGGCAGAATTTCCACTGATCTATTCATAAAATGTAAATTTTATCATCCTTAAAAGCCATCAACGGCTTCACATTGTTCTTAGGATAAAACTCAAAGTATTAGATTTGCCTGGTTCTTAATAATTCTAATACAGCAGAGGCTTCCGCTTCCCTCTCTGCATTTCTCAACATGATTCATTTATGCTGCCTTCTCTCTTCCTTTAATCTCCTTTTGTCTCTCTGTCTAGGGCTTTCATTTATGTAGTTCAATTTATACACATTCCTTTCCTTTTCTTTTCCACCTAACTGCTATGTTGAAGTGTGTTTTCCTCAAAAAAGCCAATACTGTCCTGCCATTCAAGATGAGGGTCCATTCATAAATTTTCTTGAAACATTTTATAATTTTTCTTTAAACTTTTAGAGTTATTTATGTAATCCCTTGTATTTACATGTTTAGGTATGAGTTCAGTCATTGCAAAAAACATAATTATCATATTCAGTAGTTATCATATAGTAAGGTGCAATAAATATTTGTAGAAGGAATGAATGATTGAATCCTAAATGAGGCCACACTATTTTACCTTGTGTGTTTGTTTGCTTATTCACTTGATTTGGTTTTATTTTCTATTTCAACATTATTTTACTCCATTAACACACTTTAAAGAATTTTGAATAAAATGACTTATCAAAGTTATCCTTCTAACAACCTTTCCTCAGAAAGAGACTGAACTAAGGGTTTGAGGATGTATACTATGTTCTCATATTTTATTTTACTATCCAACTTTTGTGGAAACTTACAGCAAAATTAAATAATTATTAGTGGTATAATTTAAGTAAAATAAGGTTAGCTTAATTAACTTCATCTATAAATTTTAAGGAATGAAACATTTTTAGTTTAATATCACATTTTTTCAAGTTACCAAAGTTTCAAGAAAGCTACAGCAAATTCATTTTAAATTAATTAACTCCACTTAGACTAGAGACTAGAGAAGATATTCCAAAAAAAATTAAAATGTGTTTGTAAACTTGTGAAATTCCCTGATGAAATCTCCCAGATTTTATTATTAAGTGATCTTTATATGTATTTCCTACAGAGCAGCAAACATAGATCTCAGCAACACCTTCTCTGTGTATCACCACATAATATATATAAAATACATAAATTGACTTCTCCATTCTACTTTTGATAAAGTCATCCTCCTAGACCTTTACGTTATGTGGTATTGGAATTTTGTGTTAGGTTCCTCTGTTCCCATAGTACCTGGCACTTCAATCTCTTGTTAAAATTATACACTCCATTCTAACAAGTTAATGTCCTGACTCCTTCCCTCATATAGTGTGATCTACTTTAGGATAAGAAACACAGGACTTTTATTTCATTATCTTAAAATCTTACACTTTCATTGTTACAATAACTAAAATTCGGTTTTATAGGCAAAATGACATAAGTAGATAACAGAGTGATAAAAAGATTAATAGGGGTTAGAATACCTTCCTGATATCTATGAAAGCATGAGATTGGAGGCTCTGTTGAATGTGGATAGAAAGAAAACACAAAAATCTGTGAGCAATTTGCCAGGTGTTCAGGAAAATGCTGAGGCTAACACAGTTGCTTTAATGATGTGAGATGATATGAAATCTAACAATGGATGGACTTTCTGTGTCTCAACAGTTCACTCTGTGCTTATTCACATCTTTAATGATGCTCTGAGGAATTACTCACCAATCCAGAAGGTTAGTTATAAATCAGTCCCTGCTTTTGAAGTAAGTGATTACTATAGACAAAGGAATAAAAGGCAATACATCTTGTGTTTTAAGTCAGATGATACTGTCCTCGATTATGACAAAAATTATCTAATAGTACATGGAAGTCAACAGAACAAGTTTCCTCACTTGTTTTCTAGATGGAAAACTTTGGAGTAGAAAAGTCTAAGACAAATGTAAAGGCAGAAATTAAAAGTGATTGAGGGGAATTTGGGAAAGATGACATCAACAGCAGATTTTGACTTTTCACATTAAAAAAAGAGAAAGAGCAAAACCCCCGAAATCTTGGGCAACATTTACAACAAAACTAGTTGAAAAATTATCCTACCTCCCCCTAAATACAAGCAAATGGTGACAAATTGTCAACACACACAAGATGTGCATGGTGTCAACATCTGTAAAGTGAAAAGAAGAAGGAAGTAGAAAGATGGAATCTGGTGGCATTGAGAAAAGGAAAATATTAAGAGAGCCAATAGATATTCACTAAAAAGCAGGTGAAAATGGAAGGGTTTTACCCTCTCCAATGCCTGGTAAATGGGAGGAGCATACAGTAAGGACTGAAGGAGCTGTGATCCCTTAGAAGTCTTAAAGGTCCTTTCTGTATGGAAGAAAAGAGGAGGGCCAGAACAAAATGGGATTAGGTAACAGCACCAGAAAGTTCTGGAACACAAGCAAAAATATTTTTGAAAACTACACAAAATTTAGGTAAGGTGAAAAGTCTGTGACATTAGAAACATATCCTGATCCTTGCTTTATTCAAAAAGTGAGAAAAACTAATTGCAAATGGAAATAAGGAATGTAAAAGTATCAATGTAAAATCTCATTAAAAAGTACTATAAGGAGAGAGAGAGAGTGAAAGAATTACCTCCCTGCAAACATTAATTTTCCCAGAAAGATATGTATACAAAAATGATTTAAAGGTAATGTACTCTCTCAAAATGAGTTAAAATAAAATAAGAAAATAGCAAAAGACATTAAAGAACATAAATCAGAACTAGATAAACTCAGAATGAGGTGAAAGAAAGTAGATAGAAAATTATTTTAAAAATTAAGATTAACTAGATGCAACACATGAGCAAATAAGCATAACATAAGAGAAAAAGGAGAAAAAAAGAGGAAAATTTTAAAAAATGAAAAATGCAAAATAAAGAGACTTCCATCAAGCGGATAACATTGACTGGATATTCCCTCTTACCTGAAACAAAGAAACAAACAAGAACAGAAGAACATTCCTGAGAGATGAGAAATAAATAAGATAAGCTCTACAAGTGGTCCAGTCTAGTGCCTTAATAGATTCTAAGATTCTGTAGAATGAGGGGAACCCAGACAGGCACAGCAGAATCCCACAGTTGAGGAGATGAAATTAAGAATGACACTGTTGTGAAACAGATCTCTATAATTTATTCATCTTGTATAAATGTAACTTTATACCCATGAACAATAACACACCATATCCTCCTCCCTCTATCCACCAGGAACCACCATTATACAATCTGCTTCTATAAGTTTGACCATTTTATGTACCCCATATAAGAATCATGGTGTATGTATATGTCCAAACTCATTGAAATGTATACATTAAATATGTGTAATTTTTGGTTTATTAATAATACTTCAATAAAGGTATAACAAAAGAGACATTTTGCCAATTAGATAGATTTAAAAAAAGAATCTGGGAAAACCAAGGAAGCTAGATCTCACAAGATAGTGTATCAAATGTAAACAAAGAGAGCCCCTGAAGATCTGCAGAGGGTACTCAACAGAGTTCTAGAAATGATCTAAGGCTGGATAGATAACTATCTGAAAGAATTAGAGAAAAACCATACAGGAAAACTGAAATGGGGTTAAGGATAATACCTATTTCCACCAACTTTATTTGCAAACCTCAAAATTCACATAGCACTGAGTATTCAGAATGACCCTGCCTCAATAGTGAGGAATAATTAGCCACAGACTAAATGCTTAAGGTTAGGTCCCATCTAACATACCCAAAATATTTATGCACCTAATGACAGTTTCAAAATAAACCTGATAACAGAGAAGCCAGAACCAAGAAAACTGAAAGAAAATATAGACATATCAACAATCATACTCAGGAATTTCAACACCCTTCTCTCAGTACTTAATAGAACAATAGATGCTGTATTAAATCAGCAAGGTTGTCTTAGACCTGAACAGCACCATCAACCAACATAACCTAACTGGCATTACAGAATACTCCACCCGACGCTCCACACTAAAAGAATACATATTCTTTTGAAGGACTTGCTGAATGTTAATCAAGATAGATCATGTTCTGAGTCACAAAGCATGTCTCAATGAATTTAATAGGTTTTATGTAATACAAGATATGATCCCTGAGACTAATGGAATTAACTTAGAAATCAATTACATAAACATATTTCAAAATGCCCCCAACATGTGGATAGTGAATACACACACTTTTCATCAACCAATGGGTGAAAAAGAAATTGAAAGAGAAGGAGGCTTTTTGAACTGAATGAAAATGAAAACACACCATATTGAAATTTGTGTGATGCCACTAAAACATCACTTAGGAGTGACATAGTACTAGACACCTGTATTAGAGATAAAGTTCTTAAATCACTGTCAGGAAATCAGTAAAGATATAGAAGATTTGAGCAACTCTATCCACTAAGTTGATCTAATAGACATTTGTAGATACACCACGCTAAAGGCATGTAGAATATACATTCTTTCAAGTGCATAAGGACCATTTACCAGTATAGACTATATTGCGAGCCATAAAACAGATCTTGGTAAATTTAAAGTAAGTTAATTCAGATAAATTATGTTTTCTGATCACAGTAGAATTACATTAAAAATCAGTAACAGAAATATGTCTGGAAAATCCCCAAATATTTTGAAACAAATAGCATACTTTTAATAATAAATAGGTCAGAGAAGAATTCAAAAGAAAAATTAAATTAACCATACTTTGAACTGAATGAAAATGAATACACAATATATAATTTGTGGAATGCTCTGAATAGCTCTGAATGCCTATAATTGAAATGAAGGAAGTTCTCAAATTAATGATGTCAGCTTCCACTTTAAGAAACTAGAAAAAGAAAGGTAAATTAAGCCTAAAGAGAACAGAAAAAAAAGTAACAAGATAAAAGCAAATATTTGTAAAATAGAAAAAAGAAAAATGATAAAGAAAATCAAAGAAACAAATGTTAGTTCCTTTAGAAGATGATTAATATAGACCAACCTCTATTCATAATTTGACAATTTCAGGAATGAGAAAAAAATGAGAGGAACACCTATTGAATCACTAAAGAGTCTATAGGTACTAAATGAATAATAAGGGGATATTATAAACCATATTGTACTATCAAATGTGAAAATTTAGATTAAAAATATAAATTCTTTGAAAGATATAAACAAAATTAACTAAAGAACAAATAATAGATAGCCCTATGTCTGTGAAATGAATTAAATTTGCAGTTAAAAACAATATTTCAAAGAGAACTCCTGATCCAAGTGGCTTCACAGTGAACTCTATCAAGCATTTAAGGAAGAAATAATAATAATTTTACAAAAATCTTTCAGAAACTTAAAGAGGTTATACTTCTCAATTTATTCCATGAGAATAGCCTTACCTTTATACCAAAGCCAGACAAAACATTAGAAGAAAATAAACATCCCTTATGAACTTATATTATTCATTAACATATGTGCAAAAATTCTAAATAATAGTTTAGGTATTCAAATCTAGCAACATATAAAAGTAATAAATATATCATGATCAAGTGGAGTTTATACATAAATATAGGGTTGTTTAACATTTAAAGCTCTATCAGTATGTTTTGTCACGTTAAAAAAATTTTAAAGAAAAAGGTATGATCATCTTCATAGATGCAGAAAAACATCTGACAGAATCTAACATCCATTCCTAATAAATAAGTGAAACAAGAATAGAAGAAAACTTCCTTAATCCAATAGAGGGTATCTTAAAAAAATCTACAGCTTATCTAATATCTAATGATGAAAGATTTAATTCTTTACCCCTAAGATCAGAAATAAGATAAGAGTGTCTGTTCTTAGCACCCCTATCAACATTGTACTAGACATTATAGTCAGCGCAATTAGGTAAGAAAAAGGAAGAAAGTAAAACCAAATTGGAAAGTGTCAACTAAAAAACAATACAGGATGCTGCAAATAAGAAAAGAGTTTATTTGAGATCTTAAGAGCTGCAATTCAGGAGATACAAATTTGGATAAAACTAAAAGAGCATTCTGGGAAAAAGAAAGACTCAGGGGCTTATAAGGAGAAAAAGCCAAGAGGTTGTTAAAAGTTGCCTGGTAAGATTTTGATTGACTCTGATGGGAGTCAGGAAATATTTGTCCTTGAGAGATCACAAGTTCCTTCAGGGTAGGGGTCCAATAAGAATCTTGAGTTTCTGGCTGATGTTCTGGATGACTTCATCAGGACAATAAATGATCAAAAGATCAGATTCTATCCAGGCTGAGATGTGTATAAGTCACACTTCCTTAATGGCCACATGGCTCCATTTTAGAGAGCTCTCTTAGCAATATCAACTCCATTTTGATTTTCCTTTCACATTTTCCCTTTTGCAATGATTTGTATAACTAGTTGCAATCCAGATCTCAGTAAGCCACAAGTCCAGAGGGGAACCAGCTGAAAAAGATTTTTTAGATGTCACAGTCAAAACATCTTTTTTTTTTCTTTTAATTCACAAATTGATTAATTTTTCTGGGTTTTCTTAGACAATGAAAATGTAAAAAAAATGTGGAATGAACATTTTCCATGAGGTTGAACAGATAACAACATTTGGAAATAAAAGTAATAAAAGTATTAAACAGATAACAACATTTGGAAATAAAAGTATTAAAGTAAAAAAAATGTGGAATGAACATTTTCCATGAGGTTGAACAGATAACAACATTCGGAAATAAAAGTATTAAACAAGGAATAGATTCTTTGGATACTAAATTCTTTGTATGCTATAATAATTTAAACTATAAAAATGGCATCATGCAATGGAATATTACTCAGCCATAGAAAGGAATGAAATTGGGTTATTGGTAGAGATGTGGATGGACCTAGAGACTGTCATACAGAGTGAAGTAAGTCAGAAAGAGAAAAACAAATATTGTATATTAATGAATATATGTGGAATCTGAAAAACTTGGTAAAAACGATCTTATTTACAAAGCAGAAATAGAGACATATTCAAAACATCTTTTGCAGTTTTTAATATGTCTGATGATGTCATCTAGTGTTTAGGTAGAGGGCAGTTTTAGTTCTCAATGATTCCGAAGATGGAAATGTCAGTCTGGAGAGTCATAGCTAAATATTAGAGGAAACCAGAAGAATTTAGGATCTAGTCCAGTTTACAGCTTAAAAAACTTCAAAGATGGTTAACAGCACTATCCCCTAATATCCACAAAGGTATATTATTAAAACATAATTTTTCTCTCCAAGATCACCCTTGTTTCTAACAAAGATAGTCAAATTAAGACTAATTTGTTTGCAAAACAGGTCAAGTTTCAATAAACTTGGCCTGATTATTTACATATGTCTAACAAGGATACCAACTGATCATATAGGCTCTCTTAAATCTACTTTGTTAGAACTTTTCACAAGGAGTCTCAGATTGAACTTTTAAAGACCTCTTGGGGACAGGAAAGCCAAACCAAGGACCTGCCAAAAGACTTTACCTGCAACACCTACACACTTGGGTGAATTCCTCTATTTTCAAGGTCCTCCAAATATCTTGAGATTCCTGTACGTGCCAAGAAGTGACCTTCCTTACACACCTGGTAAGGCTGCTGGGAACCCTGTAAATGAGGTACTTGGCTGTTTTTCCAAGGGTCTTTATTGGCTCCATAAAGTCAGTCTTTGTTCCTTAAAGCTGTCTGGTCATATCTGAGTCTATGCACGTCTCTCTCAAATATGACATTCCTGCTAAAGCCTTGGTAATATAACCAATATTTCTAGCTGTGTCTTGTTATGAGCAGAATGGATTCTTATTTAATTTATTCAAATAACTATATTGCCATGAAAATAAGAATACTCACTAATAGTTTCTGAATTCTGGAGGGATCAGGTAGGGAGAAAAAACTGAAGTTTCATCTTTGTTTACAAAGGTATACTTTTCAAATTTATGCAAGCCAATGATAGCTTGAGATAAAAGGTTACCTTAAATCTGGAAAAGCAAAACATAAAAGAACCAGTAGTGTTTAAAATAAAAAGTCAGTCATAAAAATTATAATCATCCTCATCAGTTCATTCAGTCCCATGGAATTAATTCTTGATCTTGACCTTTCATTAGCTTTTTTATGAAACCATCAATTTCTTCATTAGAGTTCTGTAAACTCTTACCCAGTTCAATGATGTGATCTGAAAGTTTATCAGAAACCTGTACTCCAGAGTGTCAGAGTCCGTTCCATGAGTCTCTCTGAGGATAAAACATATTTGTAAAAGCAACATAGTAAAACAACAACTGTTTTTAAATGACAAAAGACTTTAAAATGGCATGGTTAAAGAGCTGATTACAATGCAATTGACAAGAAAATTAAGTTATTTCTGTGACATACAACAATTTAAGATAATAACTAGAATTATGACTGATAACATTATACCAGGAAATACCGTATTTCCAAGAATTTCACATAGTTTCTGAAACACTTATACATATAGAGACTCCACATAAAGAAAGCGTAGTATTACATTTTATTTCTCAATACTTCCCATTTAATGTAACATATTAAGTAAGCCTGATTAGTTTAACATCTTCCTTTTAATAAGGATAGAGAACAAATCTTTGCGATATATCATGGGCCCTCTGAAGCATCTCATCTCAAAGTTAGTTGTAAGTCAAAAGAACAAACTTAGAATTTGATTTTGGGAATTTTGTCAAAAATATCAAAAGTTTTTAAAACACTTGGTCAAATAGGATCATAGGTCACTATGAAACAATGCGTAGATGTCTACCTAACAAAATGACAAGCAAAGACCTCATAGGCAAATATAGAAGGTTGCATAGTTGTAAAAACGCTTAGCTACAAGATGGAGAAGCTTTGTTTCTAGACAGATTACATTAAAGTAGAGATAATCTTTGTGTACAATTTCTTATTAAGAGCAGATCAATTATCCAAGAAAACTTTGTCCTTTTAAAAGAGAGAAAACCCAAATTTTAATTTTGCACCAGCTTACTTTTGATATTAAATCTCATTCACTTAATTAAATTCACTTCAATTTCAGCCAGTCACACTTACAATTCTTTTCTAAAATGACCTGTATTTCACAAATCTTTTGCAACTCCTTATGTCCATTTTAGTTTCTCACAACAAAATGCATTTTCATTCCTTATACCTTTTTTTGGAAAACTTCCTTGCATACAAATACATTTTTCTTATTAATTTTGTAATCTTAATTATATGTATACATTAATTAGAACTTTTAATCCTTAGAAACCTTAATTTCTAATGAAAACTAAGAAGTACACAATTATAAACTGTCTTTCACATTAGGACTCTATAGGTTGGCAAACTTATAAATACTTTCATAATTTCTGGAATCGTGTTTTCTCATAGAAAATATCTCAGTGTGGCACTAAATATGTTTACTCATAGTCCCAAATATCTTTAGTTTCTCTGTAAATGGCAGTTTATTTTCAGTAATCAATGTTTAAATATTTTATTTGGGAATTATCTAGATATTCAAAAAATGTCTATCATTTAATTTAGCAAAACTCTAAAGTTTCAAGTTGCAAAAAGTTTGGAGAAACTATTTTTAAGTAGACATATAATAAAACATCATTCTTAAAGAGTTTACCTAAAACTCATATCCCATTTACATTTAATTTACTTATAAAAACATTATCATACCAAGTTATTTTTCTTGCTCAAATTTTTTTTTCTATAAGATATGTGAGGTACATCCTTAACTTTTTTTTTTTTTAATTTTATTTATTTATTTATTTATGGCTGTGTTGGGTCTTCGTTTCTGTGCGAGGGCTTTCTCTAGTTGCGGCAAGTGGGGGCCACTCTTCATCGCGGTGCGCGGGCCTCTCACTATCGCGGCCTCTCTTATTGCGGAGCACAGGCTCCAGACGCGCAGGCTCAGTAATTGTGGCTCACGGGCCTAGTTGCTCTGCGGCATGTGGGATCTTCCCAGACCAGGGCTCGAACCCGTGTCCCCTGCATTGGCAGGCAGATTCTCAACCACTGCGCCACCAGGGAAGCCCCACTCACAAATTTTTTAATGGAGATAATATAAACTTATTTGACTTATAGTAAACCTAGGTACAATAAAAGTATTATATTTAATGTTGCTAACTCTAAAGACATGTTTGTACTAACTAAACCAACAAAGTAATTTTAATACTGAATATTAATTTAATACCAAATATTTCCCAGATCATATAAACCTGAAACTCATTTGGGTGAGTTTCCATTATATTTGAGAATTTATATAACTGCCTAATTTTCTTTAAGTCAATTGAATACAGTTCTTTTACAAATTCATTTTGGCAATAACATCCAAAGGTAGAAACATACCATATCTATAACATACATACATATATATACTGTGGTACACAATGGAATACTGCTCAGTCACACAAATGAATGAAATAAGTGCATGGAAACATGGAAATGTGGATGAATCTCAAAATAATTTTGCTGAGTTATAGAAGCCAAACAGAAAGAGTACATTTTACATGATTCCATGGATGTAAATTCTAGGCAATAAAAACTAATGTATAATGACAGAAAGCAGATCAGTGCTGGGGAGAAGGGTAGTCTGGGATGAGGAGAGGAGAAAGAGAGGGAAAACAAAGGGGTTTTGGGGAACTTTTGGAAGCTAATGGATGTGTTTATTGTGGTTTCATAAGTATACACATATGTCAAAACATTTCATCTCAAAATTTGAAGAAACACCATGTGTTATATTCTTCACTAAGACACATTTTTATATGATGGCTGAAGGTAATAACATGTTTTGTCACAAATTCCTTTTGGATGTAAAATATCAAGTTATTAGTAAACCAAAATATTTTTCTAACTTGTGATGAGTTCTCAAAAAATTCTATACTGAAGATGCAAAGGCTTAATAAACATTTAATCTCACACAGAGAATTAAGAAACCACACAGTAAACTCACCACAAAATAGTGGCAGAACACCAAGTGAAACACAACTTCTGAATCTGAAGAGTTATATATTATGCATTGTCCTCTGTTAGTAGAGAAGTCCACATTAAAGTGGAATATCTTTCAAGTTCAGTCAGAAATTATTTTTTAAGATGTTGGGAAGTTCGTGTTCTATAAATAATGATATTAATGATATATAATAGCTCAAAAGGCCAGCACATTAATCAAAAATATTCACTGAAACATTGAAAATTGACCAAAATCATAAAGCATTTTGTGTAGTTAAAGTGATCTTATAGTAGACTGTGTCTTACATACAAATGCTTAAGGAAATGTAATTGTGGGAATTGGTACATGAAAGCATTACTAAAAATCTGAGGAAAGCTCTAAGGTGTTAAGAGAATGATCATGCAGATTTAGTAGTTATCTAATTTCACTTGAAATATATGACTTTCCTTTTCCTTGATAAATGCATATTGAGTTAAAGACATCTAGGTGTCATAAAAACAAAACATTATAATGCTGACTTCATCTTTTTATTTTATGCTTCACAAGGCAGTGTAAGAACTGGCACATATTCTAATTGATACTCAAGTAAAAGTAGGTATTATTACTCTGCAAACACCTGAACATGCACATACATACAATCCAATTAGGTATTAGTAACCAGAAAGTCCTTGGTTCCTGAGCATTAACATTATTTTTAGAAAATTATTTTCAGATGTAGCCCAAAAGCCCAAGCTCTCTCTGCTCACCACATGACAGGCAATAAATAGGGAGACGAATTGTTGGATCAAGGCGTAACAACTTTTAATTGGAAACCTAGCAGACCAAGAAGATGGCAGACTAGAGTCTCAAAAAACCATCTTCTCTCAGTCCAAATTTAAGTTCCTTTTATACAGAAGAAGGAGAGGGTGGGTCCCCACTGTGATGCCAACCAATGGCTGAGAGGGACTGCTATTGGTCAAGCCTGTCCCACCCCTATTGCAAAAATATTCTGGTAAACTCCAAAACTATTAACATTCCAAGTAAGTGAAAGTTTACCTCCTCTACCTAGTTTATGAGGCTGAACAAATTATTGAGAATAGAAGTCTCTTATAAATGTTTACGTATCTGTAAAGGGTACTTGGTGAAACTTTCAAACTCAGTGAAGCCACACCCCCAGGCACATTCTGAAACCACCTTGTTAGGAGTCCAGGAAACAGCATTAGTTTTGCATTGGAAAAACAAAAAAAAATACAAATTCCAATTTTTATTTAGTATAATCCTAGCACCCACTTGTTCATTTCTATCCCAAAAATTCCATGGGATTAACAAATTGGCTGTCCTAGTTGCATATTCAAACATTTTTAAAAAGTTATTTTAAGAAGTACATTTACAGTAAAAAACACAGTAAATTAAAGGAAATAAAACCAGTATTTTAAAATACCTGAAACTATTTTGTTTGGTTTGATTTTACTGTTTGTTTCTTCTTTATCATTCCAGAGAGTACTTTCAATCTACTGTGATTATAGCACTCTGGCAGCATAGTGATTTTATGTTCTACTAAAAATGATTACTTTTCAAACAAAAAAAAAGGAAAAAAATTTCCATTTTGGAGTTTTACCCCCATAACTACCTAGACCCTATGTCATATTTATTCCATCTTGCCTCTGGATGAATAGAACAGGTCATACTTTAGAGAAAGGAGTGGTGTTGGTTTCAACAGATGGCTTTGTGTCCTCCCTGATTCAAGGGCAACCATGGCAACAAGCAAAGAGGAGGTGTTGCTTAACAACTAGAAACATTAATGAAGAGATTTCCAAAGTGTATTTAGAAAAAAGATGCTTTGGAAGAACTTCAGGACTTGGCATAAATGTACACCAAAATTAATTTATGAAACATGCTGAGTATGTAATCAGAAATCTGGAAAGCATAAAGCTTTATAAGGGAAAAATATCAAATAAGTGGCTTATTTGACATTTTCTCTAAAAATAATAGTTTTGCATCAATAACAGCATTTATGTAAAAATACAGAAAAATGTTAAAATCACAAATCTTTTTTTTTGAGATGTAATAATTTAAAAAGTTAGGTTAATTACAAAATCTATTATTATCTTATGCTGTAATACAACCTGAGGTTTTAGGTAGGATCAGGAATTTAGTTGAGCTGCTATGCTGTACCATGTTTGCTAATATCCATGATGCAGTCACCCAAAACTTTTCAGGGGGTTCTCTCTCAAGCTAGAATAGGCACTGTGGTTACAAACTGTCAATGTCTGTGTTGGTTAAAATTATATTTTCCCCCAGAAAATATTTTTCTTATCAGCATTTTCCCCTGTATTATGTCTTAAACTTAATCTTGAAAAAATGACTCATGAAATATATATTTTTTTGGAATTCATCAGTGAAAATAGAGCCAAACTGGGTCTCTAAGACAAGTGTGTAACTATTTTATTATCGTAAGTGCTTTTGCACTTAAATATAAATTCTAATTGATAGGTCATGTCAGGTTTGATACAAGAATGTATGTATGTGTGTATATATATATATATATATATATATATATATGACCTATACATATTTTTTATTTAATATATATGTTTTTACAAGTGTCTATCAATGTATAAGCACTGGTTTTATAATGACTATCACATCATCAACTTAATATCTTGAAATTTATTCTTCAATGATTCATAGATACTTATAAGGCACCAACATTTTGCTAGGCAAGTGTTAAACATATTGTAAAGGAAGAACATCCTTCTGAGTTTCTCCTCTACTCTATACAACACTCAACATTTCTGTGCTCTGGTAACCAAGGTGTGGAAGTTTTTCTCATACCAAGCAATTCTGCAACACCAGCTGGTTGTCCTACAGTTTAACTCAATTCTGGTACTATACCTGAGATAGCATCAGATCCCACAGGTTAAGGTCCCAGTCTCACAAGACTCCCCTGTCCCACTTCAAATGCCAGTAACAAGTCTAGGTTGTTACCTGTGCTTCTGACCAACATGCTGTAAATCAGAGGTTCCCACAATACCCTCCTTTGCTAGAGCAGCTCACAGAACTCAGGAAAACATTTTACTTACTTACTAGGTTACAAGTCTGTTATAAAAAGTTGTAACTCAGCAACAGTTACATGGAAGAGATGCATATAGGGAAAGTATGTGGGGAGGATGCTGAGCTTCCATGCCCTCTCTGGACTTACCATTCTCCCAGCATCTCCAAATGGAAGCTTCATTAGGTAGGAGTGATTGATTAAATCATTGGCCTTTGGTGATTGAATCGATCTTGAGCCCCTCTCCCCTCCCTGTAGGTTGGAGATGTGGGACTGAAAGTTCCAACCCTCTAATCACATAGTTGGTGTCACTGGCAACCAGCCTTCATCCTTAGGGGCGTTCCAGAAATCACTGCATTAACATAAAGTCAGGAGTGGTTGAAAGGGGCTTTTTAGGGTTAACAAAATACACCTTTATTACTTTTCTTTCTTAGGAAATTCTAAGGGTTTTAGGAGCTCTGTGTAAGGAGAGCAGGATGAAGAGCAGATACCTATTTCTTCTTATAAGTCACAATATCATGCATATATTGATAATCCTCTCAAAATGTCTGCAAATTGTTAATGTCTCCAATTTAAGATGAGGTGATGGTGACTGAGAAAGTTTAACCAACATGGACATCAGTATAGCCTACTGCTTATAAACACCTGAATTACATGAGTTCAAAACTCACCTCTGCGCAGTGTTGTGCAAGCTATTAAATCTCTCTGCTCCTCAGTTTTTTCATTAAAAAGAAAAAAAAAAAGAAAAAAAAAACCTGAGTACTTACTACTGTTAAATTAATTGAACAATGAGGCCATTAGACTGGGGGTGCTCTAATGCCTTGGCAGCTGTCATAAGCAAACCCAAATCTAAACCTGGAAATGCCTCAAGGTTACAAAATCGAAATCTAAGGACAGCCAATCACAAACAGCCAACTAGGTTTTAAGCTATAGCCAAGCAGTAATTTCCTTGCATTACTTCCACCATTTCTCTGTAAAAGTCTGTCCCTAGTTTCTAATCACAAAGCCATTTAAAAGCATTTCTTGTTTGACCCTGCCCAATTCTAATTGATAAATGTCCAAACAAACTCTTAAAATGTTTTACTATGACTCAGTTTATCTTTTAACTCTACATAAATACTCTTAGGGATTGATACACATAAAGCACAAATACATGGATTGTGAGAATTGAATGAATTAATACACTTGAAGCTCTCCGTGCTGGTGTATGCATTGATGCTTTCACTTCTGTTGCTTTTTTACTTTGGTATTATTTGTTTGTGTTATTATTACATACACTATTAATATAACAAAGGACTCCTCTGGGATTTAGATGTGGTTGTGATTAGCACTAAGTACTATTGATTTAATAAAAGTAATTAAATTTATGTTAGTTTACCAATGGAATAGAAAATGTTTAGCATTAAAACAATTTTAGAGTCATTAGTTTAATTTTTTTTCTTTTGTATAAGAAACGATTCACCCAAAGTAAAGTAGTCTGTGTTTTTCTCCTTCACTCATTTTGTTTATTGTGTGATTCTTCCAGCCATATGCTCTGTATTTTAACCGTACTATTCCCTCTTCTACATCCCCTAAAATATATTAGCTAGAAATTATTAGTTCTTTATAAGTCGCCCTGTTTGTACATCAAAGAAAGTGTCGGAAACTGGATTCACATCTGTATCAGTTTTCAATTGCTGCATAACGAGTTACCACAAACTTAAAGGACAAAAGCATTATCTGTTTACTGTCTCATGGTAAAGTCAGGATTGGGTCAGCTGGACTGAGTTCTCTTAGAGTCTCACAGGCTGAAATCAAAGTATTGGCAAGGCCAGGAACTTGCCTAGGTGCTCTGAGAAGAATCTGCTTCTTAGCTCATTTTGATTGTTAGCAGAATCTAGTGGCTGATGTCTATAAGTCTAAGGTGCCCATTTTTTTTTTTTTGGTCAGCTCTCAGCAGGCCATTCTTCACTCCTAGAGGCTGCCTGTATTCCTTCTCACATGGCCCTCTCCACCTCCAGGGTCAGCAGTGGTTCATCGTTCTCACACCTACTCTCTATTTTCCTTTCTGCTACCAGCCAGCAAAAACTCTAAACTCTCTGCTTTTAAGTGGCTTTGTGATTAGATTAGGCCTACCCAAATAATCTCACTATTTTGACTTTTATTAACAGCTTTTATTACACCTGCAAATTTGCTTTTGCCATGTAATACAGCATAATCATGGAGTAACACCTAGTCATGTTTACAGATTCCACTCACAATGAAAGGGGAGATTTATACAAGGGAAAGGTCACTGGGGTTTATTCTTAGAATTCTGCCTTAGAATTCCCAGCACCCAAGTCTATGACCCCAGAGAACATTCTCTTAAACACATGCGATAATGTGAGACCATATCCACGGTGTTCCTAATATCTGGTTGAAAAAATCTTAGGGTGAACAGTCATTAGAAGAATCAATTTAGCTGGATATTCCACTACATTAAAATAGACTTACCCCTGTCTTCACAGGTTTATTTTGTTCTAAATATCACTCTTTTAACTCTCTTTCATGCTTCAGGAATGCTATCAAGAGATCCAAATTAGTTGGTTTTTTGGCTCCAGATTTAAGATCCAGATGTATTACTGGAAAATGTGAGATTAATTTCACAGAAGTCTCTTTTTTCTGAGTTGTACAAAATTTACTATTATAAAAATCAGTATATAATTATGTACTGTGTTGGACATAAACAATGAACCCACTTTATTATTCTCAATTTCATCTGCTTGAAAAGATGATTCTATTATTAAGGAAAATAAACTTGTCATCATTTCTACATTCTTTCAAGTAATTATTATATATTTATTATAATATCTTTCAAATAATTATCAGAATCAACAACTGTTAAAACAACACTGAAACATAAACCCTAAAGTTAGTAACACATTTTATAGTTGGGAGGAAAGTTTGTCATTATGTACTCTCTTAGAATGTAAGCTTTATGAGAGGTGTCAATTTCATCACCAGTACATAATAGAACAGCACCTATAGTACCTCAGTTGTTAAAAAAAAAGAAGTTTCAAGTAAAAAATAAAATAAATAAAATTGGATTAACTTTATAAATCAATAAATTAATTCAAATGATCATCAAAAGTTTTGGATGCAGGTACATCTAATTTTTCAGAATAAGGTATATGCTAGTTTTAAACATTGTCTTCAGAACAATTGTTCCAACTAAAATCTGCAACATAGTCAACACAACACCATCGCTTATTTCTTCATCTCTATTTGACAGAGTTTTGCTGTGTATTTGATTTACTATTATTGTAAATAAGATCTGATTGTTTTAAGTTTTATTATCTATGAAATATTGCTCACATTATGCTTATGTATCTGTTAAATAATCAGAGATAAATATAGATCATATGTAAAATGTGGATTTTTTTTTGTATTTCTCTTGTTTTAATTTTTAATCCTATATTTGTATTGTTGTTTTAAAAATTTTGCCCACTAGAATTACATGGAATGAACAAGACACATCTTAAAAAACTAAATCAAAAACTCTGCAGATAATGACCCCAGGGTTTCATAGTATTTGTGTCTTGTCTTGTGATCCTAATGCACAGAGTTGACAACCAATGACCAGTACTCTCAACTGTGATATTTAACTATCCATCAAAATATAGCAGAAAAATGTCAAAATCAAAGAAGTGTGCTTCAGGTTCCCTGAGGTGGCACAGAATATAAATGCCCATACTAGAATCTGATTTAGCTCTTTTTGATTCCTGGGAGGGAAGCACACAATCCAGAACAGATGCAGGTGAAATTCCTTTCCACCTCCTAAAAATATATGTGCTTGATGAACAATTAACAAATTGTTAAACAAATAATAAATACGGAAATGGTCAAAGCAGCAACAAATCTTTAAGATGAAGGGTAAAGAGGACACAGTAGACAAAATCTATATGTTAAACTGTATCACAGTATAGTCCAAAAGAAACAAGGAAGGGAAATATGAAAAAAGTTTAGATTAATAGCTTCAACCCAAAACTTCTAAATACTTCTAACCAGAGTTCTAAAAGAAAGAATGGTGAGCATGGAAGATAGGAAACCTGAAACAAATAAAGACCTCAAGTTTTACATTAAAAAAAGTGATGATTATTCAGAATTAAAGTATCTGCTATGTACCACTTCAATCAACTACAGCTACAACAACACCAATACAACAATATATACAAATTTCAGCAACAACAAATAAATAAGCATTGTAATGAGACTTCAGTGTATAAAGGATAAACAGAAAATCCTGAGTAAGTAGAGAGTGCATTGCATACAGCATATGAGAATCAGTTTTGTTTGTTGCTTAGCAAATGTTGAATTTTATAATATCAGGCACTCATGTATAGGACATGCAACTGATCAGAACAGCAAAGATGGATGCTCCCTGCCAATCTTTTATTCTAGAGGAAGGAGATGGAATATAAACCATAAAGATATATTGTAGTGTTATGGAAAGTGATCAGACCTCTGGGGGCATAGACTGGATTGGACTGTAAATGTCAGGGCAAGGCAGAGGTTAGTGTACTCGTCTTTGAGAAAGTGACACTGAGTGAAGATATAAAGGAAGTGAGGGAGATATCTATGCAGATGTCTAGGTGAAGAAATAAGGAGTGTAAATGCTTACAATAGGAGTTTACTAAGCATAGTTGCAGAACAAAAGCAGGTAGCAGGGGATCAGATTAGGAAAGGATCCTGTTTGGGGATCATAATGACCTTTTTAGGTGACTATAAATAATTGTGCTTTTACTCTGAGTGAAATGAGGAGTTTAAGGATGATTCTAAATAGAGGAATAAACATCATCAAACTTAGACTTTAAAAGGACCACTCTCACTATTTTGCTGAGAAGAAATTTTGGGAATTGGTCAAGAATGAAAGCAGAAAGACCAAGTAGAAGACAACTGTAGCTGTATCTCTGAGAGATAACAGGGACAGGCACCATCAAGGTAGCAGGAGACATGGTGGGAAGTGGCTGAATACTGGGTTTTAAGAAACGAATTGAATGTGTAAGAAAGGATTCAAGTGTAGCTCTAACTGGAAAAAATAGAATTGCCATCAAATGGAATAGGAAGGACTGTTGTTGGATAAGATTTGGGGCAGAAGAAGATCAGAGTTCCATCTTGGACATGTTAAATTAGAAAAGCTCATTTGATATGTAAGAGGAGAATTCAGGTAAGAAGCCAGATATATGTGTTGACTTTGGAAGAGAGGTTTGTGCTAAAGATATAAAACTGGAAGTTGTTGCTGTGCCAAAACATGTTTAGGGTGTGAGAGCATATCAGTCCAACAGTGGACAATGAATGAGCACTGATAGATAAGAAAAGAACATCACAAAGTCATAGGATACTACACATTTAAAGATATCTAGAAAAGGTGAATAACCAATAAAGCAGACTTTGAGGAAGGCAGCCAGTGAAGTGGGAGAAAAACTAATATAATGTGTTATCTTAGAGATTACATTTTATTAAGGAGTCTGTGATTAACTCTGACAACAGCTGTTGGGTTAGGCAATCTGGGAACTAAGAACTGACCCTTGGATACAGCAACATAGATATCATTTTGATGACCTTGAAAAAAGCAGGTTAAATTGGTTGGTGAAGGAAAAAGTGTTTAAATAGGGAATAAGAGATGAGAAATTGGAGACACTGTTTATACAGATCTTTCTCAACTTACAATGGGGTTATGTCTCGATAAACTCATCGTAAATTGAAAACATAGTAAGTCAAAAATACATTTTTTTCTTGAAGTATACTTGACTTACAATATTATAATAGTTTCAGGTATACCACCTAATGATTCAGTATTTTTTTAGATTATACTCCATTTAAAGTTATTACAAAATAATGGCTATATTTTCCTGTGCTGTACAATATAACCTTGTTATTTATTTTATACATAGTAGTTTGTATTCTCTTAATGCCCTACCACGATCTTGCCCCTCCCACCTTCCTTCTCCCCACAGTAACCTCTAGTTTGTTCTCTATATCTGTGTCTTTCTGTTTTGTTATATACATTAGTTTGTTTTATTTTCAAAATTCAACATATAAATGATAACACACAGTGTTTGTCTTTCTCTCTTTGACTTAGTTCACTCAGCATTACACCCTCTAGATTCAACCACTTTCAAATGACAGAATTTTATTCCTTTTTGTGGCTGAGTAATATTCCATTGTGTGTGTGTGTGTGTGTGTGTGTGTGTGTGTGTGTATATATATATTCATTCTTTTTCTGTACATCTGCTGATGGGCACTTAGATTGCTTCCTTATCTTGGCTATTGTAAATAATGCTGCTGTGAACATTGAACATTGAGGTGCATGTATCTTTTTGAATTCATAGGATTGCTGGATCATATGGCAGTTCCATTTTTAGTTCTCTGTGGAACCTCCATACTGTTTGCCACAGTGACTGCACCAATTTACATTCCTACCAACAGTGAACTAGGGTTACCTTTTCTCCACATCCTTGCCAGCATTCCTTATTTGTAGTCTTTTTGATGATAGCCCCAATTGCATTTAATACACTTAACCTACTGTACTGAGAGTGAAAAACAGAATGGTTGGGCTTCCCTGGTGGCACAGTGGTTGAGAATCTGCCTGCCAATGCAGGGGACACGGGTTCGAGCCCTGGTCTGGGAAGATCCCACATGCCACGGAGCAGCTGGGCCCGTGAGCCACAACTACTGAGCCTGCGCGTCTGGAGCCTGTGCTCCGCAACAAGAGAGGCCGCGATAGTGAGAGGCCCGCGCACCGCGATGAAGAGTGGCCCCTGCTTGCCACAACTGGAGAAAGCCCTCGCACAGAAATGAAGACCCAACACAGCCATAAATAAATAAAAATTTAAAAAAAAAAAATTAAAAAAAAAAAACAGAATGGTTGTCTTGGTACAGAATGGCTGTAAGTGTAACGATTATTTAGTATTGTGACCGTATGGCTGACTGGGAGCTGCAGCTGCTGCTGCCCAGTATCATACAGCATATGGAAAGCCTGGGAAAATATTCAAAATTCCAAGTGCGTTTTCTATTAAATGTGTATAGCTTTCACACCACCATAAAGTAAAAAAAAAAAAAAAAAAAAAAAAAAATCACAAGTCAAACCGTTTTAAGTCTGGGACTGTCTGTAATTTATTCATTTGAGAAGTTTTGTTTGAAGTGGGGGAAGCAAAACTTGACAGCTGGGGGTTAGGAAAGAATTCTTCCTCTTCTTCTTCTTTTTCTCCTTCTCCTTTCCCTTCCGCATCATCACTTCTTTTCCTTCTTCTTAGCTTTTACCTGCCTCCTCCTTCACATTCTTCTCCTCTTTTACTTTGAGAAGGGCAATTACCTGAGCTATATTTGTGAGTAGGCAAAAATATAAACAAATTAATGCTTGAGTTAGGACGTTAGCTGTAAAGAGGATCATGAGTGGTTCATATATAATAAAGAGGTAGTAAAACAGATTATATGAGTTGAAATTTGGGAGGTATGCTGGTGTGGCAGAGGAATCTGGAGAAGTTCTCTTTTAAGTGCTTCAATTTTCTTAATAAAAGTAAGGTTATAAATTTAGAGAAAGGGCAGAAAAGGTGGTTTTGGTCAACTGAGGAGAGAAGAAAAGTGAAATAGTTGTAAAAGATAGAGGAAAATTAATTGAATACAAAAAGATTGTCAAGATGCCTGGAAACGTGAAGACCCACTTCAAGTTCCAGATTTTGAATTTAAAGTGTATTTTTCAACATTCCAAAGACCTGCACTAATGAAGGTTCAGACAAAGTAGAGGCACTATACTTCCATAGTGTGATTTTTCCAGCAAGTGAGATAGAAATACAAGGGAGAATTATTATGATTGACTATAGAACTTTACCTGGGTAGGGAGGGACAGGATGATCCCTTAGAATTGTGGGAGAGAAAAAAGTTGCTTTTATCAACGGACTCGAGGTTCCAGAGGGATCACAAATACCTGGGGACTGTAGTACTAGAGTTGGCAAAGAGTTGAAAATGGGGGCTCCTTTCAGTGACCAGTGCAAGCAGGGAAAAAAGGTGGATCAGTCATGGTCAATATAGAATGTCTTTGTTTACTTAGCAATTTGAAGTCAGATTTACCAGGAGTGTGCAGAAGCCTTGTTGATAGTGTTTGCTGTGGGCAGAGCTCCTTCTACACAACCTAGAGGTAGAAGACCTGAGAAGGATTGGACTTTGTGCCAGTAAGGGAAGGACCAATAACTCAGACTACCAGAATCCTCACTTGAATTTGGGATTGTTAGTGAATATTTAAAGAATTTATGATTGACTACTGTGATTTCTGAGGTTGGGAATAGGGTTACAACTCCACCCTGGCTGAACACCTTTACTTCAGAATCCACTGGGTCTTTTTTTCTTCGTCAGCCTTTGGCTAGCTTCATTTCTTTGTGTGTGGTTGATATTAATACATTTTTATTTTTAATGAATTTAAAATAAATATATTTTAACATTTCTGGAGTAAGCAAAATCTGTGATGCAGTATCAGTCTGCCATATTAACCCAAAATTTTACCTTTTTTTGTTTTTTTGTTTACCTTCACAGTCTCTCCACTTCCACTTTTTTTTCTTTTCTCTTTCTCTCAAACATACATATATATTTGCAAAGAATGATAAATTTTTTGGTTAATAAAATATCTAAACCATGGTTTTGCTCTTTCAACTTCTTTGTAATTTAATGTAAAGAATTAAACCAAACTAAAAAAAAAAAAAATCACATATGTTTTGATAGGATTGATATTGACTCACCTTTCTTCAAGGTACATAATTAGTCTTCTCACCTCATCTTTTCATAACTTATCAGATAGTATAGAGAATATAGTTGCTATTAGAGTGAGAATAAAAGTTGACACCTATTTATCCCAAAAAATTTTAAAGTATAATATTCATACATGTCTTCTAGTAGTAGTTTCATTATGGTTGTAAAATTGCTAGCCAGAAATTGAAGTGAAGAAATGATGACATCAAGAGTAAGATACCCCAGGGAGAGAATTAATGTCAAAATAATTACATGGTTCACAAGTCAAGGCTATATGGTTATTAGCGACTCTAGAGAAGCTAATTAAGTCAAAAATTGTGTTTAATCTAGTTAGGTCGGAGTGTTTCTATGGCTTCTGAACAAATAGGTAACACCTAAAAGCTGAGAATGTACTCATTAATCAAAGGAACTGAAAATTATATCACACTGATTAAAACCACATGTAGTAAAAATGCCTATTTAGTCTTCTTTTAAAATGAAATCTTAGAAAAAGCTGAACTGCTACTAACTATAATTCACTCCAACAATAGACAAGTTTTTCATCTTATTATATTCAACTATTTTTTATAATTACCTAATTTTCTTCAACTCCTCAGTCCCTCTCTTTTTTATCAGTATGAATTATTAGTTCCTAAATTAGAAAAAATCACACATTTAAAATATAGACCCAACTTCTTGTGTGAAGACTGAAAACAAAAAAATAGAATGTGCAGCGGGGTACCACATTTACAAAAGAACTAACATGCAATCTTTACTCACCACTCAAATAAATGTTACTATAGTTCAATTTAAGTAAATTTGCCCTTAAGTCTTCCAAATATTTTGTTTAGAAAAGACAAATAGAACAATAGAAATCTCTGTGTATACAACAATGGCAGAATTGTAAGCTTTGGGGGAAAAAGAAGGCAGAATTTGAAGGATGAATAGAGACGTCATGGATGTCATAAACATAATACAGTGTCAAATTTTAAAACTTGCTAGTATTGAAGGCTTCTAATCTTTCTCCTTTACTGGGCTATCTTAGTGGTCATGGTTTATTTTGGAATGTACCACTGCAAAATTTTTAAGAAGATACTCCTCAGGTTTTCATGAAGTAAATGCAACATAATTAATTAACTTACCAAACATTTTCAAGCTTCACCTCCCATGACTTTAGTTCAATCCATAACCAGTTAGAGAAGAATATTAATAATTATTCAGAAAAAATACTTATTTTCAAAGAATACTTCAAATAATTTTTAGGTAGTGAAGTCAGTTAAATTTTAACTTTGTATTCAAACAAACATTGAGATAATTTTGGAATTATAATTTTATGTTGAAGATTATAAACATTAAACAAATTAGAAGTGGTGGAGTGCGTATCTCTTAAAAGAATACTGTGTGCTTTAGATTACATGAGACAATGTATCAGGTAGGCAGCATACCTGAGGAGTAGAAATGGATATTCTGAAATGTCCTTATCCTTGCAGCAATGTTTTGTTGCCAATTTCATATATATACATGCCTTATGTGTATATATATATATATATATATATATATATATGTGTGTGTGTGTGTCTGTGTGTGTGTGTGTGTGTGTGTGTATGTATACATGCCTTCAATATATGCAAACTAGCTAATATCCTCTAACATTTATTCTAAATTTTTAGTGCTATTCCATATTTGAATATCTTCATTTTGCATAGAATTTGGTGACAAGTATATATTGCCTGTACTTAAAAATACTAGCATAAACATGTCGAGGACAATAATTCAATAGGCATTTTAATGGTTCTTAAATCTCTGAGACTGTGCCAGCCTCCAGAGAAGAGAAAATTGAAGAGGATGAGTTCTGTAATCTGACACACCTTTTTAAAAAAATTTTGGCTTTTAACATTATTAGATGTGTAACTTTGAACAAGTTACTTAAATTTTCTTAATATCTGTGTTTCATCTTTAAAGTAGGAGATAGTAATATCTGACTTACTAAGCCATTTTGACACATTGAAATAATTTATTTCAAACAAGTGACGATGTACTTGGCACAGAAGGGAATTTTAGAATTCTTAGGCCTAGAGATATTCAGAGCTTCCTTCCACTGTTCTATACCTGGGCAGTTACTAGAAGAACATGCAGAACTTTTAAAATGTTAAAATGGTCATGCCATTCCCCAGACTAATTAAATTATAAACTCTGCAGGAAGGACCCAAGCGTTACTATCTATTTTAAACTTCTCAAATGATTGTAAATTGCAACCAGATTTGAGAATCATTGATTTTAATATAAGGCAAATTAGTATTGTTGCTTCATTGCAATAGTCTAAAATATTCCTTGGTTATAAGTGTTTAACAAATTCAGTATTAACCGCCCTGGATGGAATCAACAACAACAATGAAAACCAATTTGTTAACAAATGGGGGAAGAGACATTGCTTGGGGAAATGGCAGGATGTAAATTTTAAAATGACAGAAAATAAGATGAATTCAGTGCTTTTAGTTGAAAGGAAGATAATTAAGATGCACTGTATTTCGATGGAAAGTTGAGGTATGATAGCATTCTTACAACACTTCCATATATTTATATATTTCTGATCAAAATAGAAAGGCAAATCCTAGGGTTAAATTTCCAAAGTTATATCTAATGATGCAAAAACATGTAATTTCATATGCAAAATGGGTAATTTTGCATGTAATCTATAATTTGCTGTTGTTTAATTTGAAGGTTAGCTAAATTACTGCCTTTGCCTATAGAATTTTAGGTTGCTATATTTTTTACCATTTGAGATGTTTTAAAGTTATTCACCTATATTTGCCTTGGAGAGTTAAGAACTGATCTTAATTCAATATATATCTATTACATGTGGGTCCCATATAACCATAGCAGTTTTAATAGCTTTTATGAAATGAAAATGGGCTTGTTTAAAAATTTTTCATGTATAATTTTGTCAAAGAAATTATGAATTATTAAGCACTGGGAAAACTGTATGACTTTGCTCTAATAGACAAGTGAAATTTGTTAAAAAAGAGGATATTGTACACTTCCACCTTTAAATATTCCTGAGAAAAAATATATAGGTACACACACATACACATACACAATATAGAATGCCTTTGTTTACTTAGCAATTTGAAGATGATCTGATTATCTATTTCTTTATTTTAAAATATGATAGACATATATTTTTGTAAATGAAATATTTCTTTTTGTATAACATTTTCTTTAGGGTAGTATTTATACTGCCATATATTTTGCATGTATTTTATTCTATCATCCAACCCTGGAGCACATTTCTTTTATAATTCCTCTTCTAACATTTGAATAATATGAAAGAACTAATGCTTATTTAAGGGTAGAACTTCCAGTTCACTGGAGCAGTCATTTATTAAATAGCACCCTGTGGGCTTAAAAATCAAACACACTTCTTCAAATGTTTTGCTTTCAGGCAAGAATTATATTCTCCACGCAAAGATTTAAATACCTCGTTTGCAGATTTGTGTTTTAAAAGTATATAGTATATATATAAAATATATATCCACACATAAAATATTTGCATCTTAATACCTGGAATCTGTGAATATATTACCTTACATTATAAGGGGAATTTTACAAATGTGATTATAATAAGGATTTCAAGATAGGGAGATTATCCTCAATTATCCAGGATGGCCCAATATAATCACAAAAGTGCTTAAAAGATGGAATTGAGAGACAAAAGAAGAGTCAATGTTATAGTTATGTGACGTGATGTGATGTGAGAAAGATGACCGGCCATTGCTGATTTTGAAGATGGAAGATACAAGTCAAAGAATGTGGGCAGCTTCTAGAAGCTGGAATAGACAAGTAAGTAAATTCCTCTCTATAGCTTCCAGAGGGAACATAGCCCTGTAAACACCTTGATTTTTGCCCAGTAAAACTCCATAACTATAATAAGATAATAAATTAGTGTTGTATCAAATCACTAAGTTTTAATAATTTGTTAAGCAGCAATAGGAATATAATAGGTGTGTGTATATATTTGCAGCTGTGTATACATATATGTATAATAGTATACAGTACATATTTATTTATTTATATTTATACAATGATCTTAAAGAATACTTCTCATTATGAAGAATGGTATCCTGACCTACCAGTCTATGATAAAGTCTGCTAAATTGAATTCCAGGTAGACATGGAAGCGAAAACCCTGGGAAACCAGAATAAGGAACTATGCAACATGATAATATTGTTTATTTTTATATTTTTATTATCATTTTTAAATCAAGCATCTTCCTGTATGTAGTAAAGACTTTTGAAAGAAAGCCATGTTGCCCTCTAAGATCTAGGATTATAGGAAACTGACAAGCCAACTATTTAATCGGAGTTGAGGGGCTGGTAATAGTGGCATCCTGAACTGGCATTTAAGTTCTTCTGAATAAAAAGAAAAGGAGATGGATGGACTTCAGAGTGCTTTTAAGAAATAGTATGTTTACTTTGACATAAATCACAGCAAGATCTTTTTTGATCCGCCTCCTAGAGTAATGGAAATAAAAACAAAAATAAACAAATGGGACCTAATGAAACTTCAAAGCTTGCACAGCAAAGGAAACCATAAACAAGATGAAAAGACAACCCTCAGAATGGGAGAAAATATTCGCAAATGAATCAATGGACAAGGGATTAATCTCCAAAATATATAAACAGCTCATGCAGCTCAATATTAAAGAAACAAACAACCCAATCCAAAAATGGGCAGAAAACCTAAATAGACATTTCTCCAAAGAAGACATACAGATGGCCAAGAAGCACATGAAAAGCTGCTCAACATCACTAATTATTAGAGAAATGCAAATCAAAACTACAATGAGGTATCACCTCACACCAGTTAGAATGGGCATCATCAGAAAATCTGCAAACAATGAATGCTGGAGAGGGTGTGGAGAAAAGGGAACTTTCATACACTGTTGGTGGGAATGTAAATTGATACAGCCACTATGGAGAACAGTATGGAGCTTCCTTAAAAAACTAAAAATAGAATTACCATATGATCCAGCAATCCCACTACTGGGCATATACCCAGAGAAAACCGTAATTCAAAAAGACACATGCACCCCAATGTTCATTGCAGCACTATTTACAATAGCCAGGACGTGGAAGCAACCTAAATGCCCATCAACAGATGAATGGATAAAGAAGTTGTGGTACATATATACAATGGAATATTACTCAGCCATAAAAAGGAATGAAACTGAGTCATTTGTTGAGACATGGATGGATCTAGAGACTGTCGTACAGAGTGAAGTAAGTCAGAAAGAGAAAAACAAATATCGTATATTAATGCATGTATGTGGAACCTAGAAAAATGGTACAGATAAACCGGTTTGCAGGGCAGAAGTTGAGACAACAAACGTATGGACACCAAGGGGGGAAAACCGCAGTGGGGTGGGGATGGTGGTGTGCTGAATTGGGCTATTGGGACTGACATGTATACAGTGATGTGTATAAAATTGATGACTAATAAGAACCTGCAGTATAAAAAACAAACAAACAAACAAAAAAACAACTAATACTAAACTTTCTTTGGGTTATTTGTATGGAAATATGTTAATATAAATATTTTAGACATTACATGAAATTTCTAAAAATCTTATATGTTCTGGTATAATGTTATAAGTCATAATTCTAGTTATTACTTTAAAATGTATATCTCAGAAATAACTAAATTTCCTTGTCAATTGCATTATTATGAACTTTCCTCAAATCTTTAACCGTGGTCATTTTTAAGTCTTTTGTCATTTACAGACAGTTCTGGGTGTACTCTGATACTTTTGCAAAAATGTTCTTATAAAAGGGTTTCATCTTCAAGGAATTCATGGAAAAGACTGACAAGTACAGGTTTCTGGTAACTGAGTATACTGCTGAACTGAATGAATAAGCATTTTCAGAACTCTAATGGAAAACTGATGAATTCATAAAAGTGCTAACAAAAGATCAAGATGAAAAAAAAAATTAATTACATGGGACTGAGTGAACTGATGAGGATGATTATAATTTTTGGGACTTTCTGTTTGAATAAAAAAAAAAAAATCCCACAAGGACTCAGAGACAAAAAATATACAAATCAATTTTCACCGCAAAGTAAAGGAACTGTTACAGTGGAGGATTACTGGACTGAATGTCAATATTATGACATAGTATGAGTGTGTTTCGTGTTTGGTAATTACAATCATTGTTGCTTTTGTTGTGGTCATCCATTTACAATGCTTGGTGTCAATTTATTTATCTCTTGTAAAAATAAAATACAGTGTGTGTGAAAAATAAATAAATAAATAAATAAAAATAAATAGTATGTTTAAAAAGCTAGATTCATAGGTCAACAAGTTCTATCTGGTCTTTTGAGAATGGTGAATTAGTAGGATTGTTTTGCCTTTGAATAAATTAATCAGTTTCTGCATTTTCATCTGTAAGATAAGAATGGTAACATCAATTTCAAAGTTAATTGTAACAATAAAGAGACAATAAAAAATAAGATGATTTTTCTGATACATAACACATGCCAAAAAATGTTTGATCCTTTTGCTTCTGTATCCCGACAGTGCCTAGTATTATATTGAGTAGACAAAATAAAAATGATAAAGTTTAATAAAAAATATAAGGAAGATTGAGAGTGATATTTTAAAATATTAGTTTAGATGAGATTGATAACCTAAAACATATTAAGTCTGAGATTTGATAAAATATCATAAAAAATTTGAGCACAAATAATGGGAAGTATTTCAAGTTGAATTCTACCTTTGATTTGAGGAGATAAGCTGTTCATCTTACATTCACCTAAATATGTATATTACTACAAGAGTATATATACTTTTTTTTCCAGAAATAAGGAGCATGAAAAATATCAGATCTACCAAATTGTCAAAGCCTCCTTCAGTTTTAAGCTCCATTTTACCCTATTTTTCATAATGGGACAAACCCCTGAGAACAGATATAATTGGCAATAGAGAAACAAAATTTTGTACTTCAAATTAATATTTTTGAAAAACAGCATTTTTGAAATTCTAGGGAGACCTGTTTATTTTCTACATAAAAGTTGTATGTCTCTGAATAAATATTCAGTCATAAAATCCCCATCAGTTTATAAAAATAGTCCTCACAGATCACTGCTATAAGTTACTAGTTTCAAATATACTTTTATATTCAATCTTTTATTTCAGAATTAAGAAAATTTTTAAGCAAAAAAGTCTGAGTTATTCTATAAAGTCACAATGAAAGTCATTTCATTTAATAATTCTGCTGTCCTTAATTTGTTTGCTTGCCTATTTCTATCTTAGGTTAAGCTTTCAATGTGTCTTAAATACTTTACAAGTGTTATTGTGTGTATATGAAAATAAGTAAACAAATGGAATTAGAAACATAGAGAAAAGTCACACAAATTAAAGAACTATGTACTCTCATACCTTAAAGTATTTCAAATACACTTAGGAATATATAATGTATGTACATTGACAAAATACAATGAAACTTGCAGATACAACTTAGACATGGATATAAATTCATTATTTCCAAAACGGTTCTTTAAAAAAACTACCATATGACCCAGCAATCCCACTCCTGGGCATATACCCTGAGAAAACCATAATTCAAAAGGCCACATGTACCCCAATATCATTGCAGCACTATATACAATGGAATACTACTCAGCCATAAAAAAGAATGAACTTGGGTCATTTGTAGAGATGTGGATGGACCTAGAGTCTGTCATACAGAGTGAAGTAAGCCAGAAAGAGAAAAAAAACAAATATCCTATATTAACACATATATGTGGAATCTAGAAAAATGGTACAGATGAACCTATTTGTAGGGCAGAAATAGAGACATAGAGGTAGAGAACAGCCATGTGGACACGGTGGGGGGGAAGAGGAGGGTGAGATGAATTGGAAGATTAGGTTTGAAAGAAATACACTACCATGTGTAAAATAGATAGCTATGGGAACCTGCTGTATAGCAAAGGGAGCTCAGCTCATTGCTCTGTGATGACCTAGATGGGTGGGATGGGGGCAGGGGGTGGAAGGGAGGTCCAAGAGGGAGGGGATATAAGTATACGTATAGCTGATTCACTTCATTGTACAGCAGAAACTAGCACAACATTGTAAAGCAATTTTACTCCAATAAAAAAAATTTATCTAATTCAAACTATTTAATCTGTGTTGGAGAATGGGGAAGATGGTTTTTATTCCAACTCCCTTGCCAATTAAAATAATTTCATTTCTTCATTCAATAAATATTTGTTAAGTGTTTACCATTATATGCTTATATAAACTCGACAAACATCACTGAACAAAATAGACAAAGATCTTTGTCCTCAGTCCTAAAATTTCAGCTGGAGAAATTGACAATAAAAAAAGCATAATTAATAAATAAATTGTATCATATTTTTTAATTGAAAAATATTGAGAAATAAGAAGTAGAGCAATTAAGGAATATATGATTTTGTTCTTATAGACTGAAACAATAAAAATTTTCAAAGATAAAAGTACTTATCAACTTATCCCCAGAAGAATAAATCTCTTTTTGTTTGTGTGAAATGAAGTTTTTTTATTTTGTTGTTGATTTATGTTGGTTATTGGAAGTTTAATATAAAAGAAGGGATGGCAAACAGTGCCTTTTGAATACCTTTGTATATATGGGGAAATCTTTATGTTGTGAATTCTGCCATCATGGCAAAGGAATCAAGACATATTTCCAGGTCATTTTCAGCTAGAACTGCCACTCAGATATGCCCACGTGAGACTTCTCTTCAAAAGGGAAAGGATGAGTGAAGGAACTCAGTATAGAACTTCCATTTTGTGCAGATGTGAGCAGTGAAATGGAGTTAGTTTTTACATTTAGCAGCAGCACAGGTTTCTGATGGTTGCCAGGTCACAGAATGGTATCTGTCTGGTGGCAGTAGCTATTGCAGTCTAGTCAACATACTTATTTTATGTTCCACAGAGCGGAGATGACATTTTATCTCCAGGTGATTTCTTGCTGTGTGGTTCTGATGAGGCACCTGGAAGGGAAGCTTGCACACAATTTCTCCGTTCCTCTGAATGAATCGGCAAGTTCCCTAATAAACATTAACGACTTCCTCTTCCACTTAAAGTAGATCGAGTGCTTTCAGTTTTTTAGTAAACAAGAACCATAACTGATACACTAAATTTTAAAGAGTGGGAGACTTCCTGATTCGCTTTCCCTTGTATCTGAAACGGATTGTTTTCCATTTTTTTCTCTTTAGGATCCCCACTTGAGGCATGGGTGAGGGAATCTGAATTTGTTGTATGTACTCCAATTCGGAGGTTTTCTCTATTAAATGTGTGTGCTCCTTCATAATTTAAGACCCTGTCCCACCTGCAAGACAGGTCTCTTGTCCACTTTGCATCTGCCCCTTAACATCACACATATCTCTGGAGCCCCTCTTGTTTCCACCAGTGTTTTCCACCTTGTTCACCTCCCAGTTTCACCAGCTGATCCCCAGTGACCTTCCCCTACTCTCCAGGAAAGGACAAGAAAACATACGGTTTCCCCTCGATACTCTTCTCACCAGATTCAAGATTGACTTCAGAATTTCGTGGTGTGGCTTTTTCTTTACAGGGCATTCTTAGGAGCCTTAGTGTGATGCTTCTGCTCTGTGCCATCTTTCTTTTGATCAGTTTTTGAATCATATTACATAAGAATGAACCCCATTTCCTCTGCAGTTGCTCATGGTAAACTGTTTTTGTGATATTTTATTTTTTTTATTTCATCTTATTTAACATGATTGCTATGTGCCAAAGCTGTTTTCTAAGGACTTTATTAATACCAACTTACTTAAAATTTATACAAATGTGATGATGTAGTACTATTATTTTCCATTTTACAAATAAGCATATTGAGATGAAAGGATTTAGGGTAGCTCATCCTAAGCCCACAGGCAGTAAATGGGGAAGCCATAATAAAAAGCAGAGTATGACCCACAGTCTACATTGCTCTTAACTACATTATCATTTCCCTTCTTCATTTCATTGGTAATCTGCAAAAAGGAAACTCTGTAATATAGTCTCTTTCTACTCTTATTGCAAAATTATCTTTATTTCATTTTCCCATATTGATCTTTACCACTTAGGAAGTATAAAAATAGGACTCTATTCCTATAATTCTCCATTTTATTCTCTCTTCTGTCCCAAGTGTACCTTTTCCCCAATATAGTAATTATGCACCAAAGTCAGATAAAATCCTAAAGAGTTATATAGTCAGTCTTCCATATCTCTGGATTCCACATCTGTGGATTGAACAAGCTGTGGATCAAAAATATTTGGAAAAAAATTCCAGAAAGTTCCAAAAAAGCAAAATTTTAATTTGACCCATGCTGGCAAATATTTACATAGTATTTTCATTGTATAAGGTATTATAAGTAATCTAGAGATTATTTAAAGTATACAGAAGAACATGCATAGGTTATATGTAAATACTACATCATTTTATATGAGACTTGAGCATCTTTTGATTTTGGTATCCTTGGGGGTCCTGGAACTAACCCCCACCTTGGATCCTGAGGGACAACTGTATGATTCTCACTTGCTCTGAGTCCATGCCGCCTAATACAGGCTTATCCCTAATTCTAATAACTTCACATGGACTGATTGACATTAACTCTTTTTTTTTTTTTTTGACATTAACTCTTAAGACAGCTATTTATTGGGCATAGTCCATAAATGCATAAAGAACGCCACTCATGTAAGGGATTCTATAGTGTTGCCATTTTCTTTTATTCAGATCAAACTACTACCAACTCCATCTTGGTCATTTATATAGCAGATGGGATGTGAGAGAGAATTAAGAGCCAAGACACCTTTTAAAGTATCTTCTTAATAAGGAAGACATCCACTTGAAGCAGCCCTAGTCCATAGTCAGGATTTAATCTTTTTCAAAACTTTCACTGTCCATGTTAGCAAGTTCTTTTTCCAGTCCAACTTTCAAACGTACTATTTCAGTGGTGGAGATTGATTTCCCATTGGTTGATTACCACCTCAGTTTGCCACATTAAAAGAATAGCATACTCAATTTTGAGTATAGAATTTTATATATATGTATATATATAGTATTGCTAGATATATTATGTATTATTAAAATACATAATTATGATATAAAATAATTATATACTTTTAAATTTCTACTATAAAAAATAGGGACTCTCTAAGAGAATTTAGTCAGCAATTATTGCATTGTATGGGTCACTTTGTGTTTGCTAAATGGCACTTATCAAAGTGGGGCTCCTATGTTTTCACAGAGACAGGAATATAGGGGTCTTTATCTTCCTTGATGATTACATTTTAAAGTAATGGCCCCTAGGTCCTTGAAAAAAAATAGTCCTGGGTTGTAAAACTGGCAAGGGGCTGGAAAAAAAATTTATTTCTCAAAGGGGCAGAGAAAGAATTTACACTGGGGAGTTTTCAAAAATAAATGCTGTAAGAAAAGGGAGGTCAGAGACCTATGATCACGAGGAAATCTGACTAAAATTCAGTCAAGCTGGGGGGAACATGAAGGCCATCTTGCTCAGTGTGTGTGAAAAGCCAGCAAGGCGCTTACCTCTATTCACATAGAAAACCTGGGGACCTCAAGGTGAGGAATTAACTTGTCAGGGATAAAGAACTCAGGCACCTGAGCTTCATGTAAAACATGGCTTGGTTTTTAGTACACCGTGGATCCTATTGCCCCTGTAATCCTCTGTCCTGGCTTCAGTTCCACTCCTCATCCCCAGAGTCCTGTGATGAAGTCTGCGAAGTCTGTAATGAGAAATAAATAAATAAATCATTAAAATAACTGTGAGATAATGAGTGCTTAGGGCAATTTCCAAATTGTTGTCATTGTAATGGAGTGAAATAAAAGCCAGGAAGTAAAGGGTTTGCTCTAGTTCAGCAAAGTGATTATGGGAACAGAATAAGGATGCAGCAGCCTTAGGGAAGCAGAGGCCTGGGCAGTGAGAAAGATCAAGATCCCAATGGAACAGGAAGCCACAGAGCCAGTGGTAGGAATCTCAACAGCAAGCCAAGTAGATTCTCTCAGGAGTAGAGAAGAAAAAAACAAAGGACAAAAAACAAAAAAAAACCCTAATATGAAATTTGCTGAGATGTCGGTGGATTGAAGTCGCAAATCATCCCAGACGTTTATGTTGGAAATAGGAACATAGGAAATGCTTAACAATGGTTCCTAAAAACTTAGAAAGACAGCCTGTGAGAGGATTTACACAATTCCTTAGATCCAAATCACCATAGTTACCCTTAACACACCCAGATGAGTTCAATCCATAGAAATCTGTTACACATATGACCTTCTCATCGTAGATTAGTTGAGAATCGATCATCACCCTTTATACCGATACTGTTTTATGCATTTCGCAAAGAATCTCAAGAATAAGAAAAAATATATAACTTGAAATAGCCAAATAAGCCAATTTGATGATGACACAGTCTTTGAGTGTCTTAGAAACAGAAACATTAAATTGCACGTATTTTAAGCCACAATTAAAAAACAGGATATGCGTAATGCTGAACTGCATGATATTCCCGATAAATCTCTGCTTTTGGGAGAAGTAATTACTAATGCTCTTCTGAACTTTTGGTACCTGCTATTAACCCAGTGGGAAATTTTAAATTGTAACTTACCCTGAAGTAAACCACTCATCGAAATGAATGGATTCCTCCTTCTAACAGGAATAATAACATTCTTCTATTTCTTCTTTTGAGCTAAAGGGGCTGAACATTGAATATAAATACTAAGCGTATTGTTTTCCCTTAAGTATTCTTTTTTGCTGTATTAGTTCACTTAAACCAGTATGAAGTTAAAAAAAAAAAAAAAAGGGAGTAGGTGTAATGTTTTCATTTTAATTGTTGTTATTTTGTACTTATACTAAATTTAGACTAAATATGAAAAGGATCAGGAAAACAGGTATCTGTAATACTTTTATTTAAAACATTCACAAAAGAAATGTAAAGCACTTTGTGTCTGTTTTCAAATAATCAACTAGCTACTCCTTGCATCTTCTTACTAGCATAATTTTTCAAAATTTAATTACTGAGTAGAGAAGTACGACTCTATCGGTCACAATTTTGTGACTGATATAAATATACATTTATATCACTTTCTGACTAGATACTTAGGAGGAAACCAAGGAGCTATAATTTGGAGAAAACTGCACTTAGAATATCGGATAATAAATGATTTCCAGTTTAAGAAAAGATGTTTCTGAAATCTCAGAGTTTTGTGTATGCACACGTGTGCACGTCTGAATGACTGTACTTCTGACTCCCAAACTATCAAGTGATGTTCCAAAAGACATTGTTACATGACTTATCACATTAATTTTTTTGTAAAGTAGCTAACATTGAACACATGCTCCAAAATTAATATGTGGTATGGGCATGCAGGTGGTGATTGATGGATGAATGAGGAATTCACATTAGTAATAGGGAAGAACCAAAGGATCAGGTCTAGAGAAGTTCATAATGTAGAAGTTGTAATGGAGAATTTAGTATTGAAAACGATCTTGCATTTAGGAGGTTTACAGGAAATAAACAGACCCAAGAGAACTCAGTATCTCATTTTACCACCCCTTTTATTTTTTCATAGAGACATACAAGGATGGCAGAAATATTTCCGAAGAAGTTTTGTATTTAAAGTTAATGCCAATTTCTGATATATGTATGATAATGTTCACAATACAATATGTCTTAACATACTCAAATGGGAGACATTTCTTTAAAAGCATATACTATACTATAAAAAGGGAAAAGATCTTATATGTAAAAGCCAGTTTCTTCTCTTTTGTTTTATCCTTATTTAATTAATATCGTAAAATGTGTTAAACAGCAACTCTGGGAAAATATCCTGTGTTCCATAGGCACTTGTAAGGAAGTAATAAATTTGCTTAGTGCTACATAAGACATCCTGTGAGAGCCCAATAAATACTTGTTGACTTGCTGACTAAAATAAAATATACCCTTTCTCATGAGCATGCAGTCGTTAAACAGGTATTGAAAACATTCTAACTGCAATAATTCTAAAAATGTTTTGAATTGGTGAAATTACACTTTATAGGCAGGAATCTTCATCAACGAGTTATGGCAGTTAAATTAAGTAACCTATAAAACATATCAAAAAGACTACTACATAGTGACAGTAGAAAAGAGTAGGTTTTACTACAGTAATTGTATTATTAAGAAAATGCTAGTTTTCAAACTGATATTCTATTATTAGTGTACAAATAGGAATATGGGGTTGACTTGAACATTTTTACTTCTACTTATGTAATTTTATGATAATCAAAACTCATGTTGAAAATAAGATGCTAAAAAAATCACAACATTAAAATAACTTTTAACACCTCTCAGGATCACCAAATGAAAGTAAAAGAGTTTATGCAAAGCCATTAGATAGTGAAGCAAATACAGTGAGGCATGAATAAATATTAGTACTTTTTAAAACTTTAAATCAACTTTATTGAGGCCTAATTTATATTTAAGAAATGACATCCATTGTAAGTATACCTTTTTAATGGAGTTTTGATAAAAGCATACACTATGATATTCCCTATATTCCTATATATCACCCCTATAAAGATAGAAAGCACTTTTATAACCTTCAAAACTTTCCTAATGCTTTTTTCCCCCATCCCAAGTAATAACTGATATGCTTTCTGAGACTATAAATTAATTTCCTCTTCTACAATCTCATATAAATGGAATTGAACAGTACAGAGTTTTGTACCTGGCTTGTTTTACCCAGCATTATGTGGTCATAAATGCTTTGGAATATATCAGCAGTTCACTACTTTCTATTGCTAAATAGTATTCCAATGTACTGGATTTATTACAATTTATCCATTCACCAGTTGATTGGCATTTGAGTAATTCGCAGGTTTTGGCCACTCTGAATAATGCTGTTATAGACTTTCATGTGGATCATTGTGTGCATGTGTTTTCATTTCTCTTGGATAAATATGTATGAGTGTAATTCCTGGGTCATATGGTAAGTATATGCTTAATTTTATGCATTTTTCTGCATTTTAAAACTCTTAGATGACCTGAGTTTTATTATATTATAGTCTTTTTCTATAGCCCTTATTAAATATAAATTGGCATCAACATCTAAGAATTAAACACTGCATTTAAGCAGCAAGTAGACTCATTTTTACACATTTTGTGTCTATGGGGTATTGGAAATAATAAGAGAAGATGGGGCTCTTAGGTAATGATGGCAGTTGGGAAAGGGTTGTCTTCCTTGGAACATGAAATGGAAAATTTCACTCCTACTCCTCCTATCACTCAGAGGGCATGCATAGGCTTTCTCAGGTTACTGAGTAATTATCACTAGGATAATTTGGGGGAAAAATTACATTTATGTGATTTTAATAGTTTATGAGTAGCTTAGATGTATATGACATTTACTGCAGATGAAAAAGTTCTCTACTTTGAAGACTCCAGTTTGCCGTTGAGAGCTCTAACATTTTGTTATCATCAGTGCATCTGCTCTGAAACCAAGAGATTATCAGTGGAATACTAAGCTGATCAACACACCTCCAAGACGAAAGAGATGAGCTGAAAATAGAGCAGAGAATTTTTTCCTCATCATTATGGTTTTTTTTTTTGCCAAACCATACATGGTGGGAAAAAAATGGTTAATATGGAATACTCATAACACACACACACACACACACACACACACAACACACAAGGGACAACACACTTATTTGCATCAATTGTTTAAAATTCTATACAAAGGATTTTCAGAGATTAAGTTTACAACACCTTAACTTAAAAAAATAATGCCTTTAATGTATCTATTCTAATTTGGATATTTTACTCTTTACAGAAGTATATAGTTGATTTTAATTTTATTTGAAATAATAATGATTAATCTGAATAATGTCATATATATGTTTAGCTTGATATTAATTTTACACTCTACTTAAATATGTTTGAATTGTAAGATTCTAGAGGATCAGCTTTGTTTATCTGGTAATAATATGAATAATAAGCAAAAAAAATGATGGGTTAATTGAAACTACAAGAAACATACCCTATAGAATATAATTCAAAATATTCAAGCATGATATGATAGTACTAACAGGAAGACTTCCAGCAAAAACAGTTAATTAGCACTGAATCATGATGTTACTATCTTCGTGCATGATTCTTTAGCTGTGAACTGTGAATAAACTCTATGTAAATGATGAATAGAGTATGATAGCCTTGACACATTTTCAGCTTAATCTAGGATGCAACTGGTCTTATCTTTGTCATTGATGGTGCAGTGGAAAAATATTTTCGGCTATATTATAAAATATAGCTATTAATTCATTATTGATTAAAATCAGATTTATGTATGATTTAGAGTCTAGATTACACCATTCAACAGAGAGTTTTGAGATATTAACTGTATATATTTTAATTTAATTTTGAAGAATACCCATTTGTTAATTTGAATGAATGGGGATTATCATTCATTTAAAATTTTTATCTTACTTCTTTATTTCAAGTATAAACCGATATTAGTAAAGTCATCTTGATGTGAAATTGCTTAAATAGTATAATATTAAGGATCATAAGCAAAATATATAAGGCAGTAATGGTTTTTCTTATTTATTGCCCTCTATTTTTTTTCTATGGTAATTAGCCTAAGTTTAGTTCCAAAATATGTAAAACATTCTTAAGCACATTTGGCAATACCTCAGTTACTCTGTTTACTTTATTCTGTTCTATCTTCATAAAAATCAGGGTCAATGTTTCATTTTTCTATAGGGGTAGTTTAATACACATACTCATTTAGATATTGTAAAAACTTATCAACAGTCTAAAATATAATTTATTATAAAAGGGATATGTACAGTTTCACTTTTTCAAAAATCCATAAGTAGATAAAATAATATATCTATTGACCCAATTAAATTCAGAATTTTTATACCATCTAAAATAGTTAGTTTGCACAAGCTAAGCAAATTAGCTTTATTCTTTGTTTTCCTTTAAATATTTTTGTTTATTATCCACACCAATACAAATTCAGATATACATAAACACAAATTCACACATACATATATATATTTCCCATGGAACAGGCTTTGGGCATTAACTTATAAATTCTGACATCCATCAAACAATACTCTGAAATTATGTTGGGGTGTGTGTGTGTGTGTGTGTGTGTGTGTGTGTGTGTGTGTGTGTGAAGTTGGAATGTGATAACTAACTTGCTAGAGGAGAACAAACTTAACCAAAAATTAACCTCAAAATGTCTTTAAAAATAGATTCTACATACATATTATTAAATAATTTATATGTAGGTTCAGACAAAACAACTAACAGTTATACTGTTCAATGGTTTGCATATTTATTATCTGTATAAATACACTGAATAGTTTTATAAGTTGCTTCAAAATAGTTATCATCATATATCTTTCTTTTTTAGAAATAAGAAGTACAAAATAAAGAATATAATCCATTCAACTAAAATTTACTGAGGTACTCCAAAAACAAAGTGTAAGTGGAATTAGCACTATTTTCAAAGATCTAACAGTGTTTGAAGAGACATATTAAACAATACATTTTATAAGAATACAAATATTAGGAAAAGTTCTAGATGCCAACTCGTTTTCTTGGCACTTCCTAACTCATCCATCAGAGGTCCCAGCTGGTCTCTGGAAAGGACAGTACACAGAAAAGGCTGGCTTAATTTTTTTTCCTGTCATTCCCATGGAATGGTGATTCAGTAAGAAAGCATTATATAAAAGTTTCTTTCAAATCTCAATTTGAAGGCTGAGATCCACTTCAAATTCATGTGGGGGCTTGGCATGTAACAGATATGTGTTTCCAGGATCACATATGTGCACAAAGAGCATATTAATAATATTTAGAATTACAACCAATTACTTTTGATATAATAATAAAGAACCTCTTTGATAATAGATGTATGGTAACAAAGATAAGTTACAACCATTTTGGGGATACCAGTGGACCACTTTGAGACTGAGTTGACAATGTTATAATCTAATGAATGCATGTTTTAAGATCCCTGGCTGAGTACAGTGTGGCTGGAAAAGAAAAAAATGCAGATTGTTTGAATTTGCTAATAAGAATACATTTTCACGGTATTCCAGAAAATTATCTGAAAAGAGAAGGCATAGAATTAGTTGTTAAAGCCCCTACTTTGGATCCAGAATTTTTCAATTGAGTAAAAATCTCCCTAGAAGTATTGGGCATAGCACAAGCTCAGGTTTAACATGTGCAGATGTGATTTACAAACCTAGACTGGTTCTTTTGTGTATTTGAATTAACTACATATGCTATATAACTTATGCTAGCATCCTTTCTCTAGCTTCCTAATGACAATATTCCAGCACAAATGGACCCTGGTATTTCACCAGGCATGTGTCCATTTATCATCTGAGGTATGGATACCTGAAGGCAGACTATGACTTAGAAGACTAAACTCTGTAGAAGAGTAGAAAGTTCAAAAAGACATGTCTTACATCTGGTTAGTAGGAAAAGTGGCAGGTTTAATTCTAAGACATCTATTATGAGTTTAGAGAAGAGAGTCTGCTTTTTCTTTGGGAGTTCATGGTAAAATTTTCCCATTAAGAGCTCCCAGGTCTGTAAAGCTCAAAGCTAAGGAAAACTTAACTGAGTATGAGTAAGACTGAGGAGCCTTGGAAATCAGAGAAAAAAAATTGTTTGGTGCCACTCCAGCCAGGAAAATGTGTATGATCAATCAGCACCCATTTCTGTTCTCCAGCCTGGCATATGTAGTCCAGAAGGGTGAAAAAAGACAAGAAATTCCATCTTTTGATTATACTAGGTAGGTACTGCTCACACTGCAGCTTTCTTCCTCATCTATCCCCCTAGTGGAAATACCTGAACAGGGAATGTCTTGTTAGGTCTAGAGACTGGATGAAAAATAATGTATCAAAAGAGAAATTGTTTATGGCTGCAGTTACAGGATAGGGAACCACATGGTTAGGTGCAAAAAACTAGAAACTGAACAAGTTGGCTGTTCAAGCATTTTCCTGTTTTTCACCTTCTAGCCACTTGCTGTGGAGCTCATCTTGTTTGGGGAATGATTCCACCTGTGCTAGGGGTAATCACAGTGAGAAATAAAATAAGGTAAATAACAGAAGGATGTAGATATTCAGCTAATATCTAAGTTTATTCTTCAAACACTCAGAGACCTTGAGGAAAATAACACTTTCATAGCATCGTGCTGCTTTGCAGATAAGCATTACTGCCTGGAAGGGAACATTCAGATTCTCCATGGGAGGGAGATACAATAAAAAGTGAACTATACAGAGGGTTTGTTGTGAAGGACTGTGTCTGGCATATTTTGTAATTCTAATAGTCTCCCATTGATTCCCTCTTCTTCCTCTTCCATGGAAACATTAACTTTCCTGTGTCACTGTTCACAAAACAAATGGATGGAAGGCAAATACAACTTTGGTCCCAAGCATGGCCTTATCTAACTTCATTTCCACATGGCAAGAGAGAGAATTCATAGGTAGAAAATACACTGCTCAAACGCTGAACAGGAGAATCACTTTCCCAGATGGAAAATAGATTTCTGATTGGGTTGTATACAGGAAAGGGGAGAGAAAAGTCTGTGGATTTTGAAAGTAGGGAAAAATTTCTCAAGAAGTGGAAACAAAACAGACGGATGAGCACGAGAGGCATCTAAGACAAGGAGGACCACACTCGCACTTAACATTTCAAATTATTTCCCAAATACAAGTTATAAACATGATGGAACAGAGGAAACCTTCTAAACCTGAGTTATGTGAGCATAAGAAATTTTCAGCAGTTAGGAAGAAGAAAAGTAATTTTTGGCTAGTGTATTTCAAGAAAGGTTTTAGAAATAAATAGAACCTAAATGGGTAAAATAGCCAACATTTTGGATAGGTAGAAAGAAAAGTTAGGACCATTTGTGTAGGAATAAACTTATGATTTCATTTTTAGCAGGGAGAATATGTATAAAATTATAAAAGATAAATAGATACTCTTGGCTGCTTTGGGAAGAACATTTACTTAGAATATAGCAGTCCTGGAAATGGACAAGCTGGGGCTCTGGATTTGGAAAAGATGAATAAATTCCTGGATGAACCTATGTGTCTTTGGGGAAATCATTCAACTTCCCTAATGCTCTTCTCCCTCATTTATGGAATGGGGATAATAACTGTATCTACTAAGTAAAGTGTAGAATAATTCTAGCAATATCTTTCAAATATCAAACCCAAATAAGCATCCAATACACTATAGTTTGCTACCATTTTTAAATGAAAATTCTTGGATTTTCAGAATTTAATCTTTATTTTATTGATAATAAGAAATAACAAAAAAAGTTTTTCAACTTTTTTTGAAAACTAGCAGTTGAAGTGATCACTGTTGATCTCTAATGAAAAATTTCTTAGTTCTAATGAGCAGTGTGAAACTGAGTAGAGAATGGATGATATAGTCAAAAACATCAGTTTGTGGCCTTAGAAATATAGATTGACATTGTTCATTTTAACAAATTATTGGATAATGTCCTGATTATGAATGTAGGAAAAACTATGGAAACTATATCTTTTTTTCTGAATGACACACTTATGTGTTTAAATGCATTTTAATACTTTTTCATTTTATCCACTAAAACTTTTTAAATTGGCATATGAAATATTTGCCCCATTAGTTTAAATTTTATTTCAGAGACTTTTACTGTTTATTTCAGAGACTTTTACTATTTTAACAGTGTAGTGCAAAATCTGAAATGTTAAAATCTCAGAGTCCTTTTAATACAATCCAGGAAGGAAGTAAATATTTTAGTTCTCAAGTATAAATCTGTTCATTAAAAAAAGGTGTAACAGAACCACAGGAAACAAGAATTTGAAACTTTTAAATATAGAAGGACATTAGGTATCAGAAGTTGGAGTCTTGAAGACCATCTCAGAAATTGCAGATAGAAAATTAAAGGCAAGTTGATTTACCCTAAGTGAAATCAATGTAAATATTGTTCAAAGAAATGTAGGTGTTTGCCAACATTAAATAAGATGGAATTAAATGTAAATGGCGCACAGAGAGAGTATGCAGAGTAGTACATACTGTATGTTCTGCATGATTCCATTTATATAAGGTTCAATTTTGACAAATCTAATCTATAGTGTCAGAAGGCAGGATTATTAAGCTACTCTTTGATACTAGTGTTGTGTCTCTGAAGACGTGATTTCTTTTATTGCCAGCTGACTCTTTGTTAGTTTTTAATACTTTGTTAGGTTTTAATACTAAGTGACTTTGTTAGTGAGTGAAGGAAGACTGGAAGGCAGGAAGAAGGAGAGAGGACTTGCTCCATCCTGTTTGTTTACTTTCCTAAGAGACTTGCCACAGAGATGGCTCTTCACCCATGCAATGGCTGATAATCAACACCTCCAGCTTGTTTCCTGGCACTCCCAGAAACAGGATCTTCCAATATATATATATTAAATTTAGTATAAGAAATTGGTTCAGAGATGATGGAGGTTGACAGATCCCAAGATCTGCATTCAGCAAGCTGGAGATTCAGGAAAGCCCATGGCTTAGCTCCAGTATGAGTCCAAAAGCATGACAGCCAGGAGACCCAAGGGTGTAGTTACAGCCTGCAGGCTTGAGAAAGGGGACAGCTGATGTCTCAATTTGAGTTCGGAGGCAGGAAAAGACTAATATCCCAGGTCAAGGCAGTTACACAGGAGGAATTCCCTCTTGCTCAGGCTTTTTATTCTATTCAGATATTCAACGAATTGTATGAAGCCCACCCACCCACACTAGGGAAGGCAATCTTCTTTACTCAGCCTATTGACTTAAATGTTAGGCTCATCCTAAAACATTCTCACAAAACACCCAGAATAATATTTGACCAATATCTGGCCATTCCATGACCCAGTCAAGTCGACACTTTAAACATTATATCTATCCTTCAAGTTTCTAGATTCTAATAACCAAAGGCTTTCTTCTTTGTCACCTCAAGGAGTTACTTCTTTCTGAAGTTACAATTTCAGTGTTCCCTTGTGTCCTTGTTTCATATTTATTTCTCCAACAACTTATATTCTATCCTCAACTTAACCTCTCAGTTTTGACATACCTAGCTTATTTTCTGCTTTTTTGATGGGACCTGGCTGGTTCAGCATATGGTCTCAGGAGTGTTCCCAGCAAACAGACCCTTAAAAATGAGATTTAGGAATTCATTTGCCTGTATCCTTGCATTTGATATCAGTTATATAGCCAATGAGAAATGGGAAAATATCAATTAGTGACATGTATGGGCATTATGAATAATTAATTTTGAAGCAAGAGTTTTGGTGATCAAATGACTGTTGCACTTGTTTTTTTATGTTAAGAAGAATAACTACCAGGACTGTGAAATGGGGTGGCTTTTTCTGACCATCCTGAAAAGCCTAGAAGTCAGGACAGTGGCTTCCTGGAGGATTGTAATATTTAGGGGACATGAGGAGAATTGCTGAGATTTTATAAAATGTATTTCCTTAATCTGATTAACAGATAAAAATGTTGGTTCCTTTTGTAAAAATGTATCAAGGAATAAAATTGTTTATGCATTTTTCTTTATGTGTTTCATATTTCATAATATTTTCCAAAAAAGTGGGATATAAGACTAAATTGTAGAGGCTGCCATTGATCATGTTGACAATTTGGGTATAAAAAAGAATCATGACAGTAATAAATTATAACAAATTGAATTAACTAAAAAAATTACTTGAATCCATGAAGAGAGAGAGAAAAGAGTAAAGTTAATAAATGTACAACAAATGATGATATTTTTAAAATCCCCATTTTTTTAGACAATTTAAAGGAAAGATTATCAAACAAAGATTCAGGCAAGGATAATCAAGAGATGCTAAAATTCATTGTGTGAATGTTTTTTGAGGAACAGACCATTAACATGGTCTCAAAGAATAACTCCATAATTTACTTTTTAATTACACATTGAAAAATATACTCTTATAATAATGAATTCTATCATTCTCCTCCTTAACTAAATGTTCAAATTTTCTATCAGCAAAACTGGGCAACTTATATGAATGTCATAAAGTAGGAGTTAAAGGCATCATCTGTAAAATGTTCTTTCCAGAAACTATTGACCAGAATGTAGTCAAAAGAAAATAGACAAATTGACAGTGCAAGACATTTTCCAAGGTACCTGGTCTGGACGTTTCAAAGGTTTAATGCCATAAAGAATAGAGAAAAGCAATGGGAATGATTTAGTTTGAAGGGGTTAAAAAGGACTTCATAGAAATGTGAAATGCATGAACCTGCATTGCAAAATTAAAAGATAAAAGAGAAAGTGTGAAGCCAGCTTGGGGATCTTGTTTGATTATACTATCGAATTGCTATTGATTTTTGTAGGTAATTTATAGTAATTTTGTTATTACATAGAAATTAATGTCCTTTTTCCTAAGAGATACATGGCAAAGGATTTAGGGATGGAAGGCCTTGTCATCTGCAATGATTTAGTGATAGGGAAGATAGAAAGAGGTAGAACAGGTTTGGAAAGATATTAACATTTGATGCATCTGTTTGAAAGGTATATAAGATTTTGTACATTTGAAAAAAAAAGAAATAAAAATAAATAATTTAATTAAAAATATACACACACATGTATTTTTTTCCCATCAGAGCTTTTTAATTTCATGCATAGTAAGGATAGAAAATATTCAATATAAAAGAAAAATACCTTAAAAACCAATATCTTACCTTCACAAATTTTTCAGCAACTTCACAGTTTGCAAATAACCTAAAACAAATACATATGCTTCACTGGTAAATACCACCACAAAGTTTCTCACATAAAAAAGACAAATGAATGTGCAGGAACAAAATCTAGAACTAAGACAGAAAACTACATTAGTCCTTTTTACTTATTTTAGCCTGTTGATAAAAATGTAAATGCTTGTAACAAAAAAAGCATTTTTTTCCTACCAAGCTTTATATTTGACTTCTTTAACCATGGCTTGATATTTTTTTCCTCACATTATCATTTTTTAGAGAAAGTTCCTTGTAGACATAATGATTAACTGGCTTAGCAATTGGATATTTCTACCAATATTCTTAATATATGAGTTCCAGACTTATATAAAGGCTAAGATGGCATAGAAAAAATACTAGGAAAAAGCACTTCTCAAAGTAAAACTGAAAATATAAGTTGAGAACTTAGATGATATATTTATTGTACTGAAAGTGTTATAGCACATTTTAAGAAGTTACTCCTTTGTCTAAAATTAAACTTTTCACATATGACAGAATTGCAAATGGAGAAACAGAATAAAAATTAAATTAGTATGATGGATGTTTTTCCTTGTAAGTAAAGTAAAATTAAATGTTTTTTAAATGTAATGTTTATATTTGATTTGGTTAGGATGTAGTCACAAATAACCATCACTCTAATTAGAACAATAAAATCAGCCATTGTAAGTTACAAAATCATAACCTTCTCCTTCCCGTCAGAGCACTAAACATTAGAAAATCTAAATAAAATAAATTCTAAAATAGAATTGCCCTTTGTAGGAGAAAAGCTTCCCAGGGCTACTTTCATTCTGGGAACAGAACAGAATAATAAGTGAACACACAAGGGAAAAAGAAAAAGAAACACATGGACAATTAATGGCCATATGTAGCCTAGCACGATGAATTAGAATCCTGAGCACCCCCAGTCATGAAGTGAGTCTCCTCCCACTTGCAAACACTTACCCTAACAGTCTTCACCAAGTAAATATGAAGAAGAGGCCAATAGCTGGGAACCAGGAAGTAGAGCTGAAATCGTTCTCCATAAAGGTATATAGGGCATCCCAGGGTATAAAGCAGCAATCTGAGGCTCAGGACAGGGCAGGAGGACTGAGACATGTACTGCCAAAGCAAGAATGACCTATACCAAGTGTCAGCTAACAACCTGATAAAAGCCATGGACCAGGAAGCATGGTAACAAGAGGAGATTTGAGAAACTTAAAAATTGGGGCAGGAGTAGAGGACATAGAAAACACAAACAAAAACACCCCCTCCCCCCAAAAAATCTGGCACCGGGTTGCAAAACAAAAAGGAATCTCCCACAGTTGAGAATGATTGGATCAGAGCTGTAAATCAGCATAAGATACTCAGATCTCATTTCTACTAAAGGGAAGGTCTTAATCAGGCCCTCAAAATATTTGAAATTAAAGAAGTAAATCTAACAATAACTATAAAAAATCCAGATGCTTCTAAGCTACTGACTAGATATCAGTCATACAGGCTAGCATCTTGATAGAATATGGGGTATGCCCTTTTCTGGAAATCATATTATTTATATCAACCTCCAGTGTTTGGTTTTTTTAATAGACAGTGACCCACATACAAAGAGGATTGTGCAATTACAAAGTAGCACTAACATATACCCATAACCAAGAGCAAAAAGTATCAATAGAAGAAGATTTTGGAGTAATAAAAAAAAAAACTTTAAAATAAGAATGAAAAATATTAGGTAAAGTGTCTATTGGAAAAATTTGATAACTGCATAAAAAGATGGTGATTTTTCAATGCAGAAATGGAAGCTATAAAAAGAAGCAAATGGAAATGTTAGAACTGAAAAATACAATAATGTTAGTAAAATAAATCCATCAATGAAATTCACAATGGATTAGACACAATAGAAAAAAAAGGGGATCAGTCAACTTAAAGCTAGTCTATAAATTATCTCAATGAAGAGGAGTTAAAAACAAATTAATAAATGTAAACAGAATATCCAAGGTCTGCCGAAAATATCAGATGTTCTAACATACATGTGATTGGAGACCCAGGAGAAGAGCAGAGAGGAATTGTATACAAGACATATTTGGAGAAACAGTGGCCAAGAATTTTCCCAAAATGTTGTAGTGCCTCAACTCAAAGATCCAAGAAGCTCACTCTGTCCAAAATAGGATGAATACAAAGAATATCAAACTAGGCACATCAAAATCAAGGGCTGTGAACTAAATATAAAAAGGAAATCATAGAAATTGTTGGGGTTAGTGGGAAAGGACACTTTACAAAGAATGACATAGAAAATGATGCCTAAAGTTGCATCACAAAAAAAGAAAAACTAGAGAAAGAAGACAATGTGCTGGGATCAAAATAAACTGTACACCTAAGATTCTACATCCTGGAAAAAATAAGCTTCACAAACGAAGACAAAAGTAAATACATTTAAAAAGTAAATTTAAAAAAAATCTAAATTAACTTGTCTCATATAGTACTTCACTACAATAAATAACAATAAAGGTTTTTCATTCTGAAGTTAAATGACGCCAGATGGAAGTCCAGATGTGTAGGAAGGAATAAAGACCAAAATAAATGGTAAATATATGAATAAGCGTAACTTATCTGTTCATCAAAAGACAGCATAAGAAAAATGAATGAGTGAATCACACACTGGGAGAAAATATTCCTTGTAGGTGTATCTGAAAATGCATTCATTTCCAAAATATATAAGAACTCCTATAAATCTATATTTAGAAGATAACCACTGAGTTTAATAAATAAGCAGTAAAAAATTTGAGCGTAATTTCACTAAAGAACATGTACAAATGTTGAATAAGCACATGAAAGTTATGAAACATCATTAGTTAACAGGGACATGAAAATTAAACCACAATGGGTTATGATATCTTGCCACTGGAATGACTACTATTAAGTAGAACTTACAATATGTTGGAGAGGGTGTTGAAAAAGTTGACTCTCATGTATTGCTCATGGGTGTGTAAAATGTTAAAATTTTTGAGAACTGTTTGGCAAAATCTGAAAAATAATATGTACTTCTTTGTCATGATCAAGAAACAATATTCCTGGAGAAACTAAAACATGTGTCCACAAGAAATTGCATTAGTCTTATTCCTAGTAGACCAATAAAATCCCGACAACTGCTTAAGAAATTCTCATATTCTCATAAGAATGGAATACTATGTAAACATAACAAGATATTAACTACATACACACAATACAACATGGATGAATTTCAAAACACAGCCATCTTGAAAAAATATGAACAAAATAAGCAGACATAAAAACATGCATAAAGTATGTATTAGCTATCTATTGTTTCTTATCAAATTGCACCAAAATATAGTGGCTTAAGACAACAAACATTCATTTTCTCATGTTTATGTGAGTTGGAGAGCTGAGCACAACTTACTGGTTACCTCTGACTCAAAGTTTCAGAAGATTGCAGTCAGTGTTAACTGGGGCTATGGTATCTGAAGGCTCAATAGCAGAAGGATATGTTTTCAAGTTCACTCATGTGGCTATTGGGAGGAGTCATTTCCTTGTGAACCGTTGGACTTGAGTCTTAGTTCCAAACTGTGGGCTGGTAGAAAGCTTTCCTCAGGTCTTTGTTAGGTAGAACTTTCAGAACATCATCGCTGCCTTTCCAGATTAGTAGCAAGACTGCTCCCAATATAGAAGCCATACTCTATAACCTAATTTCCCCCCCAGCTTTGTTGAAATATAATTGACCTATTATGTAAGATTAAGGTGTAAAATATTTTCATACACTTAAATAATAAAATATAATTATCACTGTAGCATTAAACACCTTCATAATGTCATGTTTATTTTTTTTGGTGAAAACATTTAAGATCTGCTCTCTTAGCAACTTTCAAGAATATAATACAGTATTATTAATATAATCACAATGCTATGCATTAGATCCCCAGAACCTGTTAATATTATAACTGGAAGTTTGTGCTCTTTGACCAATATATCCCCATGTCTCCCACATCCCAGCCCCTGGTAACTATCACTCTTAACTGTCAGTTTCTCTGGACTTGGTTTTGTGTTTTTTTGTTTTTTTTTAAATTCCACATATATGTGAGATCATACAGTATTTGTTGTTCTCGGTCTGACCTTTTTCACTTATCGTAGTGCCCTCAAGGTCCATCCATGTTGTGGCTAATGGCAGGATTTTCTTCTTTCTCTTGCTCAATAGTATTACCTCAAATGTATACATAGCACATCTTCTTTATCCATCCATCCATTGATGGACATTTAGGTTATTTCCATATCTTGGATAATGTGAGTAATGCTGCAATAAACATGGGGATGCAGATACCTCTTTGGGATAGTGGTTTCATTTCCTTTTGATATCTCACCCAGAAGTGAGAGTGCTGGGTTATATGGTAGCTCTATTTTTAATTTTTTGAGGAACCTCCATTCTGGTTTCCATAGTGGCTGCACCAATATACATTTCCACCAACAACACACAAAGGTTCCCTTTTCTCCTCATCTTTACCAACACTTGTTAACCTGATGTTGTTAGTGATTTCCTTTTGCCATATTTCGGTCATTAGATTTTACTAGATCCAGCACACACTAAGGAGAGGGAAGCAAGAATTATCAGTGGTCATGTTGGAGGTTGTCTACCACATCTATAATTCCATTTACATAAAATAAAAAAAAAACAGTTATTCTGACTGAAATCAGTAAGTGGTAAGGTAGGGGAATTTTAACTGGAAAGAAGAATGAGTGAACTTTTCGGGGTGATGGAAATGATCTATATCTCTGTGGTGATAATGAGTATTTGCAATTTTGAAAGCCTAATACATTAATGAAACTGAAACATAGCATATGTATAATTCTACTTTTGCTATTTATAACCTTAATAAACTTTTGAAAACAAAAGCAACATTAAATAAATATTTGAATTATTTGAATATTGTAGAACTAATGAAGTCTAAAATTATTTAAAGGACACTAAAGTGTCAGCATATCATATCTAATTTTCTGCAAAAAATCTGTCAATTTGTTTACTGAAATATACTTTTACTATAACATACTTTTTTTAAATGATAGCTATATCCAATATTTGGACATAATATCAATATATTAAAGATGAACACATTAGCTATACATCAACTTTTCTTGAAAGATCTAATGTTTTTCTAAAAAATAAATCTTTCACTTGAGTTTTAGTCTTTTTAAGAAAGTAAACTAAGAATATGTGTTGAAAAATCCACAGCAACCATTGACATATATTAGTAGATCATAAATGTTTTTTTAAACCTAAATATACATAGAGGTGGTATTTTCTGCATGTTAATGTCTATCTGTCTGCCTGCATCTATCTGTCTATCTGTCTATCTATCATCTATCTAGATCTATGACAAAATTCCAAACTAGATATACAAGGGTAAGTATGCATATTAATAATGCAGATTTCCTGTCCTCGGTCCCCATGTATCCTTTCTGTCCTCAGCCTATTGTAAAACTTCCCATCCTGGCCACCACGTGTTCTGGTTAAATTGAAGTCAGGGAAAACAGGCAGAAATTGAAAGAAAAAAAATATTTTAAAGGTGGTTTGGATTAATATTTAAAACTTAGAAACAATAAAAGTGAACAATTTCCACCTGAACTCAAAAACAGCAATTACTATAAGAAAAAAGAAAAAGACATAGTAAATTACACAACACTTATTCAACAAAGGAATATCAGTATAGAACACTGACACTTAAAAATATCATAATGAGTGTCTAATGATTAGCCAATCATAATGATAATGATTAATGATAATTCTTGTGGTACTAAACATTCACTTTTTCCAGAAAACAATATAAATATTTTGATTTTTGTAGAAATTATTTCAAAATTTAATGCTCAAATGCCAAAACATATTATATAAAAATATAAGACAAATAATTACTCTTTAAGATGGAGAACTGAAATAAGATTATTGTTTAATGGTTAATTAAATTATATACTATAATATACATAAATTTTTTAAGTAAATATTACTCAGGCCATCTAGTCATGTTAAAAAGCTGAGATTCACTTTACATATATTTGAACTATAAGAGTAAGAAAACAGCTAAGTTTAAACTCATGATTGTTTCATTGATTCTTTTACTTGTAAAAATACAGAATTTTGACTTAAGTGAAGATTGAGAAAGCAACCAGTGATTATAATCCTTGATTATCACATTAATAATGCTGCTGATAAGAATAAAAAGAAATTACAATCCAGAATTTTGGCTAAAATTCCAGGAGATTTTTTTTTGTGCCCTGTGTGGTATGTAATTGAATGCATTACTGGGAGACATAATCTCAACTGTGCTAATTACAACAATCTTTAGAATATTCAAACATCATTTTTGATATTTTCTAGAATCTCTTAAAGTTGAAATTATTTATTTTTTATTTTTTTAATTGAAGTATAATTGATTTGCAATGTTGTGTTAATTTCTGCTGTACAGCAAAGTGATTCAGTTATATTACATATATATACGTTATTTTTTATATTCTTTTCCATTATGGTTTAATGAGGCACATAACAAAGACCAGCTTACAACTACTCTCAGACACTCAGTGGAAAGAATTACTAAATACTATTATAATAACTAGATTTAATTTAGACGGTGAATATGATTCAATATAACAAATAAAACAGAAGATCCTTTAAAAAAGGAGCAAATCATTTTGAAACCATTTTGAATATGCACAGTATACTCTTATTTAATATGAACTATTCTTTGATTTTTGTTATGACAACAGACACTTACAAAAAACAAACAACTGTATGTTTTATTGTTTGAACCTATTAATAGGTTTGAAATACTTTTATAAGATAGAGAAAATTTCTTTTAACAGAAAGAAAATGCCTTTGAAATAGTCAACAGAGTTTCATTCCAATAAATTTTAAGCAGATTGGAACAAATAAAAGAAAACATTTGCATGACTCTGAAAGAGAAAATTCACATAAACTAATCCCAAAAGCAATGTTAGATGAGACAATGATCTGACCATTTTAGATCATGATATAATCTTGTCGACTGAAAAAAAAAAAAAGCACAACATCAGAGTTGTGAGTTAAGTCTTATTTGTGGCAAAATGAGGACTATAGCTCAAGAGAGAGCATTTCAGATAGCTCTGAGAAACTGCTCCAAAGAGGTAGGGGGGAAGGTTAGTATATATGTGATTTTGGTGAAGGCGGAGTACATGCAATCAAGCACATATTTTTTGCAAAAGGTTTCTGCTGGTGTCGTGAAGGTTACTGCTAGTCATGAGGAGCAGACGTCACCATGAAGAATTTTAGTGCTTTTCTAGATACGAGGAGATACAAGAATTGGGCTCATAAAATTTTCTCCTGAAAATATCTAACTATCTGAAGGCCTGTTCTGTCAGTTTTTCCCAGACCACAGAGTGCCTCATTCCTGATCTCCACCGTGAACTCCTTTCAGGAGATGTTGAAGGTCAGTAGGTGCAGCGGCTCATAATTTAATCCTTGTAGAGGTAGATGGCAAGTGCCAATTTGTAGGTGACAGTCTCAACTGAAAGGAGATGTGAACACAGAGAGCTGTATACTGCTTCTTTAAAAGTTTTATTTATATTACTCCAGTATTGAAATTCTGAAGGAAAAATAACTTAAACCTTCATGGATCTAGACATTACTTTAAGAATCACTGAGATTCTTGATACAAAATTTGATCCATAGGATAAAATTAAAATAAAACAATAAAAATAATGATTTGATTTGATTTTATATTTAATTTATTTTATATTTATATAAAGATTCAGGGTTCATTTCTGAATCTAAATATTGCTTACTAATTCTATTGACAAACCTAATTGTAATCCTCAGCAGATGAAATTTCTTTAAATTGAAACTATTAAGACAATTTTGGGAACTACAGTGACTCAAAGCATTTTTAGTTTGTTGTTACATGAGTTTAATCCATTCATGTGAAAACCATATCACAACATAATTAGCAGATTTTGTGAAAACCAAGGCAATATAATATATACTAACATAAGTTACATACATTTTTATTTTATTACTTATCCAAACATTGCCCTCGCATCAATAGAACATCTAGATATGTGCACTAGCTCTTGTACACTGGCCCCCTTAGCACAAGAAATTCTTCACAAACAATCAAGAGCACACACCAATTTAATATCAGTGTCATTAGATCCTTCAATGAGAAAGGTAAACTAATTCAATAATGGTTTTATTTTTTCCATCCAACTAATGTAAACGAATGACAACTTTTAGAATTCATTTTGCCAAAGATGAAAAAAATCTGACATTTGTATAAATGTTATTTTAATTTCAGTCTAAAAAGCTAATGTTAAAGAAAAAATGTATTTGCTAATATGAATGCAAATTTTGTACTACTATGAAAATTTGCATTTTGATGGAACGCAGAGTCATATTAAAAAGTATTTTTATTAAGTTAAGGAACTTATGGAGCAAAAATGTACTTCGAATTGATAGCGATATAAATATGCAATTTATAACTGCATCAAAAAAACTTTGTGATTTTCTGCCTATTGAAATAAAACTGATAGTTGTAAAACCAAAAGCATATTCTTATACAGACACAGTTACAGAAAGTGTACATAAAACTGTTGGCCTGAAATAAACAGACTGCCAGATATTTCTCCAACAAAGATGGGTTTATTCAGGATCAGCCAAGAATTGCAATTAGGGGTCGGCCACAATGGCAAGCCACGTGCAAGAGAGGGAAAACGCTTTTATAGAGAGGAAAAGGAAGTTGGGAGGGCTATAGTAGACAAAGAGTGCATGGCTTTTCATTGGCTGAGTCCTTGCCAGGAAAGAAGGGGAATCTTTCTTCTTCTTGTTGGGCTCTGCTAACGTCACAGGGTGTGAGAGCTACCCCTCTCTGGTCTCCCAATTCTATTTAATGGAGATTTCCATTTCTTAATTAGCTTATACAAAAATTTATGATAATGCAATGTGGGATAAAGACCAGCACAGCAGAAAAGTTTTCTTTCTTTGCTACCCACGTGCAATTAAAAAAACAAAACCAAAAAGACAGAAAACCTTCAAATCATTCTAAGATCCTACAACAGCATTAGAGTGCTATTGAACTGACTCTTTTATGAAGAAGGTTCATTTACAATAAACAAACATTTTAAATCAAAGTATTGAAAAATGGTGCATTAAGTCTTAGGTTTGAAGTTTTTAGGTAATAACAATTACTGAAAATAAACCTTGCAACTGGGAAGTAACTTATATACAGCTTTACTCTAAATAAGAAAAAAATTGCTCTTGAAACATTGTACAGGATTTTATTATTAAGATCGTATTTTGAAATATCTCAACTTGTGAGAGAAATCTTTTGAATAGGCTTTTTAAAATCTGATACATTTATTCTAATGCCAATTGAATGAAACAGAATAGACCTACAATTTTGCAGAATCTAAAATCAAATAATGTAATAAAGTCAACTTATTTTAGGAGTGTTCCTTATAGAAATACGTTTCTAGTTCCTAAGAGAGTAGATCTTAACATTTCTCAACACAAGGGAAACAATTACAACTGTGTGATGATGGATGTTAACTAAACTTATTCTGGTAATCATTTTGCAATATACACAAATATCAAATTATTATGCTATACACCTAAAACTAATACTATGCTATATATCAATTATATTTCAATTAAAAAAATAGAATGTGACTCTTGAGAGCACAGTCTAGCACTTGGCCCTGCTTAGGACACTTTCTTGGACACTTCACCTCTGGGCTTGGAAAAAAATCTCAGCCCAAATGGTAATAGTTTTAGAAAATTACCAACCCTTGAAAATGAAGGTGGAGGATGAAAATGCTATTTCAGCCTTGAATGTAAAGAATTAAATGCCAGTACATCCACCCTGGTTCCATTATTATCTATAGCTAAAATGTGTTAAAGAAAGCAAATATCATCTGGGAAGGCTCCCTGCAGCTTTCAGGACCCACTCCACAGAGGTCTCTGGACACCCTGATTCTCTTGCAAGTGGTAGTGGCACTGTAGCCCACAGGGCAGGAGAGAGGTGTTAGAGTCTTCCAGACCCACTGGGGCTCAGTGACTCTTTTTTTTTTTTTTTTTTTAAATGTGTATGCCTGGTCTTGCGACCATGCTCTTTATTTATTTATTTATTTATTTATTTTTTTTATTTTTGACTGTGTTGGGTCTTCGTTTCTGTGTGAGGGCTTTCTCTAGTTGTGGCAAGCGGGGGCCACTCTTCATTGCGGTGCGTGGGCCTCTCACTATCGCGGCCTCTCTTGTTGCAGAGCACAGGCTCCAGACGCGCAGGCTCAGTAGTTGTGGCTCACGGGCCTAGTTGCTCTGTGGCATGTGGGATCCTCCCAGACCAGGGCTCGAACCCGCGTCCCCTGCATTAGCAGGCAGATTCTCAACCACTGCGCCACCAGGGAAGCCCTCAGTGACTCTTTTTTAATATTTACATTCTCAACTTCAACAGTTTTTACCTTAGGGTTATGGGATAAGTGATATTCTTTCTAGAAGGGCTGATCTTTGTGTTTTTTTGTCAGACTTAATATTTAAAACTTTTACATAATAACATTTGAAGTTTGTCCCCAAAGTCTCCTGGGAGGACTTAAGTCCGACTTTCCCAGGTCTCTGCTGGGTGACCCCAGATAGACCAGCTGTACAGGCAGCTGGGTTGGTGAGGATGGTGAGACCAAGAACTGTCCTTCCTCTTCCTGCTCCTGACCAGTTGGTTGGAGGGTGCTCTCCCTTCCACAGACATACACTGACCCCTGACCTTGACCCTGACCTTCCAGATCTGTGCTTGTTGACCACTGGGCACAGAAGCACAGGTAAAAGAGGTGGTAACCAGCAGGCTAAACTCTCACCTCTGCCACAAAGGCCCGAAGTGATGTGGAATTGGAGTCTGATGCTCTGGGTTTTTGTCCTTCTTACTAGCAGTGGAACCCCCTTGAATCTACTTTATTTTTTTTAATCTGTAAAAAGGCTATTATGATAATACACACCAGCTTATCAAGTGAGAGAGTGTGTGTGAAATTGCTTTACCAAGTGCCCAGTCCCATAAAAGCATAAGGAACCTGTAAAAAAATGAAATATTTTTCTAAAATGTGTTTTAAGTATATGAATGGAAAACAAAAGTATTATGAAAATATCTGACCTGAAGTATTTACACATTTTAATATGAAAAATGTTAGACTAGAGAATATGATCTACATAGCAAAATTCACTCTCAGCTTATATGATAACTTTGTCCTCTAGGGAGAGTATATTCCTAGTTTTAAACTATTTTGCTTGTAGAGAAGAATCCTTTGAAGGTGTCAAAGATTTCAAGTTGCAAATTCAAGAAGACTGTTGATCATTTTAACTTAAATAATTAACATATATGGTCATATTGGGGGAAGCTTTTTTTTTTTAATTTTATTTATTTATTTTTGGGTGTGTTGGGTCTTCGTTTCTGTGCGAGGGCTTTCTCTAGTTGTGGCAAGCGGGGGCCACTCTTCATCGCGGTGCGCGGGCCTCTCACTATCGCGGCCTCTCTTGTTGCGGAGCACAGGCTCCAGACGCGCAGGCTCAGTAGTTGTGGCTCACGGGCCTAGTTGCTCCGCGGCATATGGGATCTTCCCAGACCAGGGCTCGAACCCGTGTCCCCTGCATTGGCAGGCAGACTCTCAACCACTGCGCCACCAGGGAAGCCCGAAGCTTTTTTTTTAATTTCTGAAAATACCAAAGTGTAGGATAGATACGGTACGTGAATGTCCATCAAGAATTAACACTCTACTTATTTTTAATTTTTAATATTTGTATTTGATTTATATATTATATAATATTATATATTATATTATATATGTATTTTAGAAACAGAAGGGTTTTCTGCTTCATTTAAATGTATGTTTCAATATTTGTAATTTTTTCTATTTAGAAAGAAATTTATTTTTATAATAGTTGTTTAATGTACTTATTTTATGGGTTCAACAAGATATAGAACCAATTTATCAGTTAATAAATTAATGTTTCAAATATAGTGTAATTTTAATTTATTTAATTTATTGCCTTTTTCTCACTTTCTATGTTTGGACAATTAATATATGATCCAATTCTACTTGATACTTCCTGTTTATCAGTTTCAATCAACTCTTCCTTCAGTCTAACACTTGAAGGTCCACTCCCATATGGATTATTTCTTCTACTAGTAATATTAGTCAAGTCCTGCATTTCTTTTGATAGTAAAATGTTTTATTCTGATGTATTTTCTACCCTTGCATTAAGCTGAGACTGGTCCATAATTATTAACCTGGAAGCAATAAGGGTAGATGGATGAGGATCATCAAGAAATGCATTTCTTAAGGTTAGATCTTTCCAGTCTTCAGACAAGAAGAAGCTAATCTCCAGCAAGCAAATCAGAGCTCATTCTGCTCTCCTACATAGTTCATGGTAATCTACGGAATTTACAGGTCTTCAGGTGCATCCATCCAAACATCTTCAGCCCAGTAATAACGATCCTAAAACGTTCCATTTCAGGTCTCTAACCTTGGCAATAGAAACCTCTCAAGACTATACATTATACAGCTCTGCCGTATGGATGTGCTTTTTTCCCCACAGTCCTCGATTCAGATGTAGGAGATAAGGGTTTATTTAAATAACTTTGAAGGAGTTCTGGATTTCAGCATTTCTGAAATTGACTACCCTGAACTTGCCATTCTACACTTTAAGGCTAAAGGCAGTTAACATAAATCACAATTCTTATAACCACTTTTGCCCTCATACCCTTCAAATACTTGGGGACAGCATTACATAAGCCAATGTTTCCCATTCATCTGCACCTCATTTCATACCTCCACAGGTAAGCTCTTAATCATTGTGATGCTACAGCAGAACCCAGATTATTAACACCCACTTCAGCAACCGGGTTTTTCTTGCCATCTGACCAGTAATTGACCCAGATCAAGAATTCTATACTGAGAGTCTGCTCTTTGGGGCTTCTTTTAGCAGAAACTGTTAATGGGGATTTCTCCCCAAAGACACGTCTTGTACATGGGCCAGATAATATATTTGGGAACGAAGTAAATATTTATGAGTTTATCTCAGTAGGAAGGAGTGAAGGAGGAAGGAGAATAAGAGAAAAAAAAAAGCCAATTAAATGTTCATTATTAAAATAACTGCTATAGTCAATGAGTGTTTGACTTTTTAGGAACCTCTGAAAATTTTACAGTGTCACTCAAATTGTTACTGTTAGAGTTTTTAGTTTCGACACTTAACCATGGACCCCTGTTCACCAGTGTTGCCTATCTGCTAGCATGCATGTACCTTCTTACCATGCAGCCCTTAGGGATGCCCAGCAAAAGAAGAGTAACAATCCCCATCCCTCAACCTCAGACAGTCCCTCTGGCAGTGATAGAGTTTCCTCCGTCACTCTAACTCTCACCAGAAAGAGTTCACTGTGGTACCAGATTCCCACAAATGAACCTGCCTTCCTGGGTCTGGGGAAATCCCTCCTCCCTTTTTTTCCTATAGCCTCAGGATGGTAGTAGCTTCTGTTGTTGACAGTTATCTTGATTTTGGCATCATCCTATTTGACATCTGATTTTCCATTACCTAGGTAAGCAATACCCTGCATTAAATTCACCCACTTAATCTTATATCCATTTCTCCACTTAAACTCCCTTACTTATAACACTGACTTAAACCATGTTCCCAAGCACTTGTTCATTCCTCAGCTTAGGTAGTTATTATCAGCATCTGATACTGTTGATCACAGCCTACTACTGAAACATTTTCTCTCCTTGCATTCACTGAACAAATTATTTCCATTGATACTCTTCCTTCTCAGTCCTTTTTACAGAATAAGTCTCCTCCACCACCCACTTAGTGCTGACCATTATCAAGACTTAGAACTGGATCTGATTTCCTTTCATTCTATAGCACTTCTACCCACATACACAGCTTCAATTACTACCCACTGGCAGAAGACTCAGAAGTTTGTGGCTCCAGCCCAAATTTTTTTGAGCCCTTCACTTATATTAAAATGCCTACTTTCATTTTTACTTGAATGTTTCAAAAATAGCTAAAATTAAACATGCGCAGGACTATTTCATGATACCCTCCCGAATCTGCTTGAGTTATAATCAGAAACATGGTCTCCTGGTGTGGCTAATTTTATTTCAAGGAAATGGGTTGTTGGTTTTTCTCTGATCTCAAAAGTTTTAAGTCACATTAATAATCCCAATTCATCTCTGCAATGTATATAATCGAGAGGTGGGAAGTGAAAGCTCATTTCTATTATTTCCATTTAAGTTAGTGTTTTGTTATTAACTTTGGGGCTCTGTTTCTCTTTGGTATTTAATATAGATGCACTAGCATAATTCCATTGGATTATTTTAACTATTTCTCACAGATTTCTTGATAAACATCGATGAATGATTTACATATTAGGCATATATTGATCTAAAATTTTACTATTATTTGGAGGAATGGAAACTTACATAAATATCCTTCTTAATTTCATATGGAAAGTAGAAAAAAAAATCAGGTTACCCTGGTCTTTTGTTCCTAGACTGTTTGTACTAGGAAAAATAGAATTAAAGCACTTTAGATTATAACTATTTAGACCTCACACCCAGTTCTGAGTCACAAATTTTATTAAATTCACACTGCTTATTTAGAAAGAATGTGGGTAGAAAGACTATGAATTAAATACTATTACCACTATTTAGCTGTTGATTATTCTATAACTAATTTTTTTGGATTACAGTTTCCATAGGAAATAATGTAAAAATTATCTATATTGGAAATTAGACTTACTATACAATAATTGCTTTCAAACTTATAGAAGAGCAATAGATAAGAGTTAATACTGCTAATACTGCTAAAAATTCTATTTCTGATATTATCATGTTAGTTTTAATAATCTTTACTTTTTACTCATGCTTGAATTATCAACACAGCTGAACTTACTGTCTCCTCAACTTTAAGTTTAAAATAAAAAGAAATTGATTTTATATAATATTAATAACATAAAATTTATTTTGGAATTTTCTGTTGTTGACATGAGAATTTAAGACATTCTTAGAAGGTGATACAAGTGAAACATATTTCCCCTCCATATTAATTTTTGTTTCTGTCTTTTTTCAATCATTGTTTGGTGACCCACATTGTATAAATCCATTATTAACAAAATAGAAGCAAGCATGCCATCAAAATTAAGGTCTAGTAAGATGTATCTTACACTTCAGAGTTTCTGTAGAGAGGAAAGCTGTCAACCTTCTTTTTAATTCTAATTCTTATTTGAAAGATCACGGTAATTAGAGAACTCCTGGCATGGCATTTATACTTCCATTCACAGTGATGGATGTACATTAATCAAGTTGTCAATTCCAAAACATATAAGGATTAATTTAATATATATTTATTTTAACTATTTCATCTGCAGCAAGGTATAACATCATGCAAATATTGCTCTGTAAAATATTTGTCATGAATAATACAGTCATTTGTCTTTCAATTACAGCATTAATTTGAAACAGGAATGAATATGGATTTTCTATGCAAATGAAGGAAATTCATACCATAATTGGGTTTCTTTGCACTATGATGTAGACTCCTCCCAAATATCTTCTTTCAGCTCTGAAGCTAAGCATGGAGAAAGCTGCTGCTAGGAGTCAGGGGTGGTGTTCATCGACCACTCTGCTGTGGGAACTGGCAGCCCTCCACTGTGTCAAATTTTCTGCTGATGGTTTTTCCCAATAGGTAACCTCTCTGACTCCCTCCATTCAGCCCTGTTACTGTGCTGAGTCTAGATTCATCGAGAATTACTCAATATTAAAAACCATTACCGAGATTTACTTCCAGAAAGTGGTATGGGAGCAGAAAACTTAACATGGATTTCTGACATTATGATGTCTTTTTACTGCTATTCTAATTATCAAAAAGAGTATAGGATTTTTGTTTTTTATCTAAACCATTCCAAACTCCTTCTAACTGTTTTCATGGCTTCCCTGGTGGCACAGTGGTTAAGAATCCACCTGCCAATGCAGGGGACACGGGTTCGAGCCCTGGTCCGGAAAGATCCCACATGCCACGGAGCAACTAAGCCCGTGCACCACAACTACTGAGCCTGCGTGCCACAACTACTGAAGCCCGAGCACCTAGAGCCCATGCTCTGCAACAAGAGAAGCCACCACAATGAGAAGCCATTGTGAAGTTCTTACTTCATTCTAAGACATTTTATACATGACTTCCAAGTTAAACTATCTACTTTAGCAGTTTAATTGTATTAATTCCTCAACATAAGCACAGACAGTGACATCTTTTCTGGGTTTATGGATTACAGAATATCAGTTAGAAGTTAGCACAGAGTTTAGCCAGGACGGATCAAAGTTTAGAAGTACCAAACTCTTAAACGACTTGTCTGAAGTTACACAACTCAAAAGTGACAGACTCAGATATTAATTTTTTAAAGCATTATTATAATCATGATAAAAGCAATATTATTTTCAACTTTCCATCCTGCCTTAAACTACTGTATAAATGGCATTTGTGTAGTCCTCAGCTCCATCTGATACCCTTTTTTCTATCTAAATTAGTCTTTTACTCTTAACAGGAAATTTCTCCTCTAGTCATATTATATTCTTCATTTTATCCTTTTATGCTCTGGTCATCTATGTGATAGTTTTCTTCCTCATGCTCCCACAGAACACCAACTTCAGTGCCTAAACAATTCTACTTCTGCAGTAACTATTTAAAGATTATGTGGATAGATAAGCAAATAATTTTAATATTTCCTTAAAAATAGATAACTCCAGAAGACCCATTAGTATGGGCATACAGTAATCTTATGTTTTGACTCAATCCTAAGTATTCTAGTACTGGCAGAAAGTATAATATTTGTATAATATATTCCATGCACTGTGTAAACTTTTTTTTCTTGGAATTACTGGATTAAATTTCTTATCCAGTCAAGTTTGAGTACAAGGGTTAACTAAGAAACTGGTAGAATTAGAAAGTGTCGCTATTAATTGTACATTCGCTACAATATTTTGGTGTTATAATAAAAATGAAGCTCACATTATGGGAACATTTAAAGGAGGAGGAAAGACTGGTGAACCAAAGTATTTTTTGTCAAACACATTTCCTCAGGTTAGAAATAGTTTCATTTAACCTCTACATGTGACCTGATTTCACTGGCAATCATTAAATTTCTGTGAGGGAAAAACTGTAAAATCAATTTTGATATTTATTTTTATTGGCTTAAGAAGTGAAATATGTCACGTATTAATGTTCTTCCAAAATAGACAAGTTATGAGAAAGGCTTTCTGTGTCTAGAATGCTAAAGTATTGTTCTCTGATCAGAGCTAAATTATTCTGACAAAAAGCAAAATTGAAGTTGTCCAAAGTGATTTCTGAAATATAAGCCATGTCATTAACAGCTAACTAAATAAAATAAATACCTCGTTTTCTAATTTATTATTAGATATATGAATTCAAGTCTAACAGGAAGATTTCCAAATTCTATTAAAGAAGGCAGTACTAGTTTGTACATTGTGTTCTGTGGATAATTTAAAGTTAATTTGGAATAATAATAATTTGGTATAAAATAGAGTAAAATATTTTATATCAGAGATAAAGTTTAGAAATAAGGACCATTAAAACTTTCCTCCTTATCCTGCCGGACCATTGGCCTCCCCTCCAGAAATTATTGAGTCAACTTTTCATTATCAGATAAACTATCTGACTCCAGTTGCCTCATTTACAACAGAAAGATAATAATTCTATTTTTGTCTGAGTATTTGACTAAAACAGATAAATTTGTTAGAGATCTTTGTTAACTTTAAAACCATTGTTGTCTTGGTTAAAATTATGCCTACTAAGGAAACTGTTTTAAGCTATTTTTTCTATATTCTAATTTATTGTCAAGCACTTAAAAACTAATTTAAAAAATAAGGCAGATTTTTAAAAATTAGACATTCATTTTCTTACTTATTCCTTATTTCCAGATACTTTTCATTAAATCTTTTTGGACAAATACTGAGTGGTAGTTTTTCAACAAAATGTTTGAATCCTCATTACATTTCTTATTTAAAATCATCTTACTGTATTATAGGTAACATATATTTTTAAATTATGATAAAATGCAAATTCTATCAAATATAAATATTGTTTCATTCTTTTAGTGGAATAGCAATGGGAGACTCTCTTATTTCCTACTTCCTTTTATTTAGAAATAATTATTTTGAAGGAATTTCCATAGTAGGAAGTCATGATTTATGCTGTTCGCTGTTCACAAGACACTTAGGGGAGAAAGTGGCAGGAGAAAAGAAGAAAATCAAAGTATGTCATCAGTATAGTCAAGTCAAATAAATCCAAACAAAACAAAACCCAAAAATTTAAGGAAAATGTAATATATGTTGATCTTAATTTTTTCATACTCCAAAAAAGCATGATTCTCTGAAATCACAGATAAATATGTACCAATATTTGCAAAGAAATCATTTCCCATGTGTTTGTTCTTTTTAACAGCACCATGTATTTTAACCTTTAGCGATTTTATGTAAATACTTTTACTATAAGCCATATATTATCCTTGCATGGTTTTTAAAGGAATGAATTTTGGAACTAGACTGCTAAAGTTGAAATCTAAGTTGCATTACTTACAGTTTCCTCATTTGAAAAGTAATAATAAGAACAATGCATTCCTATCTAAACATGAAGGTAATTGAATGTAAAATGCATGTACATACACACACACGTATATCACACAAATATATCTTGTTTGTAACAATGCCTAGCACATGGTAAGTACTATAAAATGTGTTATTATTTTTGATATTTCTACCGAGGTATTTTTCCTTAGAAAATGTAAAAGTAATATATTGTTTAAATTTGGTTTAAAACAAAACTTCTTATATAATTATGGCTAAGAAGGTTATATTTTATTCATTGAAAGAGACCACTTATATTTAGATACATAAAGTAGTTGAAAGCAGGTTTACATCAACATCAACATTTTTGTTTAGACATAGGTGGTATCATATACTTTTGAATTCACAAAGTTAATATAAAGTTGTTAGTTCATAATGACATAACCATTACAATGCCTCATTGTCCTGATATTATTTTGTTGCTAAAATTGCTTTCATTTTCTTATGATACAACTCTAACTTCAAGATAGAATAATTTTAGTATTTGATTATTCTAAAAGTAAATCCTAAGATGCTATTGGCATATTAATTAAATTTTCTGAATTGTAATACAAGGTTTATGATTTTCCCCAGGAATTGCATAATCAATCATAATTATACTTACATTTTATAATGTACAAATGACATTCTAACATTATTATTAGAGAACTATGCGTAGTGGCACCTTATCTGAGTACATAGATTTCTAAGTCCATCAAATTAAAATTATTTTTTTCTGTTGAAAGTCTTCCTCCTCCTTCCTCCTAATTACTTGGCTAATGTGTATACAGAGGCAGAGATAAAATTTCGATAGAGAGAAATATTGACATAGAGATAGGGATCAGGACAGGGATAGAACCTTACACATATGCAGCAACAAAAAACAACAGGTTTTATTTTACTTTCCATATTGTTTATATTAAATCTCTTTAGGACCATTATTTTATGAGTCCACTTTAATGAAAGCTCCATGATTCCAAAAATCTTTAGATCATTATTTTTTTCAATGATTTCTCTGTAAAACCTTAAAAAATGACTGGCATATTATAAGCAATCAATAATTTTTACAATAAAAATGAAAGTAAAAAATTACTACAGATTGACTTCCCATCTGTGTATATTCTGCTGGCCAAATTATGCAAATACATAGGAAATCTGAATATTTTGGTTTAATATTATATATCACCTGATGTAAAATGTTAAAAACACATCAGGCCAGGTCAAGGAGAATAAGTAATGGTCTATGTGAGTGGGGCTTTCTGAGAGTTTCCTAGGACTGCCATAATAAAGTACCAAAATCTGGATGGCTTAAAACAAAAGAAATGTATTGACTCATAGATCTGGAATCTAGAATTCCAAAATCAAGGTGGCAGCAGGTCTATGCTCCCTCTGTAATTTGTAGAGGAAGTTTCCTTCTTTGCCTCTTCCAGCTTCTGGTTGCCCCAGACATTCCTTGGCTTCTAACAGCATATTTTAATCTTTGCCTCAAATTTTATATGGCGTTCTCTTGTTTCTTCACATTGCCTTCCTTCTATATGTATTTGTTTCTGTGTCCAAATTTCCCCTTTAGGAAGGACACCAAACATTCTGGATTAAGGCCCACCATTATAACCTCATTTAACTTGATTATTAAAGATTCAATTTCCAAATAAGTTCACCTTTTGAGGTACTGGAGGTCAAGGCTTCAACATATTTTATTGCGGGACAGAATTCAACTCAAAACAGGCTTTAAAGTTCATACAGGAGGGTCTTTTCCTTCCAGAGATCTGGCTCAAACAGCTGGACCTGGTCAGTTAGACAACTACATTTAAAGCTGAAGGCAACAACTAGAGTATTGAATTTGTTGAGAAAATGAGACATGGTAGATACTCAATCAGTATTTGTTGAGTGAATGAATTAATTAGTTTCATTTTGTCATAAAATAGAATCATGGAATCCTAAAAGGATTGGAGTAAATATTGCAGTGCTTCACATATTTTTTAAAAAGCTATGTCAAGGGGCTTCCCTGGTGGCGCAGTGGTTGAGAATCTGCTTGCTAGTGCAGGGGACACGGGTTCGAGCCCTGGTCTGGGAGGATCCCACATGCCGCGGAGCAACTAGGCCCGTGAGCCACAATTACTGAGCCTGCGCGTCTGGAGCCTGTGCTCCGCAACAAGAGAGGCCGCGACAGTGAGAGGCCCGCGCACCGCGATGAAGAGTGGCCCCCGCTTGCCGCAACTGGAGAAAGCCCTCGCGCAGAGGCAAAGACCCAACACAGCCAAAAATTAATTAATTAATTAATTAATTAATTTTTAAAAATGCTAAAAAAAAAAAAGCCATGTCAATAGTTTCGCCTTTTAATCAGTGGCCATATGTCAAAGTGTCACTTTTTTTTTGTTTGATCTGATATTTTTTAGAATTTCTAGATTAAGAAAAAAAGACACAGTTAAATTTGAATCTAAATTAAACAACAAATAATTTTAATAAAAATGTATTACATTCAATATTTATTTGGTAATCCTATTTGTTTTCTTTACTGCCAAAGTTATTTATATTTTATTATTTTTGTAAGAATAAATTTTAGAAAAGTTGTGGTAAGCTCAGTCTACTGTTGATAGGTAGAAAAAAGTAAACAGAGAAACCAGATTTGTAGAAAATAATCTTTTTTTGCAGTTTAAGATAAACTTTTTGTTGTGAGTCATCTGAAGTCAAGAATGTAGAACTTCATAGGAGATATAAACATATACTAAGTGATTAAAATGTAATTTTAAAGTACACCTTTAAAGATTTTTGATTTAATTATCTGTTGCAAAAATATCAAGTTATTTTCTGCTAATTTTTGTATAGATCACCCTACAAACCTAATACAAATAAAATCCAGGAATAGTACATGATCAAATTCATGTTAGTAAAAGCGACTCCAATTTTCTGAGAACTTAAAATGATGCAAATTTTATGAGAAGAATGAAGTAAAGTTGAATGAAGAGCATATATTAAAGGACAGCAAAATATGGAAGAAATTGTGGCTTGAGGTTTGGAGAATAAGTGGGTTTAAATGTGTGTGTGTGTGTGGTGTGTTTGAAAAATGACAGGTAAAGAGGAAGACGGAGATATAAAATGGTCCATTCTGAAGCAGAAGATGGATAACACCTACACCATTTGAACAGTGAAATTGAATTGTGAATAAGAAATCAGAGACTGAAAATTAAATATAAATGCAAATACTTTCCCCTGCTTTACAATTTTATTGTTTTACCTGAGTTCATAAGTATCCCAGAGTTAAAATATCCAATACCAGCAACTTGATCCTTCTTCCTCCATCCTTGCCCAACCCAGACTACACTCCCGGTGTCTTCTCTCTCAGTAAGTGGCAACACCATCTTTCCTGTTTTTTAGGCCAACAAACCCAATTTTCTTCCCTATCTCTTCAAGGCAGTGATTTTATTTCCGTTGGGTATATACTCAGAAGTGGAATTTCTGGATCATGTGGTGGTTCTACTGTTAATTTTTTAAGGAACCTCCATACTGGCTGCACTGATTTACATTCCTACCAACAGTGTATAAGGGTTCCCTATTCTCTAAGACATCCCTACCAATACTTGTTATCTTCTTTTTTTTGTTTTAGGCTTACAATTTTCTTATTGTGGTAAAAGTCACATAATATAAAACTTACTATTTTAACCATATTTAACTGTACTGTTCAGTGGCACTAGGTACCTTCACATTTTTGTGCACCTCTCACCATCATCCATCTCCTGAATTTTTCACCTTCCTAAACTGAAACTCTGTCCGCTTTATTTATTTATTTTTTTTACTTGTTATCTTTTGACTTTGTGATAATAGCCATCCTAACAGGTTTGGAGTGATGTCTTGTGGGTTTGATTTGCATTCTCTTAATGACTAGGTGTGTTGAATATCTTTTCATATACCCATCGGCCATTTGCATGTTTCTCTGGAAAATTTCTATTCAGGTCCTTTGCCTATTTTGAAGTCAGGTTACTTGTGTGTTTTTTGTTTGTATGTTTGTTTTTTGCTATTGAGTAGCATGAGTTCCTTATGTATTTTTGATATTAATTCTATATTAAATATATGATTTGCAAATATTTTGCCCATTCTGTAATTTTCCTTTTCAATTTGACAGTTTCCTTTGCTGTGCAGAAAATTTTTAGTTTGATATTGTCCCAATTGATTATTATTTTTGTTGCCTGTGTTTTTTTTCTAGCTTTATTTAGACACCATTAACATACAACATATTCTAAGCTTAAGGTATACAAGTGATGATTTGTGGCAAAATGATTACCACAATTAGGTTAGTTGACATATCCATCACTTCATATAATTTACAATTTTTTGTGTGTGTGATGAGAACTTTTAAGATTTACTCTCATAGCGACTTTCAGGTATCAGAAACCCTCCCAGTATTGTTAATTATAACCACCATGCTGTACATTAGTTGCCCAGAACTTATTCATCTTATAGCTGGAAGTTTGTACCCTTTGACCACCTTCAACCATCTCTGATAAGCCCTGGCCCCTGGCAACCACCAATCTACTCTCTGTTACTATGAGTTCCTTTGGTTCAGATTCCACATAAGTAAGATCGTAGAGTATTTGCCTTTCTCTGTGTGACTTATTTCACTTAGTTAATGACCTCACGGTTCATGCATGTTGTCACAAATGGCAAAATTTCCTTCATTTTTATGACTGAATAATGTTTAATTTTATATACATTTATCCATTTCAAAGACATGGATTTATCCATTCATCTGCCTAAAGACACTTTGTTTCCATGTCTTCATTGTAAATAATGTTGCAATCAACATGGGAGTGCAGATATCTCTTCAAGATATATGCTTTGAGATATTCCTTAAGATATATACTCAGAAATTAAATTTCTGGGTCTTATGGTAGTTCTATTTTTCATTTTTTGAGGAACCTCCATATCGCTTTCCGTAATGGCTGTACTAATTTACATTCTCACAAACAATGCACAAGCTTTCCAGTTTCTCCACATCCTTGTCAACCTTTCTTGTTATCATTTGGCTTTTTTTTTTTTTTTTTTTTTTCTACAGAGACATCAGTGGTTTAATGGATGGGGAAGCTTACACATCTGAAGCAAAGTTCTGGAGCGACACCCCACATGTGTGGTGGATGGCACGCAGGACATGGTGGCAGTCTTCACTCTATTACTTGTTTTCTTAATATGACAATTCTAATAAGTGTGATGTGATATCTCACTGTGGACTTGATTTGCATTTCCCTGATGATTTGTGATGTCAAACACTTTTTCTTGTACCTGTTGGCCAGGTCCCCAGACTTATGGGTCTGGGTCTGGGACAGAATCAAGTAGGGCTGGAGCCAGGTAACATGGCTGTTACCAGCTCTGCAGTTGGGTCTGAAGGTGGCAAACTTCTTATTATCATGGGTATGGTTAGGCATGGTTCCTGCTGGATACCCAGGTGGAGGAAACTGCTTCTGGGACCAGAGCTGACCATAGCTGCAATCAAGTCTACAGACAGTGGGCTTGGGAATGGGGAAATAATGGATGTGGCTCCCTCTGGGTCCCTGAGTAGGCTTCTGTCAAACCCCTGGCCATGCAAGACTGCATCTGGTACCTTGACAGTGTAGGCGGGGAGCCAGGTAGCAGGGCCACTTCAGGATCTGTGGTCAGGTCTGTGGCCATGGTGCCTATTACCAGAGATGTAAATAGGTGTGATTATTTTTGGGTCCACTGGTGGCTGGGGGTGGTTGCACACTGCAGTATAGTGGGGCTGGAGCCAAGTCTATAGGGAGATGGGGCTGCTTCTGGTCTATACGCAGGACCACATTGTAAAGCCTGCTTCTATGTCACAGGCTTGCTTCTTCAAAGCATCTCTCCTTGTTCTTGGGCTTCACCAGCATTTTGCAAATTACTTCCTGGATCCCAAAGCTCACACCAAATCACTTTGGTTCATGAATGGCTATCAAATTATTGTTTATGTGGGTGAACACAAGTTGGAAACCCCAATCCAGGGCTCGTTGAATCCGAGGATGTGGAACCCATGGACAAGAAGAGCCAACTGTACTACACCATTTTATATAAGGGACTTAAGCATCTCTGGATTTTGACATCCATGTCCTGTAACTAATCCCCTTCAGATCCCAAGGGAAGACTATACTCTGCCATTTTATTAATATCACTCCCAAAGAAGTGCATTTTCATGTACTCAGAATATGTACTTGAATTTTGAAGTTAATCATTATAGATTTTTCTAAAGAAAGTATAGAACACTTTAGAAAACACACTAATAATTTCCAGAATTCCCATATCTTCCAGAGAGTCTCAGTATTTTCCTAATAATACTGAAAAAATTATTACTCAAATTTTATCTTGATTTTTCACTATTTAGACTGAATGAACATGTCCAAGCATGTTTGTTATTAACATGGAATGTTTTCTTAGATTTTTCTCTTATTATATTAATTTACATTTAGATTGATGGGCCTTTGAGAGCATTGAGGGGCAAACTATTCTTATGAGTAACTAATTTACTACACATCACTTGCAGTGAAGTTATACCTGCAGAACGCTGGTTTCATATATCTATACTGTTTGTTCTTTGTGTCATCATCAAGGAGAAATGACACTTTGTTCTTTTACCTAATTAATATATTCTACTAGGTATAAAGTATACTGTTTAACACCCCAAGAGAAAAGGTAAATATTATGATATTAAGACTTTAATTTTATTCAGAACCTAATATCATAAATTACTTTATGGCTTTCTAAAATACTGGATAAATAACTATCATTTGAATAATACATTTAGGATAAGAAAAATATAAACAGAAGTAAAGTACAGCAAACTTACCCACCTAAGGGATAAATTGAATTGTTTTAATTGAACCTCAGTTGTTATTTTGAATTACAAAGTAAAGTAGGAAAGAATGAAATTAAAACTTTTCAATGACTGAATCCATAGTCATTCTCTTGTAGAATTTTATATATTATCATCAGGGATAATTCAGAAAATGGAATAATTTCTGTGGAAAGTACTGCAAAACACCAAAGGAATATGCAGTGATAGCATTTTCTACAACAAATGCATGAACACATTTCATGCTGCTGTTTTTTTCTATGAGACTACTGTTAATGATGGGCACAAAACATTAAGCATAACTTAGTGAGGCAATTCTGCAAGGTGCTAGAATTATATACACCAGATGTGTAGCCTTCTGGTGGTGAAACTTAATTCAAAGCTATAATTTAGAGTAGTAATAAGTATATATAACAATTCTACATACATACCCTAGAGTCATTTCCATGTATGTGCACAAATTAACATGTATAGGGATAATAATTGTAGAAATGTTTGCAAAACCAAAAAAAAAATTGTAACATAAATATATATATATTATGAACTGGGAAAATAATATATTGTATAGTCTATGAGATATTTTATATAAACAAAACAAATTAGTTATAAATAAAGTTAGTCACAATATTAATTAATCAAGACAGAGCACTGAGTAAAAAAAAAAAAAAACAGTAAGAAGCAGGAAAAGAATTGGTAGTATTTATATAAATTTAAAAAGTGCAACTATAAATTATAATTATTGTTTTTATAGGTCATAATGACAAATATTGGCAATTTAGTATGATTCAACCTAATATATTTAATGCATAAATATGTACACTTTTGTAAAATATTTTTAAATAAATATGCACCCCCATCAGAATAGTTATTACTGAGGTCGAGATTGGAGGGCAAAATGTCAGAAGGTAAATTTTAAAGTGCACTTTTGCTACATCATGCAGTGTTTTCAAACATCATTTTTTTCACATGTGGATCTTTCATAGAATCTGAAATGCATAGGCTTGATATGATTTTCTGGACATAGTATGAAAGTAATATTTTTGACTGCTTATTGAAAGTGTATCCACATATAAAAATAGTTAAATTGATATCTCCATATTAAAAAAATTGAGGAGTTTGGCATATGCCTGATGGAAACCCACTCAGTTCTATCATAAAGGTCGAATTAAATACTACCTTCAATCAAATAAAAAATATGTTAAAAATGCTCACTCCTACAAACTTATAAAGGACAAATAAGTTTCAAATTTTTGCATCAAAGAGTATGTTCAAACCGTTTGTTATAAGACTACATTTAAAGGACACATTCTTGTTGCTAATTATCTCTGACACGTATGCATACAGGTTCAGTCAATTAACCTATATTATTCCTGAGCTCTGAATAAAAATTTTTAAAATCTTAAAATATTAACAGCAATAGAAACAACAGAAATAATAACTGAAAGAAAAAAAAACAATAAAATCTTCTTAGTGGTGGAAAAGATAGTAAATAGAAACAGTGTGACATAAAAATGGGAAAAAAAGTACAGGATTTAGCAAAGACATGAAAAATAAAACAACTAAAAACTCAGGAAAGCATTCAATATGCAACATATGTATCTCCAAAACATATCTGATATGAACGATCAGTTTTAGCCACACAAACTAACCCACAAGAAACAAAATAAAATGCACACAGAAAAGGTATATTCAACAGCCAATTAGGATCAACTGCTTTTCAACATAATTATAATTTGCAACAAACCTAAATATGTGAATCAAATATGAAAATAAAGGCTTCACATTTTCAGGAATATAAATCAATTTTTAGCTTCCTTTTCAGTAAGTTTTATAATTTTGAAAGAATTTTTATTTTAGCAATTAATGATTCAATATTTGATGTTTAAAAATGTTCTTATGGTATTCTTTGCCAAACAAATTATTGAAGTAGAATATTAGTGTTTACTTGATTTTTTCATTTGTTTTTAAGATCAAATATGAAGATTTCTGTCACAGATATTTGAGTCTAATTTACTCTTTAAGAGACTATTCTATGGACATAAGGTTTTATAGCAAGATTAGAAACTATAAAATTAGGTTTATTAATGTATTATTGGACTATTTCCCTTTTCTTATGTTTTATGAATTTCTCAAATTTATTTTCAGATACTACAACTTTAGGATTTAATCTAAGACTGAAGTAAACACTAAACAATGACTACTGAAGTTCTATTGCCATCAGAATCTAATATCTCTATTGCTGAAGTCAACATTTATTCACAGAAATTTAAAACTTTAGCATAGTTTTTATCATTAACTATTGGATAGGTATTTCAAATATACTTCAAGTAAACATATGAACTTACTAACTCATTGTCTTTTCAGCACATAGCCAACGATTTCACTTATACTAGATAATTTTATTTTATATAGAGGCTTTAAAGTATGATCAACTTTTTTATTATGAGTGATATTGTATCCAAGAATAAAGTCTTTTGTTGCTACATAATTCTCCCTTTCTTCTAGCGACCACAATCGATCTAATTAACATATCCATCAACTCACATATTTATCACACTTTTTTTTGGTGGGAAGAACAATTGAGATCTACTCTTGGCAAATTTCAAGTATACAATTCAATATTATTAACAATGGTCACCATGCTTTACACTAGATCCTATTAATTACTTAATTATCTCATATATAAGTTAAGTCATAATCTTTATTAATTTTCATGTTAATAATTTGGGGTTTAGATTTTTGCATGCATGATTATATGTGTATGTTTCCATGTAGATGACTGTGTTTCTAAGTATTTCAATATTGAAAAATTCATAAATTACATACAGATTTGAAATATACCAATAATATATTTTTAATATTATGGAATACTATATGATTTTATTGTATGCTTAACCTACACACAAATTCAGTCATGTAAATTATTGTCAGTGATAAAACAAGATATTCATATAATGTGTAGTGAATAAGACAAAATAATCATATACAATGTAGTGCATATCTGTCATGTTTCTGACTACCCAGCATATTGAACATCCTTAGTTATTATTGGAAAATGCCCAGGCTTATGATCTTGCACATCAAAGTAAAACCCAGAAATAGAAATTCCTAGAGTCATTGTCAGCTAGTACACAGACCTGGGAAAGAATACTCTTAAATCAGAAACACTACAAACTTAAGTCTGGAAACAAGCAAGGTGGTAAGAGGTTTCATGACACTTGTTTTGGGCGATGGTCAACTTATCAGGTATTGATGGCAGCAGGGATGATGACAGTCTGGTATTCTGTTGATTTCAAGACTGAGTACTTGACAAAGAAATAGCTTCAGTTGAGAAACAGCGGTTGTGTTGTCTTTGGCTCATTTTTAATGTATGTTCTTAGGCACAATTCCTGAAAATTGTTTTCTATTCCTCACAACAATTATCTGAACTACCTAATATCCTTTTATTGAATCTGTTTTTGCTTATTCGTACAGAGTCAGCTTCTGTTGCTTGCAACTAAGACTTGTAGTTGAAACAGAATAATCTCATATCCATTAAAGAATTAAGTTTGCTATACGCTATAAGCGACAGAAATCTGATCGTATATTGAAAATGGTTATTTTTTTTCTCCCAGAATGTCCTAAGTTATCCAGATGAAGAAGATCACTGCATTGATTCAAATACCCACAAGCTGACAGAGCCAAAAATTATTCTCTTAGCCTTTTTCTGTGTTGATTGTTACAGATACAGCCATTAAAACAAATTTCCTGCAGTAAAAGAGGTTAAAAAAATAATGCAAAGGGCAATAGGAGACAGGCATATTAGGGTCACAAAACTTTAGCAGAATTTTCCAGTAGACTTGTGCTTGTGCCTAATTGGTTCAGTCACAGGGCCACTATAATTGCAACATAGGCCAATGACCGTAGTTTTATAGCTGAGTGCATTGCTGCATCCAAATAAATTGGGATCTGTTCTAAAGAAGAATCTAGCCTGATATGCAGATAATAGCAAACCTTTTAGCAATTTTATACCAAAAACTATTTATTTAATACAAATAATTTTACATTTATAATAATCACCAAAACTAGAGGAATGGCTATAATCTTTGTTTTTAGTAATGACTTTTAAACAACTTTCATATGAACAGAACTAACCCAGCAAAGGATGTGCTTCTTCTGCTTGTCAGAAGACTACTAACAAAACTGCTTTCCCCTGAATCACATTGCTTATTATCTTAGAATCCAGATGTCACTGCTGTGAATATAGGGTCCAGATTCACACTTCTCCAGCCCTACTGAATGGCTCTCATACATTTTCCAACCATCTCACTTTAATGGTCCTGAATTCAAATTTCATGTGGAACCAAATGAGATAGAACCAAAATCATAATCACAAAGACTATCTGAAGAGAAGTTTAGAAAATGTAATTTTTAACTTTTTTTAACTTTTTATTTTATATTGGTGCATAGTTGATTAACAATGTTGTATTAGTTTCACGTGTACTACAGAGTGATTCAGTTATACATGTTCATGTATCTATTCTTTTTCAAATTCTTTTCCCAAATACATTATTACAGAATATTGAGCACAGTTCCCTGTGCTATACAGTAGGTCCTTGTTCATTATCCATTTTAAATGTAGCAGTGTGTACATGTCAATCCAAAACTCCCTGACTATCCTTCCCCCACCCCTTCCCCCCGGTAACCATAAGTTCATTCTCTAAGTCTCTGAGTCTGTTTCTATTTTGTAAATAAGTTCATTTGTATAATTATTTTTTAGATTCCACATATAAACCATATCATGTGATATTTCTCTTTTTCTGTCTGACTTACTTCACTCAGTATGACAATCTCTAGGCCAATCCATGTTGCTGCACATAGCATTATTTCATTCTTTTTAATGGCTGAGTTATATTCCATTGTATATATGTACCATATTTTCTTTATCCATTCTTCTGTCAGTGGGCACTTAGGTTGCTTCCATGTCTTCGCTATTGTAAACAGCACTGCAGTGAACACTGGGGTGCATGTGGGATTGCTGGATCATATAGTAGCTCTATTTTTAGTTTCTTAAGGAACCTCCATACTGTTCTCCACAGTGGCTGCACCAATTTACATTCCCATCAACAGTGTAGGAGGGTACCCTTCTCTCCAAACCTTCTCCAGTATTTATTGTTTGTAGAATTTTTGATGATGGCCATTCTGATCGGTATGAGGTGATACCTCATTGTAGTTTTGATTTGCATTCCTTTAATAATTAGTGATGTTGAACATCGTTTCTTGTGCCTCTTGGCCATCTGTATGTCTTCTTTGGTGAAATGTCTATTTAGGTCTGCCACCCATTTTTTAATTGGGTTGTTTGATTTTTGTTGTTGATTTTTAGCTTTTAAGCTTGCACTTTATTTTTTATTTTATTTTTTTTTATACAGCAGGTTCTTATTAGTCATCAATTTTATACACATCAGTGTATACATGTCAATCCCAATCGCCCAATTCATCACACCACCACCCCCACCCCACCGCGGCTTTCCCCCTTTGGTGTCTGTACGTTTGTTCTCTACATCTGTGTCTCAAATTCTACCCTGCAAACTGATTCATCTGTACCATTTTTCTAGGTTCCACATATATGCATTAATATACGATATTTGTTTTTCTCTTTCTGACTTACTTCACTCTGTATGACAGTCTCTAGATCCATCCACGTCTCTACAAATGACCCAATTTCGTTCCTTTTTATGGCTGAGTAATATTCCATTGTATATATGTACCACATAATCTTTATCCATTCGTCTGTCAATGGGTATTTAGGTTGCTTCCATGACCTGGCTATTGTAAATAGTGTTGCAATGAACATTGGGACGCATGTGTTTTTTGAATTATGGTTTTCTCTGGGTATATGCCCATTAGTGGGATTGCTGGGTCATATGGTAATTCTATTTTTAGTTTTTTAAGGAACCTCCATACTGTTGTCTATAGTGGCTGTATCAATTTACATTCCCACCTACAGTGTATGAAAGTTCCCTTTTGTCCACACCCTCTCCAGCATTTGTTGTTTGTAGATTTTCTGATGATGCCCATTCTAACTGGTGTGAGGTGATACCTCATTGTAGTTTTGATTTGCATTTCTCTAATAATTAGTGATGTTGAGCAGCTTTTCATGTGCTTTTGGCCATCTGTATGTCTTCTTTGGAGAAATGTCTATTTAGGTCTTCTGCCCGTTTTTTGATTGGGTTGTTTGTTTTTTTAGTATTGAGCTGCATGAGCTGTTTATATATTTTGGAGATTAATCCTTTGTCCATTGATTCATTTGCGAATATTTTCTCCCATTCTGAGGGTTGTCTTTTCGTCTTGTTTATGGTTTCCTTTGCTGTGCAAAAGCTTTTAAGTTTCATTAGGTCCCATTTGTTTCTTTTTGTTTTTATCTCCATTAGTCTAGGAGGTGGATCAAAAAAGATCTTGCTGTGATTTATGTCAAAGAGTGTTCTTCCTATGTTTTCCTCTAAGAGTTTTATAGTGTCCGGTCTTACAGTTAGGTCTCTAATCCATTTTGAGTTTAATTTTGTGTAAGGTGCTGGGGAGTGTTCTAATTTCGTTCTTTTACATGTAGCTGTCCAGTTTTCCCAGCACCACTTATTGAAGAGACTGTCTTTTCTCCATTGTATATCCTTGCCTCTTTTGTCATAGATTAATTGACCATAGGTGTGTGGGTTTATCTCTGGGCTTTCTATCTTGTTCCATTGATCTATGTTTCTGTTTTTGTGCCAGCACCATATTGTCTTGATTGCTGTCGCTTTGTAGTATAGTCTGAAGTCAGGGAGTCTGATTCCTTCAGCTCCATTTTTTTCCCTCAAGACTGCTTTGGCTATTCGGGGTCTTTTGTGTCTCCATACCAATTTTAAGATATTTTGTTCTAGTTCCGTAAGAAATGCCATTGGTAATTTGATAGGGATTGCATTGAATCTGTAGATTGCTTTGGGTAGCATAGTCATTTTCACAATATTCATTCTTCCAGTCCAAGAATATGGTGTATCTCTCCATCTGTTGATATGATCTTTAATTTCTTTCATCAGTGTCTTATAGTTTTCTGCACACAGGTCTTTTGTCTCCCTTGGTAGGTTTATTCCTAGGTATTTTATTCTTTTTCTTGCAATGGTTAATGGGAGTGTTTCCTTAATTTCTCTTTCAGATTTTTCATCATTAGTGTATAGGAATGCAAGAGATTTCTGTGCATTAATTTTGTATCCTGCAACTTTACCTAATTCATTGATTAGCTTTAGTAGTTTTCTGGTGGCATCTTTAGGATTCTCTATGTATAGTACCATGTCATCTGCAAACAGTGACAGTTTTACTTCTTCTTTTCCAGTTTGTATTCCTTTTATTTCTTTTTCTTCTCTGATTGCCCTGGCTAGGACTTCCAAAACTATGTTGAATAATAGTGGTGAGAGTGGACATCCTTGTCTTCTTCCTGATCTTAGAGGAAATGCTTTCAGTTTTTCACCACTGAGAATGATGTTTGCTGTGGGTTTGTCATATATGGCCTTTACTATGTTGAGGTATGTTCCCTCTATGCCCTCTTTCTGGAGAGTTTTTATCATAAATGGGTGTTGAATTTTGTCAAAAGCTTTTTCTGCATCTATTGAGATGATCATATTGTTTTAATTCTTCAGTTTGTTAATATGGTGTATCACATTGATTGATTTGCATATACTGAAGAATCCTTGCATCCCTGGGATAAATCCCACTTGATCATGGTCTATGATCCTTTTACTGTGTTGTTGGATTCTGTTTGCTAGTATTTTGTTGAGCATTTTTGCATCTATATTCATTAGTGATATTGGTCTGTAATTTTCTTTTTTCGTAGTATCTTTGCCTGGTTTTGGTATCAGGGTGATGGTGGCCTCATAGAAGGAGTTTGGGAGTGTTCCTTCCTCCGCAATTTTTTGGAAGAGTTTTAGAAGGATGGGTGTTAGCGCTTCTCTAAATTTTTGATAGAATTCACCTGTGAAGCCATCTGGTCCTAGACTTTTGTTTGTTGGAAGATTTTTAATCACAGTTTCAATTTCATTACTTGTGATTGGTTTGTTCATATTTTGTGTTTCTTCCTGGTTCAGTCTTGGAAGGTTATACCTTTCTAAGAATTTGTCCATTTCTTCCAGGTTATCCCTTTTATTGGCATAGAGTTGCTTGTAGTAGTCTCTTAGGATGCTTTGTATTTCTGCGGTGTCTGTTGTAACTTCTCCTTTTTCATTTCTGATTTTATTGATTTGAGTCTTCTCCCTCTTTTTCTTGATGAGTCTGGCTGATGGTTTATCAATTTTGTTTATCTTCTCAAAGAACCAGCTTTTAGTTTTATTGATCTTTGCTATTGTTTTCTTTGTTTCTGTTTCATTTATTTCTGCTCTGATCTTTATGATTTCTTTCCTTCTGCTAACTTTGGGTTTTGTTTGCTCTTCTTTCTCTAGTTCCTTTAGGTGTAAGGTTAGATTGTTTATTTGAGACTTTTCTTGTTTCTTGAGGTAGGCCTGTACGGCTACAAACTTCCCTCTTAGAACTGCTTTTGCTTCATCCCATAGGTTTTGGATCATTGTGTTTTCATTGTCATTTGTCTCTAGGTATTTTTTGATTTCCTCTTTGATTTCTTAAGTGATCTCTTGGATATTTAGTAACGTATTGTTTAGCCTCCATGTGTTTGTGTTTTTTACCTTTTTTTCCCTGTAATTGATTTCTAATCTCATAGCGTTGTGGTCAGAAAAGATGCTTGATATGATTTCAATTTTCTTAAATTTACTGAGGCTTGATTTGTGACCCAAGGTGTGATCTATCCTGGAGAATGTTCCGTGTGCACTTGAGAAGAAAGTGTAATCTGCTGTTTTTGGATGGAATGTCCTATAAATATCAATTAAGTCCATCTTGTTTAATGTATTATTTAAAGCTTGTGTTTCCTTATTAATTTTCTGTTTGGATGATCTGTCCATTGGTGCAAGTGAGGTGTTAAAGTCCCCCACTATTATTGTGTTACCGTCAATTTCTTCTTTTATAGCTTTTAGCAGGTGCCTTATGTATTGAGGTGCTCCTATGTTGGGTGCATATATATTTATAATTGTTATATCTTCTTCTTGGATTGATCCCTTGATCACTATGTAGTGTCCTTCCTTGTCTCTTGTAACATTCTTTATTTTAAAGTCTATTTTATCTGGTATGAGTATTGCTACTCCAGCTTTCTTTTGATTTCCATTTGCATGTTATATCTTTTTCCATCCCCTCGCTTTCAGTCCATATGTGTCCCTAGGTCTGGAGTGGGTCTCTTGTAGACAGCATATATATGGGTCTTGTTTTTGTATCCATTCAGCAAGCCTGTGTCTTTTGGTTGGAGCATTTAATCCATTCACGTTTAAGGTAATTATCGATATGTATGTTCCTATGACCATTTTCTTAATTGTCTTGGGTTTGTTTTTGTAGGTCCTTTTCTTCTCTTGTGTTTCCCACTTAGAGAAGTTCCTTTAGCATTTGTTGTAGAGCTGGTTTGGTGGTGCTGAATTCTCTTAGCTTTTGCTTGTCTGTAAAGCTTTTGATTTCTCCATCAAATCTAAATGAGATCCTTGCTGGGTAGAGTAATCTTGGTTGTAGGTTCTTCCCTTTCATCACTTTAAGTATATCATGCCACTCTCTTCTGGCTTGCAGAGTTTCTGCTGAGAAATCAGCTGTTAACCTTATGGGAGTTCCCTTGTATGTTATTTGTCGTTTTTCCCTTGCTGCTTTCAATAATTTTTCTTTGTCTTTAATTTTTGCCACTTTGATTACTATGTGTCTCGGCGTGTTTCTCCTTGGGTTTATCCTGTATGGGACTCTCTGTGCTTCCTGGACTTGGGTGGCTATTTCCTTTCCCATGTTAGGGAAGTTTTCGACTATAATCTCTTCAAATATTTTCTCAGGTCCTTTCTCTCTCTCTTCACCTTCTGGGACCCCTATAATGCGAATGTTGTTGCGTTTAATGTTGTCCCAGAGGTCTCTTAGGCTGTCTTCATTTCTTTTCATTCTTTTTTCTTTAGTCTGTTCCGCAGCAGTGAATTCCACCATTCTGTCTTCCAGGTCACTTATCCGTTCTTCTGCCTCAGTTATTCTGCTATTGATTCCTTCTAGTGTAGTTTTCATTTCAGTTATTGTGTTGTTCATCTCTGTTTGTTCTTTAATTCTTCTAGGTCTTTGTTAAACATTTCTTGCATCTTCTCGATCTTTGCCTCCATTCTTTTTCCGAGGTCCTGGATCATCTTCACTATCATTATTCTGAATTCTTTTTCTGGAAGGTTGCCTATCTCCACTTCATTTAGTTGTTTTTCTGGGGTTTTATCTTGTTCCTTCATCTGGTATATAGCCCTCTGCCTTTTCATCTTTTCATCTTGTCTGTCTTTCTGTGAATGTGGTTTTTGTTCCACAGGCTGCAGGATTGTAGTTCTTCTTACTTCTGCTGTCTGCCCTCTGGTGGATGAGGCTATCTAAGAGGCTTGTGCAAGTTTTCTGATGGGAGGGACTGGAGGTGGGTAGAGCTGACTGTTTCTCTGGTGGGCAGAGTGCAGGAAAACTTTAATCCTCTTGACTGCTGATTGGTGGGGCTGGGTTCCCTCCCTGTTGGTTGTTTGGCCTGAGGCAACTCAACACTGGAGCCTACGTGGGCTCTTTGGTGGGGCTAATGGCAGACTCTGGGAGGGCTCATACCACGGAGTACTTCCCAGAACTTCTGCAGCCAGTGTCCTTGTCCCCACGGTGAGCCACAGCCACCCCCACCTCTGCAAGAGACCCTCCAACACTAGCAGGTAGGTCTGGTTCATCTCCCCTGGAGTCACTGCTCCTTCCCCTGTGTCCTGATGCGCACACTACTTTGTGTGTGCCCTCCAAGAGTGGAGTCTCTGTTTCCCCCAGTCCTGTAGAAGTCCTGCAGTCAAATCCCACTAGCCTTCAAAGTCTGATTCTCTAGGAATTCCTCCTCCCATTGCCGGACCCCCAGGTTTGGAAGCCTGACGTGGGGCTCAGAACCTTCACTCCAGTGGGTGGACTTCTGTGGTATAAGTGTTCTCCAGTCTGTGATCACCCAACTAGCAGTTATGGGATTTGATTTTACTGTGATTGCACCCCTCCTACCGTCTCATTGTGGCTTCTTCTTTGTCTTTGGATGTGGGGTATCTTTTTTGGTGAGTTCCAGTGTCTTCCTGTCAATGATTGTCCAGAAGCTAGTTGTGATTCTGGTGTTCTCACAAGAGGGACCGATAGCACGTCCTTCTACTCTGCCATCTTGGTTCAGGGTCCGCTGGGTTGTTTGTTTCGATGATATTAAGGCACATGAGCTGTTTGTAAATTTTGGAGACTAATCCCTTGTCAGTCACATCATTTGCAAATATTTTCTTTTAAGCTTCTACTATACAGTAAGAGATGCCACAAAATCATTGAGAGATATGTTTGGTCATGTCTGCTACAATTGTGTAAAAATAAAATTACATTTCAATAAGTATTTTTACTTGCCATCATTCAATTACATTTTGCAAAAGATCAAATCACATTATCACTCTTTAAAATCACAGTGATTTGATATAAGGGATACCCTAGCAAACAATCTGCCTTCTCTATTTCCAAGACCTTCCAGTGTAGTTCATTCTCCCTTTATAAAGCCATGCCTGGGCTACCAGTGAATTCTTATGATTAATTCTCTGTCTCTTTTCTTCCTTTCTTCAAATGCATCCTCTATACAGTTTAAATAGGGAGGAGAACAAAGTAAATGTTAAATATTTAATTTTACTATTCTGCTTAAAATTCTCCAGGGGCCCCTTGTCATTATAGGAATAATATTGAGTTCTCAACTGAGCATATGAGGTTCTGCTAAACTCTCTCCTACCAACATCCCTTGCTTTATTTCTGACAACTCTGTAGAACACTTTATATTCTGGTTTTTAAAAATTATTTATTTATTTATTTATTTTTGGCTGTGTTGGGTCTTTGTTGCTGTGCACGGTCTTTCTCTAGTTGCAGCAAGTGGGGGCTACTCTTCATTGCAGTGCACGGGCTTCTCATTGCAATGGCTTCTCCTGTTGCGGAGCATGAGCTCTAGGCACGTGGGCTTCAGTAGTTATGGCACGCAAGCTCAGTAGTTGTGGCTCACGGGCTCTAGAACATAGGCTCAGTAGTTGTGGCTCATGGGCTCAGTTGCTCCATGGCATATGGGATCTTCCTGTAACAGGGCTCGAACCCATGTCCCCTGCATTGGCAGGCGGATTCTTAACCACTGTGCCACCAGGGACACCCAAGACTTCATATTCTAATCCTAGACATCTTGCAGTTCTCCACACAAACTTCTTTGTTTTCCAAATCCAAAATTTACTTTTGTGGTACTTTACCTGTCTCATATTTTTCCCTGTACGTTCTATTCACCTGTTAAGATACAGCTGTGCCATCACATTCTACTAGATACCTACTCTAAGATGATATCCTCTCACTTTTCTTTCTTTCCCCTCTTCTCTTTAAGAACATTTCCCAATAGCCTTTGAATAGACTTATCCAGTACCTGCCACATTTTATTTTAATTATGTTTGTGGGAAACTTGTCTTTCCTATGACATTATGAGTTACTTGAAGAATGGATTTATCTTCACTTATATGTTGCTGACACATTACTCAGTGTCTGATCCTTACAAGTCATCAATAATTGTTTATGAGAGAAAACAAAATCAAATGATAAAGACTACCTTTAGTAATAATACAGATTAAAGAAAAGAAAAGCTTTTACTCTAGTATTGCTTGATTTTTTAAACATGAAAGTTACCCAGCATAAACTTGGTAATTAAAATCAATACTTTGGACATAAGTAAAAATTTCCTTGTACTTGTGGGGAAAAAAGAATCAAGACATTGTTATTATGAGCAATAAGCTCCACTCTCTTTAAATTATTCATAAGTAGTCATATCATGAAACATTAGTTGAATAAGCTAAATATGCTTTAAGATGTTGTATTTACAATGTACTTTTTTATGTCTGCAGTGACAGACAATGCTAAATAATTTTTTAAAATAATCAAAAGATTGGAAATTTTCAGGACAAACTTTAGACCTGATTTCACAACTAGATTCTTTTAAAAGCTAGAGTTACATAGAGTTACATTCTATGAAAGTAGCATAAAGTCTTCTGCTGAGTATAATCATCTTCAAAAAGTTTATGATTAATTTATTTCTACCTTTTTGTTTCACTATTAAAATTATAGGCTTGTCTATCTTCTTTAGAGCAAAAATTAATATAACTAATTCTTTAAAGATTCCAAGAAATAACAAATGAGGAAGGGTGCCCTCCTGTGTTATTAGTTACACTTTTGCAAGATCTCTACAATTAATTATCTCACAACAATTACTTGTTTTCATTAATTAGGAATATACTTTCTCTCCATTTCTAAATTCAGTTAAAAGTAAAATAAAGTGCAATATCCATATGGACTCATGGCTGCAAAACTGTCTTTTAGAAAATGTTCTCTAACACAAAAGTAACGGCTCAGAAGTTATTTAGTCCACTCTAATGTTACTTTGATTCATGATTTTCAGGATTGATCTTTAAAAAATTAATCTGATAAATTGCCATCCCAAGAGTGGAGATTTTTTTAAAAATCCACTAACAAGTTATCCCAATATGAAATTATTTCATGTGGGGCAATCAGCAATGATTTTCGTTTGAATACCACCCAAAAATTTCTCCCAAGAAAAGGAACCATGTCCACATTTTTGGCAATCAAAGCTTAGGGGTAGCTCTCATTTAAGACTTTTATATGGTCCTGTAGATTTTCATTACTGGTTGCTTTTTCCTGAGCATTAGAATTCTGCACTCTGAAGGCTGGGGTAAAAGCCTAGTATAAATGTAATTGAGTTTTTAAAGGTTTCTCTAAAGTTCAGCAGGGATTTAAAGCAAAGAATTTCAAGCCTGCCTGGCTATAAATATAATATGTTCTTTAATGTTGGAACCAAGCCCTTTTTTTTTCTTGTCAGCAGAAGGAAAAAAAATCATCATTTGAGAAAAATGAAATACGGCTGATAAGTCAAAATAGTTTTCATCCTTGTCTTGATGTTTTGTTACTAGAGGTCAAAGTTCTTATGATAATACTTCGTTTTTCCTTTATCACTGGGGTCAGGGCAGTCGGTGGGAATCAGATTAAACTGTCGTAATTAGGAAATTTTTTCAACTATTCAGCTCAAAATGAGTTGGTGGAACGAATACATATGTATGTACACACACATACATATACATATAAACATATGTATACAAACACACAAGTATACACACATATGCATATATACATAATAGTTGCTGTTATCATCATTCCTTATTCTTATGTAACAGATATATGCAAATATTAATATCAGCAGAATACGGCTGTTACAGAAATAGGAAATAACATTCTAAACAACAACAAAAAAGCAAGGTACATGTAATAGCAGAGAAATATTGATAATGTTCATGACTAAATGATGAATATAGAACTTTTGAAAGAATTAAATAGCTTTATGGGGAAAATTTAGAGAACATTAAGATATATGGTCATTAAAGTTATAGTTCTTATGTAATTAATTTTATATTAAAGGTAGCAATTAGATGTACCAGTACTCTCATACTGTGCCAGTTTTAAAGTACAAGATTATGCTGATTTCTTAGAAGTTAGGAACATTACTGAGCATTGGTTTCTGTTGTGCAGGAACAATCACATCAATACAAAGAATGACCTCTATTCTTGTATAGAACTTACCTTGTATAAAATATGTGGACTCAAATCTGTGTCAAGAAGTTATTTCTTGACAGTTACAGAAAGATAGACAAGATGAAAAGGCAGAGGGCTATGTACCAGATGAAGGAACAAGAAAAAACCCCAGAAAAACAACTAAATGAAGTGGAGATAGGCAACCTTCCAGAAAAAGAATTCAGAATAATGATAGTGAAGATGATCCAGGACCTCGGAATAAGAATGGAGGCAAAGATTGAGAAGATGCAAGAAATGATTAACAAAGACCTAGAAGAATTAAAGAACAAACAAACAGAGATGACCAATACAATAACTGAAATGAAAACTACACTAGAAGGAATCAATAGCAGAATAACTGAGGCAGAAGAACGGATAAGTGACCTGGAAGACAGAATGGTGGAATTCACTGCTGCGGAACAGACTAAAGAAAAAAGAATGAAAAGAAATGAAGACAGCCTAAGAGACCTCTGGGACAACATTAAACGCAACAACATTTGCATTATAGGGGCCCCAGAAGGTGAAGAGAGAGAGAAAGGACCTGAGAAAATATTTGAAGAGATTATAGTCGAAAACTTCCCTAACATGGGAAAGGAAATAGCCACCCAAGTCCAGGAAGCGCAGAGAGTCCCATACAGGATAAACCCAAGGAGAAACACGCCGAGACACATAGTAATCAAAGTGGCAAAAATTAAAGACAAAGAAAAATTATTGAAAGCAGCAAGGGAAAAACGACAAATAACATACAAGGGAACTCCCATAAGGTTAACAGCTGATTTCTCAGCAGAAACTCTGCAAGCCAGAAGGGAGTGGCATGATATACTTAAAGTGATGAAAGGGAAGAACCTACAACCAAGATTACTCTACCCGGCAAGGATCTCATTTAGATTTGATGGAGAAATCAAAAGCTTTACAGACAAGCAAAAGCTAAGAGAATTCAGCACCACCAAACCAGCTCTACAACAAATGCTAAAGGAACTTCTCTAAGTGGGAAACACAAGAGAAGAAAAGGACCTACAAAAACAAACCCAAGACAATTAAGAAAATGGTCATAGGAACATACATATCGATAATTACCTTAAACGTGAATGGATTAAATGCCCCAACCAAAAGACATAGACTGGCTGAATGGATACAAAAACAAGACCCATATATATGCTGTCTACAAGAGACCCACTTTAGACCTAGGGACACATACAGACTGAAAGTGAGGGGATGGAAAAAGATATTCCATGCAAATGGAAATCAAAAGAAAGCTGCAGTAGCTATACTCATATCAGATAAAATAGACTTTAAAATAAAGAATGTTACGAGAGACAAGGAAGGACACTACATAATGATCAAGGGATCAATCCAAGAAGAAGATATAACAATTATAAATATATATGCACCCAACATAGGAGCACCTCAATACATAAGGCAACTGCTAACAGCTATAAAAGAGGAAATTGACAGTAACACAATCATAGTGGGGGACTTTAACACCTCACTTACACCAATGGACAGATCATCCAAAATGAAAATAAATAAGGAAACAGAAGCTTTAAATGACACAATAGACCAGATAGATTTAATTGATATATATAGGACATTCCATCCAAAAACAGCAGATTACACGTTCTTCTCAAGTGCGCACGGAACATTCTCCAGGATAGATCACATCTTGGGTCACAAATCAAGCCTCAGTAAATTTAAGAAAATTGAAATCATATCAAGCATCTTTTCTGACCACAACGCTATGAGATTAGAAATGAATTACAGGGAAAAAAACGTAAAAAAGACAAACACATGGAGGCTAAACAATATGTTACTAAATAACCAAGAGATCACTGAAGAAATCAAAGGGGAAATAAAAAAATACCTAGAGACAAATGACAATGAAAACACGACGACCCAAAACCTATGGGATGCAGTGAAAGCAGTTCTAAGAGGGAAGTTTATAGCTATACAAGCCTACCTAAAGAAACAAGAAAAATCTCAAGTAAACAATCTAACCTTACACCTAAAGAAACTAGAGAAAGAAGAGCAAACAAAACCCAAAGTTAGCAGAAGGAAAGAAATCATAAAGGTCAGAGCAGAAATAAATGAAATAGAAACAAAGAAAACAATAGCAAAGATCAATAAAACTAAAAGTTGGTTCTTTGAGAAGATAAACAAAATTGATAAGCCATTAGCCAGACTCATCAAGAAAAAGAGGGAGAGGACTCAAATCAATAAAATCAGAAATGAAAAAGGAGAAGTTACAACAGACACCGCAGAAATACAAAGCATCCTAAGAGACTACTACAAGCAACTTTATGCCAATAAAATGGACAACCTGGAAGAAATGGACAAATTTTTAGAAAGGTATAACCTTCCAAGACTGAACCAGGAAGAAACAGAAAATATGAACAGACCAATCACAAGTAATGAAATTGAAACTGTGATTAAAAATCTTCCAACAAACAAAAGTCTAGGACCAGATGGCTTCACAGGTGAATTCTATCAAACATTTAGAGAAGAGATAACACCTATCCTTCTCAAACTCTTCCAAAAAATTGCAGAGGAAGGAACACTCCCAAACTCATTCTATGAGGCCACCATCACCCTGATACCAAAACCAGACAAAGACACTACAAAAAAAGAAAATTACAGACCAATATCACTGATGAATATAGATGCAAATATCCTTAACAAAATACTAGCAAACAGAATCCAACAACACATTAAAAGGATCATACACCACGATCAAGTGGGATTTATCCCAGGGATGCAAGGATTCTTCAATATACGCAAATCAATCAATGCGATACACCATATTAACAAATTGAAGAATAAAAACCATATAAAAAAAAAAAAGAAGTTATTTCTCCATTAACACTAAAGAATGTATATGCTATAAGAATATCATTTTTAAAAAATCATTTAAAATGTTCTCTTATCTATTCAGTGAGGTTCTCTCATTTACGTTCCAATAATAAGCATATAGATTTGTGTCTCAAAGTGTCATAAAAACAGTCTCATGAGTATTAACTTGCTTCTAGTAGTATTATTACTATGGTTAGATTGCATTGAGTATTTCAAATAAGACTATTCTATCACCAATATTACTACTACTATTTAAAGAGAAGGATGAACAATAATGTTAGTATTTGTTGTTCACTATAATACTTGAATTTTCCTAAAGATTTTACATGCTTTATCTCTAATATAGTAATTAAATGATGTCGGAATGTCATTAGGTTTGAATATAAGACATAGAAGAGAAACAGATATATCACTGTAGAACAATACCACAAAAATATCTCTTATTTTTTAATCCTATAGTTAGTCAACCAAATTGATCATAACCACTATTTATATCCACTGTTGCATAAGAGAAATAAAACATAAAAATATATAACCTCGTTTAATCAAACCTGAAAAATGATTTATTTTGTCATTTCATAGTGCCAACAAATGTCTGGACAACAAATAAATTTTTCCCTGCATCAGTTTTGCAGCTCAGCTCATCACAGAAATACAGTTGACACCAACAATGTCATGAGCTGGTTGACTTTTTGTTGGAATTTTTTTCAAAAGTATATTTTGGAGCAAAAGTAAATATGCTGTTTTTCTATATGTTGATGAAAGAGAAAAGAACTAGATGAAACAAAAATTATCAGTCAAAATTTTATTTTGGAATCTAATAAATTCTCTAAAAATATTTCCATGAAGAATGAATATACACAAATAAAATATTTGCACATTTTAATTTGGTCTGTTCATTTGGAAACAATTGTAAAATATATTTTAGATAATTCAGAATGTACACACAAAGTTTGAAAAGAAATGTGTAAACTTGAGGTATATAGGCCAAAATTAGTCTGAAAATAGTTGAATTAATTAAAACATATAACAAATTGAATTTATTTGTGTGCGTTTCCATTTTTTTTAAAGTTGTGGCTCAGCAAAAATTAAACTTTACGAATGAATGCTTTTTTTTTGGTCAGTCATGATATGTCATTTTACAAATAATCAGATGAATTTTTTCTCACTAAATTTTCTGATAGTATTAACCAGATAAGAGTTAGTTCTATAGTTCAATATAGTTTCAGGTAATCTAAAGACTTATAATCAAGAGGTCTTTGTTTATTTTGCTTCTTTTTTTAAAATTTACTACTAAGAATATTTTTACTGGTATGTACAACTGGTGGTTTATATAACTTTTTACTCTTTCACCTGAGATTAGAGCATAAGTATAATCATTATGAAGAAAAACTGCCATTTGAAGTACTAGTCTCATACAGAAAAAAAATTCCATCTCTCGATGCCTTTCATTGACAAGATTTCAGGTATTATACCCTATTGTATTGGGTATCGTTTTAGATTTGATTCATTACAATTATCCAGATAATATTTACATTACATTCTTGACCAAATCCTATGATAACATTGACAAAAGAGTTGGGAGAGCATGATTCTGTTACTTTCTGCATGGGTGAAGTAAGACAAAAGGGATAGTGGCAAGAAGGACATATAAATCCTCAAGAATAAATATTTGGGTGGGGCATTGCCAATACCTATAGGACTACAGTTGACCAGTGGCCCCAGGGAGGGAAGGGAAGGGAAATGCACATTGATAAGACTTTCCACTTAAAGTACCTAGAATCTTAAATGTTGATTCATCCTGAGGCACCTGCTCTTCCATTACTTCTTTGAAATCCTAGCTAAGACTCTAGATGGCTCAAATATTCTGCTTGCTTTCACAATTATGTTGTATATCTGTAGCTTCCTTGTCCATTTGTGTTAATGGGAAAATGCACTGCTAACAGATAATGCCTTCTTACAGGCAGAACTTAAGTTTGTAAACATTTTAATTATTTAATTCGTACACTGTTCCAGTGTGAATTGATCCTTGATATCTCTACTATTGAAAATAATTTTTAGAAAAGAAAATGTAGAATAAAAATACAAACCTAGGAGCACAAAGCAAATGAGAGCTGTACTGAATATCGAGAGCTATACTAAGCTTAGGATGAATTCATTGCATAGTAAAGAATTAGAAAAAGATGATTAAGAAATTGTATTGTTTTATGTAGATCATAATAAAAGACAATTAGAAGCCCATTTCACTTATGAAGAATTCACAACTGAATTCTTGCATCTTAAAAACTATGCATTCTCAATTTAACAATGTATTAAATAATAAAACATCACAATCAGGTGACATCTGTCCTGTAAATGCAAGACTCTTTTCACACCAGAAAACCTAAGAACATAAATTGGAAATTTATAACACTGTCATAAAATTATCTTAAATGATGCAAACAAATTATTTTATGTATTTCAACACTTACGATTTAAAATATTTATCAAATAAAGACTGGAAGATAATTGTTGAATTTAATAATTACATACAAAAAATGACAGTAAACATATTTATTGGAGATTTTTTAAATATATATTAGATGCATTTTTTGAGAGCAAGAAAGGAGTGTCCACTATCACTGAAATATTTGCACTGGAGGTATTGGCCAGAAAGAAAGAAAGAAAACAAAAATATTGTGAAGATTAGAGCAGGAGGGATGCAGTATTTTTATTTGCTAATGATAGTATCTTAATTAGAAAATTGACAGACTTAAGAAACTAATTAAACAAATAAAAGAACTTGTCAAATTTCCAAATAAAGCATGCATTTACAAATGTCAACAACATATTCTAACCAGCTAGAAAATTTAAATTGTAAAGATATACCACCAAGTATCAGTAAGAATCATAATTACATAATAATTAACATAGACAAGAATACAGAATTTTAAAATTCTAATAAAAACAGTATGATCTGGATTAATAGAGGAATACTCCAAAGGCCTATTATAAATGGGAACACATGTTACCAGAAACATATCCCACATAGGGAAAGGGCATTTATTTGGTACCATGCCCCTCTAGCTTTCCTGTCTCATCTAAACCTGAGGGAGAGGATGAGGAACTCTGAAACACTTGTTGAAGTCAAACCCCCAAGACACAGGCCCAGTAACAGACTGAGAATTAATCAGAAGATTATGGAATACTTCTACTCCACAGCTCCCATCTTACTGCCATATCAACAACGCTCAAGTATATTTATGGGAGATTATAGCTGAAGTTCTACACGACATACACTGTCTTAGGAGTTGTCCTTAGAGAAGCTCAAAGTCAAAAAGGGAGACAAAAACAAGGACATTAGATGAATTTGAAGCCATTGGCACCTACATCTACAGCAAACATTAAACAAATCCCAACTTCTAGCCAGATAAATATAAAATCTCCATTAAAAGTCTTTTTACCTGTTGTTATTACTATCTAATATAACATGCTGAGCTTTCAACAAAAGTTTACATGGCATGCCAAAAGGCAAGGAAAAAATAAACTGTTTGAGAAGACAAAGCAAGTATCAGAACCAGAAGCAGATATGGCATAGATGTTGGAATTATCAGTAAAAAAATTTATAATAATTGTCATTAATATGTTAATACTCTAATGGAAAGGGTAGAAAGTGGGCAAGAACAGATGATTAATGTAAGCAGAGAGATATAATCTATGAGAAAAAAAATAAAAAGAACATGATAGAAATTTTGAGTAGCAACAACACTGTAATAGAAATGAAGACTGCCTTTGATGGATGCATCAGTAGACTGAATATGACCAGGAAGAGAATCAGGGAGCTTGAAGATCCTTCAATAAAAACTTCCCAAATGATATGCAAAGGGAAATGAGAGAATAAAAAAAGAAACACAGAACATTTAAGAACTATGGGACAATTTCAAAAGGTTTAGTACACTTGTGTTTGAAATATCAGAAGGAAAAGAAAGAGGAAATGGAGAAGAAAAAAATACTTGAAGAAATAATGGTTGAGAACTTTCCAAAATTAATGACAGACTGCAGAACCAGATGTAGGATGTTCAGAGAATATCAAGTAGAAGAATAAAAAATACACCTAGGCATATTAGTCAAATTGCAGAAAGACAGTCACAAGGAAAAAAATATTAAAGGAAGTCATGGAAAATAAGCATTTTACCTAGAAAAGAATAAGGATAGAAATTACAGTGGATTGCCCATCAGAAATCCTGAAAGTAAAAGAGGGGGTAGAGTGACATATTAAAGTATTGAAATAAAATACTACTAACCTAGAATTCTATATCAAGTTAAATTCATAGGTGAAGGAGAAATAAAGAGTTTCTCATGCAAATGAAAAAATGAGAGAAATAATTGCCAACCAACCAACCAATTCTTAAAATTCATTAATAAGAAATCAAATATCACAATTGAAAAGTTAGCAAAAGATATTCCCATTTATGAGGTGAACAGACAAGTCATCAAGTAAGATATAGAGATGGCAAATATGCATATGAAAAGATGCTCATCATCACTTATAATTAGGGAAGTGCAAATTAAAACAACAAAAAGAAACACACCTATTAAAATGACTAAAATTCAAAACTTAATTTTATCTATTGTTGGGGAGGATGCAGAGTTACAGAAACTCTCATTCTTTACTAATGGAAATGCAGAGTAATATAGCCACTTTGGAAGAGAGTTTTGCAGTTTCTTACAAAGCAAACATAGTCTTACCATACAACTACACTCATACGTGTTTACACAGAATATTGTAAAAGTCTGTGTCCATACAGAAACCTTCACATGAATGCTTATAGCAGCCTTATTCAGTCTCCCAACCTCTCCCAAACTTGAAATAACCAAGATGTCCTTTGATAGGTGAATGGATAAATGATGGTACATCTCCACAATAGAATATTATTCAGTGATTAAAAGAAGTGAGCTATCAATATATGAAACAACATGAATGAATCATAAATGCATATTACTGAGTAAAGGATACTAGACTGGAAAGACTACATGCTGCATGATTCTAATTATATGTCGTTATGAAAAACTCAAAACTATAGAGATGATAAGTGTTTCCCAGTAGTATAAGGCGAGGGGGTCAAAAGGGAAGGTTAAGTGGATAAAACACTGGAATATTTTAGGGTGATGAAACTATTAGATATAATACTGTGATGGTGGATGCATGACACTATGAATCTGTCAAATGCCGTGAAATTTTACAGTATAAAGAATGAACCATAATGAATTAAAAAAAAACCCCAGGAACTTAGCAGAATACCAGGATGGAATGTAGAATTTAAAAAAATAAATCCAATTGAGTTACAAATATATGAAACCTCATTGAAGGTGGGTGGGGGCAAGGAAGATGCTGACCTAAGCAACTTTGGAAATGAGTGGAGTCTGTAAGTTAATGGCCAAAAAAAATTGTATAGAAGCACTATATTCTAGTGGATATTTTATTTAACATGGTGACAGGGGTTACCAAATCTGATACAACTCTATGTGTATATTGAAATTGGAGACACAAGTAAATGGATGGTGGATGGTGGGAGTTAGCTTTCTCAGTGTTGGTGTGGCAAGTTACATGTAGCAAGGGAGAAGGCTAGAACTATCCATGTTGTCATGGATTAGAGTTGGAGACATCAGTATGAACTCATGTATGGCTCAATATAGATATGAAAGTAACATATACAAATATTTATAGATATGGTATATGCATCTGTTAGGATAGAAGCATATATTTCCTTGCTCTGTCAACACAGAGTTCCTAGACGCAATGACAGTCCACTGTTAACGTGCACATGTGGTACCCAGATCTTGGTTTCTAACTCCATTCTCCAATAAAAAGAACCATATCTCCTTGGTAAAGTGGCTGATTCAAGGATTGATGCAGGAAATATAAAAGAAGACCCTGGAGAATTTTCTAAGGCCAGAAATTAAGGCAGTGTTAGAAACAATAAAACAATGGAGGTATGTAAAAAAGACAGAGGACCCAACTAGAAGAGCTTCCACTGTCCAGAGCTGGAACAAGTTGAGGAAAAAAATATAAACAATGTGGTATTGGATTATCATCCAAAGTATAAAATGCATATACTTGAATCCATACTGACATAAATAAGTGATTGTATAAATAAATGAGGGGAAAATAGACAAATCTCCAGTGCAGGAGAATTCCAGACAACTTATGTAAATACTCCACACTCAAGAAGGTGGAGAATAACTCCTGACTCCCTACGTGTGGGGTGCATATAGTGACTTTCTTCCAAAGGGTACAGTATGAAAAGGGGAAAAAAAGAGTAACTTTACAGTGAAGAAACTTAACAAACACTATTCCAGGTAATAAAGATTAACGTCAATAGTGTTAAGTCACACTATAAGCATGTATCCTTGTCTGAATTTAGCTATTTTATTGAAGTTGCTCTCATTGTCATTTGCATTAAGGAAAACTGCCTTTGAATTTTTCACCACAAAGCACTATAGATTAAGTTGTTTTTAAAAATCAATTCCATATCAGTGGAGTAAAATAATATAACAGGCTATTATGAAAAATAATAAAGTTGTAAGTTTTTAAAAAATTTATATTCTAAAGATATTCTTTGTCTTTCACAAAAACCAATCCCATCATTTCAAACATTATGTATGAATTTCAGGTTTATTAAAATATAATTCTAATACAGCATTCTCTCCCTTTAAAAGTTAGATTAATAAAGTACAAATGAATGTATTAAGTATGAATTGCAGCACTTTTGGCTAGGTAAGCTTAATTATGTACAGATATTTTTAAGGTAACAAAGATAATAATATTTATATAAAAATGCATGCATATATGAACTAAACAAGATGGATCTTAATAGGTAGAAATAAACAGAGAAGGCATTAACCAGATTAAGGTATATTTTAAATATCAATAATTAGAGTAGCATGATATTCATGAATGGACACAAAGATCAATGGGGTAGAATAAAAAATCCAGGACTAGACTTAAGCCATTTTTGGAGCTTTGGGGAATGTCAAGCCAATGCAGGAAAGACAGAACATTCACTAAATTGTAATGTGATGACTTGATTAACCATTTTTTAAAAATAAAATAAAGTTATATGCATATCCCATATTGCACACTGGGATAAAATCTAATGAATCACATATTTAATTGGTAAAAGAAAAAAAATACTAGAATAAAATATGTGAGAATTCCCCACTTTTTAGAAGGAGATTTTAATAGATTTTGTTTAAATTTGATGATTCAAAAAAAATAGGGTACTTGCATATTACAAGAAAGGAAGCAAACATTTTAAAATATTAAATAGGAAAATGTAGATTATTCTGGGGAACAGGAAGGATCTAAAAAAGTTGTAAAGGCTGCAAGACTTTTAATTTTGTACTCACTGACCACTTTGGATATTCATTTCCATGTGTTTATTTGGCTTTATGACAGTAAAAATTCAAATTGTATGAAGATTGTGTGAAGACCACATAGAATACAATGGTCAAGATAAAGAATTGTGGAAAATCACAATACATATTTTGGAATCAACTAGATTGTTTGGATTGTTTACTCTTGTATTTCAGTCTAGAAAATTTTTTAAAACCAGACATGGCATATAGATCTTAACTCATGTGTGTACCCTGCTTGATTAGTTAATGGTTGCCAGTAGCTGAACTGAGAAAATTTCTAACAATGTTTCCAGGATTAGTAAGAAAACAAATGGGATAATTTAGCTGTCTTCCAGGATTTGAAAGAGGATTGGAAAGGTGGTGTTGTCTTTATTTCCTCTAGCTTTTATCAGTATTGTGATGTACAATATGTATTGACAAGTTCTTCCTGTAAAATAAGTGAGTTCTTAAATACAGACACTCCAGTATAGCCTATTCGATTTTAGTGAAGCACACATCAAAATACATTTTCATAATATTTCAACATAGAATTAATTGTAAACTATGTAAGATTATTTTTTTAAACATCTTTATTGGAATATAATTGCTTTACAATGGTGTGTTAGTTTCTGCTTTATAACAAAGTGAATCAGCTATACATATACATATATCCCGATATCTCCTCCCTCTTGCCTCTCCCTCCCACCCTCCCTATCCCACCCCTCTAGGTGGTCACAAAACACCGAGCTGATCTCCCTGTGCTATGCAGCTGCTTCCCGCTAGCTATCTATTTTACATTTGGTAGTATATATAAGTCCATACACAGTCTCACTTCGTCCCAGCTTACCCTTCCCCCTCCATTTGTCCTCAAGTCCATTCTCTACAGCTGCATCTTTATTCCTGTCCTGCCCCTAGGTTCTTCAGAACCTTTTTATTTTTTTTTTTAGATTCCATATATATGTGTTAGCATACGGTATTTGGTTTTCTCTTTCTGACTTACTTCTCTCTGTATGACAGACTCTAGGTCCATCCACCTCACTACAAATAACTCAATTTCGTTTCTTTTTATGGCTGAGTAATATTCCATTGTATATATGTGACATATCTTCTTTATCCATTCATCTGTCGAAGGACTTAGGTTGCTTCCATGTCCTGGCTATAGTAAATGGAGCTGCAATGAACATTGTGATACATGACTCTTTTTGAATTATGGTTTTCTCAGGGTATATGCCCAGTAGTGGGATTGCTGGGTCGTATGGTAGTTCTATTTGTAGTTTTTTAAGGAACCTCCATAGTGTTCTCCATAGTGGCTGTATCAATTTACATTCCCACCAACAGTGCAAGAGGGTTCCTTTTTCTCCACACCCTCTCCAGCATTAACTGCGTGAGGATTTTTTGATGATGGTCATTGTGACTGGTGTGAGGTGATACCTCATTGTAGTTTTGATTTGCATTTCTCTAATGATTAGTGATGTTGAGCATCCTTTCATGTGTTTGTTGGCAATCTGTATATCTTCTTTGGAGAAATGTCTATTTAGGTCTTCTGCCCATTTTTGGATTGGGTTGTTTGTTTTTTTGATATTGAGCTGCATGAGTTGCTTGTAAATTTTGGAGATTAATCCTTTTCAGTTGCTTCATTTGCAAATATTTTCTCCCATTCTGAGGGTTGTCTTTTCATCTTGTTTATGGTTTCCTTTGCTGTGCAAAAGCTTTTAAGTTTCACTAGGTCCCATTTGTTTATTTTTGTTTTTATCTCCATTAGTCTAGGAGGTGGATCAAAAAAGATCTTGCTGTGATTTATGTCATAGAGTGTTCTGCCTATGTTTTCCTCTAAGAGTTTATAGTGTCTGGCCTTACATTTAGGCCTTTAATCCATTTTGAGTTTAATTTTGTGTATGGTGTTAGGGAGTGTTCTAATTTCATTCTTTTACATGTAGCTGTCCATTTTTCCCAGCACCACTTATTGAAGAGGCTGTCTTTTCTCCATTGTATATCCTTGCCTCCTTTATCAAAAATAATGTGACCATATGTGCACAAGTTTATTTCTGGGCTCTCTATCCTGTTCCATTGATCTATATTTCTGTTTTTGTGCCAGTTCCATACTGTCTTGATTACTGTAGATTTGTAGTATAGTCTGAAGTCAGGGAGCCTGATTCCTCCAGCTCCGTTTTTATTTCTCAAGATTTCTTTGGCTGTTCAGGGTCTTTTGTGTTTCCATACAAACTGAATTTTTTTGTTCTAATCCTGTGAAAAATGCCATTGGTAGTTTGATAGGGATTGCATTGAATCTGTAGATTGCTTTGAGTAGTATAGTCATTTTCACAATATTCATTCTTCTAATCCAAGAACATGGTATATCTCTCCATTTCTTTGTATCATCTTTAATTTCTTTCATCAGTGTCTTATAGTTTTCTGCATACAGGTCTTTCGTCTCCTTAGGTAGGTTTATTCCTAGGTATTTTATTCTTTTTGTTGCAATGGTTAATGGGAGTGTTTCCTTAATTTCACTTTCAGATTTTCCATCATTAGCGGGTAGGAATACAAGAGATTTCTGTGTATTAATTTTGTATCCTGCTACTTTGCCAAATTCATTTATTAGCTCTAGTAGTTTTCTGGTAACATCTTTAGGATTCTCTATGTATAGTATCATGTCATCTGCAAACAGTGACAGCTTTACTTCTTTTCCTATTTGGATTCCTTTATTTCTTTTTCTTCTCTGACTGCTGTGGCTAAAACTTCCAAAACTATATTGAATAATATGGGTGAGAGTGGACAACCTTGTCTTGTTTCTGATCTTAGTGGAAATGGTTTCAGTTTTTCACCATTGAGAAAAATGTTGGCTGTGGGTTTGTCATATATGGCCTTTATTATGTTGAGGTAAGTTCCCTCTATGCCTACTTTCTGGAGAGTTTTTATCATAAATGGGTGTTGAATTTTTTCAAAACTTTTTTCTGCATCTATTGAGATGATCATATGGTTTTTCTCCTTCAATTAAGATTTTTTTTTTGATGAACTATTTTTGACCTATGGCTCGATTATATCAAAGATGAATATTTATAGTATATAGGTTAAAAAAGCACTATCATGAGAAATTCACATTTTCTACACATAGTCGCTCAAATTTTATAAAAAGTAAATTTATAATTTTCATTTTAATATACTTTCATTTAATTTAAAATGATATTCTATCATTTGTGTAAGGACGGTAGCAAATTCCCAAATTTCACTGCAGGGTCAAATACAGTTTGCAACTGTGACCAGTTCTATGATGATTTGTTAAGGTCTTCTGCATTTAAAAGCTGAAACTCATCTGGTTTAAGGTTAAGCAGACCAAGGTATAAATTTCTAACAGGGAAAGCATGGTTTTATAGACAAATTTTAAGAGTCCTTGTGAATCACAGCAGAGAGAAGTGTCATTCTAAATTATGCACATTTGTTTATTTTCTCTTCTTTTCTTCCTTTTTAGCTTTTCCTTTTTAAAAATAAAAACAGTGATATTCTCGCAGAAAAGCTAGAAAAGGGAACTCTCAGCAAATGGTTAAGTTAAAATGAAGCTAATGTGAAATGGAATTTGCATTCTAGTCATTGGTGTGGTATATAATCATGTACTGTATGCAGTTAAATGAGTCTGTTGTCTGGCTGTAATGAATATCTACATCCATCCTAACACTTAATGAGGAATAAATGACTTATTATCCACAAATGGCTGTGTCTAAATAGCTCTGCAACAAAAACAGAATATTAAAATGTGTAGCCAAAATAGATCTTAAATGATAATGAACTTAGACTATTAATTAATTTTTAAAGCATCATAATGTTCAATGCTTTAGGATGAAATCAGCACTAGACCAAGTTCAAGCACAATGACAGGTCGAAAGTCTGAATTTTAAATTGGACTTGAATGCATATATGTTTTTGTGTGTATACATGTGTATATATGTATATATTCACCTATATATATATATACACACACACATATACATACATACACACACTAACACATTTTTAAAAAACTGTCCTTTGTAAGATATCTTTGCTTTCATAAAAATGACAGCACATAAACTAAGCTTGCCTACTCAAAAGTGCTACAATTCATGTCTAATACCTTCATTTATAATTTACAAATCTAACTTTTTAAAATAAGAGAATGCCATAGTAAAACAATTTTTTGATATGCCTAAAATTCATGCTTAGTTTCTGAAATAATGAGAGAATTTTTTTCTGAAACCTAAAAGTGTATCTTTTAGAATATAATTTTTAAAAATAACTTACAACTTTATACTTTTTTCATAACAGTCCACTATGTTATTTTACTCAACTCATATGAAATACATTTTTACAAACAACTTAATCCATAGTGCTTTGTGGTGAAAAATTCAAAGGCAGTTTTTCTTAATCTGTAAATGGCAAGAGAGCAACTTCTGAAAATGGCTGAGTTCAGGCATTGTCTAAATCACCTTCCAACATTCAGAAAAGCTATTCATTATTTTATCAACTCAATAGCTTTTAATTGATCTATTCCCTTAATTTAACTCCAACAAGATCCCAACTACCTTTATCACTAGCTCAGGAAACTGCAGTCATCTCCAAATGACCTAACAATGTTCCTGAACTCAACCCACATTCTTGTCCTTCAAATCCATTTCTTTCCCTGAAGGCAAAGTGATCTATTAAAATATCATATCTGAGTGTGTCATCCCCCACCCATTACCTACCATTCAAGCATTCCCATTTCTTTCAGGCATGGGCCCAAATCCTTTCATACCTGTTCCACTTCTTCTACAGTGTGCCCTCCTTTGCTCTTTTCATCACTAATTAACAGTACTTTTGAAATATTCTTTTATTGAGTCTTGCCCATTTCCAAGGGACTTTTCATATTCTATTATACTCATACTTCATTTTTTCTGAATCATCAGTTTTCCAGGGAAAATTACCCTGAATTTCCAGATAGTTCAATCTCTCTTGTATGTTCCATACATAACCCACACATCTCTCTGGATGAATTTTCCAGTTATAATTTTCCATACATTTGTAAGCAGGAAGCATAGTGTATACTAAAAAACAGGACAAATTTATGTAAACTGGAAATTATGACCTGATCACAGCATCATGTGGCAAACAGAATGAGCATTAGATTTCAATCACTTCTTGCCACATACAGTAGAAACATAACCAATGAATGAATGACATTTGAACATTTGAGCAAGAATATCTAAGGTTGGCAAATTGTCTTAGTTTTCTGACACCTATTCCTGGAGAGGACAGCAATATTCAAAGGTGGGATATCTATATCAGAAATACATATTTTAAACCATCACTGTGATTTATTTCATAAGTAAATGACTAAAATATCAGTACTTAAGGAACATGTGCCTTGAATGTTTAGAATGTTCAGAAGCTGAACATTTTAAAACTTACATTTGAACAAAAATTTGGCAGACAGCTGTATGTTTGGGTTTAGTTCAAAGTGATCTCATGTTTTTTTTTTTTTTGTCAAGTGTCATTATTTTAAGGTATCTCTAATTTGATGCAAATGTCACTTGGTGTTTGTGGATAAATTAACATCTATTGTGTCCCTGCTAATTCCTAAGACTATCCAGGAAAATACCAAAGGCATATTTCTATTTTGATACAATTAATGATCAAAGGAAAATATAGGTCAAACTATAGAGAGTAAAGCAAATACAAATAAATTTGTATGATTAAATATGAAGGGAAATTTTGCAAAAAACAATAGTTTTTTATTTGAATATTTAAGGTGGCAATTTTTACTACATATCATGGTATTTTATGCTAATTTTTATAGTAGAATAATATAACTCAGAAACAACATTCTTGAAGAGTCTAGCAGACATAATGCATTTAGATATAAGTAGGCCAAATGAAAAATATATGAGAAGTTTCTGGGTTAAGCAAGGCCAGAAAGGAATTGAAAGTGCAAGTATATAGTGTACATACCATGTATTTCTGAATTTTCTATCTAATAACAGATATTGATAGGCATGGATTTGAACCAATGACACTGATATGAGAATATCTGTTACCTGCCCAAATTTTTTTGACTCAGCCAGTTTTCAAATTTGGTTGAATTTGCATTTAAAAAATTAAAATGCATTTACAATTTAAATTATTCTTAGAAATATCTGAAAAGTGTAATAGATTATGAAACTAAACTACCCAATTTGAGTAGAGAACAAAGAGTTAAAAAAGAGATGGTGATCGAGGAAAAATGCAGGGAACTCAAGTCAGGTTTCTTTAAATCATGCAATGTTGATGTAGTTAAAGATAAAATGCTGGTTTCAACCAAGGATGGGAAATTATTTGTAAGTATTATTTGTGGTTCTACTTTATTTTTTATTCTAACATTCACCATTTGCTAAAACAATTTTCCAAATAATGGGGAATATCTTATACCCTGACAGTGAAATGTACAGACTCTCAAATTGCTACATATCTAAAGCCTCACAAAAACTCTTGTAAATACCATATACATCATTTGTTTGTAATTTAATAATGAAGTAATCAAGCTATATCCAGATTCAGTAGTAAAAGAAAACTTTCAACTCTAGGGTAAGTGTTTAAACAATAACAACATATAATTGGCCTATATACTTTTCATTGTTCAAGACTTCCAGGATTTATATTTTAAAACCATGTTTTGATTATTTGCTCCCAAAACCTGTTCAATGAAACAAAACTGTTTTAATTGATTCTTTTTAAGTGTTCTCTAATAGAAGAAGTGTCAGACACACTACATCATTTATCCCTCTTTTGGATATTTGGAGGTGTCCAAGCTAAATTTATTTAATCATGAAATTCCTTTTCTAAAACAAACAAGATTAAAATCAACAAAATCTAGCCTATTGGATAAATTCTTACCACTTAACATGGTACCAAAACTTACCTAGATCTTCCTTGGTACTTTTATGTCTATCATCTCTTGTCTTACTGTATGTATTCTGTGTTTCAATCACCTAACATATTTGTGACCGACTTTTGATCTCTTTGAAAAGTTGGTGTTCCATAAGTTGCTCCTTTTTTTCTCACTTGTCCAGCTGAAAAGTTACCTTCTCTATAAACATAGGCCTCTTTTGAAATGGGAACCACAGCTTGTCTCTCTCTCTCTCTCTCTCTCTCTATATATATATATATATATACACATACTAGCATATTATCTAGAATATAAGCTTATAAATATTGTCCAGTATATGTTAAAACAAATAACCAAAAAAAAGGAAAATTATATTAAATTTATTTTCTTTATAATGATAACAATATAGAAAGAAATATATTTTTCAAATTTCCATCATGTTAAGGAAAGTTGAAGAGAATGAGAAGAAAACCTAAACGTGTTCTTAGTGCAGTGTTCTAATGACCACTTGAACTACACACATACATGAAATACATCATCTGCTGACCACCATCATTCCCATAGGATGATTTCTGTGGGATGTACATGTTAAACTTTTGTTAGCACTCTCATTAAATTATATTTTAGGTAAGGCAAAAAAAGTGAAAGGTTAAGTACATTAATGTTTGTTAAACTTTTCTTAGGAAAAGACATGGGAAACAAAAGGACTTCTGTGGATTTTGATCAATTATCCTATATCATTTTTATAAAAATATTAATACTTTAGATTAAATTTTGAATATGAATTTAGGTCTTTCCCACAGTGTTTCCACCTAAAGAAATAACTATCCATAAGTTTCTGTAGTTTATAATCATAAGTGACTTTTAACAATAGACATCAAAATAAGCCATAGAAAATGAAGCACAGATGTCTTCAAAATTGTTCAGCACTTGGTATAGCATATTGATTCTAATTTTATAAAAGCAATCCTTCATTTCACATAAATGTCAAAAGTTGTAGATATCTGTTCAGAAACCTGGATCCTAAAGCAGTGAAAGCAATGAAGGAAAAGTTTGTATAAATATGCCTACGTTATGAAAACCAAAACCAAAACCAAAACCAAACAATAACAAAAACTGTAAAACTTCCCTCAACTTCATTATTTAGCCCAACTTTGAAATTTGACATTGAGTTCATAATTACTTTGGTGCAAATGCAGGTCTGAACACAACTCTTTATCATATCTTGGCAACTAGAGAAAATTGTCTTTCAGAGGGGAGCCCTAAAAATCGTCAAGGTCATTTGTGCACTTGCAAGATGGCCATTTTTCCCTCACTGAATGCATGTCTGCTTGAAGCCAGTAAAATCAATACCCAAAGAAGTTGACTCTGAGGAATGTAATAGATTTACTGTACTTCTTTCCCTTATTTATTTGGCAGTTAAATGTTAAGTTTAAGGTTTTCTTAGGTTTTATATTTAGGTTTATCAGTTAGCTTACACTTAACGTGCTATGAACATCTATGTTTTTCTATATTTTAGTCACTTTACTTACATATCTCTGAGGCTTACCAAGGATCTAGTTACTTCTTCTTTGGGGATATTTAAGTCATACTGATTTACAAAATAAGTCCATTTTAAAACAATGAGGGATAACACAACACAGCAGAAGTTGGGCTCTGAAGCTAGACTTTTAGGTTTTGAATCCTGGAGCTATCAGTGGGGGATTATATAACTCTAGAAGTAACGCCTTTTTTTTTTTTTTGCTTTAGTTTCCTTATCTCCAAAGTGGAGTTACTTGTCTGACAATAATTATATGAATTAAATTAATTAATTATCTGAACATGAAAGACATATCTAAATACGCAATATGTATTTATTTTTCTTTTTATTGAAAAACCAAAGCTGTTTCTAAACATCTACATGTTTTTGCATGAGTTATTTTTATCATTATTATCATTTGATATTATTACTTTAATGAACATGCCAAAACCATATACTTTAACTTATTTTTTGTAAAGCGTAGAGTTTTCTACATTTTTCAGATACTTTGCTTTCCATTTATTATATTGTATTCTCACACGATTTCTAAATTTGTTATATATTTGTTCATATATACATTAAATCAAGTATTAAAAGGATTATAACTTGGAAAGAAAGCACTGGAGGACACTTTTTTTTGAATCTGTACTTGTTTCAAAGCTTATTTATTTTTGCAGAATATGTATTTATATTGACAGGGGGATTTCAGTGATAGTAGACACTATTCACATTAAATTAGGAATATTTAATACCAAAGAAGAACATCTTATATTTTAGTCACAGCTGGGAGGCAGTATTAAATAATATTTCTTTCCTACAAATGGTGAGGAGGGATATTGTCAACATTATCTATAACATTTATCATTATTTTAATATACCACATAACAAATATATTTTTTAGTTCTGTACTTAGGCATCTATCTGCTCTCTTAGAGGACACCAACGGTATTTGTATATGTAACCTATTTTAATGACCTCACTAAGGAGTCCATATACTTTCAAAAAAAAGTTTCCAAATTTATTAACAGCCAATTACCGTAAATAGTAGATATAATTTATTATTTACATCTTCAAAGTAGGTTTTAACAAATTCACTTTTTCTATGTGTAGTTATTTTGTATATCTATACCCTAAAATTTAGTTTAAAAGAATATCTTCATCTTTTATGGACTTGTTTAACTACAATAACATACTCTAATAGTATGTTAAGGGAAAATTGTTGGGCATGGTAAGAAAGTTAATAAGGAAAGAAACATTCTTCCCCTATATGCTTGACTGGTGAACTTTTGAAGATATAGACAGATTGATAGATATCTCTTTTTATATATATATATATATATATATATATATATATATATATATATATATATATATATATATATATATATATATATATATATATATATATAAAATACTAAAGCATAACATGAATTAGGAAAAGTGTGAAACCATAAATGCACAGCTCCTTTTTAACTGCTAACTTTGCAGGTTTTAATATTCTAAAGCTTACTGAAACTCTCCAAGAGAGATTTAATGAAATCTTTTTGTACCAGGTAAACTGATTATCATTGCAATGAATTTATTTGGGATACATTACATGATCCCACCTCTTAGATGTTTTTATTTGACACCTACTTCCTTTCTGATGTCACACTAAAGAAGACTGTATATATCTACCAATTTTTTTTTTTTTATTTCAATGTAGGTTTATTTCCAAAGAAGAGTTCCCAGAGTAGATGTAAAGGAAAACTGGGGGACTTCCCTGGTGGTGCAGTGGTTAAGAACCCACCTGCCAATGCAGGGGACACGGGTTTGAGCCCTGGTCTGGGAAGATCCCACATGCCATGGAGCAACTAAGCCCCGTGTGCCTCAGCTATTGAGCCAGTGCTCTAGAGCCTGCGAGTCAAAACTACTGAGCCCGCGTGCCACAACTACTGAAGCCCACATGCCTAGAGCCCGTGCTCTGCAATAAGAGAAGCCACCGCAATGAGAAGCCCGAGCACTGCAACGAAGAGTAGCTCTCACTCGCCGCCACGTCTAGAGAAAGACCGAATGCAGCAACGAAGACCCAACGCAACCAAAAATAAATGAATAAGTAAAATTGATTCTAAAGAAAACTGGAAAAATTGTTCACTCCAATTTGTGTACAACAGCATAACTCTACCAGAAGTGGACCCAGCTGTGATGAATCTTTTGGAATTGTTTTCTTGACACTTACATCAAGAAGATTAGTATCTCCCATACTCCTGTTCTAACTTCTTGAGGAACCAATTCTATCTTTGAGGATCAGGATAGCAGGGATATATGGCTCAGAGATTAACATTAAAATACAAATACAACATGAACGTATCTATCCAGTCCGATTTATTTTCATGTCACTTCTCCCCTCTTCCTTCTCCAGTCCTCCCCTATTCATCATACTATGTCAAAACATACAGAATGATCTACAGTTTCTCTAAAACCTCATATAGTTCTACAACTTGTTCTTTTAATTAAGTTTACTTCCCTTCCCAGGAAATATTTTAGTCCCATTGTGGTGTATCCTGTGTTCACCTTGTCTTTACAACAAAATAATGGTTAATTTATTCTCAAAATAATCAGTGGTTTAGGTTATAGCTATATTTACCTACCTAATTATTTGAATGATACTATTTTTGTTAAAAAACAAAAAAACAAAATTCCAAGACTCTACATTCTGTATTCACTAGATAACACTCTTAGAATAAAAGTGAAAAATTCTCCAAATCTTAAAAGGTATCAATAATGTTTGTGCCTAGAAACATTCTCCTTAATTGCTCCTCCAAAAGTGCCTTTGCCCAGGACCTTGTCACAGTGACCTGTCCTTCATACAGTATACATGGCATTTTTGAAACAGAATATTTTTTGCTATTTACAATGAAAGAAAACTGGGTAATGATGCCAGATTAGCAGACATTATTTATTACATGAAAAAACTGCCCAACTGCAGAAGGAGAATAAACATTGGAAACCTAATGTGTGTAGTTAATCTATCATCTGAAAAACAATCTAGCAAAGAGAGATGGCCACAAGCTAGCATAAATGGAAGTAAACATTAAGTTAATCAGTTGTGAGTTAAATAAATAAGAAATAAGATTCTCTTACTGAGAATGCAATAGATCCTCCCACAATGAGTAAAAATTATTCCATTATTCCAAAGATTGTTTCATATCAGAAAAATAAGCGAGAAAAAGTATTATGTTATATTGTTAAAGAAAGTCTTATTACATCAAATGTGTTTGCTAAAATGGGGGATTTTATTAGCCAGTTGGTTAAGGAAAAACGTCATGGTAAAAATCATCTGCATGCACAGTGGTGCTTTGAATACATCCTGAAAGCAATTTTCAGTTGAGTTACATTCTATAACATACAAACTAAATTTAAGGTAAAAGGTTTCTGTGGCTCATTAAGTAAGTTAAAGGTTGTATAGAAATGGTAGTATATAAAAATCCATGAGATACATTGTATCCACATAGATAAACAGTCCAAAATGTCATGTGTGTCATGGTTGGAGCTTATTTAAGTACCTGAAAGATAATAATCCAATAGAGTTAGAATTTGTTTTACAATAACTTGGAATATTAATACTTATATTTATTGTATAAAATCAATGTTAGGAAATCCAACACGCCTAATTCACAACAGATATTTCTTGATGCATACTTACTTTTATAGAGAAATCCCTTTTAAATTTTTGTTTCTTTTTGCTGTCAGTTACTATCAATGAGTTAAACCTTTTAAAGCAAGAGGAGAATTCTTAGATCATCTTTATTTTCTTGCTTTTCAAAGGAAATATGTGAAAAGGACAAGCATTTTCACTGAATGATTGAGTATCCTTTTATAAAACATATCTTTTATGCCAGGCACTTGCATAGGTATTGCATACCTTACAGTTTGAGAAGATATGTGAGCCTAATTTTATTCTTATTTCATTAGGAGTCTGACATTGGCACCTCAGGGACTTAGCTTATCATTAAAAAATTTTATTAAATTAGAAAAAGTAAATTTGAGTGCCTAAAAATGAATAGTTAACTTGATTACAATAAAAAAATACAAGTCTTTACTTTCAATGTCTCTATTAGAGAAACAGTTTTCACTTAACAGTGACTAAACTCTGAAGAAAGCATAAAAGAATATTTTGAATCGGTTCAGTTCAACTTTCCAAGCGTAATTTATAAAAGTATTGGATTTCAGATTTTGTAGACTTAAAAAAGCAGACAGTGATAATATAAGAGCCATACATTTTTAAAAGGTGGCTCTTTGAATAATTGTGCATTTTTATTTTCATGTAAAATAAAGTAGCATGGACACATTACATTCAATTTTAATATTCTTTCATTAATTTATAAAATTCAAGCAACTTATGGTATGCTTAAAACACAAACATTATTATTATTTTTTTTTCAATTTTTATTTATTTATTTATTTACTTATGGCTGTGTTGGGTCTTCGTTTCTGTGCGAGGGCCCTCTCTAATTGCGGCAAGCGGGGTCCACTCCTCATCGCGGTGCGCGGGCCTCTCACCATCGCGGCCTCTCTTGCTGCGGAGCACAGGCTCCAGACGCGCAGGCTCAGTAATTGTGGCTCACGGGCCCAGCCGCTGCGCGGCATGTGGGATCCTCCCAGACCAGGGCTCGAACCCGTGTCCCCTGCATTGGCAGGCAGACTCCCAACCACTGCGCCACCAGGGAAGCCCCACAAACATTATTTTTGAGCAAATAAACCAAACTCAATGATTACTTAAAACTAAATGGTATCAGAGGAAATGAAATAAAGTAACTTAAATGTGTCTGTTTTAACATAAATTTAGTTTTTATTGTTATTAATGAAATTAATCCCACATTATAATTAATGAATATTAATTATAAATATAAACATCACACCACCATCAATATTACTCAGTGAAAAAAAGCAATGAATCATTCATGCTTAATTACTCTTTTTTTACAGCCTTATTAAGGTATAATTGTACTACAAAAAGCTACACATATTTAAAGTATACAACTTGATGAGTTTGGACATATGCATATACCCGTGATACCATGCTCAATTACTCTTAAGGACTCTGTATATGCAAACTATGTATGAGTTTTACAAGCGAAAATTGAAAGTCATAAATTTCTCTACATGTAATAAATGACTAAAAAATGCAAAAACCTGTCACTGAAAACAACCCACTAGCTGTTTTGTCAGTAACTGACGATCTAAGAAGGTTAGAATAATGTATCCAAGGCAAATGAGTTTCCCTCTATGGGTATTGGCTTCCTCAACAGATAAAAATTCTGATTGAACCAAATTTTTTCAGCTTTCACATAATTCTATAATTCTAAATTTGAAAAATGTTTTAAATTAACATATTTAGGGTAAGAAGCTGAAAAAAACTGAAAAGATAACCTATAAATGTTATCAGGGGAAGGAAACGGAACACGTTGTGTTTGTGTTAGCATGTGAGTAATGTAAACTTCAAACTGGGATATGTTCTGAGCTTCGCTCCCATATACCCATTCAATCAATGTAACTTGCAAAATGCATAAACATATGACAGTTTGAATTTATAGTGTTGATGGAAGAAATCATTTTAATGTGTACTATAAAACCTGAAATACTCAGGAGCTGAGTGAATATGTCTGTTGCTACTTACAATCCCGACCTGATAGTCCCGTAGTTTTGTTTTAATATGGTCTTTTTCAACTTTGTTTCCTGTTCCACGACAGATGACTTCTGTTGTAGACTCACAAGATGAACTGTTGCATTATAACAGCAATATATGTCAACAGTGTGGTCATGACCTTTATTTATATAAAAACCAAATATTTAGTAAAAAAATAAAAAGTCATTTATTTCTACCCCACACCCACGACTTGGCACTTAAGTATTACTGTCATTGGTCATAGAACATAAATGAAACATCAGAGCAAATTACATTTTGTTCCCCTGTTGAATTCAGGAGAAAAAGAGGATACACTTAGTTATAGAAAAATAGAATTGTATATTTCTTGCACACTTAAATTTGTAACCGAAATAAGTATCTGCTACTCTTATATGCATTAAGATTTAAATAAGTGAAGACACTGCATATCTAATTTGTAGATAAGCTTTCTTACCAAGTAAATATATTACATATGCAATTAATCAAAAGCTGATTCCCTGAATTTTATTAATAGATTAAATTAATATATTTCTTTACATATGAATGAAAGTAAGACTCATAGACTGTCCTTACATTCATGTGGATACTTAAAAACACATACTAGATTATCTGGGCTGTGTACTTGCCTCTGATCTCAGAATGTTCTCATTCAAAAGTGTACCTCTGGATTTATTATGTAAACAGTGATCCCAGGTTGCTGGTTATCATAAGAATTCATTCAAACAAGCCATCTTCTAAAATGTTTTGGGGCCCAAGTCAATTTTAGAGTCTTCCAAGAATGAGATGGATAAAAGGAAGTGGCCCCAGTCTGTCCGCAACATTACCACTAATGGAAAAATAGCAGCAGTTAAAGTGATAGAGTTGGCAAATGGTAAATAGGATCAAAATCACTAAGAACTCAAAAATTAACTCCTATTTTGTTTTATCACAGCATAGATGACAGAATTAATATCCATGTCTACAGGCATTTGAGTATATAAATTTTCCTGTTAAACATTTTTTCATTAGTAAACATTTTATCACACCTATATGTTAAAATGATATTGTTTAGATATAGCCTAATAAATCAAAATATTTAATAATATAATCACTACCAATTTTTACAATTTTAGAATATGATTCCATTTAATTAATCATTGCTCCATTTGTCTTCTCAGAGTTCAATATTTCTGGCAATAATTTTACTTATTGAAAGAATAATAATGGGCTTGTAATGCACTTGTTTTCAGATTTACTGAAGTGTATTTCATAGTAATATTAAGCTGCCTTTCACCTAGCTATGTTCATTCATATTTAATCTATAATTAAATATTTTAAATGAAACACTACATAGAACTGATCTAATTTAACATACTAAATAATCAAAATTATAGCAAACAAACTTTTACTTTGTGCAAATAAAGAGATATTTGTTTAGTATGGAGATTCCTCAAAGGACTAAAAATAGAACTACCGTATGATTTAGCAATTCCACTCCTGGGTATATATTCAAAGAAAATAAAAACGCTAATTAGAAAAGATACATGCACCCCAATGTTCATTGCAGTGTTATTTACACTAATTTACACTAATAAGAAATATAGAAGCAATCTAAGTGTCTATCAGCAGATGAGTGGATAAATAAGATATGGCATATATATATATATATATATGAATATTACTCAGTCATAAAAAAAGAATGAAGTTCTGCCATTTGCAACAGCATGGATGGACTTGGAGGGTGCTATGCTTAGTGAAATAAGTCAGAAAGAGAAAGACAAGTACTGAATGTTATCACTTATACGTGGAATCAAAAAATAAGACAAAAAAATGAATATAACAAAATAGAAATGGACTCACAGATATAGAGAACAAACTGGAGATTACCAGCAGGAAGAGGAAAGGAGGAGGGGCAAGATAGGGCTACGGGCTTATGAAATACAACCTACTATGTATAAGATAAATAAGCTCAAGGATATATTGTACAACACAGGACATATAGCCAATATTTTACAATAAATTTAGAGCATAATCTATAAAAATATTGAATCACATTAGACAAATTGCTGTCACATTATCTATGCATATAACATCTATGCATTATGACTCTTACCTATGTTATTTAAAATGGATATTTTTCCATTAACAAACAATAATATGAGGAAAAGCAAATGAACCTCTACATGCCTTCTCCATTTTTATTTTGTCACTCTACACCCTACTGCCTACCACCCACCTATAATACACATTTTTCTGGGGAAAGGAAATACTTTTGTTCATTTATATAAAAGAATAATTTTCTAATAAGGAAGAGGTTTGAAGATGTCACCCACCAAGGACTTGTGTTTAATACTCCACGGTATATTTTCTGCTTTGCCTATATTTTATTCACGGATTTATTTTGTAACTAAAATATTTTGTTCATATATTTCTCTTAAGTTTTTCTCTAATCAAATTTCTTCTAAATTTTTAAATTATAAATTCAGGCCTCTTTTAAATTGCCTTTTATTTTTTATGAATTGATAATATCCTCAACTTATTGTTGCACGTAATATAATTTTGACAAATGGCAAATAAAACTGAAAACGCACATGTTTGCAGCTAGTCATGCATCAAATGCAGTGTGGTAAAAGTCAATGAAATTAGTTGATACATCTCATTAATTTTAGGTTCATACAATGAGGATGTTTCACTACATATGTGTTTTGGGGTGGGAAAAGACATCATTCTGAATTCAAACAAAGTACTGGTTATTCCTTTAATTTATTTATATAAATAAGACTTTACTTTGGAATAATATTAGATTTAGATTTTAAAGCCCAAGTAGACATCATTGATAATACTTGGTTATTTACTAATAATAAGTATTTGGTAATTTTATATTTTGAATTAATAAGAATACATAAAATTTTTTTGCTTGGAATGATAGTAAGCAGAACAATGTCCTCCAAAGATGTCCTTGTCCTAATCCCTCAAACTTGTGAATATGTTACTTCCCATGACAAAATGGACTTTGCAGATGTAATTAAGAATCCTGAGATGAGAAAATTATCCTGGTCTGTAAGAGGAAGGCAGGAAGTTCAGAGTCATAGTGGACATGTACAAGGAAGCAGAGGTTAGTGAGATGAGCTTTAAAGATGGAGAAAGAGACCATGAGTCAAGGAATTCAGGCCGCCTCTAAAACCTGGAAAAGGCAAGGAAATGAATTTCCGCCTAGAGCCTCCAAAAAGAATGGAGCCCTGCTGATGTATTTTAGGTACTTCTACCACAGATCTTTAAGATAATAAATTTGTGTTGTTTCAAGGCACTCAGTTTGTGGTAATCTGTTAGGGCAGGAATAGTAAACTAAAAGAGCATCCTTACAGACACTGTCTTAGGTGAACATTTGCATAATTTTCCCTTCTTAAATTTATCAAAAATTCTTCTGTCCCTGCTTTTCTCTAAGGCAAAACCATTAATATCCCCTCCCACTTCAGTCCCTTCTCTAGTGTTCCATTGTGTTTTGGGCATGGAATATGTTCTACTGTGTCTTCTTACTAGTTCTTGCCACATCAGGAATGTTAAAGTAATTATTTTCACAAATATAATATTTTTTCTTACAACCAAGACTTAATTTTCTATTTTTTCTTCCTAGAAGCCTTTACACTTTCCTTTCCCTCATTAAATTTTATTCATTCTTTAAGATCCATCCCAGCAGTCTAAGCAATCTCCTTTAATTGTCATGGGACCCTTCCTTTGAGGGTCCACTAACTCCATTAACTCTTTAGTACAGTATCTGATGCAATAAACACAATAAATCTTCTTTTACATGTGAACTGAGATTATTTAAAGCTAAATATTAAAATATATGTATATAAAGTAATAATAAAGAATAAAGTTCTCTCTCTTTATACAATAAATTTATTTCCAAAAATGCTGCCCAATAACTACTTTTCAAGTATTACACTGGCAATTAACTAAAATAATAACAAGAGTATATTTATTCAATAACTGTTTGACATGCTCTGGCAACAATTTGTACATTGAACTACCAGCTATGTGTAGGGTCAAAATTATCTCCTTAAAAATAAGAATAATTGCTGTGCTTTTTCCCCCCAAATTTTCTAAAGAATACGTAGTGGAGTTTACCAGAGACTACTCCTCAACAGATTAAATGTGAACGCAAATATAGAAATCCAGCTGTCTTCTAATTGTCAGTCATTCAGGAGATTTGAAAAAAAAAACCTAAACCAGCCTACTTTTCTCATTATTTCTACTGGATTGTAAATTATAGTTAGCTTTCTTAAAATGCTATTTTGTTAGTGTACAATGAGTTTATTACTGCTATTTTTAAATGAATAAATAAATAGCTTTAAGTTTTCCCAGTTTTAATTTCTAATACAGTAAATACTGACCCATATAACTCATTGAAATGAAAGTCCTTTGGGGTTCTCAATAATTTTTAAGAATTCAAAGGGGTCCTGAGATCAAGGAGTTTGAGCCCTGCTGACACATGTCAAAGCATAAATATACCAATGGAACTAATCCTAGCTGCATGTGAAAATCTCGCAGGGAACATTTAAAAAACACTAAGCATAGGCTCCATCCACAAAACTTCTGTTATTCTTTGAAAATACATATGTTCAATTATATTTTTCTTGTTTGTATAAGGCAGATGTGCTCAGTGGTGCTCCTAGTTGCCTAACCACAGTGAAAGCAGATAAACGTAAGTTTATTGTGCTCTTCCATTTTCTTCACAGCCATGCAGAAAATATTTATAGAAACCTTCGAAAATATAAAGTGTGGAGTAGAAGGATTTGCAGGAAAATTTGAATGTTGAAAAAAATGCCTAGTTTAAACCATGATGCTGAGCAGGGAAAACAACAAAATTGACAAGAAAGGTGGTTGAAATAGACAATAATTCTGCATTCAGCAACTGAGAATAACTGAAATCACTGAAGAGGATGAATAATGACTTAACACAGTTTTTATAGGTAGTGATTTGTAGACTGAATAAATTTTAACAAGCTTGTGGATTCTCCCCTGGTAATCTCTGTGATGTTTCTAAAATGGAAAAATCATGAGGTCGTGTTATCCATATTGTTATCTGAGGATTCATGCCACTTAAAAATAAAATGTGAAAGTCAGCTTTAAAGAACAGTTGAGTCTTGTATGGAGAGTTAAAAAACTAACTAGATGAGATAGCCAACACTTTGAATCTTTATTATATTATATATCTATTATTAATTTATCCTTTTAGGAATCGTAACATACTAATTGCCCTTTTAGCATGTACTGATAATATTTATATTTGAGCTGCACTCACATTCTTCTCCATAAAAGAGAGTCAACTATATTTCTAGAATAATATTTTGCTAAAAATTACTCTCTGAACATCAAATACCACAATGCCCCTCCCTGTTGGCAAACTTGAATTTCAGATGTTAATAAAAATAGAAGAGTGATAAAACTCTTATATTTCTTGGTATTTTACTAGATTAACTTTGAACCATAGGGAATATCTTTAAATCCAGGTCTTACTTTGTGTCTACTTTACTATTATCAAAGTTAGTATTGTCAATGTAAATTTATATTTGGGTAATATATATTTTTTTGTTATGGGACTCATGAAAAAATAAACATGAAACATTATTTAAATCACCAGACCTATCTCTTCATAAAAGGTGTATCTGCAATGCAATGTTTATCTTTTTTAGTAGTCATTTAAAAACTTTTGAGATAGTGTCAGATTTATAGATTTACAAAACTAGTACAGAGTTCTGGTAACACTTCATAGAGCCTCCCTCTATTTTAATATTTTACATAACTATAAAACATTTATGAAATTTAAGAAATCATCCTTAGTACAATACTGTTAACTAAAATACAGAACTTATTTGGATTTATCACATTTCCTGCTAATGTCCTGTAAAAAAAAAGAAACCATTTCACTGAGGTATGATTGACATGTGAAAAGCTGTACATATTTAGTAGATACAACTTGATGAGCTTGGGAATAAGTAGACACCTGTGAACCCATCACCAGCATCAAGTCCATAGACATAGCTATCACCTCTCAAAGTTTCCTCTTGTCTTCATTATTAATATTATTTTACTGTTATTATTAGTGGCTTGTGTGGTGTGTGTGTCCGATAAGAACGTGTAACATAAGATCTACATCTTAGTAAATTTTTATTATAATACAGTGTTGTTAGTGCTAGGCACTATGCTGTATAGGCTTTCCAGAACTTACGTATCTTGTATAACTGAAACTTTGTACCCTTTGACCATTCACTCCCCATTTCCACCTCTTCCGAGCTCCTGGCAACAAACATTCTACTCTCTGCTTCTATGAGTTTGACTACTTTAGATATTTCACAAAAGTGGAACCATAGCCTATGTCCTTTTGTGACTGGCCTATTTCACTTAGCATAATAGCCTTTGGGAGAAGAGAGAACAGCCACAATGAGATAGGTATGAAGAGCAATTCCTGTGCTTGCCACTTTAAGGTGCTTTTATCAATTAACCTTATTATTACTGGTACTGTTTTTCATGTGTTGTGTGGTTTATCGTGCATCTTACTCATCAAAGAATCTGATCATTTCCTACCACTCCACTGGTAACATCCTCGTTAAATACTCATAGCTTCTTAACTGATTTCCTTTTTTCTAGCTTTGCCAGAGAATCTTTAAAATCAGTTCATGTGAATGTCAGCTCAAAACTCTCCAATATCTTCCCAATTCAAAGTAAATACCAAAGTCCTTTGAAAGGCCTGGAGGGTCTCATAGGATCTGAGCCCCTCTTTATTCTTCTGAACTTAGCCCTCACTACATCCTCACTTTTCTCTCCACTCTCATCTCATGGGCAGACCTCCTACGTGTTCCTTAAATACATCAGGCAAACTCCTATGTCAGTGCATTTACAGTTGTCATACCTTCCGCCTGCAAATCTTTTTTTCCCATATAGCTACAACTAGGCAACAATTCTTTCTGGTCTTTTGTCAAATTAAACCTTCTCATTAATGACTCTTGGAATATATAAAATTGTACCCTTCCTCCCTGTAATCCTTAGAGGCTTATCCTTTTATTTTATGTTTTATAATCATCCCCACATGCCATATATTTATCTCGATTATTAGGTATATCCCCTAGCAGAAAACAAGCTTCATAAAGGAAATACTTTTTGTTTGGTTGGTTCCTTATTCTATATGTGATTTGTAAACAGTGAGCCAGAACTATTTTTAACTGGATTAATTAAATAATGCGTTATGGCTACTATTTCATTGTGAATTTGAACTATATTTTTAAACAAAGAAATAAGCTTTTTAATTACTGTTAACTTTATTTTGAACTTTAGCTTACTATTTATTTATAGACTAGAAAGTAAGGGTATGCTTCTTTATGCCTTCAATTCCAAAACAGTTTTTTTCTATTTACAACAAAACCCAAAGAAATATTTTTTGTGCCTGCCAAAAGAAGCTACTGTTTTCTCTAATGAATCCAGGTGTTTAGTTTAAGTGACTTTCATTAGATCACTCATGGGATAATCTTCAAATTGTCATCATCAACCATTTATTTAATTCTAAGGATTTTAAATCTTTTGTTGCAAGTTAAAAGTATATTTGTGATGCTTGCTAAACTTTAAAATATATAATTTCCATCTTGTTAAAACCTTTTAAATATATTGATTAATATTAATATTTATTCTTAACCATTTTGTAGAAAGAAGAATGCTTAGATAATAAATGAAAATAGGCTTTGTGGAGATGTCAAATATTAAATGGAAACATTTCTACAGTGTTCCTATTTCAGTAGAAGGTTTGGCAAACTACTACCTATGGTCCAAATCCAGTCTGCCACCTGTTTTCGTTAATGATGTTTTACTGGCTCACAGCCAGACCCATTAGTTTATGTATTGTCTATGGCTGCGTTTGTGTTATAACAGGAGAGTTGAATCATTGCAACAAAGACACATGGCCTGCAAAGCTGAAAATATTTTCTATCTGACCCTTTACAGAAAAAGTTTGCCAACCACTGTACTAGTAGATGATGAGGGTTAAATTGTGTGCAATTGAAAGGAGTAAAACTCTATGACTACCCTGAAATTTCTGGAACATTAAAGCCAGTTCTCATGAGCCATATTTGCAAATAGACTCCTGAGACTTCTGAGAGAAGTCAACATATTGGAACATTAAAACTGAGAATTAGCATGAAGATTGAGATATATTTTGGATCAAGAGTAGATCTGAATGCTATACCTATGTTGGGATAAACAAGTGCAGTAAAAATGGATTGTAACAGACAAAAATTTAAGGAACTATCAAACTATATAGCCATTATTTTGTGTCATGGTTTGCTATTTCCCAAGGAACATAAACATGTGCTACTTAAATGTCTCTCCAACATCCACCCTTACATTTTTTTCAAAGTTTCTTATCAAAGTACGCTAATGCTTAAAGGCATTATGTGCCTAATAAAGAGATCTACTGAACATTATATCCATCCTCATTTTTTTAGCAGTCAGGCTTACCACACAAGAAAGAAAAATAACAATCCTGGCAGTGTTTGTTAAAGGCAAACTTTTTTGGGTCACTTTTTGTTTATAGTGGTGGAAGAAGAGGGAGAACTACAAAATGATGCAGAACAACAAAAACTGGAATAACCATACAATTGACTTCAGTAAAGAATGCATTATATAAACCCAGGGGGACATAGAAGGGTGTGAGAGGCACTGTGTCAAAACATTACCCTATAAGTGTACTACCTGCCACTTTATAACAAATGACTATAAAATGTAGTATCTTAAGCCAATGACAATCTCTTATTAATTCATGAATCTACAATTCTGGCAGGAATTGGTAGGGAAAGTCCTGCTCCATTCTACATGGCGTCCCTTGGGGTGATTCAAAGGACAGCAGGGGCATGGAATTATTTGAATTCTCATGCACCCACATGTCCAATGGTTTGATGTTAGCTCTTAGCTGGAGCCTCACAAAAGGGCTTTCAGCAAGAACACTCCCATGTGGCTGCTTTGCTTTATCACAGCCTGGTGATTTGGATCCAAAAGTGAGCATACTGAGAGAGAACCAGGAAAAGCTACCTTGTCTTTTTGTCTCGGAAATCATATTTTATCACTTCTGCCATTGTTCAATATGAAGGGACATATGTTCTACCATTCAGTAGTAGAGTAGCAAAATTCTGAAAAGAACACAAGAAACCAGAGATATTGTTGTGACCACTTTTGGAAAATATAATCTGCCTTATGAGGGTAAAGCATTATCTTAAGTATTATCCATGCCACCATGTGATTCCAAATATTGTTGACTTAAAAAAAATTGGATATGCTTGGCTCTATATTGCATCTTATAAAAAATAGTTCTTGAAAGAGAAAGGCAAGAAGAAACTCATACAAGAGTACCAATCTAGGCATCAACTTAATTGCTTTTATTTAATTCTAGTATTTAATCAACAAAATGGATGAAAAATAAAAAGACCCAGAGAGTTTAATTGCTGATTTTCACATACTTAGTGAATGGTTGAGAGTGACTGTTGAGTAGCAACAGAAGGAATCATGGCATATAAGTTCTTTATTAGTTGGTGAGGATACAGCTCACTATTGGCAGAAGTCTCGTGCACAAAGGTTTATCTCAGTGGTACTGGTGCATGCTTCCCTGGCTTTCAATTCCCAATGAAGGGTCCTGGATGCCAAAGGTATCACCTGATTTAGGTCACATAAGGTGACCCCTTGTGCATTATCATGAGTGTTTTATATCTTCTTAGTCCCTTTCAATGGTTTCTGAAACACTAGCTGTGTGCTGGCAAACCCACTAGGAACGTGCAAGTGAGTGCTAACAGATCCATCATACTCCTGAATACTTAGGGTGAGATTGGATGAATCAAAGGTCAAGATCCCTTTGTATTATCTCCCTACCAGATCTGGGGTTTACAAAGTTTATTCTGGCATACTAAAAACATCACAAGACACTACAAGCACAAATTGATTAATTCATCATTTTTTCAATTCCTGCTCAATTCTAGATAAAACCTCAAGAAAATGAAAAAATGGACTTAGGAGAGAGGATGGAGTAATAATTGATGATGCTTGTAATTCTTTGTTTGAAACACCAATGGCATAGTGACCTCATGAACAAAAAGAGGAAGAACAGGGGTTGTATTTATGGGAATGAAGTATGGTACAATTTTTACATGCTCTCTTTGATTTGTAGTGGAGTATGAAAATCAGAAATGAGCTTGCCCTAAGTAACAGCACATACATAGTGCGTGAAGCACTAAGAACATGTGAGCTCATCCTAGTGTTAGTTCACAACACTAGCTCCTCAACTCCACCAAGAAAGAATATGTCTGTTTTACTTCAGATGTTCCAGTTAATTTTGCCAGAAACCTAGACATGCAAAACTAATTTTGATCAATACCATAATTTCCCATATGTCAAAGGCTATCCTTTCTTTTCTGTAGTAATGTGCTGATCAAGACCTTGAGCATATCTGAAAACCTAGGGAATCTAATATCACAAGGAATTAAAATAGAATATTTTTCCAAAGAAACCAGAAAGATCACGAAGAAATTTTAAAATAAATGGATTGCTGGAAGAGAAAAATCACACTGTTGAGTGCCTGGTATGGGCACACTAGGGTAGAAAGGAGTAAAAGGAGATGTTGGATTTTATGAGTTTGGAAGTGAAGTTTACTATCTACTCTTGGAGCCAACTTTTTCTAAATATTATGCTGCATATTCTGTAAATCAATATTATATCCAGAATTATAAGAACACTATTTGAGGAAGGAAGGTCTTGGCCCATATATACTAAATTCTAAAAAAAGTTTTGAAATATTTCTCTGAACACGAAAAATATTATATATTATCAACCTTGTTATTTTTTCTGGAAACACTGAAGGGATATTTCTAGATATGAATATAAATATAAACTAAATGTATATTGAAATATAAATAGCTGAAATAGCATAAAAGAGTGCAAGGTAAAAGTAGGGAAACAATATGACCTCAATAGCATGCTTCTGCTTGAATGATCTTTTACAGCTAAATTACAAGTACAGTAAAATGGACATATTGACAGACTATTAACTCCATTTGTGCTAGAGGCAGTACATATTAAAGTATTTGTTCTACTTACTTTTCAATGTCATGCTCATTATCCTTTATAACTAAAAGGATATTTATGTATTTGTAAGAAGTTTTGTTTATCTAGGTATATGAATTGCTAATTTTGATTGATAAGGAACTGAGAACTGATTCAAATGTGCAAGTATTCAGAATTTTTATTAGACTGCCAGGTATAACAAACTATATGTCTACATTCTTTGATCTGGTTCTGAGGAGGAGATGGCTTAAAAAATGGACTGTCACTAAATATTTCAGTTTATCTCCATGGATCTCAGTGAAATCAAATCATGTAATAAAGGCTGAAACTTCATCTAGCAGCATAATACGCTTCTGTCACCTTTTATTAACATGACAAGGTTTAAACCATAATTCATGTGTGTAGCTTTGTTTCCCATTATTCATAGATATGCCTTTGTCCTTAAGATTTCTAGCTCAGAAATGATATTCAAAATTTAGGGCAGTATGTAAATCTCTGACAATTATACCAAAGGTGTACTTTGTTTGCTGCTGAATATATTTATAAGAAAAGACCTTCCATTTCTTCCAAATGCTGATTTTTTCGGATATATATAAGTATATTTGATATCTAGAAACAAAGTAAAATGCTGCTACTTTAACACTGTTATTTATTTTACCTTAGAATAGTGAATATTAAAAATATAAACTTATAATAATGACAATTTCATAGTCATTTTTAAAAGCTATATTTTAGATTCTCCCAAGAATATATAAGGTAGTTAAGTTCTTGGTTCAAATTATTTGGGGGCTAGAAGACACATTTCATTGAAAAATTCCCGTGAATAAAACTGCCAAAATGAAATAAATAAATCAGTTATTGTTTTTATTAAGAAAATAAAAGTGATCTGAGGTAGGACTGACACCTTGATCATAAATTTCTTTTCTTTTTTTAACATCTTTATTGGAGTATAATTGCTTTACAATGGTGTGTTAGTTTCTGCTTTATAACAAAGTGAATCAGCTATACATATATCACCATCACTTTAAATATGTCCTGCAACTCCCTTCTGACTTGCAGAGTTTCTGCTGAAAGATCAGCTATTAACCTCACGGGGATTCCCTTGTATGTTATTTGTTGTTTTTCCCTTGCTGCTTTTAATATTTTTTCTGTGTATTTAATTTTTGATAGTTTGATTAATATATGTCTTGGCATCTTTCTCCTTGGATTTATCCTGTATGGGACTTCCTGGACTTGATTGACTATTTCTTTTTCCATATTAGGGAAGTTTTCGACTATAATCTCTTTAAATATTTTCTCAGTCCTTTTCTTTTCCTCTTCTTCTGCTGGGACCCCTATAATTCAAATGTTGGTGTGTTTAATGTTGTCCCAGAGGTCTCTGAGACTGTCCTCAATTATTTTCATTCTTTTTTCTTTATTCTGCTCTGCAGTAGTTATTTCCAATATTTTATCTTCCAGGTCACTTATCCATTCTTCTGCCTCAGTTATTCTGCTATTGATTCCTTCTAGAGAATTTTTAATTTCATTTATTGTGTTGTTCATCATTGTTTGTTTGCTCTTTAGTTCTTCTAGGTCCTTTTTAAATGTTTCTTGTATTTTCTCCATTCTATTTGTAAGATTTTGGATCATCTTTACTATCATTACTCTGAATTCTTTTCCAAGCTGACTGCTTATTTCCTCTTCATTTGTTTGGTGTGATGGGTTTTTAACTTGCTCCTTCAACTGCTGTGTGTTTCTCTGTCTTCTCATTTTGCTTAACTTGCTGTGTTTTGGGTCTCCTTTTCACAGGCTGCAGGTTAGTAGTTCCTGTTGTTTTTGGTGTCTTCTACCAGTGGGTAAGTTTGGTTCAGTGGGTTGTGTAGGCTTCCTGGTGGAAGGGACTGGTGCCTGTGTTCTGGTGGATGAGGCTGGATCTTGTCTTTCTGGTGGGCACGACCGGTGGTGTGTTTTGGGGTGCCTGTGACCTTATTATGATTTTAGGCAGCCTCTCTGCTAATGGGTGGGGTTGTGTTCCTGTCTTGCTAGTTGCTTGGCATAGAGTGTCCAGCACTGTAGCTTGCTGGTTGCTGAGTGGAGCTGGGTGTTACTGCTGAAATAGAGATCTCTGGGAGAGCTTTCCTCATTTGATATTATGTGGAGCCGGGAGGTCTCTGGTGGACCAATATCCTGAACTTGGCTCTCTCACTTCAGAGGCACAGGCCTGATACTTGGCTGGAGCATCAAGGCCCTGTCTGCCACATGGCTCAAAAGAAAATGATGTTTTTAAAAGTCTTTTTATATTATGAATGACCACAATTAATTATTGAATATTAAATCCTGTATTGCTTGAATGAACAACACTTAATCACAACATATTTTAACGTTTATATTTACTGCATTCAGTGCCAGCTGTGTAATTTGTGGCATCCAGTGCAAAATGATAACATTGGATCTCTCGTTCAAAAAAGCAGGAAAAGAGTCCCTGTTAAGGAACTAAATTATATAGTTGTTCTCTTTCTTCTGCACCTCTCTTAATATATGTATTATGGTGTTTTTTTTCTTTGCCACTTAATGTTGTTAGACATAAAGAAAAACTAAAATTTTAAATTATTTTCATGGCTATTATCATTTATACTTACGTTGTGCAATGCCAGTTTTAAATGCAGATACATGAGCACTCATGGAATCACCAGAATTACACGCTTTGTATTTTGTGGCTTGTACATGCATATGCATTTCATTCTTGGGAGAAAATGGAAACACTGCACAAATCTAACTCAACTAAGGCTATTTCACCTTTTGATATTATACATACTACCAAAACTCTCTACCTTTGCTTACCGATGGGTATGAATGGACTGAAAGAAAAAGAAACCACGGGTTGTTTTATTTTTCCCTTTATTTTTTTTTTTGCCATGATATTCAGTATTAGTGGTTGGTCAATACAAAAAAGTGCACCTGGAAAGTTCAGGCTCTTAGGGCTTTAGGTGAGCTGGTTTATTCAGTTATAGCTATTGATGAAATGAGCACAGAATCCCCATGGCCCCCAATGCACTGTAGTTCAGAAAGACTAAAAGTGAACACAAGGTATGGTACCATAACAGGTTTACCTTGCATTTTCTTTGACTCTCACTGAACTACCATGCATTGTGGTTTCCCCAGAATCCTGTGCTCATTGGATATACAAATAGGGTATCAAGGAACTAGGACATGCATACTGTGGGTATTTCCTCTGCTCACTTGCATGCTCAATGGCCTTGTCAGACTTTGCTTGCCAAACACAATTTCAAAGATAAAATTATTAAGAATTTCAAGATGGTGACATCAGAGCATTAAACCAAGCATAGTGGCTGGATAAACACTGGGTTCTGTGCAACTGCACAAGTCATAGGCCCATAAAGCTAACCCTGTTACATGTATGATATATATGTTCATATTTTGCAAGCTAATATTCTGTTAAAAAGAGAAAACAAACATTTAAATACTTTGAACCTCTCATTAAAATTTTTTAAAAATTACAAATTCTTTTTATTCTAGTTATGTTTCTTCAGTAATATATTTTCCTTTTTATGCATTTTACATTGACTTTTCTCATTTGAACATCACCAGGGAATCCTAGTCTTTTACAAACTCAACAGTGGCAATTATTATTACTACTTATATCATTGTTACAGCTGATATTTTCAAATATTGGGTAATGAGAGTCACTTAAGCTACCTCTTTTATTCTGCACCTATCATCTTTTACAGCACCCATGGTTTCTAGCAACAACAGTGTTACCAGATCCAACCTGACATTTTCCTTGCATCCTAGGGCCATGAAAGATCAGTGACATTCAAGGTGTCCCCTTAGAGGACAGTAGTAAGAGATGTAATTAAAATACTGGGGATAAACAGAGTGGGTAGTAAGCAAGAATTCTCTGATATTCTTCAGCCATGTATAATATGGACAGAGTTGGGGAAAATATATTATAAAACATACAGATTCACATTGATTATTCCAATTAAAGATGCAAATGTTACTGTAACAATTTTTTTTCTCAGAGAATATGTTTCACCTATCACCAAAACTTTCTACAGTAGTGACATTCAAAGAGATATATTTTCAAAAATCCTAGACAGGACAGAAGATTATTTTTTTATTTTCCACATATTTAATGAAAAAAGGTATATTTCTTACTTCTTCACCTCTTTTTACTACCACTCCCTGAGTATAGAAGAACAAATCTTGCATTTTAGCCACATATAATTTTATTTTTACATAATATACTATCTTCAATTTTCAAATTTATTTAAGATGTTTGTATTCTGCTCTGACCTGGATTTGTAAACAAAATGTTTACATTTAGATAGTCATAGTAACCCTATTCAGAGGAAAGGCAAAATTACAAAACACTTTTAACTTATTTTGATGCCAGATTGACTAGAAACCAAGTTCTTAAAATTATATAGCCCTATGACAGAATTAATATTTTGATTATCATACAAAGATAGAGCAGGATCCCTTTCTAACTCCTGACATGATGACAAATATAACTTAGGGTTTAAAAATGTACCAAATAACCAGGCACAATTTGCCACTTTTCACTTTCTCAAAAGAGATCCTAAATGTATTGCTGAATCTCTAACTCCTGTAGAGATGTAGATTTTTCTGGTCAGCAGGCTCAAGACTATCTTTTACTTAGGAGTCATTCATATTATCTTATAGTAGCTGTGATGTGGAAGTTAGCCAAAAACAGGGTAATAAAAGGAAAGACAATTATCTAAAGAACTATAGTAACAATATGCACTTGCGACAAGAGGGAAGAAACTGGATGCTTGTCTCAAATAAAGAGATAACATTGTAAATTCAAGGGGAGAAGCAGTAATATATTACTTTATATCTTATATATATGCACCATAAAGTGAAAATACTGTGATACTAGGGAATGAGAGAATGGAAATTTGTAGGGAGTCAGCTTTGAACATTTTAAGATAGCCTTTTTAAATTGGTACGTATCTTCTGCAAGGACAAGCTTTCCATACCAGATATATAAAAGAACAGAAAATTTAATCCCTTAGTAACATTGTAATCCTGGGATAATATCTTTCCATCTTCCCATATTTGCATAATTAGGAGGGATGATCTTATCTAGGTGAACTGGACCTAACTACCTAGAGGAGGCTAGCATTCTAATCGCTCCTCATTGGTAGGCATCTCTCTTAATCTTGATAGTGTATGGGCACTTTTCTTTTCCTTTACAATTATAAGTAGTTTGTGGGGCAATTGTTAGAAACTCTATGAATATGTGGATCCCATTGTGGAAGACATTATATTTTCCAGAGATTGATGCAGCAGTATCTCTGGTCCCACGTGCTTTTTTACATTGTGCCCTGGCCATTCTTTCATCAATAGGTACTGCTTTTACTAATAAACTATGGTGATGGTTACACTGTGTGACTGCCAAATCCATATCATAAAAGGTGACCCAGCTTTTCCCTAGTTTCCTGGAACATGCTCACTCAGAATACTGAGCTACAATGTAAGAAGCCACCTTGCTGTGAGGAATCCAAGAAAAAGTGAGACTATATGGATGGGGTGCCTTTGCTTCTAGAAGATTCTAATAAGTATGTAATATCTTTTCATTGTAGTGTTAATTTTCATGTCCCTAATGTTTAATGGTGGTATCTTTCCATATGCTTATTTGTCATCTATACATCTTTGCTAAGTGTCTATTTAAATCTTCTACCTATTTTTTTATTTGAGCTGTTTCCTTTATTATTAAGTATTGAGAATTCTTTATGTGTTGTGAATACAATTTCATTATCAGAAATATGACTTGCAAATATCTTTCCCAATCTTACATTGTTTTTTCATTCTCTTAACAGTGTCTTTCAAAGAGTAGATAGTCTCAATTTGTATGAAGTCTAATGTGTAAATTATATTTGTAGATTGTGCTTTTGGTATTGTACCTAAGAAATCCTTCATTAATCCAAGGTCACAATTCTTTTTCTCTATTTTTGCTTCCAGGAGTATTTAGAACCACAATACATTCTAGTTTATTTTTGTAAATAGCCCAAGGTATGGATTGAAATTCACTGTTTCGCATATGGATATCCAGTTGTTCCAGTGCCATTTCTTAAGAATATATACTCTTTCCACTGTACTGCCTTTGCACCTTTGTTGAAAATAAGAGAGTTGGCTCACTATCCTTATTCATTGAGTGATGGGTCTAAGCTGATGACAGTAAGGCACAATCTTGAATATTGTAGCCATTTAGTAACTCCTAAAGCAAGGAAATGCATCTCTTCCTACTTCTTTTTCAAATTGTTTTGGTCACTGTAGTGACTTTGTATTTAACTGAACGTTAGAGTCACACTTTCAGTTTCTACAAATAAGCTAGCTGGTATTTGGTTATGATTGCACTACATCTATGCGTGGTTTAGAAAAAATTGATATCTTAAATTATTGTTTCCATTGCATGAACATGATATCTCTCTCCATTTATCTAGGTCCTCTTTATAGGTAATGTTTTACATTTTTTCAGAAAACAGTTCTTGCAAAAAATTGACAAATTGTTTCCTAAATATTTTTATGGTGTTGTTAATGTCATTGTTTTCTGAATTTCATTTTTTAAGTTATGGTTGTTAGTGTATGGAGAAATTAATGGTTTGTATATATTAATCTTGTATCCTAAAACTTCACTAGTAGCTTCATCTCTCCCTCTCCCTCTCTCTCTCTCTCTCAGCTTCGTTGTAGATTGCATTGATGTTTTACATCAAAAATCATGGTGTCAGGGACTTTCCTGGTGGTCCAGTGGTTAAGACTCTGCACTTCCATTGCAGGGGGCACAGGTCCGATCCCTGGTCGGGGAACTAAGATACGTGTGCTGCACAGTGGGGCCAACAAAACAAAACAAAACAGAACAAAAATGGCATCAGAACATAGAGATAGATTTCTTCTTTTACCATCTGGGTGCAATTTTCTTTTTTAATTTCAAATACTCTTTATTTTCAGAACAGTTTTAGTGTTACAGAAAAATTGAGATGATAGTGCTGAGAGTCCCCACCCTGTATCTTCTATTATCAATATTATCTTCTATTATCAATATTATCAATATGTTGTCTTTAGTATCTTCTATTATCAATACTTTATATTTGTATGGTGTGTTTGTAGCAATAAGTGAACCAATATTGATACATTGTTATTAACTAAAGTCGATATTTGTTCAGATTTTCTTAGTTTTTACCTAATGTCCTTTTTCTGTTACATGATATCATTCAGGAGACTACCTTACATTAACTAGTCATGTCTCCTGTTCTTTTCTTGACGGTGACAGTTTCTCAGACCTGATGATATATGAATAGATTAAAATAATAAAAAAAGTTATCTTCACCTACATAAATTTCAAGTGTTCTTCATTCCTTCATGAAGATCAGGAATTCCTACTGGTATTATTTTCCTTATGCTTGAAGGACTACCTTATATTTCAATTCTTTGGATGATGAATTTTTCAAATTTTCTATGCTTGTAATGTTTTTTAATGCCTTACTTTTTTAAATATGTTTTTTCATGAAGTAAATAATCTTGGTTTGACAAATTTTTCCTTCCAGTACTTTAAAGGTGATGCTACACTGACTTCTAGCTTGCATTTTTTTTTTTTTTTTTTAATTTGTGTGTTTCAGGTCTTAGTTGCAGCATACAGGATCTTTAGTTGTGGTGCACAGGCTCTTTGTTGAAGCATGCAGGCTTCTCTTTCTAGTTGTAATGTGCTGGCTACAGAGCGCATGGGCTCAGTAGTTGTGGTATGTGGGCTCTAGAGCGTGCAGTCTTAGTTGCCCCACAGCATGTGGGATCTTAGTTCCCCGACCAGGGATTGAACCCGTGTATCCTGCTTTGGAAGGCAGATTCTTAACCCCTGGACCACCAGGGAAGTCCCTATCTTGCATTATTTTTGAAGAGAAATCTGCTGTCAATCTCATGGGGTTTCCCCCTCCTCCCATTTGTACCTGTTGTGTCCTTTTCCCCTCATTTTTTGTGTTTTGTTTTTTGTTTTTGCTTTGACAGTGTTTTCAAGCAATTTAATTATTATATGCCTTGGTGACATATTTCTTGTTCTTGGGGTTCTTTAAGCTTTTTGATATGTGGGTTTATACTTTTTATCAAATTTGTGGCTTTTGTATACTTTGTCTTGAAATATATTTTTCTGAACCTGCTTCTTACTGATCTCCTTCAATGATTTTAATGACATATACCTTAGTCTGCTTGAAATTGTCCACAGCTCACTGAGACTGTTTATTTTTGCCTTTTTTTCTCTCTGTGCTTTATTTTAGGTAGTTTCTATTGCTATGTCATCAAGTTCACTAGCTTCTACTACTGTAATGTCTAATTGCATCAATTTGTTTTTCCTTGTAAACACTATAGTTTTCATGAAGCAGAAGTCCTATTTTTTTTAATCTTCTGAGTTTCTAAAAATGTTCATCTTTATCTTGACTTTTTGAAAACAGAAAATTCATTTATAATAACTTTTAATGTCCTTTTTTAGTACTGTGTAATCTGTGTCACTTACAAATACGTTTCTAGAGGTTAATGTTTCTTTTCATTTTGCTTATATTTCCTTTCTTGTGTGCCTGGTAACTTTTAAGTGGATATCTGACATTGTGAATTTTATCTTGTTGTTGATATTTTGATATTCTTATATACCTTGCTGTTTTCTGGGACAAAATTGTTTCTTGAAAATAGTTTGTTATTTTTATTTTTTGCTTTATTATCTGGGATGAGAGTAGTGTTTATTTTAGAGTTAATTCTGCCCACTATTGACACAAAACTCTTATGAGTATTCTACTCAATTCTCTTTTTATAAGTTTATAAGTTTATGCATTTTTGTTTGGAGGAACAGGAACTATTTCTGGCCCTGGGTGAGCATGGGGATTGATCTTCTTGTTCCTTTAAGGTGGTTCTTTCTTATCCTTGGACAATGTCCTCAAATCCAGGCACTGATTAATACCAGCTGAAAATTCAAGTGAGGGCCTCTCTAGAGATATCTGGATTCTCTCTGTTTCAGCTCTCTCATCATCAGTACTCTCTTTCATAATATCAGGCTTCTTTGACCTCCAGAGACTCCCAGCTCTGTCTCCTCATCTAGGGAGACAGGCTGACTCAATCTGCATTTCCCTTCTCTGCGTGTGACCTAGCAACTCTCTACAGGCATTAAACTGGGGAAATCATAGGATTATCTTACTTATTTCCCTTCTCTCAGGGATTATTATCCTTCATTACCTAATGCCCAATGTATTGGGGCATTTTTTTTCATATACTGTATGTATTTCTCTATTTTGGATGAAAGTAAAAATCAATGCTTAAATTTTTTTAAGTGTTTGAGATTTTCTGTAAAGATACTAACTCACAGAATTGAAGGGAAGGCTGAAAGAACAAGTAAAGGGACATGGGCTCTGGGGTCTTAAGAACTATAACTATTCCACAATCTTATCTGAATGAAGTTACTAGGGTGAATGCTTATTTACAGATTTTTTGTTGTTGTTGTTCTAGTACTGAATTCTAGAGATCAGCTTAACTTCAGTGGTAGATATGAATGTATACTTCATCTTCATAACTGTGTGTGTGAGAGAGAATATTAATGCACAGAGAAGTTAAGTGAAAGTAAGGGAAGGGAAGAGAAGAGGACAGGAGGAAAAAGAAATAAAAAGGAAGAAAAAGGAAGAAAAGAAAAAGATAAAGATCTGGGGATAAATGGAGATACGATCCCATACTATATGCTCACACAAAAATCTTAAAACAATAGAAGAGAATTAATTCTCAAAAAAATCTGGATACCTTTTTCAAAGAAAGAAATTGTTAAAATAAGGTCCCCCCCAAATCAACAAATATTTATCACATCCTAACTTATTTAAATGTGTGGTTGGAGGTATAGATGGGAAATAAAACAGTCATGTTTAGACACAGTTAAAGTAAGATAAAATTGCATGTAGTACACATACTGATTTAATTTCTAATTACAAGTAAATAATATGTTAAGATTTTTAAAATAGATAATATTAATTTTACTATTAACTTCTATATTCTGCTATCCAAAAAAGATTGATGTCTATTTATTTCCAGATATTTTTCTATGAAATTGTGTTTTAGATTTAACAAAACTGAATATTTTTTCTTTGATTCTCTTTTTCTTGTGTGTGTGTGTGTGTGTGTGTGTGTGTAATTCTTAATCCTGGTAGTGTATTTGGTTGTACTGAACACTTTTTCCTATGGTTTGTTCTTGAAGAGATCAGGGAAAACTCATTGACTTCTCACAGTCCTTTTATTGCTTCAAGGAAACAATTAAATCATAATTTCAATTCAATGGCATTCTAAAATGCACATAAGTAATCTCATTTTTTACCCCCTCCTTTTTTTTTTTTTTTTTTCTGTTCTACTGCCTTCTTAACTGCTGTACTCTAGGAAAAAGACAGAGTTCACTATCCTTAAAAATGTAGACAAGTTTATGCCAAAGACAAACTAAAGAGAAAAGTTTGGGAAAGAAAAGGAAAAGTGAAACAAGTTCCTTCATTTATGCTTTCCCAGCTATATACAAGTGATATATAACACATATAAGTTTAAAGTATACCATGTCTTAATTTAATACACTTATATATTACAAAGTAATCATCACCACAGTATTAGCTAACACCTCCACCACATCACATAATTACCATTTCTTTTTTATGGTGAGAATATTAAAGATCTATCCTCTTAGCAAATTTCAAGTATATACTAATTTTGTTAAGTGTAATCATGCTGTTGTGCATTATATCCCCAGAACTTATTCATCTAACTAGAAGATTGTACCCTTTGACCAACATCCCCCCATTTCTTCCACCTCCCAGCTCCTGGTAACCACTATTCTACTCTGTGTTTCTGAGTTCAGCTTTTTTAGATTCCACATGTAAGTGATATCATATAGTATTTGTCTTTCTCCGACTTATCTCATTTATCCTAATGCCCTCAGTGCCATCCTTGCTGTCACAAATGGCAGGATTTCCTTCTTTCTCATTGTATATATAAACCACATCTTCCTTATCCATTTTTCCATTGATGGACACTTAGGTTATCCATATCTTAGATATTGTGAATAATGCTGCAATGAACATGGGAGTGCAGATATCTCTTCAAGATCCTGTTTTCATTTTCTTTGGATATATAACGAGAAGTGGGATTGCTGGATCATATGATAGATCTCTTTTTAATTTTTGAGGAAACTCCCTACAGTTTTCCACAGCAGCTGTAGTAATCTACATTCCCATGAGCAGTGCACAAGCATTCTCTTTCCTCCATATTCTTGCCAGCACTTATTGTCTCTTGTTTTTATGTTGTTGTTGGTTTGTTTATTTGGTGTTTTTTAGTAATAGCTATTCTAACAGGTTGAGGTGATATCTCATTGTGCTTTTGATTTGCATTTCCCTGATGGTTAGTAATGTTGAGCACCTTTTCATGTACCTGTTGGTTATTTGTGTATCTTCTTTGGAAAAATGTCTATTCAGTTTCTTTGCCTCTTAAGCAGTTGTCTTTGTCTTTCTGGCAACTTTTCCACAAAGAATGTTTCATTCTTGCTTTTGAGTGTCAGAATTAGGGGATCAAAATTTACTTCTTTCTACTTTGAATGTCAGGAATACCAGATAAGTTTCTTCAAATACCTGTTTCCATAATTCTCTAATTGTTTCACTCAAAAGATAATATAGGCTGACTTACATTTTAATATGTTTAAATTTTATGGTTTGTATTTTATCACAAATTTTATTCAATTATGTTTAAAAAAAGAAAGAAGACTAAGGAAGCTCTTTGCAAGCTGTCAATCTCAGTCCTTAATATTTTTTGGTTTTATCTTTTGGAAGTTTTTATATTTGTTTATTTAATCAGTATTTTATATTTTAAATTCATATTTATTGAATGATTTGATATTCATAACTTTATAAATTATTGAGCAAAGATTAATAATTCACTATACTCATATGTATTATTTAAATTATATTAAAATACTTCTGTTATATATAACATGAAAGATATTTTCCTTTCAATTACAAATAAGAGTTATCTGCTTAGATTTATCTACTGTTTAACAATTACTTATTGATATTCTCAAAATTTTCATTTATATGCAAATACATGTATAATACATACATGTATATAAGCATATGTATCTAAACTTATAAATAAATGAAATATTCTATTATACCTTGTAATTTTTAATCTTGCCTCACCTAACAATCACATTTTAGCATCATAGATATCTAATATATTGTCTTATGTACAAAATAATGCTCCATTTAGAGTATATTAGATAAATAAATCTCCCATTCTGAGAAACAATTAATTTGTCTCTACCTTTTTACAAAAAAAAATGCCGTTTTGAAAATTCCCTGTAAATTTGAGTATTTCTATAGGATAAACTCATAAAAATAGAATTACTAGATCAAAGTCTATATACATTTAAATTTAATAAGGTGCTCAGTAATGTGGTTCACTTGATTTGCACTAGATTTAAGAATGTCTGATTCTCAGAAACTTTGTGTGTTTTCCAGATTGCAATGATAAACCAAATATTTTATGCTATCAGTCTTTCAAACATGGCCTATGAAATGAAACAAAATCTATGACAGAATGTTAAGTAGGATTCTTCCTCTTTTGATGTTTCAACTGAGGACACAGAGTTGAAAAAAGTGATGTCTTGTAATCCCCCCCACCTTCGCCCAGTTTTAATATAAGTAACTAAACTGTTCATGAAGAATCTCCAAAGTGATTTTACCACCCTTAAGTCATTTTCAAACTTGATATAAAAGAGGTGAGAAATCAATAAACAAGATATTTGCTTTATGAGAGTTGTCAGGATCCTCCTGATACTATGGTCCTATGAGGAGGGTGGAGTTTGCATCCCACAACTCTAAGCGCAGTGAAGATGATGTCTCTTGGCCACTGATACATGACCAGGTGATCACTGTGACCACCTGACCACATGAACACAGGACCACACTGCCACATCCTCCAATGACTGTGGGGGACATTATCTCTGAAACCTTAGAAACTTTACCTTAGAAAACCTTAGAAGGTAAGGTTTACCTAAGAAAGCCTTAGAAACTTTTCTGAAACCTTACAACTGACAAGTTCCAAAGGAGAGTGGCTGACTGGAACTGACACAGAAGAGCAAGAGAGAGAGAGAACTGGATTAGGATTGGTCCTTTCATGCTTTTCAGCACAAGGATGCTTGAGTTTTCCCAATGACCAATCTTTGGAAATCCACTGGATTGAGTAAATTTTAAATGTACCAAGTCATAATGGCTTGCCTGAAAGTGCAAGATTAATGCTCAGAGAAAGTCTCTGTGATATAAGCTGCTAGAAACAGGGGTAAAGGCATATTGATAATAGGAATTGCCATCTACACAAGACATATCCTGACTTGAGCACTGCCAGTGATTGACCCCAAAGATTTGAATCAATGAGCACCAAAACTCCACAGGTGACAAAACCAGCCTCAGACTCCCTGAAGTCAGATCTGAAGTAAATAAGCTGTGCACAATTTTTTTTCTCTTTTCTTTTGAAATACTTATTTTCCTGGCCCCAACACAAGTAGAGCCATAAAAGTAATTATTGAGATCAGGAGAGTGGGGAATTTCAAAGAGAAAAGAAGCCAGCTATAACATCTACCTTCTCCACGATAGACTTCTCATTCATAGCGAGAATTATCAGATTTTGGAACCAGTAATAGATGATATTTTTTAAAAATACAACTAATTTACCTTTATAGCAATTTTGTCTAATTTTAATGTATACTCTCAAATGTAATTAATGTATTAACTAGGGAATGTAGATTTTGCTGTTATATTATAAAAAATTGACAAGCATTTACAACAATATGCTTAGGTCTGTTCCTATTGTGGTGAACAGTGAAAATCATGTGGTCCCACCTGCTATTTTCCCTTCCCTGGTAGGTCACATCCAATGATGGATTCTTGTGAGGTGTAAAAGCCTGGACATTTCAGCTCAACTATGTATAACTTTGAAAGACCATTCTCAATCCAGGGTTCCTTCAAGTGATCAGTTGAGATTGTTGCCATGCCTGTATTGCAGCTGAACTACTCCCTTGGCCCATTTTCACCTCCTCCCCTTCCTTGCACAGATGTTGATGCTAAGAGTACTGAAAACATCATGCCAGCTAAATTTTGTCCAAGAGTTTGCCATCAGAAGCACCCAACCAGTAATATGTGTAATAATTTGTTTAATACTAAACAAATCTCTAATATGAGAAAAATTAATATTCCCATTTTAAGACAGGGAAATATAGAAATGCATATATTTTCAAACATATAAGTAAACATATATAGCGAGTATATAGTAAATATCTAAAGTGAATTCTTCCAAAGGATTTAGAGACTCTTATTTTAAGAAATTTTTAAAAGAACTTTAGTGATCAGACCTATGAAGAAAAAGAGCACATTTTCATAATTTTTGATCAAATCTATAGGATGCTTGTGGAATAAGCAACATTGTTTTGTCAGATAATAATACTTTTTATTTTCTTATCTAATTATTTCTGAAAAACAAAACATCTGTTTGTCATGTCCAAACATCAAGAAGTATTGACATTTTTTTTTTTTTTTACTTTAGACTTATCTGCCTTTTGATTTTGTGTGTCTCCATAGGACCAAAGTCTTACTTCCCAACTTTCAAATATTTTCCCTAGTTCATAACTTACTCCACCTTCTTAAATGCTATCTACTAAATTTAAATCTTTATATTATTCAAGATTAGTTATTTTAAACTAGAAGTACCATAAAATCCAGAAACCCCGGTGATTTAACACAACAAAAGATTATTTGTTGATCTGCCAAAGTCTGCTGCAGTCTGCTGACTCTTTAGAGAGCCATGGATCCAGTCCATTTGCAGTGTATGGCATGATCATGTCAAGATGTGGCTTCTAACACACATAAGCATGGAAAGAGAAAGAAAAATATAACTCAGCCCAGGAGTCATGCATATCATTCCTGTTTGAAGCTCTTTAGGAAGAACTAGATTCTACCTAAGTACAAGAGGTCTGGGAAGCGTAGTCTCCTGTGCTTCCTGAAAGGAGAGGCACACAGGTATTGATGATGATGGTGATGTTTACAATCCTAAACCCAGACTAACCTTATGACTAAATTGGCTATCTACCGTGACTCCCAATAGAGAGTCCAGCAGTCACGTTCCAGCCAATATAAGAATAGAATATGAATACATCATTCCAAATTCTCCAACTCTTACTAAAGAAAATACCATTTTTGTAACTATGGATCCAGAACACTCACTATTATGGCCTACATTTTTCTTATCCATTGGCATCCTAGGTATGTTTTGTGGGATCCTAGAATTGTTAGCTCAGGTTCAAATAGTTGTAAAGAAGTAGCTTTTGTTAAAGTGTCATTGCCATTGAGTATATTTTATGAAACATCTCTCCATGTTGATTATCTTTTAAAAATCTTTGGAAAATTCCACAATGTCATAGAACCAAATAGAATCCTGAATATAGTGAGTTCTCATTAGCTATTTGCTTAAGAATTAAATATAACATTGTGTCTTGAAATTATAGTTAAAATTGCAGAACATATGTTCCCTTTTTCCAGAGACTGGTTAGTTTTTCAATGCTTTTATAATTGCAATTGTGCATCTCAACATTTAGAAGTAGTTACCATTTGGAAAACTAAAATCTTTGATTATGCAATTTACAGGATTGAAATGTTGAATTCAATTTAATGTTATAAACATATATCAAATATATCCAAAGTCAAGGCATCAAGATTATAGGAATAAAGAAATCCAATTAAAACATATACTGTCAATTTTACCTGTCTTCTTAAAAACATATTTCTTACTAAAGCTGCAACATTACAGAGGAAACAATCTATGTTTACATGCTAATATTAAATTATACATTTTATACACTAAAATATTGAAACATTGAAAGAACACTCCATTAAGAATCAAACAGTTGCTTTTTTCTTTGATCTAAGCTCTATTTAGCCAATGTTCAACAGTTGAATATCTAGAATAAATATATTAAGGATTTATAAGGTCACTTCCTGTTCTAAACAGGTCAATTGTGTAATTTCAACACACCTTATGGTTAGCTTTACTCTAAGAGTCATAGACAAACTTTTCTTATGGGTCAGAAGATGCCTTGGGCACATATGCTACATACCAGCAATTCTATTATTGACTCAACCATAGATCATCTTGATTTGGCATGAAAACTAACCACTTCATCTTTTCTGCTCTGGTTCCTTCAGTTGAGGATCAAAAAAAAAGTTTCTATTTAATTGTCTTATAGAGAGGATATTTATGTCATGCTGTTAGCTCTAATCACCTATAGAAAAAACTTGGCCAACAATACATGGCTTTCTGTTTCCCAGCTGTGTTTTCCAACTTTTCCTTCTGTAAAGGTATACTTGGGGTATAGTGTGCAAGTAGTAGAAAACTTATGATGAAAAGAACTGATGTTCATATGATGAAGGTTAAGCAATTCTCTGACAAAGATATACCTGGACAAAATGAAGAAAGAAGATAGCCAGCGATGGATAATGATGTTATTGAAGCAAGTGGCCAGGAAAACAAAAAGAAGCCAGAGGCTGGATTGAGGTCCAAAGAAGGGTCTGATGATAAATAGTAAATAAGACCTCAAAGTTTAAGTGCTCTACAGCTACCCTCTAGTCCCCAGGAAGATTAAAGAAAAAGTAAGCTTATATGGATTGGTTTCGATTCAAAGTCACATATTATAGGATGCTATTGCTGTTACATTTGTGGGCCCAAAAAGTACATACTTTATACATATTTTATTTGAGTAAGAAATCAACAAGACCACTCAAAAATGGTAATAAGCACTTCCTCAAAGACTCCAACATTTATATTTGCCCTTGTATATTGATACTGGTGTTCTATTAGTAAGGAAAGTCAGCTCAAGTCTTGGAGTTTATTAAACTTTTGAAGCACGTTTTGCATCACTTTAGGCTCTGTTACCCCGGTGAGATCTAACTGGATGTACAGATAGCTATAAGGCAGTGGTTACAACCTGGCCAGGTATATATACTGCAGCATCGTTATGGAAATGCACTCCCACTGGGAAACAAAAATATTATAAAGAAGACAACGAGTGAAAAATCCAGGGAAACGTCAAATGAAGTGGTTTTTCTGGCAGCAAAGGAAGAAGCAGCACAGGGTATGCCAATGAGATGAGACAGGGCATTCGCTACAATTTGGTATATGGTAGAGCAAAGAAAGAAAAGATCTAAATTCCAATTCCAGGTGCCCGAATACCAAGTTCTTGTGTCTCATAGTATCTGGCTATAAATTACTACTGTAGCAGTAATTGAAAAATTCAATGACTCAGTTTTCCCTTCCTAGTCTTTATTTATACACATTGATATAAAGAAAATCCAAAGAGTAAGTCCTGCTCAAATAATAGCTCTTTAATTAGGCTTTAATATGTGTGAACAGTCTGCAAAAGGCATGAAGAAAACAAAATGATATGCAATGCATAAAAGATTGCGGGGAATGGGGGGGGACACCAAATGTACAGTGGTAGACATTTTGTCTAGATTCATTATTGTAGTATATAATATAATAACTTTTATTTTGAATAAAATACATAAAAATTCTAGAATTTTGGAGCAAAGAATATTTTGAGAACAGAGAGGAAGAATATTGCAAAGAACATATATAAGCTTTTACCCAGTTCATTACTATCTCACCCATCTATACATGCACTTTATCATGTGCTCCCTCAATATCTCTCTCTCCACACGCACGCACACACACACACACACACACACACACACACACACACACAGGCACACACAAATGATTTTTGAACAATTTGAAAAGCTGAATACATTGTGGCCCTCTAACCATAAAACGTAAGTGTTTTCTAACAATGGGGAAATTTACACTATAGTTATCAACCTCAGTACATTTACAAGTAATATTTTACCTAATTTACTTTTCATTGTACAATTTTGTCATTTGAATCAACAATATTCTTTATAGTATTTTTTCTTCGATTATTGGCCTCAGTCTAAAATTTTGTATTGCAGAATGTACTATAATATTGATAGAGACAAATGGAGGTTTGAAACTCAATGTGAAGTGCTCAAATGCTTGGATGTAGGAAGAGCTTGCTCTTGCTATGGCATAAAGTTTTCCAATAGCGTAGGTGTTTGTGTTAGGACATTCAGGTATGTATGGATCTTAGCAGCATGAGGGACAGAAATCAACGAAGTGGAATGTGATTAAATTCAACTCTGTTATATTTTTCCCCTAATATTTATCAAGGATAACAGGAAAATAAACAAGAAAAATGAAGTAACATGATATCTATCTCTTGGATTTCTCCCAATGCTATACTTGTTTTCTCAACAAACGTGTTGATGACTCCTTGTATAAAATACTTGCATATTAATTAATCCATTCATTTATTTAGCAAGTATTCAATGACTGTTTACTATACGTTGGGCTTTTTATTGACAGTCTGGGAATATACAGAAGAACTCACAGGAAATCTCCCTGCTGAGTAGAGTAGCAGATGAGATCAGAGAAGGCAGAAACCATACAGGGTATCGTAAGTTGTGATTAGGAGTTTGGAATGTATTATAAATATAATAATAAGTTATTAAAGGTTTGGGGCAGTATATTGACTTATATTCTGGAAGTATAAATCTGGATACTTTGAAAATAGATTTTAGTGTTTTTGGTAAATTGACTGTAATGTAACTCCAATTGTCCACACTCTCCCAAGCCCCGTATCACATCTGCAATCCTTGCAATGTGTCTTTGAAGCAACTCTCATCATTTCTGTTTCTCCATCTTTTAAATCTGTCTTGGACTTGCCACTTTGGGCCAATAGAATGTGACAGGAGTGCAGTGTTTCAGATCTGAGCCTAAGTCTCACAAGGCATTGAACACTTCTGTTCTCTCACTTGGATCATCATGAAAAGATGCCCAGGATAGGCTGCTGCATGAAAAGATGCCTGAAACAGAGCCAGTAGTCTAAGCGTAAGTTATCCTGCATCAGCCAACGACTAATGACTGACAAACATGTGAGTGTGCCTAAGCCAAGCCCAGAACTTCCCCGCCAAGCCCAGAACCCTCTGCTAACCCCAGTCTAGATCATCAGAAGCATCTAGCTCTTCTGTAGACTTATGAGCAATCAAAAACCATTCTTTCTTTAAGCCACCAGGTTTTAGGGCAGACTGTTTCTCATTAATAGCTCAGTGTTGCAGGGAAACAGGGTTACCAAGGAGGATAGTTAGAAAACTATTATGAGAGTGGACGTCAGTGAGAATTTTGGCATGAACTAAGGCTCTAATATTAGAAATGGAGAAAAGAACATATTTGGTATATATTTTGAAGATGAATTCAAGAGAACTTCTAGATGGTTTGAATGTGGACGGTGTCAAAGATTACTAAATGTCACCAAAGACTCCATTTCTATTTTTTTCTTCAGGGAATAAGCTAAGGTGTGATATTTTTATAATTGTGAAACTAGCTTACATTGCTTTCCTGATTATCAGTTTTTAATATTTTGATTTGAAAAATATACTTTGAAATAAGTAGTTAATAAAACCTCAGATCAATGTTTTATAAAGGAAAGACACATTTTCTACTCATTAATATAATTATTGTCCTAACATTTGTGCTAATTTGAATTATCCAATGGAAATAATTCTGGAACAATACTGTTTATTCTAATAAAGCTCTACTTGGGAAAAAATTTATGTCATTCTTTATTTTACTTTAAATTTGGCATAAAAATTATTTTTCTCTCAATTTATATTAATTCTCAAAATAAAGTATTGGGAAATGTTTAAATGTATATCTAAATAAAGATTTTTTTTATAGTTTCAGTGTGCAATGCTACAATATTAGAGGCATATTGCAAGCAGTAAGCTACTCATTTTCAGCTGCTTTTAAATGTCAGGACTCTTACTTTTTAAGGCTTTTTTTTGTATTAAGAAAGCACAATTACCATTTCATTTTTTTCTTAGTGATGAGCACAACAGGGGAAATTATTCTGTGTGTAATGTTTTTCCTTTTGTTGTTGAAACTCTACAAAATGTCATTCATTTAACACAAAAACTTTCACAAAGTAGAAAATAAAACATGAATAAAGTTTTGCAAAATGTCTTTCCAATGCTTTGAAGAATATCACAATTGTCTTTAAAGAGTTAGAGAAAAGTTAAAGTGTTTCAATGAGCTATTTAATTATAAATTAATCATAACACTGATATAACATTTTATTTTAATGTCTGTGATGGTAAATTTTATGTGTTAACTGGGGTGTGGAGTGTGGGGTGCCCAGGTATTGGGTTAAACATTATTCTGTGTTTGTGAGGGTATTTCTGGATGAGAATAACATTTACTGAGTAAATCAGATTGTCCTCCCCAAAGTAGGTGAGTCTCATCCAATCCATCCAAGGCCTAAGTACAACAAAAACAGGAATAAGAGAGAATTTACTCTCTCTGCCTGTCTTTGAGCTGGACATTGGTCTTCTCTTGCCTTCAGACTAGAATTTATACCACCTTCTCTCCTGCTTTTAAGCCTCTGCACTCAAACTAAAACTATATCATTTTGTTCCTAGCTTGAGGTAAGGGGAAACATGAAGTGCCAGAAATTCACTTATTCATTCAGCAAAATAGACTGAACGTCTGTTAGATGATAGAAAATGTTATATATACTATGGAACACAACATTTAAAAAAATCTTCCTTCATGAAGTTTATGTTTTATTGGAGAAAGAGATTTAAAAATAATTAGTAAAATCTGGTATGTTATATGGTGGTACATTCAGTAGGTAAATAAAAAGCAGAAGAATATATGTTACTTTGGGGAATGTGGCATTTGAATAAAAACTTGAAAGAAGTGCATAAATGAGCAATGTACAATATTGGGGAAGGATTCCCTCAGGCCAAAAAAGAACAGAAATATAGCCCTTGAGGGAAGCACATCTATGCAGTGCCTAAGGAACAACTATTAAGTAATGTATTGTGTATTATAGATCATTTTAAGGATTTTGTTTTTTACTATGAATGAGATGGGAATAGAGTGGAGGATTTTGAGCAGTGTTTAGCATGATCTGTCCTCTATTTTAACAATATCTTCTAGCTGTTGGGTTAGCAACAGATAAAAGGGAACACATGTAAAAGCAGGGAGACTGTCTATTGTAATCATCCAATAGAATGATGACGATGGCTTGCACTAAACTGTCAGTCAGTGGATGTATAAGAACTAGTTGGGTTTTGGATATTTTGAAAGTAGAGACAAGAGGCTTTGCTGGTTGTGATATATAATGGTGCACAAATCCTCGATTCTGAGTTTCTATAATCTGTGTAACGGGGGAAGGTGAACTTGCCATTTACTGTGATCAGAAAGACTGCAGGAAGGGCAGGGTTTCTGTATAATACAAAAATTTTTGGACATAATTTTGAGATGACTAAGAAGCTAATAGGAGACAGAGAGAAGGCAATTAGATATATCATTTGGGAGCTAATGGGAGAGTGCTGAATGGAACTCTGGAATATATATTTGGAATTTTTCTGTGAACACATGGTACACAAAGGCTATACATTGGATGAGATTAAAAAGGCACTAGTTGCAGATAGAAAAGGTAAGTTTTCTAATTACTGAATTTGGGACCTTCCAACATTAAGACACAATTAATCAAGGAGGAAACTTTAAAGGAAGAACCAATAATATAGGAGAAAAAAAATTTAAGGTATCCTGTCCTGAAATCTAAGTTAATATATATATACATATGGAAAAAAAGAAAAATGGGCAAATACAAGAAGGACTGAGAAATGACTAATATGTTTTGCAACAAGTAGGGCATTAGCATGCTTGCTGAGGGAATATTGAGAGAGTAAAAGTCTATTTGGAATGGGTTCAAAGTGTATGGGATGAGGAAAAGTTGAGTATAGACGATGCTTTTTTATCAAGGTACTTAACTCTAAATAGAAGATAAAAATTGTGCAATAGTTGGAGGAGAAAGTGGCATCAACATAGGGTTTAATGAAACTACAGCTTTTTAAGAAGAAATGGGACTGATTCAACAGATACGGATAGAATTGACAGTGCAGTTGTAGTGTGGGTAGTGGGTAGGTTTTATTTACCAAGAGGAAGAATTTACCTTTGCCTGGAACAGAGTCAATTCTTCCTAAGTTAAAGGAGTATGGTAAACTTTAAAGTAACTTGAAAAATGAGAGAAAAAAATGCACTTTGGAAATATGGTAAGTTTACCAGGCATCCTTCATGATCCCTTTCAGGTATTAGGTGCTCCTGGAATCTACCATGATTTCTAGTCTCCTATTTATCCAATTATCTCCCAGGAATGAGGAGTGATAGTAGGGATTGGTGACATAGATACAGCCATGTTTTTTTGTTTTTTGCTTTTAGAGTAGGATTTAGTAGGAAGACTAAACATAGTTTGTACTGGGTTCTTTTCATTCTATGGGTTCCACACAGCCCGAGGGGTATGGGAATTGAAGGTGTTTCCCATAGGAAGAAGATCCAGTCAAGTTCTTTTCCCCATTCGTTGCATGTGTTGTTTCAAAGCACAGAAGCTAACTGACACAGGGACTGGAGACTCTACCTGAAGAATACTTGAGGAAGAGTCCTAGACAAGATCAACATGTAGGAATTTCATCAAAAAGTATTTCTTAGTTCATTTTTATTACTTATTATCAGTAGTCAAATAATATATTAACATGTTAGCCTTTTAAAAGGATACAAAGGAAGTCTGACTGTTTGCTTTTGGGGCCTAGTCTGGCATTCGGTCCAGAAAAAGAAAAGGTGATGATGTGGTTTAGCTTAAATTAATATTGGCATTTTGATGCAAACCATCACAATAATAAAGGTAATTAGCTTCCCAGTCATTCTATACTTCTCATACATGGTATTTGGAAACTTTCTGGATATGGTGGCTGGGAGTAGAAAGAATTCCCATCATCATAGGCTTCCTGGAGAAACACTATCTCAATATCACCACTTAACCGTGTTTTGACAGAAAACAAAGAAAATTTCAGTATCATGTGTGGTCAAATTTTATATAAATTTTATTTGTCCCAGGCTCTTTTGTTAATTAATGATTTGATGATTTTCAATTAGCCTCTTTTGCCCAGAACTCAAGTTAAATTACAGATTTAAGAATTTTTTGAAGTAGCATTAATCATTTTATTTCCCCCTAATGACACCATATTCTTAGTTGACAAATTCAATGATTCTAATCAAGAATAGGTTACTTAGGTAACAATGAACTATATTGCTACTTAAGCCAATTTTTAATTCTTGCTTCTTATTTTTGATGAAATGCCTTTTCTTCTTCTTTTTTTTTTTTTAAATTATTTATTTATTTATTTATGGCTGTGTTGGGTCTTCGTTTCTGTGCGAGGGCTTTCTCCAGTTGCGGCAAGTGGGGGCCACTCTTCATTGCGGTGCGCGGGCCTCTCACTATCGCGGCCTGTTTTGTTGCGGAGCACAGGCTCCAGACGCGCAGGCTCAGTAGTTGTGGCTCACGGGCCCAGTTGCTCCGCGGCATGTGGGATCTTCCCAGACCAGGGCTGGAACCCGTGTCCCCTGCATTGGCAGGCAGATTCTCAACCACTGCGCCACCGGGGAAGCCCCGGCTTTTCTTCTTTATCTTCATTTCTCAACTTTATTTCTTCTTGCTTATTTGGGTTAGATAAACTCTATTATCCTTATGAATATTCAATTATAAATTTTATAAATCTACAAAATTTTTTGCTAGTGATTTCTTAGGAAAATTAATTAACACCTGCAACGTGCATATAGAGTGAATATAGAATTCACACTTTTGAAGGAAAATAGGAAAAAAAAAAAGAGCAATAGTGGTTTGATACTATGCTACCATTTGTTTTATTTTCCTGTGGAGAATTCATATAGGAGTGCAAGGACAACAAATGGACAGGTTCAAATAAAATTTTAGCCCTTGAGATAAAATCAATCAAGAGGCACAAGAAAACAACACAGATCTTCTCAACAGAAGGTCTCCTGTTGCTCTTGTTGTAGATGGTAATACTATGTGGTCCCAAGGTCCTATGAATTAATTACTTCCCTGACACATTGTTGGGAACCAATTGCCAGCCTTCTTCCTTACAGAAAGCCTTTGAGGTTTGGAAAAATAGAAAGCATATTGCATTTTATCTTCATTTTTAAACTCTCAGGCATCTCTAAAACAAAATGTGTTTTTAACTTCCATTATTTTACCTGGTATGCTATGAAATAAAAGATTTTTTGGTGGCATTATTTTTCTCCCAATTAAAGAACTTGAATATACTTCCTCTTAATCTCTGTCTTATTGTTAAATCCACAATCATGTTTCTATATTTCTAAAATGAAACCTCGGTTTCAGTCCTGTTCAAACATCACTACTTCTGTTCAAAGAATCACCAAAGTGTCACAGTTTCACTCCCAAATTACTATCTTAACCATCATATCATATTGACTTCTATGGTCAAAACTATTTCTATATTTTATTTATTCATTTTTGTACTATTTTATTACGGGTATTATAATTGATCTTTGATTCATATTACCAACTCAGACTGGTGCATTTTCAATCGTTCTGAATAATTATGAGATCACATTAATCACCTATTTGAAAATCTCAAGAACTCACCCATACAGTGTCCAAATTCCAATATATTGTCACAAAAATAAATACAATGATCTAACGGAAATCCAACATAGGCACTGTTTTGTTTCAAATGACTTTTGAATAAGTGAGAACTATGGGTGCAAATGATCTCTAATATACTTGAGATAACTAGAGTAACGAAATCAGAAAGGATATAACTAGATCATATGGAATAGCTTCCTTAGAAATAAAACCACTACACATTTTAGCTACCCTGGGATAATGAGGGATGTTCCTATCTCATCCTCCTCCTGGTCGAGCACAAATTAATTGACCCATGCCTTAGTGAGCTTCTCAGTTTCTGCAATGTTATGTGGTAAGAACAACACAATCCAAAGGGAGGAGCTTTCAAGTCAGTCGTCTCCTGTTTTCCACAGCTGGATTTAAGACTTCAGTTCAAGAATGCTCATGTGACAGTAGGGAGGGAACCTGGAAATCTTGGAAGCATCTAAGAATATGATTAAATAGTATGAGTCTCTTACCCAGAATTAGCTATGGTGGTTCCTTTAATCTATGTGTCTTCAAGTTACTACTGTTGAGATTCCACTGTTCATTAGTGTAATATTAGAAATCATTAGTGTAACAGATTTAAAGACCAGAGAGAAAGCTAGAGGCAAAGCTTGGAGTTGAGTTCTCTCTACACAAAACATTGCTTATGTTTTCTTCAACTATGCCTTGCATGTTCTCAACTATGTCTCTTCCCTTAGTCTATTATCACTCAATTGCCTTTCATTTCCTTTCCAAACATGCCTATTAAATTTCTATTACCAGCAGCAAAGCATATCACCTACTATTATCAGATGCTTGAAGTACATAATTTAATCTATTGTTATATCAATATAACAGATCAGATATTATTTCATTTTTAATTAACCAAAAATTGATATTTTCCACAAATTATTCAAGATAGTGTAGCAATTATCAAGTAAGTTGTAAGATGTATTAGTATGGAACTTGGAAAATAGATCCAACTTCAGTAGAGTTGTGAAGTCCTTACCATATCCATTGTAATTAATGTCATGAAAGAGTATGGAATTATTCAAGGAGAAGAAAGTACTAGAGAAGAGCTGACAGCTTGGAAATTGATCCTTGTATAATTTAGACATTTTGATGTCAGCAAAAAGGTAAGACTGCAAAAGACTACTGTATTATTGATCAAAACATAGAGTGGAGATGGCATAGTTGGGTATCAAGGAAGCCATAAAAATATAAAAGTTTGATAATGCTAAGCAATTTCAAATGATCTGAAGATGTCAAGCATTATAAAGACTTAAATCTATTAATTAAATTTAGTGACATGAAAATTGTAGGTACATCAAATTCAATTTATCCAAAAATGAACTAATATATTCTTCAATCTTACCTAAAAAAATAAGTGTAGATGTTTTAAAGTAAAACAAGCAAATCCAAAAAGAGAAGATAAGTTGTTTTAAAAGTACAATACTTAATTCCAAAATTTTACTTCCCTGCACAAAAATTGAAAGCCATTATGTATGTTGGATTAAACATGGGAATAACTGTGTTTGGGTGGAGTTAAAGTAAAAGGAATTAATATAATATGCTATAGTTATTGCTTTAATAAGGGGTATAGATATAAAATTCATAATTTTGAGACATAAAAAACTAGAGAATATTAGTATCTTGGAAATTTATGCACTGTTAGTCTAAAAAAAAAAACTTGAATCTTCTATAATTGAACGTTCCTATTGCTCCAGGAAAATGGAGACCTATTGATTTAAATCCCTCCATGTGACCTCTAAAATTAAAAAGAAAAAGTGTAAGATCAACAAGGCATAGAAATATAATCAAACATTATCCAAACTTTCATCATTACATGGGGACAGGGAATACCCTGACTTTCAAATTACTAATAAGCATAAAAATACATACCAAATTCCAACACAAACACCATTGAAACTTGAGCCATTTCTGTAAGTCTGTGGATATTGAGAGTAGGGGAAGATAATCTTTAAAAGTCAGTGAAAAAGAAGATAGCGAAGCAGAAGACTTAGACAAAACCGGCAAAATGACTTTGAGAAAAATGTTCAACTTTAAGTGCAACAATTTTGAGCACAATTCAGGTACTTTATGGTTCACTGCCCGCAGCAAAGAAGGTGTTGGAAAAGGAGTAAGACCAGAGGTAGCAGCATTGGGAAACAATTACTTCTGGAGGAAAAGAAGATGGAGAACTGGAGTTACCATGACACTGAGTGGAAGGAAGTGACTAGTGAAAATGTAGCGTTCTGCAAATTGAAAGAGATCTTCGGGACATATCAACTCTTCCCTTTTCCCCATGGATATCACCCATAAAGACTGTATCCATTAAAAACAAACAAACAAACAAAAACTGCACCTCACTATGCTGACTGTTAAATTAATTAAACAGAGGCCATTAGGCTGAAGTGGCTCCAATGCTGAGGTGGCCTATGTAAGCAAAGCAAAATCGAAGCCTGTAAATGCCTCAAGGTTATGATACTGAAACCCAAGGACAACAAATCACAAAGAGCAACTGGGCTTTAAGCTAAAGACAATCAATAATTTCCTTCTTTGCTTCTGCCTTTCTTTATGCAAGTGTCTTCCTGAGCTACTGTCAGGTGGAGTGGTCCTAATCACTTCCAGTTTGGTGCTGCCCAATTCAAACTGATTTTCTCTCAAAAACTCTTAAATTTTTTTAATATGCCTCAGTTTATATTTTAACATGACAGAAAAAAAAAATCTTTAACTAGAAACACATCTAAGAAATTCCTTAGAATAGGAAAAATCAGATCCACTTTGAAAAATAGAAAATTTGAAATTAAAATATTTCAGTTTCTAGAAATTTTCCAATTTGAAATTTTGTGCAATAATACAATAATCCAAGATAAAGTCAATATCAACAAATAAGTATTTGGAAATTTTATTAAAAAACACATCTAAAAAGTAAAATAAAACCTAAGAATAGAAATGAACCAAACCTGACAGATACCACGATATCACTTACATGTGGAATCTAAAATACAACACAAATGAACATATCTATGAAACAGAAAGAGACTTACAGACATAGAGAACAGACTTGTGGTTGCCAAGGGGGAGGGGTGGGGGTGGGAAGTACTGGGAGTTTGGGATTAGCAGATGCAAGCTATTATATATACAATGGATAGACAACAAGGTCCTACTGTATAGCACAAGGAATTATATTTGATATCTTGTGGTAAACCATAACGAAAAAGAATATGAAAAAGAATATATATGTATAATTGAGTCTCTTTGCTGTGCAGCAGAAATTAACACAACATTGCAAATCAACTGTACTTCAATACAATTTTTTTTAATTTAAAATAAATGGACCAAACCCAAGAAAAAAATGCACTGAAACTTAACTGAACTTAAGAAAGAACTTAGAAAGAACTGAACTTAGAAAAAAAATAAGCCATATCAGAAATGAAGACTAAGCTACAAGTTTAAATTAAAATACACTTAAATTTAATGTTTAATTTATAATAAAATTTAAATAAATTTTAATGAACAAATATTAAATTAAAAATATTAGTTTTAATTTAAAATGATAATTTTAAAAGGGCCATTGAAAAATGGCATGATCAAAACCAAGAGAATAAAAATGAGATAATAAAAAATATCAAAGGAAAATGTTTCACATAAAAGGCAGGCAAAGAAGAACCAATCTCTATATGTATGTGTATGAATGGGGGTCTTAGAGAATAAAAACAAAATAATAGAACCAAATTAATATTAAAATTATAATACACAAAACCAAAATCATTATAGTGAAAGTATCCAATGTGTGCTTGGGAAAAATGACTGAGACCAATTAATTTACAAAAGTTATTAGGTTTTAAAGCCAATGGATGGGAAACAAGCCTCAGGTCACCCAGGAAAAAGACCCACTTGGTAATAAGGATATGAAAAAAGGATAGTATCTACATCTGGCTTCTCTAGAGCAACATGTAACGTAAAACAAGTGTCAAGACTTTTTTTAATGGATGGAAAAAATTGATTTTATATTCAGTCAAAGTATCCTTCAATTAACAAGACAGAGCTGTTAATATGCACAAATTCTGACTGCGCAGGAAAAACTGTTCTCACAAACCCTTTCCATGAATCTCTTAAGTAAAGAATGAACTTCATTCAACCAAGAAATGATTGAAGAAACCGGCAAAAGGACTGCCGGTGAGGGATCACGGAGGAAGAGCAGTGTTCAGACAAGGTGGAAAGGATAATGGAGAAACAAAGGAGAGAATTAAATAATGTCGTTCATGGTTGTGTAGGTAATAGGTAGGAAGCAAATCATATCATCTAAACTTGACAAACTAGATACTTAAAGAATAGTTAAAGAAGATTAAGAACATTATAAAAATACAAACAAAAGGTAAAATAAATACTCTAATCATTCTAAATACCACAAGCATTACAAAATAAAGATGCATACAATGAGAAAGAAGTATAGTAAATATAACATATAAACACAGTAATTCTAAAAATACAATAATATGACAGTGTCGCTGGGTAATATACCAAGCATATCAGAAATCTGAGTGGGTTTTACTCACTAATAAAAAGAAAACTTCATATTGAATCATAAAGTAATACTCAGCTCTATTCTCTGAAAAGAGACATTTAGAACCAAATGATTAATAGAAGTTGAAAATAAAAGGATGGCCAAGTACACACACACACACATAGGGAAAAGGAAATATTAATAATAAAAATATTAATAAAGTAAGGGTTGTAATATGAATATAAAAAGTAGAATTCTTATCAAAAACATTAACAAGAAACATTTTTTAGTGCTAAAAGGCAAAAAATATTAATATCTGTTATTCTAATAACATAGTAAACACCTACATAAACGGTAATCTATAGAAATTATGTAGTGATATATTTCAAAAAAGCACTGAAAATAGAACACACTCAAGTTAAAAATAGGACGTATCAACAAAGAATAAGTATGATTTTAAAAGATTTAACAACATAATCAGTAGGGTAGACCTATAAACATAATTATAATCCATAATACACTCTTAAAAGACTTGCGAGTAAAGTTGAACAAATGGAAAGACATTCCGTGCTCTTGGATAGCATGTCTCAACCTCATCAACATGTCAGTTGCCTTTAAATAAATTTATAAAAGTAATGTGATTGCAATAAAACTAACAACGTACTTATTCTGGTGATAAAGAATGTAATACTAAATTTCATGTTGAGAAATAAACCTACAAGGAATTGGTAGGAAAACAGAACTGAAAGTGTAACCAGTCCTATGAGATATTTCAGCATACTACAATTTAACTACTTTTTTTTAAAACCTGCAGTATTGACACGTAAATAGATAGACTGATGGTATAAGATAAAAGATCCAGAAATAAGTTAAGAACTTAAGAAATTAGTACTTGTGAAAGATGGTATCTTAAATCACTAACAAAAACATCAACTTTTAACTAAATTGCCTTGGGACAACTGGAGAGTGATGTGAAGAAAACAAATAGAGACATTCCTCAAACAATACAAAATAATGAACTTTAAATTGATCATAAATATAAATGTAAAATGTAATCAAATAAGCACTAGAGGAAAACAAGGGTAGATTCCTCTATAACGTTGGTGTAGAGGAAGGTTTTCTAATTATGACTGAAAATCCAGATGCAGTAATAGAAAAGATTAATAAATCTGACTAAAATATATGTGGAAGAACGTAGTTACCAAATATATCATCAGATATAAAAAAGTGTCTAATAAATGACGCTTAAAAATGAAGGATATAAAGACCAAAAGCATGAGAGAAAAATAGATGAAAGATATGAACACATATTTCACAAAAATGATACAAAATGGCTCTTAAATATAGAAAAATAAATTCAAATCCAGTTTTAATAAAATAAATGCATATGTAAATATACACCGAGATATAATTTCTTAATTATCAGATTGCCAAAATCTTTAATATTCTACATTTTCTTTTCCTGTTAGTCAGTTTATTTTGCAACATAATTCCTATAGCTTTAAGAGCATGCCTCCTTCAGAGGTGTATTTTGCTGTTCTATCATTCAGAGTTTTTGTATGTTTAAAATGCATGTCTTTCCATGGTATACAACATTGTAATTTACAGAATTTTCCACAGACTTTTCTATAGAAAAATCTGATTAGAAAATTTCCATAAAATACATACTACAAAAAGGCTTTCCTAATGCATTAAATTGTCAACATGAAAGCTGTGTATACTCTTAATGAAACTATTGGGAAACAGACATTCGTATGGATTACTGGAAGGAGGGGAAAAAAACCCAGTCTCTAGAGAGATTACTTTAGTACATCTAAAAATTTTTACATTTTACCTTTATCCTTTCACACAGCAATTCTAATTCAAGGAATTTACCTTAGAAATACCCGTCTAATATTATGAAAATACTTATACAGAAAGCTATGCTTTGAAAATAATTAGAAAATATTGGGAACCTGGAAAACATTCTAGATTTTGTGTAAGAAAGATTTTGTGTCAACCTATTTTTTTCTGCAAAAAGAATAAGCCATATACAAATGAAATCAGTGATTAACATGGGTTGAGTGGCATGTGATAAAAGGGATAAGAAAAAATAATCCCAAATAGAAAGCAAACTGGGCAAAAGAATCAAAGTGTATTTCAGATGAAAAATATAATCAAATGTAACAAGAATAACAAAAATAATTTCTCCAAGTGAAATTTGAACATAATACTTTCTTATACACCCTCAGGTAAAACACATACACAAAAACACACACATACACATACACAGGAGTGCACACATCTACTGAATGCTTGGTATTCTTTTTAGTGGTAATGATGGGCATTTAGGACTTTTTTGAAACATTACTATGTAATTTTAGGGTTGAGCAATTGAAAGCAGCTCTTTTGCCCCTTCCTTGTTTACCCATTTCTGTCCCCCTCTAACCTTAAAAACCTAATTATAGGAATGAGATCACTAAGTAATTGAAACTAACTCCTGACCTATGCTCTCTTGAATGCACACTATGCCTTGTCTAACCTGTTGATTCTTTTCCTAGATAAAAAAAAGAATGACGAATTAAGTAGTTAAAGAATGATTGGCTCTCTACCTCCCAAAGCCCCCTAAAGAATCCTGCAGGCAGATCATGCGGGCAAGAAGACATCTGAAGAGAGAGTCAGCCAGTCTGCACACGATGGAGAATGATGCAGAACCCAACCTTCTGCCTCGATGATTCACTGAGATTCTTCCCCCATTTTTTTTTTTTTTTAAACTGTCACGGCTGAGCAGAATCTTAGGAGTTGGTCTCTGAACATGAGTCTACCATCTCCCTGGATTGCTGGTTTTTCTGATTAAAGCACCATTCCTTTCTACTGACACTTGCCTCTCAAATTATTCGCTTGAGAGTGGCAAGTAGCTGAACCTGAGTTTGGTAACACAATAAGTAAATATATTTTTGTCTAGAGCTGGGTTTCCCAACTGAAGGAGGGAAATATCAATAGTGAAAGGCAAGGAGGAACAATATTGGATTAAATTAGACTAATAAAAGCATCAATATAACTCCTGATGTATGTTCATACATGTGAATATATTATACATACATATATATTCACATACACATAAACACTATTTCTGATATATACACATATCTATTGGAATTATGTATTTTATATATATACTATACATATACACACACATATATTTCAGAGTATATGTGTGCGTGTATACACTTCTAGTACAAAGTTGAGAAACAATACCAAAGAGTTAAAAAAAAGGCCCCAAATTCTTACAGCTGGTGAATATTGGTGGTGGTGTTAACATTCCAACACTCAGCTCAAGAGTATATGTTCTGAATCACTATATAAATTTTCTTTCAAAAAAAGAAAAATTAAAATTAAATGGAAATTTAATTATAAAACTACAACAGCCAGAGAATTTTTTTAAAATTCTCAATATTTGACAAAGTAGATGTGCCCCCAAAAATAAGTCAGACACAGTTTGTATACTTAATAAAGTTAATTTGACACATTTTACATATTACACACCATGAAGTACAAAGTGGAACATTTAAACATGATTAGCTTTTACATCACCAAGACAACCTAAATAGATTAAAATTTTATAGTACACTGATAATGAAGCCACCTCACAAAATGCAAAATTAATAATTAAATGTCGATCACATTTTAAGATTATACTGCATTTAACTAAAATAATTAATTGATTAAAAGATTGATATATCTATGGCACAATCTTTTTGTGTCTAAACAAGATAAATAATATTTGGCCTTTTAGAAAAGATGAAAACAGTAGTGCTGCTTATCAAAACTAAACAATCTCACTCATAAATATAGATGTTAAATAAAGAAAACAAATATAACCTATAAATACATTAAAAGAATAATATACAAGGACTAAATATGCTTTATTCCTGATGTTGAAAAACAAATAATCTCTTTAAAATGTCTTCACATTAATAGTTTAAATTAGAAAAAAAAAGCAATAATGAGACAATATCTAGATATGAAAAAGTTATTTCTGAATTGAATAAAATTCTTTTCCTGAAAGTAAATCACAATACAAGAATATATGCTTTATCACATCTTCAGCTGAAGCCAACAGCCGAATCACACTGTTGATAGGAGTATTCCCATTAAATGAAGATCAAAGCAAAGATCAAAGTTACTGCCATCTTATTATTCAATCCCATGCAGATTACAAAATTGAATACAAGATAGAAGTATCAGAAAGGAGGTGATAATGCCATATCCAAGTGCAATATGATTTTTCCCTAAAATCCAAGAGAATCATTTCTAGAGTAAGATTTAATATTACATCATAAATTCTCCCATAATCATTTCTAATTATTATTTGAGTAAATAAAAATTCAAAAATAACATTTTAAATATATCTGATTTTAACAGCCATTAGGGAACAGAAAATAGAGTTACAGAAGTTTATACTCTGATGAGATAGTGACAGTGGGCAAAAGAAGAGTGATAATACAAGGTCTGAAGTTGACCAAGGGGGGAGATGATTCTGAATGCAGTTAGAAAGATGACCTTACCCAATAGGAAGTATGTATTTTTCCATGAGAAAAGAAGAAAGAGTGTGAAATACAGGTTACATTGTAGGATTTATTACAAAATATGGTGAGAAAGTAGAAAAGCATGTCAAAATGTGCATATATACCCACATTTCTAGATGGCATATCAAGCACTGAGAATTTATTACACAGGTAAAATAACTGACATAAACTCAGTTGGCAAAGTAATTTTTAAAAAGCCAGAAACAAAATAATTTCTAGTTATACTGTAAATTTACATGTCATGTCAACTTCCTATTGTTGCTATAAAAAAATACCACAAATAGTAACTTCAAACAACACACATTTATTATTTTAGAGTGTTAGCTTTCAGGGATCTAAAATGGGTGGGCAGGGCTATGTCACTTCAGGAAGCAGCAGGGAAGAATCTTGTTTCTTAGCCTTTTACCAGGTTCTCGAGGTTGTCAATGTTCTTTGGCTCCTGGGTCTGCATCATTCTGACATCCACTTTGGTCATCATACCTCCTCTTCTGACTCTGAAATTCCTGCTTCCCTCTTTCAGATACCCTTTTAATTGTATCAGCCCTACCCAGATGATTCAGGATAATATCCCCATCTCAAAATCATTAACTTAGTCACATCTGCAATATCCCTTTCACCATGTAAGGTAACCATATTCACAGGTTTCGGGAAATAGGATGTGGACATCTTTTGCAGGGGCCGGGGTGGGCATATAAAAACAAATAAGCAAAAAGACCAAACTAAGACACCGTGGAAGAAGACAGAATAGGTATGTATTTTTATTCTTCAGATGGATACAAATATTGTGTTGGAAGACTCAGACATAAACCATATTCAAGAAATATAGGTTTTTGATTACACAAAATCTGAAAAATGTGATTCTTATGATTAGAAATTCTTATCCCAATAGGAAAATATCCTCAATCTATGAAAAAAAGACTTCACCAAAAAGATATAAAATAAATACTGGATATAGTAGATTATTTGGATTACTAATAATCAAACCAATAATAAAATTACTATTATATTTCAAAAACAGGAAACAATAATACTCATAAAATGCTGAAAGAAATATGAATTGGTACATGCTTTATTATGTATATCATAAGATAAAAGTACTTTCTAATGCTTTCCCCACCAATTCTAGTTCTAGAAATATCACCTAAGACAATAATTGGAAAGATAAAATATTTTTTATGGAAGAAATCTTAACCAAAGATAAAAATATGAAAATTACCTTAAGAATTATGACATCTATAAACTGTTATACTCTGTGAAAATGTACAGTGATGGTCACTTATTGGCATGGAAAGATGTTCCTGATTATATCAAATATACATGACAGTAACACACACACACACACACACACACACACACACACACACACACACTATACTTCTTCCCAGGACACATTGTAGCTATAAGGGGTCATAACATGTCCAGACTTTGAGTGATTACTTATTTCTTAGTCACTGAGAAACTTTGTTCTATATATTTATGGGCGATCAGAAATGATGTTTGAACTTCTATCAGGATGACTGAAACATTCTACTCTTGCTTGAAGGATCTTGGTCATATCAATATTAAGATCCAGCCTCCATTTAATCCCAGATGTAAATCAGTGGTTCCTGGACACAACATTACACATCTATTTTAACTTTGTAGTTTCCAAGTATATAGAACCCTGAATTCACTTCACAATCTAGACCTGATGTTGGCCCCTTTAAATATAGCTTTGTGTTACTTTGGTCATCAAAACATTGCTTCATCTAAATTTCACAAAAATGTTTTTTTCCCTCCAATTACTGTAATTTCTATTGGTTTTCTTTGTTGAGTGAGACATGCATCGCTTTTCTGATATATAGTCTCCCTTGTTGCAATTAGCCAAGAAACCTGAATTTGTCTGTGTCAGGAACTCAGTTGAGCTAGGAGAGAGCTGAGCTGCCTGGTGCTGGAACACCAATAGATGAAACTTTGAGTTAAAATGAAAGTAACAGTGGACAAAGAAGCTTTTAATCACTTATCATGATAGTATAAGCAAGAGGCTAAACCCAGAGAAGGTTCCAACCTCTCTGCTGTTTCATTTTTCCCCATGAAACAGTGCCCTGGTCGCAAGTCAGGTGTATCTGCAAAGTTGTGGGGTTTCTCACTATTGAGGGAGCGCCAAACAAAAGTCTCTGGCAGTTTATTGGACCCAGGTCTGGGTGAAGGGGGAGGGGAGAGTGCTAAGAGTAGAAAAGCACTGGGTACTGAGTCACAGTGGATTAATATGTCTTCAAAGTTTCCCTCTTCTCCCCATTCCAGACCCTACAGGTCTGTGTGAAGACCTCTGCCTAAGGCCGCAGAAAAGGCTACCTAGGTATGGAGCCACCTGTATTAGGAATGCAAATATGCAAAGAGCATGATCAGTCATAGGTGTCTGAGTGCTTGACTGCATCTCCCTTCGGAGGCTGTGGGCCAAGTCTGGTGTGGGGAGGGCAGCTTACCTGGTGAGGCCTGCCAAGTAAAGCCTTTGTGCTTACCTATGGTTGAGCCTGAAATATCACCCATAGGTTTTTAACGAGGAGCCGTACTTCTCAGACAAGAATTTTGTCCCTTACAGTCTTAGCTCTCTGGTCCTAGACAGTGCATAGATATAAATTCATACACTCACAATGCACACACATTCATACAACACACACATACACACTTATACCTCTAGACAAAAGCAGTTCATGATGGGTATAGGTGGTGGAAAATTCAATTTTTATGTTTGCTTATTTACACATTCTAATTTTGTCTATTAAACTGATATTACTAAGCAATATTGCACTAATAATCTTGTTTTAAGATTGTTAACAGAAACACATTTAAGAACACGAAATGCATTTCAGAGTGGATGGATTCCATTTAAATTATTTTTCCAATAATACTCCAACTTCCAGAATTGAAATATGTGCACCTACTCCTCATTTTCTATGTACATAATATCTTCCACAAACACAAAACAGAGAAATATGGATTGAAAAAATAGCATTAAAATGGTTTGATGTCTTATAGAATGAAAAGCCTAGATACATATATGTTAGTTTTCTATTGATTTGTCATATGAGATAAAGGAAATTTCTGCTTAAACCTTATACATATGTGCAAAAGCTTGACTGCAGGAGGACCTTAAATCTGTTTAAGTCTAAAGGACTCATCTCTGGGAGAACTAGGCCTGGCTTTATGCCCCCCAAAATAACATCATGCTACTATAATGACCAATCACAAAAAAGACTTTTCAATCACCTTCTGTAACTAATCAAATTCTGCTTTTATGAAACAAACCTAATTTAGAATAAAATTCCTCCTTCCTGCATTATAACTACCCCTCAGAAGGCACATTCAGAAAGATCTGCTCTATTTATTCTAGCATAACATGGGGTCTCTTGGCAAAATAGACTAATAAACTCAGTCTTGATTTAGATGAATTGTTCATCTTTGACTATTTTTCAACATTTTCCTTAAAAAACAATGATTTCCAATTAATTTTCTATGCTTTATACACCAAAACACTAAAAGAATCATAGCTTAAAAATCTTTTCAGCATACATGTAATATTCATGCTTTTGGGAATTCAATTCTTCTTCCCATCCTATTTTTATTTATATACTCATTTTGTGTTTCTTCTCATAAGGCATATCTAAGTCTTTCTTTACATAAGCTCAAGTGGTTAGATCATTCGTCTCTTCACCCCATGGTGAACTAGGAGCAAGTAAGTAACGTGGGCTTGCCAATCCAATCTTTCTCTTTAGGAATTTTAATTTGGGGTATTTTTGGAGCCATCATATAGGGAATTTAGGAAGATGAGTTAAATTCAGCCCATGATCAGCAAATACATGAAATCCTATTTCATGTGGATACACTGATCCTATTTGGCTGACTGATTTTATTGTGGTGCTACTGTCTGTATCTCTGGAATTTCCTTGGTTCATTTCCCATTCCCCTACTCTCATTTCCAAATAGGCCTTTCAACTTACTTTCAATTGCTTTAATTAATTCTCTCTATGCCTTTAAAAATATTTGAGAGTGTCATGGACATATATACACTACCAAATGTAAAATAGATAGCTAGTGGGAAGCAGCCGCATAGCACAGGGAGATCAGCTCGGTGCTTTGTGACCACCTAGAGGGGTGGGATGGGGAGGGTGGGAGGGAGGGAGATGCAAGAGGGAAGAGAAATGGGAACATATTGTATATGTATAACTGATTCACTTTGTTATAAAGCAGAAGCTAACACACTATTGTAAGGCAATTATACTTCAATAAAGATGTTTAAAAAAAAAAAAAAATATTTGAGATCACTTTTTATCACTTGTAATCCATAATCCCGCCTGGTAGATGAATTGCTATTAAACAGTGGGCTGTTGGCAAGAGAACTGTAGGAAAATGTGGGGATTTAGAAATAATTAAATGGCTCAGAAAAAGCGGAAGGCTATAAAAACATATTGTTATGCCTAGATGGTAAACTAGCTGACCATGGCACACAAGAGTGAAAGAAATTTCAACTTATTGGCTGTGATCATTTGGAACCAAGCGCTCACTGAGGATAGCTCTTGCAGAGTGCACTGTAGGAAGAATTCAAGAGTTCTGAATGGAAGTGTCTGCTTTTGACAGTGTTTGACAGGCTAGAGAAAACTCAAGAACAAACGCACACATGCATGCACGTGCGTGCGCGTGCGCGTGCACGCACACACACACACACTCACACACTTCAACTTTCTTAGCTTAAATCAGAACTAAACTCAGAAATATTCTATGGCAGTAGAGAAACAAATTCAACACTTCTAACTTCTTCAGGACTGAGATAACTGGAAGCCACACTCAGACTTTTGCATGGTAGGTTGTCAACTTAGAACTTCCACTGGTTAATCCAAGCCTGGTTTTAATATATACAGTCTAAATAAATAAAGATGATGGAAATGCCTTGGCATAATCAAGAACAATGTTTCTCAATAACTTTCAATTCATGTCAAAAAATAATTATTAGTATTTATATGGAGTCTCACGCTAAGTAGAAAAGACTACTCATAGCTCTGAAAGACCAATCCAGGGCTCAGGAACTTCCTAGCTACACAAGGACTAAGGGGACCAAAATATAAGCACACCTGTATGACAAGTACAACACCCCATGTTGAGGGAAAGGAATATAAATATTTGGGAAGATAGGAATGGTGGATCATGTTTGTTGGGTTCAAATAACCCGTAATTATGACTTTAAAGATAGTGTAGAAAAAGTACTCATTACCAAAGGTTTGATACATACTCCCATTGAGGGAAGTTTCAGCATCCATGGAAATCTCTTACTGGTGTGTCGCTTTGATGGAGAATCTAGTATGAACTGCAATAATTACAATGGATCTGTGGTGGTAATATAAACATTTTGGGTGGTTGTGTGGTCATGGATTTCCGTAGAATTAAATAGATTAGCATTTCACTAAATTTGTATCTCTCATTAAAAATCTAACAATCAATCAGTCAATCAATTCAGGGCAGTAACCAAAGGTTATGACTGAGCAAAAGGATAGAGAATTGTGATTTCCTCCTCCAGTCATCTCTGAGTCAAATCAGAGATGCAAAGCTTGAGGAATAACATATGTTGGGTTGCATTATTCTGTCAATATATTTGCTGTTCCTCTCTAATTCGCCCCGTGCATACTATATGGCCTCTCTCATCTATCTTCTCTGTGGGAAGACTATAGAGGCTTGGCCAGTGACATATTGACAGAAATGATATTTTCCGTTTCCAAGTAAAAGGTTTAAAAGGCATTATGATTATGGCTCTTTTTTCCTGGCCCTAAAAATGGCATATTCTCAAAATGTGTTGCTTCTTTAAGATGTATCCCAAAATGAAGAAAACAGATGAAGCAGAGACACAGCCAACATGTAATATGAGAAAAATAAAATAAATTTTAGTTGTGAATACTGCTTAGCTTTTGGATTTGTATGTTAATGAAGCATAACCTAGTAAAGTTTGATGGATTCAGAAAGAAGTTCAAGTATATTTGAGAAAGTGATATGCAGTAACAACTCAGACAATATTGATGGGTATATTTATTATAGCCTTATCTAAAAGGATCTCTCGCAATGCCATTTAAATATCTACTGAAGAAAGAAAAACTCAAAAATTTCTGGAATTCTTATATACTAGCTGTAAATCATCATTAATTTCCAGAATCCTACAATATCTTTGCAGCCCAATGATTTAAAGGAGACATCGCATTCTGATGACTAATAACATTTTGATCTCAGTCACATTAATGGTTACCCAAGAGAAGCCAGAGCCCCTTCTGATTAGTCCCCCAATTTCTGAGTATGAAGTCAGAATATTCTGGGTCAGAAAACATCAAGATCTGCTCTCTTTCTCAGTCCAAGAGTCAGGGAAGTTAGGAAGATAATCCATTGAAGAAGTGACTGAGTTCCCATATGAGGAGTGAGTAGGAGTTTTGAAGTGAGAAATTCAGGGAACATCAAATTTCCCAATCAGAGTATGGGCAAGAAAAGTAATAGGAGGCATCCAATCTGGAGGAAACCACTCATTAAAGAATTTGGAACAGCAATTGGTAAAGCAGTAACTTCTAGAGAATGAAACAAGGACAGTGCTATTGGAACAGGGAAAGAAAATGGTTTTGTGAAAGGGGAGAAGGACCTGTGGCTTAGCATTAAGACTATAGCTTTACACTAACAGCTGTAAGTATGACTGAATATATTTTAGCAGTGTGATCAGACTTCCACTTTGTCATTGTGGTTTGGGTATTCAGAATGACTCAGCAGGAGGCAAAAAAAAAAGGAGATGGTTAGAAATATTTCTATTCCCAGACAATTCCAAATCCGATTCTTATACAGTTGCAGTAGCATACTTGAGAAATGATATGGGGTAGGGAAAAGTGGGCAGAGATATATAAAGAGATATTAAGGATGAAAATAAGAGAAACTTGTATGTAGATTGGTTAAGAAAGGTAATGGCAAAGGAGGTAAAAACTAAAATTTGGATTTCTCGGACTTTTGGGATCATTGTCCTATATGTGCATGCACATTCACACACACACACACACACACACACACACACACACACACACACACACACACCCCTCTGTTTTTCCTAAAGATTTCCATTTTGTTATCCTGCAAACAACTCTATTTTTCCCGTATTTTATAATTCATTCTTATTTTTTCTGAAATTAATTTTCTATCTTCATCATTTTTTCTAAATTTAAAACATTGATTGAATGTTAAGTACATATAAAAAATCCTAAGCATACAAATTAGTGAATTTTCACAAAAAGAACACATGCATGTAACCAGCACCAAATCAAGAAACAGAACATTAACTGAAATCCAGAAGCCCCCAAGGTCACCTTTCATTCATAACCCACTGCCTCAAGGGTAACTACTATTCTGACTTCTAACAGCCTAGATTAGTCTTGCTGTTTTTTCAAATTTATATATGTGGCAAAAACAAAACAGTGTCCTGAGTTTTAATTTTGTTTTTTATGTTGTTTGTTTTACATTGTTTGCAGTTTTTAAATTTAGTATAGGTAAGTCAAATAATTCCATCCTACAACATTTTGGCTCATGCTGTTTTAGGCATACAGTTGATTATTTCCTTGAAAACAGTAAGTGAAAAAAGCAGAATGAGAGTAGAATATAAAGCAAATTAAAGGCATGTGCTAAATGCAAAATTGTACAGGTAGGAAAGAGAAGTTTCAAAGTAGGTTATATGTGTTTTCATAATTTGAATACTCGATTACTGGTTTTTGCATTAAAATTCTAATTATTTTTAGTAAGACTGTCACTATATAATGACAGTTCATGGTGATATTCAGTTTAGTTTTAATGATTACTACAAAGAATTTATTATAATATCAAAGGAGAACTTTAATATTTATTGCTTTGCCAATAACTGTTCTAAATTCTTTAATGAGTGATTTCCTCAAGATAGGATAACTAGGTGTTCAGATTAGAATTCTAGCATGAAAGTATGGTTTCAAACTCTTAATACAAGAATCTGAAATCCTTTTAAACAAAATACTTGTTAAAGAACCAGTGAAGGTACTTGCCTTAAATGTTCAGGAAGTAGATCTGGGTGGATTTTTATATTCTATTCTTGAAAGTTAGAGAGAAGAGTATCTTTAAACTATTTTAGCTAATCCAAACTCCTGAATACTTTTAATTGAACCTTAAGCCCATTTCTAATATTTGTTATGCTAATCAATAAGACACTGTTTAACCAATATAAAACTTTTTTATCCAATATGCTAATTAGAAAAGTGCTGATGGTTGAATGAAATATGGCTAACAGAAGAATATATAATAGCCACATATACAACATGGCTTTTTCTCTTATAAAGCTAGCTGATTGCCGTCAAACTGTGCTTGCTTGATAGAATTTGTTATCTCATCACACTTAGAATTAAACTTAATGTAATTGGCACATACATAATAAGCCTTTCACATTGATTATACCCAACTATATGAAATATGTTGTCTTTAAAGAAAAAAGGACCATTATCGATGAGAATAAAATATATTTAAGATTGTGTCATTAAAATGTAAAGTGTTATTTTAATGTAATTTTATTTAAAGAAAATATTCACTCCAGTTTTGCAAGCTTGGAGCTCCAATAAAACACAGAAAACATTATATTTAAACTATTTTAAGAAATTAAAATTATTCCTTAGCTGTCATACCCAGCAGTAGAATTTCATAGAGCCAATACGCATTAGAGAAGTGAGATTTAATTAGAGCTGTTTTAAACTGCAAAAAGCTCATCATTTGTAAAGAGAAATTTGATGAAGAGAATATGTTATTATTAAGTTTTAGATTATGAGCATATATTGATTTTGAAATGTAGCTTTCGGCAATTTTAACAGAGCCCATCCAACTTTAAAACAATATTTTGAGAAAATATTACTTTGGAGGAATAATGGCAATATCTATAATGTTCATTCATCCTTGGTTTCAGTAGAAGTACCATTCAGTAATTTCAAGATGTGAAAATGATATATATCTCCATCACATTTTCCAGCTGAAGCTCATTGCTTTTGAATTTTCCTGCCAAGAATCATTGTTGTAGCAATGCATTTAAATGTTACCTGCCGGAGGCCAGTGATGGGTAATAGTCACACCTTGGGAGATAATGTGACATGCAATTCCTAAAAATAAAGAAAAATAATCTTTTAAAAGTAAAAAGGATAATGCTTTCAAAGTGAAAAGTACAGATCATGTTGAAAATGTCTGCCTTTAGCACTTTCATGATATGGCTATATTTCTTAGGCCCTTTGTGTCTATAGACATCCTTATTCTGTCTTTTACTATTTCCAAATCTAATATATTATTCCTGGGAGCCTTACTCCTCCTCATATCTTATGTCATAAACTTGACTGTTACATAAGATATAGGTTTTACATCATCCCTACCCTGCCCATTTTTCTAACCTTGTCTGGTACTGTGCTCCGAGCTCAGTTGGCTGCTTGCTATCCCATAAGCAAACTAACCTCTTTCCTACTTTAGTGCCTTTGCACATGCTTTTATGGCTTCTTGAAGGTACTCTCTACTTTTCATGTGACTGAAACCTACTTATTCTCCATTGTTCAGTTTAGATGTCAAATTCTTAGTTGGACAATTAGTTAACAATGTATCTCAGTGGGTTCCCTGGCTGCCAAAATCTGAAGGCCCCTTACATTTTGTTATTCTCTATCATAACAGCCTGTTCCCATCAGTGTGTGTATTACACATTTCTATCACAAACTGTGCTTTTATACCTACAGATATAGATAGATGTACATAAACAAAAATTTGCCTACTTGTTTACAGCCTAATTTTCCTTGATTTATATACTCTCTCTTGTTCAGTATTTTATTGCATCAATAGTAAATATGAAGCTTGCCACATAGAATGCAAATAATATTTTGGTTATCCTTATTGTGGTTATCCTTAAATCCTAAGAAACTTTAGATTACTGCTTTCATGTTATAGTTAGGCTTAAAAGTTAAACATTTCCAAAGACTAACCATTAGTTATTAGAAAATACACACTCTGGTGAAAAAAACAACTAAATATAAACATTTCCTACACAGCTATGTAAATCTTCATTACTCCTACTCAAATTATCTTATAGCATTATTTCCACCATTTCCTCATTTCTCTTTTCCATTACTCTAACCTTGTTTACTTGCTCTTGCCTGAATGAAGAAGACATCTTCCTGTGTTTGTTAAAATATGGTATTCCCTTTGCCCACAATAGTATCACCATTTCTTCCTGCAGGTGATTTATTCTTTTCCTTAAATGCCACTACTTTCTTTACTTTTCCATATCAGAAGGAAATATTTTTCCTTCTCATAACTCCATATTACATACCTCTCTTTTAGTCTTAATTTCAGTTGAAGGATTTAGCAATGACTCATGGGAAAAAACAAAACCTAGAAAGTATCCTCAAGCACTAGTCTCTGAACATGAACACATATATTCAATTAAATTTTCCAATTTCCGCCCACAAATTTATCTACATTTCATTCTTTTCACTATATTCTATTACCAGTTCACACATTCATGTTGTATTGCAATTCAACAGTGCTACCACAACAATGTACAAAAGGTTTTCCTTTATTCTCTCATCTTGGCCTCCTCAAAATATCTCACAAAAGATGCCAGGTTGAACATCTAAAACACTAATGTGACAGTGTCACCCCTTGAGACAAAATACCTCAGGGCTCCCTATTTTCTTGAAGGTTGAATATGACCTCTTTGATCTGGCAGATGGAACCTCCAAGATCTGCTTCTGCAGAATTTTCCCCTTTCTTATCCCTTCATTCCACTGCTCCACTTTCATACTCCAGAATTCTGAACTGCTTGACATTCTCCACAACAGCATTCCTCATGCCATTTCTACAACTTGGGAGCCCTTCTCCCACTCTCTTGCCTTCCTTAACTGTCTAACTTTATGACATTTCAGAGGATATGTCCTAACTTAACCTCATTCACCATGAGCTCTCCAGGTAGGTAGTTCTTCATACACTCAATACCACCTTGTTATTATATATATAGGTATTGACTGTGTGTGCATTTTAAAAATTCTACTTGAATTGCATTGCAATCACACATTTTTATTCTGCAGTTGTATGACCTAGGGCAAGATAAATCTCTATTCCTCAATTTCATTTTCTGATACATGACAATGAGAATTGAACCTAAATTAAAGTACTATTGTAAAGATAAAGCAAACAATGATTGACTCAAGGAAAGCATCCATGCTTATTTTGTTCTGATAATTATTTGTGCCATGAATATCTGTCTCTGTGTCCATCTCTCTCTCCAAATTGTCAACTCCTTGAAGGTAGAATTCATAGCTTGTTTATTTTGGTGTCAGCACAGCAGAGAGTAATGGCAAGCATGTATATTTATACAAAACTTTTTTAGTTAAAGAAGGAAACAATGAACAAGTTGATTATTTGAAAATTTGAAAACCTCCGACTAGTATAGCAGGCTTTATTTATACATATGTGCTCTTTAGTGTTTTGCATATATTAAATCAATTAATATATGTTTAAAACATGTAATATTATCTAGGCAGTCTAGGTGTCATTTGTGCATTTTAGTAGCAACCTCTGGAGACAGTGCCTCAATTCAAAAAAGTTTTTTTTTAAAAATGGAGAATGACAGGTAGTGAAACCTGAAAACAATGCTTACAGACCAGCTTTGGCATTGACTGCAGCTCATTTCTATTCTGCTCTAGACTTTAGCTATTTTTCTGTGATGCAAGCTCTGTGATCAAAAATAAATTTATTTTTCAAGCTTTGAAATACTGAAGGATAACACTGAGGTGATGAGGAGGGGATCGAGTAATGAAACTAAGAGATTACATTGCATTTGTTATTTACTCATGAAAATGGATGATTTCTTATTTGCATATTGTTTTGCTGAGATCTGCAAATGGGAAAGTAGTGGTGACTGTTTGACAAATTGGCCAATCTAGAGTATTTTTTAAACCTCATATGCATAGTTTAATAATCTTACACTCGTTATGGCTTGGAATTTTTCAATATATAATTATGTGTATGAATGAGAGAATTGGCTATAGAGGAAAGAAAATGGGGAGGGGGCATTAACCATAAAACAACATAGTTTCATGACATATATGAAGCAGTAAAACAAAACATTTCTAGAACACAAACAAAAATCATCAAGATTGATCATGTTTACATAATAAACTCTTCATTTGAAATACTAATATTTCTTGACATCATATAATCAACAATTTTACCTAAAATGCAGATGATTTGTTTGCTTAATGCTTCTAAAGTCTATACTGGTAATAATTATTTACTAAGTAATTTAAAGATCTATCTTGTTCTGTTTACTGACATTACATATTGTAATATCCAGTAAGTTTACAATTGGTGCAAGTCCAGAATGTTCTTTCCTATTTAAGTATAATTTTTATATTAATTTAAATTAGTATATATATATATATTTATTCACACACACACACACACACACACATATATGTGTGTGTGTGTCTACAATACAATACCTTGAATCAAAATTCTGTAAAACCCAACTGAAATTTTTTAGTCCAAGTTCATTTATAAGTGGCATATTATTCTAAGTAAGAAAGAAGAAGGTCCTTGTTTCTCACACTCAAAATATAGTGGTACCATTGGAAAATTGTAAGTAAGGAGAGTCCAAATAACTGTTTTGTTTTGTTTGGTAAAATATAGCAAGTCAGTTCAGGGTATTTGGTAATTTGTCATAATATTTGTGGACCAAAGGATCTCTGCCAGACCAGGAGGAACGTGAAAACAGTAGGAAGAATTAATTATTAAAAGAGTGCCATGAGAATGGTTGGTTGGTATGAGGAGAACAGTTGAGGAGATGTTTTAATTACTAATTTTTAAGTGATATTTCTAACATCAGCAAGAGTAGGGCATACTCATAGGAATCTGTGTTTATAGTGAACAGAGAAAATATCATTAGTGGTATGCAGTTCAAGAAGCAGCTTGGGTGGATATATCAATGTCCATCCATATGGATATACCCATGTAATTGTCTGGGAATAATGGCATGATTTTAGATATAGAAGAAGTCTGTAAGTCAATTGTTATTATTGTCCAAGACTGGCAGAGATAAGAGTTTGGTATATTAAAAAATAAAAGGACGAGGGAGAAGATCAGGGCATTCCATGGCATGCAATTTAAAGCTGTGGTGTTTTGTTTGTGCTGTGTTTCTCACTCTCTGTTTGTATAATTGTATAATGAGAAAGAGAAAGAATGTTATGGAAATAACATCAAGGAGAAAGAAGGAGCCCTACACTAACTTCAAGCTCAAGGCTTATCAGAACTACAAAGCAACTATAAAACAAAAAAGAAAACTTTAACTGGGATTTACAGGGGCAATATTGTCCTCTGGGTAGAATCATTTTTCAGTTAAGATAAGTGGGTAGAGAGAGAGATTGGGGAAAGTTTTTATTGATCTTTAGGCCAAATTTTCATAAGTCAAACTGGGAATCTTGGGGGAAAGAGGAGTGAGAATTGAGTGAGCTAAAGAGAATGACTGAAAAGAGAGACAACATAATATACACAGTTATTGTGATGTTTAATAAAAGAGCAGAATGTTAAGCCTATCAGTGGAATCATGAAGACTTCATCAAGATGCATGGTAGTGGAGGGTGATTTTGGTGTCCAGACAGCACTGCACCATTGATTTTTGAGGGATAGTGTGGCATAGAATAAAAAGAAGGTATTTTAGTGGTCTTCAGTCATTTGCATGGAAAGGTGTATATTTTTCCATCTTCAGTTTCACTCCTTGGTTAATATTGATTGTTCTGTTTCTAACTTCTACAGTGTATTGACTGTGTGACTTCGGGGAATTAAATGCAAAGCAAGCATTTGGGGACGTGAAAAATATGACTTCAACAAATTTGTTATCTGACTAGAAATAAAAACTAGTTAATAATTTTGGTATTATGCATTATAAATGTCATTATAAATATCAACTTATGCAAGTTTTTATATTCTCCTATTTTGACCACAACACTAAGATCTGTCATGTCCCCACATGACAGACTGTCACATGAGAACCAGAAAAGGCATCTAAAATTCTGACTTTTGATTACAAAAGCAGTAGTAGAGTCATAAGACATTTGTGGGGGGGGGGGGTGGTGATTATAGGTTTCAGAAGGACCAAATTCATGGTCCAAAAAAGACATAAGATATTACACGCTAGATTAGAAGAAAGGAAGGAAAAAAGTAAGAGATTAATGAAATACTCTGAGAAAGAACCCAATCTTTTACCAGGGAGTTAGGGTTCTGTGGGAAAAAGACAACTGCGTGCTGAAGAAATTAGAATGGTTCCATATTTTTCCCACCTCACCAACATGGTCAGGCAACAATACAGGAGCTGTATAATGAGACAGCTGACCCAGATCTTTATATTCGACAGAATGTCAAGGGACAGATGAGTTACCATAGTACTCCTTTATCCAGAGGGGATATGTTTCAAGACCCTCAGTGGATGCCTGAAACTGCAGACTGTACCGAACCCTATATATTCTGGTTTTTCCTATATATACATACGTATGATAAAGTTTAATTTATAAATTAGACACAGTAAGATTATAACAAAAATAACTAATAATAAAATAGAACAATTATAACAATATACTGTTACAAAAGTTATGTGAATGTGCTCTCTCTCTCTCTCTCTCAAAATATCTTGCACAAATTTAATGCCTTTTCCATCTTAACTAAGCACTATCATGCACTGTGGCTATAACTTTTGCAATCTGAGGTTTGACAGCAAAACTAGCACATATTTCTTTTTCCTTCTTTATAATTTCACACATAGATTTGTTCTTACCTTAGGTCTTAGCAACCTCACCATACGATTTTTTTCTTTCTTTAATAAGTGGAGAAATTTCACCATTCACTAAAAGGAAAAACTTTATGGCTTCTCTTTGGCATATCTGAATTGCCAGCATAACTACTTTTGCACTTGGGGTCCATTAAGTAAAATAAGGGTTACTTGAACACAAGCACTACAATACTGAGACAGTTGATCCTATGACTGAGGCAGCTACTAAGTGACGAATGGGCAGGATATGCTGCAAAAAGGAATCACTTACTTCCCGGGTGGGAAGGAGCAGACTGTGTGAGATTTCATCCAGCTACTCAGAAAGGGGTATAATTTAAAACTTATGAATTGTTTATTTCTGGAATTTTCCACTTAATATTTTAGGATTATGTTTGACCGGGTAGCTAAAACTGCAGAAAGTGAAACCGCAGATAAGGGGAGATTACTGTATCTTAAAATTTTACTGAAAAAACATGTGCTTTTAATCTCACTGCATCATAAGGACATGTTATACAGCTGGCCCTTGAACAAAATGAGTTTGAACTGCACAAGTCTACTTCTACGTGGATTTTTTTCAATAGCAAATATTAGAGTACTACATGATCCTCAGCTGGTTGAATCCATGGATGCAGAACCATGGATACGGAAGGCCCACTATAAGTTGTACTTGGATTTTGACTGTGTGGAGGGCCAGCACCCTAACCCCTGCATTGTTCAAGGGTCAACTGTGTAAAAGCAGTGATATGGGGATACACACAGATAATGACAAGGCATGAAAAGTGAACAAATTTGAGACTCACATAGGATATTACAGTAGAGAATAGCAGAATAGATAATCTCTTCTTAATGCCTTGAAATCACACAACCAACTTCAAACTTATAGGCTCTTCCAGTGTGTGCTTGCATGTGAGAGAAAGGCTATCCAATTTCTTTCAATACAACCCCCAACATATTCTTAACATTATATCTTCAGCCATTCAATACTATTTCCTAAACTGAAGCATTGGATAATTATTCCTTGGTTTTTACTATCACACCTTTTTAGTAGCTTCTCTAAGAACTGTCCGAAAATTCAAAGCTTATTATGCCAGTCCCTTGCTTTAAATTTATTAATAATTCACCAGAGTAGGACATTGTGCTCCTTGGCTTAGAACACAGGACTTGTGGAATCAGACCAACTGCTGACCTCTCCAACCTACTTTGCCCCAGATTTTATCCCATGGTCACCTTGCACATTCCACTTAAAAGGTAATTTAAGCAGTATGTCCACTGGGGATTTGGTATTCAAACTCTCTACTCCAGCAGATAGTTTACTCATTTATTATACACTTAATCTCACTGTATTATGGTTACTTCTGTTTGTGGTTGTTTTCTCATTATTATACAAACTCCTATAAAACAAAATTTATGTTTTTCATCTTTACATCATATATATCTAAAATAGGACCAGATTAATGTTTACTAAAACATTAAAAAAAAAAAAACCTGCCAGACGTTTGAATGTCAGCATGGATTCACATATTCAGTGCTTATAAATTTCATGGAATTCTACTACATGAGGGAATAGAAAGAATCCTAATCCTGGTCTTTGCAACAAATCACACTAGTCAATTGTTTAAAAACGGGAATGTTTTAGATAAAGGACACATTATATTTGCTTTATTTTCCTATGTGACAAAATTTTCATGAAAATAGAGAATTTTCAGTTTTTGATTGTGAATACAATGTGACAATATTTATATCATATTTAAAAGAAAAATCATTGAGCCTTAGAATCAACAGAACTTTATTAAAAACTAACTCTTTGCTATGTTACAGCTTCCCTTTATATGCCTTAATAAAATTAATGACTATTTCATGTTATACCCTGCACACTAAAAAAAAAAACCACTTGTACAAAAGTATGTCTCTCTTGAGGTTTATAAATGTAACTGGGGCAAGGGATATGTCCACCTTTTAGTGTGATGCAAAGACATGTTATACTTTAACTCTTTGTTTTTATATTACTAAATAGTAATTATAATTGAGGTGATAGGGATAATCCAAAGTTTACATACAATACCGAACCAACTACTGAATAGCTTATAATCTAAAGCAAGTGGTGAAAATGTACACAGACAATATAGATTCCACATTGGTATAAAGACCAATGTTCTACTAAAGATAGGAAAATAATAACTTCAGAGCACAGAAACAGAAAAAGTTAATTCTTCTTGAATGATGTTTAAATGAGGTGTTTTAGTGAATTCAAAGAGCAGAATTACAACAGGCAAAGTATGCAAAGGTTTTCCAAGGTAGGATTTTGTAAAAGGTAAAGACCAACCACATCCTCTAAACTTTACATTGGATTTAGCATTTAAACATGGGATAAATAGGAGTTGATATGTTGGAGATGCACCTTGAAAGTCCATATAAGATTTTAAGGTTTAATGAATAGTAAGCTAAACAATACTTCTGTTTCCTTCATTTGTTGAAAATAAAAACTTGTTTTGTATTTTTTTCCTTTTTTAATTCAGTGGGTGGTGGGATGGCCATAGAAACATTGATCAGAGCGATACACTTGGGTGACAAATAGCAGCTAAATATTACTTTATCTATTTTGTTTTCAAAATTATTTATTTTCATATTTTTTAAAATGGTAAGCCTTTTCTACACTTTGTCCTTTTTTTTTAAACATCTTTATTGGAGTATAATTGCTTTACATTGTTGTATTAGTTGCTGCTATATAACAAAGTGAATCAGTTATACGTATACATATATCCCCATATCCCTGCCCTCTTGCGTCTCCCTCCCACCCTCCCTATCCCACCCCTCTAGGTGGTCACAAAGCACTGAGCTGATCCACCTGTGCTATGTGGCTGCTTCCCACTAGCTATCTATTTTACATTTGGTAGTGTATATATGTCCATGTCACTCTCTCACTTCTTCCCAGCTTACCCTTCCCCCTCCCCGTGTCCTCAAGTCCATTCTCTAGTAGGTCTGCGTCTTTATCCCTGTCCTGCCGCTAGTTTCTTCAGAAACCTTTTTTTTTTTTAGATTCCATGTATATGTGTTAGCATACGGTATTTGTTTTTCTCTTTCTGACTTACTTCACTCTGTAGTACAGACTCTAGGTCCATCCACCTCACTACAAATAACTCAATTTCGTTTCTTTTTATGGCTGACTAACATTCCATTGTATATATGTGCCACATCTTCTTTATTCATTCATCTGTCAATGGATACTTAGGTTGCTTCCATGTCCAGGCTATTGTAAATAGTGCTGTAATGAACACTGTGGTACATGACTCTTTTTGAATTATGATTTTCTCAGGGTATATCCCCAGTAGGGGGACTGCTGGGTCATATGGTAGTTCTATTTTTAGTTTTTAAAGGAATCTCCATACTGTTCTCCATAGTGGCTGTATCAATTTACATTCCCACCAACAGTGCAAGAGAGTTCCCTTTTCTCCACACCATCTCCAGCATTTATTGTTTGTAGATTTTTTGATGAGAGCCATTCTCATGGGTGTGAAGTGATACCTCATTGTAGTTTTGATTTGCATTTCTCTAATAATTAGTGATGTTGAGCATCCTTTCATGTGTTTGTTGGCAATCTGGATATCTTCTTTGGAGAAATGTCTATTTAGGTCTTCTGCCCATTTTTGGATTGGGCTTTTTTTTTTTGATATTGAGCTGCTTCAGCTGCTTGTATATTTTGGAGATTAATCCTTTGTCAGTTGCTTCGTTTGTAAATATTTTCTCTCATTCTGAGGGTTGTTTTTTGTCTTGTTTATGGTTTCCTTTGCTGTGCAAAAGCTTTTAAGTTTCATTAGGTCCCATTTGTGTATTTTTGTTTTTAATTTTCATTTCTCTAGGAGGTGGGTCCAAAAAAGACCTTGCTGAGATTTATGTCATAGAGTGTTCTGCCTACGTTTTCCTCTAAGAGTTTTATAGTGTCTGGCCTTACATTTAGGTCTTTAATCCATTTTGAGTTTATTTTTGTGTATGGTGTTAGGGAGTGTTCTAATTTCATTCTTTTATGTGTAGCTGTCCAGTTTTCTGAGCACCACTTATTGAAGAGGCTGTCTTTTCTCCATTGTATATTCTTGCCTCCTTTATCAAAATAAGGTGACCATATGTGTGCGGATTTATCTCTGGGCTTTCTATCCTGTTCCATTGATCTATATTTCTGGTTTTTGGTACTGGTTTTTGTGCCAGTACCATGCTGTCTTGATTATTGTAGCTTTGTAGTATAGTCTGAAGTCAGGAGGCCTGATTCCTCCAGCTCTGGTTTTCTTTCTCAAGACTGCTTTCTATTTGGGGTCTTTTGTGTTTCCATACAAATTGTGAAATTTTTTGTTCTAGTTCTGTGAAAAATGCCATTGGTAGTTTGATAAGGATTGCATTGAATCTGTAGATTGCTTTGGGTAGTATAGTCATTTTCACAATGCTGATTCTTCCAATCCAAGAACATGGTATATCTCTCCACATAACTGTATCATCTTTAATTTCTTTCATCAGTGTCTTATAGTTTTCTGCATACAGGTCTTTTATCTCCTTAGGCAGGTTTATTCCTAGGTATTTTATTCGTTTTGTAGCAATGGTAAATGGGAGTGTTTCCTTAATTTCTCTTTCAGATTTTTCATCATTAGTGTATAGGAATGCAAGAGATTTCTGTGTATTAATTTTGTATCCTGCTACTTTGCCAAATTCATTGATTAGCTCTAGTAGTTTTCTGGTAGCATCTTTAGAATTCTCCATGTATAATATCCTGTCATCTGCAAACAGTGACAGTTTTACTTCTTCTTTCTGATTTGGATTCCTTTTATTTCTTTTCCCTCTCTGATTGCTGTGGCTAAAACTTCCAAAACTATGTTGGATAATAGTGGTGAAAGTGGGCAACTTGTTCCTGATCTTAGGGGAAATGGTTTCAGTTTTTCACCATTGAGAACGATGTTGGCTGTGGATTTTTCATATATGGCCTTTATTATGTTGAGGTAAGTTCCCTCTTTGCCTACTTTCTGGAGGGTTTTTATCATAAAAAGGGGTTGAATTTTGTCGAAAGCTTTTTCTACATCTATTGAGATGATCATATGGTTTTATCCTTCAATTTGTTATTATGGTGTATCACAGTGATTAATTTGCATATATTGAAGAATCCTTGCATTCCTTGGGTAATCCCCACTTGATCATGGTGTATGATCCTTTTAATGTGTTGCTGAATTCTGTTTGCTAGTATTTTAGTGAGGATTTTTGCATCTATGTTCATAAGTGACATTGGCTTGTAGTTTTCTTTTTTTGTAACATCTTTGTCTGGTTTTGTTATCAGGGTGATGGTGGCCTTGTAGAATGAGTTTGGAAGTGTCTTCCCTCTGCTGTATTTTGGAAGAGTTTCAAAACGATAGGTGTTAGCTCTCTAAATGTTTGATAGAATTCACCTGTGAATCCATCTGTTCCTGGGCTTTTGTTTGTTGGAAGATTTTTAGTCACAGTTTCAATTTTAGTGCTTGTGATTGGTCTGTTCATATTTTCTATTTCTTCCTGGTTCAGTCTCAGAAGGTTGTGCTTTTCTAAGAATTTGTCCATTTCCTCCAGGTTGTCCATTTTCTTGGCATGTAGTAATCTTTCATGATCCTTTGTATTTCTGCACTGTCAATTCTTACTTCTCCTTTCTCATTTCTAAATCTGTTGTTTTGAGTCTTCTTCTCTTTTTACTTGATGAGTCTAGGTAATGGTTTTCAATTTTGTTTATCTTCTCAAAGAACCAGCTTTTAGTTTTATTGATCTTTGCCATCGTTTGCTTCATTTCTTTTTCATTTATTTCTGATCTGATCTTTATGATTTCTTTCCTTCTGCTAACTTTGGGGTTTTTTGTTCTTTCTCTAATTGCTTTAGGTTTAAGGTTAGGTTGTTTATTTGAGATGTTTCTTGTTTCTTGAGGTGGGATTGTATTGCTATAAACTTCCCTCTTAGACCTGCTTTTGCTGCATCCCATAGGTTTTGGGTCATCATGTTTTCATTGTCATTTGTTTCTAGGTATTTTTTGATTTCCTCTTTGAGTTCTTCAATGATCTCTTGGTTATTTAGTAGTGGATTGTTTAGCCTCCATGTGTTTGAATGTTTTACAGTCTTTTCCTGTAATTGATATCTAGTCTCATAACGTTGTAGTCAGAAAAGATACTTGATATGATTTCAATTTTCTTAAATTTCCTGAGGCATGATTTGTGACCCAAGATATGATCTATCCTGGAGAATGTTTCATCAGCACTTGAGAAGAAAGTGTATTCTGTTGTTTTTGTATGGAATGTCCTATAAATATCAATTAAGTCTATCTTGTTTAATGTATTATTTAAAGCTTGTATTCCCTTATTTATTTTCCTTTCGGTTGATTTGTCCATTGGTGAAAGTGTGGTGTTAAAGTCCTGTACTATTATTGTGTTACTGTTGATTTCCCCTTTTATGGCTGTTAGCATTTGCCTAATTTATTGAGTTGCTCCTATGTTGGGTGTATAAATATTTACAATTGTTCTACCTTCTTCTTGGATTGATCCCTTGATCATTATGTAATGTCCTTCTTTCTCTCTTGTAATAGTCTTTCTTTCAAATCTATTATTTCTGATATGAGAATTGCTACTCCAGCTCTTTTCTGATTTCCATTTGCATGGAATATCTTTTTTCATCCCTCACTTTCAGTCACTATGTGTGCCTACGTCTGAAGTGGGTCTCTTGTAGACAGCATATATACAGGTCTTGTCTTTATATCCATTCAGCCAGTCTATGTCTTTTGGTTGGAGCATTTAATCCATTTACATTTAGGGTAATTATCGATATGTATGTTCCTATTACCATTTTCTTAATTGTTTTGGCTTTGTTATTGTAGGTCTTCTCCTTCTCTTGTGTCCTGACTAGAGAAATTCCTTTAGCATTTTTTGTAAAGCTGGTTTGGTTGTGCTGAATTCTCTTAGCTTTTGCTTGTCTGTAAAGGTTTTAATTTCTCTGTCAAATATGAATGAGATCCTTGCTGGGTAGAATAATCTTTGTTGTAAATTTTTCCCTTTCATAACTTTAAATATGTCCTGCCACTCCCTTCTCATTTGCAGAATTTCTGCTGAAAGATCAGCTCTTAACCTTGTAGGGATTCCCTTGTATGTTATTTGTTGCTTTTCACTTGCTCCTTTTAATATTTTTTCTTTGTATTTAATTTTTAATAGTTTGATTAATACATGTAGGCCTGTTTCTCCCTGGATTTATCCTGTATGGGACTCTCTGCACTTCCTGGACTTGATTGACTATTTCCTTTCCCATATTAGGGAAATTTTCAACTATAATCTCTTCAAATATTTTCTCAGTCCTTTCTTTTTCTCTTCTTCTTTTGGGACCCCTATAATTAGAATGTGGGTGTGTTTAATGTTGGCCCAGATGTCTCTGAGCCTGTCCTCAGTTCTTTTCATTCTTTTTTTTTTTTTTTCTTCTGCTCTGTGGTAGTTATTTCCAATATTTTATCTTCAAGGTCACTTATCCATTCTTCTGCCTCAGTCATTCTGCTATTGATTCCTTCTAGAGAATTTTTAATTTCATTTATTGTGTTGTTCATCATTGTTTGTTTGCTCTTTAGTTCTCTAGGTCCTTGTTAAACGTTTCCTGTATTTTCTCCATTCTATTTCCAAGATTTTGGATCATCTTTACTATCATTACTCTGAATTCTTTTTCAGGTAGACTGCCTATTTCCTCTTCATTTATTTGGTTTGGTGGTTATTTACCTTGCTTCTTCATGTGCTGTGTGTTTCTGTGTCTTCTCATTTTGCTTAACTTGCTGTGTTTGTGGTCTCCTTTTCGCAGGCTGCAGGTTCGTAGTTCCTGTTACTTTTGGTGTCTGTCCCCAGTGGCTAAGGTTGGTTTAGTGGGTTGTGTAGGCTTCCTGGTGGAGGGGACTTGTGCATGTGTTCTTGTGGATGCACTTTCTGGTGGGCAGGACCACGTCTGGTGGTGTTTTTTTGGGTTTCTGTGACCTTATTATGATTTTAGGCAGCCTCTCTGCTAATGGGTGGGGTTGTATTCCTGTCTTGCTAGTTGTATGTCATGGGGTGTGCAGCACTGGAGCTTGCTGGTCAATGAGTGGAGCTGGGTCTTAGCTTTGAGACGGAGATCTCTGGGAGAGCTCTCGCTGATTGATATTAACGTGGGGCTGGGAGGTCTCTGGTGGTCCAATGTGCTGAACTCAGCTCTCCCACATTCAGAGGCTCAGGCCTGACACCTGGCTGGACCACCAAGACCCTGTCAGCCACATGGCCTGGTACGTGGGGAGTTTCTTGCCTTTTGAGAAGTCTGAGGTCTTCTGCCAGTGTTCAGTAGGTGTTCTGTAAGAGTTGTTCCACATGTAGATGTATTTTTGATGTATTTGTGGGGAGGAAGGTAATCTCCACATCTTACCCCTCTGCCATCTTGAAGGTCTTTTTGTCATATTTTTATTTTCTATCATGTGACATTCAAATATAAAGGATACAAAATTAACGTGCACTAAGAAAATGGTGTATAGTCAATGATAAATGTTGGAATGTTTCAATATTAAAATTTTAGTTAAATTTCATCCTTTGCTTTTGGATAGCACAGCTTAAGAAACACTAATTCAGAATTTTGTTTATAAGACAGTAACATTACTGTAGCATATTTATGTAATAATTTTAAATGATTTTAAAAAAAGTCACAAGTATAACTAATTATGTCATTTCAGTTTCTTCCCTTAGAATTTTCCAGACTCTTTTTTTTTTTTAATTACTTTTCTCTCTTTTCTCTCAAGATTCTTTATCTTATATATATTTTTTATTTTGGAGGTGTCTGAGTCAGAGATGAAAAGGACTAAATAAACAAATTGTAATCTTTGATCAAAATTGGCATTTAAGATGTTCCGCAGTGCCTTGTGTGCCAGTTATTTACACTCTGCTAATTCCCAAAATTCATATGTGAGTTTGTGACTGGTAATAAACTTACTTAATGTGTACTTTAAATATGACTTTTAATTACACAGTGAGTGCAACATAAAATTTTGTACTCTGAAATAAACACTAGAGATTTATATTCATCCAAGGGCAAGTATTTCAGTTCCAAACCCAAGGTGCCCCAAGATACTGCATTGTGATATTGATTGTACATTTATAGGGCATGCTTGTTAACGTGACTAGGCTAATTCCTATAAAGCAGAGCGTGTATGTATTTTCAGAATGGTCCCATGAAAAAATAGCTGTTTATCATAATGCTAAAATTATAAGCATATTAAAATATATTTTTATTTAAAAATCATATTATTAGCTAAAGTATTTATAATATTTCTTATGAATATATCATGTGTATAATCCCAAAAGAAGATGTACAAGTCTAAAATGTGTTTCATTGTTCAGGAAATAGATTGTAGATTACTTGCAATTCAAGTCTTGGGATAACATCCATTCTTTTTTCATGTATATTGGTCAAGGGAGGTTGGTCAATGATTTTACTCATATCTTATTAAAGGGTAATAGAGAGATGATCTAGACAATTTTCTGACCCTTGAGCTCATCTCACGGTTATTAATTGTTTGTATCATTATTGTGCATCTATGAACAGAGATTTCACTATAGTAGTTTGTTTTCTAAATTTGAAAATAAATACAATGAATATTTTAATGACATTTAATAGGGAAGGTCTTCAGGGATCATAAATGTTTATGCTAACAAGCCTCTTAAAATTTCAAAGTAGTTGAAACAAACATGATTATTTGAATTATAATATTTTAAACTCATGCTTAGTATAAAATCTTAAACTTCTCTGAGTAAAAGTATTTAATTGTTCAGTAACATATTCCTTGTTTATTGCTAAATGGTACTAAATATTTTAAATATTTATGTTTGTGTGTGTTTGTGTATCACATGTGGCTGAATAATAGAGCAATTCTCCCAATGCTTTCAAAAAGAGGAAATTATTAAATACATTCATGAAATTGAATCATTTTTGTTAGATTCAGTCCTCATTTGTGTCAGAATAATTCAATAATTATCACCACATTTCAAGTTGCCATCATGTTTCACCTGGACCATTACAGTAGCCTCCTAATTTGTCCCCCTACTTTTTTGTCTTTGTTCCTACAGCCTATTCTCTATGAGCAAGCAAAGAGTTCCTTCTTAAATGTAAATGTGGAGAAAAAAATTCTCCAATTCCTTGCTGAAACCCTGTAATGGATTTATCCCCTTCTTAGGACCAAAGACCCTAAGTCTGTTCTCAGCATCCGATGTGTTTTTGCCCCTGGTTCTTCCTCTGACCTCATCATTTGTTAACTCTGGCTGCTGGATGCCCAGACATACTGGCTTCTGGCTTGTTCTGTGGTCATGCCAAGAATGCAAGTTTTCAAAGTGCTGGCTCAACTCTTTCCTTGTATATTTTCTACAGTCATTCTCTTACAACTTAAAAATGTTCAGCCCAAATATAACTTAAAAGACTTATCAACCTCCCTAAATCAAATTTTGTCCTCATTTTACTCTGTATCTTCTCATCCTACTTTATTTTTCTTCAAAGAAAGTATCTCCTAATGATGTATTATATCTTTCTTTTGTTTGCTCTTTACCTTCCATCTCTTTATCCTCAGTACAATGTGTCACAAAATGGTCATTTTCTTTGTTAGTTTTATTTGGTTTTTTGGTTTTTTTGTTATGTTGCGTGTTGTTTTACTTTGATTTTTGCTGCACTTTCTTCAAGAGTTGTAACAATTCATGGCAATAAGTAGCATTTCAATAAAAACAAATTGAGCTAATGCATGTTATCATGTGATTAAGATAGATAATAATTTCATGAGTATTAAGCATTTTCCTTCTAGTCTTGTCCATATATTTGGGAAAAATGCATTTTAAAAACGTATAGGGACCACATTAACATAGAGTTGTAAGAAAATTAGAAAAAATACATTTAGGAAATATTTCAGAAGGCAATTTCAGGAAATTGCCACATCATAATGTCCAGCATTGATGAGTTACTAATATATACTTTTTAAGGTGCATATAGTCATGCATCTAACTAATAAGTATTTATTGCATGTATAAATGAACTCAGAGATGGATGGATGAATAAAGAAGAAAAGGAGGAAGATGAAGAAAAACTTGATTTTGAACAGATGTGTTTTGTCTCTTTTTCATTCCTTTGGTAAGGAGAGGATTTCTGCCCTGGGTTATGGGGATGGTGGTCCATACAACACCCAACATCGGACAGATGAGATCGACAGCTGGTTATTAGTCACATATGCTCACAGCCAGGGGGAGGAGGACACTACACACACAGGGCCACATGGGGGCTGCACTGAGAACAGGGTGAACAAGCAGGGCCTGTGGGAAGCAGGCTTTGTAGGAACGAGGATGGGGATTGATGGACTTATTTGAACAATTCGGCTAGCTGGCAGGGAACTGATGTCTGATACCAAGAAATGAGTAGTCAGTGGGCCTGACTTAGGAGGGTTGTTTGGCTAGGGGACCTTAATCAGAAGAGAAGAGAAGGGAGGAATCTTGTGGTTAGGCCCTTTAAGGCCCTCCAAATTTTACCAGATTTTCAAGGTAGTACATAATATTGGATCTTAAAATTTCAAGCCTTGCACCATAAGATGTTATTCATTAAGAGAGGCAGAACTGTAGACTGACTCAGGTTTCTGAAATGGAAGCTGATGAAAGCATCAAATTGGAGAGATTAAATAGAAGAAGGAGAAGTTGAGATGAAATAAGATAGATAGATATGCCAGTTGTTGAGCTGTTGACATTGTAAAGCTGAGGAGTTTGGATTTTCTTCAGGCTCGAATAAAAGTTTAGGAGTTTTTCACTAGGATGCTTAATTCCAGTATGGGTACCCAATTTTAGTAGCATACATAAATGCTAGGGTTATTATGACATTTTTAGAACATTAAGAGTAAAATTCAAATAACATGTCAGTGCACCTATTAAGAGGCAGAAAACTGTATCTTGTACTTTAATTTGGAAAAAGAAACCTAGGGGGTTTATTTTCATTATTTTATGGATAAAGACATTGATATTCAAGCCATCTAAATAATCTAGCCAGAATTATGACACAATTCTATCCTTCACCAAATCTAGTAACATTTCTACCAAACCGCAGTTCACATTGTAGGGGCATTTTAAAGATGTGTAATATTCAGCCAAGAGAAATTATCAACATTTTTAAAGTACAAACTAAATATATCCAAATATTAGGACAGTAAGAAGATATAATAGTAGGAAGAAATACTCTACTATATGTTTATAATAAATTTTAAAAATTTGAGTTTTTTGTTCCAATGAAAGGAACAAAAAACTATGATTGGGATAGATATGAGAGTGGGCTGCGAGGGAGTTAAAGTAACATATGCAGACACTCTGCTAGGGATTATAATATTATATTTGTTAAAGTATACATTTTGTGTATTTAAACACATGACACTCGTGCAAATATAAAATAAAGAAGTGCCAATTTTTTTACCTGATTAATTAATGAGGGAACTAGAAATAATTTAAAATCAGTTCAATGAGCATTTGAGGAGCTAGGTCTTTATCGGTAGTTTAATAAAGGAATGTTGAGCTAAGATTGTGGGGTTAGAAACAAAACTGATTAATATCTTAAGAGCAATAAATGTGACTTTTAAAGTTTTCTTTTCTTGAAGTAAAAGGTGAAAAACCTAAAAGTCTCATCTATAGAAAGCCAATTAAAGATGAAAGCCCTATACTACACTGAAAGAACACTCAGTAATCTCTTTTGCCAATTTTCAAGTTCAGTATATTTTTTCTGACACTTTCAATCTTTACAAAAAACATATGAGACAGATATATTTGAATACATTTATCTTCATTTTACATATGAAAAAAACAAAGCTCAAAAATGTCTAAGTAATTATACAAAAACTCTTAAAGTAAATAAGTAGAAAATACTGGAATTAACGAAGGTCAGTCCACTCTATTCACAAATTTATTTTCTTTCTATTATAACCATTTCCTTCTGAAACCATCCCTAGATGTTGGGCAATCGTTAAGCAGAAATATATTAGAAGGAAAGCAAACATTAAATTGGTAGTTGGTTCTGTAACCAAAATGTATATAAAGTGAGGTTTTACATATAAATCTTCAAACAAAATTTTTGATACCTTCTCCACCTCCCTCACTCTCACCTGATAAAATTGTAATAATAATTTAAAAATCTACAAGCTTCCAACCAACTATCTACACCACTTCATGCATCTATCTATGCATTTACTCTTCTTTCACTACAGATACTATAAAAGAATCGCCCCCTGCTTCAAATGAAGCCCAACTCTTTCACCTGTGACCTAGATCACACCCTTTGTTATGTACTCAAAAATATCCATGCAAACATTCTATGTACATTATCTTCCATATTGTTTCTTCCCTCCTTTTTATTCTCATTGCATACAAGCACGTGGTTATATATTTCTCTTCATTTCCTAAAAAAAATCATTGATGCAACTTTAGCTCCAACTATGAATCTGTTTCCCTTCTTCCCTTGAGAAAAAATACTCTATGAAAATAATGTCTTTGTAGCTTGTTCCAATTATTTTCTTATATTTTTTCCTTGAATTGCATCTAGTGAGGTTTCATCTCCTCCCCACTGAAATTGCTCTTGCCAGAGTCACAAATAATGTATAAATTGTGAAATACACAATCCATTTCTCAGTTTTCATCTTACCTGAAATACTTTACCTGCTTGGCTTCTAGGATGCAACATTCTTCTAGCTTATCTTCAGTCTCACTTGCTTCTCCTCTTAGTTTCTTTTGCTAATTCTTCCTATCTATCTCCCTGACTTGTTAATTAGGAGAGCTGGAGGGCTCACTCTTACAAGAATATCAATAAGCTGACTCAAATTTTATATTTTCAGCCTGAATCTTTCCCCTGAATTTCAGTCTTATATATTCAACTGCTTACTCAACGTCTTCAATCCCATGTCAAACCAGCAGCTGAAACATGGCAAATCCAACATGGAGCTCTACATCTTCCACTTCTGTCCCCCTTGTCATTATCTCCATCTTAATTGATAACAAGCGTATTCTTTTAGTGGCTCAGCCAAAATAATTTATCATTTTTGACTTTTCTTTTTCTTTCTCGTAACCTGTACTTAATGTACCAGAAAATCTTTTTGGTTCTATTTCCAGAATCCAACCACGTATTATCAGCTTCAATAGTAAAATCTTGCCCAAGCTACCACAACATTCCCATTAGATTATTCAATAGTATCTTAAAGTATCTCTTTGCTTCCCCCTTTAATTTATTCTCTAGAGGCAGCCAGAGAGGCTTTTCTACATATAAACTGCCATTTCTCTGTTCTAAGTCCTTGACTAAATTTCCATATCACTCTGAGTCCTTACAACAGTTGATAAGACTTTACATGGACTGGCCTTTCATTATCTGGAGTCTGTCTCCTACCTCTCTGACCCTCACTTGCTCCATCACCCTACCATATCAGTCTTCTGGTATTTACTAGGAAATTGCAAAAATTAACCCAGCTGAAGTTATTAGTATTTGATTTTCCCTTTAATGAAATTCTATGTCCCCAGTTACTTGCATGGCTCACTCTCTCACTTAATTTATGCATTTATTCAAATACTACCTCTTTTGGAGAGGCTTTGCTTGACAACACTCTATTCAAAAGAAGCATTTCCACTTCCTATACCCTTTTTTTCTGGTTTATTTTTTTTTCCATTAATCACCATTCACATCCTATACATTTTAGTCAATATGTTTTAATACCTATCTCTGTTATATGAAAACAAAATGTCTAAGTGAAGAAATTTCCCTTTTTTTTGACTCTCCCATCTCAGTCTCACAGAAGAGTGCCTGAGTGCTTCACATATCATAGGCATTAGGTACACGTGTTCACTAAGTTAATCAACAATGAATAGATGAATAGCATCTGAGTCAATAAGTAATAAATGATTATTGGATAATGTTCTCTTTTTTCTTGCCCCTTCATTCCAAACCAAATCTACCTTTCTATGATTCTTAGAGTCTTAATATTTTTCTAACTTTCCAAGACCAGGATGACAGTGGATCTAAAAAAGATGCATACAATAATCCACCACTGCAAATTACTTTCATTATTCTCAATGACATTTATATGCCTAACAGTTCTTTAGTGACATGAATCTAAAGAAATTATTCTCTAATAATGTCGTTTAAAATACTATAATATTTTGCCTGAATGATTGATACTACTAGAAAAGTAGGAGAACCTACTATGGATTCTAAAGTCTTTTATTTTCTTTTAAGGAACATGCTTAGGAAGACAGACGATATAGATTTTTTAAGGTGATCTGAAGTATCTAAAGCTTGGGTGATATAAATAATACCTCTGGTTCCAGAATTAGTTAGGAACTTTTACACCCCCTTTCATTAAAAACAGACAGAAAAATGAAAGCACCATTATTCTACAGAATGTCAGTACATATTAATCTAGTGGATAAGAGTATTAGACTTTTCTACGATTGTGGGCAAAGAGGAAACGGAAGTTGAAAGAAGGAAGTTTGGTAACTCAGGGAAGAAAAGAGCAGCACACATTTCCTTAAAGGAGGAATTTCCTAAGGATAACCAATGAGATAATAAAAGAAAAAGTGATAAGATAGTGTACACAAAACCAATTTTTCCTACTTTTTCTGGAACCTATTTTATCTTGTGCTTATATCTATTAAACACATTCACACATTAATGAAGATAAGCATGGAATACAGGTGGACAAATTATGAAAATATACTATAAAAGGCCAGGAGGATGATGATGCCTCTTTCCTAGAAGAAATTTATTATTTGGATATATGCTATAATGAAGTTTATTCTCAGGATTTACATACTCATAGAGTGACCAAAGCTTCATGACTCTGATTATAGTCACTAGCTATACACTCATCTGAAACAAGGCATGTGCGGAATGGAAAAAAGAATGAAGAGATCATGCCAATCACCTCTAGCCAGCACTCTCCAAGTGCCATCCTACCCATTTCTGTTTTTTTTTTTTTTAATTTTAAGTATATGATGTCAAATTACAACTATAACACTGGGCATATCAGAGTTTAAGGTTTGTAGCTCTGATTGCTTAAATTCTGCACATAGCTGTAGGCACATATCTGTGAGATTTACCTCCATCAAATTCTTTGCACAATGTGTACATTCCACTGACAATGTCAGGGAGAATCAACAAGGTAACAAGATGCAATCGGTGGGAAATCTTGAACATATAACACATTTCCTTTTCCTAAAATGATGAAAATTCATTAAATACTGACAGAATGTCCAAAAATATAGACTTTTTATTATTTGTCATTAACTAGCATATTGTAAATTCCCTAGCTGTGAAAGGCACTGTGTGGATCTATGGCACTAATCCCAGGTCAAAAAAAAAAAAAAGTTCTTTTTAATTTAATCATCTTACGTTTAACACGGGATATAATGTGATAAAAACAGAGAGTTTGTCCAATGATGTATAATAGATTGGAAGGCTTCCAATATTAAAATGTCTTTTAATATTTCCCTAGGAGGAAGATATAAAAGGTGGTTTTGTTTTCTCTTTTTGTTTTTAACTCGTTTTCAACAGTTTTCTGTGGTTGAACAGATACACTTGGAAGAGCATAATTGGCCATTGTGGTTTATATGTTCAGTATCACTCTTTTAATTAGCAAATTATAATATTGAATATATTAAATAGTTTCCAGGAAAGACTACTGATAAATTAGTGTCACCAACATTCTTGAATTCTCTCCAATGTTCCAATTCATAAGTACATGGACAGAAAATTTACAATGTTTAGAACCTTGCTGTTCAAAGCATGATCTATTAGTTTCCCCTTGCTGATATAAAAAATTATGATAAACTTACTGACTTAAAATGACATGAATTTATTATCTTACAGTTCTGGAGGTCAGAAGTCATATATGGGTCTTACTGGGCTAAAATCAAGGTATCTGCAGAGATGCATTCCTTTCTGGAGGTTCTAGAGAAGAATTCATTTCCTGCCTTTTCCAGCTTCTAGACACTGCCCACATTCCTTTGCTCATTAACCCTTCCATCTTTAAAGTCAGCAATGGCCGGTCTTGTCTTTCTCATGATGCCACCTCTTTCTCGTTCTGACTCTTCTACCTCCCTCTTCCCCATTTAAGGAACTTTTAGTCACATTGTGTCAATATGGATAAATCCAGATAATCTCCTTGATTTATAGCCAGATAGTTAGCAAATTTAATTCCACTTGTAACCTAAATTTCCTTTTGCCATGTAACAAAACATGTTCACGGATCCCAGGGATTAGTACGTGGGCATTTTTGAGGGATCATTTTGCCTACTGTACCTATTAATAGATAGTATAAACATCAGTTATGAGTTGGCTAGAAATGAAAATTATTGCAACCTATTCAAGCCCCACTCATTCAGAATCTCTCAGGGTAAGGTCCAGGATTCTATATTTTACCAAGATCTTCAAGTCATTTACACTAAACTTGGTAAATGATGGTTTAGGAGACAATACTTACCAAGAAGAAGTGACTTTCTTTGTCCAATAAGGATTAAAATCCTAAAGACATTAACTTATGCATTTTAGATCTTTTCCCAGCTCTCCCTTCTTTGCTTTTGCATTACTGAACAAAGTTTACTACCAAATCTTTGAGTAAGCTTGTTGTTGTAGTCTTTTCTCTGCCCATCTTCCATTCCATGGTTTGCAAACATTTAATTTCTTTCCTCTCGCTCTTCTTACCCATTTCAGGGGCATCACTGGTGCTATTACTACTCTGAAATCAAGATTGCACCATGCCAAAGTTTTTGGAAAATAAATCATATCGGGGATTTTTAATCCAGAGTCTGGTTATTACTATTACCTGTCTGGATATTGGTTTTGTCATTTCAATCTCTACTCCCAAAGAGCTATAGTGCATTTTTATGAATTGTAGCTGGGCATATCAACTTTTTTTTTCCTGATGGAAATATCCAAGAAGCCAGATGAAATCATAATTCAAATTCTGTAAAAGTTTGTTCTAAAAAATCTATTATAAAAATTCTACCATTTGTTATATAAAGAGTGATTTATAAGTACATTACATTGAAGATTACAGTTTTAAATAAAACTGAAGAAATAAAATTGCCTTCCCTACTTTGCCACTTCCTCTCCTGTTATCAGACATCTACTATCTAATTAATTCCATATTAGGAAGCATTATTTTTCTTTGTCACTCAGGTAGAGACAGTGATTTGAATCATTTCTCAAAGTAAATTGTTATCTATGAGACATTAGGCAAAGTGTTTAGTGTCTGCAGGAACCTAAGAGGCAGAGACCAGCTAATGTTTATATAAAGCCCTACTTGTCTCTAAATGACTTACTAGATGACAGGCCAAGTAACATTTCACACCACTACCCTTGCTGACTGAAAAGGAGATCTCCACATTTTTATAAAAGTCCAGAGCATCAGATCTTGTTTTGCACTCAGGGAAGAAATATATGTCACAGCCAGTGTTGGCTGGATTCCCTGCTCACATTGTGAGGCAAACCTATTTATGACTCAATGCATCTATTATTAATCCATCTGTTATCCCTGCAAGAAATTTGAGGCCTGATGTAATACCTAACAAAAACAATAATTATATAGTTCAGGGAATATTTTTAATTTATTTTCCAGGAAAAGAAAAATAAGCATGATATCTAATCAGAGGATCTTTAACCCAAGAACACAGATCATGGAATACATTACTTAAAAACAACAGAAAAAGGGTTCAGTCATTTTATCCCATCTAATAACCACTGGCAAAAAAAGCTATGCTATTGTCTTGAATTTTCCTGAATCTACATCAAGTTTTTTAAATGTCCTTACCTCTTATTCTCTGATATATGATATAAAATTAAGGCTTACTTCATGCAGTTATTTTGAAAAATGAATGAAATAATAATGTAGATAAAAGCCACAGTAGATTGCTTGGCATATAGTAACCCCTCAATAAATAGTAACCACAATGATGCATCATATCACTAGTGTTTTTGTTATTTTATTTAAATTATTTTTTAGTTTAATTTAATTTTTAAAATAAAATTTTATTTAAAGTGTAAAACATAATGAATTATTATACATAAACATAGTGAAATTATTAGTCAAGCTAACTAACATACCCTTTCACATAGATACATACAAATGGCCAACGGGTACAAGAAAGGTGCTCAATATCACTGCAGGGAAATACAAATCAAAACCACAGTGAGATATCACTCCATACCTGCCATAATGGCTATTATCAAAAATAAATAAATAAAAGATGACAAGTGTTGGCCAGGATGTGGAGAAAATGGAACCCCTGTTGGTGGGAATATAAACTGGTACAGCCATCATGGAAAACAGTATGCAGAGTCCTCAAAAATCTAAAAATTGAACTACCACACGATCCAGCAATCTCTTTTATGCATATATATCCAGAGGGAATGAAATCAGTGCCTCAGAAAGATATCTGTTTTTATTATTATTAACACAGAAATCTATATTTATTTCCATGACTTGTGTCATTTGATCCTTCTTTCTATGGAGATTTTGGAAAATTAGATAAAGGAATAATGTAGGGAAATTTAGGCATGGAAATCATTGATTTTAACAAAGGTATTAATTCCTAATATCTCCATATTTCTTGTTCTCTAAATTAAGAACAGGAAAACAAAACAAAACAAAAAAAGCAAAGAAAAAATAATGCAATCAACATTTTCCTTTTTGTTAGACTATTTAAAGACTTTTCATTAAGTATTTTTTCTATCATATTTTTCCCTTTCCATTCCAATCTGATCCCAACCTCCAGTGCCATCCAACACTTTTTTGTCACTTTATTCCTATTAGTTGACACCATGTTTTCTGTCACCAGCCCTATTTTTCCCCCAGAAATCAAACTTCTGAAATGTATTTTGAGTGCTACAAAAGACAGCATGAAATTGTTTAAACATGAAGAATAATTACTTTCTCATGCAGACCTTTAGTGGTTCAAAACAGGTGCTTATTTCAAGGAATTCAATGAAATATATATTTTTGGAAGGCATTTCCTTCTCAATGCTGAGTACCCATTTCCTTAAAAACACAAAAGCACTAAGAAAACATTATAGAAGAGTCATCTTATTTGAATAAGTCTATGCAGTTATGTCTGTCAGATAACCATAGTTTAATGTTGTATTTCTATATCTTGTTTAAGGTATTCTGTGACGGTAGTTGGGAACTCCGTAGAAAACAGTCAGTAACATTCAATCCTGAATTACCATGGCAGGATAAACATAAAATAACCTTAGAGAAATAAAAGTTTATCATTTAATATCATGTGATAAATGTTTAGAACAAAATATAAACTAGGAAATGAAAGCATGTCTTGATGCAAACCAATATATATTAAGTTAATACATGAATAAAATCATTTTTTCAAAGACTATCATCAACATTCGTGTCAAACAGTCAATTTTCTTAAAAATTCTTTGCTTTCAAGTCCTTAAAAATTTAAACAAAATGTTCACAAATTCAAAAGAAAATGAGAAAATTGTTTTTGTCCATTCTACATATTCATTCAAAATAAACTGTTACCTGTTGGTATGTTTGTGTGTGTGTGTGTGTGTGTGTGTGTGTATGTGTGAGAGACAGAGAGAGAGAGAGACATAGCTCTACTGCTACTTTAATGCATGATGTATGAGGGTAGAGATGATTCATTCTTGTTCACTACTCAGTCTCACAACCACAAAGATAACTGGAGTATCTTTAACTAAAAAAAAAAAAAGTAATATTGTTATTAGTCTTATTTGTAGAACTGTAATAAATTATCAGGATTCTAAAGTTTAAAAATTATTTTCTGACCTAGGCAACTCTTAGACAACTCAGAACTTGATAATAGCATGTCTAAGTTTCTACCTCTTTCTTCCTTCCTCCACCCTACAACCTATCTATTCCAATTTCCATTTAATATACCCAGTATTTCTATAAATTATAATATGACAATTAGTCAATCTATTGTAGCCGTGACACTAATATTTAGTTTTAACTTGAATAACCATCAATATTCTCCCTTTGAATAGGAGCCTTGTTCCTCAAGTTTACACTGATAAAATAATATTTTATAATCATTGTGTGTGAAACATTGATCTATTTTCTTATAGATAAATCCTGTGATTGCTTGCTTCTAAATACTTAGAAAGTAAACCATTAAATTAAAGACCATGTCCTACTTTTTCGTGTATCAGAACAAACTACTGCATTGCCCATAGCTAAACATTTAAGGAGGAAATTCAAGGGGTACATTTTGTTGTTAGATTTTTGTGAAAACTGATTGATATCTGTCCGGTTCAGTGTCATATCTCCATAACATAGCACAGTTGCTGGCACAAATTTGATCTTCCATAAACACTTGATAATTGAATGACTTTATTTTCTCATCAGTGTATCATCTGGCGCAACCCTTCAGGGTACTGCCACTGTCATACAAAGGTATGAGGAGCAGCAGGATATGGCTGGGGAAAAGAAGCCAAATCCAAACATTGGTTAGGGTAAGAGAGTTCTGGCAGATTCCATTGGTGGGCATACAAGAAATTAATTATGTAGAACTGAATATGTCTAAAAGTATCAGGAGGGGTACGTTGAACTAGGCAAGCAAGAAATTCAGTTTAGAAAAGTCAGGGAAGGTCAAACAACTACCAATCTGTCTATGCATTGCTCTGTTTTAGTCTATCTGTGTATTTAGTTTGAGCAAAAGTCACTGAGAGGATTTTGACAAGGGAAAAGTAGTCATCAGAAAAACAATAAAATGAGGAGTTCATTCACAAATTATACATTTGGATCTGTCAAATTATGCATTTAGGTCTGTACTTTTACGTAAGAAAAAAAGTCATAAATGACTGTTTATATCAATACCAGTCCAGTTACAGAAAGTAATCCAACTATTCATTATACTGAGATTTTTAAAGAGATTTTGTGATATTTTTATATGAGTCATCATGAAAAGATTAAAAATTGTAATAACAATGACATTGACAACATTATTCTATTGAAAAACAATTCTTCTTTAAGAGTTTTCTGTATTAACACAGGGCAATGAAATAACAATCAAATGCATTTCAGTAAAAACATTTCCATTAGAGGTTAAAATATGTAGCCCATGGTAGTAGGCTTCCAGGATAATCTAGTTTAATTTAAAAAATAATAAAAATAAAAATAAAATAAAACAGGATGAAAATATATAAAAACAACATTTTCAAGACATTGGCAATCAGGCAACGGAGGGCAGTAATCTCTGAGAGATGGAAAACAAGGTGAGCCCTGAGATTACCCCAGCCTATTGTCCAGTGGGTGCTTCCAGATCACAACAGATTCCTTAAGTAAGGCAATGTCACAGAGTATACAGGGAGACAAAGATACTTGAGCTTGCAAGGCAGAGTGCCAGAGGAGAGAGATGCAGCAAGAGAAAGGTCTAAAGATCTATAGCGGGTCCCCTCAAGTAGTTAACAGATCAATGCAGGCATGTGAGGCAACTATGCTGGTCTGCGGAAAGGACCACCCATAAGAATTACAGAGGATTTAGAAAAGGTCACGACTCATGGCCTGAAGGTAGAGTACTCAGAAAGATCCTGCCTCAGTAGAAGTGAATAATTAGCCCTAGACGACTGCCTGTTCTAGTCCCACTGGACAAACTTTAAAAGCAAATCTCAAAAGAACCAATTTCCAAGTAACTTAACTACCTTTCAGAACAAAGTGCAACAGCAATTAGAGGAGTACAAAAATATCCTGCAACTAATAAGGTGCCAAATTCACAACTGCTGTGCAATCAAAACCTACCAGACATGCAAAAACAGCAGGAAAATATAACCCATTTGAGGAAAAAGGAAATAAATTGAAACAGACCAAGACTAAAACAGATGTTAAAATTGTTTTAACCTTATTCCATATGTTCAAAAAGCTAAACAAAAGATTGAACATGTTCAGCATAGGTATGAAATATATAAAAACAAATCAAATTGCTGGAGATAAAAATTATAATAATTGAGATAAAAAATATACTGTTTGAGATTAACAGAAGATTAGACACTGCAGAAGAAAAGATGGATTACTGTGAAGATGTAGCAATAGAAACCAATTCAAAATTAATAACAGAAAGGAGAATGGAAAATAATGAACAGATAATCAGTTAACAGTGGGATTTCTTCAAATGTCCTAACATACATGTGTAATTGGAGTTCTAAAAGGAGAAGACAGAGGGGGAGACAGAAAAAATATTTGAGGAAATAATGGTAAAAATAGTCTAAATTTGATCAAAACAATAAACTCACAGATCCAAGACTTGGAATATGTCAGGGATATGGTTTTCCTTGTTGGGGTCTCAGGAAATAAGAGGGCTTCTGGAGTGCTGGTGAAGTTCTGTATCTTGATTTGGGTGCTTATACAGGTGTATTCAGTTTGTAAAAATTCATCAGCTAGATACTTCACTTGATCTTAGCCAAAAGGCTGAGAAGCGATCAGCTAGATACTTATGTATACTTTTCTACATGTATATTTACACTTCAATAAAACATTAAAATTGAAAAAAATTATAGCACACCTTGCCTCAGGGCATTTTTCAGTACTTGCATAAAATAGCCTATGCTCCCACAAGCTGTCATAAGGTGCTCACAATGAGAGTTTGTCAAGATGGAGACCAGAAGGGCTATTTCATAATATCTGCAATTTTGAATGTTTCCTTTTAAGAATCTGTGTGAAATCTTTCTTCTCTGTATTAAAATTATGTTCATATGTAGGAACAATAAGTTTTAGTCCATGATAGAACATCACGAATTGCCTCCATCACAAGTTTAACACATTGTTCTATGTTTCTATCTCTCAGCCCTGTTAAAATGGTAGTGTGGCAAAGTTTCAAATAACTGCCAGTTTGATTTTCCCATCAGCAGGACCTCTATGATGAAGAAGGTTATTTTGAAGCAGAGTGTTTTGCAAATATTTTCATTTGCATAGGTTAGTTTTCACTTTGTTGATTATTTCCTTTACTATGCAGTAGCAACTTGTCTATTTTTGCTTTTCTTGACTGTGCTTTTTTTGTCATATCCATGAAATCTTTGGTAAGATTAATGTTATGAATCCTTTGAATGTTTTCTTCTAGGAGTTTTAGAGTTTCATGTGTTACATTTGAATCTTTAGTTTTTTTGAGTTTATTTTTGTGTATGGTATAAGGGTCCAATTTTATGCCTTCCTTGTGGATATCCAGTTTTTCCAACATCATTTGTTGAAGAGACTATACATTCCCCATGGTGTAGTATTGGTACCCTTGTAGAAGATCATTCCACCATTTATATGTGGGTTTATTTCTGGGCTCTCTATTCTGTTCTTTCAGTCTATATGTCTGGTTTTTTTTGTTTCTTTGTTTTTTGTCCCTACTATACTGTTTTCATTACTTTAGCTTTGTAATATGTTTTGAAATCAGGAAGTTTGATGACTCCACTTTTGTTCTTCCTTCTCAAGATTGTTTTGGCTATTTGGTGTCCTCTGTGGTTCATATGAATTTCAGGATTGCTTTTCCTATTTCTTGAAAAAAAAATCATTGGTATTTTGATAGGGATTTGATAGAGATGGCCCCCAAGAAGATGCTATACAAGAATATGTGAGACAGTGAATACACTTGCTTACATGGTAAAGGAGTTTCACTGATGTAATGAATATTACTAATCAGTAACCTTAAAATAAGAAGATTATCCTGGTGGGCTCACTAAAATCACATGAGCCCTTAATAACAGAGACAGAAAAGAGAGCAAGAGAAATAAGGCAGAAGAGATTATCTAAAGGACAAAAATTATGAGGGAGCCATGCAACTAGGAATGCAGACAGCCTCTAAGAGTTGACGACTGACAGCAAGAAAGGAAATAGCGACTCAACTGCAGTCAGAAAGCAATAAAAGACCTATATCCTACAATTATGAGAATGAACTCTGACATAAAATGATTAAAAGTGCATGTGGATTGTGCTCCAGAACCTCCAGAAAAGAGCCCAGGCTGACCAACACCCTGATTTTGCCTTGGAAGAGCCTGAGCTGAGCAGAGCCACCTAGACTTCTGACCCACAGAAATGTGAAAAAATAAATGGATGTTATTTTAAGTCACTAAAATTGTGGTGATTGATTTTGCAGCAAAATAAACAAATACAGATTGTGTATCTATTTGTTTATTTTTGAGTATAGGATTAGGAATAGAAGTTCCTTCTCTTTAACTCTTTAAGTTACCTGGGTCATTATTACATTCTCTACTCGTAAGATCACTTTGTCATAAATCTACTTGAAGGAGTTGTGTATGTATTAAAGATAAAAAATATTTTAGCTTTATTAAAGCTGTTCTACTGTCCTCTAATTAATTATCTGTGCAGTCTACCAATCCTAACTTCCAATGCCTCCATATTTTAGGTCACCATGAGAAAGAACTGATATTTTTGGTGATCCTCATTTTCGTCTGTATGTGGTTTTGTTTTTCTCAGCTCTATTGTATTGTATTGTAAAACTCATTCTTCTTTTTATGCCATTCAAATTTCCTCACTATTTGTATATGCATTCCTAAACTGCTGCATTTTATTTCAATTTTATTTATTTAATTATTTTAAATAATATTTATTTCATAATTTAAATCTTGATTCTCAGAGAGGTAACATTTGTTTTTAATCAGCCATTTAGAACTCAGTCATATATATAAATATATATATATGTATTTTTTTCAGTTTCCTAATTATTTTCAGATACCTGTAACTATTTAGTAGAGAAATGTGTGTTTCTCAGAATTCAGAAAATTGAAATTAAAGTAATATAGTTTCTAATGATATATGATTATAACAGACATACTATTGCAGGACCGGATAGCAATAAGGGCATAAAATAATTATTCTCAACCTCACTTATTAAAAACAAAGACTGCCACCTTTAAAATTATGTTTACATATTTAAAACATGTGAGGCCAGTAATGCTCTTGTATGACTATGTATAAATATGTTTTTCATTTTGTTTTGACACTATATTATTTTTTGCTTAAGTTCCTAGAAATAGTGCAATATAATATTTTTTAAATTTCCCATTGATATGTTTTAGATATTTTCATATATCTGTTTATATTCAAAACAATCTTTGAGAAATTTATGTGGCATTTTTTTTTTCTAGAGGCTCAGATGTAAGACATTTTTATCTTTAGTGGTAAATAGATCTGACAACATGTTTAGCTACAAAGTCAACAAGATTAATAATATCTGTTAAAGGAAAATTAAAAACATTCTTTTCCATCTACAAAGAAAAAGTAAATTACTGCAACAAATACACTAATGCTGTTAATCCATTACATTTATAGATTCCATTATGTAAATTCATTAGATTTTTATCCAACATCATTTGTTCAGAGTAATACAATCTTACAAGCCATAAATCGAAGCTTGCTAATGGATTCAGATGTTTATATTTTTTAAACACTGAGGAGAAGAAATGCAAATACTCTTGGACCACGGGTGACTCAGATCATTCATCCATGAATGAAGACAAAAATTCATCAAAGCAATAAAATGATGACCAGGTGTAAATAAATATCAGAATATTTTTTTCCAAAGGAACAATACCATCTAGTATATCTGCACTCAATGTTATTGAATGGGAAAATGTTTGTTCACTATGTGTTATTCACTCCCTAATGATTCCTAATAATTCCCTAGCTTTGTGTGAATGTTGGTAGTCTTGGTTCAAATGAAATCTCTGACCGTCTGCTGACAATTTATTTTTTCTCCTTATTTGTTTTTGTTTTCTAGGATTAATACTTAAGATAATTACAAAATTTGTAAAAGTGAGTAAAGGTAAGAAATGAAAGAAAGGAAAACCTTATTATTTATTTTCATGCTTCAATCAAATTTCACCAGCTCAATGACTGATGACTCCTATTATCCTTGTTAGACTCCTTACCTATCTGCTAAATATTTAGTGTAGTCTCCAGATCCTCAAGCCTTTAATCTGGGAACAATTTTATTTATATCAAACCAATAGTATTGATTTAATGGTCAATATGATAGCTTAGTATTCAGAATTATTGACAACATTAATAATTAAAAGTTATATATTTCTTTTCAATTAACATGAATTCTTATTTGAAATGTGTGTGATGATCCAGAGCAGTATTTCTCAAGTTGTTTAGAAGGGTACTGGTCAGAAGTCATCTATAAAATTTTTTTTTTTTTTGTACAATACTTTTATTATAAATACTTTTGGTGAGGGGTTTAGAATGAGGTACGAACATAATTGTACTAAATAAGATTTCAATAAAGACATAATACTACATATATGGTTTCATACAATGAATGGTTACATACAGTGACAATTGTAGTTCTTATGGAACTCTAAACATGTTCGACTAAGCATAAACCTATAATAAAAGTTGCCTTTTTCTTGTGAAGTTGACTATCTTGAATAAGGAAAGTATATATTATATTACAACCATGTAGACATCCTCAGCGTGCATTGGGTATAGACCCAAAGGAGCTCATCTTCCTTTTAATTAGGTGACAAAACAAAACAGATGCTATTATTTCATTTAAAAAGGAAATATCAATACTTTGTAGAAGTTTTAAATATTATATAAATTAGCTACAGGTCAGAAGCTCATTATATGTATAAAATGACCGTTAGTTTTCTCATTTGTTAAAAAGATACTTTAGCTAAATAATTAGGGATAGAAACTCAAATACAGCTTAAAGGAATGTTTTAATAAATAAATATCTAGAGACACACCTATGTTAAATAAATCTGAGCAAATATATGTACACTTTATTCTGTGACTTAAAATTACAAACCCACTTTTACAAAGATGTTGTCTTCCTGTCCACATGTGGACACTGTAAGATAAAATAACATGAAGAAAAAAATGGGAGTATAAGACTCACTGCAGCAGTTCTAAAAATTGTGGAAGAATAACATTTTACAGAACACAAAGTTTCCACTAAGTATAACATAGTTGGGATATATTTCAATCTATATGGAGATCCTGAGTTCCAACTCACAAGTACTCTTTCCTACAACTCTTGCAATAAGTTGATTGTCTGGTGATTCCACTTTGGGGAACTCAGTGTAGTCCCAGATCTGTACCTTCCCAAGCAGGCAATCTTGGATAAATTACTTACCTTAATTTCTATTACGGTATTAAAATTGCATGAAAGTAATATATACCTGTGCTGGTTGAATCATCTGAGAAACAGGCTTCAAGATTATTTAAACATGCAAGGATGTTAGAGAGAAATTGGAGAGAACTTCATAAGATTAGGTCAGCCATCTAAATACAATTGAAATCTGACCTGGTAAGAAGGAGAAAAAAAGAAAAAGATTAAAAAGAAGATAGATTTGGTGGAAGATCTGTAAACTGCTGTGGAATGTAGGAAATTTCAGCAAGGCACTGGAAAGTCTTTAAGCCAAAAACAACTGTCAGAGGTATGTAGACTCAGGAATGAGTCTACAAAAGTAGCCCTGATGAGCTTACTTACTGTCTGCGAGCCGCCTAAGTGGAAGAGTGGATTTAGCACAAAAGCTGAGATGGATTTCAGAGTATTGCTTCTAGGTCCCTGGGTCAAATATGCTCCCTATAGTGGGGGGTCTATGAGGTACATTCTTGTGGTGACTACATTGCCTCCTAGAGTAATGAACTTTAGGGAAAAAATTTCACAAAAGCACGTAGAGCAGTTTTAAGACAGTGTTCAATAAATGCTTGCTATTACTTGGAGAGGTTAAATACTTGCCTTTGAGTAGTGAAATAAGCTACTGTTCATTTGCAGACACTTAGGACTTTGAAGATTAACAGTATTTAAAATTGCTAAGCCAGATGCACAAGTACAAACTGAGGAATGTTAAGGACCCATACTATAGGGAAAAAGACTCCTTTTTGATCTCACAGGCCTTTTTCCTAACCTAGCAGCAGTATCAACAGGAGTGAGATCAGTCTTCTTATGAGTGAAGATAAGGGAAAACTGGACATTTCAGCTTGATTCTGACATGACATATTCACCAATTATAGAGAATAACTGCACTAGGGCAGAACAAACATATAGCAACCAGCCTCCAAAGGCAGAAAAGTCTTACAACACTTTTGTGAACAAGCAGGGTATATAATTTGCAAAATCTGACATAATTTAAAATTTTATATTAGTTAAATAAAAACAATGCATTATTGCTATATGACATACAAGATTTTTACTTAGAATACAATTCAAGTGTAGATTCCTCTATATGCACATATTTTTCTCAAGATGTTTCTGAAGAAGAGAGGAAGACATTTTCCTTATATAGTTACAGATTGCCACATATGTAACTGCTTATAGTTTTTTGTTTGTTTGTTTGGCCTAAATGGGAATTACCAGGAACAAACTTCTGTTCAAGGAGCAGTGTGATATCAACTAAAGGCATTGTAGTCGTGAATCATTGCCAATATCTTAAATTCTCTGAGCCTCAGTTTTCATATCCATAAAGCAAGATAGGAATAACTATTTCATAATAATGCTTAAGCATTAAATTTATAATTCAGGTGACCCTTTAACAACATGGGTTTGAACTGTGTGAGTCCATTTACACAAGGATTTTTTTTCAGCAGTACATACTACAGTACTACAAGATCAATGGTTGGTTGAATCCAGGGATGTGGAACCATGGATATGGAAGGCTACAAATTATATGCAGATTTTCAACTGAGTTGAGGGTCGGCACCCTCAACCTCTGTACTGTACAAGGGTCGAACATATATGCAAAGCATTTAGGTTAAATTAAGAAATCACAAGAAAAAATTCTAAACTATAGAAGAAGGCAACATTTCTTTTGCAAAAAGTATTCACGGGAGCTTCCTAGTTGGTGAAAGCATCCGTTTGTCAGGAGGGTGGTGCACCCAAGGCCATGGGAACAGAAGCTCGTGCACTCAAGACCCTTCTGGAACTTGTCTATGTACCTCTTCATCTGACTATTCATCTATATCCTTTATCATATTCTGTATAATAAACTGATAGACATATGACAAGATTTATGGACACATGAACTAGAAATTTCAGACTCAAATTGAACAAATAAGTTATGCAGATGGCAAGTGAAGAAACCATTTATTTCCTAACACCAAACTCTGAGCTCATTGGAATTAGATTTGCAGCTATTTTTGGAGACGAAGCCATAACTATGAACAAAATTAACAGATTTGTGTTCATGTAAATCTTGCTTTAAATTCATCTGGCTGCCTCAATATACATCCAAATATCAATGTGACTCAAGGAAGATGAGATACAACTGAAAGTGTAGTGTATTTACCCAGAAGACAATAAAACTTTTGGAGTTGGAGACATACACCTGACTCTCAGAGTAAATTTTAAAAAATTAACTCTTGGCCAAATTCTGAATATTTGGGTTCATCTGACTCTGAAATTATAATCTCATTTATGAAACTAGTGAAATGAAAGACTTGTTATTTTAAATTGTATATTAAATTCATTCTATCATAAACCTCATCACTATACAAAATCCCCTAATATTCTAGAGTTAGCATTTTACTATTTTTCAATCAGTAAGATTATATTTTTCAGTTATTAACAGATGAGTACATATGCTGTTAAACAGTGGAAGTTATATAAATGTGTACTGATTAAAATTTATGGTGTCAACTTCTGATAATATAGAGATTCAACTGATCCAAGTCAACTACTTTAAATTATCTCTACCAGACTAAGGAAAAACCTATGTATATTAGAATGTTCTTCATACTTATATAAATCATATTAGCAAAAAAATGATAATAAATAAACTATTCATTGAAGAAAAAAATGTATTCACAGAGGCAGGATAAATGTTAGGCTTGCCTATTTTATTGAATATTAAATCACTGAAAAAGTGTTCAGAAACCCTATGCTTCCCTAACAAGCTGTGCATTGTGCAATTGAAAATTTGACTGTTCCTCCAAAGCTTCCAGACAGTTATTTCTTTTCCTCTCCTTTTTTTCTTTCTTCAGTTCATGTTTTTTTTTTTTTACTCACAAAGAAATAATTTACCCAAACATGAAAATAAGGCAAAATGATAACTGATTATTTAATATGTTGAAGTGTATTTTTATAAGAAATGATAACTCAAAGCTTGTAATTTTGTGGCTCTGCAGAAAATCTGGCTTTTAGCTAACTTGACTTTTTCACTTGTGCATTCTTTCTTTAATGAGTTCTTCAAACACCTACATAATCTACAGAGAAAAACTTTGACCTGAACTAAAAACCAAAACCAAAACCAAACCAAAAGTCTTTGAATATTTTGCATTTACCCATTTTCCTTCCTACCTTCTCTCCCTCCAAACTCAACTTTCTTTCTTCCTTCTTTTTTCCTTCCTTCCTTCCTACTTTCCCTTATTGCCTTTCTTTCATATTTCTTTCCTTTCCTTTGCCTTTAACACTTTCTTCCTTCCTCCCTTCTGTTTTTTTCTATATTTACCCTTTATGGACTAAGCTACAAACTAGATTATTACCAGTTTTTAAACACTGACAATATTTGTATTATCTCATTACAATTTTGAATCATTGAAGTCTCAGATATGATTTGAGATTACTAAATAATATTTTATAGGTTATAGTGATCTATTCACCCCAAATTATAAATATTTATGGTATAAGATAGCACCTCAAGGTTTTGAAATATGTAAGTTACTTTGAGGGTCTGGGTTTGATCATTTGACCAATTTCATTTTCCTTTTATTTTTCTGAGATAATTGAAATTATTGGTCATAAACTTCTGTCCTGTATGCCACACAAAACCAGATTTATGTGGATTGTGAAACAAGAGAAAAGATATACTAAAGTTGATAGTCATTTTAACTGACACAGACTTAACAGTTTTTAGTAGTATAAATGGAAAAAGTGCACAACATAGCAGTGTCAATTTATGAAAGGTTACACTTGTTTTGTGTCAAGTGTCTGAGACTCTCTCTTACATCTTTATTTTGCCTGACTGTTAAGATCCAGCATATTTTCGAAGTCCCCACTTCTAAGACCTCGTTCTGATAGAAATAGTTACCGAGAGACTGGAAGAAAATGCGGGTAACTGACATTTACACAGTAAATTATTTCAACTATTGCAGTTTCTTTAATCACGCACTATATGTCTGCCACTTCTAATAACAGCTTGGTGTCTGGCAGACATTCTGCCTAATCTCTGAATTTCACTGCTTGTGTGATCCTTTGTGAATAACTTAATCTAGTCATTACGTACATTCTTAGATTAACGTTCACTTAATTTCATTGCTTCCACGTACTTCTGTTGTTCAGAACTAACTGGCACTGATGCTTGGTCTAATCTGACCCTGCATTCCTTCTGCTTCTGTGAGAGTTTCCATAGAGGAGGTACCTGCCATGTTTATTTGTAGAAATTGTTCCTTGATTCAAAAACGAAAACCAAAATGTTCTCTCTTATTTTTTGTATGGTCATATTGAATGTATCATTGTGTTTCTATTTCTGAATTATTTTATTTACTGAATTGATGGTCTCTCATCTTTTAGCCTCGGAGTCACCATCTATGACTCTATTAGCCTATTTTCTCCCTGAACTCGCTCTCTTTCTCCTAAGTTATACCAATAAAAAGTGGTGTATTTTTATTAATCTGTTCACTTGTAAATAATGTCTAATATTCCCTCTCCTTAATTTAGAGTTAGAATAAAAAAGAGTATATTTCTCATATAACATAACTTTAACCTCTGTGACTCTCTATGAATTGAAATATTCCTTCTATCCTTACTTTATAAAAACTTGGCACCAAATTTTCTAATCAAATTGAACAAATTTATTTTTTCTTAGAACTACTAACTGTATTCTCATGTGAAATTTTTAATATATGCATCTTGTCTTACTGAATAATTTAAATATTATATTATTTTGTTTTTTTAAGCACTCTGTTAGACATTCATTCCTCCTAGATAAAATCCACTTACACATTTTATATGTCAACTTTTGTTTTCTATATTTCTTCCAGTCTAGTCCACATCTTTAAATAAATGGTCTAGGAATGTAAAATTAGCAACAGGTCTTTTTAAAATTATTATTTAAGTTCCAATGTCATGACTTTTTAGTGAAAGTTAATGTATCTGTCAGTATTTTTCTCTGCTTGTTCATTTATACTCAGTTAAATTTCAAGACATATAAAAGTTGTTTATGATTTACATGTTAATTGGTACTTGTAGTTATAAACTATGTATTCAAAGTTAAAAATCCTATATGTAACTATTCTTTCTCTAACACACATTTTAGCTATTTTGAATTGGTATTTGTTGAATAGTTTCAATTAAAAGGTAACATTTTGAATGGATCAATTATACTAGAAAGCTTTAACCTTTCATCTAACTTTATGTACCATGTAAAAATGTGAAGTTTAAAGAGGGAAATATTTATTGGAAAGTAACTTTATCATTCTATCAGTATTATGTGATTGTATATTACTTTACTTTCTGAAATATCATGTATTCAACTATATAATGAACTAGTAGAAAAGCTCAATTCCATAAGAAGCAAATAATTTTAAAGATATCTATTTTTAAGTTAATGATATTTAAGTCTAATATGGTTAATGGTTACAAGGAATAGAAAATATTATAATGCTACGTAAGTACTGAATGCATACCCTTCAAAAGAACATAAGCATTAGACCCAGAGGGCTTCCTTCTCACTGTGGTGTATTGCTTTTCCACAAAAAGATAGGAAGTTAAAAAAAGATGAGGTTGCTGGGAATCTTATACTCTGACAGTCAATCCAGACACTTTGAGCTTTGAATTTAACTGGAAGTCAGTTATTGACAGAAAAAGAAATCTTTTGCTTTGGAATCTCCATTTAACACATAAGAAAAGAAATAGAGAAGTGATTTGTACAGTAACAATTCTATGGCTATTCTCTAAAATAAAGAGAAGACTTTTTAAATTATAAAATTGATATTTATTAGAAGAGAACTTAAAAATCTACTTTATTTGAATTTCTATATATATTTTAATGGTAACATTTTACAACAATTATTTCCTATATAATATGTGTGTATATGATACATACATTCACTTTTTAAATATTTTTTGTAAAGATATTACAGACTACAGGTCATTTGAAGATAGTCAAGACACTTTTGGAGAAGTCAAAGACAAATAGTTTGACAGGACATAAACCAGACCTATTGGATCAATAGTTACTGGGGGAAACTCATGGGGCCCAGAGCAATCACAGTTGTGTGAGCATCCAGTTTTCCTTTCATTGAGACTTTACATTATATCCATTAGGCTACATCTCACACATTGTAAAGAAAACTTGACTCTTGGGCCATGGGCTTTTTAGCTGCAGAACATTAGAACATTAGCCCACCCCCTGGTGTGTTAAAAAGCTGGGGTCCAAACCTTTTATCATGTACAGTATAATAAAATAGGATTTGTGGCCAGAGCTACCATCTTAGAACTCTACCAGGTTGGTTAAATTCAGCAATTTGTTGAAGGATTTTTCATGGAGGTTTTAAAGTATCAAGCTTCCAATCAGTGCTAGATACCACTTTCATACTGGCAGATATAAAACGATGGCTGCAATGGGCCTGATGGTCATTGTCAGGGAGTAAGTCATGTGGACTGGAGTAGGACTGAGAGATGTTTTTGTCAATGTGATGCACTCATAGGAGGTACCTGGAGTATTAGAATTCATAGAGAAAGAGAGTAGAAAGACGGTTGCCAGAGGCTGAAGGAAATAGGTAATGGGGAAGATTTTTTTGTTTTGTTTTTTAATGGGTACAGAGTTTCAGTTTGGGAAGATGAAAAATTCTGGAGGTGGAGTGTGATAATAGTTCCATAACAATGTGAATGTACATAAAGCCACTGAACTGTACACTCAAAAAAAGTGAAAATGGTCAATTTGTTTTATGTATACTCACCACAAAATTTTAAAAAATGACCAGAATACAAAGTCTAGGAGAATAAAGGTGCATAAACCTTTATAAAGCATAATATAGGGAAAAAAATCTTATTTTTTACTTGGAAATCATTTCTGAACCAATAAAAAATGCTCTAAGAAAAAAAACAGGAATATTAAATATAAATCAATCAAAATTTTTAAAAATGAAGATTCATAATACCAAATATGTAAAATTCTATTAATCTATGTGAATAATGCTTAAGATCATGATTGAAAAATAGATATATGATGATATCAATTTCTTAAGATTAAACAAAATTTTCTAAGTTTCACTGGTTAATAATGAAATGCACATTAAAGCAATATGCCATTTTCAACTATAAAACTTGAAATTCTTTTTTTTTTTTTTAAGTTTACAATGTTCAATATGGCAAAGGTTTGGAAAATGAATGTTTGCTTCCTTGAATGTGGTAGATTAAATTGCTATAATGTTTTGGGGAAGTATTTGCTAAATGTGTCAAAGTGAGGTTTTTAATGCATCCGTTATTTTTTATGTCTAGTGATTAGCATGGTGGTTTAATCTTAATAATGGAATGAATAATATATTATTTTTGTTCTTACTTTTTAGAATTTCTAAATTATATAGACTGGCAATGTATATTGCACTAATTATCAGAAAAAAGGGGGCAGTCAATGAATGCTATTTTTTAAGGAAAAAAAATAGATATCCAGTTAGAAGAAAATTACATAATCTGGTTAACTCTAGTGACCTCTCTAAGGGCTTTTGAAGGTATTTTAGAGCTGATCAAGGAAAAAGATATGACCACCAGGTGGCAGTACCACACAAAAACTTTCTTGGGTGATTTTGGAACTGGTTTGCATGGAGAAAGTTCCTCATAGCACCAGACTGTCCAGAAGGGACCGAAGGGCCACCATCTAGAAGGTGAGGAGAGCAAGGAAATTCTGGGGAGAGAGGGACCATGAAGGGGTCTTACGTATGTAAGCAATGTCACCTGGCAGCAGGACAGGCTGTCTCTGAGTCAGAAACTCTTGAAGGAAATAGTGATTTGGGGTCTTCATGGCACAGGTCTTACCTTACCCATAGCTAGCAGATTTGGGCTGCAATTTTGTTGGGTATGCAAAGCAATCAGGCTATTATTGGCTAAAATTCTGCTTATTTGGGCTATGCTTGAAACATATAGATGTGTAAAAATTTGGCGCCAGTGGGCTTTTGAGCTAACAGGGCTTAGCCCACTGGAAGAAATAAACAACTTAGAGGCCAATTTACAAAAGCCATCTTTGACTCATTTATAACACATTGGAAGTACAACACCTAAAGAAGAGGCTCAGTGAACATTTTATGTGCATTGAAATAAGGACTGTGATTTTATACTTCAGAAAATGGAATTCAAGAGACTCTCTTGAATTCACTCAGCCAGCTAGCCAGAGTACATTCTGTGACTGAGTTTCTCTAGATTAGAGTCAACTGTTCTTTCCATCATTATTCTTTCTTCAAACACTGTTAATAAAGTTAATGAATTTACACATGTATTTCCAAATTCTCCATTTATCAATTTATTTACCAAATACAACTTCTGGTTTTTGAATACTGAATACCAGTCTCTTTGCATCATGTAAGGTAAGTGATAGTAAATAAAACACAATTTTATTTTTCACAGACTTTTGAACATGGCAAAAATATTATGGGTTAGTTAAATTGCGATTTTCTCTATGAGATAGATATACAGATAGATGCATTCTCGAACATTCTTCCATGTTTTTATATAGGACGTTAACTTTATGAATAAGGGGGGGGGAAGTTTGTATCCAATATGTGTGACAGATCATTTGGTAGAATGAATTCTGAGCTAGAAGTACTTTGATGTGAGTTCTGTTAAATTAATTTAAAAAGGAGGTCATTAGACCAAGGTGGCTCTAATGCCATGGGCACCTACATAAGCAAACCAACATCTAAGGCTGTAAGTCCCTCAAGGTTATGAAATTTAAATCTAAGAACAACCAATTACAAACTAGGCTTGAAGCTATAGACAATCAATGATTTTCTTAATTTCTTCCACCTTTTCTCTATAAAAGTCTCTCCCTGAGTTGTTGGTGGAGTGCTCGTAACCACTTCTGGTCTGGCACTGCCTGATTCTGATTTTCTTAGCTCAAATGAACTCTTAATATTTTAATATGCCTCAGCTTACCTTTTAATAGCTCCAATTCTGGCTCACCCACTAACACAAAAATTGATACTTTTAGGAAACACTGAGACTACATTCTAAGTGTAATAAATCACAGGGTATTGGTTAATGTGTAGAATCTCAAAAGTGATGAGAATATTTATAATTTGAGGTATTAAACTTATAAGTTCCAGAAATATGTAAGGGGTTGTATTGCCTTTTGTAGCCTTAAGTATCCATTAATGTGTATTGCATAACCTGTATAAAGTTGATTGCTTTAATTAACTGCTTTTTAAAATACTCTTACTTATGATATTTCTTGGAAATCAAATAATATCTAATGGCATTGTTAGAAAAACTTTACTACATACTATAACTTCTAATACTAAAGTAATTTTACTTTGATTATGGTAAAATAAGCATATCCAAAAAGGTTTTGCATGTATGTGTTTGTGTGCATCTTTCTACGGACCTGTTTTTCTACTCAGTATATTACTTAATTTTCATGGACAGAGAAGGAAAAATAGCTAGAATTCAGCTGAGTAAGCTAGTACATAGAATTTTATTCACTTTCTCAACAAATTGATATTACTAAACATTATCTTTCTCTGAAAATATTTATTATAAAAGAAAAATAATCTATTTTATATGAAATGGACACAATGTACACTTAATGAAGGCAAGAAGGAGAAGGACTCTGGCAAAGAAATAATTTTTGAGGATAAAAAAAAAATCAGTGTTTATTTAGAGCTGTAGCTGTAGGGTATGAAAAATAATTTTTCTTCTTCCCTTCTAGGCTGAGACACCCTGTAATAAAAGATCAACAGGAGCAAAACCAACCAGTTTAATAACATGTGTACTTCCTGTGTACATGGGAGATAACCAGGAAAACTGAGTAACTCTCCAAAATGGCCCAAGCCACCATCTTAAGTACTATCTCCAGCTAAAAACAAAAGAAAATGTGGGGGGTGGGAGGGGCAGTTAAGGGAGGCTATCAGGAAAAGCATTTTAAAATGTAGGATTGTTATGCAGATTTAGATAATTGCCTTCTCCATTGATAAAGACTTTCTAGAGAATTAGTTTGCCTTCTCTACCTGGAAAAGAGAAGAAGATACCCTTACAAATGGACATTTCCCTTAGAAATATAAATATCTCTTACAAAATGGTAATTTTACTCTGTTTTCAGAGCTGTTCCTATGTCTGTTGTTTCTTAAAAGTAATCAGCCTGAAACAGAGCAGGACCCTATGGTCCTTGCTCCCTATGTCCTCAGCCTGCCTTTTGTCTGTGGAAAAACTTTAGCCAAAGAATATGTTTAATCAGAGAAGTGAGAAAATGCAGAAACAAAAGAAAACAGTCCAACAAGACTAAATCATAATAGTTTAGTCCTTAAGCAAAATCAAGGACCTATACTTCCTCTTCAAGGGCTATGGATAATAATTTGAGCCATATCCTTTGAGCTGTCTTATAGATACTAAAACCTCCATCATGTGGAAGAAGTTAACTACATGATGACCAGACTATAGCCATGACATAAGCTGCCACAACTCCGAGAACTGGCCTCAAAGAAATGGGAACAAATTGATCCTGGAACTGAACATTAACTGTGCTTAAAACAATCAAGATGATGCTGATCAGATGACCGCATAACCATTTCAAGATGACTGTCAGAGCTGACAGGGGGCAGGGTACAACCTTTAGAAGAATGACATAGCCCAAGGACATGACATAAACTGATTAGAACCAAATAGGTCCAGGACTTCCACTAGTTGACTTCCACTAGACCTTGAGCCTCTGTATATGCTCATTGTAACACATCAGCAAGCTAAATGACACACCCACAGGCACCATGACTGTTCCAAGGCTGACCATAAAGGTCAAAAAGTGGGTGGGGCCCAATTCCTGGAAATCTCCACCCCTTCCCCAAAATAGGTGGAATACTACTCCCACTTATTAGCCTATGAAATTACCACCCCTATAAAAACTGACAGCTCCATACCCCAGTGCCACTCACGCCTTCTAAGAGGGCCCACCCTCTGTCTGTGGAGTGTGTTTCTCTCTAAATAAACCTACTTCTTATCTATCACTTTGTCTCTCAATGAATTCTTTCTGAGACGAGACATCAAGAACCTGAGCTTCATTAAGTCCTGAGATCAGGTGTGTGATCTCAATTAAAAGATCGTGGGTTCAAGTCCCAGTCTGGGTTTTGGCTGGGTTCTAGTCCTGGCCCATCCATGGGTTCAAGTCCCAATCTGAGTTACATGGTTTCACTTTCACCTATAAAAGTTCTTGCCCACTGATTGTCAGTGGGGGTGGGGGGGGTCGGCCTTTGGACAGAAGCCCGCCCCTCCCCTCCCACTGCCAGCCTCCAAAATAAAACAAACTTTCCTTTCCACCAACCTTGTCTCTTTATTGGCTTTAGAACAGTGAGCAACTGGGCCCCCACTTTCAGTAACAAGCCTAAAATTATCCTTATGCCAAAGAGACACAATTTAGCATGGCAAATTTTGTTCCCCTTCATAGGCAATATAATACTTGTCAAGAACAACAATTTACACAGTAGGCTATATGAAGGTAATGTAAAAACATCATGTCATATGTGAAATACAAATGCTTGATATATAACTAGAAACAATCGTGTATAGTAGCAGATTTAAAAGAAGATAATATAAAGGTTGAAACAATATACCTTTCATGCTTTTAAACTTGCTTTAACTATATTTTTCAGTTGCATAAATTATTATTAAGGTTTAATAAAATTATTAGGACATCATCCTTCCTACCTCCTCCCCTTCCCCCAAACAACTAACAATGATGGATAGGTGTTTTCTTAGGATGGTGGTAACATAAGTTAAATCTCTACACACATCCCTGAAAACTATAGAGTTCAACAGGGAGAGCAAATAAATCCAGCCACAATCCACTTCTACAGAAGGATGAGGAGACAGAGAATCCACTGACCTTCAATTTACATATAAATGAAAGAAACTTCTGGAGCAGGCTCAGGTGTCCATAACAGAGCAGAGAATCGGGTAAGAAAAAAGACACGTGCAGGGGCAATCTAGTGGTAGCAGGCACAGATGTAATCACCCAAAAAGAAGATTTCTATGGTGAGTGGAAAGTCAGGAGAACAGGAGCAAGATTTAGTAGAGCACAGCACTGGCTACTGGGAAGTTGAAATAGGTTCTCAACTATGGATGGAATCACAGGGGCAGCCTTGGGATGGCAGTGCTGGTGGAAGGGAAAGCAACTTGGACAGGAGAGGCATATCTTGTTGATTTTGTGTAGAAGAAAAAGAAAATAAAGTAGTAAAAATAAGACTCTTACAGAAACAGGAGCATCACAATTCTGAAAACCATAGTTGTTTCTAATGAAATATTTTATTGAAATAAATGCACTTCATTTTACTAATAGTAGAGTTGATCTTGCAGTGAGAAATTTAATTAGCTAATGAAACACTTCACATCATTTATAGAAACAATTGTTAATGTGTTTTAATGAAAGTTTAAAACATTTAATATAATAAACAGAAAAAAGTCAGAAATCATACATAAAGAGCTATTTAAGACAATAGAAAAAATTGAGAAGCAAAATTTTCACATTATAAAAATATTACGCTAGCAGGAAAAAACTATAAAAAATGCTCCAACATAAATATCTTTAAATTAGCTTTTGTATCTAAGAAAGTACACAATAAATCAGCAATTTGTAAAATTCAGAGTAGAATTTTAAAAATAATAACAGTAAGATGTGAGAAGAGAATTCAGAAAATTCACTGAAGAGAATCACCAGATCAAAACAAAAAAGGAAGACAGAGTTATAAGATGATCAATAAGTGTCACTGTGAAGAGAAACAAAACAGTGAAGAGAATAAAAACAATATAATGTGCACAAAAAATGAGAAAGTGAAATATTTAGAACACTCAGACTCTAATCCTAAACCTAACCCTAATACAAAGTGCAAATGGGAGTTCTCAAAGAAAAACAAACAACATAATGGTGTAGAAATAACACTTAAAACAATTGTTTTTTAGTTTTAATGTTTATATTGAAAGTTTCATCATTTAAGTAGGAAAGTTGTACCATGATTGACAATTTTAGGACCTATCCTTGTAAAACTATTAGATTGTAAATTCACTGGGAAAAAATGCAAAACATCCAGGCAAAATGATCAAGTCACTTATAGAGAAAATCAGGTCAACACCAGCTTTTTTATAACATACAAAATAAGACAACAGTGAAATAATATTTTAAGAATGACAAAGAAAAAAAGAGTGAGCAAAATTTTAACTTCAGACAAGCTGTCCTTCAACCATAAAGAATATTAGAATAATGGAATTTGTAAGAATATAGTCATGTTTCTTTTCTGAAGAATCAACTAGATTGCTGAAACTTCAGTGAAGAACTATGGTCAGCAATAAATATATTTAACTGTAGTTACTATAATCAAACAAAGGTGGGAATAAAATGAACTAATAATATTTAAATTTTATAAATTCCATAAAAGTAGACATAAATTAAATGTGAAAAAGCAAAATAATCTCATTGATGATTGTATAGGTAATAAATGAGAGTCAAGGATATCATACAAAGATAATAAAATGTAGAAACCTAACTAATTAAAAAGAAGACTAAGGATATTATGAAATATATTACTATAAGATAATTATTTGAACTAAATCAAAACCTCTATAAATACCAGAATTAGTACAAAAGAGCAGAGAAAATACACTATATATGGAAAGATGTATTTAATACACACATGAAGTAACTTAAGACCTCCTGAAAATAGGAAACTAAGCATATCCTTCAATACTTATGGATGAGTTTAAATTTTTTGCTTTTGGATTTGCTCACGAATCAAAATCTGTTTATTCTGTATAAGAGACTTACCTAGAATAGCTAGACTCATAAAGTTTAAATGGGTGGGTAAAATTATACCAAGAAAACACAAGCACTGAAAAAGTAGGGTTTCTGATATTGTCATCAGACAGGTTTTTAAAATTTTTTTTAATACACGAATGTGTGACTTTGGAGAAGATTTGGTCTGAGAGCATAAGAGGTCACGCCTTTCCAAAACAATCTGTGTATGTAGGTAGGTATGGCTAAAGATAAATGAATACCCAGATCAGATCTGGTTAGAATAAATTGATGTTCTGAATTATTGAATAAGCCACCCTTGGAATTAAACTATAGACTTAACAGGAATCAGAACACATCTAATAATGTTTAATTATTTCACACCGATTAGTATTATTATAGAAATACATAATAGTTACAAGAGTCATGTTTTAGTCAAGGAATAAACATAATTTTAAAAATATATGAATCTGTTAGGATTCAAAAGAAGTGGGAAATTGAGCAGATTGCAAAAACTCTTAATTTTAGGGAAGGCACACATATGATAGTCACAGACTGGATGAATTCTACATGATTTTTCAGGTAAGACATTACAAATCAAAGATGTTGCTAATATCAAGGGGGAAATGGGAGGAATTTTTACTGGTTCTTAGGGTAAAAGCAAACGAGTCTAATTAGGCTTTATACTTTCTGAAAGCCATATTCTAAGGATTTCAGCACTGTCCACCTGGGAGATGCATGTTGATAGATAATGATTACATCATACTCAGAAGAACTCAGCACAATTAATACAATGATGAAATGGAGTGCAGATAATGAAGATGTTGGTGGCAGTGAGGGGATGCCTTGCTGGCAGTGATGGATGGAGCCTACTATCCATGGAGACCATGAGCTTGATCTGTGTGGCTACTTGTGCTGAGTTCCTTCAGCCACAGAAGTCGCTGATCAAGGGACTAAAGTGAAAACAGATGTTTTACTAACATACCTTCAGACAACAACGTATGACTAATGCAGGCAAAAAGAGTCACATCTATTTATTATGGGAAGCTTTGACGTAAATTATTTTAAATATCTTGGCTGTGTTGATACCATGTTTACACATTGGGAGTGCATAAAAGAGCTTCAAGGGAAGCAAAAGAAAGTGGAGATAAACCTAGTTTCTGTAGTTTACCCTCAGAACCATACTGATTTGTATGCTCTGACTATGCCCACTTTGGCTCTATTTGAATGTTTATTTTTGTAAATGAAAGGTATATACAATGTTAATATTTAAAACAATTCAGTGTTCACAGTCTAACAAAAGCAGTGAGAATTCCTATGCCTACAAAATCATTGGCATTATACAGATGATAATTTCTCTCTTGATTACTGCTGGCTCTCATATAAGAGCTATCAACAAATGTCTAGTGTATTATGTAAACAATTCAGAGTTTCCTACTAAGGAGTCAAACAATAGCTAGTAAACCACATTATTTGTCAACCGTATTTTATGACTCAATCATTTAACTTACCACTACAGAAATAACTTGTTATTCTCTGTCTTTTATGGCCTGAAATTCTTTGTGTAATACGAAGTAAATTTGACCCTAGTAAATCTTGAGGCTTCCATTGCTGTATAACAGATTGAAACCATGGTTAGAGATGAGGGAACATGAAATGTTTATCTTGCATTCACATAAAATCATGGTTAGTTTGCCTTTTTATAGTTAATAATAGTATTCATTTATCACAGTTTAAAATTGTATATACTAGTTTACTCTTTTTGTTGTCTGGTGAATCTTTATTCCTTTCCATATCTGAAGCAAATCAAGAGATATTTTCAGTTATTTTTTTCCTTTGGTTTTCAATTATTTTCTCCAATTATGAAAAGAAGGAAAAGGCTTTGGATCTTAGTGGATTAAGCTGAAAATTTTACTTCTATGCTTTTTAGAAATACAATAGTTATACAAAATATCTGTACAGAGTTCACTATGGGAAATATAAATGTTATTCAGAAACAATCATCTTTTCTAAGATTTCAAAATCTAAAGTATTTAATAAGAGATGGAATATGAACATAGAAAAGTATGTCATAAGAGAGTTAAAGATCAGAGTCTTTGTTTTTTTTTTTTTGGTTAGAAGAGGAAGACATTGCTTTAGCACAGGTCTTGAAGGATCAAGAAACATTTTGTGTTAATTGAGATGGACTCTAAAGTGTAAGTGGAATGTGGAGCCACGGAGATGAGTCAGGACCAAGGAGCATCTTTGTAGAAAAAATGGAGACCTGAAAGTATAAGTATATATAAGAAGCAGCTTAGTTTGGACAGGTCTTACGATTCATTACGGGGATTAAAAAAAGATAAGTCTGAGAAAGCTGACTGGGTCTAGTTCAAGCAGAAAATTAAATATAAAGAAAATAAAATTGGGGTGTAAAAAGAAGACACTGATGATTTTACTTTCATTGTTGCTCTTTGCTTGGGAACCGAAACATTATTAGACTCTATGGGAGAGACAGGGAAAAGAAATATCAGAGGAAAACTTTACGGACAAGACACACTGAGAGCATGAACTGAAGAATTGGCAGTGTAGAGTTGCCAAAGAATAATCTTGGTTATATTTTAGAATTCTTTATATTTTCTTAGGACAATGAAAAGAAAAATATATTTGCTAGTCTTTGCCTGAAAAGAGAAAGAAAAGTTTCAACTTAGATAGTTATTACTGTAATATGAATTAAAATATATAATAAATCACTGATGCTATATTTGTCATTGAGTCAAGGAAGAAGAGTATTATGCTTCCAAAATAATTTTCAGATATTGTGTATTATAAAGAACCTCAGTATTCTGATTTAGATTCTGATAAGGAAGAACTCATACAACAATAAAATACAACTCCTCCTTCTAGGTCCCACCCTGACCTGAAGAGGAGCAATAAATTCTTACAAGGACTGAGGCTTATCTACAGGGCAAGGATGTTAAAGTGCCCTCTTGCTTTTCACCACATGTTGAGACATACCTCAAACTCAGTCATTTCTACCTATGATCAGATCAAACACCAGCTACTGCTGCTCTTGTTCCAAAAAAGATGATTCCCATTATATTCCTCACTAGCTTTACACACTTTCAGGAAACATACACTGAGAATTGCAATATCTTGCCTTGGAATCACAACAGGGAGAACAAAAAAGGACTGATGTAAGTGGCACTGTTTTTGTTGTTGTTTATGCCACACACTATATTCTTCCTTCATGAACATGCCTGAAAAAAAGTAATCATACAACTGAGTTTGAGAGAGTTTGCATAAACACATTCAGAAGAAACTTTGTAATTCTTCAATAGGCATTGTTAAAAAATATTAGTTTGGTAATTGTGAGGAGCCAGGTACCAGACATCATCAAAATTGATTTCAAGTATTGTATAACTAGAAAGATATAAGTGCTGTTTTGAAACAGGGCACCAGAGAGAAGCAGTGGATTACTTTAGGATAAGGGATGTTGAGAAGTAAGGTGGTGAATATTGGTTTGAAGCTTTTTAAAATCGAAATACCATTGTGTAGTCAGAATTTACCAAAGAGGAAAAATTCAGTTTTAAGTAAGAGTTTGATTAAGAATCATGAAAGAGTGATGGACCCCCAACAGGCAGCAGGTGCCCCATGCTTCCCTCCACAGAGATTATCTGGCACAGTGACATGGAATAAATATAAGAACATGGTTAACAGGAAGCCAAAGTTGTCACCAGGACATTAAAAGGTGTTTTTCAGAAGAAGGAATATTATTTAAAGTGTAGAGATGAAAGAAGGAATAAGAGGAAATAATGTAAATGAAATTAAGTATACATATTGACTTTATATATCAATGATGCTGTACTGTAGAGTTATATGTTAATAATGAATTAAAGAACATGGCTACACAATAACAAAATGTAGGAGAGTGATAAGTGGAGAAAGTGCACTAAGGCCCTTGAGGGATGGGTGAAATAGTTCCTCTAATTACATGAACTAATGATGATTCAAGAAAAACAGAGCTCATATCTAGACAGAGTCTGCCTATGGTGGAGAATGACATCAAGGATATTTATGTGACCTTGTTGAATCAGTCTCTTAGTTTTGTAGTTGTAGGGCTGTGACCACCAAAATTTTAGTTCTTAGAATGTTTGCACATGCTACATACTGACTTACATAGCTGAATCCACTTTCCCATTGGTACTCTTTAGAGAAAGTTAGTAAAACAGTTGAAAAACAACAGGGTTCAACAAGTAAAATAAAAATATTTGGTGCCCATTAAAAACCTAGGGAATTCTCTTACACAAAACGTATTAAAATGGTTTTATTTGTATGAAGAAGAACTGCTCTAATGAAAGGAAAAAGCTAACAGTTCTCCTTATGGCCAAATGCCCATGGACCTCTGGAATCAACCTGGTCTTGAAATAAATAAAATGAGAATTTGATGTAGGAATCAGTTATAACCTGGGTAATGTTGTTACTAGTGGCTATAAGGATGCTTGAAAAGGAAGGTGGAGGACAAATTTGAAGTGAGCTGAAATTCAAATTGCTAGAGAATTTGTAGTAACTCCACTGACTTAAGGAGCTAAATATGTTCTCATGAGATTGACAGTTGACATATGTTAACCTGGATCTAACATCGGCCAAGCCCAAATGGTACCCAAGGGTTGGAAATAGTTTGCCACAATGTAGTGGAAGAATACTAAAAACTACATACTGGTTTTTATTAACTGTGTGTCACCCAAGACACATCTGAGAATGTACTTGAAGATTCTTTCTTCTCCCACTTAATGCAAAGAATAGATACTAATATGGAATGCCAAATTATTCAGAAAAAAAATAAAAATTTTTTTTCTGCTCTCTCATACTCAGAAATGTCTGGGACAGTATTACAATTACAATGGTCTCCTTGATCTCAGCAATACTTGTGAGTAGCAAACACTTGTGAGATAAATGATGGCCCAGCATACTGCTTTCCAGTTTTTCTCATTTTATGACACATATAGTAAATATTATTTGTACAATTGGTATAGCATGCCAGGGTAAGAAGATAAATCTGCTATAACAAAAAGATGCTGGCCAGAGGGTACCAATTACCTTAGTCCCTGTCTGACTGACAAAGGAACAAAGGTGTCAATATTCCCACATACCTGCACCTATTTGAGGCACATTAAACATTGTGTTTTATAACCAAGATTTTGAGCCACATGTCTGCCTCACCTGCAGATGCTTAAAAGCCAGAGTAAACATAAAGTCATTGCCATGGTGACAAATAGGGAGAAGATGACCATCAGATCTCAAGAAAAGTCAAATATGCATAGTTTATTCTGTCACTAATTAATGATGGATATCTCAGAAAGAAAAAAAGCTACATTTTTACTTTAATTCATATAAGAATGGTTCATACCAAACAAATTTAGAATTGGAAAACTGAGGCCAGAATCAAGTCATTAATCTACAATAGAATCTTAGTTTACATTCAATTCTGAGACTAAGTCAACACATACCAGAATGAAGAAGAAGCAAGGTAATTTACAGGATCCTGATGTAATGTCATAATTTTGTTCTGCAAAGCTTCCTTCTTTAAGGAACCTGTGGCATGTAAGTTTTTAAAAATAGCCAAAGTAAAGGGATATGCCTAAACTTTGAGAGACTTTGCATCCTAGCTCTATGGAACTATCAATTACTCCCATTTGTGATTGGTCTGTTTCCTTTACTTATAGTATTTTCAGATAAACCTAAAATTTTAATTTTAAGATTTCCCTATTCATAAATCTTTTTTTCATGTTTGTTGCTTTTAATGTCTTATTTAAAAACACATCTTTCCCCAAGTTTATAATAATAATCTAATGTGGTTTAAAATGTTTACAATTCTTCTTTTCATATTTAAGTTTAATATACTGTCTCATGCTATGAGGAAAATATCCAATTTTACTATTATTTTTAATTTGGAACCAATTAATCTTTCTTTATTTCTTAAGTAACTGATCTTTCCTCCACTAACCAATAGTGCTAGCTCTGACCAATATGTTATTTCCTCAAGTGGTCTTATCTATTTCTAACCATTGTATTCTTTCCCTTGTTTTATGTTTCTTTCTGTGTATCAATACCACATTACCTTAATTAATATAATTTTATTATAACCACTGACATCTGGAAGGAAAAGTCTCCCTCTTTGATCCTCTTTAGTTGTGTGTTGACAATTCTTAGTTATTCACTCATTTATATATATGCCAGAATTATTTTGTCAAATGCCACGCAACAACACATTTTGAGATTTGCATTAGAATAGTACTGAGACTAAGTTTGATTTGCTAAGGACTGACATGTTTCCCTATGCATGAACATGATTATCTTTCAATGATTTAACTAATTTATAATATTATTCCAAAAAATGTCTTAACATAATTTTTAAAGTTTTTGAATATATTTTGATAGAAATACTCTTAGGTACTTTAAACTTTTGTTGATATCATAATCATACATTCATTTAAATTATGTTGTTTTTTACATTTATATAGACAGAAAATTGGTTTGTTTTAAGCAAAATTTATAAAAATCTCTCGTATTACTTCTAAGAATTTATCCCTTTTAGTAAATAAGCTTATAGGAATATGAAACTTCTATTCCTAGCTTTGATATTTTTTATCATAAATGTGTATTGGATTATATCAAACACCGTTTTTTGGACTACTGAGATGATCATATGAATTCTCTTCTCCAATATGTTGACTTGGTGAATTATACATGATTTTAATAATATACTAATGTTCTTTGAGTAAATATTAGCTGATTATTATAACCATATATCCATACCTCTATTTATATCTATCTACATATTGTTTTCTTCCCCCTAATTTGTTTGGAAATTATATTCTTTAGTGGTTAAACCTGAAATTAAACACAGTTGGTATTTAAAAAGTTAAATAATTCAAAATTGGTACTCCCATTCCTCCAAATTAAAAGGCCTTAAAACACCTTAAGTCTAATCATCTCCAACTAGCTTGTGTATTTTTGTTATACAATATTTCAGTTCTATTTATTATTACTCTTAATTTCATTACTATTTTGGTTCTTTGTCATCCTCCTGCTCTCTTCCTCCTGTTCATCATCATTACCATTATTTGCATAATTGTTGTATTATTCAGTAAATGTTTATTTAAATGTATGTACTGTTTTTCCAATTTGTTTCTTTGTAATTTGCCACATTTTATTCTTGAAATATGTTAATTCTTCTTGAAGTACTTTCCTCAGAAGATCCTTGTTTGATGTTACCTTCTTAAAAAGAGGTTTTGGTTATTTGCAATGTATTTTACCATTATTATTGAAAAATAACTTTGAGTAGAGCAATCTAGTTTGTCAGTATTGTCTCTCAGCTCTTTGAAGTTATTATTCCATTTTTTAAATCTTACATTATGCTTTTGAAAAATCTCCCTCAGTCATATATTTTCTTCTTGTAGTTAATCGTCATTTTTTCCTGGCTGCTGTGGGAAAGGAAAACTTTTACCTTCTTTCCCTTTAGATTCTTTGGCTGCTCTAATAATTCAATTGATATGAGGCAGATTAACAAGAGAAAAATAAAGTTTGTACATACGGAAACTCCATAAAAATATGAGACTAAAATGTCAGGCAATTGAGGCTTGTATGCCATCCTAAGCTAAGGAGAGGGGGGATGGGTCTTGGGCTTCAAAGAGGAGGAAAACACTTGACAAGAAGACGGTAAGGGCAAATGTTTGGTAAGCACATGTTTGGCCTGCTGTGCAGATACGTTTTTCTGATATAAAAAGTTATATCTGACAACAGCTCTCTTCCAAGTACAGGCCCCCTACCTAAATTCCTTTAGGCAATTAAGGGACAGGTAAAAATCTTTTGCTAAGTCTTCTGAGTCTTACTTGCTCTCAGCTCAAAACAATGCACATGTCAAAGTGGAACATTTTGGGGTGGTGCTCTGTTCCTCCTCACTGCTTTTAATATAATCTTTCTGACTTTGTTTTTCTGCAGTTTCAGCTAGGATTTATAAATAAAATAAGTGATTTGTATTTACTTTCTGGTATATATTGTTCTTTTAGCTGTGGTTTTATGTCTTTTATTAGTCTGGGATATTCTCAGAATATTCCACTGACTGGCTTCTCCTTTTAGGCCTTTCAATCCATAGTCCTTCTCATTTAATTATTCTTTCATATTTCAAATCTTCTTTCTCCAAACTGTATTCTGGGTGAGGTTTTTAAATTTATTATCAATTTACAAAATGTATATTCCTTTGTGACTAATCTGGGGCTTTACTCATCAATTGATTTTTGTTTCTGAGTTAATTCTTATATCCAGAGATTTATTCATTTTTTCTTCTTCCTGGTCATCGTAATTGGTCCTATTTGTTCATTTTGCCATTAAAATTTTTTATTTCTTTACATGTTTCATACATGGTTATTTTACATTCTGTTTTTAAAAGTGAATGACTCTAAGAGCTTTAGGCTCCAACTCCTGTGTGTTGATTATGTTGATTACCATCCATAGAAGCCTGTGTTCCTTTGTGTTTTGTGAGTTTTTATTATTGGTCATATTTGAAAAAGTTAACATGTGGGAACACACAAATATCTGCATTGAGCATTCCCTTTAACCTAGAGAGGATTTATACTTGTTTCTCATAAGCACCAGGGATACTAACAGCCAAGAAGAATTTAATTCCTTAACCTAGGAATGCTCTATCCAACGACTAATATAAATTTATAAGTGGACAAGGTCTGTAGAGCAACTTGGGAAGTGCACTTGTGACAGACAAGGCAGGTTGTCCTAAGTGTGTTAAAAGGATAAACCGAATCTGTGTGCTTAAGCAATTCTGGGTACTTCTGGCCTGCTGCTCCTCCCACTAACACTGGTAAAGTCAATGTAGTAACTACTCATATAACTTCATACAAATATTGTGTTGCATTTTTTACACAGCAGCATTACTGGTTAGAATGAACCAAGAGTTGAAAATACAGCAAGCTAATACTTCTTGGGTTCTGTGTTAGCAGATCTGGGATTAGTGCACTTTAGGAATCCCGGCTGCTTTTATCACTATCTCTACTTTTGTAACTGTCCTGGCCAGTGATGACTACAATCTGCGATAGGCATTTGGAAGAGAAAGCAATGAAATATGTTCCTGGTTTCTCTGGAGCCATGAAAGTAGAGCTCTACAGACCCGTGGTGAGGGGCATGTAGCTTCATCAAGTACAGACACTAAATACTAGGATTCTTCACCAAAGATGGATCATTTGTGAAGGGGTAATAAACCAAGGCCAGTATATTTGGTTTCTAAACTGGCTAGTTTCCAGAAAGGCTTCCAATTTATCTAAGAGAACCTAGGAAGTACTCTGAAGTCCTACAAGAAAGAATACCTTTCTCCAGAAGAAAATAGAAAGAATTGGGGAGCAAGTAAAAGGCTGTATTTGGTGGAGGGTAAGTAAAAAGGGCACTCCTGAGGGTTTTGGCAGGACTTCAGTCAACGTATTAAAGCCAAGGAGCCATGACTAAAGACAAAATTGTCTCTCTGTAAAAAAAAAAAAAAAAAAAATATATATATATATATATATAGAGAGAGAGAGAGAGAGAGAGAGAGAGAGAGAGAGAGAGATGACTTGACTAGAGGTTGCAAAAGAACCACTGAGAAAGACTATAATGGTTACAGGAATCCAACAGATTCTCACTGTGAACTCTGTCGAGGTAATCTCAGCAGTGGGGGGGCGTGGGGGGGACAAAACAAACAAACAAGCTCCCCCCAAAAAACAAAACAAAACAAAAACAGCCACTACAAAAACACTTGGAAGTTCTCTTGGTGGAAGTAGAAATTATCTAAGCAAATAAGGAGTCCTGTGAGGCCATAAAGAAGAAAAATTCTCAATTTACCCTGCACTGAGAGATAGTCACTGTTAAGGTCTCAGAAATTTTCAGTAGATTTTCAAAGTTCACATATTTAGAGTGTGAAAGGCAACCTTGGAAAGTGACCAAGAGTTTTAGAGTATGCTCTCATAATCATATTTTACTGTATTCCACGAAAACTTGTTGACATGACTTAAATTATAGATCCAGTGTGATAAATATAAATATTCTATTTAATGAAAACCTAACTTGGGGTGAGATATAAAATTAGCTTTAAAAGTACACCAAGGATTGTTTCTATTCTTCTTTACAAATACTATTTTAAGTAGCCACTTATCAAGAAGGTATATGAAATAATACTTTTCAGAGTGAATAGGTTTATCAAAATTCAGAATACCTTTTACCATGGCAAAACAAAGTTTCAAAAAGGAGAACACTTAAGAATACAATTTGTTATTTTTTTCCCCTCTAGGATATCAGATAACTAGGTAGTTGACTGAAGTGACTGGTTGTTTTCCTCACCAGGCAAACATAAACAATATTATTGGAAAAGCCATCAAGAGCTTCTAGAAATCAGATTTTAGAGCTGAATGTGCTGTGCAAGTATATTCTTTTCCCTTTGTTTTAAGACTGTCATTCTGGAACACTCAAAGTGTTACATTTATAACCAGAGACAGAGAACAACCATGCAAACCCATGGTTTTCAAATTTGTTATGCACCTCACAATAAGTAATGTTATGAATGCTGAAGAAAAATACAAACTCTCTGCAACCTGACACAGAATACAGGGCTGATATGGTGATTTCCTAGCATTCTTATATATTTATGAAGTTTTCTCTGAATTCTCATTTGGAACACAACTGGATTTCACCCCAATAAACTGTCCTTTTTTTAATGTACAGTGCCATCTATCCATTTTGGCATAAAACTTCATGAGATGTATACAATTATCCGCATTTTAGAGATGGATAAACCAAGGCTGAGTGGTTAAATACTTTATATAGAGAGTCACATATTTGTAACAGACCACAGCAAAGATCCAAACACAGTTGCTTTGTCCCAACCACTATTCTATAAGCTTGCCCTAAAAATAGTTTGCTTTAATAGGACAAATAAATTAATGAACAGAAAAATATTTCTAAATTTTAAAACACCACAGCAATATTATGTTTCACTATTGTTAAGTAACTACCCTTAAGTATATTATGTGATATCTATACATAAAATAAATCTAAATGTACACTTTATCCATACATGCATTTCTCAATTTTGCTTGATTTTTTTTTTCCTCTGATTTTGGGGATAAGAGGGAAAAAAAATGGGCAAAATATGACTTAAAGAGAGTCTGTTCAAAATATGCAGAAAATGGTTGATTCTCCACTCATGAAAAAGAGCAATATAAGGTGTCTTGGTTAGTTTGGGCTGCTATAACAGAATACCATAGACTTGGTGCCTTATAAACAACAGAAATTTATTTCACATAGTTCTGGAGTCTGGAAGTCCAAGATCAGGGTGCTGACATTTTTGGGTTCTGGTGAGGATCCTCTTCAGGACTGCCAACTTCAGATTTCTCATTCAGTTGCTAGATGGAAGAGAACAGAGAGACAAAGCATGCTCTCTTGTAACTCTTATGAGGGCGCTAATTTCATTCATGAGGGCTCCACCCTCATGACCTCATCTAATTCTAATAGCTTCCTAAAGGTCCACCACCTAATACCATCTCATCATGGATAAGGTTTAATATTTTATTTAGATAAATAGTATGTTATCCATTTGTGCCATTTAAATTATTAACATTTATAAGCAAATGAGAAAATCTAGCTATTGTAGATAATAGTTTGAAGATATTTTATTTTGTTTACAGAATGTACTTGTCTTTTTGACAGCCTGAAGAATTCATGGCAACGGTAAAAGATACAGTGTTGATAATTCATGAGTCAGTGTGTGAAATTAATGATTTCTATAAGATTCAATTTTTAATCGAGGATAATGGAGAGCACCTAGCTGAACTCCCTGTGCTATACAGCAGGTTCCCACTAGGTATCTATTTTACACGTTAGTGTATTTATGTCAGACCTACTCAATTCATCCTACCCTCCCCTTCCTGCCCTATATACACATGTCCATTCTCTAAGTCTGCGTTTCTATTCCTGCCCTACAAATAGGTTCATCTGTACCATTTTTTCTAGATTCCACATATATGCATTAAACAGGGAGCTCAGCTCGGTGCTCTGTGATGACCTAGATGGGTGGGATGGGGGTGGAGGGAGGTCCAAGAGGGAGGGGATATATGTATACATATAGTTGATTCACTTCACTGTACAGCAGAAACTAACACAACATTGTAAAGCAATTATACTGTAATTAAAAAAAAAAGGATAATGGAGAAATTTGGTAATATAAGGAATAACTACCAGCTGTGTGCCTCCTAAATTCTTCAGTGTACCACTGGCATTGGCTACTTATGGATAGCCAGGTCAATGGATATACATACTTAACTTTGACCAAACTTTGTTACACCTGGTAGGTGCCTTGCTTTGTACTAGTATACTAGTACTTTGTACTAGCTTTTAAAATGTTGCTGTTATTGGGCTTCCCTGGTGGCACAGTGGTTGAGAATCTGCCTGCCAATCCAGGGGACACGGGTTCGGGCCCTGGTCTGGGAAGATCCCACATGCCGCGGAGCAACTAGGCCCGTGAGCCACAACTACTGAGCCTGCGCGTCTGGAGCCTGTGCTCCACAACAAGAGAGGCCGTGACAGTGAGAGGCCCGCGCACCGCGATGAAGAGTGGCCCCCGCCCGCAGCAAATAGAGAAAGCCCTCGCACAGAAATGAAGACCCAACACAGCCAAAAATAATAAATAAATAAATAAATAAATAAATTTTAAAAATGTTGCTGTTATTGATCACACACACACACACACATTTTGTATAATCATTTAAAGAGTATCTCAGACAGGTAATACATCCACTCTCAAATTGACATTTTACCCAGAAGGCTTCAATAAACTTCATTTCAATATAATTGTATCCTGATTTTAATTTCCTTATCTTCATATTCCTATGTAATATCAATGACTATTGCATAATAAAAATGACATCAAGCTAACGCTTATGTTTGGATTGTGCTTTTTCAGAACAGCATAATGGTATTATAATCATAGATACAGGAAACTGCCAAATTTTATTCTTACGGATTTTTAATAAGAAAATTAATGCAAGTTACAAATAAGAAGTGGCTATCAATCTATTCATCTCTATGGCAGAAAATGATATCAAATCTGTTGACATTTCAATATTTCAGATTCCAAGTGATTCTGGAAGCTCTAAACCAAAATAGTACATTATTTACATTCATAATTTGCCTGCTTTTGAGGAAAATGACATCTGTGCAATTCTTTCCTTCCAAAACATATTAATTTCTACATAGGCTGAATTTAGAGCTTGTAAAACTAATGCAGAATACCACTCCTAACATGTCACATATAAAATAACACCATTACAAAATATACATTTATATCAATATTTTAGTAGATAACTTTTCAGAAATAAGCATAGATTAATGTTTTACACTATAAATGTCAATTTCATAAAAAATTTGTTAAATTTTTAGTTAAAAATAAGTAATTCTCTTTTCTTTTGTTCGGTGTTCAATTCTATGAGTTTTAACACATGCAGTCCATCACCATAATCAGGATACAGGAAAATTCTGTCACCCAAAAATTCCCTTATGTTGCCCCTTTGTAGTCAGACCCTCTCCTCATCCCTAATCCCTTACAATACAGATCTTTCCTCCATATTTATAGAATTGTATTTTCCAAAAATTTGTAAAACTGGAGTCATATTGCATTTAACCTTTTAAGATTAGCTACTTTAACTTAGCGCAATGTAATTTGTAGTTTTTCCATTTCATTGGCTATATCAATGTTTTATTCCTTTTTATTACTTAATAGTATCCCATTGAATAGATGTACAATGGATGTACAGTTTTTTTATCCATTGAAAATGGATAATTGATAATAATGTCCTGAAGGACATTTAGCTTATCTCTACTTTTTGATGATTTAAATAATGGTTTTATAAACATTCATGTACAGGTTTTTGCATGACATAATTTTTTTCTCTAGGAAGGATTTCTGAGTCATGTGTAAGTATATGTTTGACTTTATAAGAAACTGACAGGCTGATTTTCAAGTTGACTGTACCAGTTTACATTCTGACCAAATTGGCAACAGTTTGTATTGTCAGACTTCGTTTTGTTTTGTTTTAGCCATTCTAATAGGTAAATAGTAGTAAATATTTAGTATTTCATTGTGGTTTTAAGTTATATTTTAATCCCTAATGATTTTCTCTACATTTTTTGCCATCCATTTATTTTCCTTGGTGAAGTGTTTATTCAATTTTTTGCTCACATTTTAATTGTTTTTTGTTCTTACATTGTTGAAGTTTGAATTTTTACATGTTCTAAACACAAGTACTTTGCCAGATATGAGATATACCAATATTTTCTCACAGTCTGAAAAGTTTATACTTTTTCATCATATGGTGCCTGTGTATTAAAATAGATAAGAATGTTTATAGCTGATAAAGTTATAATCTACTTTGCTCTAGATATATCTGTTTTACTCATGTAAATCCAAATGGCTATAGGTTCTATATCAGGGGAATTATTATGTAGGTTTAAAATTTACATTTACTTTAGAAGTTGGGTGACTAAAGCTTAATTAGCTTAATATCATTTAGTTTAGTTAACTTAAACACAAAGGAATAATAGTTACTAAATTATAAGGCTACTGTAATAATGTATGTAAAGGCACTTAGCACAATACATAGCCTATAATGAGTGATCTGTGAGTTAAATATTAATAGTGAACTTTTAAAAATGACTTCATGAAAATAACATAATCTTGACAAATTTTCTAACTTTACCACATATTTTAAAATATCTTCAAGTTGCCAACTTTTGTTGCATTATTCCACCTTTATTTTAATATTACCTGATATTTTATTCCAATTAAAATGTTTTCTTATATATGACAGACATGTATTAAGTTTCAGTCACAATATGTCAACTAAATCTTACAGTCACAACCTTGTATACAGCTTCATGTACATCTTGGGACTTTTAAGTTTGCTCAGCTATTTCCACTTTTCTTTTTATGTTTTTAATTCACTTCTTATTTTTTAAATACCAGTACTCCTATTATGCTTAGTTCCTACATACAAACATGAACTATATTCCTCTTCTTTGGATTTTATATTTCTTAGAATAATCACATAATTATGCATGTTTCTCTTTCCTCCTCCTCCATTTTTATATAATTTCTTCATGATGAGCAACATATATTTTATTCCACAGAATGATTCTTAGTTTCCTAGAGTGGAGGGTGCTGTATTTCCAAGCTTCTCAGAATTACAAGGGAGATGCAGGTGAACTGGAAAAAGATTCCTCCTGATATTACAATATGTTATCTGCTGAGGAATGGTTTCTAGATTTGGGTAATTTATGAACATCATATTTCAGTGTTCACCATTTTATATATCAAAATGAATAAAAATTCTTATTGCCAGATACTTACAATTAGCAAAGCAGTGTATCATTTTGGGTCTTAAAGGATAAAAAGCAAAAGAAAAAGGTGGTTTTATCACCTAGTTTTGAAGATTTCCAATTGTTTATTTTCTATGACTTTACCTCAATATCCAAGTGGCTATGAATGGATTTAGTTAATATCATCTCTGAAAGTTGGGTCCTGTTTTACAATTGTGTGGATTGGTTTTGAGAGATAAAGGGTTAATTTTGAAACAAAAGGATCATGTGCACAAGCCAGAAGAGCACATTTCTTGTTTGTGCATTAGGCCTCTGCTAGAGCTTTCCTGCTCTCCACTCCCTTATCATCTGTCTACCAGAATCATACTGGGTGATAACTGATTCCTGAAAATCTTCCATATTGACTCTGCTTTCCTTCTAATTCAAGTGATGTAGTTTGGGTTCTCCCATAAGCAGACCCTGAAATGAATTTAGAATTGCAAAGGTATATTGGGGAGCAACACTTTTGAAAGAAAAAAAAAGAGGAAATAAGTAGAACTGGGCAGGGCAAACAATCAGACATGAGGATTCCACATGATAAAATCTGAGTCTGCCTAATAAAGAGTTCTCAGAGCAAATATTGCCTGTTAAAAAAGTCCCTTTGTTGCGTGGAAATGGCCATACCTTTTTACTACCCCCTTGGTCAGCTGGGTGCCTGATCTATAAGAGCATAGCTGCTGTTCAAAAGCATAGGTGGACCCTGAAAGTCCTAAGCATTGGAGACTTTCAACTAACTCACACATTGCAGTGGGACAGAAAGTCCTAAGATGAGATGATCAAAGTGGTGTTTCTGTTCTCCATGTCTGACACAGCAAACGTTTAGTTAACTGCTTTACCACACATTAATTACCTTATAAATCAATGTATTTATATGGCCAAGTAAAGTTATTCATTCATAGTTATTGATGATTCAGAGTATATTATAAGATTAACACATGGATATACTCCAAAAAATATGTTGATTGGAGTTTTGTTTTCCTGAGAAAAAGAAACAAAACATCAAAATAAACACAAAACACTCCAAAAGAATGTTTCCAATATGTAATCTTATATATTTTTACTTTCTTTGCTCTGTAAGATTATGTTATCCAGAAGAAAACTTTAACAAATATAAAATAAATTCAACCTCTTGAGGACTGTGAACTAGGAACAGAGGCAATTACAAAAAAAAACAAACTAATATATGGATTTTTATATTTCTGAGAAAACTTCAGTGTAAATATTTTTAAGAACATAATTGGGTAGGTGAATATAAACTATTTATATATATAAATATATATAAAAATATATATATATAATAAATATATAATATATATATTATATAATATATATAAATATATAATATATAATAATATATATTATATTTTATATATATATAATATATAATATATATTATATAATATTATATAATATATATATAAATATATAATATATAATAAATATATATTTATAAATTTATATATAATAATAATTTATATATATATAAATTCTAGAACAGAATGTACAGTATAATAAAATATGATCTGCTTTTGAATAAATGTCCCAAAGCATCTATTTATCTGTATGGAATGATATACTATTCATTTTAGATTTTAATTTAATAATCTAAGACATACTCCCATTTTTGTATGAGTAAACTTTAAATATGTATTTTTTAATAAGTCTCATGGATTTATACTTAGATTGAAAATTTATACTTATATTGAAAAAAGTTAAAACAAATATTAATTTTGGAAAAAGAATCATAATAAAGTACTCATTAATACACAAATCAGCAGAGTTAAAAATTAAAACCAATCAATGGTATACAATACTTCCACATTGAAACAATGGAAAAGATATTGAGTCACTGCATGCCTAGCTTTAAAAAAAAAAAAAAAAAAATACATTAAATAAGTTCAAAATATTAAATCTGGCTATTTTTTTACTTTTGTACTCATATATTTCATATAATTTTAGAACATATAAGATATTAAATATCACTTTATATTTAGCAGGATAACTTATTGCATAGTATTATTAAATAATAAATGTGTTGTTCTATTTTGTCAATTTTCTTTTACTGAACAACTATGGAAAATTCAAGTATATATACTATTATGTAATCTTTGTGTTCTCATTTGATTCTAAGTGCGGATAAAAGCACAGTGAAACATCAAAGACATAGATCAGAAGAATATCTGCATTATACACAAATGCATATTAATGATTGACTGCCCTGCCTTGCATGAACTATTAAAAATGAGATTAACCATCTTACTCAGAATATATGGGCTGGTACATTGGTAAGAGTATGATGCAAAGAGAGCTAAGTTTCCATAACTGATAGTTAACTAGACTTTACAAAGAAATCGGGTAGCTAATATGTTCCAATATCAGGAGTTAATTATAATTCATTATTAAGTCAACTGGCAAATATGTACCATTGTTTTATTTAACTCTAATTATGAACTGTTTAATAATAAATTAATCAATATTTTAAAAAATTGTTTACTGTAGTCAAAAAATTCCATGGATTAAGTCTATGGGACATTATATAATTTTAACTATTAGAATTGATTTTATAGACATGAACAATTATGGAATTTTGGAAGACCAAGTAAATAGAGTGCATTACAATTTGGGGAAAACATTAATTAGAGGAGGTGGTATATAAGCCATTTCCTTAATCGTGCATTGTGAAGGTATTTAAGAACAAATTTTGAGGATATTGACTGCATGCATTTTATAGATACAGAAAATTCTTCAACCAAATTTTGTAATCAATCATTCACCTATTGAAAATAAAAGCTATACTTTTTCCATAAATTAATTTAGTATCAGTGAACTGGAAATTTGTAATAAAATGATGGTTATGTATATAACTGGAGACACTCCTCAATCATCATCACTATTAAGATTCTTCTATATATTGTAAGGTAGATGAAAGATTATTAATTAATTAAAGTATCTTTCATTAGAAGAAAAATAATAACAAAACAGTTAAACAGAAAACATGAATATTTCTTAGATTTTTTTTTTTTACTATGAAATACATAAACCCACAAAAGATATGATGATGATGATAATGAAAGAAGACTGGTTATTACAATGCAACCAGTAAATATCTCCAGTTTCTTCTCTCCAATTTATTTAACAGTCTCTGTATCTCTACCAGGTTTTTATTCTATATTCCTGATTCATTTAATCACCTGTATAGTCAATAAGCCTCTATGAGCTTCTTTACAAAATTACAAAATGAAGTTCTGGCATCTCTCTTCTTTGAAAATCAAATTGATCTGAGGTCTATGTAATGTCTCTGTATAATGAATAAATTACTTGTTTCACCTAACTGGTGTTTCACTGTCCCCTAACACTCATGTCTATCCCTACCTATGAGCCACTGGTATTTGCATCTTCTTTTAAAGTACAGATTAAAATTCTATTATCCTTTTGCTTTTCTCTTACATTAGTTCCAGATGAACAGTGTTTTAAGAGGAAGCATACAAAATGAAGCAGGTTTGTTTCACCAGAATTTGATGGTCTCAAACATAAACTCAGATATCCTACTATTTCTCAAATCATATTGTTATCTTGTTATCAAGGTATTTTCAAAGGTTATTTACTTACTCTATGCCATATTTATCATAATGGTCTTTTTTCCCTTTTATTTTACTTTCAGTACAATGAAAATTATAATACAATTTACTTTTATTGTTATAAATAAATTTAATATTTGTGATTTGATTCTAATGCAGCTTGTTTTCCCAAGAATTTGAGAAAATAAACCCTCTACTTCTATGACCTTCAATCTCTCCATCTTTACAAACTTTTAATACTCTCAGTTATAGCTCTACATATATATATATATAATTTTTACAAAATTTAAATATATATATATAATTTATGTTTCTTTCCTCCACTGGTAACTTTTCTAAAAGAACTGTTAGGTTCTGTGCCCACCTCCTCCCTCCCTGTTTACATGCTATCCCATTGTAATCTTGATTTACTCCCCTTCATTCCATGGACACTACCTAAAAAAAATATATATATATATATATAGTGTCTTTGTATTATTTTAGTTCATGAAAACATTTTAGATAACTTATTCATAAACTTATTTTTTCATTATTTTTGTTTAGATTCTACTATGTATCAGGTACTCTTTTAGTACTGAAAGGTACTTTGGTATTTTTTTAATGATTTATAAACGAGTATGGGTAGAAACAGATAATAAATGAATAAATAAAATAGCAGGCATTATTTTAAATATATATATTTATACTTATATATGAGTACTTATATGTATAATATAATTTATAATGTTAAAAAAAATGAGACAACAGGCCTACAATGGAGTCACATGTACAATACTAAACCCATATTACCAAACCTGGACTTAATACTTAACTTAATTACAGTTTCAAACTCTCCCAAGAGTGGAATCTTAAACCAGTCAATCTGGAATTACCTGGTCAGTGTTAATGAGGTAATCTGCCTGACAGACACCTGAGGTCTCCTAAAGGAAGGTGACCTTGCCACAAGCAACCCATTCTTTGCTAGTAATTTCCTTGTCTCTACCTCTTCTGCCTATAAAAGGCTTTCATTTCCTACAGCTCTTTGGAGCTCCTTCTGTCTGCCAGATGGAATGCTTCCTGATTCATGAATTGTTGAATAAAGCCAATAAGATCTTTAATTTTGTTTTCTAACAATAATCATATATAAATAAACATATATACTTGCTTAATACATCAACTCTTTAAGGCAGGATATTATTATTTTCCTCATTTTACAACTGAGGAAACTGAGGTTGTAGTGAAACCCTGACAGTTGTTTTTTCTGTTTGTTTTGTTGTTGTTGCATTCTTTGTTTGTTTTCTTTTCATAATGCAAGTGCCAGATATAAGCTTTAATTGTAGAGGAATCCATTTCAAAGAGGCATCCACTTCAATGACGGCTATCTCAAATAAACACATTGTCAGCCACACAACTAGATAAAGAGCCAGACCACCTTCCATTGTCCATTTTGTTTTAGATATCTTGGTTGATTTAGATAACTAACCACTTGGGCCACTTGTTCTTTTCTCTTCCTGCACTTTAAATTCCCACTGTTATGTTTTAAATTCACCAATAAACAGTGCGCTCACAGCTCACATCCTCAACCCCAGTAAAGGCAGAGCCACAGACCTTGATTTCCTCCCTCCTCCCCCACTGTGTGACCTCGGGAGTGTCAAATAATATCCAAGACTTGTAAGTAATAAACCCGTTTCTCAAAGTTTACTGATGGTTATTGCTGAAGGATGTCTTGTAATCATAATAAAAATTACAAGGGTGGGTCAAGCCACAACACAACATTGGTTACCCATAGGCTGAGACCAGGACACAACTAAGGTATAGAGGTATCATGTACCTTGAACAAAGCCAAATATATACATAAATATATATATATATATATATATAGAGAGAGAGAGAGAGAGAGAGAGATAGATATAGATATATAGAGAGACAGAGACAGAGTCAGAGACACAGAGACAGAGAGACAGAGATGTATATCTATAATTATTATGAACAACTTTATGCTAATCATAACTTATACAACTTTATATAACTTTATATATATGATTTTATACAGTGACCAAGTGATAGTTATTCAGCAAGGCAAAATTGTTTTAGCTTCTGAAAGTCAATTAGTGTAATACACGATATTAATAGAATAAAGGGAAAACCCCACATAAACATTGTTATTTATGAAGCAAAAACATCTGACAAAATCTAACTCCCATCCATGAAAACTCTCATCTAGGACTAGAAGATTTTCTCAACCTGAAAAAGGGAACTATGAAAACCCACATTAAACATCATATATAATAGATTTTTTTGTCCCTCAAAATTGGAAAATTCAAGCATGTCTACTCTTGTCACTTCTATCCACCATTATATTGGATGTTCTAGCCAGTGTAAAAGGGCAAAAATAAGCAGATAGTTAGATAGACAGCTAGATAGAAAGAGATAGATAGATAGATAGATGACAGATAGATGATGGATAATTATCCACGTTGTAAAGGAAAAAATAAAACTTTTTTCTTTACAGATGACATCATTTTAATGTACAAAATCCCAGAATATCCACAATAAAGCTAGAGCTAAAACTATTTCATCACATTGTAGGATACAAGATCAATATAATAAAATCAATCGTATTTTTACATACTAGAAATGAACTGAAAAATAAAATTAGAAAAAAAACCCAATAGCATCAAAAAGAATAATTTAACAAAATGTGTTCAAAACTTGTACCCTGAAAACTACAAATCATTGTTGAAAGAAATTAAAGAAAACCTAAATAAATGGAGGATTTTTATTCCATATTTATACACTGGAAGAGTCAATATTGTCTGTGCAAATTTGTATTAAATTAAACGTATTCTCTTTCAAAATCTCAACAGACATTTGGGATTTATAGATATTGACAAATCAAACCTAATATTTATATGGATTTGAATAGGAATTATATAAAGACACAGTAATCCAGATACTGTAGCTTTGTGCAAGAACAGGTATTAGAGCAATCAAACATAACTGAGAGTCCAGAAATAACCTTTACACTTACAGTTACGTCAATTTTTCATAGGTGTGAAGACAAACAAGGAAACGATATTTTCAAAACTGTGTTGAGATGGGCATTCATAGGCAAAATAAATTAATTCAGAAGGTTAACACTGTATGTAAAAATTAACACAAAAAGATTCATAAACCTAAATATAAAAAATAAAATTATAAAGTGTCTAAAAGAATACATAGGGATTTCCCTGGTGGCGCAGTGGGTAAGAATCTGCCTGCCAATGCAGGGGACAGGGTTTCGAGCCCTGGTCCGGGAAGATCCCAAATGCCATGGAGCAACTAAGCCTGCGTGACACAACTACTGAGCCTGCGCTCTAGAGCCCGTGAGCCACAACTACTGAGCCTGCGTGTCACAACTACTAAAGCCTGCATGCCTAGAGCCCGTGCTCCACAAAAGAAGCCACCACAATAAGAAGCCTGTGCACCGCAATGAAGAGTAGCCCTGGCTCGCCGCAACTAGAGAAAGTCCACACGTAGCAACGAAGACACACCACCACCAATAAATAAATAAATAAATAAATAAATTTATAAAAAAATAAAAGAATACATAGGAGAAAATCTTCACAACTATGGGTTAGGCAAAGAATTCTTAGATAAATCACCAAAGCATGATCCCTAAAAGGGAAAAAAATAATAAACTTGACCTTATCAAAAATAAAAACTCTGGAACCGAGCAGAACACTGAACCCCTCCTCCCCACCCCAGTACAAAACTGAGCAGTTAATGACTAGGACAATAGGGTCACAGACTCAGTGTCTGATGCACATTCCTGAGTTGTTTTACAATACTAAAACTGCCACCAGAGGCTAACTACATGATGACCAGACTGTAGTCATGAAATAAGCTACTCCATCTTGAGCAGTACTGAATCTATGGCTAGAAAATTTCCAAGAACTGGCACCAAGAGAATGGGATTAACACTAGTGCTTATAATAATCTATATCTTTTTGGGCATCAAAATAATTATTGTCAGCAAAGAGATGCTACAGACCCATGTTGACATCTTCCACTCTGAGAATACAGAAGATAGATCTCTGCCCTTAATTCCATAGAAATGGAATGATATTTGACAGTGGGGAATTGAAAGCAGCTCTTTTGCCCCTTTCCTGTTTGCTCATTTCTGTTCCCCTCTAAGTTTAAAATAACCTAATTATAGGAATGAGATCACTAAGCAATTGAAACTAACTCCTGACTTATGCTCTCCTGAATGCACACCATACTTTATCTAACTTGTTGATTCTTCTCCTAGATAAAAGAAGTAAGACTAGCTCTCTAACCCCAATAGCCCCTCTAAGCAATCCTGTAAGCAGATCACTTGGGCAAGATAACATTTGAAGAGTCAGCCAGTCTGCACTCAATGGAGTATGAGGCAGAACCCAACCTCCTGCTTTGATGATTCACTGAGATTCTTCCCCCACCATTTTTCCCTTTAAAAACTGTCATGACTGAGCAGAAGCTTTGGAGTTGGTCTCTGGACACGAGTCCACCATATCCCCAGATTGCTGTCTTTTCTGATTAAAGTACCATTCCTTTCTACTGACACTTGCCTCTAGAATTACTGGCTTATGAGTGGTGAGCAGCCAAACCTGGGTTCAGTTACATTTCTATTTCAAAAGAAACTTGTTGACTGAAAAACAAAACAAAACCGCACATCCTAAGGGTTGTGAGTTCAGTTTTATTTGGGGACTTACTGAGGACTATAGCCAGGGAGACAGCCTCTCAAATAGCTCTAAGGGACTGCTCTGAAGAGGTAAGGGGGAGGTCAGTATATATATACAATTTTTGAGAAGGGGGTAAGTGCAAGTACACATCTCAGTACAAGGCTGCTGCTAGTCACAAAGAGCAGATGTCTCCATTAATGATCTTAGTGCTTTTCTAGGTATGAGAAGATACAAGAAATAGGGTTCATAAAATTTTCTCCTTAAAATAGCTACTATCTGAAGGCCTGGTCTGCCAGTTTTTCCCAGAGCACGGAGTGCCTCATTCCTGACTTCCACGCTGAATTCCTTTCAGGGTGTGTTGGAAGTCAGCCATTGTAGCGGCTAATGACTTAATGCTTGTAGAGGCAGATGGCTAGCAACATTCTTCAGGTGGCAACACCTTTATGAATATGAAAAGATAAGCCACAGATGGGGGAAAATATTTATAAAATATATATCTGACAAAGAAAATATATTCAGAATATATAAAGAACTGTTCCGGTTCAATAATAAGATGCTAAACAAACCAATTAAACATGGGTAAAAGATTGAATAGACATATCACATTAGGATAGTTTTTACCTAAACCTAGTTTTATACATAACAAATATAATTAATTTTATTTCTCTTAACATTTTTGTTTTCTTTAACACCTAAATATATTCTGTCAATATTTAATAAAACACACTTCTTGAGGTGCTTTTAAATAAAACATCATGCTATTTTAATTTGCATATATATTACTGGCTACAGTGCATTACTACATGGCTGTCTTATGTAGATCTGCTGACTTCAAAATGTTAACTTATATACCTTGGTTATTTACAAAAATTACACCATAAATTTTAAATGCAAGGATGAAAAGAAAACATGATATTTGCTTATAGTGCATTATAACAGTTATTGAAAATATTTAATCTCATGTAGGTGGCTTCTCAGAGCATATTTTACTTAAAAATATCTCTTGAATTTTTATTCTGATTTTATTATAATTGTAAGAGATTCTCATTGTTTATATACATCTAAATAATTGTTTTGTAAGTGAAGAAGTCTATACTTTTCTAATATATTTGGGAGTGCACATCATGAATATGCATACAGATGACAGACATTTTAAAAATATTTTTAAGGCTCAGTTCACTGTTCATGATTCTTCAGTGCAGGCAAAATGAATGAATTGGGAAAGGTATCATTTTGAACGCATATTTGTTACCATGAACATACTCTGCAAACTTTTGTGGTGCACAGGAAGATCACTCAAGTGTAAATTAGTGATGGCTTTAGTAGCTGCATCTGTTCCTCAGTGACATGGGCTGCTGGTTGCAGCAACATTCCAACATGAGGGAATAAAAAAAATTCTGTATAATCACCTTTGAAAATGGTGTAGAACAGAGTCCAAAAACTCAAATATGTACAGAGGTTATCATGGTGGTATACATGAATGAATCAAGCCAGATGCAAAATTAATATTTTCAAGAATTGAAGCTGATTGATCTTCTTGCAATGTATGGTTTTCAATGAGTCAAGGATACAGAAAATGTGCTTCCTCCTTCTTTGAATCTCTTTTCATGAGAAAAGCCACAAAGGTAGCCTTGGTTATTAATGGTTGCTGACACTGGGCCTGAATGTCAGAAAATCACTGGGGAGGAGTGGACAGAGTAAACTATCAAGTGCTGTGATCCAGCTAATAAATGACTGTGATTCAGCTCCATCAGAGCGTTGCAAAGGCATAGATGTGTAATCTTTTCATTTATTTTGGAGGAGAGTACATATCTCAAATATTATGTGATATTGCATGTTTGAACACAAATTTAATTAAAGCACACATATGCACACACACACACAAACACACTTGTGGATCGATATTTCCTTAGTCAAACGAAACCTCAATTTGGGCAATATAGAGCAGGTGAGTTGCCAATATGCAACTTCTAATAGTAGTGATATATGAATTGGATAGGCGTTTGAATTAAATGTTCCTATAAAATCCTCACCATCTTGTAAATTAGGTGATTCTGAGTTTAAAGCATCAATGACTATTGTAAAACTCTCAGCATCTAGAATCCAAAAACAATTGCTGTCTCATTTGCAATTTCAGTTTAAAACATTAATATCTATGCTTCTTGAAGGAAGGAGTTGGTCAACTTTTTCTTCTCATATGCCTATGAGTCAGTAACACAGTAGGTTTCCTCTAGATATTTTGTAATAAATGACTGAAAACTACAAATTGATATAGCATTCTTTACATCCTTAATTATTTTATTGGAATACGTTAAGTTTCTGTAAGATAAAGCACCTAAATTTATTCCTTTTCCCCTTCACTTTTTATTCTCAGCTGTCTCAAGTATATATAGGGGAAATTAACTTTGAAACCATACAAAGCATCTGCTACAGACGTGAGAGTAAAGGAGAATGAGTCTCCATAGGCTACTGCTCTTCCTGCTGTTAAGTGAATGTCATAAAGAAGTCCTATACCCATTATTAAAATATAAAATAGTGCTGCCATTCCTAAAACTTCCATAGAACTAAGAAACATTTGAGTTGAGTCTTTTATATAATTAACTCACATTTGAGGGTTTTATATAGTAGAATATCTTTATGATTGCTGATTCACAATTTCAATTAAATACAGATAGGTGATCATCAATGTAATGACCCCATTTAAATATGCCAGAAAAACTGCAGTTTCTTAGTTATAATATTTAATTTGATTAGACCTCAAAGAAGACAAGTGCACTTCAATGTTTCTGAGCTCCACTTTTTCCAAACTGTGTTGTCAAAATGAGCTATTAATACAACCAAGCTGTGTGTCATAGTATCAGCTTATACTGCACCACACAAGTACGTAATTGTTCATTTTCTAAATCTTAAGCAAAGTACACAAACATTTTGACTATATTTCCTCTAAAATATTTTACCACATAAAAGGACAAGCAAGTTAATCAATCAAGATTTCCATGTTAGTTAATCTCAAGTTTCTTTGACAATGCCCAGATAATTAGGTAGTTGGTGAATAATATTTTAAAAAAAGCCTCAAAAAAAAAAAAAAAAAAAAGCCTCATCCTTGAACCTGGAAGGATGAGCACTCAAGTAAAAGTACATTATTATACTGGAACTAGGACAAGATAGGATTGATTTACTTCTCCGTACAGATAGTGCTGGTCACTCAAAGTAGAGAAAGTGGAAAGTAATGCATTGTTTTTTTATTTCATCTTATTTTATTTTATTTTATTGTATGTACTCTCAAAGATCAACACATTTGGCTTTAAAAATAAGTTGGTCACTTTGTAATCTTACCTGTTCATCATTGTTTATTGATTAATGTGCCACATACTTATTACAAATAAAGAAAAAACTCAAATTCTTTGAGTGAGTTTCATACGAGGCATATATACATATATATTTTAATGCATTTATATTTTCAGATACTTTTACATTTAAAAAGTAATACTTTAAAATTATATTCATTAAAAACTGAAATATATCAGAGATTAAAGGATTTTTAATATCTGATATTATAAGCAATAAAATACTGAGGAAAAATTCATACTAACTAGAAATCACTGAAAGTTGAAAGACTATGCCCCTGCTTCTGAGTAGGCTATCATAACACCAATTTATTTATTAGCCAAAGTAAAAAAAAAAAAAGTGTATCAATTATTTGATACATATTAAAACATGGATTTTATTACTTTGAAGTCAAGAGAGTCTGCATTTTGTTGTCTCTTGTGAGAGAAAACCTTGAGCAATAACTAAATAAAAACATCACTCAGAGCAATATTTTGAAGCCAATAATGCAAATTTATGAATGAATATGACAAAACTGTTTTTGCAACTCAAAAGAAAAAATTCTTGGCTAGGAACAATGCAATGAAAAATATAATCAAAAACCAAATTAATTAATTGCTTGGAGCTTCATTTTAGGGAAGTTTGAAAATTGCCTTGATAAGTGAATTTTATGGAACAGAGAAAAATTTGGCAAAGCCCTGCAAGTAGTTATCCACCATGTGTCAAAGAGGGCAGTCAGACTCCAGAAAACATCAACTTAGGACACTACTTTGACACTGCACTACAAATGAGTACATTTAAAAGTGCTCAAAACATATTTGAAAAAAAATTAGAAGCCTAAGATAAGGCTAATCTTTACAGTTAGATAAAATGATGGATATCATCCACTAAGCCTATTTATCCACTTGTATTTATTTTATTTGCATTAGTGACTTCTTAAAGTTGATAATTAACAAAGTGCTTGATTAGTAAAAACAAACTTTTGAACAAAAGAAAAAAATGTGACTTGTGGAGAACACTGAATTAATTGGACAATATGAATGCTTGTATAGATAGTTGTCAATACAGTGTGCAAAAAAGAATTGTGCAAAAATTATTAGTTATATTCCAACCCTAGTTCCCTTCTATTTTTTCTTTTCTCTATTATTAATGGTATTAAGGAAGAAAAATTTTAAAGACTCATGTCTTACATATTTGATTTTACAGTATTTTAAAAAAAAAGAGTAAAATGCTTCTAAGATACTTTAAGTAGATTAAAATTCAAATCACTTAAATATTTAAGATAAACTAGTAATATTTAACCGTTTTAAAAGAATGGTAACATATGGCCTTCCCTGGTGGCACAGTGGTTGAGAATCCGTCTGCCAATGCAGGGAACATGGGTTCGAGCTCTGGTCCGGGAGGATCCCACATGCCGTGGAGCAACTAAACCCGTGCGCCACAACTGCTGAGCCTGCGCTCTGGAGCCCGCAAGCCAGAACTACTGAAGCCCACGCACCTGGAGCCCGTGCTCTGCAGCGGGAGAAGCCACCGCAATGAGAGGCATGCGCACAGCAACGAGGAGTAGCCCCCGCTTGCTGCAACTAGAGAAAACCCACACAGCAACGAAGACCCAACGCAGCCAAAAAAAAAAAAAAAAAGAATGGTAACATATGCCATTATACTGAGTGTGGAATGATCTGAGAACAACTTTAATACATTTCTTAATATTCAGCAAGTACATGTAAATTATGATTGATGTCCATTTTAGAGGTGGCAGAAGTAAGGCTTAGAGAGGATAAGAAAGTTGACCTAGCCATCCCCTAGTAATATCAATATTTAATCTCCTCTGTCTGGTAACAAAATAGATCCTTTCTCTATTACATCAGACTGACTTCTCTGGTGGTGTGGATGTTACAATTCCAGGTTTACTGAGAAATGTTTTCTTGTTTGTGACTGGTTTTTCATTATTTGGGACAGAGCTGTGATGGTTATAAATCTGTTTAGGGGAAGTTTCTATGAGTTTGCAGAGGTACACATTGCACTAGACAACTGTGCAACATCACTGTTAACATCTGAGGGTAATATGAGGATAGTATGTCCAGAAATGTTTGTGTTATATATCAAGAGCAAGAAAATGTCTTCAATTCCATGTACATGTGAGTCTTGAGTGATTTCAATTACTTTCTAGTAACTATGTCAGCAACTATTTTAGCTGAGGCTCTTAGCTAGCAAATTAATTTAGAAAGGTCCTCCTGAAGGTAGATTCTCTGACTCACACTATGGGCTGAAGAACTATAATAGCTAGGATTGTACTACCTGCCTCTACACATCTAGGGACAGCATCATGTGGCCCTTATTTTAAAGGTGATAAAAAAGCCTTAATGTATTTGACTGTTTATTTCTAGAGGAATTTCTAAACCAACTTCCCTACTGACGTAGTACTGGAAATCTGAATTTATATATCTATTATGTGTTTGTGTGTGTGTGTGTGTATGTGTGATATATGTGTTTATATAATAGATGTGATATGTATGTATATATACAAGATTTATGATATATGTCATATGTATTTTCACTGTCTAGTCTAGAATGCAAGTAGCAAGAAGCTCTGTTTGGTGGGTTTCAAGCAATGCAAACAAATCAAGTGTTTGGCAGATAGAAGAAAAATGAACATACTCTACAGGTATTAAGACAACCTCATTTGTTCTCAACAGCCTGCATTTTCAAGCAACTGGTAAGGAATGTATATTGCCAAATTTTATCACCTTGTCTCTTAAAAGCTAAGTTCATGACAAAGACTTTTCCATTAAAGACTATAAATAGCCAATTTTTTTTATTTTTGAAACTTTCAGTATTCAATGAGGGCTCATTTTAGACAAGTAAACCAGATATAGTATTTTGTTGCTCTTTTTTTCTACTAGGCATCTGGAGTTAGGTTTAAATTGTTAAAATATTCATTTTTAGTGATAATATATGAAAATGAATAATAATTTCCCAAAGCTTTCTATTGATTGCTGTTGTGTCAAGGAGTACCTAATAGTAGATTTTTAAATATATATTCATGCAGCACTTGAATGATGTAAAGTCACAAGTATTTCTAATGCCTGTAATAGAAATATGTATGCAGATTCTGTCATTCAAATGTTCCTTTTACTTTATCATATTTCACAGAATTTTATATCCAAAGGGGAAAGAGAAATTTGCAAATATTTCTTATTCGATGAGTAACCATAAGGACAGTCCTCAGAGCACTTTGCAAATTGTGCTAAGGCATCAAACTGGCAAGAATGTAAAGGCTCCAAATGCTTTTGTTGGTCTATTTGTTTTGCACCTGCCAGCCTGTGTGCATTCTAGTTGCCGACACCAGCTTCTCCATTTCATTTTGCAAAAATCCACCTCATTTCTAAATGAGATGAAAGCAAACTTTGAAATTTGAAGAAAATTTATTACATAGAAAAAAACCCTCTGTCATTGTGTCAGCAGCCAAAACTTTTCATTCAAGAGAATCATATAAAAAGCCATATTAACTTAATTCTACACCTCAGAAATGATTCCTAACTACTGAAAAACTGAGGATTCATGTTCTATGAATGGTTAGGAATTCCATTTGCTACCTAGTTAACTGACCAAGCATATTTGATTACTTTTAGGGTCACAGAATATTTTAGTGGGGAAAGATGATTTTTTTGTAGCTAAGGAAAGATTGTCAGCTATTTCTTCACTGAACAAATTTTTATTTTGGTAGACACTATTCTAGCCACGTGAATCACTTCAGTAAACAAAGTAGACAAATGTTTGCCTTCAAGGAACTCATATTATTGAAAAAAAGATAATAAGCCAGAGGGTGAATTAACCATATGCCCCTTTTGCTTGTGATAGTTTCAATTTGTGCCTACTGTCATTATATGTTAGTAGTAACCCCCTTCCATTCCATTGTACTACTCAGATAATATATTAAATGGTCACCCTGTCAAAATAAATAATAACTAGGTAAGTTATATAAAGAGTTAGGTGATAAGAAACAGTAAAGTGGGGTGGAATGTATTGGAGTGTGGGAGACGGTGGAGAGGGAGTTGATATTACTAAGGCTGTCAGAGGAGACCTCATTTCAGATTGAAATTCAGGGAAGACTGGGTGGGTGCAGTGGCTCTCTGGAGGAACCTAGTCCAAAGGAAATGTCACTGCAAATATTTTAAAGTGGGTGAGTGCCTTAAGTCGCCAGTATAGCTGGAACAGAGTAAAGATGTCCAAGAGGAAAAGATAGTCGGATCCTGTAACTACTTGTGAGGCCATTGTAAAAATTTTGGATCTTATTCTAAGAAAACTGAGGAAAAATCTGGATTGGTTTCAGCAGAGAAGTGACAAAAGAATCCCCCTGACTGTTAGTAGAAAAGAGATTGGTAGGAGGAAAGAACAAAAAAAGGAGTTTTGTTTTGGGGATCTTTTTATTTCCCACTGGCCAAAGTTTTAATACAATGAAGTGATTTAGTAATAGTGCTATCCTTGGCATTTTTACCATTTTTAAGAAATGCTTCTACATTTTCAACATACAGTACCATGCTTGTCCTATCATTTCAATTTCTATTTTGCTTTTTCAATTGCTTTTATTTTTATTTCATATGGAGAATATTATCAAATGCTTTCTTCTGTATCTTTTTATGTGATTAGTTTTGTCCTTTAATATACCAATGTGGTGAATTAAATATGTATGTTTCTGTGTGTGTGTGTGTGTGTATATATATATATGTATATATATATATATATATATGCTATATATATAGTATTCTTTAAATACATTTTTGTATTTATTCCTATTCTCTTTGGGATTTTTGCATGTATTTGGTGATACATTTTGACTACAATATTCGTTTCTATTATCATCTTTGTTTTATTTTGATATCATGAGACTAGACTCACAATTAGGTAATGAGTATTTCCACTTTTTGTATCCTCTGAAATAATTAGTATAACATTGGAATTATCTTACTTGGAGTATGTGATACAACTCATCTGTAAAACTGGATTTTCTATTTTGCTGTTAGGATGTAGTTTTTCAATCTTGATTTATTTTATTTTATTTTGAAGTTTCTACATTTATTCATGAGTCTGTTTTCTTGTTATATTTTCATATCTTTTGCTTTAATCCAAATTATTAAATATATTGAATATATTGGCAAAATGTTGATCACAATATTTTCTTACCTTTTTAAAAGTACATGTAACCTTAAAAGTTATCTGCTCTTTTTCTTCCCTGATATTGTAACTTGTGCATTTTTTCTCCTTTGAGAGGAGATGGAAATATTGCAAAAATTCTTCAGTTCTTTTCTTTTTGTCTCTAACACTTGACTAAAATAAATGATTTTACAAACCCCCTCATTTTAATTTTGTAGTCTCTTTAATTTCTTCTCTAGTTTTAACTATTTACTTTCTTCCTTGTTTGGATAATCCATTAGTTTTCATCTTTTCAGGAATACTTATTTATGTCTTTGAATTTCAGCCTTTATCTTAGTAAGTTCTTATTTAATTCATAACTGGTTCTTGGAACTACATTTATTACATTTTTATAAAGTACTATTTTCATTATTGTTTACATCTAAATATATTCCAACTCCTGTTATGATTTCTTCTTTGATTTATTTTAAAGTGGCCATTAGGGCTTCCCTGGTGGCGCAGTGGTTGAGAGTCTGCCTGCCAATGCAGGGGACACGGGTTCGAGCCCTGGTCTGGGAGGATCCCACATGCCGCGGAGCAGCTGAGCCCGTGAGCCACAACTACTGAGCCTGCGCGTCTGGAGCCTATGCTCCGCAACAAGAGAGGCCGCGATAGTGAGAGGCCCGTGCACCACGATGAAGAGTGGCCCCCGCTTGCCACAACTGGAGAAAGCCCTCGCACAGAAACGAAGACCCAACACAGTCATAAATAAATAAAAATCAAAAAAAAATAAAAATAAAGTGGCCATTAAAACTGTTACAATTTTATAATATTTTTCACTAAGTATCATGTTAATTTTGAACTTAAATATATTGGTATCTGGTAATGTGGCAAACGATGCCCCACAGATGGAGTCCAACTCCAGCCCTGATTGGTAAAAAAGTTTTATTAGAACCCAGTCATGCCCTATTGATATACATGTTTTCTATGGCTGCTTCTACACCACAACAGCAAAGTTGAGTAGTTTTAATTGAGACTACATGGCAGGCAAAGAAGAAAATATTTACTCTCTGGAACTTTACAGAAAGGAAATTCCTGACTTCTGTTATATAATGTTTTGAAACTTGATAAGCTTTGCTTAATGTAATATATAGAATATGTAGTGGTATTTATCTATTTTTGCTGTAAACTTCTTTACTGTAAACATCTTTGCTGCAAGCATTTCCACTGCAAACATTTTGCCATGAAAGATAAAATAACTGGCTTTTTTGGTTTGACAGTTTGCTTTCAACTGGTAGGAATGCATTAGCATTTCTTCCAGTTACCGACCTTACTAATAGCTTTATCAAGCTGACAGATGAGGATGATTTGCCCCAAGAGTTGGTTTCTTATTTTGAAACATACTACATTAGAGGAGAAAGAGACCAAGGAGCAGAGGTGAACTCACATTTCCCATAGAACTTTGAAATGTTTGTCAATGGACATGTGACAATATGAAAAGAAAAACCAGCAGTATATAGGTCTTTACAATGCAACACAAAGCTCGGTTACAAATATGATCTGAGTATTTGGAAACTGATACCTCCCTTAATGAAGGAAGAAATTTTAGCAAAAAAGAAAAAGTGCAATGTTGAACAAGGAGATGAATCAACAAGCAAAAGAACAAAACAAACAAACAAAGAAAACCACTAAAAACCCACATGTATAAAATGCTATGAATGAAAGACTTGGAAGACAAGTGCTAAGGTTCAAACCACAGAAAATAATCAGTAATTTGCATAGTGTTGCCATGAATTTATACACATTTTAAATTTATTTGAATATTTTGTATTTTGCAATAGAGTCTTTTTAGTTTTGCTATTCATTTCTCATGTTTCATTATAACCTTTTTAATGACGCTTTTTTATTTTTCATTATTTTATCATTTATGACAAAACTGCCTTATGACCAATTAGTTGGGAGGCAAAAATGTTTGCTGCAAAAATACTTGCCTCAAAGATGGCAAAGATGGTCACTGTGAAAGTACTAGAGCCTTATTTATATTGCTAGGTATGCTTGAAAATGTGTATTTTGTAATCAGGCACTGTTTTGTATATTTGTTCACTGAATACAATTTATATATGTTTTATTTAAATCAATATATTTGCTGATTTTTTGTATGTTTTCAGTTTTATTATGAATCATGTAAAAACTGAACAGTGATGATTCTTTATCTCAATTATTTTAGTTATACTTTTGAGATATTATGTTAGGGGTATGTGAGTTGAAAATTAAAATTTGTGTCACACTTTCAACACTGCCTTAAAAACTTTTCTTTTTAATTTCAGTAGAGCTACAGCAGGTTTTTGATTTTATTACCAGATTTCATGACATATATATATATTTTTCATATATATATATATACTTTAGCCATTATTCTTGTAAACAGCACATAGCTGCAATTGTGCTTAAACCAATCTAAAAACCTTATCTTTTAAATGAAGAGTTTAATTCATATCTAATTTGATTATTGATTTATTTGTATCTATCTTCAAACCACTTAGTTTACTCTTTCTATTTACTTCACTAGATGTGCCTAAATGTATGTGTATGGGTGTGTGTATGTGTTTCCTCTTTTGGTTTTCATTTATTTTGTTTTCTAAATCCATTAATTTTTCTTGACTAGTTTTGAAGTTATTATATACTCTTTCAAATTTTTCTAGTCATTTCCCTAGATATATTAACTTTATAAAATATAAAGTTAATAATAATTTTACTATATTTCCAAAAGGTACAACTTCAAAGAGCTCTAACTCTGATATTTTTCCAAATGATATGTAAATATTGTAAAATAGTTTAGCTTTCCTTTTCATGCCACTTGTTAGAAATTATTTCCATTTTAATATATCAAATTATTCAAGTTCATCTACTATAATTTCAAATCCATTTTTAAACAAATAAAATACATTTGTCTTTCTATTGTTTCATCTGATTCCTGTCCAGAGTGGTTTGTTTCTTTATGTGATTATTGCCTTTTTCATTGTGAGTCAATGATTTTTGAAGACTTGACTTTAAAGATTTTCCTTTGGCAATGTCAGTCTGTCATCTTCCTGGTGTCATTATTAACTCAGGACCACTTTAAGTCATCTGACTGGTTTATAGTTTTTTGGGCCAGAATAATATAGTGAATTCAGATCCCAACCTCTGTTTTTGCATTTTTTGAAAACTTTTACTATCCCTCCAAAGAGAATGAAGGTCTATAAATGAGTGAAGGTACAGGCTGGGTCTGTGTAGTAGAGATTTAGATTTGTTCAGTTTTTATGTATGTCATCTCTTTCAAGGATTCAGCTTTTCCTTAGGAGTCTTTAATTTGACATTTTACCATGTGTAAACTCTAGGGTTTGTTTTGTATCCTCTAAATATACAGATAAATTGAAACCCAAGACATAACATCCAGTGATTATCAAATGTCCTAAGGCAGCTACCAACTTCAAAGCCTACTTTCTTCTTTGAATTCATGCTTTTTCAGGCTCATAGATTTCCCTCACTTTCTTGCCTACTATAAAATGTGTTGGAAAAAAAGTTTTCATGTTATTTTTCCAGCATTTTTGGTTTTCTATACTGTGAGGTTTGTTCACATTGCTCAGATTGCTAAATTGCCATAAACATAAGTACTCCAGTTTCTATACATTTTCTGCAAATTAAAATTGCTGAGACAATTTATCTGTTACACTCTCTTATCCTATTCATTTTCTCAAGTAACTTTCTGTGATTTTTGTTCTTCTCTTTTCATTTTAGTTAATGGAAGAATTTAACATTTTGGTAATCCTGCTATCTTAAGCAGAAGTTCTCATAACATAACTGACAAATTTCTAACACTATGACCTTTGCGTAGCTCTCAATATAAGATCAGGAATTAGATTATCTGGATGTTCCTGTATAAATCTTCCTTTTGGTGTTTTGGGGGGAGAATTGTAAGCAAATAATCGATGCATAATAAATTATTCTAATTATTGTTCCAAAATACCAGAATCCTTCTACATTATTTAAGATAATTCATTTATTATTTAATTTTTCAGCTTCCCAAAGATTTAATCAAATTATGGGTGATGAGTTCTGTTCCAAGCATTTCCACAAATGTTATAAAGGCACAATTTACCTTCTTGCTCTTGTTGAAGTTTGATAATAAACTGGTTACTGTGGAGCCATTTTATTTCAAAATACTACAACAGACAGACATACGAAATGGAGTTAAGGGAAACTAAATTTGACCAGCAAAGGTCATAAATGAAAATCTCTACCTTGAAAGATATAATAACTACGTGAAAATAAAAGGTTAGAAATATATGTGCCATCCTATGATTTCAAAATTATACTGAAAATATCAACTAGTAGTGATACCTCTTTCTAACACTAAAGCACAATAGACAATATTATGTCAATTTTTTAGACTGGTAAAATGAAAGGCATGAAGTCTTACATAAGGCAATATTTGCTTAGCAAATCTAAAAATGGAAAATGAAGAATTATTTTCAGAAAATAAAGACATGTTACCTCCTTTTTCCTGCATCTACTTGGACAATAATATCACTTAAAAATTAATTAACCAACAGATTTTTGGCACCCAGTTGGTGAAAAAATTTTCTTTTTCTAATTAAAAAAAAAGGGGCATTATAATGAACCTCTAGAACGAGAAAAGAAAATATATAAACATTAGATTACAGCTAGGACTGTCAAAAGTTTGGTAAAGCTGTATGAAAACAAAACTTGCAATTTAATACTGGGGAAGAATCAATGATACTACTATTTTAGATTCCTGTTGTATACTAAACACTGGTTTCAAAAGTGTAAGCCTCTAAACTAAGGACCCAGCTTCCTCTTAACAGTTTTACTCTTTCCATTCCGTTAAAATAATTATCTTTTCTTTTTAAAACAAATGAAGTTAGTAAGGGATAAATTTTTCCTTTAATTTCTGTTTCAAAAACATAAAATCAAAAAGAAAAAGAACTTTATGAAATTGACTAATATTTTCATATCGTGCTTGAAATAATGAGTGCAAAATTAAGGAGAAAAAAAAGCCTGTGTGCCTCTGAAACACACGTAACAGTGGAATACATAATATAATCTGTATTCCAAAAGATAGGGAGGCCAATATTCCTGTTACTCTAGATATATGGCAAGGTTATGGACCACACCTTAAGGTCTATGTGTGTGTGGGCAATGGAGATTAGGAATCTTCCTATCTGTTAGATTTATATTCAGCAATGACTTACTTGTTAGAGTAGTTGTGAGGACCAGATAAAATAATGCATATGAAAATATTTTGTAAACCAGCTAATACACATTTTTCAGGTAGACATTTGCTATAGCAGAGACAATAAAAAGGAATATATAAATATCAAATTGATCAAAGCAAGTCCAAAGTCCTGCTTCAAAGTTCATTTCTCCAATGTTCTCCTGAGATTATAATGAACAGCTTCTCCAAGTATTATTCAGACTTCTATCAGCTATGGGGTACTAGCCAGTGGGAAATATGCTGGGTGAGTAAGACTGAGTAAAAACAGACAGAATTCTGCCCCCTGGAGCTTATATACCAGTGCTTAAGGAAGGCATCAATCAAAACAACACATAAAATAATTTAAAATTATAATTATTTACTGCCACAACCTCTTTCCTTAAAGGGAACATTTGAGGGGAGAATTAAAAATAAGTAGGGGTTAAGTGAATATGGTGGGAAAAAAGACATAAGAAAAAGCTTAATATTGGGAGGATGTTTGACAATGATGAGGTAATTAAACATGGCATTGGCACGTGTGAACAAGAAGCAAAGTATATAGGGACAGAGTCTTTATCCCAAGCACAATGAGAATCTGATGAATGGTTAAACAGAGTGAAAACAATACAGATTTTTTTAAATATTGCTCTTCACATTTGAGCAGGGAGGGTGGTAGAGAAAAAAACGCATGAATGCACTGGGTAAGAAATTATCTCACCCTAAAGATGCATATGATTTTTCAGTAATTTGGTCTAGTAATAAAGAAGGGATAGAAGGATCATCTTTTCTGTACTTTCTCATTCTAATCCAAGCAGGTATACAGATAATCCTCCATTACCTGGAAAGTGAGAGAATGGCTTCTTTATCTTAGCTCAGTCCTATTCCATAGCATTATGTGTATCCCCCTACCTAATCAAACATATGGAATGTTGATATTGATCCAATATGCAGCAAATCACTGCATTTCAAATTCTTCTGTAAGAAATTGAATGTGTCAGCTGAAAGAACAAAACTTACATAGACTAACCATGTACTACAGAATGATTCAAATTTGGGTCTGTATTTCAGTAAACCTAGAACTCCTTGAAGGCAGGCATCATATTAGACTTCCAATAAATGATAATGGAAATAATTACTCATCTATTGAATGATGCGATATATACCTACTTTTTTTCCACAATAAAACAAAAAGCCCCATAGGTTCACACACTTTTTTGCATACCTCTCAGAGAATTTCAGCCCTGTTTTATGGTTATAGCCTTAGGTTAAAAACATCAGTTTTTAACTCCGAATCCAGTAACAGTATTAGGTTGCTTACATAAGAGCATTAGAGTAGGGTCCTCTATATTTCTTGGCTCAGAAATTATTAGCTATATCATATTTTTAGTAGATTTGATAATAAACAATTATACAACTATTTAGATCAAAGGAAAGGGGCTGAGAAATCTGGAAATAGATTGAAATTTTATTCAATAAGATTATTCTACTGAAAATATTTTCCTTTACTGACATAATATATGTTGTCTCAAAATATTCTTTAAAATAAATCTGGCATAATCTTCTCCAATCTTCACAACAATCAGAAATTGCTATATATTGTGTGTTGTGACTTCTTTGAGTGATTTTTTGATTTTCTAAGTATATATATTTATATATCTTTAATTAAAGTAAGGTCAAAATATAAAAATACAATATCATCCAAATTTAAAATAATAGTTTTTGACTGGTTGGAATTATGTTAATTTCATCCCTGATTCTTTGAAAGAAAATGGACCTGCAAAACTGTGAGATTTTTTAAAGTAAAATAATCAGTTTTGAATATCATGACTTCATTATCCTGTGTCAGTTTGTACCCATTATCATTCAGTGAACTGACCCTAAAGTTTATTTATAGACTGAAGAGTCTCTTAAGAATTATTTTATTATAGCAGAAAATTGAATCAATAAGTTTGATAATTCCATTGTGTCCTAATTTGAGCAGTGGAGGATTATAAAGAAGAAGAGGCAGTTTGTCATCTCTGTTAAACTTATACAAGCTATAAGCTGTTCTTTTTTCTTAAAATTTATTTTAAATTCTTGGAAAAATTGTTGTAAAGTGACAAGCAAGTCAAAATTCTAAGAAATGTTTGACATCTTTGCAGATAAACTAGTATTTTTTTGTTTTATTTTGTTTATTCGTCTTGAAGACTCTGGTACCAATAAGCAGATATGATGGTATCTTTACATTGTGAGTGTATCATGTCAATTCACGATTAAAATTGACATGTGAGTGTATCATGTGTGTGGCATTATATTGTGAGTGTATCGTCAATTCAAGATTAAAAGCTACAATTTTGTAAAAAGAATCTTTTCAACACAAATCCAGAAGTTCAATTGGACCATAAAATTTATTGACATTTGTAATAGAACACTTATTTTTCTTCACTGTGGGCATTGTGTCTGTCACAAATGCCTAAATTCTATAGTTCCAATAACAATTAAATGTAGATAATTCATAAAAGTACATTGAGTTATATTTATTCCACATTTTTGATTATCAATAGTCACTGTAGACAGTAACTATATTAAAATTGTCATGAGTTCAAAAGTTTGAATGATTACCATTTCCTTCACCATTATTAAAGTATTAAAGTATATTGTCTAGTCTCCCTAATCTTGTTTTCTTAGAGAGAAAGATGACAAAATATTTTAACATGAAAAGAAGAATAATTATCAAACTGGTCACCCCAAATATCATATAAAGTCAAAACTGCTAAGGTATACAAATTGTACTTTAGTGATCAAAGCAGTTCTAATGCATCTATATAAAACTCTAGGTCAGCAGAATTATGGTGGCCAGACATAGCTCTTCAATGAAATTATTAGGTTATAACTTCCCAGCATTCATTTTGATTTTTGATCATTTTGGAGAAATAAGAGCACATTATAAAGGTCTTGTTGATAAGGATTTATCTGACTGCTTAATTCTTATTTTAAATGTCATTAACTAAAACATAAGCCTATTTAGTATTCTAAATTTTATTTAGAAGACTACTTTGTAATTATATAGCACACTGCTAATAACTACAGATCAATAAACAAATACCATATCTATCTCTCTATCTCTATCTATCTATCTATCTACATTGTTTTAAAGCAATATCCTTGGGAAATCAGTGAAAAGTTACAATATCTTTCTTTGGGAATGCTGTGAAAATGATGTGATGGAAGTAAATGACTTCTTGAAGAGAACATGGGAATAGGGACTTTGGATCTAAAGTTAGGCATCACTTTGAGGGCTGTATCCATTTTGATGGATACAGTGCCCGTTCTTAAATGAAATTAATTCACTCTTTAGGACTATAACTCAAAGTTCTGTCAGAAGCCTTGCAAGCCTAACATTATGTGTTCCCATATGCATTGCACTTCTTACACACCATCTGCACCTGGGTCTATGGTGAAATTACACAAGTAAAATGTAAGCATGGTGGGTAAAAGATAGCCTACAAAAACAGTATAAAGCTCAACTTAGAGCAATTTGGCATTGCTGCATACAGCTGGGAAGTGAAAGCAGCAGATGGGTTATGTTGACTTCCTGAAATCAGAAATGAGATGGTTTATATCTTACAAAATTTTGCATAGCCTCTAAGGCAAAGGCATTGCAGACTTTGCAAATGATGACCAGAAAATAACAAGGTGACATTCTTGAAACTGCAAGAGGACAATAGTATAATTGGCAAGAATTTTATGGATATAATCTTATTTTAGTTTTTTAAAGGAGAAGGTGCCAATAAATGAGATCAATAGTTATTTTTATGTCACAAAGCTTACCTTACAAATGAGTTTTCTCATCTATGTATAGAATATATAGACTATTGCAATTATATCCCTAAAATGGAATATTTAATCAAGTAACTAATAAAAATTCAAGAACAAGAATATTTTGTTTGGTTTTGTGTGTTTTGCTTTCTATTTTTGTATTGACCTATAATATTCCTAGAGTATAAGGACATATAATTTAAAAAAAGTTCTGATACTTGGCAGATTGAATTTACAAGCAACATTTAACATTGGCTTGTTAAGACTCCATAAGAACCCTTTTTCTGATAATGACTTGATCAATGATAGAAAATATAAGTTAAAGTACATGATTTAACTTCTTCCTGCAATAGAATATTTAGCTATAATATATTGATAATAACATAGTCTCTTCTCAGAGTGCTATGTCAAATTAACTTAAATATTTAAGTTTATTAATTATGGAAATTTGTGTATTACTTTGTTTCTATGAGCTACATTCAGGAACTATAATCAGTGTAACTGCTGCAGATCAAAATCTACATAGCTAAACAATCATATCCTTTATTTATGACAAGGAGTTCAAATTTTACAAAATCATTTAAAATACTTTCAAGAGATAAAATTTTAGGGACCAAGATATTACTATTACTTGGTTTTAGTTGCAGTATATAGCTTTTAAACATTTTCTAATTCTTCCCTGCTTTGTGTGTTTACTTGGTATTGTGTCGCCTCTTGGTGTCTCTGAGAGAATTAGAGTGGCAAGTGTCAAATGCTAAGTGGTTTCCTGCACTTATCATTTCCCCCACTTATATCATTTTGGTATTATTGTTTTTTATCTTAGTCACTTGAAAATCTATATAAATGAGCTTCCCTCTTTAGCTGTCCTTTCATTTCTATGGCAAAAATAACTTTTCCCCATATCTAGAAGGAAATGTTAGAGGGTATATGACTCTTGTGTAATAAAAAAATGTCAAGATACACATTTCTCAAATTAGTTTCATATTCCACAACCGCCCATCTCTGTTTTAATGGTCATTTGGCTGTCTGGAATCAGTATCTCAGCCCATTTTAAACTGTTTAGTCCTTGGTAAAATTGCTCTGCTGTTCTTTCTCAAATGGTTCAAATGGAGCAGTCATTGTCAAGGTGATCTTGGGTTTTTGAAAGAGAAAAAAATTAGACAAAAGTTATACTACCTGAAGAGCTATAAAAAAGTAAAATACGCATTTAAGGAATACCAAATGTGACTTCTGCATGACAGAAGCATAAAACTTCTAAGGACATTACAAAGTTCTCATTTCAAGATTGATAAGAATCAGGATACTCATTTTCAATTTTAAAATCACATTTGTTTTTAAATTAAGAATAGGTTATTAGCCACATGGCTCAAGGGAGGCAGAAATGCATTCTTTCCACAAATATTTCTTCAAAATTATTGATATTTTTTGTTTTATTGTGTCACTGTTTGATATAAATTCAGTAAAATAGTTTTCTAATAAAAGGCAAGTAAACAGGGATGTGTTTAAGATTAAAATGTATATATTAAATTTATTTAAAACAGTATAGACTACATGATTCTTTTCTTCTACTTGTTAGTTGTTACACAAAAAATCCACAAAATTTCAGGACCTATTGAATCTACCTAGGTTTGAGACGTAAAAAGTAAGTGTTATTCTAAAATTACCTTTCTATTTTCAACATAATTCATAGAACTTTGATGAATTATGTTGAAAATAGAAAGGTAATTTTAGAATAACACTTAGTTTTTACGTCTCAAACCTAGGTAGATTCAATAGGTCTTGAAATAGGAAGTATCCTTGAATGTCAAAGAAATAAGATTAATGGAAGATGAGACATGAACACAAAGAAGGAAATAGAAGAATATCAAAACTACCTCATCAATTTGACAAATTTGCTGAGAGTTTTCCATAAGATTACTCTGGACAAAGGACAGAAAATGTCTTTTTTTAAATATGCAAATGCTGACCTACTGGTAACGATCCAAAAGACTTTGTTGCAATGAGTTTTGAAGTTAAGTGGAAAAGCTCAGTGATTTATTCCAATTGTCAGTGGCAGGCTTAGAAAAGAATAATTGCAGTAGAGCAGCAGTGAATTTGTCTTCTTTTTTATCTACCTTATTTACTTTCCCAAATTTCCTTTTTCACTCATTTCCTTTTTTTTCCTCTCAAATATATTTTATTCTTTCTACCTAAGTTATGTCATGTATCATTTAGTTAATTTTTTCAGGCTACAACCTATGCCAATATATTTTTATTTCTATGATTATCCATACTATGATTATTTCATCTGACAAAGTTCTTTAACCATAGTCTATGACAAATCCTTTAACCAAGTGTCAAATAAATTTCTACCAGACTACACTCCAAATTTTCCTGTATTTTAACATTCACTGTAGACTTAATTGAATCAGTCATTTCATCTTCAAATTAAATATTTATTTTTTTCTATATTTCATAGTATCATATATTTATATCAATGAAAGTGTCCAAAAAGTTATTTGGCCTTACTTTCTCACTTAGAAAATTGGGTAACTGGGTTCTAGAATATTGAAGATTTATTCGGAGATATAATTAATAGCAGAATTAAATTTTGGAGTCAAGGTCATAGAAATGATTTTCCAATGCTTTTGAAGATCATCTCTGGATTTTCTCAATACTATAAACCCTCTGCGGCAGCCTTGGCCTAATATCTTTCTTGTCACACTTTTGGTTTATTGGATGGTGACAGATCAGTTGTTGAGTGTCAGTGTTTCTAAATACCTGAACTCAGGAATAGACACAAAATATGGGCTTTCTTACAGGAACCTACAATCAGTTATTTTGATAGAGAATCATCCAGAATTCTGGGCTTTAGCAGCTGCCTAGGCTTACTCTAGATTTCAACTAGGTGCCTTTGGGCAAGGTACTACATAACTCATTGTAAGGAAGATAGATTTTGGCATTACAGAGAACTGTGTTTGAATTTGTTTCCAGTTATCAGCGAATATGTGATCTTCTAGAATTTTCTTAGGACCACTCAGACTCAGTTCCCTTAGGACTTCAGTTACTTCTGTATATTTGTTTTAGGTGAAGGTAGCTTATCTGTTGTCTAATACTCATTGACTCCAATGTCTCCAAAAAAATCCCAAATAATATTTCAGGGTTTTGTTTCATCTAATTATGTACCCTCAAATTACCTCCTCTATCATGTCCAGATAGCTTTCAGCTTTCTCTCCAAGGGTTTTTGACTCTCATAATAAGTCACTGATCCTAACTAGAATAAGCTTTCTTTTTTCTTAATCTCATTTTATGTAAAATTTTTAATTTAAACAATATTGGATAGAGATCTTTCTAAGTGTATTTATTACATAGCCCCCTGCTTTATAAACAAGGTACACAAGAGCTAACTTAATCTTGGTGACCCAGGGTCACTGTTCTGACCATCAGGTAATGTACCATTCCATAGGATAGTCTCTTTTTTTAAACTGCAGTTTAGTTGCTGTACAGAATAAGCTTTCTTGAATAACAGATATGGAAACCGATATATATGATATTACAAACTGTGATACTGGACTTTTTTTTTTTTTTCAGTGTGTTAGTCTTGGAAAGATAAATCAAAATAAACGTGCCAAATTACAAGCTTTCATTTTTGGAGATCATTGTAGTAATAAGCATGTTTCAGGTGGCCCTACTCCCTTGAGTGAGATTATTTGGGGATGTGGTAGGGTTAAATATATATGTAGCCTGAATTGTCACTGATATTTACAAACCCTATTAATCATTAAACAATTTTGATAGATCAGGTTTCTGCTAAGTTAAGACAGTAGATACTTTGATGATAATGTAAAAGTCAGTTGATACTTAATCACTGAAAAGTCACTAATTCCATTTTGTGACATTTAAAAAATAAATTTTTTCTTGGTGAGTCTAAATTATGCTGAAGCTGGCACTGGGCATGCCTACTTGATACACCAAATACTACATATATGAGAAGTGCTAGTCAGTATGTGGGAATAAAATCAAGGTACATGCCCCAGATTCTATGTTTATATCCAAAATACCAGAAGGACAAAGGGATTGGATTTTAGGAAGATTGAGGGGGCATTGAGATATGCAGTGTAAATGTGACAAATAGTTCTCTGCATTCTAATGAGGTGGTAGGTAACTTCTGTAAACAGCTTAATAAATCCATAGACTTTTTAGAGGAGGTCCAGTCAATTTGGATTAGTATAAATATCAACAATGTTGTATAGTTTGTGCACTGAGGCACAGGTAAGTTTTAAAAATGCAAAAATCTCTTGATTTGTCTCTTTTTTTCACAGGGGATTTTTTTTTTTTTATAAGAGAAGGAATTATGCCAATAGAGTTGAGTAGAACATTGGCTTTGAATTTGGAGCACACTGATGAGAAGCTAGCCTTCAGGATCCAAATATACTGAGTTGCCTTGATTTTTGCATGGAGGTACACACCACCAACAGAAATGCCTAATATATTTTGGCTGTTGTTATAAAGGAAGTGTGTAAAAGAAACAATGTGCATAAAAGCGTAATTTTTTTCAGAGCCTTCACTGGGGTCCTTATGAAATTCTTTACAAGAGAAATCTTATTGTCTTGATATTTACTGGATAAGTCATATGTGGGTGTTTAAGGCACAGGAAGCAGCATGTAATAATGGCAGAAAAGCATGAAAATAAAATAAAGCCTAAAGATTTGAGAGCAATGGAGTATAGAGAGAAAATTAAAGAAAAACCTGGCTGGATATATACTATGAACAGATATGATGTCATCTTTGATGTATTGTCAAGGTTAAATGACCCTTTTCAGTATTTTAAGCAAAGGAATGATACAGTCAAATAAGTAAGTTAATAAAAACTTATTTTTGATGAGAGTGTAAAATGGATTGTGAAGAGATAAGACTAGCTAAGAAGCCAGGACAATAATGGTGTGACCAACTAGCATGGATATAATTAGCACTAGGCAAATACAATAGAAAATTAAGAGATAGAATTATCAACTTATAATGAATTTAAAAAAGAAAGTATGAAGAAAGGAATTTAAGGTGTCTTCTTGTACTTGTTTAATTGGGTGTACCTTAAATGTCATCAACCAGGACATAAACTATACAGGAAAGATGGGTTTGGAGTGGGAAGATATAAAATGTAAGGTACTTTAAGGCTATCTAAGTGAAAATGTCCAATAGATCCAGGAATCAAGTTCTTGAGATTATAGAATTTTGTTGGCTGGGAATATAAATTTTGGATTCATCATTGCATTGTAGTCACTGAAGGAAAAGAATTCCTAGAGAAATGGCTGTACTGAATTGTCTTCTATCCTTAATGGAAGCTGCATTAGAATTAATTTAATTTGTATGCACTAATGCATGCTAGACAACTGGAAATCTGTAATGTTACTTAAAAGTCAACTTTTTATGCATATACAGATATATCTGTGAAAATGCACTTTACAGTTAATAAAATTAAGAAAACAGTTATAACATTAAAAGAAAATACCTTATTTGAGGAGGTGGTTCAAGATGGTGGCATAAGAAGGTCCTGAACTCACATCCTCCCAAGGACACAACAAATATACAAGTATATATGGAAGAATTTCCTCTGAAAAGAACCTGAGAACTAGTGGAACAGCTGCTCCACAACAAAGGATAAAAGGGCTACATCAAGACAGGCTGGAAAGAGAGAGACACACTCTTCAAAAACCCCACCTCCAGCATGGCAGCCCACAATCTGGAGGTATCTCAATAATAAATAAATAAGTAAATAAGTGAGTAAGTAAGTAAATAAATTAATAAATAAAGCTTCTTCCTGAGGAGAAAGGGGTTTGTATCCCACACCAGTCCCCCCAACCGTTGAATTCGGCACCAGAGAGATGAGACCACAAAACTTTGACTTTGCAAACCAATGGAACTTTGTCCAGGAGAAACACACCGCTGTAGGAAATGAAGGTTCTGTTCTTAATGGGCTTATACATAGAATCACTCACCCTGGGATCCAGTGCAATAAGCAGAAGCTTGAATGGGACTACTCAAACTAAAGAGCTTTTGTACAGTGAAGGAAACCATCAATGAAATGAAAAGGCAACTTACTTAATGGAAGAAGATATTTTCAAATCACGTATTCAATAAAGGGTTAACATCTGAAATATATAAAGAACTCATACAACACTATATAAAAAATGGGCAGAGGACCTGAATAGACATTATTTTAAAAAAATATATATATAGACAGCCAACAGGCACATGCTCAACATCTCTAATCATCAGGGAAATGCAAATCAAAAGCACAAAATGATATCACCTCACACCTGTCAGAATGGCTATTATCAAAAAGACAAGAAATAACAAGTGTTGGCAAGGAGGTCTAGAAAAGGCAACCCTCATGCACTGTTGGTAGGAATGTAAACTGGTGCAGTCACTAGAGAAAACAGTATGGATGCTCCTCTAAAAATTAAACATGGAATTAATTAATTCCAAATTAATTCAGTGGGCTTTGCTTATCCCACTGTACACACTATCATTTTTTATGCCAATAATTTACTTTCATTTTTTTATCCAATAATAATTTCAGTTTTTAATCAATAATTCTCAGAAGATTTTTCCTTCTTATGAATCTTGTTACATCACCCCCCCCCCAGGAGAATTTAACAATACCTTGAGCTGTTAATTTTTTCTCTGCAATATTTTTTCTTTCAGTTTTTTCAAGTCTTCTTTTCAAACTTCTGGGTTTAGTTTTCTAGTTGATACCACAATGTTTTGCACCTATCATTGTTTCTCTTCCCAAAGTCTTCCTCAAGAGGCTTAATTTAGTTAAATTTGTTTGCATACTAATAATGAATGTGAAGGTAGAATTTATTCTTCTCTATTGTCAGATAATGTTGTATTTTGGATAACAGTTGCTAGAATCTATCAAATTTTAAGTTTAAATCTTCTTCTACTAAAAACCCCTCAAAAGAACCCCTTGTTATATTTAAGATATTTAAAAATAAAACCATAACAGAATAATTAAAACACAAGCAGTTATATACTAATATTAATGGTATTGTTATATTTAGATAATAAATACATGAATTCATGAGAAAATATAACAGATAGTTATGTGATTTAATTGATTTTTCTAGTACTGTTTAAATATTCTTTGTTCAAAGACTAAAGGACTAAGGACTGCTTAGTAAGCAAATACAACTAAGCAGATTTTCCATGCTAAAAATCACTACAAAAATATGGAGATCTTTCCCCTGGGAATATACTAAAACTGCTCTTTAAACATAATATGAACACAAGCTGGGGCATGTAATATACTTTACATTTATTAAACCCTAGTTGCTCGGGCCATGAACTTTAATAATGCGAATATTTTCTGGGTGACCTCAATTCCTTTTCCTAAGTATCGTTTTCCCATAATTCTTAGTATTATAAATGCTATTTATGATAAAATATTTGATATGCTACTATTCTAGTCTTCTAATCTAGATACTTATTTCTAATAGCAGTGGAGGGAAATGCAATTAAACATTCTAATAGAGTTTATTTCCATTTCTTGATGAAATGCTCTCAGAAGTTTGCTACTAACTGAATTATTTGCCCAGTCACTTCTGCACAGGTATAAAAATGTTCAAAGAAAGTAAGCAAGTGACATGTAATTTATCACAGTCTTGTCAGTGTTCTTTGCCAGTAGACGCTGCTATGAAACTCAGTACACTAAAAAATGCTCTTTTATGATGACAACAGGTTCAAAAAGAATCTCGAAGAGCTGTGTTAGTTAATAGTGTTTGTATTATTTTCCATTAAAATTTCATTAAAAACAAAAAACAACTAAATGTAAGAGAAAACTTTATGCATTTTTTATTGAATGATATGCCAATAGGTAGTAAAATAAGCATGGGTATAAGTGATGCCCATGAGAGTTCACAAGAATAATAAGTGGGGGCTTATATCTTATCAGTTCAAGTGAGTATTATTCCATTTTATTTGATCACATCCTTGTAATATCAGAAGCAGAACACTTGATGATAAGCAAAAGCTCTGAGCCTCACACATTGGGCACATTCTTCAGAATGCCCCCATTTTTCACCACCACTCACCAAAAATAAATAGCAGAATGGGGTACAGTTATGACAACAAAACTGTAGCAACATTCTACATTTCACAGATCTTACCAACATTTTAATGAAATAACCTCTTATGATCTGCTGAACAAGGTTGATGCAAAGGTTTTTAATCTGTCTCACAATGACCAGGATTGTGAGTGGCTACCTATTACCTTGAGAAATGAAATGTTGAGCCATCCCGAAAGACAGTGGCAAGGGACAAAACTCATGTCTAAATGACCAGTTCATGGCAACCTGAAATTTGACAGAACTGATTCAAATTGGGATATTTACTCTGGAGCTAAGTACACTGTAAAAGCCTTGGCTCTCTATCTAACATGTGAAGCTTAAACAACATGGTGACTATAGTTAATAATACTGTATTGTATGTCTGAAAAATGCTAAGATAATAGATCTTAAAAGTTCTCATCACAAGAGAAAAAATTGTTATGTGTGGTGATGCATGTTAACTAGACTTACTGTTGTGATCATTCCACAATATATGCAAATATCAAATTAAAATGTACACCTGAAACTAAAATAATCTTATGTGTCAATAATATCTCAATTTTTTTAATATGTGAAGTTTGAGAAAGGTAAAAATGAAATTAAGAGGTAGTCTCCAAATCACTGGCTAGAATGTAACTTATACCCAAGAGGCTGTTGTCTATCATGTGTCCATATAAAGATTTATAATCTCATGAGAGCAGAAAAACATCCTGAATGGGCCATAGAGCTTGTGGTCAATATTAGTAACATTGTTTTTGTTTGTTTGTTTGTTTTTCAGTTAAAAAAAGAACCAGCATTTAGTTCCCAGTGACTGGACTCTGCTGTCGAGGAAATATATACAGTATCACGAAGCTTCGTATAAAAAAGGTTAGGCAGAAAAATATAAAATCAATTACAGGTAGCAATTCCACATTTCTAGCAATAAAGTACCAAGAGAGCAAAATTAAATTACTTTAAAAAGATGCACATGAGAGTGCTGGGCAGGGAGGGTGCCTTGATAGTGGAGAAAATAAGACATAGGAGGTGGAATACCACTAGAAGGAAGAGTATGACCTAATCCTTTATTTCCTTGCTAAATCCTGGACAAAGGAGTGGGTAATATACTAGCATCACTGAAACAGGTCTGAACAATAGACATAATGGACCAAAGAAGTCACAATAAGGACACATTATCTCATAGTACAACCTTAATTTTAACCCCAAACCAGTTATATTTTCAGAAGATTTTCAAAATTAGAAGTCTAGTGAACTAATGTTTACCTCATTGACTAAGTATGAAGACTCAAAGGAACATTTGAAATGATTAAAATGGGTATTAATTCCTATATCCAGAAACTTATCCATCTCATATTAGCCCTAGAGGTGAGGGACAAATTTTATTAATCTAATTACTGATGTTCAGGAAGCAATTGTATCTGTGACATAACATCCTAATGCAATCTTAAAGCCCTGGAAAATATACTTGATAAAGATCCAAACTACTTCCTGTCTAAGAAAACAGACTATAATGAATATTTTAGACCAGATCCAAAATGCTAATGCTAGGAGTTTTCTAAGATGTTAAAAAACATTCTGATATTCCTTTTAGATCCAGCGGTTGTAACTATGAACCCTACAGGAAAAGCCCTTAAACATGATTATGAATGTGATATTTTGGTCAATAGTCACAAATTTGGAATTGAATGATACAATCAGGTCTGGGAAGGGAAGATGTATTTAAGCTTTCTGCACCCTGGAATTTATATTTGGCATCACGTTTGTAGGGAATTTAGACACTCCTGGCTGGTAGTATGATCATTCAGAAAATATGAACCATAGATCCTAGCACAGATTTGAGATCTGATGCCGGTACTACCATGGGTTGCAACTGGGTAAACAACCCAGCATGTTTAAGAGTGTCAGAAATACTTTTTAATGTCTCATCAATACTTAAAGGCAATATCAAGAAAGTTATATATCGAGGGAAAAAAATCTAATTTTGACCCTCTCTCAGTGAGTATATTATAATAATAATTGAGTTCAAACTTGTCACATGCAATTTTTAATTCAAATTTCCTTATAGAAATAGTTCCACAATGACTCCTAAGGTGACAAATGATCCCCTTCATCTTTTATTATCATACAATCAATCAAATTCAGTTAAAACATTAAGGAATTCCAAGGGGGGAAAAAAAAGGTTGTTCCGTGCCATAACCACTGCTTTTAACATCTAGGCAGATAAATAAAGCAACCATATAGGACATTATCAACTCACTGTGAACTACTGGCATATAGGTCAGGTATTCTCAATATTACAAAGGAGTATTAGGCATTATTATAACTTGGAAAAGTCATAACCCCAGCCTTAGGCAGGCTCTACACAATCTTGAATTTAGCAAATGCATCATTTTCATTACCAGTGTACCAGGTGTACAAGCCCAAGTTTTATTGGTATGATAGTGACAGCTATCTCCCTTCTTTGTCTTAAATCAAAATGATATTAACACTCTGTTTCTGTGCTATAATTTATTTGGAAGGAATCCAAACTGGACCATTGATTAAATTCTACTAGTTGCCAACCTGATGTATTAAATCAATGATATATTAGTCAGGTTAACTGGAGATATTGAAATGAATACTCTAGATTTCCTTTTGCTGTGTATATTGGAGAAGTATGAGTTATAAACACAAATAAATCCAAAGCATCCAACCAGTGACAAACTCATTAGGGTCCCAATATATGTTTAAAGATCTGACAGTACACCTAGCCCCAAATGTCTCTTTGGATAAGGTAGACAGATCATGCAATCAGAGAATTCTATTTATATGATTATACTGGTTCACAAGCAATGCAAATTAACATAGTGGAGCACAGAGCAGGAAGAATTCAGCATAAGGTCAATTTGAAGTTGGGCATATATTTCTTGGTGTATCCAAGTAGATGAGCATGCCAGTGTGTCACGTCTTTGGCAGACCCTTAAGAGAATTACAAATAATACTTTCTAAAATTAGGGATGGAAAGAATGGTCATTTTAATTAAAATGTATCTGTAACAGATACATAAAGATAAAGACTCCATAAACTAGCAGTGACTAGAACAGCTCATTATGACATGCGTGATATACTATACTAAAACTAACCATAATAGGACAAGCTGAATAGCATACAATGGTAAACTGGGAAACACATACCTTGCACAGGGCTTCACTTGGTGCCACTTTCATTAAGGTCCTTTGTCAGTTCATTGCATGGAGTAAGAAGACGAGCTAGCCTGGTCTCTTCCAGCATATTTGAAGGGAGATTGCTAGTGACTATTAAAATTTCAGTATTACCTAATCTTTGTCCCTAATAAACAAATGAGACCTAATTAAACTTGATAGCTTTTGCATAGTAAACAAAACCATTGGCAAAACAGAAAGAGCCTACTGAATGGGACAAAATATTTGCAAATGATATGACTGATAAGGGGTTAACATCCAAAATATAGAAACAGGTCATACAACTTATCATCAAAAAAACAAACAACCTGATTAAAAAATGGGCAGAAGACTGGAGCAGACAGTTTTCAAAAGAAGAAATTCAGATGACCAACAGGAATATGAAAAGATGCTCAACACTACTAATCATCAGGGAAATGCAAATCAAAAGCACAATGAGATACCACCTCACAAAGAACACAGATAATAAGTGTTGGTGAGGATGTGGAGAAAAGGGAACTCTGGTACACTGTTGGTGAGAATGTAAATTAGTACAGCCACTGTGGAAAACAGTATGGAGTTTTCTCAAAAAAACTAAGCTACAATACGACCTAGCAATTCCACTCCTTGGTACATATGTGAAAAAACAAAAACACTAATTCAAAAAACTACATGCACTCCAATGTTCATAGCAGCATTATTTACAATTGCCAAGATATAGAAGCAACCTAAGTGTCCAACAACAGATGAATGGATAAAGAAGATGTGAAGATGTGGTATATATATATATATATATATATATATATATATATACACATATATGTATATATATACATAATGAAATACTACTCAGCCATAAAAAATGAATGAAATTTAGCCATTTGCAACAACATGGATAGAACTGGGGGGGTATAATGTTAAGTGAAATAAATCAGACAGAGAAAGACAAATACTGTATGATATCACTAATATGTGGAATTTAAAAATACAACAAACCAGTGAATATAACACAAAAGAAGCAGACTCGCAGATACAGAGAACAAACAAATGGTTACCAGTGTGGAGAGGGAAGTGGGGAGGGGCAATATAGAGGTAGGAGATTAAGAAGCAGGAACTATTGTGTATAAAATAAGCTACAAGGATATATTGTATAACACAGGGAATATAACCAATATTTGATAATAACTATAAATGGAGAATAACCTTTAAAAATTGTGAATCACTGTACTGTACACCTGTAACTTTCATAATATTGTAGATCAACTATACTTCAATTTTAAAAAGGATCTTTGTTAAAAAAAAAAAAACTTTAGTATTACCTAATCTTTGTTGAAAAGATTAGACATTATTGATTGTTGGTGTCAGATATTTTGTAAAAGTGCAAAAATTAAAATAATTTTTATTCTGTGCTGAATATTATAATCTTGAAGACAAGGAGGGACCATTGGAGCTTATACAAACAAGAAATGCTGCAATTTTATGTATGTGATTAAGCATCATTTAAGTTAGAAGATTAAAGGCATTTTTTAATCTATACCCACACTCCTCAACTCACTTCTACTCGATCCTCTTCAGTATTCATAATCATACATTATTCTGCTTTCAATAAAATATGATTATAAAAGAATATCATAATTCTCAGTGAAGGGCCAAATCCCCAGTAAGATGCATTCCAATCTACAGAAGACAGGTATGTTGATATACCTCTCTTGGATGATTTTGTCCTGTGCTCATGATTAGTGGACTTTATGACACTTGAGAATTTTTCAAGATGTTACTGTTACTCAAAATATGAAAAAGAAAAGTTATTTAGTAAGAATGCTGGCATACCAACCGCTGATTAGTAAGCAATTGTGAGGCAAGCCTCTTTAGGATGCTTTAAAAGTTTAGCTGGCCAGTATTTGTCTTCTTGAAAGGAAGTTGGTAGGACTGTTGCTATTGCTCTACCATTAGCCACCAGATAAGGGTTTGCAATGGATGCCATCACCACTGAACCTTAGAAGCAGCAAGAGTTGAAACTGTAAAAACGTTTTAAGTAGAACAAAACTTGACAGATGCCTTTAAGCTATTCTGATCTCTCAACTATAGTAGCAAATTGACTTTGCAGGCAATTGAATGCATGAACTAATCCTCCAATGTAGGATAAAATACCCATGGGTCTGATTTTGTTTTATGTTATGTGCTACCAAGAAGCAAAAATATGTTGATGAGAGAGAAGAACAGCAATAGTTTGGAGGTGGCAACAAAGCAGAAGAAAGACACTAAATTGTACTCTCCATTACTGAGCACAAGGTCCATGTGGTTAGTGGGAGAAAAAAAAAACAGCAGCTAATTGGAGAAGTGAAAAGGAAGTATTGTTCTCAAAGGACAACCGACATTAAGGCAGAGACATAAAGAGATTGAGAAAATGATTTAAGCTGTAACCAACAGAAAAAAAAAAAAATCTTGTAGAGAATCAGTACTTTTAGTCAGTGAAAGGCTTAGTGAGTGGGAGAGTTGGATATCTGGGTTAGACATCTAGGTTAGAAATTAAATACAAGGTAGGGAACATGGCAGCTGTGGGACAAGTGACTCTCAAATTTTAAGCAGCATGCAGTCACCTGGGAAGTTTGCTGAAGTGCATATTCTTGTTCTGTAGGTCGGGAGCAGCTCCAAGATTTTGTATTTCCTATAAATGCCTCACATGATGCCAGTGCTGCTGGCTTGTGGAAAATGATTTTGGGAGCAAGGCTATTGGCCAAATGACTCATAGGCTTACACAGTGGAGAAAAAAAGCAGGAATGAAGAGGATAGTTGCATCTTTTCTTTGACGAGGGTGAGTATTAAGCTTAGTGGTCAGAAGACTAATCTCAAACTGCCAGGACGGATGCAGGATTCATATTATCACTCACTCTCCAAATGATTTGTGAACTGCTTAAGGGGAGAAATCATGCAGAATTTTAAAACTTTTTATTAACTTCAAGAATGTCTGCTTGATTCAATGAAGTTTCCAAATAAATACTTCTTCTTTGATTAATTCATTAGTATGTGCTTTTTATCTAAAGGGAAAATGTATTTGTTCATGGTGGATTGCATTAAATAATAAAGCAGTCACTGCATTTTTAAACAATTGTAACTTACACATTATTTTGAATTAATATCATGCCACTTTTAGTGATTTGGTTTCATTCTTATATTTGTTATAGCCACTTAGCATAATTTTAATTATAACCAATTTAATTTAATGAATTTTCCAAATATACTTCATTATTATGCAACACAGAAATAGCCCTCAAGATAAATTATACATGGAAGTGGTTTAATATATAATCTCACATTTCAAAATATCTGTATATGTGTAGTTATCATGAATCAATCTGTATATAACAGTTGTTTTTCTTATATAAATTCATATAACAATTTCTCTATACAGAATTTCTAGTAAATATAATTACTGATAATATTGAATAATTTTCTCTTAAGTAAAATAAAATATGCATTAAATTATCCACAAATAAGTGTTAAATTATATATTGCTTGATCCAATATCTTTTCTTTTGTCCTATTTGTTTGGTGGGATTATATTCAATTCTATTTAATTAAGCACATTTTTTTAAAGAATTTTTTGACGTGGACCATTTTTAAAGTCTTTATTGAATTTGTTACAATATTGCTTCTGTTTTATGTTTTGGTTTTTTGGCTGTGAGGCATGTGGGATCTTAGCTCCCCAACCAGGGATCGAACCCACACCCCCTGCATTGGAAGGCAAAGTCTTAACCACTGGACCACCAGGGAAGTCCCCTTAATTAAGCAAATATTTACTGCACAATATTTTATCGCTAATGCATTACGTATTATGCTCTGGGGACCATATGGTGAATTACAGTTCATGATGTTATTCACATTAGAATCTTATGGAGGCAATTGACCTCTCAGTGCTAGCTACAGTGCATAGCATTCTGTATAAGCAGTGTAACAGCAGAAGAAAGTGATGCAGAAGTGCAGATAATTAACATGATTTCATTCATTACATTTGTCGAGTCTTCAAGATGAAATTTGTGCATTTGATCTGGATCTTTAAAATTAAATAAGAAAATTTATTACTCATAGTTCTAGACACTGGAAGTATGAAGTCAGGGTGCCAGCACGGCCAGGTACTGGTGAGGTTCCACCCTCATTACTTAATTACTTCCCAAAGTTCCCACCTCCAAATACATTAGATTGGGGTTAGGATTTCAACATATGAGTCTTTGGGGGACATAAACATTCAGTACATAACAGTAAGCAAGACCAAAAGTATGGAAATGTAGTGCAGGGAGTATTTTAGACCAGTAGCATCGTGGAACTCAAAGTGGGAGAGGTACCTAGAAAACAAATTTGGAAGCACAAACAATGGCACATAGAGACAATATCAATATGTCTTCTGAAAAGATGATAAATGTATCTTGTTTGGGTTAGTAACAAACAAAAGAAAGTCAGAACTATTACACTGACCATGATTCTTTAATGACAATTATTATTAAAGTTTTATTCTGATATTTTCCATGTAATTATAATATCCACAACCACATGAATTTGAAAATACCAGGCAGAACTGAGTTTGAACTGAAGATTGACATGTCATATAAAACAGCCCTTATTTGCTTGATTCAACCACAAGAAGGGCTTATTATTGGTAGTGTCTTTTATATTATAGCATCACTCTGTCACGTTAGGAGAAGTAGCAATGCCAGTTGTTTCCATTTTGTTGGTTGCAGTGATGAACATGGAAATATGGGATTTTGGTGAGTCTGATTCTAATCATACTCAACAGGGTAAAAGATGGAGCAGGTGGTCTTTTTAGGGCTGGGTCTAGTACAGAGAGTGACATGGTGTCAGAGACCACTTGATTCAAAAGAGTGTGCAGGATTTAAAATGGTGCAGTGTATATGGAACATAATGCTATATATGCTGAAAGGGGCAAAGGAAAAAGTTGAACAAGGTTATGAGTTTAGTTTCTCATTAAAGAATAGTTTCTCAAAGGAGGACTAGAAAATGTCAGGGGCAAAAGCTGACTGGCAAGCAATGATCCTCAAGAGCTAGGGGATGTCACAGATTCTGGGGGAAGAGGGTAGTAGAACAGAGGAAAATTGTGAAATAGAATGATATCATGGATAATACGTTAGCTGGGGGCTGAAATTATTGTACACAGCTGATTTTTATGCACTCTTTCAGAATAATAAGTAAAAGACTTGTCTACAGCTAATGCAGTGATTATCAACTAAGACTTCACATTGAAATCACCTGGGAAAACATCTAAGCAGCATTAATGACCCTGCCCTACTGCAGATCAATTGAATCAAAGTCTCAGAAGAGTACACTTATTTTTAAAAGCTCCCCAGATGACTCTCATATACAGCAGGATTAAAAACTACTGATCCAATTGATTAAGAAAGTGAACCAAAACCAAAAATTCTCAGGAGTTGTAGTTAAGAAATTCACCTCTATCCATGCATTAAATACGATGTTCCTAAAGACTGATTACTCTGTGGTAAAGTGGTAACTTTTTTCTAGAATAAATAAAGAACTCCAATTAATCAATTAGAAAAGAAATGCAGTGTAATAGAACATTGGATGATGGATATGACAGACTATTCAGAACTGAAAAAAAAGTGTCCAGTAAAATTATTAAAAGACGATCAATCTCACTGGTAATCAAGCCAATGACATTTTACACTAAAATATTTCATTTTCATAGACCTGGCAAATTTTTGAGAGTTTAACTATGTCATGGTAAGAGTATGGGGCAAGTAAATACACCTATAATGTTAGCTGGAATATAAATTGTTAAAAAAATTGGTGGAAATTTTGATAAATTATATTAAATTAAATGTGTGAATGCCATAAAAAAGACTGATTCTATTTCTGGAAAAATACCCTGTAGAAATATTTAACAGATTCGCCCAAGGTGTTCAATATAAGAATATGTGTCCCAGCATTAATTGTAATAGAGAAAATCTGGAAATAACCTAAGTCCTTATAAAATAAGGTATTAGAGATATATTCTGATATATTCATACAAATGAATTAAATAATTAAATAAATGAACAATAGTTACATGTGTCAAAATAGATATATTTTGCATACATGTAGGAGTGTTTGTGTGTGTGTAACTTTGGTAAATGACTTTGGGAGCCTTTATATATGTATGTGTATATATATACATATATATATATAAAATTAATTCATGAGTGAGGTATTACCCAGATATTGCAGAGTTTTTGATCTGTCAAGGGGTATAACAATGGTATCAAGGGCTTCCCTGGTGGCACAGTGGTTGAGAATCTGCCTGCCAATGCAGGGGACACGGGTTCGAGCCCTGGTCTGGGAGGATCCCACATGCCGCGGAGCAACTGGGCCCGTGAGCCACAACTACTGAGCCTGAGCGTCTGGAGCCTCTGCTCCGCAACAAGAGAGGCCGCGATAGTGAGAGGCCCGCGCACCGCGATGAAGAGTGGCCCCCACTCGCCACAACTGGAGAAAGCCCTCACACAGAAACGAAGACCCAACACAGACAAAAATAAACATAATAAATAAATAATAAATAAAAATTAAAAAAAAAAAAAAAATGGTATCAAGAAAGTGATGGGAGATTGAAGTATATTTTGATACTTTATGTCACGAAAAAAATTGAAGCAAATATTGAAAAATTAAGATTTCTTTTAACTTAAGTATCTTATACTATTATTTTCTACGTTTGGGATGTGCATAATAAAGTGCACTTTTAAAAACTGATTTTGGACAGTTCCTGGAGGAAATTAATGATCAATACTATTCTCCTATTGCAGCTGTATCCTGTGGGTTCAGTATAACTATTCTGTGTGGGGTGAGCCCGGCAACATTAATGTTAAGTTATGCAGATGCCACAGAAGGTTGGGATTTTCTGTTTCCCTTAACTTTCTGTGATCTATGCTGAAATGGAATTAAATGGGTATTCCCATTAAAACTTAAGTTCCTCAGGGTGGGGATTTTTGTCTGTATCATCAGTAATATCTTAACATTTCCTGGCTCATAATTGCTCCTCAAACATTTTCTGAATTAAGAAAGCCTTTTAGATCATGGTATTCTAATCCCAAGGTCAGGGATCATTAAATATGATTCTACACAATTTGTTTTGAATAATAAAGGAGACATTCATAAATAAAATAAATTCCAGGCTAAAAGTGTTTGCTATAGCAAGTTTCTTGATGACAAATTATAATTTCAATTTCTTTTTAGCTCCCACAGAAGTCTAGGTCATCACTGATGAATGAACAATGAATGGTGTTAGGATGATGATAAGGATATCCTTAGATGGCCAAAGCTCCTCCAGACTACTTGACAATAAGCTGCTTGTTCTGGTTTGCATCTCAATGAGCAGAAGGTGGTGTTATAAGTGGACTGCCCTGCTTTCACTATAACTATACTTCACCAAGGTAAATAAAATAAGAGATATTTAAAATAATCCTATAACAAATTCTCTGCTGTGTTTAAAGTTATATGAATGTGGCCAAGAAGTTTTTTAGTATTTTCTATGAGTAAGACACTCTAAACTCCAGAAGAAATTCTATGATGGAATGTATAATACTAGCCTCGTTCACAAACAAGAATAGAAGAGGTCACCCTTTGATGTCCAGACCTTTCCCTGAGATTCTCAGATAAATACCAGCATTGATATTCTATTAAAAAATATGCTCAACAAGAAATCAATCAATTGGATAAATATGTAATCTTATCATCTAAAAGGGGACACTAAAATTAATGAAAATTATATAATTTTTGAAATATTTATCAGCCAAAAAAAGATTTTTATATCGGTTAACTTAGACCCTTTCAAAAATTTGTTTAAAATATCAAATTATTTCTGAAAAAGTATATCCATATAAATTAAAATAAACATATATTGATATCTGGACATCAAGAAATAATATATAGAAATGTTATTCTCATACATATTCCCATATTTTAATCAATTTCTTAACTGTAATTGTCTCTAAGGCCATGTCACTGATACTCTTCTGAATAAAATCTTTTTTTCTCAACATGATCTTTTAGGTTATTTTCACAACAATTTTGTGGTCTGCTTCAAAGTTGAATTTTATGATTACTGTATTTGAAAATATCTATACTTTAAACTGAATCTTCTATTTGGACCATGATTTTTCAATTGCGATAATGTTCTGAACCACTTCTACATTCTTTCTAGCTCTCTGTCTCTCCTTCCCAGTTTCTCTCTTCAGACATAACAATGTTGAGTTTTGTGCCTTGTTGAAATGTTTGCTCTAGCTGTCCCCAAGCCATGTGAGCCCTAGACAAGCAGTCTCTTATAAACCCAAGACTACAACACATATTGGAAGAAACCTCACCTAGAACACAGGGTCTCTGAACACTTTCTGCTCCTCTTGCCTTGGGTTTATTGAACAGTCACTAAGACCCCAGCCTGAAGCACTGAGGAAGAGAGAGAGGCCTCAGCAATTCTGTCATTCATTCACAATAAGTGAAAGGTCATGGAGGGGTCTGTGAAAGCATTGCATTAGGTCTGGAGAAGCAGGTATGAATTTAACAGTCTGGGTTTCAATAATGAAATTATATTTACTTTCCTTTTGTAGGTCTCAATGTGTTCGTTCATTCTCCCTAAAGAGTCTTCTCTTTGGATTTATAATTTTTTGCTTTGGATTTAAATAGATCTAACCATATACCTGGACTCTTGTATTTATTTCTTACCATCCTTGTTTTATTTCATTTCAAAGGGCTAATATCTCTTTCTGGGGATAAAAGCTTTATTCATCTGGTATCAAAAAATAGCAAGACCCAAATGGTTTCCTGCAAACTTCAGCATGTTCTAATCTCCAGGATCAAACCTTTTGGCTATCCAATGCTGCTGAGCATTGTTGATTTGAATTTATGTCAGCTCTCTAGACATGGGGACTTGGATTTCTAGTACCTCCAGGGAGACCTAAGCCCATGTGCACTGGACATCCTGTATTCAGTCCTTCTATTCAGCCTAGTTTTTTGGGGTTTTTTTCCATATACCCAGCAGTTTTATTTGAATAACATCATATTGACATACGAACTTTACCCCTACAAGACAATGCTCTGTTTTGTTCCCATCTAACGTCTCCAATTTCATACACTTGCATGGAACTTTCTGCTAGTAGAAAGTCATGCAAAATTTTAAAAAAATGTGTCATGGGTATACTGTCATGTGGCATTTCAAGTAACAGCTTTCTTGTTCCAATTTGTAATCACTAAATTCCTTGAACAGTTCTGTGATTATAGTAGGAAGTTAATACGCATCTATTTATCTTGACTAACTGCTGACTCGTATATGTTTTTATGACCATGTATTTTGGGGCTTATATATGGTGCTGGATTGTCTGTAATTAACTAAATACAGCCTTCATTTCTTTCCAACACAGGGAACTATATTTGTAAAAATCACTTTCTAATATGGTCGAGGTTAGAATTTTCTTCTATGGCCCAGGATTAGAATTTGCCATGAGAGGCGAATTTGGAAGGCTGAAGGGAAGAGGAAAGCATTTGTCTCTGGAGACTGTTGTGTTAAAAGGCAATGGCATCAGGCTTACAATTTTCCACTTTGCAGTCCTTTCCTACTTTGGAGAGACTTTACAGACTTCTCCCTAAACTTCTTTGAAAAGTCTTGATACACTTTGCCAAGTTCATTTCCTCTTCCTGCTCCAGTGCTCCAATGCTCAGATCTACCTGCTGCCTTCATTCTCCCAGCTCCTCCACATCCACGGATGCCCTCATTCCTAATCTGTACCATGTGTCCCCCTCATGCTTGCAGTGGCTCTGTTTTCCTGACCGAACCCAGAATGACCATATGTTCATGGGGCCTCTGTTTGTGAGCAGACTTGAATCCTCTTTATTCCAAGTGCTCTGATTGTTTGGCAAAGTTTGGATTTCTGTTGGTAATCTAATTGACAGAGGTTTGTGTGCTTTTCCTCCTCAAAGACCTGGATACCTAATTAATAACAACTCCATCAAAGACATTTCAATAAATTTTAAGTATGTTCTCTGTCATATATTACCACCCACTGGATACGAACATCTGTGAACAGGTATTTATCAAAAATATTAGTCCCTTCTTAAATTATAAACTGTGAATAACTTTTAAATATCAAACTCTATGGGATTCTAACTGGAACAAAATTCTGATTTTCTTCTAAACAGAGAGCTTTTATTTAACACATATTTATTGAGCTTTGTATGTGTGTTGGGCTGGGGGGTTAGTATTGCAACAAAATACTATGAATATAAAAATATATTATTGATTTTGATTCTACTCTTTAAGATAATCATTTATTTAGTGAAGTAATTTGTGAACAAATAATTATAATTCAAAAATACAAGTCTTATTAGAGTAGAAGTTTTATTTTTAATTAATTATTTGTGTGTGTGTGTGTGTGTACCCGTATGAGTCATTCACCAGAAAACAATCTGAGTCACGTTCACCATACCAGGCTACCCTAGTGTGCTCTTTCACACTCTGACCCTAACTTGATCGAAAGAATAGTGAGTTGATGAGGTGTATATTTTTCAGCCTTTTAAAGTAGCAACATGAAAATGATTCCATTTATAGGACAATAATCCTATATATATGCTCTTGAAATAATAAGAGTTGTGAAACAGTCAAAAATTTATCAGAATAAGGACAGTTTTTCATAGATACTATAAATTGCTGAGCATAAATGTTCTATTTTGTATTTGGAGCACTTAAAAAACTGAATAAAGTGTAATCTTTCACTGTTTACTCTATTGTTAGGGGTAATGGACCAATAAATTCACCTAATGTTAATTTGGACTTTTGGTTGAAGTTTATTGCCCTTTTGATCAAATTTGGTTTGGAAGGGGAGGAAACTAATAGCAATAACATTAATTGGATAACTACTAATTATTGTGAAAAATGAAAATTACATTGTCTTCTCTTAACTTTGGAAGATTTGTGATATCAAATTACCCTAAAGAGCACATCTAAACGTGAGATTTCAAGAGAATGCACTTTTCCAACTGCTCAAAGTTTTCCAACAATCTTGGTGTGCTAATTATCTAATTAACTGGGATAGACAGTCCAATTAGAATTCTGAAGTTCACTGTGGAAGTATAATTATTTTTGTAATCATTAACTTGGCTTAATCACCTTTAACACTAGTTTTGTAGGTCCTCAACTAATTAGTTTTACTAGCTAATTACTGAATACAGAGAAATTTGATTTTCATTAAGATCTGATAATATCTATTATCTTCTGGGTAGGAATGTGAGGACATTGTGTACATGACACTAGATAAAGGTCACTAAAGGTCAACTTTTGTTGAGCTCAGACGTTCTATAATATAATTGATTTATAGGGACACATATAGACGCACAGAAAGTAGTCCATCATTAACTTCTAATAGAATCTTTGATTTTGTCTGCTTGTAAACTCCCCTTCCATATAAACTAAGTAATGTTGAAAAGGTCATTTTCAGTTGCAGCTTTAACTAAAATAAATTTTAAGTTAAATTCTTAGGGAAAAAATGATAAATGAGAAAAAATATATAATGCCTATTTTGGAAGTCAATACAACTTTTCTATTCCTATGTTTGTTTTTACTTACTTTAAGTTTTTTTCATGTCAGTCCTTTATATCATTTTCCTATATTTATTATTCTTTATTTTTCCATTTTAAAGCCAATATGAAACATCTTTAACTTTTAACACCAGTTATAACAGTTCCTTTTATTCACTTTGAAAAGTCAGATCCTGAAAGTCATTTACGTTGGCAAATCATATTCATTACAAATTCTGGAACCAAGTTCAATAGATATTTGTTCCCTTTGGATTATTATATTATTGGATATAATACACTGATTTCATCCCCAAAGATGAAACAAAATATTTACATATTTATGAAAAATAAGTAGATATCCCTGAAATTATGCATATGAATACCCAATGGCACATATGCAATAATTTAAATTTATAACGTTAAAATGTTGCCATCTGTCTTACAAACAGCAAAAGACTAGCCTAAAATATCTCTAATGCAACTCATTTTTATGAAATTTTATTGTTTGCATATTAAAATATAAAATAATATTTATAAAGTGACCAAACCAATTGGAAATATAAAACTATATCACCTGTCCCTTTACCATCTTTGTTTTAACCAGAAAAAGAAGCCATGTTTATGGAGGAGAGTTTAAGAAATACTGTATGTACTTACTAACATCAAACTGTAAGAAGTCAGAATAATTCAAAATCAACAACTTGTAGTGTAGAATACAAATAAGGACTAGAAATACTTAAACTACCATTGCCTGTAGACAACTCTTTCCCCATTTATTTTTCTCCCAGGAATGGAGATTGACACTCAGGAAAAATAAATAAATAAATACACAAACACTTTACTCGGGATCAAATGGCTCTAAGTCCTGGAAATTTGTGACAGTTCTCAATGAATATTGCTACACTTCGGCTGTGTTATATTGCTTCTTACTCTCAGCAGCAACCCAGAGGACAGAAGAAAAAACATTGCCTCTTTCTTTAAGGAGAGTTGTCATCTTATTAGCAAAAGTAAATGCAGGAAAAATTGCCTAAATAAGTAATTGAGAAGGTGCACAAGCTATATTCATTAATTTAAGCGTTAGACTCACCAAACTGTTGGCAATTCATATAAATTATATGAAATTTACATTTTTTGAGCAATCTTTCTGTTCTACATAGTACAATTTATCTTAATTCAGACTGAAATAATTTGAAGACTGGAAAACATATTGGAAATATGTTCCTACTTGGAATTAGTTCTTATATAGTTGCCCTCTCTATTATCTAATGTGAGATACAAAACAAAATACTCTTAAGTTATTGTGGGAACAAGTAGGTAATAAGTAAAATAGGTAATATATGCCTATGGAACAGAATTTTGGAAAGATAGAAAGGTACTCTGTGCATAGTAAGATTATGAACACTTCAGTTGCTCAGTCCTCCTGTTCTTCTCTCCAATGTCCACCAACCACCTTTGGCACTTAATTACTGTTCTTCCAGAGATATCTAAGCACATTTTATTTATTTAAAACACAGTAGCATAAATGCTCCATTTTGCTTATTGCTTTTTCACTTAAAAGTGTTTCATGGAAATAATTCTCAGTAGCTACAGAATATTCCTTTGGAATGTTTGTAGTTATTTAACATGTCCCTTACTGATGCATGCTTGATATTTTTCATGCTAGACATACCTTAGTTTTCTGCTTTAAAGAATATTTCACTAAATATTATTATACCTAGATCATGTCACCCATGTGCAAGTATATCAGTAGGAAAAATTCTATGTATGAATGGCTGCATCAAGGGGTGTGGTAGATTAATTGATTTAATGGCTTTAATACTTCACCTTCTCTTGCCTCCATGCCCTTTGACAGGTGGCTTTCAAGTTAATGCTGATAAAGGAATGGAGTTTATTTCCCTCCCCCTTGATTCTGAGTTCAGGCTTGTAACAGGTTTGTGGACCAGTGCAATGCTGGAGAGCAGGATGCAAACGGAGGCTTGAAAGACACTTTTAAGACTGAGCTTGCTTGCCTTGGTACCTCTGCCTTCACCACACTAGCCTGTTGGAGTCATATGGGAGACGCATGAAAGAGGGAAGTAACTCCAGTCAACACATATCTGATCCCAGAAATGCAATGGAGGCCAGACAAAACCAACCTGCCTAAATCACTGATTCACAGCATTGTGAGAGTTCGAAACTAATTGTATTTAAGCCATTTGGGATGGTCTGTTATACAACATTATTATTGCAGTAGATAACGGATATAAATGCATGTGTTTTAAATTTTAATAGATATTGTGTTAATAAGAAGAATGATACTAGATTTTACTGTAACCAGTAACGTAAGAGAGAGCAAAGCAGTATGCCATTAATTTGTTGTTCTTTGACAATCAGATAGATGATACATAGTAATCCTGTATAGTTTGTATTCCTCATATTATAAAGCGAGATCTTTGCGCAAAATTAGAAATTAAAACATTGGCAATTCAACTGAAGAATGCTGTGAATGCCTCCTGATTATATAACCCTCCTCCACTTGGCCTGATCCCAATATTAAAGTTTGTATTTATTACATATAAATATAAATTATTCAGATAAACATATCAGATCTATTTCAGGTGTATTTTCTAGACATATCCATTCTCATTTTCTCTCATTTTAAATCCCTGTACTCTTACGTTTTTGAGTGTCTCCTTATAATGTATATTAAAATTTTTTCTTCAAAACAATCTCTAATTTAGGTGATAATTTTAGGCCAGTAATCAGTATTTTGAATACAGATATATCTTGATGTATTTTAGCATCTTTGTGTACTTTCTAATTAACTATGTCCACTTTTTTATTTTTTGACTTTTTTATTTATTAAAGTTTATTGTGTTACTTTTCCTCTACCATCTGGAACTAAACTTTTATTCTTTTAGTATTGATATTATGCATTTTAAAGAATTAAGTGCAATGTATTAAGTTTACTGAAGAGAAAACAGGATACTCTTTTAACTCAGATCAATCCTCTTCTGTCTTACATCTTAATATTACCCAGTATTTTCCTGGAAATAAATCTGTTGAGTAGGAAAACAGTGTGTAAGAGGGAATTCCTCTCTCTATATATAGATGTATATATATATAAAGTTGAATTTAAAGATTTCTAAAGTTTCTTTTCCCCTTAAGCTTAAATATTACTAATACTCAGGTGCTTAACATGAAACAGTGGAAAAAGAATGTTTTATTTTCACATAGTGATTTGTAGCATGAGGGAACTAGGAAAAGTGTGACCTTTGGGTGACAAGAGACTTAAGTGAGTCTACTGTGAACACTATCTTATCTCCTAACCTCTCTGAGACACTTCATTGTTTTTGATAAGATGAATATTAACATTAGAGGATTTATAGAATATAAATATTTAATGCACCACTTGTCATATTACTGGTTCCCATTACATTCCTTTCCCTTTGTCTTTTTACTTCCATAATACAAAGAGTGTTTAAACCTCAGTGCCTTCTTTTAATTTTACTTATTTCTCCTTTGGCTTCTGACACAGGTTAGAATAGGTAGGTAATTTACATGCTGGCACTTAATGATAAGCTATGTTAGTTCTGGGAGATATGACCTGAAAAATGTATCTAAGAAAGAACCTGATACTGCCTGGAAGAAGAATGGAACAGTTGAGAGCAGTTGGATAGAGCACAGCACTGGGGCTCTCCAGCAGGTTTGCCTTCAGCTGATACTTAACATTTCTAAGCTTTAGTGTCTGCCTCTTTAACCCTCCTTCATTAGTCTTTTAAAACAATGCATACAAGTCCTCAATACATGATAGCCATCATTTTAGATATTATATTTAGATTAGACAATAAACTTTAGAATAAAATATACCTATGTTAAAGCTTTGTGCTGAAACTCACTATCTGTGTGAATTTTGGGGCTGTTACTTGATTTCTTATCTGAGCATCTGAACTTGATTTTGCATCTTAACAGAAATAGGTGTTGGAATATGACAAGTGCTGAAGATATATATGTAGACATGTAATTGATTTAAATTACTTTCTGTAAGCAGTGGTAGTATAAACTTTAAAAAAAAAAGTTTCCAAAAAGGCAAGAGTAAATGGATCACTATAGAAAAAAAGGTGTTTTACTAAGTAAGATTTTTAACATGCTTTTGATATGAGATAAAATTTCATGTATATAGGAAATTGTATTGCAACTTATTGTTAATAAAGAATGAAGTAAATTGAAACATCTTTAATAAAAGTAAATGAAACAATCAATTCAGGTCCTCTAATGTAATAAACCCAATTCAAATTAAGTAGCTTCTAGTAGTTTCAATCATGTTATAGCTTTCCACCCCCATCTCTTATCTACATTTGCAAATTCTTACATTTGGATTAAATTAAAACATTCATCTAAAATTGTATTTCCTTTTAGTGTTAATTAATATTGCTCTGTGCTCTCTGGACTATTTTTTGGCTCAAAAGATTCTCATAATTTTTTATTGATCTTATGTACTCTATAGCTTTTCCTAATGTTTTCTACATCATAAATAGCAAAACAAGTTTATAGCACATATTATGAGTCATATATGCTTTAAAAATGCAAGGAAATCTTTGGAAACAAAATAAGTTTGTGCAATATGAAGAAATAGAAATGATCTACCCAAATAAAAGGGCCATTACATTTTTCAGTTTTAGTTTTCTGGTTTTTTTTTTTTTTCAAAACATTGTCCCTGGATAATTCAGATTCCCCCAGAGAAATTGCAAAATATCCTACTATTTGGAGCCCACTCAGTCTACTGAATCATAATTGCTGAAGCTAGAACTAGAGAATTTGAATTATTGAAAAATTCTTTCCATCTGAATATTCAATATGCTAACACTTGAGAAGCATTATAAGAATAAGGAATCAGCATTATAGGAATAAGAAATCAATAATACACAGATAAAGTTGATTTTTAAAATAATACATTGTAATATTTTATCTCAATTCATTTAAAAATTTGAAAATATATCATCAAAAAGCTCATTATATGTGTTTTAATGTATTAATAGTGACAATGACAATTTATATTTGTTGAGCTAAGTGAGTTGCAATTATTGTCCTCATTTATGGACAAGATTGAAGCCAGACTGATTAAATAATTAGACAAAGAGTGATGAAAATGGACTGGTTGAGCTACAATTAAAGAATGGCCATGGTGTTAAACCCAATAAGAGTTTGTGTATATGTTTGGGCTTTAATCACTCTATTATATATTCTCCTGGCCCTTTGTATTACATTGCATCAGGAGACACTTGTATTCTGAGACAGGAGACGTTGCTTATGTAGATAATAGAACACAGAATAACATATTACAGGTGATCAAAAATGTAGAGTCAAATGGTTAATAGAATATATATCAAAAAGAAAATTGGGGCTTCCTGGGGGGACCTTCAAGATGGCGGAGGAGTAAGACGTGGAGATCACCTTCCTCCCCCCAAATACATCAAAAATACATCTACATGTGGAACAAATCCTACAGAACACCTACTGAAACCTGGCAGAGGACCTCAGACTTCCCAAAAGGCAAGAAACTCCCCCACATACCTGGCCTTATGGCTTACAGGGTCTTGGTGATCTGGCCGGGTATCAGGACTGAATCTCTGAGGTGGGAGACCCGACTTCAGGACATTGGTACACCAGAGATCTCCCGGGCCCATGTAATATCAAATGGCCAAAGCTCTCGCAGAGATCTCCATGTCAATGCTAAGACCCAGCTCCACTCAATGACCAGCAAGCTCCATTACTGGACACCCTATGCCAAACAACTAGAAAGACAGGAACACAATCCTCCCTCACTAGCAGAGAGGCTGCCTAAAGTCATAATAAGGTCAGAGAAACCCCAAAACACACCACTGGACGTGGTCCTGCCCACCAGAAAGACAAGATCCAGCCTCATCCACCAGAACACATGCACCAGTCCCCTCCACAAGGAAGCCTACACAACCCACTGAACCAACCTTAGCTCCTGGGGGAAGACACCAAAAACAACAGGAACTAGGAACCTGCAGCCTGTGAAAAGGAGACCTCAAATATAGTAAGTTAGGCAAAATGAGAAGACAGAGAACTACACAGCAGATGAAGGAGCAAGGTAAAAACACACCAGACCAAACAAATGAAGAGGAAACAGGCAGTTTACCTGAAAAAGAACTCAGAGTAATACTAGTAAAGATGATCCAAAAACTTGGAAATAGAATGGAGAAAACACAAGAAACGTGTAACAAGGACCTAGAAGAACTAAAGAGCAAACAAACAATGATGAAAAACACAATAAAATGAAATTAAAAATTCTATAAAAGGAATCAATAGCAGAATAACTGAGGCAGAAGAATGGATAAGTGACCTGGAAGATAAAATAGTGGAAATAACTACTGCAGAACAGAATAAAGAAAACAGGATGAAAAGAATTGAGGACAGTCTCAGAGACCTCTGGGACAACATTAAACATACCAACATTTGAATTATAGGGGTCCCAGAAGAAGAAGATAAAAAGAAAAGGTCTGAGAAAATATTCGAACAGATTATAGTTGAAAACTTCCCTAATACGGGAAAGGAAATAGTCAAGTCCAGGAAGGGCAGAGAGTCCCATACAGGATAAATCCAAAGAGAAACACGCCAAGACACATATTAATCAAACTATCAAAAATGAAATACAAAGAAAAAATATTAAAAGCAACAAGGGAAAAGTAACCAATAACACACAAGGGAATCCGCATAAGATTAACAGCTAATCTTTCAGCAGAAACTCTGCAAGCCAGAGGAGTGGCATGACATATTTAAAGTGATGAAAGGGAAAAACCTCAAACCAAGATTACTCTACCCAGCAAGGATCTCATTACAATTCTATGGAGAAATTAAAACCTTTACAGGCAAGCAAAAGTTAAGAGAATTCAGCATCACAAAACCAGCTTTACAACAAATGCTAAAGGAACTTCTCTAGGCAGGAAACACAAGAGAAGGAAAAGATGTACAATAACAAAACCAAAAACAATTAAGAAAATGGTAATAGGAACATACATATTGATAATTACCTTAAATGTAAATGGATTAAATGCTCCAACCAAAAGACACAGACTGGCTGAATGGATACAAAAACAAGACCAGTATATATGCTGTCTCCAAGAGACCCACTTCAGACCTAGGGACACATACAGACTGAAAGTGAGGGGAAAATATATTCCATGCAAAAGGAAATCAAAAGAGAGCTGGAGTATCAACTCTCATATCAGAGAAAACAGACTTTAAAAGAAAGACTATTACAAGAGACAAAGAAGGACACTACATAATGATCAAGGGATCAATCCAAGAAGAAGATATAGCAATTGTAAATATTTATGCACCCAACATAGGAGCACCTCAGTACATAAGGCAAATGCTAACAGCCATAAAAGGGGAAATTGACAGTAACACAATCATAGCAGGGGACTTTAACACCTCACTTTCACCAATGGACAGATCATCCAAAATGAAAATAAATAAAGAAACACAAGCTTTAAATGATACATTTAACAAGATGGACTTAATTGATAGTTATAGGACATTCCATTCAAAAACAAGAGAATACACTTTCTTCTCAAGTGCTCATGGAACATTCTCCAGGATAGATCATATCTTGGGTCACAAATCCAGCCTTGGTAAATTTAAGAAAATTGAAATCGTATCAAGTATCTTTTCCGACCACAACGCTATGAGACTAGATATCAATTACAGAAAACAATCTGTAAAAAATACAAACACATGGAGGCTAAACAATACACTATGAATTAACCAAGAGATCACTGAAGAATTCAAAGGGGAAATCAAAAAATACCTAGAAACAAATGACAATGAAAACACGATGACCCAAAACGTATGGGCTGCAGCAAAAGCAGTCCTAAGAGGGAAGGTTATAGCAATACGATCCTACCTCAAGAAACAAGAAATGTCTGAAATAAACAACCTAACCTTACACTTAAAACCATTAGAGAAAGAAGAACAACAACAACAAAAAAAAACCCAAGGTTAGCAGAAGGAAAGAAATCCTAAAGATCAGATCAGAAATAAATGAAAAAGAAATGAAGCAAATGATAGCAAAGATCAATAAAACTAAAACCTGGTTCTTTGAGAAGATAAACAAAATGGATAAAACATTAGCCAGACTCATCAAGAAAAAAAGGGAGAAGGCTCAAATCAATACAATTAGACATGAAAAGGGTGAAGTAATAACTGACAGTGCAGAAATAAAAAGGATCATGAGAGATTACTACAAGCAACTATATGTCAATAAAATGGACAACCTGGAAGAAATGGACAAATTCTTAGAAAAGCACAACCTTCTGAGACTGTACCAGGAAGAAATAGAAAATATAAACAGACCAATCACATGCACTGAAATTGAGACTGTGATTAAAAATCTTCCAACAAATAAAAGCCCAGGACCAGATGGCTTCACAGGCGAATTCTATGAAACATTTAGAGAAGAGCTAACACATATCCTTCTCAAAATCTTCCAAAATATAACAGAGGGAGGAACACTCCCAAACTCATTCTACGAGACCACCATCACCCTGATACCAAAACCAGATGAAGATGTCACAAAAAAAGAAAACTACAGGCCAATATCACTGATGAACATAGATGTAAAAATCCTCAACAAAATACTATCAAACAGAATCCAGCAACACATTAAAAGGATCATACAACATGATCAAGTGGGGATTATTCCAAGAATGCAAGGATTCTTCAATATAGGCAAATCAATCAAAGTGATACACCGTATTAACAAATTGAAGGAGAATAACCATATGATCATCTCAATAGATGCAGAAAAAGCTTTCGACAAAATTCAACACCCATTTATGATAAAAACCCTCCAGAAAGTAGGCATACAGGGAACTTACCTCAACATAATAAAGGCCAAATATGACCACCTCACAAACAACATCATTCTCAATGGTGAAAAACTGAAACCATTTCCACTAAGATCAGGAACAAGACAAGGTTGCCCACTCTCACCACTACTATTCAACATAGTTTTGAAAGTTTTAGCCACAGCACTCAGAGAAGAAAAAGAAATAAAAGGAATCCAAATTGGAAAAGAAGAAGTAAAGCTGTCCCTGTTTGCAGATGACATGATACTATACATAGAGAAACCTAAAGATGCTACCAGAAAACTACTAGAGTTAATCAATGAATTTGGTAAAGTTGCAGGACACAAAATTAATGCACAGAAATCTCTTGCATTCCTAAACACTAATGATGAAAAATCTGAAAGAGAAATTAAGGAAACACTCCCAATTACCACTGCAACAAAAAGAAGAAAATACCTGGGAATAAACCTACCTAAGGAGACAAAAGACCTGTATGCAGAAAATTATAAGACACTGATGAAAGAAATTAAAGATGATACAAACGGATGGATAGATATACCATGTTCTTGGATTGGAAGAATCAACATTGTGAAAATGAGTATACTACCCAAAGCAATCTACAGATTCAATGCAATCCCTATCAAACTACCAATGGCATTTTTCACAGAACTAGAACGAAAAATTGCACAATTTGTATGGAAACACAAAAGACCCCAAATAGCCAAAGCAATCTTGAGAAAGAAAAATGGAGCCAGAGGAATCAGGCTCCTGGACTTCAGACTATACTACAAAGCTACAGTAATCAAGACAGTATGGTACTGGCACAAAAACAGAAATATAGATCAATGGAATAGGCTAGAAAGCCCAGAGATAAACCCATGTACCTATGGTCACCTTATCTTTGATAAAGAAGGTAAGAATATACAGTGGAGAAAAGACAGCCTCTTCAATAAATGGTGCTGGGAAAACTGGACAGCTTCATGTAAAAGAATGAAATTAGAACACTCCCTAACACCATACACAAAAATAAACTCAAAATGGATTAAAGACCTAAATGTAAGGCCAGACACTATGAAACTCTTAGAGGAAAATATAAGCAGAACACTCTATGACATAAATCACAGCAAGATCCTTTTTGACCCACCTCCTAGAGAAATGGAAATAAAAACAAAAATAAACAAATGGGCCCTAATGAAACTTAAAAGCTTTTGCATAGCAAAGGAAACCATAAAATGATGAAAAGACAACCCTCAAAATGGGAGAAAATATTTGCAAATGAAGAAACTGACAAAGGATTAATCTCCCAAAATATACAAGCAGCTCAATATGAAAAAAACAAACAACCCAATCCAAAAATGGGCAGAAGAGGTAAATAGACATTTCTCCAAAGAAGATATCCAGATTGCCAACAAACACATGAAAGGGTGCTCGACATCACTAATCATCAGAGAAATGCAAATCAAAACTACAATGAGGTATCCCTCATACCGGTCAGAATGTCCATCATCAAAAAATCTACAAATAATAAATGCTAGAGAGGGTGTGGAGAAAAGGAACCCTCTTTCACTGTTGGTGGGAATGTAAATTGATACAGCCTCTATGGAGAACAGTATGGATGTTCCTTAAAAAACTAAAAATAGAACTACCATTTGACCCAGCAATCCCACTACTGGGCATTGAGAAAACCATAATTCAAAAAGAGTCATGTACTAAAATGTTCATTGCAGCTCTACGTACAATAGCCGGGACATGGAAACAACTTAAGTATCCATTGACAGATGAATGGATAAAGAAGATGTGGCACATATATACAACAGAATATTACCCAGCCATAAAAAGAAATGAAATTGAGTTATTTGTAGTGACGTGATGGACCTAGAGACTGTCACACAGAGTGAGGTCAGAAAGAGAAAAACAAATACCGTATGCTAACACATATATATGGAATCTAAAAAAAAAGAAAAAAAAGGTTCTGAAAAACCTAGGGGCAAGACAGGTATAAAGACACAGACGTAGAGAATGGACTTGAGGACACGGGGAACATAGAGAATGGACTTGAGGACACGGGGACTGGGAAGGGTAAGCTGGGATGAAGTGAGACAGTGACATGGACATATATACACTATCAAATATAAAATAGATAGCTAGTGGGAAGCAGCCGCATAGCACAGGGAGATCAGCTCGGTGCTTTGTGTCCACCTAGAGGGGTGGGGTAGGGAGGGTGGGAGAGACATGCAAGAGGGAGGAGATATGGGGATATATGTATATCTATAGCTGATTCACTTTGTTATAGAGCAGAAACTAACCATTATAAAGCAACTATACTCCAATTAAGGTTAAAAAAATTAAAATAAATAAGTAAGTAAGTAAGTAAAAGAAATTGGGCAATGGACAGTTACATGGGAAAGAAATAAAAACTCTACAGAGAAAAGTACTACATATTGTTGGAATCCTCACTACCTTTTCCCATATATTTTCAACTTTCATCCTGGACAAGTGGTAGAATTACACTTCACTTTCCCCTTTGGAGTTATGTGCAAATATGACTTATTTGCCCTTTGAAATATAAATGGAAGGTGTATGTGATTTATGGTGGAAAACCTTAAGCGCTAGTAAGCTATTTGAGACGTTATTTTCCTCACTTCTTCAGGGATATGGAAGTGTATATCCATTAATAACTGTGATGAGAGACCCCCACCAATTCCACTCAAAGCATATTAATCATATTGAACATATGGAAATCAAAGGAATATTTTTAACTTGTTTATTAAATTTCAAAGAGTAAGAGAAATGTATGGTTATCTAATAGATGTAAACATAGAAAATACTATGTTTAGATAGGGAAGAAATATTAACAGACAATTAATTTAATTTTTATACTTTAGTTTGATACTCAAAAATAATAAAACACTATTAAACAGTAAATTAATTTTATATTTTTATATACTAATCTATTAACATATTAATTTTCTATTTAAATGTCTGTGAGAGCACACTTGCATAAATCAGTGGTATGGAATTAGTTTTCACTTACCTGAATTTATCACTATTTTTTAACTACTTAAAGTATTTGAGTGCCCAGTACTGATGATAAAAATTATATATTGATTAATTCATAGTAAAGATTAGATCATACATTGATAATCTTAAAAACATGATATTTCATGTTTTAAATAGTCATCCATGGACAGAAGTGAAGAGGAAAATATGCATCAATTAGAAGCACGTTTTAATGTAATATTCCATTATAATAATGAATGCATTTTATTTATCATTTTTAATGTTTAGTGAATAATGTCTCCACTTTAGCAAATAATTAATGATACAAACTGTCAAGAATATATAACTTATTTTATCTTCTAGATATTTTTCTCTGTAAATATGGGGATAAGATTTTACAAATCACAAAAAGGCCAGTATGTGCCTTATTCTACTGTCAATAATTGATGATTCACAGAATAAAAAATATTTTGTTTTCATAAATTATTCCATTACACAGTAACTGTGAAACAAAACTACATGACCTATGATTCATGTAATAGCAGGTTCAAAAAAGAAAATTAGAAGCAAATATAGGGAAACAAGATTTTAAGAAATAATAGAGAAAGCTACCCTTGGTTGAAGAAACATTTGAGTCTAAAAATTATAAACGTTTACTGAGCTACAGGCAAACTTGAGGGAAAAAAAAGCTATTCACCTATACATATCCTAGTAAAATTTTTGAATTCTCAGAACTTAAAGGAAAGGAAAGAAAATCTTTTAAGTTTCCTGACTGACAAGTCACTTAAAAAGTAAAATATTCAAACGTATTAAACTTCTCCTCTCTAACACTGAAAGCTAGAAGAATATATGAAAAGAATCCTCTACCCAGGAATCATATATCAAGTTAAGATAGTATTACTTTTTAAGAGATATTTCACCTTCTCAGTGTGGAAAAAAATTTTTGTAGAATGCAAGAATTCGAAGTCTGTATGGGGATGCAACTCACTTGCAGACAATACTTAACAGAGGACTCTAACACAAATTAAAATTAATGAGGAAAAAAAGACATCAATATAAAAGACAATGAAGAGGAAGTTGTGTGGTGACCTTATAACAATGCTTAGAAAGATTTATATTGTCAACATTGGCTGGGTCTAGAAAAAAATCTATATGCTTTTAATATTTGTAATAATGATTAAAATGTTAAAATACTGCTTACAAAAAACATAGGTAGTGTTCCTTCACAAAATAAGGAGTCAGAATTCTTTACATGACTTTGATTAGGGTCTAAAATTTATCTCATTTATTTGAATTTAACTTTCCTTTCTCTTTGGTCATGGGGATTAGGTACTGAATGAGGATATGCCAATCCAGGAAAAGAATAGCAAACTAGTCAACCTGAAGAGGTTTCTAAACATGTGAGGGTTTATTGTTTTATTTTTTTTTTTTTGAGAAGGAATTAAAAAGAGATTTTTAAAATATATTTTCAATAAAAGAAACCTCTCAGAAAAAAATCATAATATAATATAAGTTAAAGTCAAAACTACCCTCCATACCTAAACTAAGTTCCCTTGCTTTTCAAAATTGTTGTACTTGCTTTTTAAAATCGTATCTATGGAGCAGTTGGTCACAAAGTCTTTTTCTTTGTCCTCTTCATACCTTTCACCTTGGGTGTTTTATAAAATATAATCCTTGTGTAGGTAGATTTTTCTTCTTCCTTCTTTAGTGTTTGTCATACTGGCTCTCAGTGTCTGGTTTATACTCTCTCCCAGGCACTCTGAACCACATAAAACATTTTTCTTACTTCTCATGCAATATGTTAAAACTACCTATATCTTTTCATTTTTCCCCAACTTCCAGTTTTTTTTTTTTGTTTTTAGTTTTATTTTTAAAATGTTCTTTCCTTCAGAGTTAGGAGAATGAGGAGGAATAGAAGGAAAAGGAGAGGAGGAAGAAAAAAAAATGAAGGAAAGAAGGAAGGAAGGCAGGCAGGCAGGAAGGAAGGAAGAAGGGAAAGAGGAGAATAAAAACAAAAAATAAAAACTCTCAACAGAATTTTAGGAAATAAATGCTTTTGAATACCAGAATTTTAGTTTTTATCTTTAGTTTTTCAAAATGGAAGAGCACTGAGTCACGAGGGTAGCTACACTCAAGGATTAAGCTTTGGGATAGGGTGGGGTCTATGCGTTTTTGTTTCACATTCCTTCTGCATTTCCTACATGTGATCAGTTACCAAAGTCTGTAAATATCAACTCCACTGTAATTGCTTCTTGGAAAAGAAGGCATCATCTAAAAACACTGTTAGCTTGTTCTTCTTATCTCTAGGTTATTTCTAGGGAAAACTCTCTATTTTCTATAATCATTCATCTACCTTAAATGCAGATTTGATTTTCTAAAATTTTGTTTCCCATTTAAAATCTCCTATAAGCTTTGATAACTTATGCAATAAATTGCGAAATCCTCAGCACTCCCTTCTAAGATTTTCATTGAATATCTTTTTTTTTTCTTGAGGATAGTGATTATTTCTTATTCTTTATATTTAGAGCATTTCTTTACATGACTGGAATGATATATATTGTCACAGGTTTTTAACTCAATCTAAGTTAATATAAACAAGTTATTATTAACTATATCATATGGTTTAATATGTGAAACAATTACAGAAATTTCCTTCTATACCATCTTCCTCCACCTGGCAAACTATGGACACTATGGTTTGTTATTTTAATTCATCAAATGTGAAAAAGTATGTTGCATATATAATAAAGAGAAATTTTAGTCTCCTCTTTTATTTTGAGGACTAATATCTTAACATCTTACATACATAGTTGATGAGGCTGATACCACTGCCATTTGTAAAAAATATAGAAAGAATATAGTATAAAATAAATTTTTACATGCCCTTTTTAATATTATCTATCTGTTATTGGTTGAATCTTGCCCCTCAAGAAAGATATGTTGAAGTCCTAACCTTCAATACCTCAGAATGTGACCTTTTTAAATGGAGGTTTATACAGAGGTAATAAGTTAAAATGAAGTCATTAAGGTGGGCCCTAATCCAACTTGACCCGTGTCCTTATTAAAAATAGGAAAATGTGGACACAGACAGACAACACAGAGGGAGACAACTTGAAGAGATACAGGGAGAGAACACCATGTAAAAGTGGAAGATTGGAATGATACGTCTACAAACCAAGGAACACAAATGTTTATTGATAAAACCACCAGAAGCTAAGAGAGTGGCATGGAACACATTCTCCTTCAGATACCTCAAAAGAACCAACTCTGCCAACTTTTGATTTCAGAAATCCCAGTCTCTATAGTTGTAGGAAAATAATGTTCTGTTATTTTAAACCAGCCAGGTTGTGGTACTTTGTTACATTAGCCCCGAGAAATTAATTATCTATCTATCTGCCTATCTATCTTTATCTATCTATCTATCTATCTATCTATCTATCTATCTATCTATCTATCTATCTATCTATCATCTATCTATCTATCTATCATCAATTTGTCTTCTATCATCTCAGTTGTATTCCTGCGTTACAAATATATTAGCCTTGTTTTGATAAAAAAATAAGGAGGTGGTGACAAAAGTTGCTTGTGACTACCCCTGTTGTTGTAGGTCATTGACATAACTAAAGTGTCTATATGGATGTATACACATACACAAAGGCTCACACACATACACAAACACGAGCCCAAACATATTGGATTTTGAAAAGAGGATAATATGGCATTTATTGGAATAATATGATCTAATTGGATGATATTTGTGGAGGTGATCAGGAAGTCAGTATTTCCAAAAAATGTCAGTTCACGTAGATGACATTTTCTCAAATCAAGTCATTCACTCTCCAATAAACTCCTAGGCAACATTCATTTTGCTCAATGTAACAACTCTGAAAAAATAAATGTTAATGCTGACAGTATCAACTGAACAGAGCAATTCTGCTCTTGGAATATAAAACTGGGTAACATGAATCTACTTTGCTAAATAAATTTATGATTGCTTGCTGATTGTTTTTATCCCTCTCACTGTAATGTAGACATTTGGCAATAGTATAAAATATTTACAAATCTTCCAAGTTAGAGACCAGAAAAATTACATCTTGATTAAGAATGTCAATATTGTTAGAAAAGATAATGTAACATAACAAATTATCAAAATATGTATTTTCAAAGTAGAAATGCTGCTGGTTAAAATATTCCCACTACTTCCATGTAGTAATTAGGAAAATAGAAATAACTAGTTTGATAAAGTACAGATTTCTCTCACTTTTAACATCAAAATGTCCAATAACAAAAAAATTGTACTGGAGTTTTGAATAAGAATATACAAATGGGATATTATAGCCTTCCTCATTTAAAATATAACAGTTCAATTTTTTTCTAAAAGGTCAAATTTATTCTGCCAATCTATTTCCTATTGCATATAGACAAGCCTGCAGCTATTTTTTTTTTTCGTGAAATGGAAAATTTGTAAATATCATCATGGATGAGTATTAATGCACAAATATTTTTTCCAGTTTTATTGAGAATTAATTCACATACATCACTATATAAGTTTAAGGCATATAGAAGGATGGTTTGATTTACTTATATTGTGACATGATTACCACAATAAATTCAACTAACCTCCATCTTCTCATACAGATACAATAAAAAGAAAAGAAAAAAGAAAAAAGATTTTCCTTGTGATGAAGACTCTTAGGATTTACTCTCTTAACAATTTTTTTATATATCATACAGCCATGTTAGCACTAGTCATCATGCTGTACATTACCTACCTAGTAGCACTTATTTATCTTATAACTGGAAATTTGTATGTTTTGACCATCTTCCTCCAGTTTCCTCTTCCCCCACCCTCGGATTCTGGTAACCACAAATCTGAGTGTCATCTCTTTTCCTATGAGTTTTTTGGTTTGGGGGTTTGTTTGTTTTGCTTGTTGGTTTAGATTCTACATACAAGATATAAATGAGATTGTGCAGTATTTATCTTTCTCTGTCTGACTTATTTCACTTAGCGTAATGCCTTCAAGTTCCATCTATGTTGCGGCAAATGGTAGGACTTCCTCATTTTTTTATGGCTGAATAATATTTCATTGCATGTATGTATATACACACACACACACACACACACACACACACATATTATATACCAAAACTTCTTTAACCATTTATTCATCAATGGACACTTAGGCTGTGTCCATGTCTTGGCTGTTGTAAATAATGCTGCTATGAACATGCAGGTGCAGATATCTTTTTGAGTTAGTGTTTTTGTTTCCTTTGGATATATTCCCAGAAGTGGAATTGCTGAACTATGTGGTAATTCTATTTTTAATTTTTGAGGATCCTTCATACTGTTTTCCATAGTGACTGTATCAATGCGCAGTCCTACCAACAGTGCACAAGAGTTTCCTTTACTCCATATCCATACCAGAATTTGTTATCTCTTGTCTTTTTAATGGCCATTCTAACAGGCATGAAGTGATAGCTCACTGCAGTTTTAATTTGAATTTCCCTAATGACTAGTGATGTTGAACATCTTTTCATGTATCTGTTGGCCTTTACACATATTCTTTAGATAAATGTCTATTCAGTTTCTTGCCCATTTTTCAATTGGGTTTTCTGGGTTCTTTTTGCTATTGAGTTGTAATATAAGTTTTTTATATATTTTGGACTTTAACTCCTTATCAGATATATGGTTTGAAAATATTTTTCCCATTCCACAGGTTTTCTTTTCACTTTGTGGGTGGTTTCTTTTGCTGTGCAGAATAATTTTAGTTTTATGTACTCCACTTGTTTGTTTCTTATTTTGTTACTTGTCCTTTAGATGCCTTATCCAAAAGATCATTACCAAGACCCATGTCAAGAAGCTTTACTCCTATGTTTTCTTCTAGAAGTTTGTTGGTTTTAGGCCTTACAGTTCAGTCATTAATCTATTTTGAGTTAATTTTTGTGAGTGCTATAGAATATGGGGCCACTTTCATTGTACATGTGAATATCCAATTATCCCAGTACCATTTATTGAAAAGACTGTCTTTTCTCCATTGAGTGTTCTTGGCTCCTTTATCAAATATTAGTTGATTGTTGATGACTGAGTTTATTTCTGGGCTTGGAATTCTGTTTCATTGGTCTATTTATCTGTTTTTATACCAGTACCATACTGTTTTGATGACTACAGCTTTATAATATAGTTTGAAATCAGGAAGTTTGAGGTCTCTAGCTTTGTTCTCCTTTCTGAGGATTTATTTGGCTACTGGGGGTCTTTTGTGGTAATATAAATTTTAGGAGTGTTGTTTCTTCTATAAAAAATGCCACTGGAATCTTGATAGGGATTGGATTAAATCTACAGGTGGCTTTTCATATTATTGACATTTTAACAATATTAATTCTTTCAATTCATGAGTATGGAATACCTTTCCATTTATTTGTATCTACTTTGGTTTCTTTCATCAATGTTTTACAGTTTTCAGAGTAGAGATATTTCACCTTCTTAGTTAAATTTATTCCTAAATATTTTATTGTTTTCAATGGTATTGTAAATTAGATCAATTTCTTTATTTCTTTTTCAGAAAATTTGTTTTTAGTTTATAGAAATGCTACTGATTTTGTATATTAATTTTGTATCCTGCAACTTTACTGAATTAATTGATTAGGTCTAACAGCTTTTGGTTAAATCTTTAGGGTTTTCTATATATAAAATTATGTCATCTGCAAATAAAATTATGTCATCTGCAAATACGTCTTTCTTTCCACTTCTGACCCCTTTTATTTCTGTTTTCTTGCCTGATTTGTCTAGCTAGAACTTTTAGTACCATGTTGAATAGCAGTGATGAGACTGGGTACCCTTGTCTTGTTCCTGATCCAAGAGGAAAAGTTTTCAACCTTTTACCACTCAGTATGATATTAGGTGTGGACTTGTCTATATGGCCTTTATTATGTTGAAATATGTCCTTTCTATGCCTAATTTGTTAAGAATTTTTATCACAAAAAAAAAAAACTGTTGAATTTTGTCAAATGCCTTTTCTGCATCTGTTGAAATGGTCATATGATTCTTTTTTTCTCATTTGTTAATGTGATGTATCACATTGATTGATTTGAATATGTTGAATCATCTTTGCATCCCAGGGATAAATATTGCTTGATCATGGTGAACAAGCCTTTTAACGTGCTGCTGAATTTGATTTGCTAGTATTTTATTGAAAATTTTTGTATCTATGTTCATCCAGGATACTGTTAGTGATTCCTATATGCTAATATCATATTGCAGAATATAACTATGACTATATTACCATTACCAATGAGATTTAAACTACCTTTTTATTTTTATTTTTTTAATGTGAATTAGTGGTCTTTTACTTCCACTCAGAGAGTTCTCTTCAGCATTTCTTGTAAGGCAAGTCTGGTGGTAATGAACTCCCTCAACTTTTCTTTGTTCAGGAAAGTCTTTATCCCCTCTTCATTTCTGAAGGACACCTTTACTGGGTTTGGAATTCTTGGTTAGCAGTTATTTACTTTCAGTTCTTTGACCCTGTCATCCCATTCTCTTCTGGCCAGAAGTTTCTGCTGAGAAATTCTCCCATAGTCTTGTGGGTTTCCCTTATATGTATCTTCTCTTATTTCTCTTGCTGATTTTAAAATTTTTTGTCTTTGACTTTTGACAATTTAATTATATTGTGTCTTGGTGTAGCCCTATTCAGGTTCAACCTATTTGGGATCTTTTGGACCCCATGGATCTGGATGTCCATTTCTCTCCCCAGGTTTGAAAAGTTTTCAGCCATCATTGTTTTAAATATACTTTCTGTCCCTTCATCTTTCTCTTCTGAAATTCCCATAATGCAAATATTGTTTCTTTTCATTGCGTCCTATAATTCCCATAGGCTTTCTTCACTCTTTTTCATTTTTTTTTGCTCCTGCCTAAATAATTTCAAATGTCGTATCTTCCAGGTCACTGATTCTTCTGTATGATCAAGAGTTCTTTTGAAACTCTCTATTGAATTCTTCAGTTCAGTTATTGATTTTTTCAACTCTAAGATATTTTTATGGTTGTTATTTCTTTGACAAACTTCTTGTTTTGGTCATGCATTGTTCTCCTAATTTTGTTTAGCTGTCTGTCTGTATATTCTTGTATTTCACTAAACTTCCTTAAGAGGATTATTCTGAATTCTTTGTTTGACAGTTTATAGATCTTCATTTCTTTAGGGTAATTTATTAGAACTTTATGGGTTTCCTTTGATGTTATTATATTTACCTGACTTTTCATGATTCTTGATTTCTTACATTGGTAACTGCACATTTGAGTAATCAAGCTCCTCTTCCAGACTTTACAGTTTGCTTTGGTTGAGAGTTCTTCACCAGTGAGCTCAGTTTGGATTTCTAGTTGTGTCTTCTGGTAACGTCCCTGGGTAGGTGGGTCCTGCTGTTATGGTATATTTTTATTGACTTGAATCAGGCCAGAGTCTGCACTGAATTCTCTGGTTAGGTGAGGCCACCAGTTTGCAGTACAGAGGAAGGAAGCCATGGGTTGTGCTCTCTGTTCAAATGTCTCTGCACATAGGACTGTTGAATGGGCTATGCAGCTTCTTGTGTGCTCTGGTTACATTTCCTGGTTGGACAGTTAGAAGCATCTCTTCAGAGGTAAGCAGGGCCACCGATTAGATTCCCTACTCGGGCACAGCAAAAGCAGCACCAACACCCCCGTTCCTTCACTGAACAGGGCCACTGGCTTTGATCTGCAAACTATCTACTCTGCCTGTTTTTTTTTTTGGCTGCACCACGTGGCATGTGGACTCTTAGTTCTCCACCAGGGATCGAACCCACACCCCCTGCAGAGGAAGTGTGGAGTCTTAACCACTAGACCGCCAGGGAAGTCCCTGCCTCTTGCTTATTGGTTCAAGTGACACTGGGCCTCACACCTTCCAGGAGTTTTTGCCAGCCCTTCTGGCAAAAGTTAGGGTTGAAAGACACTCTTCACAGTGGATAGGTCTATGTCACAGCTCCCCTGCCTGGGCGAGAGGAAGAAGGGCCACTCCAGGCTGCTCTCAACTCCCCAAACAGGCTCTCTGATTGTGATGGGCCAGGAGCTATCCTTAGCCTTGGCTATAAATTTATCCTCCTGCCTGTGTGTAGCAGGGGGACACTCTATGCCCAGTACTAGCTTTGCTCTGGGGTGATCAGCTCTGCCTGCTGATCTTTCAGCTTGAGTTCCACTGGGCTCACTGTTTCCAGGAGTTGTTGTCAGCCCTTCTGGTCAAATAAGGCTGGAAGACACTCTCCACAGTGGGTGGTGCTGTAATTCAGCTCCTTGTCTGAGCATGGGCAAACCAGGGCTTGCAAAACTCTTCGTTTGAGGATTCGTATCAGGCATATCTACACCCTGCTGAGTTCCCTGGTCGGAGTGTGCTTTCACTTTAGTTCTGCAGATGAGCAAAGCCACTCTTTGGGATTACTACTTGGGCATTGCAGGTGTGAACTTGACCTGCCAAAATCCATTTGGTGAGGAAACTCCTAATGGATGAATCTTAATTGGTGAATGTCAGAATAAAGTCTGACAGTCAAAGAATATGCCTTATGTAAGCTTTTGTCATTCTTAATATTGCTATTATTTTAAGCACCCCCTTAAGTATATACCACATTCCCAATATTGTTACAAATAAAATAAGAGAAGTGAGTTGCACATATCAAAGACACTTCTATATTTACATGTATGTGCATAATACTTAGATGATGTCCAAATAAGCATTGACCATTGTTTTAATGTTTTTATTTTTCCCTTCTAAATTTAGCATATTATCATCTACAGGCCAATTTCTGTCCACTTGCCTTACCACATATATTCCATTAGGATGCCTCAAAAATTTTTCTATAAGCATGTAGTTAATTGAACAATGAATAAAATAATAAGAAAGCTGATTGTTCTGAGAAATACAAAGCATCAGTTTCATAATTGTTACCTGTCTTTTTTGTTTTCATTTCTGTTATTTGGACGGATGAGCAAAGAGTATGAAGCCAAAAAATGTGAAGGAAAAAGAAAGATCATAGAGTTTTGTCAAAGAGTTAAGTAATAGTTTTAAATCTGTTATTTTTCTGCATTTTTTTCTTTATGTTAATTGCCAACTTTTAAAATCTGGTAATTAGAATTCTCACTGTATAAAAGTGTTGCTTATTACCTAATTTTATGTTTGTGTGTTATACCACTTCTCTTATAGTGGTCCCCACAAATTGTTTAACTGTTAGGTCCTGCAATCCTGAATTTCTCACTTGGTTTTGGACATTGTCAAAGATGTGACCTCATGGAGGACTGTGGTGTTTATATTCTCTAACCTGAAGGTCCATGGCCTTTCACTGCCTTGCACTTCAACTTCTGTCTCTAATTTTACCTACATTCCTTCTGCTCACTGCTTCATGATCAGAGTTTTTTGGGGTTTTTTTTACAATTTTTTTAAAGTTTTTCTTTTTTTTTTTTTTTGAAATTATTTCATCCATGGAAAAGTTCTCTGAGATGAGGATGCTAAGGAGCCAATGTGCTCTTTTACATATGACTGAGTTTTTCATCTATGTTCAAAGTCTGTGCTCATGGTAAGTAGTTTGTTCTATATCAATTTCTAAATACATCAAAAAGCATTACTGCAGAGCTATATAAATTACTCCATCCCCTGTCAAGAGGGTTAACATATTATTTAAGAAGATATAATATCAGGGAATATTTTCTTGTATCAAACTATTGCAAATCCTTTCTATTAATTCATTTCAAGCCTATATAACAATTGTATGCTTAAGGAGCTTTGAACAATGACAGCATTAAATTGTGTGTGATTTTGTTTTTCTATAACATATTTAATGAAGATGATATTCTAAAGGCTTTAAATATATTTTGATACTATTTTGCCTATAAAAAAAAAACTTCCATGAACTTTTATACTAATATTTTCTAGTCTGCTTAACTGGCATCCTGAGATACTGCTATTATTTGATATCACCTAAGTCCCTGGTTTCAGTAGTTTTTGGTCACTTCTATAGCAACCATGATAAATATGTATTTCATTACTCTGAGTTGAAGCTATCAAGTTACTTTCTTTCCAAGAAAAGAGTTAATATTATGACAACAAGGTATTAATTCTTTTAGAATACTAACAACTCAAGTCAATAAAGGAATGCACCCATTTTAGTGATTTCCCATAAGTCATCAATGTTTTATTCCTCAATATTTTATCTTGCATCCCCTGAAAAATGATTTCTGAGGGTAATAAGAGTTTGGTATCCAAGTATAAACGATCCTTGCTGTGCTGTTAAAATGACTGATAAGTTTCCTTCTGACCTGACATCCTGAATAAAGCCATATACACAATTAGCTGGGAAATTGTGGCTCCCTTGCAGATTGACCCAAGTTTTGAGGCTATCTTTCGCTGTAACAATTTTTTGATTTAAAGTAGTTTATAATTTAGGTTAAAAACGTTGATGGAAACAGGAATCTGTTGTCCTCATGTCTATATTTTACAGTTTGGAGACAATATTTCAAGTTTCCCACTTGGATCATTTGCAACATCACAGGTACTCAGTTTGAAACAGAAGGAGCATGTGACTATTGGAAGAGTTCTGTGTTTATCATTTTATTATCAACCGTCTACCCAGAAATACTGTGTGAAAGCTTGATCCTTAAATCCTAATTCAAAATAAGGCTGTATATTGGAAATGCCTTTATTCCAATCTGCTGATCGATCAATGGAATCTGGAAGTAGTAGAAAAATAAAATTTAACCACAGCAGTGTTTCCAAGGGCTCCTGAAACATTTGATGAGGAAGTAAAGTGGCAAACACAGGGAGATGATGCAGATTGCCCAGAAAGCTGCTCTGAACAGGTGGATGTCTTTATTCTGGCCTGCCACAAAATTCCACTTGAATCATTGAATAAATCCTGAAAAACTTCTCTTAAGCCATTCCAAGGAAAATGTACTATCTTATGCTGGCTAGCTTAAAGTCAAAATGAAGGAACATCCTTCCACAGTCCTAGGATGCTCCCCTGGTGTTGTTGGCTAAAAGAAATCTACATGATAAACTTTATCATATCCACAAATGCTGTTTCATCCTGCACCCTGTATTTGTCCTTACCATGTGATAAACTATGGTTGAAATTTATAATTAAAAATCCAAATACTCTGACTGGTCTCCTATATTTAAAAAACAAAGAAAAAACCCATATTGATCAAAATCTTCCAAGCTGTCTTTATCTGCCTACAAATCACCATTCTTAGAGCAATGGCAAAATGAACATAGTAGAAGGGTGCTGGTGATATGCTTACATGAAATCATCTCTACTTCACAGATAGCAGAAAATAACTCATAGAACTCCTCCATGCATACAATTACATTCCACACAACTAAAATTTGATTCTCTGTACTTCTTGCCATTGCTAATGCTTCCCTTTGTCAGCTAGTGTTTGAGTTATGTTTATGCTTCTCAGTAGCAATGTTAGTTCAATTTCTTTTAGACCGAGAACTGGTAAATTTCACTGGCACTGGTTCCATGACGTGACCTTATGGTTTGGAGATCTTTGGTATACACACACACACACACACACACACACACACACACACACACATACATATCTCATTATGTGATTTTGTATCACAGTACTTATACCAAAAGCTAAGGCCAATTAACTGGATGTCAACTAAGTTCAATTGTGACAGATGTGATGTCTGACATTATAGAGTCTAATGACAACAGACAAGAGAGCAAATAATTAAATATAATGATTACAATTATATTTGTTGTGAAATTTGTGAATGAAAAATTGATGGAAATTAACCAAGTACTCGATGAAAAAAAAGGGGGGGATCAGTTTAACATAATTTGTTAAGAAAGATCTCTCTGAAGAGGTGACTCAGTACACATATTTCAGCAGTAAAATGCAAAATGTATTTTTCTATTTTCTATTTTTTTTGTGGTATCAACCTTGGAAATCAAAACTGTAAATGCAGTTATGTGAATTAAATCCTATTTTTAAAGATATATTTCTGAAACTTACTCAAGTTTTATATTCAATGGTATTCTTTTCAAGTTAATAGACTTCTACGTGATTAAAATTTTAAAAAAAACTATTTCAAAAAACATGATTGATTTCTTTCCAGTTAAAATGTTTTGACAGAGACAATTACTTGAGCAGGAGAAACTTGATTCAGAAATAATTATTTCACATAAGCTAAAGAAATCCCATTGCTCTTGTCACAGTCTCTAGGAAAGAAGTTGATAAACATTCAAATACGAATGCCTAAAATACTTTGACAAATATACCTGTTTCAATTACTTTTCCTAAGATTTGTTATGTCTTTATATAACAAAGTAGGTGTTTCTTTTCTTAATAAATATAGTATGGCTACCTATTTCACAGTCTAATGATATTCATTTTCACTATATAAACGCAATTTGCAAGGAAACAGAAATGGCAAGTTTTTGAAAAAGCTAAAGAACAGATTTAGCACTACTGTGATAACAACACTGAATCTTTTTTAGGTATTGTGGCTTAACTAGAATTATACAATTAAAACAGTAGAAAGAAATAGAAATGGTAATATTTTATATTATCAAATGTATACATTTGGTAATGTTCATTATATATGATTTCAAACTTTCTAGTTTTTATTCATCTAATTTGTTCTACGTGTTTTTAAAGACATGATAGCATGTTGGAAATGCAATGGAACTGTGGATTTTGAACACTAGCAAAACAATTCCTTTTATTTATTTATTTTGATGAATAGTTTCTGGAAATAAATAGTGGAGAGAGTTGCACAACAATGTGAGTGTACTTAATGTCACTGAATGATAGGCTTAAAATGGTTAAAATAATAAATCTAGTTATGTATATTGCAGCACAATAAAACAGAAACACCTTACCTACTATGAGAATGAACCAAGTAGTTTAATGGTTAAAATGTGAGCTCTGACACCAGATTAGCAAGGCTTAAATCCTTGCTTTACAATTGATTGTCTAATAAACTCAGCCAAGTAACTTAATCTTTCTGATATTTGTTTCAACTCTGAAGTGAGCTTTATGTGAATTTCTAACTCAGCTTGAGAATTAGATGATATAGAAAAGTTCTTAGTTCATAGTGAGGATCATATATGAGACAATTTGAAACGCTAAACACGCAACTCTAATTCCTATAATCCAGAATTTGTTAACTCTATAATTTTATAATATGCTCTGTAATTTTTATTTTTATTTTCCAGTAATTAAACAATCATTTCTATGAGAATCAGGAACTGCTGTAACCTTCCAGTGATGGTCTAAGGATTACTTACTCTTCACAAGGACCCAGTACACAGCCATAAAATTAGAAGAGGTCCAGGATTATAGAAAGTCCCTGAGCAATGCTAGCCTGTGTCAGGAACCTATAAAAAACACACTGATATAAAATATTCAATATATTATGGCCCTAGGTACTAGAGTATTAATCCAGAAGACTACATACACACAACAACAACACTTAAGTCCCAAAGGTATGTTGAAGTGTACCTATATATACTTTTGTTCTATGATATGCCCATAAAAATCCATAAGACCATTGTGCTCTACATATCTTTAATGGTAACATATTATAGAATCACACTAGAAAACTGTCATCAAAATTATGTGCTCTACAATACTATGTCTACCAATTTCAACATCTGTCTTCTGAAGAATGTTCTGTAAGAAACGTGAATACTCAAAAGCTTTTTGCACACTATTGCAATTTCGTTTAAGATCTCTATTTTGGTGATATAAGGAACATACCCATTAGCCAATAATTAAGAACAAAAACAATATAATGTTTGACAACACAATTGTGAATACTCAAAAAAATGTTATGTATTAACTCAAAATATATATAAAGTATGAATTATTACAAGATATGTAATTTTCCCATATTAAGTAAATCTGAAAGTAAAATAATTGTGCTTTAAATAATGATTGCAGCATCAATTTAAATAATGAAAAATGAATACATTGAATTCTTCTGCAAATATATTTTCAATATTGATGATGCACTATTTCTATGTGAAAATTATTGTTTGGTGTTGGCCTTTTTTGTTTTGTTTTGTAAAATTCCCTAAATTTAAAAGAATATTTAATCTTTAAATATCTACACTTAGCAAAATAAATTTTAAATAATAAATAGTTGTATATGTGTATACATTTGTGTGTGCATGTGTATATACATATATATATACCTACATAGTCAAATGCTGATATTTGCAGTAGTCATGTTCTATGGTATCAACACAAACACTGATTTAGCAAATACTGAACCACTGTTTCCAGGGAAAATGAAAATACAGGTTTTGAATGTTGGGACCTCTGATCCAAACATTTTTGTCAACTGATCAATACATAAACTTATTTTGTGTGTTTCTGTTTAAAGACACCATATATTGTTCATTCACTAACACTGAACTAATAGCCAACAGCACTTTAACTTTTGCCTTAATGAAACATCTAACACACATATTTTCTCAGTAAGGCTAATCACACCCTTCCTGTGTTTAACAGAACTATGCACAGTCACCATTTTAAACAGCGAAATTACTAACAACAACAAAAACCCTAAAAAGATGCAAAAAAAAAAAAAAAAGTAGCACTACATAGACCATGAAGAGGGCACTTGTATGAGATCAGAAACAAGAAGACAGAGCATTGCCTCAACTGGGAACACACATGTCCATGAATGACTCAAAGTTTTCACCTCACTGCATATGTACACAAATGAATGACCATGAAAGCACCCCAAATATTGATTTTGGAACTACAAATAAATGCATTTTTGTGAGTAGGAGAAATCACAAATATGGAATCTGCAAAATAATAAGGGTTGACTATACACACACACACACACACACACACACACACACCCTAAATATATGTGTGTGTGTATGCAGAAATTTTACATCACATGGCTAAGATAATTTGACAGTCAATTCAATATGCAATACTGCAGTACATTTTGGAGAAATTAATACATTTCTGTAAGTGCTATTTTTTTTTTTTGCTAGAGCAGATGTAATCAATGACCTAAAAGGTTTGAGGAATATAAGATTATTTCAACTACCAAGTCTCAAGATATTTAGTAGCCAAGAGGAACTCTTGGCTTTATGTTTCTATAATTCATTTTTAATTGCCTTTTTCTAAAGTTTTATTTTAAAGGACTAGTGTTATTAATATCTATGCTGGCTGTCAGAAAACTTTAAATAAATAGTTGAACACAAGGAGGTCATTTAGTTTAAACATTTATTTCATTTCCCAAAAATGGAAGACTCACCACTTAGTGAAAAAGAAGCTTTGATATCTAGTGTCAGTTACACCTAAAAGGGAAGGATTTTCAAATTAAATTTAAGAATATGTTCCTGGAACATTTATCATTTCTAGTAGCAAAAATAACACAATTCAACCTGATATGTTAGCTAATAAAATTGATAAACATCATTAATTACCATGACTCAACCCAAATCCAGTGTCTCACTTGTCTTTTCATTAACACCCTTTGTGTGAGAAAAAATATATATTTCTAATAAACAAGACTTCAATAATTTCAAAACACTTGCCTCATAAAAGCATGTCTAATGTAAAACTTAATAAGGAAAATTGTTAGAAAGGTTCATGGCAAGAATTCTAATTACCTTAAAGCATGTGACTCTTAAAACAAATGTGGAAATATGAGACAATTATTGATATGCTTCCACATAAAATATGCAGACACATTAGCAAATAATTTGAATAAGTCTGACTTCTACTATTTTTGGAATCAGGTTGTATAAATACACAAATGATAAGAACACTTTGACAAATCTGAATAATAACTAACTCAACATTAACTAAGCAAACTAAATATTAATATGCTGAGTAAATAATTCAGATCAGGAGACAAAAATCAGTAACATACATTCACTCTTAACTGTCATCACTTTTAAGGAATAACTTTATTATTAGAAACATCATATATTTTATAATCAGATATTTATAGATATTAGTAAAAAGGAGACATAAAGAAATTGTAGAAAGAATAAAAGTTTTTAAAAGTCCAACACATTTACTTAGTGATAGTGAAACCCTATGACTAGTAAAAAAAGCAAAACAAAACAAAACAAATACAGGTAGAGTGAAGTTTACTGCAATTCCATTTCCATACCCAAGTCAAAATGTCATAACATTTTTTATTCACGTAGAACTAAAACACCCCAACGTCTATTTCTAGTGATCTAATATTCATGAGAAAAAGTTTTATAATATGATACATATATAAGAAAAATGTCATTTCATAGCAGATCTTTCATTGAGAGCCTTTTTTGGCAAGAAGCCACTATATCAAGCAGTTAGACAACGGATTTCATGGGCTGGTCATGGCAAAATCAACACATTTCACAGTTTGGTACAAATTAATGAAAACAGCTGCAAAAATACAAATAATGTCAAATGCCTTTCAGATGTTTCTAATGAACAAAATGAATAAAAATTAAAATGTATCTAAATGTGAACTTGACATTTCTCACTTGTTTCACCAAGTCAAAACTATAGCAAGTATGTTTAAATCAATTATCTGGCCATACACTAAACTTTTAAAATGTTATTTTCCTGTTATAAACAGATTATTCTTGATTTTTTTCTTATATTTATACTTTGTAAAAAATAATATGTATTTTTTGCTTTTCATTTTGTCAATACTTTTGAACACAAGCTTTCTTTGGCATTTTGCATCTATTTCCATTCTTTAAACACAAAACAATAAAAAAATCCAAAAATTGAAAACGATGAAAATGCTTCTTAATACTGTATTTACATACTATTACAAAATAAAGAACATGACTTTTAAAAATAATAGAATAAATACATATAAAATATTTGTTCTGCTAAGTAACAGTGGAACCAATAAAATGGTGTATCTGGTTCAAATTCAGCAATAAAAAGGAATGAAGTACTGATACATGCTACATTAGGAGATGAATCTTGAAAATATTGTGTTAAGTGAAAGAAGTGAGTTTTAAAAAACACATATTTTATGACTCCATTCATTTGAAATGTCTAGAATAGGTAAATCTATAGGGAAAGAAAGTAGACTGTTTTCCTAGGACTGGGGCAGGGATGGATGGGATGTAAAGGGAAGTTAATGCTAATGTGTACAGTGTTTTCTATTGGGAGTAATATGATGAAAATTTCTAAAATTGTTTGCAATGATTGTAAAACTCTGTGGATGTGCTATAAAACATTGAATTATACACTTTAAATGAATGATATTTATGTACATGAATTATACCTCAAAAAAGTTTTTATTTAAAAGAAACAAAGAACCTAAGGTACAGAGTTTTAAATAGTCTGTCAAAGGAATGGTGAAATGAGTTTGCTAATAAATAAAAATACAAGGCAATAAATTTTAGTCTTTGAGATGAATTTTTCAACTGAACAGAAATCTACAAATTTATATGTAATTTGATAGTGTGTGGGCTCTAGTCAAACAGTAAATAGAAAATTCAAACATAGATATATCCTCCTAAAATTTCAGTAATTATGAAGTAGACTTATTAATCAGTTTCTCAGTAAGATATGTAAGAACGTGCTTCCTCTGTACACCCAAGTTTTCAATAATATTTTTTCCTTAAAAATTGTAAAAGAAAATATATCAACCAAAGATAATTAGTAAAAAGTTGTTATGTAGAAGTTAATGGTTTGTATTACTACTAGATATACTTCTGCATATTATGGTTTTTTATTTCAAAGTTTTGGAAATTTTTTCTTAACAGCTCATCTGCCCCTTTTGTAACCATATATAATCTTGAAAGATTGTTCTTGATCATGCACATACACACTCACTCCACTGGTCTCATTTTGGTTTGTACATGATCATTTACAGTGGTGCAACAATAAGTGATAAATAACACATATAGACCATGTTGAGGATCACAGGCTGAACATATTAAGATAAGAGTGTTAATTTAGACACAGACATTTTTATAAAGAATCTGATTGGACACTTAAAAGTCTCTATTGGTTGTTTTTCTATCCTGTTGCTTTGCAACAAAACTCAAGAATCTCTATTCACAGATTCTACAAATATATATATATATTACTCATTAAGATAAGTAATCCACCTCCTGCCCTCAAGCATGTGAAAATGATAAAACAAATCCAACTGGAAAGGACTGCAGCACTACTGGATGGCATATAATTTTCATTTGGGTGACATAAGACTCAGAAAATAAGATTCGAATATAGAGGCATTTGGGAATCACTTATCTTGCACTCTAAAAGAGACAGTTTCAGGGAAACAGATGACCTGAAAAGCTTTGTTTTCTGTCGAATAAAATAAATAGAAAGGTGAGGCAGTACAGCTCGAGTTGTGATGCTTTCATGGAAGTAGAGTAGATGGTTCAATATGTGGTTTTGTTTTGTTTTGTTTTTTAATAAATTTATTTATTTTATTTTTGGCTGTGTTGCATCTTCATTGCTGCATGCAGGCTTTCTCTAGTTGCAGGGAGTGGGGGCTACCGGTGCATGGTCTTCTCATTGCGGTGGATTCTCTTGTTGTGGAGCACGGGCTCTAGGCACGTGGGCTTCAGTAGTTGTGGCATGCAGGCTCAGTAGTTGTGGCTTGCAGGCTCTAGAGTGCAGGCTCAGTAGTTGTGGAGCACGGGATTAGTTGCTCCATGGCATGTGCGATCTTCCAGGACCAGGGCTCAAACACATGTCCCCTGCATTGGCAGGCGGATTCTTAACCACTGCACCACCAGGGAAGCCCCAATATGTGGTTCTGAATGTTCTCTTCCCAGTAAAGTTAGTGATATTTGGAATGAACATATGCTTTCATGTGAGATCAATTTAATGCTTAATCTATGAAGAAGTTGTGTTTAAACAGTCAAACAGTAGAAAAAGAGTAATACTTTTGTAGATTGTTCTTTTTTGGGGTGATTTCTTTGGACCAGTTATATAATAAATTCATTATTAAACCACTATGTTTCATAACCACAAGGGGTGCAAATAGAATAAATTTTCTCACCTATAAAATAAGATTATTTCTAAATTGCCTTCAGGTCATATGGATTTTATTTCTTGTAAATTTATTTTAGTAAGATTAAATGACATGGCCACAGATAAATGGTAGAAAATAGTGTGTTTATTCCTGAATGAAAGGCCCTAGCTAAGGCAGGAATTAGTCTATGTAGAAGTGGAATATTTCTACTCTGTTTATTTGTCATTGAATATATATTAAGGCATTGATTTTATTATTGTTGATAAACTGAAAAACATATCTAAGTTTCCTAAAGCTATAGCTACCTTTCCATCATTAATTTTTCAAATTATCCTGACAAATGGGATATTTTAAAAGATGCTAATTGGGTGGCTTTTACTGTGATTTCTTTATGAAATACAAAAGATTAAACTTTGTTTTAGGCTTAATTTTTCATAGGATATGTAGTGAATTTACCTGATTTCTAAACTAATCATGGCTTCAATATACATCATTTTGAATAGATTACTAAGCAATACTTTTTGAAAAAATTTAAGTGAGGATAAATAAAAAGAGAAATAATAGGCTCAAGAAAAATAGCCAATGCAGATTTCATGCCAAATGCATTAATGTGTTAACACATTTTTCCCCCCTAGGTATATGTATAAAGATATGAACAGACCTGCCAACACCACCAGTTCTATTTCACCAGTTTCACCTATAAAGAGCATACTCTTATCTCATATTCTCATTCATTAAGACAAAATTAAATGACAGTGCCTATTCCAATGGGCTTATCTTTCACATGAGGTTATATAAGGCTATCCTATTGTTGTTCAAGATGGAATGGAAAACACCATACCATTAGCAAGTGTATGCACAAGCCCAGGAATTTAAAAAAAAAATTACCTGGTTCCTGCAGTTACCCTTGCACAAATAAAATGTGGTCCAATCATTGTCCTGGTCCAAGCAATCAGATTACCTACACTTCTTTCAATGTGTTTAGATGTGAAAGGAGCTGTAGCTCCTGGAATTGTTCCCTCCAACATTGCTCTTCATAAAGAGAGTCTGTGGGTCTCTTCCCAAATCAGGAGAATAGGTGAAGTGTACCTGAATATTTAAGGGTGGGTTGCAAATTGTTTTCTTCTGAATTCCTTATTCAGTTTTGTTAGGAAACCAATTATGGAATCATAGTTAGAGGGATGAAGACTGTGGGTAGAGAATTTTTTAAAGGTCAATGGTGAACTCTAATAACTAAACAGAATAACTAAATAAAGCAAAGGAGTATAAGTCATTATGCCTTGCTTTAATTTTTCTTTAAATTCCAAGTTAATGAATACTTTTATACCACAAATTTCTCCAGATTCACTCATCCAGAGGGATGTCACTGTTATGATGTTTATAAAGAAGTAAGGAAATGACTCTTCTCCCATCAGCACCATCTTGTCAACATAACATTCATAATTCAACCTCTGGCTAATGCAAGGGGAGTTACTGGAGTTTCTCCTATGTCCTCATGGATTTCAATAGCTTATATTTTCTTTTGCCACTTCTTATCTCCACTGAGTTGTTGAATGAAATGCCATGCAATATTTTCTCCTAATATTAGCATTGGTATTGTCATAATAGGTGGGAAAATTGGTCCAATTCTAAATGATTTCCCTAATATCTAATGTTAAGTCCCTATCTAATCTCTTCATGTTAGATCAATTCATGGGTGTTCAGTCACATTACAGACTGCCAGTGGCTTAGATATCCAATACTAATTAAATCAGTTGATATCAATGTGAAAGGAAATGCATTATGAACCATGGTAAACCTGGTGGAACAGTTACGGGCTACTGAAGTTGTGGCAGCTAAAGATGGAGAAGTTTTCTGTTGTTTATTTGTTTTGTTTTGTTTTTTGTTTTTGTTTTTTTAAGAAGCATGCATGGACCTGGTCAGCATTGTGAAGAAAAGTTATGATAATCTGCTTTATATTTTTTAAATTAATTTATTTTGAAACATTTTAATTCAAACTAATGATACTTCAATGAATGCTTGTGCCCATTTTTTCAATTATCATCAAATTTTTGGTTGTAGATATTGTCACTGGTATCTGGATTGGAATGGAGACAGCATTCATTTAAAAAATGTTGTCAGGAACTGAGCAGTTGCATGGTTTAAGGGCGTCAAGATTTATCTGTATTACTTAATTACATAGATATATGAGGCAACTAGTGATAGCTAATTTGAGTGTTTCATACAGGAGGGGAGAAGGTTTTAGTCTACAAATTATGGACTAAGAAGCTTGATAACAAAAGAGTGCTAATAAAATAATGATAAAAAAATGAAAACTGTCATTATTTCCAGATGTTATGATCCTTTATGAAACTTTAAATTATTTCAAGTACATAGAAACCATTATAACCATATGTGCACAATAATTTTACAAAGTAAATTATAATATTAAGAAACATTAAAGAACTGTAAAATGTTAATGAATTAATACCATAAAGAGGTTACTTATCTCATAACTGACCTATAGATTTAATGAAATTTCAAACCAAAATCCCAATAAAATTTTAAACAGAAATTGATATTCCGATTCTACATATATTATATAAAAGAGAAAAGAGGCAAAAATAATTAGGGCATTTCTGAACAGGAAGAACTGGAGGTGGTGATTTGCTATTCTGGATATTAGAATTGATTGTGAAGTTATAGTAATTAAGACACTTCTATATTACAGGAATAAATACATGTCTAGCAGACTAGTATAGAGAGTACATAAAAGACCCAACTTCTCTGGAACTTAATCTTATGTACATGCTACATGCCATATCAGTGGGAAATCAGGGAAAAAAAGATTATGTGAATGAAAAATAAAAATGTATATTAAATACATGTCATATATAGGTATATATATAATATTAAATACATTAAAACTTTAATGTTGATTAAAAAAACACTTTCAAGTATCTAAGTCAAAAATATGGTAAATATTGAGGGGGATTATTTTAAATTACTAATTAAACAGAGAAAATATGGAAATTTAATTACATTTAAATCAAGATTTCTTTTAATAATAAAGACACCCTAAGGAAATTGCAAAAAAGAAGTTATAAACTTGGTAAAGATATTTGCAATTTTAAAAACCAAGAAAAACTATTATTGACTATGTAAAGAACGTTTACCACTTCATAAGAAAGTCAGAAGCAATAGAAAAGTGAAGAGAAAATGGGCAAGAAGCATTGACAGACATTTCCCACAAGAAAGAATCACATATGGCCGATACATATTTGAAGAGATGTTCAATATGGCTAAAGACCAGAGAAATTCAAAACAATACACTTATCAAATAAAATTTTATACACATTTAATTGGTAAAAATCAAAAAGGCATATATATTAGTTTCCTACTGCTGCTGTTTAAAAAATTACCACAAACTTAATGGCTTAAAGAACACATATTTATTATTTTACAGTTCTGGAGGTCATAAGTATGAAATGGGTCTCACAGGGATAAATTAAGGGGTTGCAGAGTTACATTTCTTTCTGCAGGTGCTAGAGGAGAAAAAAAAAAGAATTCTTTTTCCTTTACAGCTTCTAGAAGTTATCTCCATTCCTTGGCTCATGACTCCCTTCCATCTTCAAGGACAGCAATGCCCCATTAGGTCTTTCTTGTGTCCCATCACTCCCACTCTGACTCTCTTGCCTAATTTTTCCACATATAAAGGGCCCTTGTGATTACATTGAATTGCAGATAACTGAAGGCATATTGTAGATAGTTCAGGATAATCTCCTTATGTTAAGGTCAGCTGATTAACCACTTTAATTCTATCTGCAACCGTATGCCTCCCTTTTGCTATGAAATATAACACATGCACAAATTTTGGGGATTAGAATAAGGACAACTTAGAGGGGTCATTGTTCTGTCTATCACAATGTCCAATAACAATAACAAGAAGATGGTAATCTATAGTCTCTTTTATTTACTGCTGGCCAAGTGTCAAGTCATAAAACCATTTTATTAGGATGATAAGAATTGTGTGATAACAAATAACCACATGATCTTAATAGCTTAACAAAAGAACAAGTTTATTTCTTTCTCAACAATATATCCACTATAGTTCTGAGAAAAGAGTTTGTAAAGATGTACAAATGTAAATCAGATGCATCAATTGCACCACTAGTTTATATCTAAAATAAATGATTGTATATGTACTAAGGGAGACATGTAACAGATCATGAGAGCAAACCTTGGAACAGAACACCCATCAAACCATAGGTTACTCACATAATGAATATTGTATCTCAGCCAAATGAATAAAATGTGATTATTCACACAATGAATATTATATTTCAGCCAAAATGAATGAACTATATAACTGCTGAAAAGTCAAAAGAAAGTTCTTGGGGAAGTCAGTTGTTGTTGCATATTATATCATATTTAATCTTACAAGGTGAAAAAAACCCTAATCATTCTTTTTTAAAGGAAAAGCATGTTTATAAAAGAAAAAAAATTAACAGTAAATAATTTACATTAATATGTTTTAAGACAAAATTCGGGTATCACTTTTACTTGGAAGCCTTTCAGGAATCATCCCCAGGTAACTTGTGTTTGCCACCTACCTATGCCTTTTATTACACACACACATTCCATTTCATTATATATAAATTTATTTCTTACTGAATCTTTATCTAAACAGAGAGATCCTGAAGGGATCTAACTTACCTTATGCGTCTCTTTATTGCAGACCATGGGTCTGCAAATTTATTCTACAAAGGGTCAGGTAATAAATATCTATGTTTTCCTAACTCCATATAGTCTGTGTTGCAACTACTCAATTCTGATATTGTAGCATGGAAGTAACAATCGACAATACATAAGGAATGGGTTTGGATGTGTTCAAATAAAAACAGGCCAGGGCACGGATTAGGCCAATAGGTCATAGTTTGCCTAAGGCCCGCCCTAAAACAACCCCTCACATATTCTGGACATAGAAGTATGTGATTGGATTAGTTGATAGGCACATGGTTTTCACATCGAATTAATATGTATTAATTCATATTGATAGAACTGAAATGGTTTAACAAAAATGTGAGCCCAAGAGCAAGTTAGGAAGAAAACGAGACTTCAATTGTGAGCTAAATTTTATAAACTCATATCATAATCTATAGTGACAGGGAGATAATATAACACATTTATATGTAATGTGTATTATAATATACCTTCATGGCCTCCATCTAGTAGTTGTTGATTGTCAGTGCAGCATTATATAAAGCATTCCAGAAAGAACTGTGAAAAAAACATGTCTTACTCTAATTTCTAATGCTAATTTTATTTATCAGTGATATTCAACATGTGGTTAATCATGCTTTCTACTTTTTAATTATTAACGTTCTATATATTTTTTTATTTATTATTATTTTAGTTTTGTATTACTCTCTCCTACTTGGTGATTGTATATTTTTGCTTGTTTATTTTATTTATTATTTAGTGAATCAACCAATTCTGTGAGAATTCCCTAATAACTCTCTAAAATATCTCAGCAAACTTAATAGGGAAATAATTCATAATTAAATGGAGCCAATAAAACTGTGAACTATATCCTTAAATATCCTCAAAAGAGAGATAAAGATGGTTTCCTTACAGTGCTAATAGCTCTTCATCAAGTTATGTACGGTTATGTACGTAACTGCTAAGTAACAGTTTCCATTTTTGTTTATGCCTATGGTTAAAAGTATATTGCATATCATAAATTCATAAAGAGAGATATATTATACAAAATGGAGCAATCTGATATATTTATTCTATTTTTCACTGTTCTAATGTTGACTATTTTATTCCATTTTTTAAATTCAGGACACGACCCATTAAACTGATACTTGATTGATAAGCTAAATGTAATCCAGTTTGAAAATCACTGTCTTAGAGCATAAAATGATATAAAGTTAGTAGTGAAAAGACTTTTTTCACATACTCCCTGCTACACATTTTAGTTACATGCCATGCGTTTCTATTTTTTAAATTAAGATATTAGGATTTCCAGAAAATTGAAAAGTTTTGACTTAATTTAGAAAATTTGAGGTTAAGAAGAAGATGACATCCTCTATTTTAATTGTTTCAAAGACAATCTTTTATTTGGCATCCCACTGAATTCATTACAGAAATTTCAATTATTTATCATTTAGTTCTTTTTATAAAGCTTTGTCAATTTTCTAAGTTGTCAGTACTTTTTATATTGGGATTCTTTTAAAGTGATATACTGATACTATTATGCTCAGATCCATTAAAAATAAATATTGATTTCTATAAATATCTAGTTACGTGTAGCACCTAAGTTTGTGAAAAAGAAAATTAATTCTATTGAATTGAGAGTACCTATTGTTTCGTTTAGATTTATTTAGATCTATCTAGTTGGATCTTTTATGAGAGAGAGGCAGTTTTACAATTTTATGACTTCTTTCCCATGATCACATATATGTTAGATAAACTTCTCTAGAGAAAAATTAATTTTCTTTTTCTGTTTTTTTTTTCTGCAGCTGTGCAGTTGAGAATAGGTCTGTCAGAAAGACTTATTTTTGTCACTTTGTTTTTGTACTATTCTATTTTTCTTTGTTTCTTCAGTACCTAGCACAGTGTCTGTAACATATTTGGCATATTTATTGGTTGAAATGATGACTGAATATTCATAAAGCATATGACAAATTCTGTGTAGAAAAAAAGATTATACTGTACCCAAAATAATCCAGACTCAGATTCCTTATACTCCAAAAAATTAGGACTACATGATCCTTAGTTTTCATAAGCACATGAGCCCAGGTAGAGGTAGCACAATTTATAGTATGGAGAGCAAGACATCAGTTGAACACGTAAGATTTTAACGTGGCAAAAATTAAATGTATACAACAATGAGATACTACTACATACCTATAAAATAGCCAAAATCCAAAACACAGACAATATCAAATAATGATGAGGTGTAGAGCAACAGGAACTCATTCTTTGCTGGTGGGAATATAAAGTGGTAGTCACTTTGGCAGTTTCTTGCAAAAATAAACATGCTCTTACTACATGATCCAGTAATCCACTACTAGTTATTTACTCAAATGAGTTAAACACTTATGTCCACATAAACCTGCACATAAATGTTTATAGCAGATTTACTGGTATTTGCCAAAACTGGACACAACCAAGATGTCTTTCAATTGGTGAATAGATAAACAAACTATGGTGTATGAAATACATATTATTAAAAAAGAAATTAACTATCAAACTACAAAAAGACCTGCAGGAAACTTAAACACATGTTGCTAAGTGAAAGAAGCCAGTCTGAAACGACTACATACTGTATGCTTACAATTATATGACATTTTGGAAAAGGCAAAACTATAGAGACAATAAAACGATCAGTGGTTGCTAGGAGTTGTGGTGGAGATAGCAAGGAGATAGGTGGAACACGGGGATTTTTAGGGCACTCAGAATATTCTGTATGATTCTCTAATGTAGATATAAGATACCATGCATTTGGCAAAACTCACAGAACTATGAAACACAAAGAGTGTATCCAAATGTAAGTGTGGACTTTTGTTAATACTAATATATCAATACTGGCTCATCACTTGCAACAAACATACCATACCAATGTGATATGTTAATAGGACAAACTGATAGCAAGGGGGTAGGGAGTATATGAGAAGGAACATTCTATATTTTCTGTTCAATTTCCCTATAAAACTAAATCTGCTCTAAAATATAAAGACTTAATTTTAGAATAGCAACATTTTAAAACTAAATGCATAATTTATGCTCCTTTAGTTGAATAGTAAACTGGTAACTGTTTCTTTATACTTAACCATTAGAACCTCCTATGATATTTTAGGAAAATTATCACTTAGTATTTAATCTCCTTCGAAGGAACTTATTCTACCAAAATCAAAGGTTCGGAATTTAGGATTTCTAAATCCTGTGTCAATCATATATTTTAACATATTCCATTTAAACAGTTTGTTTGAAACTATAAATCTTATAGGTTTTTTTTTTTTTTTTTGGTTTCTATGTTACTATTGTGAAAAAAAAGTAATGAAACCAATTAGTTTTACTTAAATTTATTTTTAGTACAAAAGTATGTCACTTACTTTATAGTCATGCACTCAACATGACAAATAAATAAACCTACATCCTTCTATGATGTTTATATTAGAGTGTGTATCAAGGAGTTGTACATATCTGTTTAGCTTGTTTAAAGTAGTTTGACAATGTGCACTATGACATTAGCAGGCTTTAGTGTAATAACACAAATATGAGGCATTATTATTACCTGAATATACTAGAAAGGCATTTCATAGTCTGTACTTAGAGAGATGTGTAGTGATTCAATAAACCTTAAGTATCATGTTGAAAGTGGAAAAAGAGCAGACACAAAAAATTTCATAATAGAGGCTTATATCAGAACTGCTATCAGAAAGAGTACATCCATATTCAGTTCATGAACTACATACATTTATGATAAGTTAGTTAGATGTGATTGTTAAAGACATTGCATATGTTAGCCACTTTTTTACTTTTACTATGCAATTAATCTACTGATATTTGATCACCTATTTTATCATATTTTTGTTAAATGCCCATGAATTATACTCGATAGATACAGAATTTTGAACTCTATCATATGCATCTTAATTGTCTAATTTTCAACAAATCTACTTTGAAGCTATTTTAAAAATAGATTAGTGTATTATATGAACAGGAAAGTTATTAAATGAGAAAGGAAGTCATTAAAGGACAGTAGAATTTTAAAATATTTTATTTTGTCATTTGCAGTTTTTTAAAATCAGATATAAGATAAATAAAATGAACATAAGTTTGAAAGGAAGTATTTCCCTTCACTATATTTTAAAATTTTCAACTTAAAGATTTTAGCAGTAATGTGTTCACTTCATTTAAGAGCTTTTTCATTAAACTAACGTCAAACTAAAATGAGAATTAAAACTATATTCAGTTGCACAATTAAATATATCTTACATTTTATATAAAACAATTGTAACCTGTTTAAAATATACATTGATGGATAGAGCAGGCTTAAGGCATTAATATCTGTATATACTGATCTAAAATTCAGATGATGTCTTCTTTACTAAGCATGAAAATATTTTGGTAAAATTTAAATCACATGAAATGTAGCTAATAAAATTCAATTATTTTACTCAATAATATTGTGGATGAATTTGTTCTTTCAACACAGAAATAACTATGACAAAAAGACAGAAATATTCATGAAAATTTTAGTCTGTATTTTGAACTGTATCTTATTAATAAGAACAAGATATTTTTTCCAAATTTTTAATTTAGGCAATGGATATGTATCATTTTTATTTTTGCCACTTAACTCAGGAAAACTAGAAAGGTATTTAGTAGGGTAGAATGCTATAAGACACAGAGGATGTTGAACATGATTAAAAGGAAGCATATTCACAGAATAAACGGTTGATAAACTAACAAAATGCTGGATCACTAAACCGGTGGTAGGCATTCACATTCAAATTGAATTTTAGTCATGATAAGAACCATTCAATAGTTACTTTTCACTAAAAAATATATACGCTTTATTATAGCTAAGCAGAAATTATTTTTTCTCTCTGGCCTTGATTCCTATTCTAACCAGCTGACTGACTTGTGACTTGTGCTGATTGACAGGGCAGAAATGCAAAGGCTTTGCAATTAATAATTCTCTGCTGCTGTTGAGCACCAAGACCTTCATTTTAAATTATGCCAGACGGTTCACAATTTAATCATAGCCCAAGGAATGAATACTATGGTTTTAATCAAAGATTCTTTCTGACTAAATAAGTATACCCTTCTACAATATTTCAATATGACCCTAAAACACATTTTAATAGTTTTCTTTTAAAGAATGCTAACATTATATTTTGGTCTTTATGATTCTGTCTATTCATTCACTTTCATTATTGCTTTAAGATGATGTTTCCATGTCCATCTAACATATATATCCACGGCTAACTATGTAGACACCCATTTAGATTAAGTGCTTATTTTGGATCAGTCTGTACTTACACTAAACCACCATCTTTAGCACTCTAAAAATCCTTAACTGTAGCTACATATTTTCAATGAGAAATGATTAACTCTCAAGTGTTGGCATTTTTTGATCAAATCAATGCAGATTAACCCAAATCACTCAAAATATTAAGGTCTGGTGACAAGCCTACCAGTCTTTGCATAAGGAACAATTTAGCCTAATGAAAGATTGAGCAACATTTGAAATATTTACATACTTTTAAGTATTTTAAAGTCAGGAGAAATAATGTTCAAAAATGTTGGGCACTTTAAGAAGGTATTACCAGAAACCTCTATATATTAAATGAAGTTTTATTTTATTAGAAAAAAAAAGAGGGCTTAAAAGAATAGTGTTGAAAGTTCAAGATTCCTTTTAATATTTTTTAACTTAATGGCGATATTTATAGTTTAGTAAAGCACAATTTCAATTATTAGAGTTTTTTGGGTTTTGCTTTCTGTCAGTTACACACAAGCAGCATTGTTGACCCTCAATAACAATTTTTATTCAGCTCTATGTTCTATTCCACCCCCCTTCTCCCTTAAGAAGCACGTATTTCCTTCTCTTTCCAATTTTTATTCTGTAGATTCTTTTATAGTGTCATCCATGCCTTAATTTTGTTAAAATTATACATTCATTAAACCAGCACACTGTTGTTAAATACTTAATCTCTCCAACCTTAAAACCTATTTAGGAATATAGAGACAAGAGTAATAACCATCCACACATAAGCTGTATGCTTACTCAGTGCTTTTTTTTGACTCAGTATGCTTTAAGGAAGATTCTAGACAAGGGTTGTTTGATTAACTCAATTTGAAAGAACTCGATTCAGGTAGTGAATTATCAGTGTCAACAATTCCTTAATTGTCTTGAGGTTTAAAGGATTTTAAAGAAAGTAATGGACTTTTAAATAAGTAATTTTCAGGAAAATATTTAGAAAGATAAATGTCATTGTGCAGGTAATAAAAGAAAAAAAAAGGATCAATGTTCAAGTAGAACTTGAGCACTAAAAACAAACTGAAAAATAAAGACAATTTTCTTTTCTAAATGTGAGAGTTTTTATCAAACTGTCAACTGAACTCAGAGATAAATTCATATGCCTACATAGTAATTGTTGATTGAAATTGAGAGAAGTCTCCACATATAATTGCAAATTAAATATCACAGCTTCCTTTTAATTTCAAAAAATGCTTAAAGCTACTTCTCAAAAATGCCATATGGTTTACATTGGATAAATGCAAAGACTTGAATTTATGTACAGCTTAAATTCAATATAAATGGTGTTTATGTCTATTATGCAGGTTTATTAAAGGAATGGGAATTTAACTTCAATGAATAAAAATTCAACTTTTTTTCAGCCATATTTTATTATTTTTCTTTTACAACATTTAATTTTAACTTTCTCATACTTAATATTTTTCAATCAAATTATACTGGAATCAAATAATATTTCCATGCTCTAAAGATGAAATCTGAAATATGGGCAAATTGTAAGGTTTTAGACCAGTGATCTCACTAAATAAAATAGATTATATAATAATTTAGATAGAAAAGAATAGTGCTTAATGAAGTTATATCCATGACACTAAAGCCAATGCTAAAGAAAATATATGTTTGGTTGACTTAATAAGAGAATAAATCTCATATAGTTTAAGATATTTTTCCCCCAATCACAACTCTAGTAGAGGAAGGAGGAAGAAATTGACTTTCAGATTCCTAAACTTAATCGTCAACCTTTTTGCCTAGAACCCCGGCCCTAGAAGTAAATGATGTCAGAGCACTTTTAGCTGGCTATGCCTGATAAAGTTAGCTTGTGCCATTTTCCAAGACTTTTTTAGTTGAATTCACACCACAATTAAATTAAATAATAAGCTGCAAGATCTACTTCATTTTTATTGTCTATGTAACGGAGAAAAGCATTGCAAATACACATTTAATTTTTAAGTTGGCATAAGCAGGAGTAACTTTCATAAGATATCAACTTTGCAAATGTTTGTCTGCTAAGAACATACCATAACCTTATCTATTATACAAAAACATTTCTTTAGCATGGCATGTTTAATAAACTTGCAGGCTTCTTTTGTCCTCTTCTAGGGGGACAGCATGGCCAAAAGACCTGGTAGTTTCAGAGTTCTATATTCTTATGGTTCTCAAGTTTCAAACCTGAATTTTTCACTATATTGCCAGATACACATACTCAACTGTATACTTGATATTTCTCTTACCTTCATTCACAGTTTCAACAAAATATTTATTAAGCCTATATACATTATTTAGTTATAAAAGTTGTGATACACCATTAAATGAAGTCTTGGTTTTTATTAAACATATACACAAATAGTGGGAGATGTTTGGTGGTGATATATGCAATGAAGATAAAATAAAACAGGGTAAGAAGAAAAGAATAGTAGATGAGCAATGGTCTTTCTGTAATGAAGTACCAGGAAGCCCTTACCAACAAGAACATAATTACCAAATACCTGAAAGAAGTGAGGGAATAGTTATAACTATCTGGAGAAGGGCATTCCAAACAGAAGGACTAGAAAATGCAAAAGCTCAGAGGTAGCACATGGATTATGGCTGAAGCATACTGACCAAGAGGGAAGGAGGTAGCAAATGGAGCAAAGATTAGCCTAGTGCAAGATCATGTGGAAGCAGATACATTATTAAATAACCTTTAATTTTACTCTGAGTGATAATGGAAGCCACAGAGTTTTGAGTAGAAAAGCAACATAATCTGAGTGCCATTTTAAAAGGGTGATTTAAGTTACTGTGGAGAAAATAGAGTCTGATGTTTTTTGGTTCTTTGGGTTTTTTTTCTTTCTTTTGTATCTGCTCTTCCAATAACCTTCCTATCTTTGTAAACAGCAAATAATTTTTCTAGTTGCTCAGTCAGTAATGCTTGTTAAGAATTATCAAATAGAAAGATGTGCAGAAAACAAATAACTGAGTAAAACTAATATTGTTACAAATGCAAAAAATTCATCAAATTGTAGAAAGTATAAATATCTGACACACTAGATCAAACAGAACCAGAACTTTGGATAAGAACCAGTCCTTGAGAGAGATGCATCTATTGAACACATTGATTAAATGATAAAATATAGATCATGAAATTAAATACATATATATTGTACTCTATATATGTATGTATATACTATATATGTATGTGCTATGCATGTATGTTTATACTATATATATGTATATGTATATCAATTCAGTTTACACTAGTGTTCATTAATGTATTGATGAGAATGGTCAGATGTTTAAAACAATAGAGGATTCTTAAAAGGACAAGTAGTATATATGACTTAGGTGTGTGAATACTATGCAATCATTCTAATCATAGGTAACTACTATGACAATATTTGTCTATCAATCAAGTTCATTGGAGAGATGCCAACAAAATTAATGGAAGTCACTTGAAAATAAAATAAAATAGGATTAGAGAAAATGGCTAAAAGAACTCATTCACATTTTATTCACTATAGTTCTCCATTTATTACTAACTTGGTGAAAAAGAAGATGTTTTTTTAAAAAAAGAAACATTAATGATTCCAAAATGAAAACATGATTTGATAGTGACATTAATTCAAATTTACTTCTTTGTTACTATCACCAAACATAATGAGCCATTTTCAGGACATCTGATTTCACCAAGATCTCACATCTTTTGTTCAACAATGCAATGTCATCTTTGTCTTAATGAATGTAAATCTCTAATTCTGTGGGGGAAAAATTATTTAAGTTGTACTTTTCCATGAGAGATTCTAGAAACTGGGTAAATAAAAGTTATTTTTCATTTTCCCTGATTATGTAGGTTGGGGACTTGTTATGCTAATTAGTCTTGTATTAGGGTAATCTGAACAGCTGTAACAAACAGACCAAGAAGTATAATCACTAAACACAATAAATATTTATTTGTTTCTCCCATAGCAAATCTGAGTTGGTACTCCACAGGAGCTGTACCCTCTGCTTGTTTCTCAGGCAGTTTTAACATATCACTGTCAAGGTCATTCTGGTCACTATTTTCCTAGTCCACAGGCCTACAACAGCCATATGTTATTCTCCACACATTTCACTGGTGTGAATTTATTCACATGGACATGTCTCACTTTAGCTGTGGAATGCTATTAAACAAAGAGAAGCAGCAAGTATTTTGATAGACAGATAGCATTCTTTGCCACGCTGAAAAACTGAAGTGAGGAAATTTAATTAATTGATGACTTCATTTAATCTGTTTGTTTATGCTTACATAGTAAATGGTATTTTTTTACAAAGATAATCCTAGATAGGATTTTCAAGCATCCCTTAATCATCCCAGTAAACTCATTCAAATTTTATTATCAATCAATTAAACATTCCACTTTTCAATAGAAATAATGCAGTTTCAGAGGATCAATATTACACCTACCATTTTAATTTATTTTGGGGCCAATCTAAGATCTCTGCTAATTTAAATATCTCACAGTCAGAATAATATTTAATTTGGAGAACAATTTTAATATGCAACAAATCAACTTTATTTTGTCATTATTGTGCTTCATCATTTTACTTCAACCAGAATTAAAGTTCTCTAACTTTTACGTTACTGGTACAAAAGCCAACTCAGATATCATTATTAACAATTAAGTATAATGATACATTACAAAAAAGGGGAAGTTAAAGCTTTGTTTGTACATTTCAAATATACCACAGTTTAAAAAGAACTTACATAATTGCTATATTGTGTTCACATGTATAACACAACTTAAAGTTACTTGATCAAGGATATTTCACGTTGGTACTCACCTCATCTTCTTTCATTTTAAAGTACTGATAAAACAATGTAGAGAGCTACGGAACTGTAATTGGTTTTTATAAACCCTAGCCTGAAAGACCCACGTTATATGGCATCTTTCACAATACTCTCCTCATCTGTTTATCATTCTTTTGATTTTTTTTCCAACTCATAAGAAGCATGCTTGCACATTTGTATTCTGTTCATATCTAATTCCAGTAAAGGTCAGCTTTCCCATAAAAAAGGGTGTAAATAGTGCATAAAATGATGGTCCAAGCTAGCACATCAAGAAAATAAAAGCATAAAAGTAAAGGTCATTTTCACAATTTTTATCTTGAAGCAGTCTCAAAAATATATAGTGTGAAAATTTGTCAAAGTTCTCAAAAGAGGAGTTTGGATATTGAGGTTCTTTCTTTTCTATTTTCTTTGCTATGACCTTTCTAGAAGTTAAAAAGAAATTGTATATTATTTGAGATCATTATGTTGGTTTCGTTATTAGGGTAATTGCCCCTGATATTTAATCAACTATCAAAGTAATACTTGTTTAGGTTGAAAATAATCATTCTTTCCTTGGAAGCCACATTTCGATTTGGCAACATTAACAATAGATAAAGCATATCAGCATTTCCAAGATAAACACAAAGAAAATATTCATTACTTATTTAAATAATTATTTAACTGAAACATTTTTATAAATTTTAATATTTTGACTTTCATTTAGTGAATTTATCAGGAAAGCCAATACTTATACGAGGAATACACTGAACTTATTAAATTAACTATGTATTTATCTTGTTCATTCATCTGGAGTAAAGAGTTTGACTCTGATCCAATTTGGATTGATAACTGAGTAATGACTGTGATATTAAACTTTTGAAAGTCTTTGGAAAAGCTACCTATGTGAACTTTTGCATCCATAAAATATGGAAGCAATATGAGCTAGCTTTAGTTTCACTGTATTTAGAACAAGATCAAGACTTTTGATAAAGTCTGTGGAATCAAGACATGTAACTCTATTAGCAAAACACAGACACTAATGCTAGGGCATGAGCTCTCTAGCTCACCAAAATTAATAGAGCACCACTGTGGAAAAATATTTAACCCTGTCCTTAATCTTCTCAACCTCTGATATTTTTTTTCTCTATCCTAATAGTCTCCACATCTTATCAAAATTACTTATTTATAGGTGTGTGTGTGCAACAAAATTGTTAACTACTCTGGGTAGACACCACATCTCATCCATTGCTTTTAAATTTATATATCTTAAATAAATCATTAATTAGGAACTAGTATCAGACAATAAAAGAATAAAATAAAGCAAATAAATGTTTGGTTCCAAATCTCAAAAATTGTAAGTCTACAGGCATACCTTATTTTACTGCACTTCACTTCATTGCACTTCACTGATATTGCATTTTTTACAAATTGAAGGTTTGTGGTAACCTTGCATCAAGCAAGTCTATTGGTGCCATTTTTCCAACAGTATTTGCTCACTTTGTTGCCTGTGTTACATTTCGGTAATTCTCACAATATTTCAAAATTTTTTATTTCATTTTCATTATTATATTTGTTATGGTGATCTGTGATCAGTGATCTTTGATGTTACTATTGCAAAAAGATTACGGCTCACTGAAGGCTCAGATGATGGTTAACATTTTTTAGCAAAAAAGTATTTTTTAAATAAGGTATGTACATAGATTTTTAGACATGATGTTATGGCACAGTTATGTAGTATAAACATAATTTTTATATGCACTGGTAAACCAAAAAAGAAAATCTTGTGACTCAGTTTATTGGGATATTTGCTTTACTGCAGCAGTCTGGAACCAAACCTGCAATACTTCTGAGGTCTGCCTGTAATAGGGGAGATGGATATTTTTAGTACGTTTAATGCACACAAAAACGAAATAGTAAAAAAGTTGAAAAGGAGGTTGTGATACATCCCTTATTGTTCTGCATTTATGGAGGCGTAGGATTTTAATAGGTAGAAGGTTTGGAATGAGCATGATAGGTAGAGAGGGATGTGGTTGTGAGTTGTGAGGGGAGAGGAAGCATTCTATAGTTCTATGATTAGAAGTAAAAGAGTCACTAAAAGAGTCTATGCCTCTGTACATGAACATCACAACAGTTTCTCAGTTTTTTCTCATTCCCCTATCTGGAACAGAATGATGAGACAGGGCTGGATTTGAGTATTATCCTTCCCCAGGTCATTTAAGTTATGGTAATAGCTTAGCAAGTTATGCTTTGGTTAACTAGTTGAAAAGACATATTTAATTAATCTCCAAAGGACTACTGATTAAGGAAGAAAAAATTAGAATCAATAGCATTCCATATTTTAAAATAAAATAATAATTTAAAGTATGCAATACAAAAATATAATAAAATTAATTAAAGGTGACTCCTTAGAATAAGATATAAAACCCTAGATTTAAAATAAAATACCCTTTTCAGAGCACTACAACAAACAAAACCAATACTAAAATGTTTTACATGATAAAACACAAATGAGAAATATTTTAAAAAATTGTTTCTGATTAGAAGAAAATGCTAGATATATTTACACATGCATATTCATATAAAAGAACAGTTTCCATGCTCATGAAGGACACTAAGAGTTCAATAGAAAAGGACAGCCTATTTTTAACAATAATCTTCAAGTGATAGGAACTTAGGAACCGTCATTTCACAGAGGAATAAGAAAAATCTTAGTTTAAAAAACTGTTGTCTAGGGCTTCCCTGGTGGCGCAGTGGTTAAGAATCTGCCTGCCAATGCAGGGGACATGGGTTCAAGCCCTGGTCAGGGAAGATCCCACATGCCACGGAGCAACCAAGCCCGTGTGCCACAACTACTGAGCCTGTGCTCTAGAGCCTGCGAGACACAACTACTGAGCCCACGTGCCACAACTACTGAAGCCCGTGTGCCTAGAGCCTGTGCTCCGCATCAAGAGAAGCCATTGCAATGAGAAGCCTGCGCACGGCAACGAAGAGTAGCCCCCGCTCACCACAACTAGAGAAAGCCTGCACGCAGCAACAAAGACCCAACTCAGCCATAGATAAATAAATAAATAAATTTTAAAAAAAAACAAAAAAACCCCAAAAAACTGTTGTCTATTCAGTGGGCTAATATATTTGGAAACAGTCTGCATGGTTGTCATGGGTTAATAATTAAATCAATCTTTAGAGGGAGCTGTCAACAGTAACACCAAATTAATCAGCTACTGTGCTGTCATCAAAACTGAAAAAGGGAATTAAAATATGGGTAAATTCTTTTCAGTCAAACACTCCACAGTAACAAAATGTCCTACTTAAAGCAGATTATGGAGTGTCTTTTATTAATTCTTGGTGAATGGAAACTGATAGTGGTTAATAAAACTTCAACTCTATGGAAGTAATTAAAAGCCTGGGAACATAGTTATATTGCTTTTTAGTGGAATATATCAAGCTTGACTTTATTTTCACTTCTGAAATTTTTTTCCTTGAAGTTTCAGCAACTTTTTTCAAGCCTAAAACTTACAAGCAACTGTAACAGTCCTATGAGTTGTTGTAAATCAGAAGTGTCTTCTTTATAATATATAAAATTAGAATTCTTAGCTTAGTGTAGTAAATCCTCTCCAAATAATATGCCTAGTTTAAATATCTTTCAAAATAACAGCAAAAATAAAAAATTAAAAAGACAAATCTGCCTTAAAGGTTTAGGTATACTAATTCAAGACATAGTCATTATGTCCTTATGAAAATGCGTTCATAATATGATACAGCTGGATGGAAGCTGAACACAAAAGAAAGTTGATTACTTATATCATTTTGATTTTCTAAACAGATGTTTCCTTTGTGGCAAGTTGCATTTTAATACAACAGAGAAAAATGACAAGTGTAATATTTCAATATGTCTCAATTATTTTCCAGAACATTCTGCCAAAATCATTCTCATCGTTTCAAAATAAGTGGTTTTACCTTGACATTTACTCATTGTACAAATATTTGCATAGTTACTAAACATCATTACTGACTTACAGAACTGTCTATAGATTTGAATCAGTCAATTCAATAGCTAACCATCATTTACATCAGGTACTTTATAGATAATCATAAATCATAAGACATATTAAGGTAATTAATATAAATGAAATTAAAAGGATTGAGAAGTACCCTAATAAATAGTAAAATGCTGTTTTTTAAAATGTTCCCTGCACATCACTGCATTTAAGTTATTGTCCTAAAATAAAGATACTATAATGATACTTTATTTATTCTAAAACTTTTTGAAAGTCACAAATAAAACAAATAATCTTTTCAGTATGAATAAGGATGTATTTTGATTTAGAAATAACATGAAATTGGTGCAAATATCTAGAAGACAGAGACATGGAAATATATGCTTATTTTTACTTCGAAGTAAACAGAACTCTCTAAAAGCACACAGTCCACTCCTGGGTCAGATGGGAAATTTTAACTGTTCTTGATACATTAGTCAAATATCCGAACACTTGGCTGAACTCTATTATTATTTCTTTAAAAAAATGCCTATAGTTTTTATGGAGACAAGTAATCACAAGTATAATGAGAGTTTTGTGTGTTACTTTATATATATGTATGCATAATTTATTTACTAATTATTTTATTATACTGATCTCGTAAGACATCCAATAGAATATCCAATGGATTTCCAAGAGTGGCTATTGTGATTTTTCCTGTTTTTAAGAGGAATATTGGTAATGTTTTAGGATCATATACTACAGTCACCCACACCCATACTTATCACAGTTCATGCAACTGTTTGACATAAAACATCACTAAGTAAAGCTTTGCCTTTTCTATATTTCATCATGTATCTTCAGATAAAAACCGTGATGGCCCATTGACCTAAAGAGATATTCCAGTTTGTTGGCATTTCTACTTTATTCCAATTCATAACCCACATTACTTGTCTTTTTTTCTAATATATTTCAGTATTTCCTGTCTATCATTTTAGTAATTTTTTTTTAAATTGATACACAAAATTCTTACCTCTTCCCTCTCTTTTTCTTAAATACTGCCTGCAAAATTTTGAGTCTGGATGATTCCAAATTTTCAAGTCTTTACCTGTGCTTATATTCAAATGATTTAATATTGACGTAAAAAGTCATACAACATTTTTAACACTTTCTGCTATAAATCAGAATAGGCATATTTAAATTATTCTCTGATTTTGATAATCATTCTTCTTATCTTTATCTGGTTAGGCCATGTGTTTTCACTTTCTATGGCAACTTTCAAATGCCCATTACTTTTATCTAACTTCTAGTTCTTAGATTTCCACTCTTATTCATAACATATGACCACATAAAAAAATAGAGAACTTCAAAAAAAGAAAACTTGCAAAACTCTTTATTTCCAATCACACAAATCCCACTACAGCTGTACTCATTTTATTCCTGTCACTCCTACTACAAAAAAGAAGCTGACTTTTGTAGAAATTTGGATCACACTCTTCTTACTGTTCAAGAAATTTACATTATTAGTGTCCAGTAACCTTGACAAGGAACTGTATTAGTCCTCTTATTTTCTGTAAATTGTAGCTTTTTTTGTTTCTTCATTTTTATTTTTGTTTCTTATTTTTGTATGTCTCATTGCTTTGACTAAGATATCTGCTACAATATTGAATAGATAAACTGAAAAAGTGTATCTTATTTATATTTTTGCTCTAAATGGGAATGTTTGTAGTATTCACCAAGAAGATATAACATTTATAAACATATATACGTAACATCAGAGCTCTAAAGTATATGAAGCAAATTTTGACATAATTCAAGGGAGAAACAGTTTTACAATAAGAGTTGCAAACTTCAATAATTGACTTCAATAATTAGCCAATAATGGATAAAACAAGCAGATAAAAAAGCAATAAGGAAATAGAAGACTTCAATAACATCGTAAAGCAATTGTACCTAACAGCCATATATGGAACAGTCCACCCAACAAGAGCAGAGTACACATTTTTCTCCAATGCACATGGAAGATGCTCTGGGACAGAGCATATGTTAGGCCACAAAACAAGTGTTAACAAATTTCAAAACACCAATTTGGATGGTTATTTTCAAAAAAAAGGGAAACATGAAAACAAAACAGCGTTTTCAAGGATGTGGGGAAATTGGAAATTTTGTACACTACTAGTGATTAGTTTGCCACTGTGGAATATGGTATGGCATTTCCTCAAAAACATTACTATAGAATTACCAAATGATCCAGCAATTCCACTTCTAGGTGTATACCTGAAAGAAAGCAGGGGCTCAAATAGATATTTGTATACCAATGTTCATGGCGGCATTATTCATAATAGCAAAAAGTGGAAATAACCCAAGGATCCACTCATAGATGAATAGAAAACTAAAATGTGATATATACATCCTGTGGAATATTATTCAGACTTAACAAGGAGTGAAATTCTTATACATTCTACAAAACAGATGAACTTTGAAAATATTATGCTAAATGAAATAAGCCAGGTAAATAAGGACAACTAGTGTATTAATTCAACTTATATGAGATACCTAGAAAAGTCAAATTCTTTAGACAGTAGAATACAGGTTACTGGGAAGAAGAGGTGCTAGGAAAGTATTGCTTAATCATTACAGAGATTCAGTTTTGGATGATAACAATGTTTTGGAAATGAATAGTGATGATGATTGCACAACAATGTGAATGTATTTAAGGCCACAGAATTGTACACTTTAATTAAATGTTTAAAATGGTTAATTTTATGCTATGTATATTTCACCATAACAAAAACAGAAAAAAAAATAATAACATAAATTAGCTATCACAACCATTTAAGTTTACTGCCCATAAGTCTGTGGGTTAGCTGGGCTCTCCTTTTGATATGCACTGGGCCCCGTTAAGTTTAAATTTGTGTGCCTATGCTTACCAGTGGGTCAAATAGGTGACTTTACTTATGTGGGATGAAACTTCTCACATGTGTGGAGTTTTGCTGTGACAATCAGGTCGATTTAGCTCTATCTTATGTTATCTCTCATCTCCAGCACGATAGTCTGGGCTTTTACTCAGGGTGGAGACAGGAGTCTAAATAGAGATTGGAAGTGTGTAAGGCTCTTGAGGCCTGCATTCAGAACTATCATATCATTTCCATCATGTTCCACTAGTCTAAGTAAGTCACAATAATAATTCAGATTCAGGAGACAGGAGAATGTACTCCACACTTTGAAGACAGGAGCTTCAAAATCACATTTCAAGAGAATGAATAGAAGGAGTGGTGTAGAATTGTTAACAACCTACCAAAATGATAAATCATCTTTTAGTATTTTGCTAATATATGACTTAGGATTTTACAGATTGTTTTAATAAATAATAGTGTCCTACATTTCTTTACAGTAGCCTTTTCTGTTTTACTATCAGGATTTTAATAGTGCTATAACAAGCAGTCCAATGATCCTTTCAATTTTATGTTGTTTGGTTAGGGCTTTTTGTTTATTTAGGATTGGCAATACTGAACCATAAAAAAATCTATATTATTTCGAAGATTATATTTTCAATTTATTGTGTCTCTTCTTAACTTTTTCTTAACTTTTTATTTTGTGATATAATTTCCAAAATTTATGTTTTTATATACTTCATATTATATAGTTATTTTTTTGAATATTTTGAAGAAATTATGCATCTATTTGTTGTATCATTTTACTTAAACAAAGGAAGAATTATGCATGGAAATTTTCACATGTATTGTAACTTTTGAATAGACATACACATAGATGCATATTATATTCATATATCATTAATAAGCATATTCAAACTAAACATTGTTATAGATAAATATTATATTAGAAGTATGTTTATTATAGAACATATAATTCATATTCTACATGAAGGATATCATTTTCACATTATCTGTATGCACATTTAACTTATAATGTGAGTCCTCTATAATTAACACTCAAAATTCTAATACCATGTGTATTTACTTCATTCCATTTTTCAGTTCATTTTGCTGGATAATATCAGAGCAGAATTTGAGCAGTCTATTATGTTAAAGAATAAACTGTTCAGAGAAAATGAATATATTATTTTGTTCATTTTCATGAAGCTTCTTCACCCCAATACTTGAAAACATAATAATGCTATGTTTTGTGCTTTGTTACACCAAACACACTGTTCACCTTAGGGCCTTTACAGAGGCTGCTCTCTGCCTGCAAAGGTGCGGGTAACTTCTTCACTTCTTCAAGCCTTTGCTAAAGAATTACATTACAATGAAACCTAATTATACTTTTTTTATTTAAATGATCACATGGGGGATGTTATTTTATCAGGATTTTTCAACCTGGGCACTGGTGTCATTTGAGGCCAGATAATTCTTTGTTGTGGGGCCAGCCCTGGGCATTGAAGGATATTTAGCCATATCCCTGGACTCTAACTACTAGATGACAGTAATATCCACCACCCACAAATTGTGGCAACGAAAAATATTTCTAGGAATTGCTAAATATCCCCTGGGGGCTTGGCAAAAACATCCCTTTCCCTCTCAACACACATACTCAGTGGAGAACCACTGTAGTAGGTTATAATGAATGTATCAATGTTTTCTGCAATTGAGAATAACTATGGAATTAGTTAGTGATATCTGAGCAATAACGTTGAGACTAAGAATTCTCAGAACTTATTTCTTGTTACCCTGATCTAAAGAAATAGCATTCCAGCCTGCATTTTCAAAAGACACAAAATGAGATCTGATGCAGAAGCCAGAACAAAATTAATTTCCAAATTTTTTTCCTTACATTCTTACAATGAGGAGGCTATTCTTATACCTAAATATAATATAATGGTTATTATTTGGAGATTTTATTTGTATCAATCATACTGTTAAATGCATAATTAATTTATCTGGCAGTTTAGTAGATTATTATAAAGCCTCAATTGAACTAACATTTTCAGGTATTTTTATAAGTAAATATGAAAATTAAAATGGTCTCAATTACTGCCTATACAAGCAAAAGAGTTTAAAGGCAACTGATGATCTAATAGCTAATGGCTGTATATGCTACATGAGGCATTGGCACATTGGGAAGGAAAATCAATTCCATATAATCCGAATCTACAGAAAATGAGAATAAATTGCTAATTTAAAAGACAACTTGGGCTTCCCTGGTGGCGCAGTGGTTGAGAAATCTGCCTGCTAATGCAGGGGACACGGGTTCGAGCCCTGGTCTGGGAAGATCCCACATGCCACGGAGCAACTAGGCCCGTGAGCCACAACTACTGAGCCTGAGCGTCTGGAGCCTGTGCTCTGCAACAAAAGAGGCCACGATAGTGACAGGCCCGTGCACCGCGACGAAGAGTGGCCCCCACTTGCTGCAACTAGAGAAAGCCCTCGCACAGAAACGAAGACCCAACACAGCCAAAAATAAATAAATAAATATTTTTTTAAAAAAAAATCTAAATGTTGAAAACATCAAGATTAAATAAATAAATAAATAAATAAATAAAGGACAACTTTTTGAAATTTTCTATAGATTACAATTTATTTTCCTGTCTTTTCCACCTAATGTAAGAGACCCATAGATTATGTAAACATATGTGAATCATACCTTTGTAAATGAAGCAGATACTGTATTTTAATCTTTCTACTCACAGCATCTAGTAAAATTCTAACACACAATGATGGCTCAATAAATAGTTGTAGAATCAATTTTTTTTTTGTAGGGGGTAAATTTTGCCTGCCTTACAATTTTACTTTACGTTACCTAATTCTTCCCTCTTAAAGTATACCTGGCACTCAAAACTATGCAAGAAATTTCACCTGAACGTCCTAAAAAAGCAATTTAATGGCTTTCTTTTCCATCCATTCTTCTTTTACTCATGGACTACACCCTGCACATTCAGTTGCCTTGTATTGGCTCTCCTATCAGTCTCGTCACACTCTAAGTTATTTTTGTCTAGACTCTGTTGCCATTAGACTGCCTTTTAACTTTTCCAATATTGTCAGTACTCACTTTTACCTTCTCATCTATGTTACTGAAAACCCCAAACACAATTCAACCAGTATTTTCAACAAAGAGAATGCACAGAGTACACATATATCTGCAATATTATATAAATATGCAAACTAAGGATCAACAATTATCTCTTGAATCATCAGAAGGCAATGTTTAACTAATTTCCTTAAAATGTACTCATATGTACACAAGTCTATAATATTCTCGTGGATAATTGGAATAATTCTCTAACTATTCACTCTCTCCTAGTTGGAGTTATACTCATCACATATGATTTGTTTGACCAATGGATTGTGAGTCAAAGTGGCGAAGGGCCACTTCTGGACAAAGCTTAAAAGGTATCATGTATTTCAACTTGTCCTTCTTGCTCTTGCTCCCCACCATAAGAGCAATGTGTCTGAAGTGGTGGCTTTCCTTTATTCTGTATTATGGAAAGAGTAGATATGTTGAGCCAAATCAAGCCTACCTCAGGTGAGTCCTGCAGAACTTAGAAGAGGCAAGGTTAACAAAAAACCTCTTGCAAAATGAGGAAGAAAGAAATATTTGGTGATGTAAGCACTGGAGTTTTGAGATTATTTTTATACTGTGTAGCTTAATAAAAGCTAACTAAGATAATCCTCAATAGGGTATTTTAGTCTTGCCTCAAACTCCAGAATTTCCCCTCCCTATTCAAGTAAATTATATCATGGTCATGAAATATGTATTAGAAAAAAAAAATAAAAGCAACCATGTACACCACCGTTGATTACTGCTAATCGCGCATTTTAAAATATTTATTATATATTATAAAATGTGTCAAATCTATATCAGGACAAATGCTATGAAGAACGTGGATATTTTATTTTCCTAATAACAAGGATAAATTAAATTCTCAGTGTTTAATTCATATATTTACTCTGTGACAAATTCAGTAATTTGGGAGAAAGACTGATTTCCAAGAATAAAACTATACTAATTTTTTTTTTATTTAAGGTGAAATCATAACCTTGACATGGACAAAATAAACACTTAAATGATTTGATCAGATTTTCAGTAATAGGGTTTTTCTCTATAACTTTTGTCAAATAAAACCTCATTTTACTTTTAACATTATTGAATGATACTTGACCACAAATTATAAGCAGTCATATCAGTGATACAGATATTTACTGTATCTGTAAATATAAAAACTCTGGCTACTGATCGTTTTAAGTGACTGACTTTAATTTTCTTATTTTTATAAATTCAGGCTTTCTTATTATTATTTTATAGGATAGGGTTTTATATTTCTAAATATTGATCACAGACCTACAGCTGTTTCAGTTTTGGAAAGAACATGTATGACCTATGTAGTTATATTTAATTAAAGAAGCTGGTATTTGCCTTTAAAGTATTACATTTTCTCTTCAGTATTCAGTATTTAGAGAAATTCAGGTATCTCTGACTGAAGTTCAGTAGAGGAGAAGAAGAATGTCCCTGAAATAAAATGTCCTTGAGCAAAAAGAGTATAGATTCATGACAAAATCTCAACCTGATTTTCTAAATATCAAGGAATGGGGATAAGTCTTGTCACACAGCAATCCATGAATGGAAGATTCTAAGAATTTAGCTTCACTAGTATCTGCTCTGCATTAATATAGAAAGAGTGACCGTGAAGTCTAAACACAATTTGTACAACTGGAAACTCAGATTTACTGAGACTTGATTTATTGTCCATAATATAGTCTGTCTTGGAAAATATTTCATATGTAGTTGAAAATAAGGGTTAATTTTGCTACCATTGGTTGGAATGTTCCATAAATGTTAATTAGGTCAAGTTGGTTGATGGTGTTTTCCAGGTCTTCCATATATTTATTGCTTTCTGTTTGTTCTATCACTTATTTAGAGAGACATGCTAAATTATTTTCCCATATTTGTGGTTGGTCAATTTTAGTAATTTTATCTTGAATCCCTGTTGTTATGTCCATAAGCACTTAGCATTGTTATGTTCTCAGATGAGAATTGACTCCTTGGTTATTATGAAATGATCTTCTTTATTGCTTGTAATATTCTTGCTCTTAAATATACTTTTTCTCATATTAATATACCCTCTACATCTTTCTTCTGATTAGCATTAGCCAAGTATAATTTTTCCATCTTTTAATGTATTTTAATCTTTATATGGTAAGATTTATGTAAGCAATATAGAGTTCATTATTACATTATTATCCAATCTGGCAATCTCTTCCTTTTAAATGTGTGTACATATCATTTATATTTAATGTGATTATTGGTATGGTTGAGTTTAAATCTAGTATCTTGCTCTTTGGTTTCTATCTGTCCAATCTGTTTTTGTGCTTTCTTTTTTTTTTTCTGTTTTGTTTTGGATGAACCGAGTATTTTTTATGGTTCCATTTTATTTCTTTCTTGTTGGATTATTAACTATAATTATTTTTGTTATTTTTGGGTATACTTTAGGGTTTATAGAATCATCATTATTTTGTCTCAGCCTAAGTTCAAATGATATATACCACTGTATGTATAAGAACCCTAAAACAGTACACATCTATTTTCTCCTCTCTCAGCCTTCATGCTATATTTGTCACATATTTAATGTATAAATGCAATATTATTACTTTTTATCTAAATGGTTCATTATTTCTTAAAATGACTATATTTTTTAAAAACCTTTATATTTATCTATGTGCTAAGTTTTCTCTGTTCTCTTCCTTCTTTTGTATAGATCCAGGCTTCCATCAGGTATGACAAGTATAGTATTCCTTCTGAATGTAGAACTTCCTTTAATATTTCTTAGAGTTGAGATCCAGTGCAGTGGTGATGAAAGCTTTCAGTCTTTTTACATCTGAAAAAGTACTTATTCACATTAGTTATGAAATACTTTTGCTGGATAATGCATTTGATGTTGACAAGTTTTGTTTGCTTGTTTCTACTTCAGTACTTTAAAGATGCTCTTTTATTTGTCTTCTAACTAAAATTGTCTTCAATTAAAAATATGCTGCTATCCATATCTTTGTTTCTTTGTATCCAATGTCTCTTTTTCTGCAGACACTTTAAAGATTTTCCTTTTATCACTCTTTTAAAGCAATTTCATTATGAAATACTTTCATGTAATTGTCCTCATGTTTCTTGTGCTTTGGGTTCAATGAGCTTCTTAGCTATACGAGTTTATGGATTTCATCAAATTTATAATACCTTTATAGTAACACAATTTATAATACATTATAAATTTCTTCACTTAAGTAGTTGGTGTTTATATAAAAGATAGGAGACTTTTTCAGAGTATTAGGAATGAATGCAAGGATTTATCTAGATACTTTTCAGTCAGCTTCTCATTCTTCAGTGAGTCATTTTTCATCTGCACTGTAAATTCAATTTGGGAGAGAACACATATGAATACTAGTCAATGTCTTATCTGTGGTTTCCCACAGAAGTGTATCTGACTGACTGAAAGTTTCTCAAGAGGGACAAAGTTGCATTATAAGAGACAATATTCAGTGCAAGGAACGCTAAGACTGTTTCATCTCCTGGACCATATGATCTGTAGTGACACAGTAGACTATGAAAGGAGTTGAACAGTAAGACAATCCAGCTATTGCCTTAATTCCTTAATAAGCATTACACCTCCTGATTCACCCACCAAGTAAACCAGCCAAGCTGCTAATGAAGCACCTGGTTTCTGCCTACAGTGGTCACAAATTTTCTTCCTTTCACATTTAGTGTAAATTTGTGTCTCTGACACTATTGAAATACTGAAAGGAGGCTGAAACTTCTGCCTACCCAGGATGAATGTAGTACTAGTTACTAAGAAAATTTGGGCTTGAGGCATCACACCAAACTGGCAAGGAAATCCACTTGACTGAAGGTCAGGTCTTTGAACCTTCTCAGTACTCAGCCTGCAACTACCTCCTCTCTTCCTCCTTATTAATAGGCAATACAGTATGCTAATCATACTATTTGATCAACATGTTTATGGTCAATTTTCATAGATTCCCCTCAAAGAGCAATAATTGCTCTCTAAGACCCTTATTCTTCCTGTTTCAGAAAGTTGTGTTTCATTCAGCATCTTATCTTTCTATTCTCAGCACCAAAACTGTCAAGAATTCTCAAGGATATGAGATTTTACCCCACTTGCAAGCTTACAATTTAACCTGTCACAGTATAATGATGCTGGTGAAAGACACAAGACTCCTGGGTCAGGGACAAAAAAACAAACAAACAAAAAAAACAAAAAAACAAAACAAAACACTTTATTACTCACAGAAATAGCAGTGCCAGTGTATCAGCATTTTTACTGGTTTTCCAAGCCACAGTGCTGTAAGGGTTACATGGAGAAGGAAAGATGGTACCTCCATACACAGTGGATTGCATTATAGAAGCTTAGGGAACTTGAATCTTTCAGAATGGGCACTAAATATACTTAGTATTTTCTCCAGGGGGAAACACTATCTATCTCCAAAGTCTATTTATGATAGAAGCTTCCTTAAAAAGATAGTCCAGACAAAAGGAAATCAGGCATTCACCTCAAATACAAAGATGTGATAAACCATGGAGAATTATCTGCCAACATTAGCATCTCTTGAAATTCACTAATCTTTTATTCATTAATGTTTATCTGTTTTAATCCCATGCAGTTTATAACATGTCTTTTTACTATCTTTTATATATCTACTAAATTAATACATTCCATCTTAAGCTTCTTAGATATATAGAATAAAGTTGTAATACCTTTTTCAATGTCTCTGTCTACTAATTTTTCATTTGTGTTATTACTGATCAGTTTGTATTCATTGATTTTTCTCCTCATTAGTAATCATATTTTCCTGCTTCTTTGCATGCCTGCTAATTGTTATTAGATGCAGACACCGTGAAATGTAACTTTATTGTGCACTGATATTTTTCCATTTCTACAAATACTCTTAAGATTTTTTTCCTGGGACTTGGATAGGCTAATTGGAAACAATTTGCCCCTTCTGAGTTTTGACTTTAAGATTTATTAGTCAGGCCCAGAGTTTCATTTTATTTAGAACTAAATTTCTGCAATACAAAGGCAAGGCCCTTTTTTTAGTACTGTAATCAATGCTACCTGAATTATGAAGTTTTGCATTCCACCTGTTGGCAGTATTCCCAGCCTTCTGTGTATTGTGGGGATTGTTCCCTATAATTATTTTAGTTGGTTCTTTTCCATGTCTTAGAGTTTCCTCAAATGCATGTTATGATCACATTTCCCTGAATATATGAAGAGTATTCAAAATGCCCTTTGTAGATCTCTGGAGTCTGTGCCTCTCTCCTCTCTGGTGCTGTTTACTGTAGCTACCTTGGTTTCCATGGGCTTCAAGCCCTATCCCATCACCTTAGGGAGATTTCTGAGCTCTGCCAGCCTTCATTCCTTGCTCTGCATACTGGAAAATTTCTCTAGGCAGTAAGGTAGGGCATCTCTGGAGCTCATTTCATTTATTTCTTGCCTCTGATGAATAGCTTTCCTTCATTGCCTTATTTTCAATGTATTACGTATTGTTTTTTCATATATTTTCCCTATTTTTTCAGTTGTTTTGGTTGAAGGGTAAATCTGGTTCTTGTCATTCTATCTTGACCAGAAAGTGAAATTTTTTTTTTAATAAATTTATTTATTTTGTTTATATTTATTTTTGGCTGTGTTGGGTCTTCATTGCTGCATGCGGGCTTTCTCTAGTTGTGGCGAATGGGGCGGGCTTAGTTGCTCTGCAGCATGCGGGATCTTCCTGGACCAGGGTTTGAACCTGTGTCCCTTGCATTGGCAGGCGGATTCTCAACCACTGTGCCACCAGGGAAGTCTGAAAGTGAAATTCTAATTTACCTTTTGAAAATTTAAATATTCCTCTAATACTAGCATAAAATACTTCCATCTCTATATAACCTTTTATACCCATTAAAGTCAGAATTAGTCCTTCCCAACTCTAGGCACATGTTGCACTTTGCATATAACTGGACAATTTCATAAAAAATACTCATTAGCTTATATCATTCTATATTTTATTTGTTTACCCTGTCACCTCAGTTTCAAATATCCTGTGGTATGAAGATAGGTTTTATTCCTTGTCCACACTACTTACATGTAGTAAATTATCAAAAAAAAAAAAAAACGTCAGATTGAATCAAGTGTAATCATTTATAATCAGTAGTTAGCATAGAAACCAAACTTACAGCTTATTGACAATATGCAAATAAGGAAGGAAATATGGAGAATAAGTTCAATAAAAACCTTAAATCTGTAGCTGCATGGCCAAACCCACTTGAGTTTAAACTATATTTTTACCTACATCATATTTTTTAACTTTTTAAACGTTACTTTCCATACTCCTTACTTATAAAATAGACTAAAATACTTCATAATTTATAGGCATTTGAGGTTGACTAATTAAGGTAATGTATACAAAAGATTTAGCTTAGTCTTGTCACAGAGTAAATTTTAAATATATTCAAGCTATTAGAGTTTTGGGATGATGGCAGAAGAGTAAGACGTGGAGATCACCTTCGTCCCCACAAATACATCAAAAATACATCTACACGTGGAACGACTCCTACAGAACACCTATTGAATGCTGGCAGAAGACCTCAGACTTAAAAAAAATCAAGAAAATCTCCATGTAATTGGGTAGGGCAAAAGAAAGAAGGAAAAAAAAAAAAAAGACAAAGGAATCAGGGTGGGACCTGTGCCTATGGGAGGGAGCTGTGAAGGAGGAAAAGTTTCCACACACTAGGAAGACCCTTCACTGGTGGGGATGGGGGGAGCTTTGGAGCCTCAGAGGAGACTGCAGCAACAGGGGTGTGGAGGGCAAAGCAGAGAGAATCCCACACAGAGGATCAATGCTGACCACCAATCCCCAGCCTGAGATCTTGCCTGCCTGCTGGGGCAGATGGGGTCTGGGTGCTGAGGCTCAGGCTTCAGAGGTCAGACCCCAGGGAGAGGACTAGGATTGGCTGCATGAAGACAGCCTGAGGGGGCTAGTGTGCCACAGCTGAGGGTGTCCAGGAAGAAACCTGGGCCACCAGAGATGCAAGGGGTGGGGGTGTCCATTGGAGAGGAGCAGGCCTGCCATAGAAGCTTCTTTCTCCCTCCACTCACAGACAGCAGGGCACTGTCTACATGAGCTCCAGGGTTGGGCGCAAGCCACGGCTGCTATATTAGACCCCAGAGGGAAGTGCGACAGCTACTGCTGCCAACATTGCCACCAAGGGTCATGTAAGCAAGCACAGGTCACTGCCCACATCTTCCCAAGAGCATGTGCATCCCACCACTGCTGAGGGTCCCACGATCCAGGGTCATCTTCCCTGGGAGAGCTAACGGCGCACCTCAGGCTGTTGCAACTTCCCGTGGGCCTCTGTCACCGAAGGCAGTCCCCACATATCCTAATTGTGACTCCTGTATCTCTCCCAATCCCTGGCCTGAGTAAGCAAGTGAGCCCTGATCAGCTGCTGCTTTCACCCCCTCTTGCCTGGGTGGCGAACAGATGCCTGAGGATGGCCCACATGTGGAGGCGAGGCCAAAACCAAAGCTGAATTCCAGTGGCAGTGCGACCAAAGAAGGGAAATCTCTCCGTGCAGCCACAGAAGCAGCAGATTAAATCCCTGCAATCAGCTTGGTAAACACTGCATCTGTGGAATATCTGAATAGACAATGTGTATTCCCACAATTGAGGTTGTGAACATTGGGGGCAAGTACACGCAGGAGCTGGGCCAGGTCAGAGTCTGAGTTGGCCCCACAGTGCCCACAGCAGGTCCAGAGACCTACCTAGAATTTGCTTTGTGCTTTTCATTTGTTTTGGGTTTTTTGTTTTTGTTAGTTTAGTTTTTAGTGTTTGTTTTCATTTTGGGGTTTGTTTATTTGTTTGGTTGCTCTCTTCTTTTTTGTTTTCTCTTTGTGTGTGTGTGTGTGTGTGTATGATTCTTTGTGTGTTTTTGTCTGTTTGGTTTTGTTTTTACCATTTGTCTTGGGGTTTTGTTTGTTTGTTTTCTTTTTATTGTTTTTTGTTTGTGTGTGTGTGTGTTTCCTTGTGTGTGTCTGTTCATTTTCATTTTCTATCTTTCCTTTTCTTCTGTGCCATGTGGCTTGTGGGGTCTTGTAGCTCCAGACAGGGGTTGGGCCTGAGCCTCTGAGGTGGGAAAGCCGAGTCCAGAACATTGGACCACCAGAGAACTCCCAGTCCCAGGTTATATTAATTGGCAAGAGCTCTCCCAGAAGCCTCCTTCTTAACACCAAGACCCAGCTCCACCCACTGGCCAGCAAGTTCCAGTGCTGGATGCCTCATGTTAAACAATTAGCAAGACAGGAACACAAGCCCACCCATTAGCTGACAGGCTGCCTAAAGTCATACTAAGCTCAAAGACACCAAAAAACACACCACCGGACGTGGCCCTGCCCATCAGAGGGACAAGACCCAGCTCTACCCACCAGAATGCAGGCACCAGTCCCCCCACCCCCACCAGGAAGACTACACAAGCCACTGGACCAACCTCACCCACTGTGGGAAGACACCAGAAGTAAGAGGAACTACAACCCTGCAGCCTGAAGAAAAGAGACCTCAAACACAGTAAGTTAAACAAAATGAGAAGAGAGAGAGATATGCTGCAGATGAAGGAGCAAGGTAAAAACCCACAAGACCAAACAAATGAAGAGGAAACAGGCAGTCTAACTGAAAAAGTATTCAGTGTAATGATAATAAAGATGATACAAAATCTCGGAAATAGAATAGAGAAAATACAAGAAACATTTAACAAGGACTTAGAAGAACTAAAAAACAAACAAAGAGTGATGAACAACACAATAACTGAAATTAAAATACTCTAGAAGGAATCAATAGCAGAATAACTGATGCAGAAGAATGGATAAGTGACCTGGAAGATAGAATGTTGGAAATAACAGCCATGAAACAGAATAAAGAAAAAAGAATGAAAAGAATTGAGGACAGCCTCAGAGACCTCTGGGACAACATTAAACACACCAACATTCGAATTATAGGGGTCCCAGAAGAAGAAGAGAAAGAGAAAGTGTCTGAGAAAATATTTGAAGACATTACAGTTGAAAACTTCCCTAACACAAGAAAGGAAATAGTGAATCAAGTCCAGGAAGCGCAGAGAGTCCCACACAGGATAAACCCAAGGAGAAACATGGTGAGACACATATTAATCAAACTATCAAAAACTAAATACCAAGAAAAAATATTAAAAGCAGCAAGGGAAAAGCAACAAATAACATACAAGGGAATCCCCATAAGGTTAACAGCTGATCTTTCAGCAGAAACTCTGCAGGCCAGAAGGAAGTGGCAGGATATATTTAAAGTGATGAAAGGGAAAAACCTACAACCAAGATTACTCTACCCAGTAAGAATCTCATTCAGATTTGATGGAGAAATCAAAAGCTTTACAGACAAGCAAAAGCTAAGAGAATTCAGCACCACCAAACCAGCTCTACAATAAATGCTAAAGGAACTTCCTTAAGCAGGAAACAGAAGAGAAGAAAAAGACCTACAAAAACAACCCCAAAAAGATTAAGTAAATGGTAAAAGGAACACACATATCGATAATTACCCTAATGTGAAGGGATTAAATGTTCCAACCAAAAGAAACAGACTGGCTGAATGGATACAAAAAGAAGACCCATATATATGCTTTCTACAAGAGACCCAATTCAAACCTAGGGACACATACAGACTGAAAGTGTGGGTATGGAAAAAGATATTCCATGCAAATGAAAATCACAAGAAAGCTGGAGTAGCAATACTCATATCAGATAAAATAGACTTTAAAATAAAGACTGTTAACACGAGATAAGGAAGGACACTACATAATGATCAAGGGATCAATCCAAGAAGAAAACATAACAATTATAAATATTTATGCACCCCACATAGGAGCACTTCAACACATAAGGCAAATGCTAACAGCCATAAAAGGGAAAATCGACAGTAACACAAAAATAGTGGGGGACCTTAATACCCAACTTACACCAATCGACAGATCATCCAGACAGAAAATAAATAAGGAAACACAAGCTTTAAATGACAAAATAGACCAGATAGATTTAATTGATATTTATAGGATATTCCACCCAAAAGTGGCAGAATCCACTTTCTTCTCAAGTGCATACGGAACATTCTCCAGGATAGGTCACATCTTGGGTCACAAATCAAGACTTGGAAAATTTAAGAAAACTGAAATCGTATCAAGCATCTTTTCTGACCACACACTATGATATTAGAAATCAATTACAGGAAAAAAAAACTGTAAAAAACACAAACACATGGAGGCTAAACAGTGCACTGCTAAGTAACCAAGAGATCACTGAAGAATTCAAAGGGGAAATCAAAAAATACATAGAAACAAATGACAGTAAAAACACAATGATGTGAAGCCTATGGGACACAGCAAAAACAGTTCTAACAGGGAAGTTTATAGCAATTCAATCTCACCTCAAGAAACAAGAAAAAAAATCAAATAAACAATCTAACCTTACACCTAAAGGAACTACAGAAAGAAGAACAAAAAGACCCCAACGTTAGTAGAAGAAAAGAAATTGTAAAGATCAGAGAGGAAATAAATGAAATAGAAATGAAGAAAACAATAGCAAAGATCAATAAAACTAAAAGGTGGTTCTTTGAGAAGATAAACAAAATTGATAAACCTTTAGCCAGATTCATCAAGAAAAAGAGGGAGATGACCAAATCAATAAAGTTAGAAATGAAAAAGGAAAAGTTACAACAGACAATGTGGAAATACAAAGGATCATATGAGATTACTACAAGCAACTATATGCCAATAAAATGGACAATCTGGAAGAAATGGACAAATTCTTAGAAAGGTAAAAACTTCCAAGACTGAACCAGGAAGAAATAGAAAATATGAACAGACCAATCACAAGTAATGAAATTGAAACTGTGATTAAAAATCTTCCAACAAACGAAAGTCCAGGACCCGATGGCTTCACAGGGGAATTCTATCAAACATTTAGAGAAGAGCTAACACACATTCTTCTCAAACTCTTCCAAAAAATTGGAGAGGAAGGAACACTCCCAAACTCATTCTACAAGGCCACCATCACCCTGATACCAAAACCAGACAAAGATATCTCAAAAACAGAAAATTACTGATGAATATAGATGCAAAAATCCTCAACAAAATACTAGAAAACAGAATCCAACCGTACATTAAAATGATCATACACCATGACCAAGTGGGATTTATCCCAGGGATGCAAAGATTCTTCAGTATATGCAAATCAATCAATGTGATACACCATATTAACATTTGAAGAATTAAAACAATATGATCATCTCAGTAGATGCAGAAAAAGCTTCTGACAAAATTCAACACCCATTTATGATAAAAACTCTCCAGAAAGACGGCATAGAGAGAACGTACCTCAACATAATAAAGGCCATATATGACAAATCCACAGCAAACGTCATTCTCAGTGGTGAAAAACTGAAAGCATTTCCTCTAAGATCAGGAACAAGACAAGGATGTCCACTCTCACCACTACTATTCAACATATATTTGGAAATCCTAGCCACGGCAATCAGAGAAGAAAAAGAAATAAAAGGAATACAAACTGGAAAAGAAGAAGTAAAACTGTCACTGTTGGCAGAAGATGAAATGATACTATACATAGAAAATCCTAAAGATGCCACCAGAAAATTACTAGAGCTAATCAATGAATTTGGTAAAGTTGCAGGACACAAAATTAATGCACAGAAATCTCTTGCACTCCTATACACTAACAATGAAAGATCAGAAAGAGAAATTAAGGAAACAATCCCATTCACCAATGCAACAAAAAGAATAAAATACATAGTAGTAAACCTACCTAAGGAGGTTAAAACTGTACTCAGAAAACTATAAAACATTGATGAAAGAAATCAAAGATGACACAAACAGATGGTGAGATATACTATGTTCTTGGATTGGAAGAATCAATATTGTGAAAATGACTCTACTACCCAAAGCAATCTACAGATTCAGTGAAATTCCTATCGAATTACCAATGGCATTTTTCACAGAACTAGAACAAAAAAACTTAAAATTTGTATGGAGACACAAAAGACCCCAAATAGTCAAAGCAATCTTGAGAAGAAAAAATGGAGCTGGAGGAATCAGGCTCCCTGACTTCAGACTATACTACAAAGTTACAGTAATCAAGACAATATGGTACTGGCACAAAAATAGAAATATAGATCAATGTAACAGGATAGAAAGCCCAGAGATAAACCCATGCACATATGGTCACCATATCTTTGATAAAAGAGGTAAAAATATACAATGGAGAAAAGACAGTCTCTTCAATAAGTGGTGCTGGGAAACTGGACAGCTACATGTAAAATAATGAAATTAGAACGCTCCCTAACACCATACACAAAAATAAACTCAAAATGGATTAAAGACCTAAATGTAAGACTGGACACTATAAAACTCTTAGAGGAAAGCATAGGAAGAACACTCTTTGACATAAATCACAGAAAGATGTTTTTTTGACCCACTTCCTAGAGTAATGGAAATAAAAACAAAAATAAACAACTGGGACCTAATGAAAGTTAAAAGTTTTTGCACAACAAAGGAAACCATAAACAAGACGAAAAGACAACCCTCAGAATGGGAGAAAATACTTGCAAATGAATCAACAGACAAAGGATTAACCTCCAAAATATACAAACAGCTCATGCAGCTCAATATTAAAAAATAGACAACCAATCGAAAAATGGGCAGAAGACCTAAACTGACATTTCTCCAAAGAAGACATATAGATGGGCAAGAGGCACATGAAAAGATGCTCAACATTACTAATTATTAGAGAAATGCAAACCCAAACAACAATGAGGTATCATCTCATACCAGTCAGAATGGCCATCGTCAAAAAATGTGGAAACAATAAATGCTGGAGAGGGTGTGGAGAAAAGGGAACCCTCTTGCACTGTTGGTGGGAAAGTAAATTGATAGAGCCACTATGGAGAAAGGTATGGAGGTTCCTTAAAAAACTAAAAATTGAATTTCCATATGATCCAGCAATCCCACTACTGGGCATATACCATGAGACCACCATAATTCAAAAAGACACATGCACCCCAATATTCATTACAGCACTATTTACAATAGCCAGGTCATGGAAGCAACATAAATGTCCATCAACAGATGAATAGATAAAGAAGATGTGGTACATATAAACAATGGAATATTACTCAGCCATAATTGGGTTTTTGGACAGACATGGATGTACCTAGAGACTGTCATACAAAGTGAAGTAAGTCAGAAAGAGAAAAACAAATATTGTATATTAATGCATATATGTGGAATCTAGAAAAATGGTACAGATGAACCTGTTTGCAAGCAGAAATAGAGATACAGACATAGAGAACACATGTATGGACCCCAAGGGGGGAAAGGAGGGGGTGGGATGAATTGGGAGATTGGGATTGACATATATACGGTAACTAATATGTCTAAAATAGATAACTAATGAGAACCTGCTGTGTAGCTCAGGGAACTCCACTTCGCTGTACAGTAGAAACTAACACAACGTTGTAAAACAAGTATACCCCAATAAAATAAATAAATAAATAAATAAATAAATAAATAATAAACTAAGTAAATATATTTGAGCTATTATTAGTAGGATATTTTGGATATAACAGAAAAAAATGAGTATAAACTGCTTAAAATTCAGGATTGTGTTTTTTTCATGCATGTTGAATGCACCGGTCAAGTAGTTCCAGAGTTGGTATTTCAGCAACTAAATAATGCAATGTAGTGCCAGGCTCTTTCTATATTTCCTCTGTTTCCTAGTAGCACATGAGATTTCAAACTCAAGTTTGTTCATTCATGTTCACAAATGGCTGTCACAGTTTCATTAATCACGTTCTTCCCCAACCACATCCAGTGGCAGGGGAAAGAGTGAATTTTCCTCATGCATTTGTCCTTTGCAATGCCGAAAAAAACCCTTTTGGAGGAATCTCAGCCGACTTTAATTAACACAGTATCAGTCAGAACTTCTTCCCATAGTTATTCCTAAACCAATCACTGACAAAACAAACAAACAAACAAAAAACAAACAAACAAAAAATTCCCGCAATATTCTTGAAAGATTTAAGCTATTAAGAGTTAGCTCTTCCCTGATTTGCTTAGTTTAGTGGAGAGTAAATAAAATCAAGTTTGAAGGTTGTGTATAGGCAGGCAAGCTGCTAGGCACTTATTCTTTTTTAATTAAAAGCTAAGTTAAGTATATAGCAAGTAATGGCATCTTTTTTTAGAGACACAAAAAATTGACAGAAGCATATTTTTTCCTAACATTTTTCTAAATGTCAGTGCTTTTTATTATTTTTTAACCTAGCACACTTATGATTACAATGTCAGGAAAATTATGTAAGGTAAACATGTCTTATATAGTGCTACAGTTTTTATTAAAATTTAATGAAAAGTTCTAAAATGCACAACCTCGGACAGTTAGGATGAAATATGTTTTGATATGCACATTCTTCAGTAACTTAAAAACAATCATTATGGAAAATATTCATCTATTTTTCTGCTTTGGCTTGGGTATTGTATTAGTATACTTGGGCTGCCATAACAAATTACCACTGACTGTTGTGACTTAAAAAACAGAGTGTATTTTCTCACAGCTCTAGAGGCTGGAAGTCCAAGATCAAAGTGCCAAAAGGGTTGGTTTATCCTGAGTCTTCTCTCCTTGGCTTGCAGATGGCCACTTTCTCTGTGTGTCCTAACATGTCCTTCTTTCTGTGTATACATCTTTCTGGTCTCTCTTTCTCTTCTTATAATGACACCAGTCAAATTGGACTTGGACCCCACCCTTATTACCTGATTTAACTTTACCTCCTTAAGATCCTATCTCCAAATACAGTCACATTGGGGGTTAGGACCTCAACGTGTGATTTTTAGGGGAACTCAATTCAGTCAATAATAGGTATCTTTCTCTAGGTTGATTGAAGTTGCTACCCATCTCCAAGTTATTTCTTGCTTTATTTTCATATTCCAAATTTCATTTTGTTAGTCTACATTACACTGTAAGTTCAAACATGGGTGGGATATCTATATCCCAAATCTAGAGACAAATGGAATTTCTTTTCTAAAATATTTTAGAAATACAAATACAGCTTTTAAAAATCTTCTCACCTTTCAAATGTTACCCATAATCCCAAACTGTAAAATTTTCAGCCCTTTCATTAAAGGTGTTATAATGGTGAGAAAGCGCTTTCAGATACCATAGTGTTAGCCTTGAATAACCTCCATGTCTACTAATCAGTCTGCATTTTTTTCCAAAATCGTTATTTAATTTAAGGAATTCGGGACAAAGTGCCTGAAACAACTTCCTTCAAAATCAATTTGGTAAGAAAGAAATCCACATAATACATTCAAAATGAAAATTATAAACCAGTGCTTTCCTCCTGACGGCATTCAGCAATAAAATATTAAATGGAATATTAAGAACAACAATTAAAGAGCTTAGCTTTTAAGCTGTTTGGTGGTGTGTAAGATTCAGTTCTTTATTGGCTATTAGAAAAATTAACCAAGATGACTTTAGCTTATTCTAAGGGAATACAGAACCACCTGCTCATCCACAGTGGCAGGAAGTAGCTAATGAGGAATAAAAGTTCTTACATTTTCATTTTGGAAAAATTATTTTGCTATTTTTCAGAGTTGAGTTTATTTAGTTTGAATAAAATTTAAAATGATATTATATTTAAAATAAATCATTACAACTATATTATTCCTAACCCTGGAAACGTTTTAAGTCATTTCCAATGCCTCTGCTCCAGGACAGTCAATCACATAAAAATGTCACTTATTTAAAGTCCCTAATGAATATTAATAGGAAATAAATCCATAGAAGAGATGTATATTGTAAGAAAACCACTGCTGTTTTGAGACAAATGTAATCCATAAGAAACAGCAATGCATTATGAAACAAACCATATCTGTCTTCTTTTCATTAAGAAATAATTTAGTATGTGTTTTTAATAAAAGTTATGCTTTAAGTGAAAGTGAGATGATTGAAGGGGGAGGCCCTTTAGTAACTGGTTGCTTAGCTATAAAATGTGGAAAGGATAAAAGAATAAGAAATGAGAAGGAAAAAAAATCCTTTTCTTTAATGAAAACTGCTGGCTGAATGAGCTGCAACACGAACACAGGATTTTATTTCAGTTTATGTGAATTCTTTCTTTCATTTGGTAATCTTAATTCTTCAGAAAATAATATTCCACTTTGTGGTAACACAATCTCTCCTTTTCTGTCTCGTAGTAAAAGAGCTCTGGGATCAAGGTGATAAGAGTCTTTATCGAGTGTTTTAGAGGTCTAGGAAATAAAGGGTGGTATAATCGTGGCCCTCCAGGAGTGCTGTGGTAAAAGAACCTCTACTACATCAGCTCCACTGGTTGTACTTCACTAGATTCTTGTTTCAATGAGGTCAGACAACAGTAATTTGTTATGTGAGTCATGGCAGAATCCTTCTTCTAAACACTGCAAAGAATGACTCCTTTGTCAATATAAATACATCCTAATGCATTTAGTCTCCCTGTAAGCTGTATTACACACTTGAGAGCTATTGTGCCAAATTCTGCCACTCAGCATTATAATACCTTTTCATCATGCCTTTTTCCCCCTAGTTTATAATGAGAGAGACTAAAACACACACAAGTAAAAGGTAAAGCTTGTTCTCAGTTTTTTAAATATACATTTTACTTTGCAGACATTATCAAAAATGAACATCAGAAGAATGGGCATGCCAACAAATGTACTTTAAAGACAGGACTATGGTACAATGGAGAAGTTAAATTAATAATAATTCAGCTCATTCATATTTTTATTTTCCCACAAAATAAGCTTCTCTAAATCTATTCTTTCTTCTTCATCCAAATAAATATGTATCTGTAAAATATGAAAACTGGAAGAGGTAATTTCTCCTCAAAATTGTACACTGATACAATACAATGAACAGTGATTTTCGAATTATCTGGATCAATATAGATAGGTTTTTCTATTGTTATTAGTATCATTATCTAAATTTATTCTAAATTTCCTACCTTAAAAATTCTTACAATTCTTGAAGTTTTAGATTTAAGTATTGTAAAGCAATTAGCATTAGTTTCACTACATTACCATGAATAGTTCCATCAACTAAGATTTACCCTGTGTGTCCCCTTTGCAATCAAACACTCCTTCACCCTCCAATTCATGACAATTACAGATTTATTTCCTGTCCTTCTACCTTTGCCTTTTGCAGGATGTCATATAAATGGAATAATGTATACACCCCCTTTTGGGTCTGGCTTCTTTCACTTAGAAATATGCATGTAACCTGCGTTCATGGTATCTCATGAGTCAATAAATTATTTTTATTCCCTAAATAGTTGTTCCATTGTATGAATGTAATAGTTTGTGTATTCATTCATCTGTGGAAAGACAACTTGGTTTTTTTCCAGTTTTTTGTTATTATGAATAAGTAAAATTTCTATAAACATGCACATACAGGTTTTGTGTGAAAATAATTTTCACTTAAATATCTAGGAGCATAACTGCAACATTGTGTGGCAAATCTATGTTTAATTTTATAATAAAGTGCCAAACAATCCTTCCAAAGTCAATGTAAACTTTTTCACTCAAACTAATAATGAATAATACTTGCCAACATTTTATATTGTCAGTCTTTTTGAATTTTGGATCCATTTTAATGGTGTGCAAAGGTATCTCATTGTTGCGTCAATTTACACCTTCCTAGTGACAAATAATGTTGAGAATCATTTTATATGCATATTGGCCATCTATTTTTCATCTATGTTAAAGTATTTGCTCCTAACATTTATCAATTTTTGTATTGGGTGGTTTATTTTCTTACGCTTAACTTTTAAGTTCTTTATGCATCAAGGAAAATAGTCCTGAATCAGATATGTGATTTGCAAATATTTTCTTTTCATCCCTGGCTTATATAATAGTATTTGTCTTTAGAGAATCTTAACAAAGTACAATTCATCAGTTTTTTAATTAATTGTACTTTTAATGTTATACCTTAAAACTCACTCTCAAACCCAAGGACAAAACATTTTTTCCTATTTTTATTTCTATAAATTTTACAGTTTTACATTTTATATTTGTCTATGATCTACTAAGAATTAACTTTTTGTGAAAGTAGTAATTGCCATGAAATTAGATTAGATTGGGTCTACATTGTAGCAATCATAGGTGCCTCACAGAATCTATCAGAGACCCTCTGGAAGAAGTCACTTTTAGCTGAGCTCTAAGATTATATCAAAAGATAGTTTATTTTTAGTATGGTTTTACTGGAATACAATTAATATTAATCTAAATTCTAATGAAATAAAGCACCATGAATTAGAACAAGAATAAAACATGGTACCTACTGGGATTACATTTTAAAATGCCAGCTTGAAACAATAGCCAGGGAACATGATTCACTAAAAAGCAAAGACAAAAATCAAAAAGAAGAACCTAGAGGATTATTATAAGATATACAAATAAATATAATAATCAAATTTTTAAAATGATTATAACAGCAAATTAAACTCAACTGAAGAGAAAATTTAAAATTCAAGTATTGTCAGATTGCAATGTGGGAGAACTTAAAAATATAAAATACAGAAAAGAGATTAAGAGTTATAAAGGATAGAGCAAAGGTCTAACAAATATTTAGCTGGAGATACATAAGTCAAGAAGCAAGTCAGAGGCAAAATACAGAGACAATGTTTGAAAATTTTCTAAAATTGATGAAAGATATCAATTCATAATTCTATGAAGCCCAGCAAAATCTAAAGCAGAATAAATAAAATAAATCCATTCCTAGATACATCATGATAAATCTCCAGAATACAATAGCTAGTGCGATAGGGAGAAGATGGGGTTGGGGAGGAAATATTAATTACTTTTTGTAAGAGGAAGAATTAAACTGACTATTGACTTTCTACCTCAACCATGGTAGCCAGGAATTAGAGAAATTTTTTTCCAACTATCTGAGAGAAAATACCTGTCTATTGATACAATTCTATTTTTTATGGATACTTCTAAAAATAGACAAAAGATAGTCATGAGTAGTGGCCAAGATATCAGAATAGGAAGACACTGAGCTCACTTCATCCCAAAGGCACACCAAAATTATGACTATTTACAGAGCAACTATTAGTGAGAAAGATCAGAAGACTAGCAGACAAGATCTTCTACAACCAAAGATATGAAGAAGAAACCACAAAAAGATGAGTAGGATGGACAGAGATACAATACAGTTGAGTCCCATACCCTCAGGTGGGCAACACACAAACAGGAAGGTAATTACAATTGTAGAGGTTCTCCCCAAGAAGCAAGGGGTTCGAGCCCCACATCAGACTCCCCAGCCCAAGGGTCAGGCACTGTGAAGATGAGCCCTCATAATATTTGGCTTTAAGGCCAGTGAAGCTTACTTCTGGGGGAGTCAAAGGACTGAAGGAAACAGAGAATCCACTCTTAAAGGATGCGCACAAAATCTCACATGCTCCAGGACCAGGGCAGAAGCAGTGATTTGAAAAGAGCCTGGGTCAGACCCACCAGCTGATCTTAAAGAGCCTTCTTGAGAGGCAGGAGGCAACCCTGGGTACACAGACACTGGGACAGCCATTTTAGGGAGCTTCTACTACCATGTGGACACTGGTGCTGAAAAGCACCATTTTGAATCCTCCCTTTAGCTTATTAGGGCTGGCATCTGGCTCCGCCCACCAGACTTTAGGCACCAGTACTGGAATGCCTCAGACCAAGCAACTAGTTAGACAGAGACACAGCCCCACCCACAAGCAGACAAGCTATCATAAGACCACCTGAACCCACAGCCACCCCAGGACTTGGCCCTGTACACCAGAGAACCTAGAACCTGGCCCTGCACAACAGTGCATTGGCACTAGCCCCAGGGATTCCAGGCCTTTCAGCTAGAGACCTTGGGACCCAGTTCCATCCACTAGTAGGCTGAACTTCAGCTCCATCCAGCAGAAGCCCAACACCAGCTCTGGGACCCTTGGGCTCTGCAGCCAGAGACCCCAGGATATGGCTCCACTCACCATGGGCCAGAATTAGCCCCAGGAACTACTGGGCCTTGGCCCCAGCTATTGGCAGGGTAACACCAGCTCTAAGACCACTCAGTTATCCACCCCAAGATCCAGCTCCACTCACCGGTGGGTAAGTAAGAACTTTGGGATGAATCAGACACAACAGTGAGCTGTGTCTGGAACTGTCTCAACCCACCAGCAGGCCAAAACTAGATCTTGGAATCTGGGCCGTGCAACCACCCACTACAGAACCTGGCTCTACACACCAGTGGGCCAGCCTTAGACATGGGACCTACTGGGGCTCTGCAGCCAGCTCTCTAAAGACCAAGCCTCACCAACCAGCAGCTTGCAGCTTCTGCACAAGCCAGGGCCTGGCAACCAAAAAGACCTGGGGCCATCCAAGCCTACTATACCACCCATAGTAGTCAGACCACCACAACAGAAGAACCTACAGAGCCCACATAGGGGGCACCCCTAGAGCATATAGCTCTGGTGACCAGAGAGGAGTGCACTGCTGGGATGCATATGACATCTCCTGCAAAAGGCTACTTCTCCAAGGCTGGGAAACATAAGCAACCTACCTAACACATAGAAATAAAAACAGCAAGTTAGGCAAAATGAGGCAACAGAGGACTATGTTCCAAACAAAGGAACAAGAAAAACCCCAGAAGAAGAATTAAGTAAAGAGGAGACAGGCAATAAAGATACTCAATAAAGAATTCAAGGTAATGATCACAAAGATGTTCAAAGAACTGGGGAAAGGATTGGATGAAGAAAGTGAGAAGTTAGAAGTTCTTAACAAAGAGTTGGAAAATATACATAAGAACCAAAGAGAGATAAAGAATACAATAACTGAAATGAAAAATACACTGGAAGTAATCAACAGAAGATAAGCTGATATAGAGGAATGGATCAGCAAACTGGAGGAAAGAGTAGTGGAATTCACTGAAGGTGATCAAAAAAAAAAAAGAATAAAATAAATGTGGTAGCTTAAGATCCCTCTACAACAAAATCAAGTGTACTAACATTTGCATTATAGGGGTCTCAGAAGGCGAAGAGAGAGAGAAGAGGCTAGACAACATATTCAAGACATAATAGCTCAAAACTCCCTTAACCTGGAAAAGGACACAGACATCCAGGTCCAGGAAGCAAAGAGAGTCCCAAACAGGATCAACCCAAAGAGCACCACACAAAAAGACATTGTAATTAACATGTCCAAAATTAAAGATTAAGAAAGAATATTAAAAGCAGCAAAGGAAAAGCAACAAGTTACATACAAGGGAACTCCCATAATGCCATCAGCTGATTTTTCAGCAGAAACTCTGTGTTCCAGTAAGGAGCAGCATGATATATTTAAAATGATAAAAGGAAAAAACCTACAACCAAGAATACTCTATCCAGTAAGGCTTTCATTCAGATTTGAGGGAGAGATCAACAGTTTTATAATCAAGCAAAAAGCTAAAAGAGTTCAACACCACTAAACCAGCTTTACAAGAAATGTTAAAGGGAATTCTCTAAGTGAAAAAGAAAAGGCCACAACTAGAAATATGAAAATTATAAAAGGAAAAATCTCATTGTAAAGACAAATACACAGTAAAAGTAGTATATCAGCCACATATAAACTAGTAGGAAGGTGAAAAGGCAAAAGTAGTAAAATCATCTATTGTGGCAATAAGTAGTTAAGGGATACACAAAACAAAGAGATGTAAAATAACAGTAAATGTGGGGCTAGTATAATAAAAATGCAGGGATGTTAAAATGCATTTGGATGTAAGAGATCAGCAACTTGAAATAATCACGTATATATTGAGATTGCTAGATATAAAACTCATGGTAATGACAAACCAGAAACCTACAGTATTGAGATACACAAACCAAAAAGAGAAATTAATCCCCACATAATACTAAAGATAGTCATTAAATCACAAAGGAGAAGAAAGATACAAAAATAGAACTAGAAAAACAACCCCAAAATAATTAACAAAATGGCAATAAATAAATACCTATCATTAATTACTTTAAATGTAAATGGAATAAATACTCCAATCAAGACATAGAGTGGTTGATGGATACAAAAATAAGACCCCTACATATGCTGCTTACAAAAAAACTCACTTCAAATCTAAAGACACCCATAGACTGAAAGTGAGGGGATGGAAGAAGTTATTCCATGCAAATTGAAGTGAAAAGAAAGCCAGAGTAGCAATATTTGTATCAGAAAAAATAGACTTAAAGACTGTGACAAGAAACAAAGAAGGACTTTACATAATTATCAAGGGATCAATACAAGAAGATATAACAATTGTAAATATATGTACAACTAACATAGGAAAACCTAAGTACATAAAGCAAATATTAACAGACATAAAGGGAGGATTGATGTAACACAATAATAGTAGTGAACTTTACCACCCAACTTACATAAATGAACTGATCATCCAGGCAGAATATCAGTAATGAAACACTGACTTATGACACATTAGATCTACAGGATTACATCCCTATCTATCTATCTATCTATCTATCTATCTATCTATCTATCTATCTATCTATCTATCATCTATCTATCTATAGAACATGCCATACAATAGCAGGAGTATACTCATTTCTTTTCAAGTGCACATGGAACATTCTCCAGGATAGATCAGATGGTAGTCCACAAAACAAATCTCAGTAAATTAAAAAAAAAAAAAACAACCTAAAATCATATCAAGCAACTTTTATGACCACAGTGCTATAAGACTAGAAATAAGTTACAAGGAAAAAGAAAAAAAAAAAAAAACCTCCAAAAACTACAAACACATGGAGGCTAAACAATATGCTATTAAACAACTGGTGGATCACTGAAAATGATCAAAGAAGAAATCAAAAAAATACCTGGAGACAAATAAAAATGAAAACACAACAATCCCAAATCAGCAAAACATTAGTAAGAGGGAAGTTTATAGCTATGCAAGCCTACCTCAGGACACAAGAAAAATCTCACATAAACAACCTAACCTTATACCTAAAGGAACTAGAAAACAAAGAACAAAGAAAATCCAAAGTTAGTAGAAGGAAAGAAATCATAAAGATCAAAGCAGAAATAAATGAAATAGAGGCTAAAAAAAAAAACAATTAAAAGGATCAATGAAACTAAGAGCTGGTTCTTTGAAACAATAAACAAAATTGATAAACCTTTAACCAGACTCATCAAGAAAATAAAGAGACAGGGTCCATATCAATAAAATCAGAAATGAAAAAAAAGGAGAAGTTACAATGACATCACAAAAATACAAAGGATCATAAGAGATTACTACAAAAAAATTATATGCCAATAAAATGGACAACCTAGAAGAAATGGACAAATTCCTTGAAATGTACAATACCGCAAGACTGAACCAGGAAGAAATAGAAAATATGATCAAACCAATTACCAGTAATGTAATTGAATCAGTAATAAAACAACTCCCAACAAACAGAAATCTAGTATCAGATGGATTCACAGGTAAATTCTACCAAACATTTAGAGAAGAATTAATACCTATCCTTCTAAGACTATTCCAAAAATCTGCAGAGAAAGGAATGCTTCAGCATTCATTCTATGAGGCCAGCCTCACCCTAATACCAAAAACAGATAAAAAGATATCACACAAAAAATAAAATTACAAGCCAATATCACTGATGAACATAGATACAAAATATACTCAAAAAAATAATAGTAAACCAAATACAACAATATATTAAAAGGGTCACATACAATTATCAAGAGCAATACATCTTAAGGATGCAAGAATGGTTCAATATATGCAAATCAAACAATGTGAGACACCACATCAACAAACTGAAGAATAAAAATCATATGATTGTCTCAATAGATGCAGAAAAAACCTTTGAAAAAAATTCAACATTCATTTATAACAAAAACTGTCAACAAAGTGGGTGTAGAGAGACATACGTCAACACAGTAAAGGCCATATATGATAAGTCCTCAGCTAACATAATACTCAAAGGTGAAAAGCTGAAAACATTTCCTCTAAGATCATTCTCACCACTTTTATTCAACACAGTATTGGAAGTCCTAGCCACAGCAATCAGACAAGAAAAAGATATATAAGGAATACAAATTGGAAAGGAAAAAGTAAAGCTGTCACTGTTTGCAGATGACATGATACTATACATAGAAAATGCTGACAATCCCATCAAAAATAATAAAAAACTTAGAAATAAATCTAACTAAGAATATGAAAGACCTGTGCTTGGAAAATGGTAAGACACTGATGAAAGAAATCAAAGACATAAACAGATGGAAAGGTATACTATGTTCATGGATTGGTAGAAGTTATATTGTTAAAATGATCATACTAACCAAGGCAATCTACAGATTCAATACAATCCCTATCAACATAACATTACATTTTTCACAGAACTAGAACAAATTATTATCAAATTGCATGGAAAAATAAAAGACCTCAAATAGTCAAAACAATCTTGAGAAAGAAGAACAAGCTGGAGGTAGCATGAGCCCTGATTTCAAACTATACTACAAAGCTACAGTAATCAAAAGGGTATGGTACTGGCACAAAAACAGAAAATAGCCAAAGCAACACAGTAGGGAGCCCAGAAAGGAACCAACATTTATACAGGCAACCAGAATATTACAAAGGAGGTAAGAATATACAATGAGGAAAATGCAGCCTGTTCAAAAAATGGTGATGGAAAAACAAGACAGGTACATGCAAAAAAAATCAAACTAGACTACTCTCTCACACCACACACAAAAATAATACAAAATGGATTACAGACTTAAATGTAAGACCTAAAACCATAAAACTTCTAGAAAAAAACATAAGCAGTTTGCTCTTGGACATCCATCTTAGTAATATTTTTGTAGATATGTCTCCTCAGGCAAGGAAAACAAAAGCAAAAATAAACAAATGGGACCATGTCAAACTAAAAGGTCACTTTCTGAATGGGAGAGGATCTTTATGAAGGATATATCTGATAAGGTGTTAATATCTAAAATATACATACAACTCAACATCAAAAAAACATAGAACTGGCTTAAAAAATGAGCAAAGGACCTGAATAGATATTTTTCCAAAAAAGACACACAGATGGCTAACAAGTACATGAAAAGATATTAAACACTGCTAATCATCAGAGAAATGCAAATCAAAATGACCATGAGATATCACCTCACACCTGTCAGAATGGCTATTATCAGAGAGACAACAAATAACAAGTTTTAGCAAGGACATGGAGAAAAGGGGACATTTGTGCACATGTAAATTGGTGCACCCACTATGAAAAACAGTATGAAGGCTCCTCACAAGATCAAAAATAGAATTAAGCTTAGGAAAAAAAAACAGTAATTACAAAATATATATGTACCATTATGTATGGCAGCATTATTTACAATAGCTAAGATATGAAAGCAAATTAAGTGACCATCAATAGATGAATGCAAAAAGAAGTGGCATATATATATATATATGTACAGAATATTGGAATACTACTATGGGAATGCTCCTCTATTGGAATACTACTTCACTATTGGAATATTACTATTGGAATACTACTCAGCCATTAAAAATAATGAAATCTTGCCATTTACAACAACATGGATAAACCTAGAGGGTATTATGCTAAGGGAAATAAATCAGATAAAGATAAATACTGTATGATTTCACTTATATGTGGAATCTAAAAAAAATAAACAAACATAACAAAACAGAAACAGAATCATAGACACAGAGAACAAACTGGTGGTTGCCAGAGGGGAGACAGGTGGGGTGAGGAAAGAAATAGGTGAGGGAGATTAAGAGGTACAAACTCTAGTTGTAAAATAAATGAATCATGGATATATAATGTACGGTGTGGGGAATATAGTCAAAACTATGTAATATCTTTGTGTGATGTCATATCATGACAAGACTTATGGTGCTGATCAGTTTGAAATGTATAGAAATATTGAATTACTATGTCATGTAAAAAGAACTAACATAGTGTTGTAGGTCTATTATATTTTAAAAACAAGCAAACATAGAAAAAAATAATAGATTTCTGTTACCAGAAGTGGGGTGTTTGGGGAGGGAGAATTGAAAAAAGTAGTTAAAAAGTACAGACTTCTAGTTATAAGATAAATAAGCAAGGAATATAATGTAAAACACTATAAATGTAATTAACACTGCTGCATGTTATTTATGAACGTTGTTAAAAGAGTAAATCCTAAGATTTCTCATAACAAGCAAAAAATTTTTTTTGATATTTAAAATTTTGTATCTATATGAGATAATGGATATTCAGTAAATGCAGAGCCATGGAGGAGAGCACAGCAACAGGGGTGCAGAGGGCAAAGTGGAGAGAATCCCACACAGAGGATCACTGCCAACCAGCACTCACCAGCCTGAGAGGCTGGTCTGCTCACTGCCGGGGCAGGTGGGGTCTGGGAGCTGAGGCTCAGGATTTGGAAGTCAGATCCAAGGGAGAAGACTGGGGTTGGCTGTGTGAACACAGCCTGAAGGGGGTTAGTGCACAACAGCTACCCGGGAGGGAGCCAAAAGAAAAGTCTGGAACTGCTTAGGAGGCAAGAGACCATTGTTTCAGGGTGCATGAGGAGAGGGGATTCAGAGCACTGCCTAATCGAGTTCCAGAGATGGGCGTGAGCTGCAGCTATCAGCATGGACACCAGAGACTGGCAAGAAATGCTAAGGCTGCTACTGCAGCCACCAAGAAGCCTGTGTGCAAGCACAGATCACTATCCACACCACCCCTCCTGGGAGCCTGTGCAGCCCACCACTGCCAGGGTCCCATGATCCAAGGACAACTTCCCCGGGAAAACACACGGTGCGCCTCATGCTGTTGCAAGGTCACACTGGCCTCTACCGCCGCAGGCTCGCCCTGCATTCCGTATCTCTCCCTCCCCCCAGCTTGAGTGAGCCAGAGCCCCCTAATCAGCTGCTCCTTTGACCCCATCCTGTCTGAGCGAAGAACAGATGCCCTCAGGCGACCTACACGCAAGGAGGGGCCAAATCCAAAGCTGAACCCCACGAGCTGTGGGAAAAAAAAAGAGAAAGGAAAATTTCTCCCACAGCCTGAGGAGCAGCAGATTAAATCTCAACTATCGACTTGATGTACCCTGCATCTGTGGAGTACCTGATTAGACAATGAATCATCCCAAAATTGAGGCAGTGGACTTTGGGAGCAACTGTAGACTTCAGGTTTGCTTTCTGCATCTAATTTGTTTCTGGTTTTATGTTTACCTTAGTTTAATATTTAGAGCTTATTATGTTTGGCAGATTTGTTTATTGATTTGGTTGCTCTCTTCCTTATATATATATATATATATATATATATATATATATATATATATATATATGATTTTTTTCCCTTTTTCTCTTCTTGTGTGTATGTGTATGTTGCTTTGTGTGATTTTGTCTGTATAGCTTTGCTTTTACCATTTGTCCTAGGGTTCTGTCTGTCTGTTTTATTATATATTTTTTGTTAGTATGGTTTTTAGCACTTGTTATCATAGGTGGATTTGTTTATTGGTTTGCTAGATCTCTTCTTACTTATTTTTATTACTTTCCTATTTTTTTTATTTTAATAACTTTATTTTATTTTATCCTATTTTTCTTTGTTTCTTTTTTTTTTTTCTCCATTTTCTTCTGAGCCATGTGGCTGACAAGGTCTTGTTGCTCCGGCTGGTGTCAGGCCTGAGCTCTGAGATGGCAGAGCTGAGTTCAGGACACTGGTCCACCAGAGACCTCCTGGCTCTACATAATATCAAGAGCAAAAACTCTCCCAGAGATCTCCATTTCAACGCCAAGACCCAGCTCCACTCAACGACCAGCAAGCTACAGTGCTGGACACCCTATGCCAAACAACTAGCAAGACAGGAACACAAACGGACCCATTAGCAGAGAGGCTGCCTAAAATCATAATAAGTTCAAAGGCACCCCAAAACACACTACCTGACACAGCCATGCCCACCAGAAAGACAAGATCCAGCCTCATCCACCAGAACAGAGGCACCAGTCCCCTCCACCAGGAAGCTTAAACAACCCACTGAACCAACCTTAGCCACTGGGGGCAGACACCAAAAACAACAGGAACTACGAACCTGCAGTCTGCAAAAAGGAGATACCCAAACATAGTAACTTAAGCAAAATGAGAAGACAGAGATATATACAGAAGATGAAGGAACAAGGTAAAAGCCCAACACACCAAACAAATGAAGAGGAAATAAGCAGTCTACCTGAAAAATAATCAGGATAATGATAGTAAAGATGATCCAAAATCTTGGAAATAGAATGCAGAAACTACAAGAAACGTTTAACAAGGACCAAGAAGAACTAAAGAGCAAACAAACAATGATGAACAGCACAATAAATGAAATTAAAAACTCTCTAGAAGGAAGCAATAGCAGAATAACTGAGACAGAAGAACGGATTAGTGACCTGGAAGATAGAATAGTGTAAATAACTACCACAGAGCAGAATAAAGAAAAAAGAATGAAAAGAATTGAGGGCAGTCTCAGAGACTTCTGCGACAACACTAAATACACCAACATTCGAATTATAGGGGCCCAGAAGAAGAAAACAAAAAAAAAAGGAAATGAGAAAATATTTGACAAGATTATAGTTGAAAACTTCCCTAACATGGGAAAAGAAATAGTCAATCAAGTCAAGGGAGCACAGAGAGTCCCATACAGGATAAATCCCAGGAGAAACATGCCAAGACACATATTAATCAAACTATCAAAAATTGAATACAAAGTAAAAATATTAAAAGCAGCAAGGGAAAAACAACAAATAACATACAAGGGCAGACCCATGAGGTTAACAGCAGATCTTTCAGCAGAAACTCTGCAAGCCAGAAGGGAGTGGCAGGACATATTTAAAGTGATGAAGGAGAAAAACCTACAACCAAGATTACTCTACCCAGCAAGGATCTCATTCAGTTTCGACAGAGAAATTAAAAGCTTTACAGACAAGCAAAAGCTAAAAGAATTCAGCACCACCAAACCAGCTTTACAACAAATGCTAAAGGAACTTCTCTAGGCAGGAAACACAAGAGAAGAAAAAGACCTACAATAACAAACCCAAAACAATTAAGAAAATGGTAATAGGAACATACATATTGATAGTTACCTTAAATGTAAATGGATTAAATGATCCAACCAAAAGATATAGACTGGCTGAATGGATACAAAAACAAGACCCATAAATATGCTGTCTACAAGAGACCCACCTCAGACCTAGGGACACATACCGACTGAAAGTGAGGGGATGGAAAAAGATATTCCATGCAAACGGAAATCAAAAGAAAGCTGGGGTAGCACTTCTCATATCAGAAAAAAATAGACTTTAAAATAAAGACTATTACAATAGACAAAGAAGGACACTACATAATGATCAAGGGATCAATCCAAGAAGAAGATATAACAATTGTAAATATTTATGCACCCAACATAGGAGAACCTCAGTACATAAGGCAAATGCTAACAGCCATAAAAGGGGAAATCGACAGTAACACAATCATAGTAGGGGACTTTAACACCCCACTTTCCCCAATGGACAGATCATCCAAAAGGAAAATAATGAAGGAAACACAAGTTTTAAATGATACATTAAACAAGATGGACTTAATTGATATTTATAGGACATTCCATCCAAAAACAACAAATAAACTTTCTTCTCAAGTACTCATGCAACATTCTCCAGGATAGATCATATCTAGGGTCACAAAACAAGCCTTGGTAAATTTAAGAAAATTGAAATTGCATCAAGTATATTTTCTGACCAAAATGCTATGAGACTAGATATCAATTACACGAAAAAATCTGTAAAAAATACAAACACATGGAGGCTAAACAATACACTCTTAAATAACTAAGCAATCACTGAAGAAATCAAAGAGGAAATCAAAAAATACCTAGAAACAAATGACAATGAAAACACGATGACCCAAAATCTATGGGATGCAGCAAAAGCAGTTCTAAGCGGGAAGTATATAGCAATACAATCCTGCCACAAGAAACAAGAAACATCTCAAATAAACAACCTAATCTTACACCTAAAGCAATTAGAGAAAGAACAAAAAAAAACCCAAGTTAGCAGAAGGAAAGAAATCATAAAGATCAGATCAGAAATAAATGAAAAAGGAATGAAGAAATGATAGCAAAGATCAATAAAACTAAAACCTGGTTCTTTCAGAAGATAAAGAAAATGGATAAACCATTAGCCAGACTCATCAAGAAAAAAAGGGAGAAGGCTCAAATCAATACAATTAGACATGAAAAAGGAGAAGTAACAACTGACACTGCAGAAATACAAAGGATCATGAGAGATTACTACAAACAATTATATGCCGATAAATGGACAACTGGGAAGAAATGGACAAATTCTTAGAAAACCACAACCTTCTGAGACTGTACCAGGGAGAAATAGAAAATATAAACAGACCAATCACATGCACTGAAATTGAAACTGTGATTGAAAATCTTCCAACAAACCAAAGCCCAGGACCAGATGGCTTCACAGGCGAATTCTATGAAACATTTAGAGAAGAGCTAACACCTATCCTTCTCAAACTCTTCCAAAATAAAGCAGAGTAAGGAACACTCCCAAACTCATTCTCCAAGGACACCATCACCCTGATACCAAAACCAGAAAAAGATGTCACAAAAAAAGAGTGCTACAGGTCAATATCACTGATGAACATAGATGCAAAAATCCTCAACAAAATATTAGCAAACAGAATCCAACAGCACATTAAAAGGATCATACACCATGATCAAGTGAGGTTTATCCCAGGAATGCAAGGATTCTTCAATATATGTAAGTCAATCAATGTGAAAAACCATATTAACAAATTGTAGGAGAAAAACCATACAATTATCTCAATAGATGTAGACAAAGATTTCAACAAATTGCAACACCCATTTATGATAAAAACCCTCCAGAAAGCAGGCATAGATGGAACTTACCTCAACAAAATAAAGGTCATATATGGCAAACCCACTGCCAACATCATTCGCAATGGTGAAAAACTGAAACCATTTCCACTAAGATCAGGAAAAAGACAAGGTTGCCCACTCTCACCACTATTATTCAACATAGTTTTGGAAGTTTTAGCCGTAGCACTCAGAGAAGAAAAAGAAATAAAAGGAATCCAAATTGGAAAAGAAGAAGTAAAGCTGTCCCTGTTTGCAGATGATATGATACTATACATAGAGAATCCTAAAGATGCTACCAGAAAACTACTGGAGCTAATCAATGAATTTGTTAAAGTAGCAGGATACAATATTAATGCACAGAAATCTCTTGCATTCCTAAACACTAATGTTGAAAAATCTGAAAGAGAAATTAAGGAAACACTCCCAAATACCATTGCAACAAAAAGAATAAAATACCTGGGAATAAACCTACCTAAGGTGACAAAAGACCTGTATGCAGAAAACTATCAGACACTGATGAAAGAAATTAAAGATGATACAAACAGATGGAGAGGTATACCATGTTCTTGGACTGGAAGAATCAATATTGTGAAAATGACTATACTACCCAAAGCAATCTACACATTCAATGCAATCCCTATCAAACTACCAAAGGCATTTTTCATAGAACTAAAACAAAAAATTTCACAACGTGTAAGGAAACACAATAGACCCCAAATTACCAAAGCAGTCTTGAGAGAGAAAATCGGAGCTGGAGGAATCAGGCTCCCCAACTTCAGACTATACTACAAAGCTACAGTAATCAAGACAGTATGGTACTGGCACAAAAACAGAAATATAGATCAATGGAACAGGATAGAAAGCCCAGAGATAAACCCATGTACCTATGGTCACCTTATCTTTGATAAAGGAGGTAAGAATATACAGTGGAGTTAAGACAGCCTCCTCAATAAGTGGTGCTGGGAAAACTAGACAGCTACATGTAAAAGAATGAAATTAGAACACTCCCTAACACCATACACAAAAATAAACTCAAAATGGATTAAAGACCTAAATGTAAGGACAGACACAATAAAACTCTTAGAGGAAAACAATGGTAAAACACTCCATGATGTAAATCACAGCAATATCCTTTTTGACCCACCTCCTAGAGAAATGGAAATAATAACAAAAATAAACAAATGGGACCTAATGAAACTTAAAAGGTTTTGCACAGCAAAGGAAACCATAAACAAGATGAAAAGACAACCCTCAGAATGGGAGAAAATATTTGCAAATAAAGCAACTGACAAAGGATTAATCTCCAAAATATACAAACAACTCATGCAGCTCAATATCAAAAAAAACAAACAACCCAGTCCAAAAATGGGCAGAAGACCAAATAGACATTTCTCCAAAGAAGATATACAGATTGCACACAAACACATGAAAGGATGCTCAACATCACTAATAATCAGAAAATGCAAATCAAAAGTACAATGAGGTATCACTTCACACCAATCAGAATGGCCATCATCAAAAAATCTATGAACAGTAAATGATGGAGAGGGTGCAGAGAAAAGGAACCCTCTTGCACTGTTGGTGGGAGTGTCAATTGATATAGCCACTATGGAGCATAGTATGGAGGTTCCTTAAAAAACTAAAAATAGAACTACCATAGGATCCAGCATTCCCACTACTGGGCATATACCCCGAGAAAACCATAATTCAAAAAGAGTCATGTACCACAATGTTCATTGCAGCTCTATTTACGATAGCCAGGACATGGAAGCAACCTAAGTGTCCATCAACAGATGAATGGATAAGAAGATGTGGCACATATATACAATGGAATATTACTCAGCCATAAAAAGAAACGAAATTGAGTTATTTGTAGTGAGGTGGATGGACCTAGAGATTGTCATATGGAGTGAAGTAAGTCAGAAAGAGAAAAACAAATACCGTATGCTAACCCATATGTATGGAATCTAAAAAAGACAAAATGTTCTGAAGAATTTATGGGCAGCACAAGATAAAGACACAGAAGTAGAGAATGGACTTGAGGACATGGGGATGGGGAAGGGTTATCTGGGACGAAGTGAGAGAATGGCATGTATATATATATACGCTACCAAATGTAAAATAGATAGCTTGTGGGAATAATCCACATAGCATAGGGAGAACAGCTTGTTGCTCTGTGTCCACCTAGACTGGTGGGATGCGGAGAGTGGGAGGGAGAGGCAAGAGGGAGGAGATATGGGGATGTATGTATATGTATAGTTGATTCACTTTGTTATACAGCAGCAACTAACACAACATTGTAAAGCAATTATACTACAATAAAGATGTTAAAAACAAAACAAAACTAAACTGAAAATTCAACAGAAGGTGAAACTTATCAACTAGAAATGAATCAAATAGAGAACTTGAGAATGAGAAAGCAGTGGTAAAGTAGTTCTAGTTAGCATAAGTTTTGTTTTAATAATAATAATCATCAGCATAATCTAAAATAAATTATGTGGAAACTGTTGTTGTAGAACAGAGCTTAAAATGGACATTTCTTCAGGTTATTTCCCTCATTATCTCAGAGTTTCATCTTGTTTCATGGTCTTCCTTTTTTATTTTCCTAACCATGGCCCTTTCCCTTGAAAGCCATGTGCCAAGATAATCCATCCAAGATCATATTTGCTTAGTTCCTTCAAAGACCCTTTCCTCTCTCTGGTATTAGTTATTCAATTTTTTGATTTTACCCATAATTTTGATTCATGAACTTCACCTTCTCAGAAATCTTGGCTACATACTAACTGGATTGTGGCTGTCTTCTATGATACAATTTTCTACTGAAATCTTGATTCTCTACATAGGGAGACATACATTTTCTAAGTGTTACCTGACTTCTGATTTCCTTCATCTGTTTAAATATTAGAACGATGAATAAACTACTTTGAATGCTTGCTTAATATATTCATTATTTTATATATAAAAACATAAATGATAATTACTAAGACAGCCTTATACAATTAATTTGAAGTTACTTATACATTTTTTGAAAATCTAATGTTGGATTAAGGTTTTGCATGTGTTCAACTTTGGAAACACTTGAACTTAACTCCATAAGATGATGTCTCCTTTCGTGCATCCAATTCCACTATTCTACATACATTCTGCAGGAATTTCCTCTCTTTTTTCTACAGATCTGTTCATCCAGGTCTCCTCTTCACTGCTTAAAAAAAAAAAAAAAAACTAATAAAAAAAGGCAGATATGCACACTTGCTGCTGTTGACACTTTGCTCTGTATCTCATTCTAATTTCCTGCCACCAACTGCCAAACTGATCTATATCTTGGCAATTCCCTGTGACAATCTGTTCACAGTACCATCTACTGTTTTAAAGATAAAGTCATTAATTTTACATTCTGAAAACAGCAACAAATGACCTTTACACACTTATTAAAACAATGACTTGATGATTACTGATATGTTTTTCAATCAAGACTACAGCAAACAACCCTGATGCACGTTATAAAAATAGTAAAATTAATTCAAAGGTTTGAAGATTTTTCCTTTTCCCCTTCTCCCCTTCCTATTCCAGAGATACTTCAGCTTTACTGCTAGACTGGCTGCTTTGTTAATGTCATCAAATAAGGCAAAGAGCAGATACATGCACATTGTTGTTCAATATACCACCTGAATCAAGAATACAGTAGTCCAGAATATTTTGAAACATATTTCAGGGCTTTTTCCAGCCAATCACCTCATCCATACAATAATCCTTTCCTCCCATTTCTGAGTGCCTGAGAGTGGTTGCCCTTTCAGATTTGGAGAGGACTTGGGTAGCATAAGATAAATTAGATTCTTAGTTTGGTATATTTGGCTTCTTTTTCCCTCTTGTCAGTATTCCTCTTAAGCTGTTTAGTATTGTGCACCTTTCTTCCCTTCTCACCAAAGGGCTGACCTCAGGAGACAGAAAAGAGCAGGCCTTGTTGTAGCTAATTAGAGAGGGTAGATACCTGGGAAACTGGCTGGCTACCAGCTTCACAGTAACCCTTGAAGATCTTTGCATTTAACAAACATTTACGAAACATTTTATTATGTGCAGGGCTCTGTACTAAGTTCACTGTTTTTTTGTTGTTGTAGGTTATTTTTGTTTGTTTTTCATTTGTTTTTTCGTTCTTGAGAATATGTCTAACAGCTTGAGGTCTTTACATTAGTAAGTCATATAACTTTAATGAATCATAATCATAAATCCTAGAAAACTATGTACTAGGCCAGTTTAAGACTGATATTTGATATTTAATATGGGAGCCAATTTGTTTCCTTTCTTACAAGATTATGTATATATATAATATACAAATAATATATAATATTTATATATTATATATATTTATAGTATACACACACACACACACCCTCTATATCTGCTTACAATGCTCATTCTCAATGTGTTGACCTTCGGTCCTTTTTTTTTTTTTTGGCTGCACTGGGTCTTCGCTGCTGTGCACCAGCTTTCTCTAGTTGCGGTGAAAGGGGGCTACTCTTCGTTTCGGTGTGTGGGCTTCTCATTGTGGTGGCTTCTATTGTTGTGGAGCATGGGCTCTAGGCATGCAGGCTTCAGTAGTTGTAGCACGTGGGCTCAGTAGTTGTGGTTCGTGGGCTCCAGAGCGCAGGCTCAGTAGTTGTGGCACATGGGCTTAGTTGCTCCACGGCATGTGGGATCTTCCCGGACCAGGGCTTGAACCCATGTCCCCTGCATTGGCAGGCGGATTCCTAACCACTGCACCACCAGGGAAGCCCTGACCGTCAGCCTTAATTTACAAAGCAAACATCTCAAATCATCAATAATAAAATGTGTTGGTGTTCAGTAATAATGTGTAAATTTCAGTTTTTTTTCTTTTTCTATATAAAAAGAAAATAAAATTCAATTACACTTTAGGGAGTGGTTTGTTCATTTGTTTTTCCTTGGTTTAAATAATCAATGAATATAAATAGTTTGGAACTGAAAGAAAGGAAAGCAAATTTTTTTTATTAGGGAGCTTATAAAACATATTAGGCTTCAAAACCAAATTATCATATATACTATTAGATTTTAGCCTTAAAATAATCAAGTTTTTACAAAATAAACTTTGTATAATAAGACAGTAAGTTGAGAATCTAGTGTGGTCTCTCTGATCACTGTACACACATACACACACACACACACACACACACACACACACACAAAACCAGGGCACCTACAAAGTACAAAATTATTGCAACTAAACTGTATAAATGATGTACTGTAACCTGCTTTTGACATGTGATTAAAGCCCAATGTTATAAAATCATTATCTTATTTTATTGTATGCTTACAAAAAGTATGGGTTGAATTGTTTCCCTCAAAAATGTAAATGTTGAAATACTAACCCCTTATACCTCACAATGTGACTGTATTTGATTATGGGGTCTTTGAAGTGGTAATTAATTTAAAATTTTGGTATTTTACCAAGTTGACAAGTGAGAATTCACTTGCCAGCAACTGGTTTCAATTTCCCAAGAAGTCCATTGTCCATTTTTAAGCAATATTATAGATCTTGTGCTCTCATATATTGTCTTCAAATGTTGTTGACTTTGTTAATACATTGTCATATAGATATAAAATAAATAAATCACACTAATAATCTGTGGGAACTCAGGATTATATATCTAGGCTCCCTGTGGGAGTTTTAAATAGTTCTTATCAATCTTCTAGAGGACACATATTTTTTTAAACTCTTTGTAAAGTTTGTTATTCAATTAATTTAAAGAAAATATTTCTATATTTAATTTACCCTAAACACATAAATGTTTTATGTCACTCAATTTTGTGTCTTTGATCTGACTGCACACATACAATACATATACTTCCAAGTTTGCTGGGGAAAAAAATGAGGTTCTTAAACTCAAATGCCTACAAGGAACAGACTAATAATGTATTCATCTGAAGCACACCAATGAGTAGACATAAAAGAGTGCTGGGATTGTGGAAAACTGGAAATTGATCAATACACTTCAAGATATTTAGAGACACTTTTGATTGACATAATTGGTCAAAATAAAAGATGTTTTAAGTCTAAATACAGCCCATTGGTAATACATTTACTGTCCTCACGTCAATTAAGTACTCATGATCCTCTATATTTTCAATATGCATGGTGATAAAATGAGAATTTGAAATTCACTATTCCTGACTTTATTTTCAATATGATCCTACCAGACTTTATTTTCAATATGATTAATATAAAGAATTCAATCAATGATATCTATATATCAATAAATTATGGAATTAAACTGGTAATATACGCTACTCTTTGATGGTAAAATCCAAGACACCAGAGAATGGAAAATTAAATAATGAATTTAAGTAGTAGAGATAGGTAAGTATGACAACACTTTTAGTCCAGATAACACTAGCTAACTCTTCATAATATGTGTGTGTTTACTTTAATCCATAAACCAGATGTAGAATGTAAAGCATTATTTTATTGAATATGTATACTTTGTCTTAACTCATTATTCTGTGCTTTATGTGGTAACACAACCCTGCAGTAGCAAACATGAGACCTTCTGAGTCTAAAGTTACACTGCCCTGTGACTAAAAGTAGCAATAGGCATTACCTTCCTTTGGCTTAGTAATCTGAGGATGCATTTTTAATTTCATTCATTCCATTAATATAATGGAGGGATAAAGTTGGTTTTCTGACTGAAAACAAAATGACATTTAACATAATGAAAAAGTGTAAATAATATGGTTCTGACTGGGAAGGTCTCCAAAAGCTTGACCTTTCTAGGCTTGATGTATAGACACAAACCAGGAGATTTTATCCTAAGGTGATCTTACATAAGAAAAACTCAGTACACACAATACTGATAAACTCAATAAATCCTATTTTTTTTAAACCAAATGGCAGAATAACAGCTTAACTGAACTACTCTTCTTTTTTTCCCTAATCTTACTTTAAGGTCAGACCTAACTCAGCTTAATTGTTCAATCTTTTAGGGACATAGAATAAAAAGTAATAATGATAGAACAAACTGGAGGAATCGTATTTACAAAAGTGATATAGTGGATGGGATGATTCATTGACCAAGATTTATGCCACTCTCAAAGTTTTATAAATAGAAAGCAATAAAAGAACTTTTAGTGGCTAAACTATGACTATTTAAGAAGAATTTTCAAAATACTATTTACAAAAAATAAAGTGGTGGAATGTTTTGATCAATATTTAGTCTGTAGTAGCACTTAATTGTGTTAGTCCTTCCTTTTAAATGTGACTATTTTATTAGGTTCAATTGTTGAGCTAAATACCAAAGAAGTAAAAGATTAGGGAAATCATACAGTAAGCATAATGCACCACATAACAGTATGTGACAGAAATCTATATACATAGAAGCTACTTTCTTCAGTCTTATGTGAATACTTTATTCTATTTTACCCACGATAATTTATTCTTCACTTGGATCATTGCAAATTGACATTAATTAAACAAATATAATTTTAGGACTAATGATATGTACAATAAAATAATATAAAATGCCTTTAAACTTCACAGGGATATAAAATATTATCATATTTAGTCTACAATTCAAATTGTATTATCATGCCTTTTCTTTTTTTGCAGGAGATAAAAATGAGGCATTAAGACATTTAGAAACCTTATGTAAGTCACATAACTGATGCAGATGTAAGCCCCGATTCACTCCCTTGAAATCTATGTACTATTAGCACCAAACTGTCATTTGATAGTCATGATACCTCACTCTCCTAAATTCCCTCTTACCTCTCTGTCCTTCTGTTTTGATTTTCCTGAAGATTCTCCTTGTTTATCCTTTATTTCGATTATGGCACACCCACAAATCTTTTCTAGGTCCCCCTTTTTAAATCCATACTTCTATAGTTCTGACTGGGGGATTCTCATCTATTTATATGTCTTTATTTACCATTTTATGTGGAGATGATTCCAACCTACATTTTAATCTAGATCTTCTCCTTAATGACTCTATATAACAGTGATTATTATAATGTTGCTGACATAAAGTTAAAGAAATATAAATATATAGATAGATGTACATATATGTGTATGCCTGTGTATATTGCACATATTTATATGTGTGTATCTATATGTCTGTGTCCATGAAGTACATCCTAATACATATTTGGTCTCTTGCCTATGCTTACTACTTCCTGAAGTGACTTGTTGAAGAATGTCAAAACTGCTATTTATGATAATTAGTAGTCAACATCACAGAAACAATAAAAAAGCTCATGATCTTTGAAAACTGTCTGAGGGTGCAAGTTTTTTTAATTAATTTTTTTTGCTTGATTGCATTTAACTTCCACACCTTCTATTTTCAGTCTTCATGAGACAGTTCATAGTAACTCTATTTACAAACTATGTAAAATCATAATATAGGAAAATGAGTCATGGAAAAAAGTACACAGTATTCAGAATGGTAATAACTGGCAAATATTACACAAAATGCAGCATGAGTTTTTAATCATCTGATTCTATATCAAGACACTTTTTTTTTATCAAGTCATCTGTGAACAGCAGTTTGCTGAATCAAGGCATTAAAATATCTTGAGAAGTCACAAACCTACCAAAATTCCTAATATCATTAGAATTAGGCTATAGGACAATATCCCAAAGGATGTTTATAGGAAGCCTCATTGCTTTAGTCATTTAAAATTAGTCTGGACAAATCACAGGAGAATATAGTTAAGGAAATAATGCTTTGTATTTCTTGAAGATGCTGTATAATAGTATGATTATGCTAAATAAAGGAGAATATTTCAGAAGTGTCTGGATCTATTAACTTTTTAATTGATTAATGGTTAGAGGAAAAAGAACCAGTAACATGTTAAAATATACCAGCAAATATAACATTAAGGTGGAATCATTTTAGTATCCATATTCTTTTCTTTCTTTCTTTGTTTTTTTAAAAAAGAATCAGGTGAGGGGGTTTGCTTAATTACTTAACTGGAAACCACGGAAGGAAGAGGATATACTCTTAAGAAAAGCAAAAATATGCTTAACCTGAATCACCATAGAATAACCGTGTCAGTTGTTTTGATGGGATTTTTTTCTAGTCTTCACTTCTAAGTGAAATGTCACATAAATATCACATATATTATATAAATGTTTAATATTTTTAAGATGTTACATAAAGAGAAATAAATTTTCATTATTTTTTCAATTAAAAATAGTTTCTTCCCAAGTTAGGAAAACTACCAAGGCAATGTGTTATAATGGAAATGATGGAGCTTTTAACATTAGCTAGAGCAGACCAAAAACATTTGCTTTGATTCTAATTAACTAAGAGAATGTACTTACTGGCAGAATTCTGGATTCTGAAAACATCCTATGAGTTTTATTCAGAGCACACTTTCTGCTACATGATATTCTCTGCCCCTTTCTTTCTCCTTCTTGGCAGATAAAGTGGAACAAGATAGCTTTTACTCCCTTGAGGAAGCTACTACACTTCTGACTTTTTCTTAGATTTATTAGGTAGATATAGGTTATCATTCTTTCTCTTGTCTTATCCATTTTCTCTTACAGCACATAACGTTGGATGCCATTAAAATTTAGGCCCTTTTGAATTATCATGAAGTTAATTTTACCATCTCATAGTTTTAAGGGTTTTTTTCCCCACTTTTTATAAGAGAAAATCAAACAACTATTACTACTTGCCACTTTCCAAAGCTTATATAATGATATGATACTATAATTCATTTTAGAAAATATTTAATGCGTTAGCACTTTTATTTGACTTTTAATAATCACATTTGATTTTCATTCCTTTCATTGATTTCTCATGAGCTGCTGAACCATTCTTGAGAAAGGGACTTTCATAATTACACATGTAGAGTATAATCTTCTACAAATTTTAGGAATACTTTATCACTAGGAATTTGGAGAATGAGCACTACATATTAATTTATTGAGCAACACGAGCACTGCATTATCAGTTTCAGACTGAAGGTGGAGTATGCTTGGACTGAAAACCCCTAAACAATATAGGATTGACCATGAGAAGTTTCAGGCCACAGAGTAAAGTTTCTGTAAAGTTTCCAGACAATCTTGAACATGTAAAATGGGACCTGAATTTACTTCATTAACTGCATAGTATATGGCTTCTAAAATATTCCTCAGACAGGTTGAGGAAATCTTTTTATTTGATATGAAATTATAAAAGCTTTAGAGGTATTCCATCCTGATTATTTCCCCCAATCCTGACAAGCAGATGCAGATTAGGATTCTTTGTGTTTCAAAAAACCTACACTCAGAGGGATCCAAATCCAGGCTCGTTATTTTGATAGATGTGGCAATTCTTCTAACAATCTAACTAGAAAACCTGTAAACTTTTTGGAGTATATAGACATCCTACTGTCAGTTGTACCTGATTTCTGTCACCTCTCTGCCTCTATTTTATTCCTTTTACTTTGGGTAGTCTTCTAATACTGTGATCAAATTTTACTACACTGGAGTCTTAAATCTCTACATCTGCAGTTGTGGATTATATGTTTAAAAAAGCACCCAAGGTTTCTAGGAGGAACATTAGGTTTGGCTCAGCCTGGAGCCAAAGAATACTTTATACAAGGTTAACTGAAGTACATGATGAAGGAAAACAAGACAATGAAAAACAGCAGGGCCCTGTGGGTCTTTCCTGGGGACAGACTCCCTACCTTATATCCCCCATCTCCTGTTAGTAGAATCTTAATCTCCTAGGTGTTCTCCTAGTTCCAAAGAACAAATTTAATCAGAGAAGTGAGAAAATGAGGAAACAAAGGAAAGCAGTCAAGTAAGACAAAATAATAATAGTTTAGCCATGAAACAAAATCAAGGACCTTTAGTTCTTTCTAGAGGGCTATAGATAATATTCTGAGCCATATCCTTGAGTTGTTTTGCAGGTACCAAAACTCACACCAGGTGGAAGAAATTATCTGCATGCTTACCACCAGCACATAGACCCCAGATTGGTTAGAACCAGAAGGTTGATGACTGAGATTCCCAACACATCACCTTTTTACCTTACCATCAACCAATCACACTCTCTCTCACACTGTCTTTAAAAACGCTTCCCTGAAAGCCATTGAGGAGTTCCAGTCTTTTGAGCATGAGCTGCCCATTCTCCTTGCTTGGTACCCTGTGATAAATGCTGTACTTTCCTTCACCACAACATGGTGTCAGTAGATTGGCTTTACTGAGCATCAGGTGAGCAGACCCAGCAACAACAGAAGTTTTCTCTTAGAGAATACAAGCATTTCTGGTTTATGGCATGCCATTTCTCTCAGTCTACTGGGAAACTTCTTCAAGTATCTATATTTAACAAAATAAAATGTTTATTACCAATCAGTCTTATTTAGTCGGCATTATTGTTATTGTTATTAGACCAGATTAAGAAAACACTGTGAATATTTAAACATTTGCAAACTGTATCTTAAATGTTATAATATTTGAATTAAACAACTCAAGCATTTGACCATTTCAAATTAGATTACAATATCTAAAGGTGACTATATAGGGTGTATTATTATTTTTTTTTTACATACGTATGTTTTATTTTTAGATCTCCTTCTTATAGAATAGAATAAGAGAAAATGAAAACATATTTTTTTCTATAAATTTTTGGGCTATTGTTATAAATTCAGGGAACAGAAATAATATGGAAATGATCTACATGAAAAAGCAATGAAGATAATAATTAGAAGATTGTAAATTGCAACCTGGTCAACTGTCAAATATATCCATTTTATGTCTACCATTACAAGCTGCAAAACAGAAGGAATATTTATCAGATATTGCTCTTTTTCTGACCTTTGTAAAGTGAAATACAAAATATCTTCCATATAACAACATCGTATTTAAAGGCACCTTACTATCATTTCAATTAAAGGATTTCCAAGTGTATAGGTTTTAGAAGCAAGGTAATTTGGTAAGGGACACATTCACTATGAGGATTAATTTTGAAATCTCCTTATAAAATGCTGTCATCATTTTATCTTTTATTTCTCTGTATCATCTGCCTCAAGTTCAAGGGAAAACATTTTTTTCAAAGCACTATAACATTAATTATTTTCATTTCACAAAGTCATTAAAAATAAATGTAAATTATTTTTGGATTTTTGTTTAACAAAATGGATCACATTATTCACTGTCTTTTTCAATTGTTATTCAATATATTATTCTTTGAAGATATTTAAATAGCAACATAAAGAGAACTCTTTGATTTGTATTAATAAGAGCAAAGTATTCTATCTTATAGATACAGAAATACCAGATTTAATCAGTTTCCATTTGATATATATTTAATTGTTTTTGTTTGGAGTCATTAAAAAATTAGAAATATTTTGTTCATTTATTTCAGCCACTGTTTGCAAATAGATACAATATTTTAGATGTTGCCAAATCACTCTCCATAAAGTTTTTACTAATTTATTCACCCACAGACTATATGAGAGTACCTTTTCTTCATATACTAATCATCACTTGATAGTATCTTTTTTTAAAAGATAACTTTAAAAATACTTTCAAATATACACATAAAAATTTGCATTTTGGGGGCTTCCCTGGTGGCGCAGTGGTTGAGAATCTGCCTGCCAATGCAGGGGACAGGGGTTCGGGCCCTGGTCTGGGAAGATCCCACGTGCCGCAGAGCTACTAGGCCCGTGAGCCACAACTACTGAGCCTGCGTGTCTGGAGCCTGTGCTCCGCAACAAGAGAGGCCGCGATAGTGAGAGGCCCACGCACCGCGATGAAGAGTGGCCCCCGCTCGCTGCAACTAGAGAAGGCCCTCGCACAGAAACGAAGACCCAGCACAGCCAAAAATAGATAAATAAATAAATAAATAAATTTATTAAAAAAAAAAAAATTTGCATTTTGTGATTTACAGGAGAGGTTGAACATTACCACAGACATTTACTGTTTATTGATATTGATTTTTCTTTGAGCTATTTGTTCATATATTTTGTGCCTCAGGATAATTTTTTAATCCAAATTACTGGTGGCATATTGAGGAACTTTGCTTTTTGGTTAACATTATCAATATTTTCCAGCTTATCTTTTTTGTCTTAATTTATGGTGTTATTATGACATACTAACATTTATCTATTCATTTTAATTATTCCTGAGTCAAAATACTCAATCCTCTTTTATTGAATGGTTTGAATATGGCAGACACATCAGGAAACAGCTGTATATATGTATATATATATATGTGTGTGTGTGTGCAGCCCAGCCTATAGCCTTTAATGCCTTTTGATTTCTCAGATACAACCCTGATGGTTCCCAAACATATTCAGGTATTTGAAAACCTCATTTAAAGTTATTACCAAGACCAGTCTAATCAAAATCAACTTTTTTCAATTGCATTGAATTTAATTATGTTTTTTACACACAGTTCTACCCACAAATAAGACGAGACCCAGGTTCACTCATTTGTTGAAGGAAAGTAAAGGGAAGTAAGACCTTAGCCTTCACTCTCTTCTTTTCGCATCATCTCTGTGTGCTCGAGGTAGCTTCCAACTTCTCCAGGGTTGGATTATCAAAGGATGGTGAAAGGAAACAAGGTTTCTTTGGACTGCTGCTGTTGGAATTCGGCAATGATATCTCCTTGGTGGATGATACCCACATGTCAGCACTCTCTCATTACCAGCATAAACTACGTCAATGCACTCTTTGCTCATGGATTACATTGACCAAAACCACCTTAACATTCCTCTCAACTTGACTAACCCTACCCCCAAAACCTGATGGTATTAGGAGATGGCTTTGGGAAGCCTCTGGGAAGTAATCAGAATAGATGAGGTCATGCAGGTGGAACCCTCATAAACATGATTAGTATCGTTATGAGAGTCAGGAGAGAACTGTCCTCGTCTCTCTGCTCTCTGCTCTATGAGGATGGATACAAAATACAAGAGAAGTCAACAGTCTGTAAATCAGAAGAGGGCTCTCATTAGAACCTGACTGCTTGCACCCTGTTCTTGCACTCCCAGCCTCCAGAACTGTGAGAAATAAATTTCTGTTGTTTATAACCCACCCAGTTTATGGCAGTTTGTTATAGGAGCCTGAACTAAGATACCCACCATTCCCTAAAAAGATACGGGCTTATTCTCTGATCCTCCACTGGTCGTTTTTACACATGGGCTGGGAATGGATTATGGACTAAAAGTGTAAAGACTGATTTTTGCCCATCTCTCTGAAAGTCACTATGTGAGTTATAGTCAGATATTGTTCTCTATAATACTATGTTTTCCTAGCCAAGTACATGATGCTGATTAAGTTTTTTTAACTATCTTTCAGTAAACATTTTCATAAACATTTGCTCAGTTTCACCAATTTTATCCCTGGATGTTTATTGACACCTCAAAGAATATTATTTCTGATTTGCTAATGATGTCATATATGCAAATTTAATTGCAGATAATTATCTCTACATTTGTCACAATGAAATTGGAAACTGTTATCAGCATTATTTTTATTTAAAAATTTATTGAATTTTGACTTTGGGTCCTAGCAGAAAGCAAGAACATACTTCATGAGCATTAAAATTAAAATTGCATTTCTTATTATTAGGGATAGAATTTGATTTGTATTTACTTGATGAATTTTATTAGTTCAAACATTCAAATATTCTACATACTGTTAATATTTCAATCACTTGATTTGTCATGGGTTCACAAAAATGGGTCAGATTGACTACGAAAATATTTATTTCTTTAAATATCTCTACACATTTCCTAAAATATATGTTTACATTTCTCATTTTTAGTTTATAAATTATGTGACATAAGAGCTCTTTTACTCTGGATCATCCTTTTAGTTTGAACGTTTCTGAAACACTTTCTCTTAGATGCATCTCTGGCACAAATATATATGAATTAGTTATGTTATTTCATTAATTTCAAAGTAATTTTTCTTTGCTAATTTGAGCTTATTCATTAATATTGTTTAGAATAGCAAATATATTTAGTTTGAAATTTTTAGCATATTTTATGTGAATTTCCATTTTAACACTCTGGGGTTGTCTCATGCTATATAAATTACTTTTTCTCTCTGTTGTAATATTTGTATTTAATATTTAATAAATTCTGAAGTTTGTACATCATAACCATATTTGTGTAACATGTATCCATGTATGTTTCTTATTCATAAATTAGAATTGGAACTATTGGCTTTTGTCACAAATGATATAAAGACTGATGAACTTGTACTTTTCCTTCTAAGCCTGGATTTAATTTTGGTTTTACTTTAATTTTCCTGATTATTAATTTTATGATGATAAGTAACATACATTTAAAGGAAATCAATACAAAACATTTTAAAAAAAATTTATTACTGCTATTCATTATATAGTAAATTCTCAAAAGGAAGGTAAGATTAGTAGTACTACACTTCCTCACAACAACCATCAAGCTCTCCAGCATATCCCCACCCTTATCTCTCTCTCTTGCTCTCACTCTTTTTTGCTATAACATTAATTTTTTGTTGTCCTTCATGACAGTTACCTACAACAAATATGTCTTAACTATTTAAGCTTGGTTCTCTATGTTAATGTGTGCAACGCTCAGCACCAGTTGGTTTATCCTGGCTTATCCATGAGATACTGGATAGCTAGATTTTAATATCATGCAGATCTCGTTGTTTTTTTAATAAACATTCATTGGTGCTCTACTACCTGGGTTCTTGAAAACATGAGAATGTCTGCTCTTTGCCTCTGTACTTCAATAAAAAAAGCTTGGATATAAGTTTCTTCATTTCTACTTTCATGCCTTGAGAATTAAATTTGTTTCATTTCTTTGACATTGTGAAACCAGCCTGATAACTGATTCTCGCATCATCACCAATAGCACCACCAGGATCACACCACAAACAAATTCATGCAAACACATTCTGTGCACCCAAAGTTAATTGTTTCCTAAGACTATTTACTAATTTTATTTTATTTTATTTTTTTAATTTTATTTTTTTAATTTTAATTTTTTGTTTTTTTAAAATTTTTGGCTGTGTTGGGTCTTTGTTGCTGTGTGCGGGCTTTCTCTAGTTGCGGTGAGCGGGGGCTGCTCTTCGTTGTGGTGCGTGGGCTTCTCATTGTCGTGGCTTCTCTTGTTGCGGAGCACAGGCTCTAGGCGCGCAGGCTTCAGTAGTTGTGGCATGTGGGCTCAGTAGCTGTGGCTTGCAGGCTCTAGAGCTCAGGCTCAGAAGTTGTGGCGCACGGACTTAGTTGCTCTGTGGCATGTGGGATCTTCCCCGGCCAGGGCTTGAAACTGTGTCCCTTGCATTGGCAGGCAGATTCTTAACCACTGCACCACCAGGGAAGCCCTATTTACTAATTTTAGATCTTAGTAACTTCACTAGGATATTTCTCAACATTAATATTTCTGTATTAAAATGTACAAAGCACGTTTTACCCTTTCAGGTTAGATTATATATTCATATATATATGATAAATACATATTTATTTTATCTTGTATATGTTTTTTGTTTCCTTCCTATTATTTAATAATAACTGTACCTTTAAATTTGGGTCACACTAAGTTTGTAATTATAGATTTCTAATTGTGTTACTGTCTTTTTATTATTTTTTAATTTATGTTCACCAAAACCATGAAAAAAAAAAACTTCCTCTCAGTTGCTACATTGTTTATCTTACCATATGCATTTATTTTGTCCAAATATCAGTTATAGAATTTGTTACTGAAAATATATTCCCTTATTTCAGAAGAATTGCTTCATTGCTTTTGATCATCCACTATATTAATGAGTGGCCAAATGCCATTCTAATTCTCACTGACCTCCAGGTGACCTGATTTTGTTTTCTCTGAAACGTATCTTTCTTTACATGTGGTTTCTATTTCTCAGTGGTATCATTTAGTGGATTTCATTTCCTTTCACCTATCTTACTATTTATTGGTACCTTCAATCTAGCAGCAAAGGTTCTTTAGCTGCAATATCTGCTTTTGTGTTATTTCCTAGAAACAATAATTCTCTACATTATTTTGTTATTGTTCTCACATTCTGGAACACAACTTTTGGAACATCTGGGTCAATTTTAAAGTATACAATTTTTCTCTTACAGCTGTCTTTTTTGTTCTACTTTTGTTAGATTTATTCAACTTTATATTCCAATGCTATTAAATCAGTTTTCTTTATAATTATCTGTGAGGTTTAAGCCTATTTTTATTCTCTGTTCATTTTATATAGTATTCTAATATTTTATTAATAAAATTTATTTTCAAGTGCTTATATATAGTCAAACTGAACTTTTTTTTGAAGTATCCTTCTAATAAATTCTCAGTTTTAGAAATTTTCTTCAACTGTCTAAGGATATTTGGTTCTTAGGTTTAAGTGGAAATGCTAAAATCTCATGCAGGTCTGCCTGAATAGGGAATATAGGGAATAGTGAAATATAAAGTAAACCTACTATTCTGTCTCACCCAAGTGTGCTTTAATTCAATAGAAACAGATTTGTGATATACTGGAAGTAGTATTTAGGTTTGATTAAGAATTTAATTCCTCAGTACAGAAATTATAGTCAAATAATTTACTGTACTTATAACTACCTTATTTTTAACCCTTCCTTTTAGCTCTTCATCACTAACTGTTCATACTTCTTTGGTTTTGTAGCAATAATCATAAGGACTAGTACATAACTACCATAACGTTCAACTGAGAATGTCTTATCATCAGATTATCAGGTTCTCCCCAATTACCTAGAGTGGTAAGCAGAAAAGTGACCTCTTCAAAATACCCACATTATTATCCCACAACATGTGAATATGTTGCCTTGAATGGCAAAAGAGAATTTGCTGGTATGATTAACTGAAGGACCTTAAAATGGGGCAATTATCCTGCATTATCCAAAGAGGCTCATTATATTCCCATGAATCCTTAACAGATACAGAAACTTTACAGGCTGTGGTGAGGGAATTATGACTATAGGAGATAAAAGATTGCTAGAGGAGGAAGATAGAGGAAGAAGAAGATGAACAAAGGAATATGGGTAGCCTCTAGAAGTTGGGAAAGGAAAGAAAATTGATTGAATTATCTTATTTAGTCTCCAGAAAGGAATGCAACCCCACCGACACTTTGATTTTACTGGAATCCATCAGGCTTCTGATATACAAAGCTGCAAAATAATAAATTTATGTTGTTTTAAGCCACTAAATTTGTGGTTAATATATTAAAATAGCAAAAGGAAACCTGGTATCCGGAAAAGAAAATTAAAAGTAATCACTCAATTCTCACTGAATGCAGCTTTGGGAGTAGTCTCATTTTTTATTTTATTTATTTTTTTCACTTCCCCTGAATTTTACTAATCACACTTGTATGCCTAGTCCTGAGCATAGCAAAAGGAGGTCAACAATTTTGAGTGAAATAATCAGTGAAGAAATTAATGAGATTGATTTGATACCTTCCAATAATAACATAGGTTATTTATTAGCATTAAGAAATTCCTCCTTAGTAAATATCTTCTCAATTATTATCTATTCGATTTTGACAGACAATAAAATAATCTATCAGCATCACACAAAGATCTGACCATTTGGTGGTGGTGGCCAGAGACCAGGAGTAGTGGCAAGTAGAACTATATAGTTAGAACAAGATTAACAGTATTGCTAATAAGCCTCCTCAGCTGAGAATACATTACTTGGATAGGATGCAGAACGAGAAATATGGACACAAGGTAAAACAACATCATTTTATTCGGTTGAAAGGAAACAGAAATAGGTATCAGGAGAAAGATGTTCTAAGTCCAAATCTGTAAACCTGTCACATTTTAGCTCAGTGCCCTTGAGAAAAATTTTAAAATTTTCTGCATGTCTGTTTCTTCACATGCGATAGGAGTTTGCAATAGAAGGACTTTGTGGCTCTAATTTTGTTACTTTAGGTTACAAATTCTAATTATTATAACAGTTAAATTTGATAGCAAAAAAACAAGACTTATAGGGGTCACCCAGAAGGGCATTTTAATCATCAATCGGAGTCTAGCAGCCAATTTTCACCCACACTGTCACATTCCTAATACTATTTCTTCTGCCCCTGAGTTAACTGATATGGATGCTCTTACCTCATATATAATTCTACTTGGTTAGTAAATAATCATATTGTTCACAACCTGATTTCTCGCTCAGACATTGCAGTGCACACTTTGGCCATCCTGACATTTTCATTTGGTGAGAGTGTGTCAGGAGATTCAGAGCCTATGTAAATTTTAGAATAAATATATAGAGTTAATAAAAGAGTGGAATTGTTATTATTTTGCACTGAATCACTCACTCATGTATAAATCCTGACATTTTATAATATAATTTCACACACCCCTAAAACGTGCAATGTTCTATTAGTAAAATAAAAATTGTAGTCTGTTTTAATAGAGCTAAATATTTATTTCTATAGAGTGTCTGTGTGTTATTTGCTAAATGAATTTGCTCAAATTATAAGTACTGTTAAGATTTTGAATGTTGTCTTATTTTTAATATGTATCCTACTTGATTACTGCTGGTGTAGATTATATGGTGATCTTGTAGGCAGCAATACTGTGACACTTTCTAATCAGTTTCTATAAATTCTATTGTTTGTTCTATATAGATAATTACATAACTTATAATTGCAGGCTTATTTCTCCTCTTAAAATAGTTCTCAGTCTTATTTCATTTTACAATATTGTAGGTTACACCAGTTCCTCTATTGTATGATCTGTTTATATATTTGGGGTATTAACCCCTTATCTGTCATATCATTTACAAATACTTTTTCCCATTCATTGAGTTGTATTTTCATTTTGTTGATGGTTTCCTTTGCTGTGGAAAAGCTTTTAAGTTCAACTACATCCCATTTATTTATTTTTCCTTTTGCTTCTTTTGCCTTAGGAGACAGATCCAAAAAAGTATTGCTACAATTTATGTCAAAAAGTGTTCTGCCTATGTTCTCTTGTAGGGGATGTATAGTTTCAAGTCTTATATTTAGGTGTTTAATCCATTTTGAGTCTATTTTTGTATATGTTGAGAGAAAAATGTTCTATTTCATTATTTTACATGTAATTGTCCAGTTTTCTCAACACCATTTATTGAAGAGTCTGTTTTTTCTCCATTGTATATTCCTGCCTACTTTAAAATACATTAATTGACCATAGGTGCATGGGTTTATTTCGGGGCTCTATATTCTGTTACATTGATATATGTGTCTGCTTTTGTGTCAGGATCATGCTGTTTTGATTACTGTAGCTTTTTAGTATAGACTAAAGTCAGGGAGCATGATACCTCCAGCTTTGTTTTTTTCCTCAAGATTACTTTGGCAATTTGGGGTCTTTTGTGCTTCCATATAAATTTTAAGATTATTTGTCCTAGCTCTAGTAAAACACAGTGATTCAATGTTTTTTTATAGATTATAATTAATTTAAAGTTATTACAAAATAATGGTCATATTTCCCTGTGCTATACAATATATCTTTTTTTGTTTTTTTTTTCTTATTTGTACAATATATCCTTGTTGCTTATTTATTTCATACATAGTAGTTTGTATCTCTTAATCCCATATGCTTATCTTGTCCCTCCCCACTTCCCTCTCCTATTTGGTAACTAAGAGTTTCTTCTCTGTATCTGTGAGTCTGTTCCTGTTTTGCTATATACATTCATTTGTATTATTTTATAGGTTTCACATATAAGTGATAACATACAGTATTTGTCTTTCTCTGTCTGACTTATTTCATTAAGCATAATACCCTCTAGGTCCATCCTCATTGCTTTAAATGGCAGAATTTCATTCTTTTTTAATGTTTGAGTAATATTCCACTGTTTGTGTGTGTGTATGTGTGTGTGTATATATATATATATATATATATATAAATCACAGCTTCTTTATTCATTCATCTGTTGATTCCTCTCACTTTATTCATCTTTTCCAAAGACTTATTTGTGTATTATAAACATAACAATTATTAATTATATTATGTTATATATGAAATACATAATTTACTATATATTTAATTAATATATTTTAATTTTGGTGTCACAGATTTGTTGTTAGTATATACAAATACAACTGATTATTGTATATTTATCTTGTATCCTATAACCTTGCTAAACTCAGTTATTAGCTATGAGTTAGAAATATTATTTTTGTAGGTTCTTGGGAATTTCCACATAAGCAATCATATGAAATGTAAAACAGGAGTGTTCAATTTTTACTTCTTTGCCCTGTTTTTTTGCCTTGTTGCCATATATTAAAACTTCCAGCATTATAATAGAGTGTTGATAGCAGACTGCATTTCCTTGTCCCTGATCTAATGGAAGAAAGTGTCCCGTTTCTTATTAAATGTGATACTATCTATAGAGTTTTTGTAAATATTCTTAACAAAGTTGATGAATTTGTACCTATTCCCATTTTCTGAGTTTGTTTTTTTCATGATAGAGCGTTAAATTTTATCAAAATTAGTTTTGCATTATTTGATATGATCATGTGATTTTTCTTCTTAAATTAACATGGTGAAATACATTGATTGATTTTTGATAATTAGCCAGTTGTGTATCCCTTGAATAAATCTCTCTAGGTCATAATATATAACGTTTTCATATGTTACTGAGTTCTACTGGCTAATATTTTTCATAAGAAATCTTGTCTTTTATTTTATGTGGTTTTGGTATCAGGGTAGTACTAACTTCATAAAGTAAATAATAAATTCTTTCTTCACTCTGTGTTTTATGGAAGAGATTATGCAGACTTGATGTTAAGTCTCTTTAAATGTTTACAGTTATCAAAGGGCCCAGCATATAGATGAGCCCCCACTAAGTTTCTTGCTCTGCCTATGTTAAGTCTCTTTAAATCTTTACAGTTATCAAAGGGCCCAGCATATAGATGAGCCCCCACTAAGTTTCTTGCTCTGCCTATCACAGTAATAACTCTGGATCAGGGGATACTGGATGCTTGCTCTGCATTGGAGTTTCTAACTTATAATCCACAAATTTTGTAGCTGGTATGATTTGTGATATATAAATATGGTTACTGCTGGAGAAATAATACACTCAAATTAATATATGCAAGATTTCCATAATGAAAATGGATAACTTATTTCTTAATAGGCATTGATTTGCAAAAAATGATATATTTGATAAATATTCTTTGGTATTGATTCATTTCATATTTACTTATTAAATGTGAGTTTATCCATAAAGCTATAGAGCTCTTCTACATATATTCTTTTATTGATTTTAATAAAAATATAACATCATTGATAATAGATATTTTATTTTGCATATCGAATTATACATGGATTATTAAATAACTACTGGAAAAATAGATTGAGTCTACAATAATGCATGAATTTTTTCATTACAATAAAGTTTAATTAGAAGTTTGAGTTATTGAGTTCTTGCTTGGGTAAACTAATTCCTCCATTACCAGTGGCAACACAAACATGTCATAATTAGAGGATAGGACTAGGTAATGGAGAAGAATCACATCAAATAATTACACCTCTCAGTTTGACAGATCTTAAGTGAGGATTGGAAAATGATATCAGTTATAACAATATATTTTTATTTGCTTATTTTCCTACTTATAAAATTCATAAATAGTCTAGATTACATTGTGTGAATATTTTTTTCAATTATTCAGGTAATTGAAAGAGAAATTAACTTATTAACTAAATATTAACAATAAATTAAGAACAGAAATCTTGTAAGTTTATGTTTTAAAATTGGTTAATGTTTCTTTTGGGAGGGGGGTCAAGATAGCAGAGTATAAAGATGCAGAATTCACCTTCCTCCACAAACACATCAAAAATACATCTACATGTGGAACAATTCTCAATGAAAACTAACTGGAGACTCCTGTGCAACCAAGGTTGAAAGAAAAATTCACAGGAAATCAGGTAGGAAGGGAAGAGAAGCCATTAGATTGGGACCTGTGTCCCAGGGAGGGGACTCAGAAGAGGAGGGGGATTACATGAATGGAGATCCTCCCTGAAGAGTGAGCAGTTTGAGCCACATATTGGGCAGCCCAGCTCTGGGGTCCAACAATGGGAAGATGAATTCCCTAGGCTGGTCAGAGGGCTGGTGGGGCTAACAGGAGGGCTGTGAGAAGCTTGGACTCTGCTCATGAGGAACATGCACATGCTTGCTTACTCCCAAAATAGGGCAGAGAAGGCAGATTAAAACTGCACAGGCCATTACTGGTTTCAGCAGCTGCCCAGGTACATACCCCAACCTGGGCTGAGAGACTGCTCCAGCCCCACTTGACACAGCTCCACACTGGGGTGAGGGCTGCCACAACCAAAAAAATAGTTCATCTATGAGGCACAAAGTCAACTCAGATCTCAAGCAGTGTCTGAGCAGGGTGGGGGCAACTATTACCAGCTCTTACAGAAGCAGCACATCAGAAGTAGTCTGGATCTCTGACTGGCCAAACTGCCAGAGCCCATGATCAGCTGAGCATCTATGCCAGCCCCTTTTGTTCCAGCACAGCTCCCAACAGGAGTGAGGGTGCTGGTGCTGGGAGAGGGGAGAGCACACACTTAAAGAGAACAGAGTCAGCTCAGACCTGACCCTCAGGGCTTCTCCTCCAGCAACTTGGGACCCAACCCAGGACCTGATAGGGCAGGGAAGGCCACTGAGCAGAGGAGAAGCCCCAGCTCACAGCAGCCTCTGGCCCTAGCCCCTTCATCTCCAGAACCACCTCCTATCAAGGTGATAGCTGCCAGTACACCTTAGGTAAAGATATGACTTGTGTTTAAGTCAGATCCAGCTCTCCCACCAAAGCCACTGGGCACACACATACTCTAAAGGGACACTCCCACACAAGGACACCTCTTCAAGACCACATAAAGTAACTTGTTTCAGCTAATTTCATAGAGACAGAGAAAGTTAAGCAAAATGAGAAGACGGAGAAATTTGTTTCAATTGAAAGAACACGAGAAAACTGCTGGAAAAACAACTAATGAAAGAGAAATAACAGATTTACCAGACAAAGAATTCAAAGAATTAGTAATAAGAATGCTAACTGAATTAGGGAAAAGAAGAGATGAACATAGTGAGAATTTTAACAAGGAACTAGAAAAATAAAAAAGTATCAGTCAGAAATGAGGAACACAATAACTGAAATGAAAAACATACTGGAATGAATGAACAGCAGACTACATGATACAGAAGAGCACATAAGTGATCTGGAAAAAAGAATGATAGAAATCACCCAATCAGAACAGTAAAAACAATAATAAATAAATAAAAATGAAAACATTTTAAGTGACCTTTGGGATAACATCAAGCATACAAACATTCACATTATAGTGGTCCTAGAAGGGAAAGACAGAAAGAAGGGGGTTGAAAATATATTTGATGAAAATTATGGCTAAATATGTCCCAAACCTGAAGAAGGAAATAGATATCAAGTTACAGAAAACACAGAGGCTCCCAAGCAAGATGAACTAAAACAGACCCCCACCAACACATATCATAATTAAAATGGCAAAAGTTAAACATAAAGAGAGAATGCTAAATGCAGCAAGAGAAAGACAAAGAGTAATGTACAAGGGAATCCCCATAAAGATACCAACTGATTTCTCTGCAGAAACTTTGTAGGCCAGAGGGGAATGGCATGATGTATTCAAATTCCTGAAAGGGAATAACCTGCAACCTAGGATACTCAACACAGCAAGATTATCATTTAGAATAGAAGGAGAGAGAAATAATTTCTCAGACAAGCCAAAACTAAAAGAATTCAGCAATACTAAACCTACCCTAAACAAAATGTTGAAGGGTCTTCTCTAAATGTAAAAGAAGTAAGCATCCATAGGAAGGAAAAATCCCAATAGGAAAGGCAAATATATATTAAGGATTGAAGATCACTTAAGTCAGCTAGTATGTATATTAAAAAAGAAAAATTTGTAAGATCCACAATAACTACAATAATAAATAAAGGAAAAAACATGAAGATGTAAGATATGACATCAAAAACACAAAATGTGGAGGGAGGGTAAAAAATGTATAGATCTTCTCAAATGTGTTTAAACGTAAATGACTATCATTTTAAGACAAGTAGATATAGGTCAACATATTTGAAGCTCATGGTGACCACATATCAAAAACCTATAAGAGACAAAAAAACTAGAGAGAAAGGAACACAAGCATACCACTACAGAAAATCATCAAACCAGAAGGTAAGAAAGTAAAAAGAGAAAAAAAAGAACAGAGAAGAACTACAAAACAACTGGAAAACAAGGTTTAAAATAGCAATTAGTACATACCTATTAATAACTATTTAAATGTCAACAGACTAAATGCTCCAATCAAAAGACTTCAGAGGGCTTCCCTGGTGGCGCAGTGGTTGAGAATCTGCCTGCTAATGCAGGGGACACGGGTTCAAGCCCTGGTCTGGGAAGATCCCACATGCCGCGGAGCAACTAGGCCCGTGAGCCACAATTACTGAGCCTGCGCGTCTGGAGCCCGTGCTCCGCAACAAGAGAGGCCGCGATAGTGAAAGGCCCGCGCACCGCAATGAAGAGTGGCCCCCACTTGCCACAACTACAGAAAGCCCTCGCACAGAAACGAAGACCCAACACAGCCATAAATGAATAAATAAATAAATAAAAATTAAAAAAAAAAAGCATATACCTTTAAAAAAAAAAAAAAAAAAAAAAAGACTTCAGAACTAAAGACACACACAGACTGAAAGTGAAGGGATGGAAAAAGACATTCCAAGAAAATGAAAGCAACAAGAAAGTTGGGTGGCAATCCTCATATAAGACAAAATAGACCATAAATCAGAGTCTATAACAAAAGACAAAGAAGGGTATTATATAATGATAATGAGATCAATAAAAGAGGAGGATATAACACTCGTTAACATATATACACATAATAGAGGAGGGCCTCGATATGTGAAACAAATATTAATAGACATAAATGGAAAAATTAATAATAATATAATAATAATAGGGGAATTTAACAGCCCACTTACATCAATGGAGAGATCATCCAGAAAGCAAATCAATAAAGAAACATTGGTTTTACATCACACATTAGACCGGTTGCACTTAATAGATATCTACAGTATACGTCATCTAAAAAGAGCAGAATACGCATTCTTTTCAAGTGCACATGGAATGCTTTCAGGATAGATCACATGCTATGCCACAAAACAAGTCTCAATAAATTAATAGGATAGAAATTATATCAAGCATATTTTTTGACCAAAAATGTCTGAATCTAGAAATCAATTACAAGAAGAAAAATGGGTATAGCAATAACACATGGAGACTAAACAACATGATACTAAAAAAACAATGAAGAAATCAAACAGAAAATTAGAAAATACCTTGACAAAAATGAAAATCAAACACAACTTTCCAAAATTTATGGGATGCAGCAAAAGCTGATCTAAGAAGGAGGTTTATAGCAATATAGGCCGACCTCAAGAAATATCTCAAATAAACAACCTAACCTACCATCTAAAGAAATAATAATGAGAAGAATAAACAAAGCCCAAAGTCAACAAAAGGAAAGCAATAATAAAATCAGAGACCACCTCCACAAAAAAAAGAAAATAAATGTTAAGAAAATGAAAACAAGAGCTATTTTTTTTGACAGGATAAACAAAATCGATAAATCTTTAGCCAGGATCATCAGGAAAAAAAGAGAGAGGACCCAAATAAATAAAATAAGAAATGAAAGAGGAGAAATAACAACCAATGCCACAGATATATAAAAATGTATAAGAGAATAGTACAAATGATTTTATTCCAAAAACTGGACAACCTGGAAGAAATGGACCAATTTCAAGAAACATACAGCCTCCCAACACTAAATAAGGAATTAATTAATTAATTAATTTGGTAAAGTTGCAGGATACAAAATTAATACACAGAAATCTCTTGCATTTCTATACACTAACAATGAAAGATCAGAAAGAGAGATTAAAGAAACAATCCCATTTACCACCACATCAAAAAGAATAAAATATCTAGGAATAAACCTATGTAAGGGGTCAAAAGACCTGTACTCTGAAAACTCTAAGACGCTGATGAAAGAAATCAAAGATGACACAAACAGATGGAAAGATATACCCTGTTCTTGGATTGGAAGAATCAATATTGTTAAAATGACTATACTACCCAAAGCAATCTACAGATTACATGCAATCCCAATCAAATTACCAATGGCATTTTTCACAGAACTGGATAAAAAAAATCTTAAAAATTGTATGGAGACACAAAAGATCCTGAATAGCCAAAGCAATCTTGAGAAAGAAAAATGGAGCCAGAGGAATCCAGGGTCCCTGACTTCAGACTATACTACAAAGCTACAGTCATCAAAACAGTATGGTACTGGCACAAAAACAGAAATATAGATCAATGGAACAGAACAGAAAGCCCAGAAATAAACCCATACACCTATGGTCAATTAATCTATGACAAAGGAGGCAAGATTATACAATGTAAAAAAGACAGGCTCTACAATAAATGGTGCTGGGAAAACTGGACATCTACATGTAAAAAATGAAACTAGAACATTCTTTAATACCATACACACAAAAAAAAACTCAAAATGGATTAAAGACCTAAATGTAAGACTGGATACTATAAAACTCTTAGAGGAAAACATAGGCAGAACACTCTTTGACAAATAATGTGACTGTTAAGGGTTAATATCTAAAATATATAAACAGCTCAGGCAACTCAATATCAAAAAAAAAAAGAAACTATTAAAAATGAGTAGGGCTTCCCTGGTGGCACAGTGGTTGAGGATCTGCCTGCCAATGCAGGGGACATGGGTTCGTGCCCTGGTCTGGGAAGATCCCACATGCCGCAGAGCAACTGGGCCCGTGAGCCGCAACTACTGAGCCTGCGCGTCTGGAGCCTGTGCTCCGCAACGGGAGAGGCTGCGATAGTGAGAGGCCCACGCACCGCGATGAAGAGTGGCCCCCGCTTGCCACAACTAAAGAAAGCCCTCACACAGAAACGAAGACCTAACACAGCCATAAATAAATAAAAATAAATTAAAAGAAAAAATGAGTAGAAGACCTGAATAAACATTTCTCCAAAGAAGTCATACAGATGGCCAAAAGGTACATGAAAAACTGTTCAACATCAGTAATTATCAGAGAAATTAAAATCAAAACCACAATGAGGTATCACCTCACACCTGTCAAATGGCTATCATCAAAATGTCTACAAATAACAAATATTGGTGAGAATGTGGAGAAAAGGGAGCCCTTGCACACTGTTGCTGGGAATGGAAGTCAGTGCAGCCACTATGGAAAACACTATGGAAGTTCCTCAAAAAACTAAACATAGAACTACCATATCATCCAGCAATTCCACTCCTGGGTATTTATACAAAGAAAATAAAACACTAATTTGAAAAGATACATGCACCCTAATGTTCATAGCAGCATTATTTACAATTGCCAAGATATGGAAGGAACCTAATTGTCCATCAACAGATGAATGGATACAGAAGATGTATATATAATGGAATACTACACAGCTATAAACAGTGATGAAATTTTGCCATTTGTAACAACATGGATGGACCTGGAGGGTATTATGCTAATTGAAATAAGTCAGACAGAGAAAGACAAATATTCTATGTTATCACTTATATGTGGAATCTAAAAAATAATAAAACTGAATGCATATGACAAAACAGGAACACTTTCACAGATATAGAGAAGAAACTAGTGGTAACCATAGAGGAGAAGGAAGTGGGGAGAGACGAGATGGTCCTATGGAATTAAGAGATACAAACTACTATGTATAAAATAAATAAGCAACAAGGATATATTGTAGAGCACAGGGAAATGTGACCATTATCTTGAAATAACTTTAAGTGAATTTTAAGCTATAAAAAATATTGAATCATTATGTTGTACATTTGAAATGAATAAAATATTATAAATCAAGTATACTTCAATAAAAAATTTAAAATACTTATAAAGAATACATAGAAAGAGTATTATTTACAAATAAAGAAACCTGGACTCAAAGAATCAATAAATTATTGTATGACTCCTCCAAACAAATAAAATACAATAAAAGTAATGTTCATGATGTCAGAAACATGGTGGAATAAAAGGTCCACATTCCTCAACTCCCCCATAGAAACATAATTTTTCATCTGTCCATAGACAAAAGTGCCTTTGTGGAAGCCTTGGCACCAAGGAAGAGTCTGCAAAACGTTGATGGATTCCAAGACTAATAAGGTTCACTTCCAGAAGGCAGGCCCTCACCCTGGTGGCAAGCTTGCTCACTGTGTTTCAGTCCCAGATGGGAACCTGAGACAGCCCTGTGCTCCTATTGACTCTGCTCTTGTCCCACTTTTGCATGGTCTTCCAACCAACTCCATCCACCAATGGATAGGGGAGAAGCCATACCCACCAGCACCCCCTGGTAACAGACCTTCTTATAGACTCTGAAAGAGCCCATAACCCAGCAGCAGCCCTGCTTGACTGTGGTCCCAAAGCTGTCCTATCAGGCTGGGAACCAGAAAGAAGTCAGTCCTTACATGCCAAAACCAGTCGTAAAGACTGGAAAAGGTCTCTGCTCCTTCAAATGACAACACATGGCTACACATGTCATGAAGAATCAGGGCAAATATGACACCACCAAAGGAAACTACTATTACATCTTGAAAACTGAGTTTATACAATTTATCTCTTGTTTCCTATAAGAAATTACAGTAGAAACATAAATACTTCCTATTGTAGTTTACATCACATGACTATATACTTAGAGTAATTAATAGGCAAGTGAATATACATTTTAATTCTGTATCTGTTTTATAAAATTAGCTACTCATAAGCCACCATTTGGTTATGTAAGAAGATGCTTGCAATAATAATGATAATAATAAAATATATTGCTTAACAATATGCCAGTAACTGTGCTATGTATTTTGAGCATGGGGCATTGTTTGACCCTCAAATAAACATATGCATTATTATTACCATCTCTTTATACACTCTAAGTACCTGAAACCTATTAAATGTTCCTAGAAAATTAAATCTAATGGAATAACTAATATTATTTAGCTTTGATGTAGCTGGAGACCGGGCTTATTTAATGTAAGAGACATGCTGTTAACTACTTCATTGGTCATTCTCTTAAAAGTATCCTGTAATTTTTAAAAAGACATGTCTTCTAAGTTACACATATTATATTTATTATCATGTAACTCAGAAAATAACACAGATTCTTCACTTAAAACATCCATTCTATCCAAATAAAATCAGCCTCAATCTGAGAATCTTTGAAGAACATAGAAATTACCAGTTTCTAAACATAAAAGGTCTTTGTGAAAATATATAAGTAGCAGAACAGATGTATATTATGGCATCAAGATATAAGTGTTTGATGTCTGGGTGTGGTGCACATGTACTTTTTGTTTGTTTGTTTCATTTCTGCTAGGGCAAGCTTTGAAATAATCTTTACATGTAATAGTTTATAATGTAGAACAAGTTCCCTTTTCTGAAAGTAGAATATTTACCAGTACACATTTTATATCCATGTCTTTTTCTTGATATTTTGATTATTTTCAATAGATATTACTCATCATCTCTTTAAGATTATGATAGTTATAAATATTAATCAGAATCTAACATGGAAACAATAGCAAATCACAGTTGTAAGAGGAAAATTTATTATATACATACATTATTTAGCCCTTATTCCATTTCTCAGAATTTAACAAGATTAACTTCCCCACCCACTTAACACACACAAACAAACACATATGAAATAATTTAAAAATGTGTCTGGCCGTGCCTTATTAGATATAAGCACATGAGAGCCATGTGGAAAATTAATTAAGAATAATTTTTAGTTTGATTATTTGACACGATGAAGAGATAAATTTAAATTGATGTTAACTGTGAAACTCATAGACATATTATTGGAAAGGTAGAAAAGTCAATGAATACTTCAAGGAGATATTAAATTAATATACCATGGAAAGCACATACAAATAAAATAACAGTAAACATGGCCAAAATTTTTAGAAAGTTTAGAAAACTTTCCAGGCTATCACATAAATGTTTAGCTTTGTACTACCATTTCAGCACTGCAGTGGCAATTATTCTCTCTAGATACTGAAGAACTGAAGGGGAAAAGATATGGAAAATAATTTTTTGTCTAGACTCAACCGATCTCTAAACTATTCTCATTTAAATGAATAAAATGAACATGAATATTAATAAGCCACAAAATGTGTGGTACATTGTAGATAATTTAGAGAAAACTGTAGTTCTATAAAAAGTGGTGTTTTTGAGAGCAGGAAGGATATTTTAAGCTAAAATAAATCCCAAGTGATTAACACAAAGGCTGATACATAGTCTCATTAATGTTTATTTAGTACAATATTAGAATAAATTCAAGATGCCAAATATCTGACATTGTACCTATTCCATAAAATGGGCTCTCTATGGAAATTCTTACTGGTCATATCTTGTTTTATATTGCAATTTAGATATAACATTGTTATTAAGGCACTACACTGATTATTTTGACTCTAGAAAATGAGATCAATCAAAAATAACCTAAACATTCAAAACTGTCCCTAGTTTTAATATCTTGAAATGAATTAATATGAATTTGGAGTATCAAGTGTAAAAATACTGTGGTAGCCTTCATGGAGTGAAGGAAAAGGACGGTTTACACATTTTTACTTTCATAATTTTTTTGTAGCATATAGGAAAAAGAAAATGACAGCACTTTATACAAAAGACTCTCAGATACAACTTGTTACTTAGAAATAACTTTTTTTCGCCACAAAAATGATTGAGTTAAAAAGAAAAACAACAATTAAAAAACCACCTAAATTTTAGAATTGAAATTGGCCATAAACTTAAATACCTTGTCAAACTAATTTCAGAGAGGAGAATGCAAGTAATTCACTTTTCTTTGATGAAATTATATGTACTTAATTTAATTTGATCAACACTTAAAGTCATGATGTGAGTAAAAAAATGGGAAAAGAACAGGTTGTTTTGAGGAGAACAATTTTTGAACAAATTCAAAATGTATAAGGTATCTGCTTTATGGCATGCAATAGTTATGAAGGTAAAACTGGTTTTGTCAACTTGAAAAAAGTGTCATTGGCTTATTAAATAGGAGAAAGTCAGAGTGGGAGAATCATTAAATAGGTTTATTTTTCCTACTTCTGGAAGATCACTTAGGGAGTGATCTATAGCTTTCCATATCTCTGCCAGCTAACAGAATAGTCATTTTATATTTTCAAGGATTAGAAGTTAAATCTAAACTAAATTTAAAAAAAAATTGATCTTATTTTTATTCAAAGCTAATACATTCCCACTCAAACACAAATCTCTCCTAAGGGCAGTGACCTTCATTGGGATGGAAATTTTTGTTTGCTCACTTTCTTCATCTCCTTAAGGTTTACAATGACCTTGGTTTAGATCATTTGTGATTTGGGATGAGAAAAGGAATAAGGAAAAAAACAACTTATACTTAACAGTCGAGGTAATTATCAAAAATTAAGATTTATTAAACTGTAACTAAATCAGGGCTCATATTTTTGTTAGCTCATGAGAAACAGGAAGATATATTAATGTCACTGCAAACAGAAACAATTATTGCATTTAATGAAAAATTCATGTCTTCCACAATTTTAGGTAAACACACAAACAGAAATTCTAATCATCAGGAGCTGAGAAAAAATTCAATTGACAATTAAATTTTAATTAGTAGGGTAACAATTTTGTTTAACATTCCATTTGAAAATACATATTTCATTTTATAGTACTTGAGATATTTTTCCGGTCAGGATAGCATGAAACGGAAACATACTATATGTTAGAAATCGATCATATTATTTTACTGAGAAATAATTTTAAATGAATTTAGCAGCTAGCTTACATACAATAAGAGAATTAGAAAATGTACACTTTAAAAATGTATTGGACGAAAGATATGACTACTAGAATATGAGTTTATAACTCACATCACTATTATATATGGTATGTGATTATTTATATAGTCAGTTAAAAGTGCAGTGTTGATTTTATTTACATACCTTTTTGAATTTATGTTAATAAAAGCAAATGAATATTTACTATTTTAAATTCAAGCTAAATTAAATTATTACATTCCAATTAAGAAGGGTACCCGATTTGAGATCCCTGTAGATATTATAAATACATAGTAAAATTCATAATTTATCTTTATTCAATGCAAAATCTATAGAACATTTCTATTGTTTACCTGAAACAAATATACTGTCAGATATTTATCCAGCCATTGGTATTTCTTCCTTGGAAAAATGTCTATTCAGATCCTCTGCCCATTTTTTTTTCTTCCTTTTTTTTAAAAAAAATTTTTTAATTGCTTTACAATGTTGTGTTACTTTCTGCTGTACAGTAAAGTGAATCAGTTATACATATATCCACTCTTTTGTTAGATTTCCTTCCCATTTAGGTCACCACAGATCACTGAGTAGTTTCTAGTGTTAAACAGTAGGTTCTCATTTGTTACCTACTTTATACATAGTGGTGTATATAGTCAATCACAATTTTCCAATTCGCCCCCCCACCCCACTTCCCCCCTTGGTAACCATAAGTTTGTTCTCTACATCTGTGACTCTATTTCTGCTTTGCCAATAAGTTCATCTGTACCATTTTTCTAGATTCCACATAAAAGCGATATTATATGATATTTTTCTCTTTCTGACTTACCTCACTCTGTACGACAGTCTCTAGGTCCATCCATGTCTCTGCAAATGACACTTTTTTTTCTTTTAATGGCTGAGTTGCATATCCATTGTATATACGTACCACATCTTCTTTATCCATTCTTCTGTCAATGGATATTTAGGTTGCTTCCATGACTTGGGTATTGTAAACAGCGCTGCAATGAACATTGGGGTGAATGTATCCTTTCAGATCATGTTTTTCTTTGGGTATATGCCCAGGAGTGCGATTGCTGGATCATATGGTAACTCTATTTTTAGTTTTTTAAGGAACCTCCGAACTGTTTTCCATAGTGGCTGTACCAATTTACCTTCCCACGGACAGTGCAAGAGGGTTCCCTTTTCTCCACACCCTCTCCAGCATTTATTGTTTCCAGATTTTTCGATGATGGCCATTCTGACTGGTGTGAGGTGATACCTCATTGTAGTTTTGGTTTGCATTCTTTAAAAATTAGTGATGTTGAGCATCTTTTCATGTGCTTTTTGGCTATCTGTATGTCTTCTTTGAAGAAATGTCTATTTAGATCTTCCCCCCATTTTTTGATTGGGTTATTTGTTTTTTCAGCATTGAGCTGCATGAGCTATTTGTATATTTTGGAGATTAATCCCTTGTCAGTTGCTTAATTTCCAAATATTTTCTCCCATTCTGAGGGTTGTCTTTTTGTTTTGTTTATGGTTTCCTTTGCTGTGTGAAAGATTTTAAGTTTAATCAGATCCCATTTGTTTATTTTTATTTTTATTTTCATTACTTTAGGAGGTGGATCAAAAAAGATCTTGCTGTGATTTATGTCAAAGAATATTCTGCCTATGTTTACCTCTAAGAGTTTTATAGCAACTGGCCTTACATTTAGGTCTTTAATCCATTTTGAGTTTATTTTTGTTATGGTGTTGGGGAGTGTTCTAATTTCATTCTTTTACATGTAGCTGTCCAGTTTTTCCTAGCACCACTTATTGAAGGGATTGTCTTTTCTCCATTGTATATTCTTGCCTCCTTTGTCATCAATAAGGTGACCATAGGTGAGTGGATTTATCTCTGGGTTTTCTATCCTGTTCCATTGATTTATATTTCTTTTTTTTTTTTTTTTTTTTTGCCAGTACCACACAGTCTTGATTCTGCCCATTTTTAAAAACTGTGTTGTTTGTTTCTTTGATATGAGTTATATAATTCTTTGTATATTTCTGATATTAAACACTTATCAAATGTGATTTGCAAATACCTTTTCCCATTCAGTAGGCAACATGTACTGCCTATGTTTTTTATTCCCCATAAGTTTTATGTTTGCAGGTCTTATACTTAACTTTTAATCCATTTTGAATTTGTTTTTCATGGTATGAGAGAGTAGTCCAGTTTGATTCTTTTGCATGTAGCTGTCCAGTTTCCCCAGTACCATTTTTGAAGTGGCTGTCTTTTCCCCATTATATTCTTGCCTCGTTTTTAGTAGAGCAATTGCCTATATAAGTGGGGGTTCTATTTCTGTGGAAAATGCCATTGGTATTATGATAGGGATTGCACTGAATCTAGATTGCCTTGGATAGTATGGTCATTTTGACAATATCAATTCTTCCATTCCTGGAGGTTGGTACATCTTTCCATCTCTTCGTGTTGTCTTCAATTTCTTTCAACACTGACATAATTTTCATACAGATGTATGAAATACTGAGTATTTTTACCTCCTTAGTTAGATTTATTCCTAGGTACAGTATTTTTACCTCCTTAGTTAGATTTATTCCTAGGTATTTGTTTTTGATGTGATTGTAAATGGGATTTTCTTAATTTCTCTTTCTCTTAATTTGTTGTGATTTCTGTATAATAATTTTGTACTCTAAAATTGTAGTGAATTCAGTGATGAATTCTACTAGTTTTTTAGTAGAGTCTTTAGGATTTTCTATGCATAGTATCGTGTTGTTTGCAAACATTGACAATTTTACTCCTTTCTTTCTAGTTTGGATTCCTTTTATTTCATTTTCTGTCTGATTGCTGTGGCTAGGACTTCCAATATTATGTTGAATAAAAGTGGTGAGAGTGGACATTCTTGTCCTGTTCCTAATCTTAGAAGAAATGATTTCAGCTTTTAACCTTGAGTGTGATATTAGCTGTGGGCTTGTGATATACGGCCTTTATTATGCTGAGATATGCTCCCTCTATACCTACTTTTTTGAGAATTTTTATCATAAATGAATGTTGAATTTTGTCAAAAGCTTTTTCTGCATCTATTGAGATGATCATATGATTTTTATTCTTCAATTTGTTAATGTAGTGTATCACACCGATTGATGGATATTGAACCATCCTTGCATCCCTAGGATAAATCCCACTTGATCATGGTATATGATCCTTTTAGTGTATTACTGAATTTGGTTTGCTAATATTATGTTGATGACTTTTGCATCTATATCCATTAGTGATATTGGCCTGTAATTTTCTTTTTTTTGTGATATCTTTGTCTCTTTTGGTATCAGGGTGATGCTGCCTCATAGAATGAGTTTGGAAGTGTTCTTTCCTCTACAATTTTTTGAAATAGTTTGAGAAAGATAAGTGTTAACTCTCTCTACATGTTTGGTAGAATTCACCTGTGGAGCCATTTAGTCCTGGACTTTTGTTTTTTGGGAGTTGTTTTATTACTGACTCAATTACATGACTGGTAATTGTTCTGGCTATAGTTTGTATTTCTTCCGGGTGAAGTCTTGGGGGATTGTACATTTCCAGAAATTTGTCCATTTCTTCCATGTTGTCAATTTTATTGGCTTATACTTGTTCTTAGTAATCTATTATGATGCTTTGTACTTCTGTGGTGTCTGTTGTAACTTCTCCTTTTTTATTTCTGAATTTATTGCTTTGGACCCTCTCTCTTTTTTTTCTTAATGAGTATGGCTAAAGTTTTATCAATTTATTTTTATCTTTTCAAAGATCCAGCTCTAAATTTCATTGATCTTTTTGATTTTAAAAAAAATTTCTATTTCATTATTTCTTTTCTGATATCTACAATTTCTTTCCTTCTATGAACTTTTGGTTTTGTTTGTTCTTTGTTTTCTAGTTCCTTTAGGTGTAAGGTTAGGTTGTTTATTTGAGATTTTTCTTATTTCCCTTGGCAGGCCTGTTTTGCTGTATACTTTCCTCTTAGAGCTGATTTTTGCTGTGTTCCAAGGAGTTTGGATCATTATGTTTTCATCTTCATCTGTATCCAGGTATTTTCTGATTTCTTCATCTATTTCTTCAGTGATCCATTGGTCATTTAGGTAGTTTAAAATGTCCAGGAGCAGCACAAACAGGCTTCCCTGCTTTGTAATTTGGGCAAGGGGGACAATTGAAGTTGACACTTTTGGGGGCCTTGTTAATGTTTCCCCAGCAATATTGATTCATGAAGGCTATCATTTTGTCAGTAGACCAATGGTTTAATGCATGTACACTGGTGAAGAGTGGGAATTTTACAACCTCCAGTAGGACTGGGTTGTTATTTGGTCGAAACCAGAGCTTTCTCTTTTTATCAAACTAACCTGTATGGAATTTACACTATTTTTCTTTTCTGAGGCTAACTGCTGAGATTCTCTAGCTAGTTTTTATAAATTATCATTTGGGGAAATATCCCTTTGGACCATGACAGAGTTTTGGCTGCTGTTCATCCCTTTAAGGGCAGGATTTGTTACAGAAATATCGACAGCGATTTCGATTTGCTTCCAGCGAATCAAGTTTAGAATGCCCCAGAATCTTAATAATGTCTAAAGTGTCATTAAAAGTACTGAATTCAATAATTTTTGAAACAGGGGCCATTTAAAATTTTGTTTCCACTAGAAGCAAGGAATTCATGTTGCTTCCACAACATGACAAAATCATGGGCTACTCCAAAAGCATGTATACTATCAGTATAAATAGTGTCAGTTTTGTCCCTGTCTAAAGTACAAGTCCATGTAAGAGTATATAATTTAGCCTGTTGGGCTGAAGTAGCCATAGGCAAAGATGTTGCCTCAACAACATCAAAAGTATTTCTAATAGTATACTCTGCACAATATTTGCCACTGTCACCTTTTAAATAAAAACCATCAGTGAACCATGAGAAGTCAACGTTACCCAGTGGAATTTCCTGCATATCATTGCAAAGAGTCAGGACGTGGTTCATCAGCATTAAGCAGTCATGAGGGATTTTGTTGGCAGCAGAAGGGAAAAGGATAACAAGTAAACGTTGTCATACTTAAAGCAGTTATGTGTGGGACAGTTAAAAGAAAGAACTTCATAGGAGGTGAGGCGTCCGGCTGAGAAATGTTGAGTGTGATGAGAATTCAGGAGAGCTTCTACTGCATGAGATATGAAAATGGTTAAAGAGGATCCCACAACAATTTTCTCCATGGTCTTAACCAAAAGGGTTAAGGTTGTAATGGCTCTAAGGCAAGATGGTTATCTCCACATCATGGGGTCCAGCTGTTGGCTATAACACCTTATGGGTCAATGGCAGTCCCTGTGGTTTGAGGTAAGTACCCCCAGGCCATTCCCTTTCTTTTCATATACCAAAAGAAAAAGGTGACTTTGATAATTGGGATGCCCAAGGACAGGTGGGTTCATCAAACCCTCCTTTAAGGCCTTAAAGGAGAAGGCTGTGTGTTCTGGCTCTTCCCATAATGTTGGGTCAGGGTTGTTATTGTTGGGGAAAACATAGATGTTTGGCCATAAGAGAGAAATTTGGAATCCAACTTCGGTAATAACCAATTAGCCTGAGAAAACCTCACAGTTGGCACATAGTTTTGAATTTTGAGAAACTTAGGGCACCATGAAGTCTATCTGGATCTAGGTGTAGCTCTTTTTCTAATATCAGATGCCTTAAATATCAAACCTGGGTTTGGGAAAACTGCAATTTTGTCTTTGTCACCTTATATCCCTTTAAGGATAAAAGCTTTATTTAGCAGGTGGATGCAGTCTTCCTATGAAGAGGCTTGAGAAGGAGAGCAGAGAAACAAATCATCCACATTTTGCGATAAAGTAGAACCTCTTGGGAAACTTTATGTCATCCAGATCAGCCTTTTAGGATTTGCAAGAAATAAGGATTCTCAGTAAAACCCTGAGGCATTACTTTCAGGTGAATTGGTTTTCTTCGCAAGTGAATGTAAAAAAGTATAGCTTCATCAACTGGAATACTAAAGAATGCACTGGACACATCAATTACAGTAAAGAATTTACTTCCAGTGTGAATGGATGCTAGTAATGTAAGAGGGTTAGGAGCAACAGGGTATCAAAGGATAGCAATGTTGGTTATTGCTCAGAGGTCCTAGATAAACCTAAACTTTGGCCCTTAGGTTTTCTTACCAATTAAATGGGAGTGTTCAGGGGCTGGCACAGGGATAATAAGGCCTTAAGATTTGTGATCTTCTGTTAAGGGCTTTATGCCTTGAAGGGCTTCTTTACTTATGGGATATGGTTTAATTCTGGAAAGAGATTTTGATGGGTCTATTTGAATCTTTTTTGATGGGTCTATTTGAATCTATTTGAATTTGACAGGAGGTATGCTATGAATTCTGCCAATATCAGTTGGAGATTTTGCCCATAAGGAGAGTGGTAGCTAATTCAATAGGGACAAATTATCAGTGTTCCAGAATCAGCTCTAGTATCCTCAAGAGACAAAACAGATAAAAGATATCAAAGGGTCATTTAATTCACCTAGTTGGTTACTTTGATGACTACTGTCAAAGTCTAGAATTATTTCCCCCCTTTTGGGATGCAGAAATTCCATCATGATACTTCTCTAAGAAGTCATGGTCTAATAAATGGGAAAGGGCAGAGGCACTAAGGAGAATAGGATGTGCATCTCTCAAAGGGCCTAAACAGAAGGAAATCATAGGTTTAGAGATAGGAACTTCTTGAGGTTCATTATTGATCCCCACTATTTGAACTGTTTTAGTACTCTGAGGCAGGGACTGTTCTATAGTAGTGGGGTTGAGCACCAAGAGTGTGGCTCTGACGTCAATTAGCACTGGAAGAGATTCATCCTCAATCTTGAGAAATGTTTCTCCAAGCTGATTAAGAGGAAGGATTGGGAAGAGCCCCTGTAGTTCCTCAGATCCCCATCTCTGAGAATTGGAATAATGTTGGAAAGGCTGGTTAGAAGGCTGAAGATACCTAAAGCACTTAAATTTGTAATAGTCTCTTTTCCAATGTCCTGGCTTTTGCAATAATAGCAGAAACTAGGAGAGTTTTGGTTTTAGGAGACTTCATTTGCTGGAGTTGAATATTAAGAATTTTGGCAATCTTCCTTTGAAGTGACTCATTTAGAGTGCAAGAGAGCTGGCTTGCCAAATTGACTAAATCTTTGGTGGACATAGTTTCCCTTTCTATCTTGGTCTTTTTTACTAGAAGGGAAAGGTCATCCAACTAATAAACATAGTTAAAAGCTACTCAGATGGAATCAAGCTCTGAATGAAGACCCGTATTTCTTTAAAAATACTCTGAACTCTATTGTAATAATCCTGAACAGGCTTGTCAGATTTTGTGTGTAAACCTAAATCTGTTGCAATCAACAGGCTTTGGAAAAGCCCTAGGTATTAGTCAATTAAGTTGCCTAGGGATTACCCAAGCCTGATATCATATAAGTTAGCAGGCTGGTCTCCAGGTGGTAGACCTTTTAGGATTTTCCCAGTTAGCAGTGTTCATCCAGTGCTAGGTCTATCCTTCACTGACAAGCATATGAACTAGATGCTATAAGTCAGAGAAACCAGGTTGACAAGTTTTAATGACTATATTAAATTCCTTAGCAAATCTGTGAGGATCTTCGGTTACCTTGGGAAAATCTTTAACTATGGCTCACAGTTCTCCTTTAGTCCAAAGAACATAAGAAATTAAGGGTTTACCCTCTGGATTCTCAGAAGGCTTAAATGTAAAGTGACAGGTTCTGATAATGTCAAGAAAAGGGAATGGGGGAGTTTCAGAGAAAACAGGGGGTTTGGCGAGAGTATTAGTATGGTGGAATTGAGGGCATAGTGGAAGCTTAGGTGGTGTAGGAGGGAAGGAAGTGGAGTCTGGCCATAAAGAGCCAGAGGAGAGGACAAGATGGAGTTGAAAGCAGAGCCTAAGACAAAGAAGCCACGGAAGAAGAGCCTGAGGCTTCTAGGGCCATTTTATCTTTCTTTACCTATTTGTTTGCCTCAGTTAATCTTAAAATCTTATTTTGGAAACAGGCAATTTTAGACTCCTGATAACACTGGGAGGCTACTCCTGTTCCTGAAGGAATGAGCCAGTGCCTAGACAGTGAAACACTCTGACCTCAAAATCAGACCTAAGTGCCAAACAAGTACTTTCATAAAGAACAAGGCCTTAACCTGAAAGACAAAACCTTTAAATAATCCAGAATGAAGCCTGGAGAGCTTCAAACACAAAGAGGATGTGAGCTGGGATCTAGGAGGAAGATGTACCTTGAAATTTCATGGTTGGTGAGAAAGCAATGAGTAACGACGGGCTCAACTGTGGGTACTGCAACTGTTTGCTCACCAGCTCGGCAGAGAGTCTTCTCTGGTCCCCATATGGGCCACCAAAATGTTGACTTGAAACAAATAGACTGTCAGATATTTATTCAGCAAAGATAGGTTATTTAAGATCAGCAGAGAATTGCAATTCCGAGTCTGCCGCCATGACTAGCCACATGCAAGTCCCTTCACAGCAAGGGGAAAAGAAAATTTTTATAGAAAGGAAAAGGAAGTTGAGAGGGCTATAGTAAACTAATAGCTTTTCACTGGCTGAATCCTTGCCAGGAAAGAAGGAGAGCTCTTCTTGCTGGGATCTGCTGTTTTCACAGGGTATGAGAGCTTTTCCTTCCGGTCTTCTAACTTTATTTAATTGAGGTTTCTGCTTATTAATTTTTACACTATTAGTTACATAAATGCGTGAGCACTACTAACAAACTCAGAAGGAAAAAACATGCAAAAAACACTAGATCTAAAGTAAATAAGATGAAAACAGCAAGTTTTAGAAGACAACAAGTCCTTCCTTTTCATTTGAAAGGACATTCTTTATAAATGCAGACTCACCTTGCTTTTTATTGGATTGGTCAAAAAGTTTGTTCAGGCTTTTCCAAAACATCTTATGAAAAACCCAAACGAACTTTTTGGCCAACCCAATAGAGCTGAGTTTTGATGTTCAGATACATTAGTAGTTTAAGTATTACATAGTATTAACCAACCTCAAATGACAGTCTTGTTGTAAAAGTTACTTTTTTCGCCCTCTAAATGTGCTGTTTGAGACTAGACCTCTAGAAAAATTTTTTCCAGAAGTAACTCCTCCATGATTTGATTATTAGATAATATTTTTTGGTGATATATGGACACTTCTCATGTGCCCTAAGCTCATGAATTTTCCACTAGAACATCTATTTAATAAGTGATAACAAGAAAATTGTTTTGTGTAGTTTACCATAAATTCTAAATGATATTTTCACATATCATTAAAAAAAATAAGACCCGTCTCTTGCTATAAAACAAAAACAAAAACAGAGCCTCGACAGTAGTTAGAGGAGTAGAAGCAGATTTTAATCAGGAACTACTGCAGTAGTGGAAAGTACTCAATTCCATATACAAAAATGATGAATGGGGATTTATAGTCAAAAAGCAGAGTGAGGGGGTTGGTGGATGGAAAATTACTAAGAGTCTAGGGCAGCTCTTGCTAAACTGACCTAATAGAACTCTTATTGAAGGCAGGTCAGGGTAATCAGATGTCCCCTGGGGGATGATAGGGAATTAGAAACTTGGTCAGATATTAAGGGTGGTCTGATATCAAGGGAAGGGCTCCTCTCTAAACTAATTTAGCAGAATTCTTGCCAAAACTGGACTCTACATGAACAGACACAAAAGCCCAAGGTTGGACTAGTCGAGCAAAAGGTCCAGAGAAACCTGACTAAAGTTTGATCAAGGAGAGGCTCTGTCACCCTGACAATCATTCATCTCTGAGAGGAAAATATCTCTTTATAATAATGTTCAAGATAGTTTCAGGAAATGTGTTTCATCACAATCTTAATACTCCAGTCAATGAACAGCTCCCAAAAGACTCATTAATAATGGCAGAAATGGCTACACATTTATATGACATTTACTTTCAGATCAAGAGCCCATTTGGATCTTCCTAAGTGATGTACTAATAGAGAGACCATTGTCAGATCTGTTTAAGAAAGCTGGGTTTACATTCATTTGCAATTGTTTTTTCATTATATTTGGAAGCAAGATAAATATAATACAATTGTATTTTCAACTCTGTGGTGAAATAAGGGATTGAGAGAGCAAGCAGTGACTTTTTTCATGAGGCAAAGGCTTCTTTTATTCTCCAGTGTAAACCTAATGAGAGAATTGCTTTCTCCGCTGTACAGTGAACTGAAGGTCATCATCAATTCTGTTTACTCCTGTTGCAAAAGACTCCACTGCTTGTAAATAATTCATGATACTATGTTATAAATAACATTTTATGTAAAAGAAGACCATGCCTGGGTTTACTAAGTGCCTCTTTAATCTTTAGAAATATATTCAAATAGCTCCCACCTTCGTATATAGCCTTAGCATAGTCTCATAAAAATTGCTTTCTGAACCTTCAGTATGAAACCCAAGGATGTCTTATTGTTGAAATACAGAGAATTTGTTGCATAAAGTTAAATTGGCATGCAGTGGCTTATTTTTAAGATTTCTCAAAAAGAAGCAAGGAAATGCATGGAATGTAAATTTCTTGGAAAAATTCTTCTAAAATATTGTACAAAATTTTGTTTTACAGCATTCACTTCACTGGTTTCTCTCATTAAACTTTACTTAAAAATGAGTAAAATTATGATGATTAAGAGTTTTCCAGTAAAATAAAAAGATATTTAAACAAATAATTTCTTTTAACTATACATGAATATATTATGTGTTTTACCACGTGATATTGTACAGTTTAGATGTGTAAATGTATGCATATCTCAGTTTGCTAAAATGTTTGACATTTCAGGGAGACCTTCATGATGGCAGAGGAGTAAGACGTGGAGATCACCTTCCTCCCCACAAATACATCAGAAATACATCTACATGTGGAACAACTCCTACAGAACACCTACTGAATGCTGGCAGAAGACCTTAGACTTCCCAAAGGGCAAGAAACTCCCCCACGTACCTGGGCAGGGCAAAGAAAAAAGAAAAAACAGAGACAAAAAAATAGGGATGGGAACTGCACCACTGGGAGGGAGCTGTGAAGGAGGAAATGTTTCCACACACTAGGAAGCCCCTTCACTGGCGGAGATGGGGGGTGGCAGGGGGGAAGCTTCAGAGCCACAGAGGAGAGTGCAGCAACAGGGGTGCAGAAGGCAAAGCGGAGAGATTCCCGCACAGAAGATCGCTGCCGACCAGCACTCACCAGCCAGAGAGGATTGTCTGCTCACCTGCCGGGACAGGTGGGGGCGGGGAGCTGAGGTTCAGGCTTCGGAGGTCAGATCCTACGGAGAGGACTGGGGTTGGCTGCGTGAACACAGCCTGAAGGGGGCTAGTGTGACACAGCTAGCCCAGAGGGAGTCTGGTAAAAAGTCGACCTGACTAAGAAGCAAGAGACGATTCTTTCGGGGTGTGCAAGGAGAGGAGATGCAGAGCACCACCTAAACGAGCTCCAGAGATGGGCGCAAGCTGTGGCTATCAGCCCAGACACCAGAGACGGGCATGAAACGCTAAGGTTGCTGCTACAGCCACCAAGAATCCTGTGTGCAAGCACAGGTCACTATCCACACCTTCCCTCCCGGGAGACTGTGCAGCCCACCACTGCCAGGGTCCAGTGATCCAGGGACAACTTCCCAGGGAGAACACACGGTGTGCCTCAGGCTGTTGCAACGTCACAACAGTCTCTGCCACTGCAGGCTCGCCCCACATTCCGTACGCCTCCCTCCCCCTGGCCTGAGTGAGCCAGAACCCCCTAATCAGCTGCTCCCTTAACCCCGTACTGTCTGAGCAAAGAAGAGAAGCCCTCACACGACCTACATGCAGAGGCAGGGCTAAATCCAAAGCTGAACCCCAGGAGCTGTGTGAACAAAGAAGAGAAAGGGAAATTTCTGCCAGCAGCCTCAGGAGTAGTGGATTAAATCTCCACAATCAACTTGATGTTCCCTGCATCTTTGGAATACCTGAATAGACAATGAATCATCACAAAATTGAGGCAGCGGACTTTGGGAGCAACAATATATATATTTTATCCCTTTTTCTCTTTTTGTGAGTGTGTACATGTTTGTTTCTTTGTGTGAATTTGTCTGTATAGCTTTGCTTTTACCATTTTTCCTAGGGTTCTGTCTGTCTGGTTTTTTTTTTTTTTTTGTATAGCTTTTAGCGCTTATTATCATTGGTGGATTTGTTTTTTGGTTTGGTTACTCCCTTCCTTCTTCCGTTTTTTTTAAATTACTTTTTAATTTTTTTATTTTTAATAATTATTTTTTATTTAAACAACTTTATTTTATTTTATTTTATTTTTTCTTTCTTTCTTTTTTTAAAATTTTCTACCTTTTCATCTGAGCCGGGTGGCTGACAGGATCATGATGCTCGGGCCAGGTGTCAGGCCTGTGCCTCTGAGGTGGGAGAGCCGAGTTCAGGGCATTGGTCCACAAAAGACCTCCTGGCTCTACGTAACATGAAATGGAGAAAGCTCTCCCAGAGATCTCCATCCCAAGGTTAAGACCCAGCTCCACTCAATGACAAGCAAGTTACAGTGCTGGAAACCTCATGTCAAACAACTAGCAAGACAGGAACACAAAACCCACCCGTTAGCAAAGAGGCTGCCTAAAATCATACGAAGTTCACAGACACCCCAAAACACACCACCGGAAACAGTCCTGCCCAACAGAAAGATAAGATCCAGCCTCATGCACCACAACACAGGCACTAGTCCCCTCCACCAGGAAGCCTACACAACCCACTGAACCAATCTTAGCCACTGGGGGCAGACACCAAAAACAACGGGAACTACGAACCTGCAGCCTGTGAAAAGGAGACCTCAAACACAGTAAGTTAGGTGAAATGAGAAGACAGAAATATACACAGCAGATGAAGGAGCAAGGTAAAAACCCAAGAGACCAAACAAATGAAGAGGAAATAGGCGGTCTACCTGAAAAAGAATTCAGAGTAATGATAGTAAAGATGATCCAAAATCTTGGAAATAGAATGGAGAAAATACAAGAAACATTTAACAAGGACCTAGAAGAACTAAAAAGCAAACAAACAATGATGAACAACACGATAAATGAAATGAAAAATTCTCTAGAAGGAATAAATAGCAAAATAACTGAAGCAGGAGAATGGATAAGTGACCTGGAAGATAAAATAGTGGAAATAACTACTGCAGAGCAGAATAAAGAAAAAAGCATAAAAAGAATTGAGGACAGTCTCATAGACCACTGGGACAACATTAAATGCACCAACATTCAAATTTTAGGGGTCCCAGAAGAGGAAGAGAGAAAGAAAGGGACTGAGAAAATATTTGAAGAGATTATAGTGGAAACCTACGCTAACATGGGAAAGGAAATAGGTAATCAAGTCCACGAAGCACAGTGAGTCCCATAGAGGATAAATCCAAGGAGAAACACGGCAAGACACTTATTAATCAAGCTAACAAAAAATTAAATACAAAGAAAAAATACTAAAAGCAGCAAGGGAAAAACAAGGGGAAAAAAGCAGCAAGGGAAAAACAAGTAACCTACAAGGGAATCCCCATAAGGTTAACAGCTGATCTTTCCGCAGAAACGCTGCAAGCCAGAAGGGATGGCAAGACATATTTAAAGGGATGAAAGGGTAAAACCTACAACCAAGATTACTCTACCCAGCAAGGATCTCATTCAGTTTCAACAGAGAAATTAAAATCTTTACAGACAAACAAAAGTTAAGAGAATTCAGCACCACCAAACCACCTTTACAACAAATGCTAAGGGAACTTCTCTAGGCAGGAAACACAAGAGAAGGAAAAGACTTACAATAACAAAACCCAAAACAATTAAGAAAATGGTAATAGGAACAAACATATTGATAATTACCTTAAATGTAAATGGATTAAATGCTCCCACCAAAAGACATAGACTGGCTGAATGGATACAAACAACAGACTCGTACATATGCTGTCTCCAAGAAACCAACTTCAGACCTAGGGACACATACAGACTGAAAGTGAGGGGATGGAAAAATATATTCCATGCAAATGGAAATCAAAAGAAAGCTGGAGTAGCATTTCTCATATCAGACAAAATAGGCTTTAGAATAAAGACTATTACAAGAGACCAAGAAGGAAACTACATAATGATCAAGGGATCAATCCAAGAAGAAGATATAACAATTGTAAATATTTATGCACCCAACATAGGAGCACCTCAGTACATAAGGCAAATGCTAACAGCCATGAAAGGGGAAATTGACAGTAACACAATCATAGTAGGGGACTTTAACACCCCACTTTCACCAATGGACAGATCATCCAAAAGGAAAATAATGAAGGAAACACAAGTTTTAAATGATACATTAAACAAGATGGACTTAATTGATATTTATGGGACATTCCATCCAAAAACAACAGAATACACTTTCTTCTCAAGTGCTCATGGAACATTCTTCAGGATAGATCATACCTTGGGTCACAAATCCAGCCTTGGTAAATTTAAGAAAATTGAAATCATATCAAGGATCTTTTCTGACCACAACACTATGAGACTAGATATCAGTTACAGGAAAAAAAAATTTATAAAAAATACAAAAATATGGAGGCTAAACAATATGCTACTAAATAACCAAGAGATCACCAAATAAATCAAAGATAAATCAAAAAATACCTAGAAACAAATGACAGTGAAAACACGACGACCCAAACCCTATGGGATGTAGTAAAAGCAGTTTAAAGAGGAAAGCTTATAGCAATACAATCCTACCTCAAGAAACAAGAAACATCTCAAATAAACAACCTAACCTTACACCTAAAGCAATTAGAGAAAGAAGAACAAAAAAACCCCAAAGTGAGTAGAAGGAAAGAAATCATAAAGATCAGATCAGAAATAAATGAAAAAGAAATGAAGCAAACGATAGCAAAGATCAATGAAACTAAAAGCTGGTTCTTTGAGAAGATAAACAAAATTGATAAACCATTAGCCAGACTCATCAAGAAAAAAGGGAGAAGACTCAAATCAATAGAATTAGAAATGAAAAAGGAGAAGTAACCACTGACACTGCAGAAATACAAAGGATCATGAGAGATTACTACAAGCAACTATATGCCAATAAAATGGACAACCTGGAAAAAATGGACAAATTCTTACAAAAGCACAACCTTCGGAGACTGAACCAGGAAGAAATAGAAAATATAAACAGACCAATCACATGCACTGAAATTGAGACTGTGATTATAAATCTTCCAACAGACAAAGTCCAGGGCCAGATGGCTTCACAGGCGAATTCTGTCAAACATTTAGAGAAAAGCTAACACTTTCTTTCTCAAACTCCTCCAAAATATAGCAGAGGGAGGAACACTCCCAAACTCATTCTACGAGGCCACAGTCACCCTCATACCAAAACTAGAAAAAGATGTCACAAAGAAAGAAAACTACAGGCCAATATCACTGCTGAACATAGATGCAAAAATCCTCAATAAAATATTAGCAAACAGAATCCAACAGCACATTAAAAGGATCATACACCATGATCAAGTGGGGTTTATCCCAGGAATGCAAGGATTCTTCAGTATATGCAAATCAATCAATGTGATACACCATATTAACAAATTGAAGGAGAAAAACCTTATGATAATCTCAATAGATGCAGAGAAAGCTTTTGACAAAATTCAACAACAATTTATGATACAAACTCTCCAGAAAGTAGGCATAGAGGGAACTTACCTCAACATAATAAAGGCCAAATATGACAAACCCACAGCCAACATCATTCTCAGTGGTGAAAAACTGAAACCATTTCCACTAAGATCAGGAACAAGACAAGGTTGCCCACTCTCACCACTATTATTCATCATAGTTTTGGAAGTTTTAGCCACAGCAATCAGAAGAAAAAGAAATAAAAGGAATCCAAATTGGAAAAGAAGAAGTAAAGCTGTCCCTGTTTGCAGATGACATGATACCATACATAGAGAATCCCAAAGACACTACTGGAAAACTACTAGAGCTAATCAATGAATTTGGTAAAGTAGCAGGATACAAAATTAATGCACAGAAATCTCTTGCATTCCTATACACTAATGTTGAAGAATCTGAAAGAGAAATTAAGGAAACACTACCATTTACCACTGCAACAAAAAGAATAAAATATCTAGGAATAAACCTACCTAAGGAGACAAAAGAACTGTATGCAGAAAACTATAAGACACTGATGAAAGAATTCAAAGATGACATAAACAGATGGAGAAATATACCATGTTCTTGGATTGGAAGAATCAACATTGTGAAAATGACTCTACTACCCAAAGCAATCTACAGATTCAGTGCAATCCCTATCAAATTACCACTGGCATTTTTCAGAGAACTAGAACAAAAAATTTCACAATTTCTATGGAAATACAAAAGATCCCAAATAGCCAAGCAATCTTGAAAAAGAAAAATGGAGCTGTAGGAATTAGGTTCCCCAACTTCAGACTATACTACAAAGCTACAGTAATCAAGACAGCATGGTACTGGCACAAAAACAGAAATATAGATCAATGGAACAGGATAGAAAGCCCAGAGATAAACCCATGCACATATGGTCACCTTATTTTTGATAAAGGAGGAAAGAACATACAATGGAGAAAAGACAGCCTCTTCAATAAGTGGTGCTGGGAAAACTGGATAGCCACATGTGAAAGTATGAAATTAGAACACTCCCTAACACCATACACAAAAATAAACTCAAAATGGATTAAAGACCTAAATATAAGGCGAGACACTATAAAACTCTTAGAGGAAAACATAGGGAGAGCACTCTATGACATAAATCACAGCAAGATCGTTTTTGACCCACCTCCTAGAGAAAGGGAAATAAAAACAAAAATAAACAAATGGGACCTAATGAAACTTAAAAGTTTTGAACAGCAAAGGAAACCATAAACAAGACGAAAAGACAATCCTCAGAATGGGAGAAAATATTTGCAAACAAAGCAACTGACAAAGGATTAATCTCCAAGATTTACAAGCAGCTCATGCAGCTCAATATCAAAAAAACAAACAACCCAATCCAAAAATGGGCAGAAGACCTAAATAGACATTTCTGCAAAGAAGATGTACAGATTGCCAACAGACACATGAAAGAATGTTCAATATCACTAATCATTAAAGAAATGCAAATCAAAACTACAATGTTGTATCACCTCACACTGCTCAGAATGGCCATCATCATAAAATCTACAAACAGTAAATTCTGGAGAGGGTGTGGAGAAAAGGGAACCGTTTTGAACTGTTGGTGGGAATGTAAATTGATACAGCCACTATGGAGATCAGTATGGAGGTTCCTCAAAAAACTAAAAATAGAACTACCATAAGACCCAGCTATCCCACTACTGGGCCTATACCCTGTGAAAACCATAATTCAAAAAGAGTCATGTACCACAATGTCCATTGTAGCTCTACTTACAATAGCCAGGACATGGAAGCAACCTAAGTGTCCATCGACAGATAAATGGAGAGAGAAGATCTGGCACATATATACAATAGAATATTACTCAGCCATAAAAAGAAATGAAATTGAGTTATTTTTAGTGAGGTGGATGGACCTACAGTCTGTCATACGGAGTGAAGTAAGTCAGAAAGAGAAAAACAAATACTGTATGCTAACACATATATATGGAATCTAAAAAAAAAAAAGAAAAAAAGATGGTTCTAAATGAGCAGAAGACCTAAGTAGACATTTCTTGAAAGAAGATATACAGATTGCCAACAAACACATCAAAGGATGGTCAACATCAGTAATCATTAGAGAAATGCAAGTCAAAACTACAATGAGGTATCACCTCACACCGTTCAGAATGGCCATCAACAAAAAAATCTACAAACAGTAAATGCTGGAGAGGGTGTGGAGAAAAGGGAACCCTCTTGCACTGTTGGTGGGAATGTAAATTGATACAGCCACTATGGAGAACAGTACGGAGGTTCCTCAAAACCTAAAAATAGAACTACCATAAGACCCAGCAATCCCACTACTAGGCCTATACCCTGAGAAAACCATAATTCAAAAAGAGTCATGTACCACAGTGTTCATTGCAGCTCTATTTACAATAGCCAGGACATGGAAGCAACCTAAGTGTCCATCGACAGATGAATGGATAAAGAAGATCTGGCACATGTATATAATGCAATGTTACTCAGCCATAAAGAGAAATGAAATTGAGTTATTTGTAGCGAGGTGGATGGACCTAGAGACTGTCATACAGAGTGAAGTAAGTCAGAAAGAGAAAAATAAATACCGTATGCTAACACATATATATGGAATTGAAAAAAAAAAAATGATGGCTCTGAAGAACCTAGGGGCAGGACAGAAATAAAGACGCAGATGTAGAGAATGGACTTGAGGTCACAGGGAGGGGGAAGGGTAAGCTGGGACAAAGTGAGAGAGTGTTATGGACATATATACACTACCAAATGTAAAATAGATAACTAGTGGGAAGCAGCTGCATAGCACAGGGAGATCAGCTTGGTGCTCTGTGTCCACCTAGAGGGGTGGTATAGGGAGGGTGGGAGGGAGAAGCAAGAGGGAGGAGATATGGGGATGTATGTATACATATAGCTGATTCACTTTGTTATAAAACAGAAACTAACACACCATTGTAAAGCAATTGTACTCCAATAAAGATGTTAAAAAAAAAAAAGAAGATGTGGTATTTATATACTTATACAGTGGAATAGTACTCAGCCATAAAAAATGAAATTTTGCCATTTGTAGCAACACGGATAGGCTTGGAGGTTATTATGCTAAGTGAAATATGTCAGACAGAGAAAGACAAATTATGCATGATATCACTTATATATGGAATCTGAAAACAATAACAAACTAGTGATTATTTTTTAAAAAAAAACAGATTCAGAGATAAGAAGAAAAAACCTTGGTTACAGGTGGGACAAGGGATGGGGGAGGGGCAACAGGGGTAGGGGATTAAGACTTACAGACTATTATGAATAAAATAAGCTATAAGAATATAGTTCGTATTTTATAATAACTATAAATGGAGTATAACCTTTAAAAATGGTGAATCACTATATTGTACATCTGTAAGTCATATAATATTGTATATCAAGAGTACTTCAATTGAAAAAATGCAAAAAAGAAGACACAGTGATATTGGAAAAGACTAGATAAAGACATCAATGGAAAAGAATAGAGAAATACACCCACGTAAACATAATCAACTGAGGGACTTCCCTGGTGGTGCAGTGGTTAAGAATCTGTCTGCCAGTGCAGGGGACATGGGTTCAAGCCCTGATCCGGGAAGATCCCACATGCTGCAGAGCAACTAAGCCCGTGTGCCACAACTACTGAGCCTGTGCTCTAGAGCCTGTGCTCTGCAACTACTGAGCCTGTGTACCACAACTACTGAAGCCCGTGTGCCTAGAGCCCATGCTCCACAACAAGAGAAGCCACCGCAATGAGAATCCCATGCACTGCAATGAAGAGTAGCCCACGCTCGCCACAACTAGACAAAGCCCTTGCACAGCAACGAAGACCCAACATAGCCAAAAATAATAAATAAATAGATTTGCCTGAAAGAACAAGCAAATAAAATAAATAAATAAAAATAATAAAAAAATAAAATAAATATAAACAACTGATTCTTGACAATGGAGCAAAGGCAATACAATGAAGAAAAAAGTCTTTTCAATAAATGGTGCTGAAGCAAGTGGGTACCCAAGGGCCAAAAAAATGTATTCAAATGTAGATCCTACACCCTTTACAAAAGTTAACTCAAAATGGATCATAGACCTAATTATAAAACTCAAAACTATAAACCTCCTAGAAGATAACATAGGAGAAAAACTAGATGATCTTAGATATCACAGTAATTTTTAGATACACCATGAAAGCACAATTCATGAAAGAAAAAGTTGATTAGCTGGACTGTATTAAAATTAAAAACTTCTGGTCTGTGAGAGACAATGTTAAGAGAATGAGAAGACAAGCCACAGACTGGAAGAAAATATTTGCAAGACTCATGTGATAAAGAAATGTTATTTAAAATATACAGAATACTCTTAAAACTCAGCAGTAAGAAAACAACCTGATAAAAAAAATTGGTTAAAACCTTAAATGACACCTCACCAAAGAAGATATACAGATGACAAATAAGCAAATGTAAACTTAAAACAACTATGAGAACCATCACACACATAGTAGAATAGCTGAAATCTGTAACACTGACAGCATCAAATGCTTACAATGATGTGATGTGGAGCAACAGGACTCTCATTCATTGCTGGTAGAAATGCAAAGTGGTACAGCCACTTTGGAAGATATTTTGGTGGTTTCTTACAAAACTAAACATACTCTTAGTATATGATCCAGCAATCATGCTCCTTATAATTTACCTAAAGTAGCTGAAAACACATGTCCCTGCACAAACTTGTACAAGAATGTTTATAGCCATTTTATTTATAATTGCCAAAACAATCATGATGTCCCTTCATATGTGAATGGGTAAATAAACTGTGGTACATCCATACAATGGAATATTATGCTGCACTAAAAACAAATGAGTTATCAAGAATGAAAAGACATGGAGAATCCTTAAATGCACATTACTAAGTAAAAAAAAAAAAAAAATTGAAAAGGCTACTTACTGTATGATTATAACTATATGACATTCTGGGAAAGGCAAAACTATGTAAACAGTACAAAGAAGTTTGGAGGATGGGGAGAGGGATGAATAGGCAAAGCACAGAGGATTTTCAGGGTAATGAAAATACTCTGTATGATACTATAATGCTGGCTCTATGCCATTACAGATTTTTCCAAACTCACAGAATACACAGCACTAAGAGAGAAACAACTAAGGCAAACTATGGACTTCACGTGATTATGACGTGTCAGTGTAAGTTCACCAACTATAGCTCATGTAGTGCTTTCTTGGGGGATGAAGGCAATGAAGGGATCTATGCATGCATGGGGGAAAAGGATATACAGGAAATTTCTATACCTTTCTCTTAATTTGGCTGTTAACCTGAAACTACTCTAGTAAATAAACTTTTTTTTTTAAAGAGAGAATTAAGTTCTGAGACATTCTACAACATGAATGAAACTTGAAAACATTATTTCTAAGTGAAAAAAGCCAGTTACAAAATTCCACATACTATATAATTCTGTTATCTCCAAAGTCCAGAATTGGGATATCACTGTAGAGAAAGTAGTTTAATGGTTGCTTAAGACTAGGTGGAAGGGGTTGAGAGAGTGATGGCTAAAAATAATGGCTAAAGTTATTTTTTTGAGGTAATAGAAATATTCTAAAACTGATTATGATGGTAATTACACGTAGCTGTTAATATAATGAAAACTATGACTCATACTCTTTTTTTAATTGAGATATAACTGACATATACTATTGTATAAGTTTAAGGTATACAATGTCTTGATTTGATACACTTACATATTGAAATTTGATTACCACCATAGCATTAGCTAACACCTCACATCATTTTTTTTTTTTTTTGTGGTGAGAATATTTAAGATCTACAGCAGTCTCTTAGTAACTTTCAAGTGTATAATATAGTATGGTTAACTATGATCACACTGTTGTGCATTATCCCCAAACTTATTAATCTTCTAATTGCAAGTTTGTCCCTTTTGACCAACATCTCTCCAACTCCCCTACACCCCAACCCCTGGCAACAATCATTGTACTCTTCGGTTTTACAACTTCGACTTTTTTAGATTTCAATTTTAAGTTATATCATACAGTATTCGTCTTTTTCTGTTTGACATACCTCACTTAGCATAATGTCTTCCAGTCCATCCATGCTGTTGCAAATGGCAGGATTTCCTTCTTTCTCATATAGATATATGCATATAGATATAGATATATATATGGATATAGATATAGATCACATCTTCTTTTTCCCTTCATCCATTGATAGACACATAGGTTGTTTCCATATCTTGGCTATTGTAAATTAATGCTGCAATGAACATGTGGGTGCAGATATCTTTTCTAGTTAGTATTTTCATTTCCTTTGGATATATTCCCAGAAGTGGAATTGCTGGATTATATGGTAGTTCTATTTTTAATTTTTTGAGAATCCTCCATACTCTTTTCCATAGTGGCTGCACCAATATACATTTCCAAAAAAAGGTGCGCAAGATTTCCCTTTCTACACATCTTTCCCAACACTTATCTCTTGTCTTTTTGATGACAGCCAAATTAAAAGGTGTGAGGTAATATCTCACTGTGGGTTAGATTTACATTTCCCTGATGATTAGTGATGCCAAGCATCATTTTTATGTACCTATTGGACATCTGTATGTCTTCTTTGGAAAAATGTTTATTTAGTTCCTCAGTCCATGGGTGAATTATATGGCAAGTGAATCAAGTCTCAATAAAATTGTTTTAAAAATTGGAATAGGAGCTTTATAAGATGTAAGAATGTGTATATGTAGGTGTCTGTGTCTATCTGTATCTAACTATCATCTACTTATTTATATTTTTATTTACCTATGTTTTTATATTTCTATATTTATATTTCTAGATATCTATGTCAATTATCTACCTATCATCTAAGTATCTACTAACCTACCTGATTACTTCTTTATTGTCTATTTAAAATTTTAACTCTAAATACTTTGCCAGGCAAAGTATTATACCAAGTATTTGTGGGAGGTATGGAACATTTTATTCTCAGGTGTTGGTGGGATTTGGAGAAAAGGGTTCATTCATTGTGCATTAATGGTGAGGATGCAGACTGGCATGGCCAGTACAGGAAAAAGGAGCACAATTTTGTTAAAGTTTATTAATTAGTAAATAAAGAAATCATTGTTACTGGCAATACTGAATGCTGTCCAGTAACTGGGCATTAACAGCAAAATGGGACACAACTAATGAAGTAAACTTTTAAAATATTACTGTATTCATTTGCTTCTCAATCATTAAATACATATTTTATGCTTACTAGCTGCTTACTTAATAACCATGAGTTGTTATTATTTAACCTTTCTTATAAGTTTTTGGTGGTTTGGTTAAATGTTACACAAAAATTAATGACTTCTTGAACTCTTAAAGGTTGCTGTGTGTGTGTGCAAATTTTATAAACAATTTGAATAAAACTTCCAGCTCAGAAATAAACAAAATAATGCAATTGAAACACTATTTCTTAGCTATCCTTTTCACATTTTTTAAATAATCATCTTGTTGCCGATGAGAATCAGCAAAAAAAATTAATACCAATAGGGCTTCACTAGTGGCTCAGTGGTAAGAATCCGCCTGCCAATGCAGGGAACACGGGTTCGAGCTCTGTTCCGGGAAAATCCCACATGCTGCGGAGCAACTAAGCCAGTGTGCCACAACTAGTGAGCCTGTGCTCTAGAGCCCACGAGCCACAACTACTGAGGCTGCATGCCACAACTACTGAAGCCCGTGTGCCTAGAGCCTGTGCTCAACAAAAAGAGAAGCCACGGCAATGAGAAGCCCACACACTGCAACGAAGAGTAGCCCCCACTCGCCACAACAAGAGAAAGCCTGTGCGCAGCAACGAAGACCCAACACAGCCAAAAAAAAAAAAAAAATTAATACCAATAATTTGTGAGACATAGGTCTTCATGTTATGGTAAAGTGACATAGCAGGACTTGGATAAAAATCCTATCACTGACAGTTATTATTGATGTGATCTTAGGGAACTGAAATATTTTACTTTTGTGTCTATGAAATGAGAGTAGGCTTATAGTATGAATATTCAATTAGATTTTGTACATAAATACTTAATAAACTGCCTTCCCAAAATTAAACAATGAATATTATCATAAGTATCATATAAATGCATGTGACATTTACAAAGAGAAAACAATTATTTATACATGAACACACAATATATATTTATACATGTTATCTTAGGCAAATATATCATTTACATAAGGTAGATGGTATGTATAATGTTATTTTATTCTTTCAATAATTTTTTTAAAAATTTATTTATTTATTTTTGGCTGTGTTGGGTCTTCGTTTCTGTGCGAGGGCCCTCCCCAGTTGCGGCAAGCGGGGGCCACTCTTCATCGCGGTGCGCGGGCCTCTCACCATCGTGGCCTCTCTTGTTGCGGAGCACAGGCTCCAGACACGCAGGCTCAGTAGTTGTGGCTCACGGGCCCAATTGCTCCGCAGCATGTGGGATCTTCCCAGACCAGGGCTCGAACCCATGTCCCCTGCATTGGCAGGCAGACTCTCAACCACTGCGCCACCAGGGAAGCCCCTTTCAATAATTATTAATGAATACTTTCTAGATTTCAAGAGTTGTATGTTTAGCTTTTGTCACACACTAATTTACAGATTTTTAAAGCTGTTATCCATACTTTTTGACATGTTATAGAATTGGATTTGTGTAGTCTGACAAACTTTATTAAACCTTGAAGCAATATATATTTGCTTTTATGTAAAATTATAGCAACATATTTTTAAGATGTAACTGTGAGTAAAACATGATTATATTTGGAAATTCTATCATCAGTCCTCATTACACTATTGGCTTCCTCTTCAAGAAAATAAGCAGGCTAGAACTTCCTTGCCTGTTTGGAATATATGTGTTAAATACTTATCATTTAATATGTTTCAGGTGGAAATATTTTTGTATGTTATTCATTTTTTCTTTCATTTCTCTGTAATTATTGAATTTCTGAATAGTCCTTTTTTAAATATGAGTGGAATAAAATATTTAATCACTAATGTATTTTATTCTGCAACCAGTATCTACAAGAATTTATAATTTGCATTTTATCATTGACTTAAGCCTCATTGCTTTCAGAAAAGTTTTCTTTTAAATATGTCAAGTCGTTTATCTGATATTTAGAATCATTTTTTATTTTTAAGCACCACCCATTTTCCTTCAAACGTGTATATTTTTGTAATGTAATGGTGGAAATTTGAGAAATTTTATTTCTCTTTCTATGCTTATTTTACTTAAATATTTAAAATAAATTTTAAAATATCTTTTAAGATTTTTTTATGCTATTTTGAAGGCTTGGACAGAATAAAGCTATATTTTCATGATAGCATGATAAAATTATAAACAAATACCATTTAATATTCTTGCAAAAAGATCCGCAAGCTTAGTCTGCTATATATAATTTAGATGAATTTATGTTCTCTGAACAATTTCTGTAAAAATACATTAATTCTCTTACTTACAAAACCTATGATAAAACAAAACCCTAGAAAATGTTTTCAAACACAAGTTCCCATATGAAGTAAAGTTTTATACATTTAATCATTTAGTTGTTTTTGTTGATCTGAAAGGTGATATATTCAAATCATCAAGTAATTGACTTGTTATATGCAAAAGGTACATAGCCTGAAGTTGTTAAATACACATGAAGTACAAATATTCTTCATTTTAAGTTAAGATTACTTTGATTTGTTTATATTTTTGTTTAATTAACCTATTAACAAAATACCATTGTTATTAGTATTGGCATTGCTGATTTCAAATATCAATAAGGTAATATTTTCAGGATTTTCCATTTGTTCCAAAGCAGAATATTTAGTACTCATTAAAGGACCACATCCAGGTAATGAACAGAAATATTTTCTTGTACTCAGAAGCATAGACCTAATAATGATAGGGCTGTTCCCTCAAAAGCAATGAGAGATAGTAGATAAAATAAAAGGTATATACAAAGCTTCAATTTTTTTCCTCCTTTAATTTTACTGTATTAATGATGATCTTCAAATAGCTCTCCAGATCTCATTAAGGAGTATTAGTGAAGGTGTATTGAAAAACAGTGTAATTGGGAAAACATTTGAGTGAACCTCTGACATTTAAAAACATTCTAATTCACTACAGGATGTCGAGAAACCTTGGATCTAGTCATGTTTTGCCCTAATTATCTGTTAAAAGAAGAGTTTGGTTATGATTTTTTCCTCTGACATATTCTACTCTGTTTCTTAATTGTAGGCTGGAGCACACTAGGATAAATGTGCTTAACAAAGCTAGAACCTGTCACAGGAACTACAGAATGGAGATACCTTGCTAGTAGAATTGTGGGATATGGGCAGAATCAAAGAAAAGACGATTTTACTAAGCATGGGCAGCACAAGACACGCACTGATGTTTTATTCAGACAAAATTGCTTTTTAGCTTTCTGAAGAATGCATGTTCACAATTGCTTAAATCTCTCAGTGGTGAAAATCCATGAAGGTTACATTATCTGTCCAATGCTTAAATCAAACTCCCCTGCCCCTTTTCTTTTACAATGACAAACTGGAGTACTTCTGGTAAAGAGATGATATAGAAAAAAATATTTGTAATCTGCCTTTTTGCTTTTATTTCATAATTGGTTGGAAAAGAAAGTCAAATCAAAATAAAGGTTCTTAAAACACTGGCAACTTCCCAAATGAGAAAACTCACCCAGCTTAATTAACTATGGATAAGAAATAGTATGGAATCCCCACATTGATGAATTATAATGGTAGGTGAAGACTGTTTAATTCTATGAGTGTATGAATGAAAAAAATCACCACATACTTTGGTTGGAAAATCTTTGACAAATATTTAATAATTTGCAGTTTTACACATGCTCGTCTAAGTTACAAGACATCTAAATTATCTATATACAAATTGGAAATTCTACCTCATATTTATGAGAATAAATGACAATACTATCCTTATATTACAGCTTAAAATCTGATATACTGTGACAATTTTATAGTCTTCTACAGTAACTTTTATATATATATATATATATATTTTTTTTTTTTTTTTTTGGTGGGAAAGGAATTTATTTGGGATCTCCAGTCACTCCTTTTTTTTCTTTCCTTTTTTTTTTTCTCGTGTGCTATAGTTTTTTTTAATAATATTTATTTTTAAAAGTTTCCTTTATGAAACTGCTGTAGATTCAGATTTACCAACTATATATTTTAAAAGCCTGATTATTTCAGAAAAATATTGTAATGATAGCATGAAATTTTTAATTTTAAATGATTGCTTAAAATATCTAAATTAGATATTGTTAAATTATAGGTCATCTTTTCATTCCAAACTCTGTGGCAAATATATATATGCTAAACTAAAGAACTAGTAAAGTAGAAAATCATGCCCTACAAAAATTCTGAAGAGATTATATTTTTCATATTATGTTTGCTTTACTGAATAACTTGTTTTATTAATGATTTAGCTATATGTGCTGCATTCTGGTTGAAATGTGGGTTTGTATTTTACTGCCCCAATTGTAGTTGTATATTGTGGGAAACACTATGAGCAACTATTTGTAAATTAAGAAAATAATCTTTGGTCACAGTTACAATATTTATTATGTTTTAAAAATAATTTAAAAGTTATTTTTAATCGAAACTGTGTTCTAATATAATTTAAATAAATATTAGAGAAGTTTAATATTAATTTAAATTTAGCTTTATTTTTATATATTAAAATTTTTATTTTTCTTTAAAAGTTATAATTTTTTAGTTCTATAAATAAATTTCAGGTGAGTCAGTATCAGTTCTATTTCACAAATCAAAAATAAATCTTTCAATTGAAAAGAGGCATTATATTTCCATTAGATCCTGTTTTCCATATGTCTGTTTTTCCAGTCAATAATTTCATCTAATTTTGGTTAGTCATGGATTCTGTTTCATTTATTCCACAGGAACTATACTGTTTGTACCACATGAATACTTTTCTATGCTAGACATAATTGTAACTTGATAGCATTTTATCCACTGCAAAATATAAAATATATTTTAAATATGCTCCTGTTCATACCTGAAGGCAATCTTGTAAGATGCAGACAGCTAGTATTGTTATCTCTATTCTACAGGTGAGGAAATAGCTTCAGAGATGTTAAATGATTTAAACTATTCATGTGCTGAGAAAAGTGGTGATAAATCCAAGTTCTAAGTTCAAGGCTCCTTTTCTCAAGTAGAGAACACATAGTAAAACAGAAAGGACTCAGAGCTGTTATTTAATAATATATTTTTATAACTGGCAATTTTTATGTCCCTAAGTTTCCCAACAGAAGGTCATGATTTCCCATCATTGAACATAAAATGGGGGGCAGTGTGGGGGGAGGAAAGACAAAACTAACATGAAATAATCTACATTTAAATGCCAGATTCTCATCCTTCAAAAATCATTAAACATATGAGAAGACAGTATTACACTCATTCAAAATAAATACATTACTTTTCTTTTTCACTTTATTTTTGTTATTTACTTTCATGATTCACTCTGTTTTTTGAAGTATTTCTAATATATACCCAAGGGAGAGTTTTAACAATTACCAGTTCATGGAAGAAGTTGAGATCAATATCCTTTTCCATCTACCCCTTCAATATTATAGAAGAGTTAGCCAGATATAATTTTACCATGAACCATAAAAAAAGAATAAGGTCTATTTTTATCATATTTTAAATAATTATTTAGTATAATCAAATATCCAGTAAGTATGCTAATTTGCATCAGATAAATATGAATTACAATGCATTTGAATCAACATCCAAATACAACCCTTTCATTTTCTTTGGTTGAAAGGTGTCCGAAGTTTCTTTTAGTTCATATGTTCCTTTTTTTGTTTCTTTCTGTCTTTCTATTTTAACCTCCTTGTACATATTTTGCTGGAGAAACCTGAATATTCAGAGATTTACAATTTTGTTGGGTGAATACTCCTGGCATAGCTATAGTTGTAAATTAAAGGTTATATCAAAACTTTTGAACAAATTCAGGTTGCATTTCTTTTTTGAGGGAGGTGGCAAGAAAACACCATATGTACCTTCCATCATCATATGTAATATCAGGTCTTCTTGTGTTTAGCACATTTTAAGATTCTAAACATGGCCTCTTCCTTCCTAAAATCTGCCTTCTCTGCACCTACACCCCTCCCACATGTTCATTCTAACATTTTCTCTTTACCTTGCTTTTCATTAAGCAAGTAGAAAAGAACAAAATGTTACAATGTTTATAGAGAAGACCGTACATGTTAAAGAGAACAAAGAGATCAAATAATCACAAATTTGCTGTCCTTGCAGAAGTGCACAGAATACATCAGATAAATAAAAAATGAGTCTGTACTGTTTAACAGTGTTTAAAGATATGAACAGGAGAATTCAACATGCAAAAAAAAAATGCCTAAAATAAACTAACTAGACAGATATAAAAAGACAAAACTGATACTCTAAAATGAAATACATTTACTCTAAAATTTAAAAAGTTAGGCAAGGAAGAGCAAAATTTTAAAGTTGGAAAACAGATCTAAAGACATTACATAGAATGTTGCACACAGAGGATTAAAAGCTAGAAAATATGAAAAAGGAACTTAAGAAATAGAGGCTAGAGGGAGAAGTAGAATCCATACTTCTAACTGGAGTCAAGAATGATATAATAGAGGAAACCATGATAACAAATGGTTAATAACTTTGTCCAGAATTAACCAATGGTATGCACTTTTGAACAAAGTAAGTATATACTAAATTCCAAACAAATGACAGATGGACGGATGGATGGAAAGAAGGAAGGAAGAAAGGAAGGAAGGAAGGGAGGGAGGGAGGGATAGATGGGCGGGAAGAAGGAGAGGGAAGACAGTAGATAAAGAAATCTACATCAGGATAATTGGTAGTTGTATTAGTTTGCTAGAGCTGCCTTAATAAAGTACCACAAACTGGGTAGCTTAAACAAAAGAAGTAGGCAGCTTATTAAATCACTGCTGGGCTTTGCATCCTTAGCTGTTGTGGTTAAGAACTGACCATCTATTACAAGTTGAGTACTTGAGAAGCAGACATTGAGACAAAGTTTGGAGTGCAAACTTTACACCTCTTCAAGGTACAGGATGTAGGGTTGATCAGAGGAAGAAGTCAAATTGAAGGTGAGCCTGACAAATCCTCAGTCTACCCAGCAGGTAGCTTGGAGACTGTCAGACTTATGCTGTATAAAGAGAAATGGACTAGTACTGGTTATGAGCTGTTATGGGAAGAAGAATGACTTCAGACAAGGTGGCTCTTTGAAACTGAGACAGAATCTGAGAGAGTAAGCTGACAGACAGCTGGAGGCTGCCTGCTGACCATACCACCCACATTTACGTGGACAGCCAAGTCCTTCATTAAAGGAGATGTGGGAAGTACATCTCCTTATCTACCACACTGCTTTATCAGAGTTGCAATTTGGAGATCAAGTATTCAGTGGTAACGATGCTATATTGAACTATTGAAATGCCTGTAATTTAAACATTTCTGCTTTGCAACTGAACTTAGATACAGCATAAAACAAGATACAAACTGGGAAGAGAGCAATATCTAATTCTGATAAACTGTTCTAAAGGATTCTTAGAAATCAAAAAGATCAACAATCCAGGAGAAAAAAAAGCAGCAAAGGAAATAGTTTGCAAAAAAGTTGCATAAAGACTTAAACCCTGTTGAAATATGACCTAGCACACTTAAAATAAAAGAGATACATATTAAACTTCAATGGGAAGCTAGTCTTTGGCAATCAGTTTTGTCAAGTACAAAATATCTATAATATTCACAGTGCTGACAAAGGTTTGAACAGCTCTCCTATACATTATTGAATTATATGGAAAATTGGGTAAAACATCCTTGCAGGACATTCAGCAATATCTTTCAAAATGAAAAACGCACTTTATGTTTTTCCAAGCTTTTCCACTTTTAGGTATTTATGTTAGTAATATACTTGTTTTGGGCAAAAAAAAAGCATATAGATTAATGACAACTGAAAACAACTGTCTACCAATATGGACTTAGTTTATTTATGGCACTTTCAAATAAGGAACAGATATTAAAAGAACGATGGGCATACATTCCAAAAGGAAATTTACTCAAAGGATCAACATCTTTTGAAAAACAGTTCAAATCATTAAAAAGGGCAAGGTACATAAGTGTGTATTCATAGGCTAAGAGTAGTGTTAAATATATGCATATCCTTATAGACATACAGGTATAGATTAAAAACAAAACAGTCACAGACTGTGTGAAAAGTTGAATTTTCTTTATTGTTAATACTTAAACCTATTTCTTAAAATGAGTCCCCTTTCTGCTAATGGTCTAAAACTTCATCTTAATACAACAAGAACACAATTGCTCCTTTTAAAAATTCATAGCATTTTTCTATTGTTTATTTTATATTATTTTTATATGTGTATCTTAACATATTTTGCCAAATTCTCAACCTCCTGGTGGTAGTCAGTTTCTGAAATGACTCACAATTTCCCCCAATTCCTGGTATTCATGCCCTTGTAAGTCCCTTCCCCATGTGTGGCTGGACCTACTAACTTTCTTATGATGAAAAATATTTGGCAAATGTGATGAGGGACATTTCCAAGATTCGATTTTAAAAGTCTGTGTCTTTCATTTTGTTTGGATTCTCTTTCTGGCTCTTTCTCTATTCCACCTGGCAAGAAACTTGGAAACCTTCAACTGACAGCCCATAAGAAGCTGAATTCTGCCAATGGCCTTTCGAGTGATTATGTGAGGACATATTGGAAGCGTCCTTCCCTAGTTGAGTCTTCATGTAATCTGTGTTTTACCAAGTGCTCCAGATGATTCTGATGCAAACCCACCCCAAATTTAAGTGGATTAAAAAAGCAAAGTTTCATTTATTATTGAATGGTTTGAGAGGGATGAGGGGCTAAGGAGGGGTCTTGCAACGTGAGGTTGTTCTTAAGAACTAGGTTGACAACAGATCCATCATTTTCTGATGGTCAGATATCAACATGCATTTTCAAGGTTTATTTTGATTATAGGTTACCTCACAACAAACCATCCCCAAACTTAGTGGCTTTAAAAAAAATTCAAAGCTTTACTCTATCTCATGACCTTTTCAGTTGACGAGGCAGTTTTTCCTATGGTCTTGCCTTGGTTCACTCATGCTGCTACATTCAGTTAGCAGCTGCTTGGGTTGGAAAGTCCAAGATGGTCTCACATGTGTGGTGCAAGAATGACTAGAGGACTGAATCTAACCCTCTCTCTGTCCACGATCTCTCAATATCATATATTCTGGCTTGAATCTCTTTAGATGGCATCTGTCTTAAAAGACAGCAATAGAGTAAACACCCAGGGGTCTTCTAGACTAGGCCTGAAACTGTCACAGGGTCACTTTCACTATGTTTTACTAGGAATGAAAGTTACAAGGTCATCCAAATTCAAGGGAAAAGGAAAATATAGAGTCCATCTCTGGATGAGAGGACTGGCATGTGCATACAAGGAAGAGAGAAATTGTTGGTTGGCCATCTTCAAAGAAAAGCTAACCCAGAATTTATTGTAACAGAGGATGAATGACTCAAACCATCAGTTAAATTCTTCAGGCCGGTGATGATATACATCACTTCTCTAATATTTTATTCTAGAACTATTCAAATGGTGTTATCAAATTTCAAGGAACAGAGAGTGCATTCCTTTGTGTACCCTTTAGAATGATTAGACTGGTGAATGCTAACAATGTCTACTTCAAAAGAGGTTCACTTTCATATGAATTTCAGTATTGATGATGTTGATAATATAACCAAAAAGTAATTTTGTTTTCCTTCTTTTTTTCCTATGTTGTAAATAACCAAGGCAATGACTAACCTATTCTTTACCTTTTAAATTTGAAGATTTAGTTGCTGTTAACGGTTCTTGTGATTGGCAATTCACAAAGAGAAGCGTGGTGCACTGCTTTCAAATTTTTCAGAGGCATATTTAAAATTATTGCTTTTATTTTTTCTAATACTTTTGCATCTACTTTATGATTTTTAAAACCTCTTGAATAAAATATGTCCTAGAACACTGGTTCTTAAAATGGAATTGCAGAAAAAAATCATCTCTGACTTTTGTCTGCATTTTGGTTTCATTTCACTTTTACCACCAGTGATATCTCTGATGAACTGGACAGATAGGAAAATCCTTAGGAAAGATGTGTAATAGATACTTGTATTCTCAAAGCATCAGTTTGGTTACTTCTTGCTCAGATTCCAACAAATAAACTATTTTCTCTGAAAACTATTACTAGAATATTCTGTGTTATCACAGATTAACAAGATTTATTTAATTAGATGTTTTAACATATAATAGCTACTATTTCATCCTGTTTGAAATTCTCAGTAAATATCTGACAAAAAAATCAGAAATTTTTAGACATCTTGTGTTTTATCTTTGAAACACAAGTCTTTATCTTTGAAAACTAATAAAAGTGACATAATCTTTTTGCTCATAGAGATTAATACTTAAATATTACATCGTATTTTAATTTTTTTCAAAAAACCAATTGAGGACTATGAACAAATTACTGTAAAACTCTGATTCTTAAATCATTCATACATTCACCATGTTTGTCCATTGTCAATGACAACTACATGTCACTTCCCACTTGATTTTTTCACTCTGTAAATAATTCTTGAATTAAATTAAACATTTTCTATCTATATACAACCCAGAAATTCTTAAGCAAGTAATTAAGCAGAAACTGATATAAATTCAACATTAATTGTTTAACTGAATGTAAAAGAATCCTGGAATAGAAAGCCCAGAAATAGACCCACATAAATATAGTCAACTGATTTTTGACAAAAAGCCAAGGCGATAAAATGGAGACTTAAAAAAACAGTTTTTTCAACAAAAGTGCTGAAACACTGGACACCCACATGCAAATAAATAATATATATATATATATTTTTTAAAGTCTTTATTGAATTTGTTACAATGTTGCTTCTGTTTTACGTTTTGGTTTTTTGGCCGCGAGGTATGTGGGATCTTATCTCCCTGACCAGGGATACAACCCACACCCCCTGCCTTGGAAGGCTAAGTCTTAACTGCTGGACTGCCAGGGAAATATATAAATAATATATTTAAACAAAGACCTTTCACTCTGCAAAACAATAATAATTCAAAATAGAGCACAGACCTAATTGTAAAATGCAAAACTATAAAACTCCTAGAAGATAACATAGGAGAAATCTAGATGCCATTGTGTATGACAATGACTTTTAAAATATAACACCAAAGGCACAACGCATTAAAGAAAGAATTGATGAGCTGCACTATATTAAAATTAAAATTTTCTCCTCTAAGAAAGTCACTATCAAGAAAATAACAAAGATGCCACAGACTGGGAGAAAATAATTACAAAATACACATTTGATGAAGGACCGTTACCAAAAATATACAAAGAACTCTTAAAACGCAACAGTAAGAAAACAAACAACCCATTCAACAAAATGGGCCAAAGACCTTAACAGACATCTCACCAAAGAAGGTATACAGATAGCAAAAAAACACATGAAAAGATGTTTCACATCATATGTTATCAGAGAAGTGCAAATTAAAACAACAATGAGATACCACTACAACCTATTAGAATAGGTAAATACCAAGACACTAACAACACTAAATGCTGGTGAGGATGTAGAGCAACAGGAACTCTCATTCACTGCTGGTGGGAATGCAAAATGTCACAGCTACCATGGAAGACAGTTCGGCAATTTCTTACAAAACTAAACATACTTTTACCATATGATCCAATTGTGTTCCTTGGTATTTACCTGAAGGAGTTGAAAACTTCTGTCCATAGGAAAACCTTCACATGGATGTTTATATCAGCTTTATTCATAATTGCCAAAACTTGGAAGTACTCAAAATGTCCTTCAGCAGGTGAATAAATAAGTAAACTGTGACACATTCAGTGAATAGAATATTATTCAGGGTTAAAAAGAAAAGAGCTATCAAGTTATGAAAAGACATGGGGAACAATAAATGCATATTACTAAGTGAAAAAAGCCAATCTGAAAAGGCTTTCAGGTTGTGTGTTTCCAACTGTATGACAATCTGGAAAAGAAAAAACTACAGAGACAGTACATCAGTGGTTGCGAGCAGTGGGATAGATGAATAGGTAGAGCACAGAGGATTTTTAGGGCAGTGTGAAACTATAATGGTAGATACATATCATTATATGTTTGTCCAAAATCATACAATATACAACACCAAGAGTGAACCCTAATATAAACTATGGACTCTGATTTATAATGATGCAGCAACATAGGTTCATCAGTTGTAACCAATATACTACTCTAGTTAGAGATATGGATAATGAGGGAGGCTATACATGTGTGGGGGTGGAAGATACATGGGGATCTCTCTACCTTAGGGTCAATTTAGGGCTAAACCTAAAACAACCTTAAGAAATCAATTCTATTAAAAATAACAGTCCTGGTTGTTTACGCATGTTCAACTGATGTACACAATATATTGATAGAAGTAACATTTTTTACAGTATTTTTTGTGCATAGCAGAATATAATTCAAAAATATATATTTCTGAAATGAGTATTCTGAAAGAGAATTCATAGCTTGCACAATTTTCAAAAATCTTTGTAAACATCAACTATTAAAATGATTCATTTCAATAACACTTTTTGCCTAAATTTTAGCTTTCATAAAGTTAAGAAGTATTATCTTTTTAAAAGTCTATTATTTTCAAGTTTGACTAGTAAGAATAAAATAATTTGTTTCCTTGTTTTCCTTTTCACAGTTTTTTTTCAATTTTTCCTGTAATATATATGTCCAAGCATATACATATATGTGTATATATATGAGACATTCATATATATATATACATATATGTGTATGAGACAAATATATATGCATTTATTTATATGTATAGAAATAAATATATGTGAACTATAGGCATATATATTCATATATATGTGAAATATATCCACATACATGCATTTATATATTACATATATCCAAGAAATAAATCATAGAGGAGCATGTATACATACACACACACACACACATGCATGCACAAGTGTATATTCTGCAGAACATAACTTCCCTTGTCATTGTATTTCTCAATATGGCACAAACTAAACAGAGATGATGCTCAGAATGAATGAAGTCATCTTACTATTTAAATATTTACATCAGATCAAACTTATGTATAGCAGTTGTGCTTGCTTTACCCCTTACTTTGTACAATCTTGGCTATTATTTTACCAAAAATTGATACTGATATCATCCATTAGGTAAATATACAAAGATAAATAAAAGCATAAACATTTTTTAACAAGTTCAGCAATGAAAAAAATTAGAAGAAATATTTTATTTTGTCTGAAGATAAAATTCAAATGTGTAAGTTAAAATTCTTTTTAAAATTTAAACAAGCTATTTGGGAGCAAATTACTAAATATTGATTATCCTCAGAAAGAGCTGGTGCAGTTACTCAAAAAACACACTAAAGTATGTACGTACAAAAATGTATCCTTTCCATTTTTGTAGAAATATGGGTTTTTGGGAATGTACAGATTACTAGGAGTTTGTGTCACTCTTTTTTTCTCTGACAAAAATATACTTTCTCTGAAAAATCTTGCTCATTGCTCTTTTTGCTTTCACTCCACATTATATCAAATTTCTTTTTTCCTTCTTATTTGTATTTCCCTCAAGAATAAAAGTAGTTACATGCTTTTAGAAGAAGGAGGGCAGCTTAAGATAGACATATGTAGTAAAACACATTAAGTTTACCCATTAGTTTACTCCTGGAAGAAGTAGACTGAAAGAAGATTAAATAAAAGCCCTGAGGAACTGGAAATGCAAGTCGAAAATAGAATCTACAACTATAAAGTTTTAGAGAACTTTAATCATAAATAGGCACCTTGAAGATGTCTGTGCAGATTACAGTAGAGAAAACCACAAAAAAGATCATTTAGCGTTTTTTTTCCCTTGTTCTACAATCATTGCTTGAAGTAGGCAAATATGTGTAATTAATTGAACTACTAACAGAAGAGCCAGATATTTTTGGAAATAATGTTGGCAGATGTTGGGGAGTAAAAATAATGTATAAAAATGTTTTTTAACAGCAACAGCAAAACATTCTGGATGGACAGATGGATTAAAAGTTTGGATATGAAATAATTTTTGATCTTCATTTGTCTGCATGCATATTTAAAATTAATGAAAACTGTCTATAATACAAAAGTGTCCTAAAAATAATTGTAAGTAAAATGGAGGATTTGGACTCTCATTTATATTTCTTTTTAAGTTCTTACCTTTATAAAGAATAGATGAAATATTCTACAATTATACTTTCATAAATTAACCTACTTATTAACATGTTTTCTAGATGCCAAATACCAGTAACATATTTTAAATAATACATTTGAAAAATGTATTAAACTGATTTTTTTAAACTTCGTATTAGTGAGATAATCACTGGGAATTCTCTTGATTTCAAGAGACAATGATATAATTAAATAAGTAGCCATGGTATAATTAACAATAAATTTATTCAGATACAGGTATTTAGAAATATTGTTAGTGGATCAGATGGATCAGTTAGAGTTTGGTCAGGGAAGCAGAACTACTCTCAGTGATATTGAATGAGAGATTTATTATAGGCATCATACCTTACACAATTTCGGGGGTAAGTGAAAAATGTTCTATAGGTCAGCAATTCTGGCAGTTGGACAGAAACCATGGATATGAAAAGGCTGAGGGTGAGAAAAAATTGAAACTCACAATGAGAATCTAGAATCTGCAAGGTAAAACTGGAACCCACAATTTTAGGGGGGTAGTAGGTGCTGTTTCTCACACTTGCTTCCAAATCTAACTCAAATGTTTCTTGTGCCATCTGGAATCAACCATAGAGGTAAGCGTGGAAAATACAATCCAGCCTAGATATACTGATGTAGTATAAAAATCACAAAAGGGCTTTTGAAAAATCTATGTCAATTTATGAATTAGATTCAAATGTCATGTGTCACTCTAAATTACTTATCTATAAGCTAAATTACAAGTTATAGGATATTTGGTTTAGTATTTTAAACTACATTGTACCCTTTCAATTTTTTCCCTCCTAATAAAAGACACAAAGAAAAATCTGCAAGATGAATAGTTAAAAATAATCTAAAGGGAAAAACAAAGACTTTAATACTAGAGGAAGCATAAAGAAATCTGAAAGAAAAAATATGCATTTATCATTTTGCATATTCGAAGACACAAATATACCTGTCATAGAAATATAAAAATATATCCTTTCCAAATGATATAGTTATTTCTATTTTTTGAATTAAATCTTATCACATTATTCACTAAGTGAACCTACAACTATGATCCATTTATCTCTAATAATATTTTAAAAAATAGCAAACAAAAATAAGGCAGATGAAGATGAAATCCCTTTACGTGTACATTCACTGAGCTAAACATGATTAATGAATGCTATGTTCTCATTTGTAAATAAAAGCTTATTTACAAATATAGTCACAATCAATATATTTCATTTATAAAATGATTTACTACATCGTGGATTAAGTGTATGATACCATGTGCATAGGAATATATAGCACAGATCTCTCGTTACCACACAGAAAACTTGAATATTTTCTTTTTGGCCGGGCCGCGCAGCTTGCGGGATCTCAGTTACCTGACCAAGGATCGAAACCGGGCGGGGCAGTGAAAGTGCCGAGTCCTAACCACTGGACCGCCAGAGAATTCCCAGAAAACTCGAATTTTAAGATAAATCTCACACCAAAAGTGTTCAAAAATTGTCCTATGTCTCATATATTTTCATTTTCAATTATTGCATTCTTGACTATCTCAGTAGTTCCTAGCATCTATCATTATACACTGCACTGACTTAAAAATTTTTTGCTTTTGAAAGAGTTGTTTTACTTGTCCACTGTTGCAGTTCTTGCATAGCAATGCCATTGACAGAGAAATTATATCTAGCAATGTCCAGAACTGAGAAGTGCTAAGACATAATTTCTTAACACAGTCATTGTTGATTTTGTTTAGAAAAAATTATATATTTATTTAAAGTATTTTGGGGTCTTGGAACTACTTTTAAAATTATATAAGTAATGTCTGAGCAGAGTAAAACTAAATTTCAATGTGTTGTAGGAAGGATTCTTCAGAAACCTTTAGGAAGACTTTCACAGACTCTACTGACTCTGTGACTCAGAGTTTTACATGCATGGGTTTTATTTGGTAATGTATTTTGAAAAAAAAAAATGCCTGCAAAGTTTGAGGGAAGAATTGGCCCAGGGAGGACTTGAAAAGTGATGCAGTTATAGGAGAGCCCCCAACCAATCCTACTGGAAGTTCTGAAGTTGAAATGGCACTTCCAAAGTGTCTGACTTTGAAACAAGAGGAACAAGCCTTTACCTTCCCACAAAGCCTGCGCATTAGATGTGGGTTGTTCCCAGGAAATGGACAAGTTCTTAAGGAATTAGCTATCTTCTGATTAGAACATTTTCCAGAGACAGATTCAAGTGACAGCTGTTAGTTACCATCACTCTCAACAGGTGCATTGAAGGGGAAAATTTGGCAGTACATGCCAGCATCCATTACACACACAAATGGATATAAACTAAAAAGTACAATTATTTTATTCTTAAATCCATTAGAACACACAGAGAAAATGCACAATGATAACGTGGGGACAGTTTACATATCTTAACTACTCTTGCAGTATGCAACAAATTCCACTGATTGCATACCACATAATATTGCTTGATTAGACTGGTCCTGCACAGTCAACAAGTTGAAGATGGACTTAGGTTAATGGTGTTGACTTACTCATCCAGATTTCTGTATAGATCTCTCTAGTTCTTTGAAGAAAGATAACCTGACTCCCTAGTTCTTCTGGGTCTCTCTGTGTTTTGTATCTATTTAGCTCCTTTTCTCTGTATTTCTGGCCTACTTAGATAACCACCGCTCAAGTTATAAGCTCTGGTCTCAGGACTGATTAAGACTTGTGCTAACATCCTCCACATATTTAGATAAGACTCATCATTTATCACTGTTCTTTTCCTAAGACAACATACTAAAGAGGGGGGGAATTCTGATTTGAACTTCAACATACAGGAGTTTAATTGGTTTCCCTTTCAATGTACATGTACTAATCCATTTTAAAAAGTAGTTATATATGCCCTACATCCATATTTCGGAAGAGCCAACCAGTGGGGGGCTGGTAAATGTTAAGAAATGGCTCAAAATTAATTTTATGGGTGTATACATTCATATAAGTTTATTATAAATTTTAATGATATACAGGATATCTACTACAAAATTTACATATAATAATAATATATACGATATATTATAGTAAATTCCATGTAGTCAATTGATTATCACATAATTATTCTGCTTATTTTTACAGAATTCTTGTTTCTATAGTGAACATAGAGTTGCAATTAACAAATGAGTATAATTGCAATATAAATGTTGATATGTATTTTCATTTCTGTTAACTAGTAAAATGAAAGTGAAACAATGAAGACTTAAGCTGGAACTTTACTCATTTAAAAATGACATCAAAAACTTCTTTACTAAATTGGAAAATAGTTTTACATTGCCTGATGACTATTTCTGTGATAGTTACTTTTATGTGTCAACTTGGTTAGGCTATGGTGCTCAGTTGTTTGGTCAAATACTGGTCTAGATATTACTCTGAAGGTGTTTTTCAGACGTGATTAACATTTAAATCAGTAGAATTTGAGTAAAACAGATTACACTCCATAATGTGGGTGAGCTTCATCCAATAAACTAAAAGCTGGCCAGCCTGCCCAACAAATTCCAGACTTTCCAGTTCCTACAACTGCATAAGCCAATTACTTAAAATAAATGTCTCTCTCTCTGTCTCTGTCTCTTTCTCTCTCTCTACACACACACACACACACACACACATATATATATATACGTATATATATATATATATATATATTATATATACATACACACACACAGTCTCCTATTGGTTCTGTTTTTATGGAAAATGCTAACACAATTTCTCGTTATTTGTGCTAGTAAAAATTTAATGGATAGATCCAATGCAATTTTATCTTTAAGTATAATTCACATTTTCTTTATCACTTTCTTAAATCTAGACAATGAACAAAACATTTTCCAATTTCCAGGTGTAAATACTCCTACCACCATGGCCAGTTTCAAGCTTCCAAAGTGATTGTACTGAATGAAGAGTTTGGAAGAGCTGTATAGCAGTGCACTATTATATATTATCTCCACCATACATATATGATAGATGTAAATAATCTCAATTGCATAGATAATAGTGAATAGATAATAGTAAAATGTAGTTCATTATTTAGGGAGCAATAGTTGAGTATTTTTGCATGTATTTTTAATATAGAGTTGACACTTGAAGGACAAAGGGGTTGGGGGGACAGTTCCTGGGTACTTGAAAATCCGCATGTAACTTTACAGTTGGCAGTCCATATCTGCAATTCTGCATCCACATTTCAACAAACCTTGGGTCATGAAGCACTGTTGTACATACATATTGAAAAATATCTGTGAATAAGTGGACCCACACAGTTCAAACCTGTGTTGTTCAAGGGTTAACTGTAATTTATTAATTTGTAAGTTTATAGTTTAATTTTTAATAATGGCTATAGTTAACAACCAGCTCATAAAGTTCAAGAAAAGTCATGGGCTATTCATTATACTCCAGTTCCAGAAGACCCCTGGAGCTGCCTGTCAGTGATTGTATTGTGGTCTATTTTCCCAAGGGAGGATAAGCTCAGTAGTTCTTTCTAAATTTTTTCCTGTGGCCTCCTATGCTGATATTTGTATGGCAAATCCCTGATGAAACACAAGGTAAGGGAAGGAGAATAGAAGCAAAGAAAGAGAAGGAAAGGATGAAAGGGGTGGGAAAGAAAGGAAATTGAGGGAAAGGAAGGGAAAAAAATTAAATTCAATCTTAAACAGGACATTCTTTTAGAATTCTTCCAACACAAATATACAAGAAAACCATATTCATAATCCATTTAACAGTTATCATCCAAAGCAAGTTACTATAGTATCACTCAGAATTATATTTCTCAACCTGCATGTAGGAAAAAATGATAGCTAGATTACCAACATGAAAACTCTACTATCTTGAGGGCTTCAGAGAAATTGGCTCTTTAATTTATAATAAAGTATTCTTTGTTGCCAATGTTCAGAAGAGTAGCTTGAAATATAAAATACTCACTGAGATATAAATATGCATATATATCATAAATTCAAATATATATACATACTTATATATATGAATTCTATTCTTGTATCTGGTACATGATGAGAAGAAAATGTGATGTATATGGAGATTCTGTTATTTTCATCCTAAAATTCCATTTAATTTCAATTTGTTTCTCTCTGTAGCTATATATTATAATCCAACAGAGCAAATCAATCTGTTTCTCTGTGTTGCTATAAAGTAAATCCAACTGAGCAAAATATTGTTGTGTGATCTTTATTAGTTTAATATTTCCTCTATAAAATGTCTGATTTATGGATCAATTTTTACCAAAGAAAATGTATTTTAATATTGATTTTTTTGTCTTTTTACTATATAATGTCATTTTCTATATGCCCCAACTCCCTCCACCCCATTGTTAATGGATAATTGATTTGTCAAATTAACAGTTGATGTAATGTGAAATAAAAGACTGAAAGGAAGTAATTACCATAATAGCTACAATTTTCAGTTACTTATCGCTTTATATTTCTGTGCATTTAAAAAAAAATTTTGTATATAAACCCTTTAGTCTGAATTAAAAAAGGAAATAGAACTAAATGGGTGCGGGACTGCAAGGAAGAGTAGCCTCTGCTCGCTGCAACTAGAGAGAGCCTGCGTGCAGCAACGAAAGACCCAACGCAGCCAAAAATTAAAATAATAAAATAAAATAAAATAAAATAAAATAAAATAAATAAAACATAAAAAAAGAACTAAATGGGGGCATACAATTCCACTGTTAATCTAAATAATTTATATGTTAATATTATGTAAGAAAAGAGATTTCAGTAAAATAATTTTTGCAAAAGAACTGTGAAGCAGTCCAATGCACATGGTTAAAAGCTGAGATATTCTAAGTCAAGCAGAGTTTAGTTGTGTGAATTAGGTCATTTCTGTTTCCATCTTGCTCTGCATCTGCTACTTCTTTGTGACTCAACTCTTTGATACCTCTCGAGCTCCATGGGGCAGAGTGGAAACCACTATTTCAGTAGTGCATAAATTCCATATATATGTATATATATGTAAATTTACATATATATGTAAAATTGATCTGTTTGATTTAAATATAGGTCAAAAATCTGAGAATAATAATAAGGACACTGTTATAGTTCTTGGCAATTCTTCAGTTAATAATTGCTGATTGAACTAGCTTTTAGTTATATAAGTATAAATTCCAATTCCTGTATATCATTAAAAGAATAATCAAATTATGAATAACCTATAAGTTGCTTGATTGGTACCTAAAAGAAAACAATATCAAAAATATATATACTATTTAAAAATCTTCAATATTGCAACTTTCACTTTTTTACTCAAACTTTTTTCTTAGACAAGATTCTTTAAGGACGGAACTTATATTACATTTGTCCTAAGCAAATGCCTTGTATGTTATATGTGCTTAATGAATACTTAAAGTTGAAGTACATTGATTCTAAATTTCTGTGGCATATCCATTCCATAATTAAACAAGGAATGTCTCTCAAGCTTAGCCTATTTTCTAGTTATACTCTTATGTGAGATGGAAATCCATTCTCTATTTGCTTTCATTTAAAACTTTCTGCAGAATAAATATGTTGTCTCCAGTAAATATAAAACATAATGTTGGATAAGTGTACTATTTTAATTTAAAATCCTTTAATATAATTACTGAGAATATTCCTTAAAGTCATTTTTCTTCATGCTGAACATCAGTCACTCCTAAGGTATTACATCCTTGTTGTTCTATTAGAAAAATCAAATTGCCTGTTTCATTGATTTTTATCTTTTATCAAAAACTCAAATGGATAAAGTCAAATCATGTTATGTCTTACAAAAATTTTGAGAGAATCCCCTCCAGCAGTGTAGAATGCCCATGATATAATTATGTATTCCTTATTTTAGTCATATAAGCCCATAATACTAGAATTCTCTGAACTGCTTTACACAGGGTCTTAGTGCTTGCAATCAAACACTCAGGAGAAAATACAAGTATGGTAAATCATAGAAGACCCAGACACCAAATACAAATGAGACAATGGTCATAAAATATTTTGCTGCCAATAAATATTACTTACAGTCTAATTTCTCACCTATCTAAAATCCAACATCTGACTTTTACTATCATGGCGGTGCCCTATCAAAAAGGTAAGACAATAGTATAACCCTTCTCAAAATTCACATATTTTCAAGCTTATTAATGGAAACTAACTGAATTATTGGCTATTGCAACAAAACTCAGAACAGTATAGATGTGTGTGTGTGTGTGTGTATATACATAGACTTTTTTTTTTTTAATCTCAGTGTTCTTATATTGCAGCTGTATGGTGAAGTTCTATGCAATGTGTTTGTACACAGGGAGTATTTAAAATCATATTAAAAGTAATTGTATATTGGTAAAAAACAAACAAAAGCAGCTATATAGAAAATGTGCAAATGTATTATTACCATTTCCTCTATTTGAAGGTTATGCTATAATAACCACTAAGAATGGGTGTGATTGCAGTAAAAGAGAAAGAGACAGGATGTAGGGGACTTATTGAATTGGTGGCATATAAAAATATCAGTTTACATTGAATTTAGACATTGATTTCCAAGAGTTTTACTTGGACAGTGCCAGTCCAGGGTAGTCCTCCTGTAGATTTCAGTGATATCTTACAAATGCATGTCATACCACTTATTACACTGCTTTCAATAATCAATTTTACTTTTATGGTCCCACCACTATACTGCAAGCACTAAAACAATAGGTATTATTTCAATTTTGTCAGTTGTTATATTCTTAATAGTTAGAAAGTTTCTGATTCATGGTACACAATTAATAAACATATTTATGAGTATATCAAACTGTTCTAACTGTATTTATTGTTTGTTTAATAATATAAACTATGCAGTAATATAGCTATATTCTTTGTTATGACAATTTAAAAATATTCTGAAAGGCAGAGCATTTTAAACTAAATGGTAAAAGTAAAGTCACCATAATGTATGCTACACTTAGCTTTTGACTTTTAAACTAAATGGTAAAAGTAAAGTCACCATAATATATGCTACACTTAGCTTTTGACTTTAAGACACGTTTTTTCCATTTCCTTTTTCTTCATCTGTAAAACAAAATGACTCACCTAGACATTTTATATACTCCATTCTAACACCAAATAAGTTTACATTTCTTTTATTAAAATGACTTTTTCCCTAATATTTAATTTTGCATGATTTTGATGTTTTGTTTCTTTAAATGTAAAATCATTATTTATTCTGCCCCAGCTCACTTTTATTAAAAATCATAAAATATATTTAAAACAAATATATATTCAAAACAAATACTTATTTAAAATTAAACTATATCAAAATAACCCTATATACTGGCTCTGTTCTTCTACACCAATCTGTTTATTCTTCTGTCATAGGTATTTGAATACCTCAATGAAAACTGTATTTTTTTAAAATCTGGATTCTTGTTGAAAATTATAATCCTCTTTTTAAATTTTTTCCATTGAATAACTTTATTGTTTTTATTCAAATATCAAATATTTTTGAGGGGGATAGCATGCTTATAGCCATCTTCTTTAATACATGTGTTTTTAAACATATCTCTGCATGCATTACAGAATGTCTATCACATCCATTCACTGAAATAACATTTCTCAAATTAGTATGCATGTCACACCTTTAAACATTTTTTTAGAACTTTTTTTTAACTAAGCAGGATGGGAAAATGTCCTTTATATTAAATCTCTAGACTAAAGCCTGAGGACCACAAATCATGAATAGGTTTCATTCATGAGTCTATGAATGAGTCTATGAATCATTTGAAATTGTAGCCATAGTCTTGAGTGGATGTGTCTTGTAGACTCATAGATGCCAGAACACTCACAAAATTAAGAACTAATTCAACATACATATCAGCAAAAATGTACTACTTCAAGGTATTCTTGACATCTTTTATATAACCAGAGTGAATTGGAATAACCAGCCTATATCCATTCTGAGAAGAAGGACAACTCTCTCATGAGCAATGGACACAAAGGCTGAAATGCCCTTTCAAATAATCCAGTCATCATTTCCTTTGTTTTGTTTTGTTGGTGTTTCTGTGTGTGCAAACGTGTATGCCAAGCTTCTCACTTATTTTTGTTACTTTCTATTTCATGTTTATGGCACATACAGATATATGGCAATGTTTGGTTACATTTGCTATCTAAGAAACTTCGTAAGTGATACAAATTTTTATATCTATGCTATAAGTTGAATTATTTATTTTAACGTTAAAGGTATTTAAATTTTGAAAGGAACTATATTGAAAACTTGTGTGTTATTATGCTAAGCATGACCAAATGGAAAGGGTTGTCTCTCTGTTTTAGAGAGTTTAGGATTTTATTTATGTCTACACTGACAAATATTGATATCAGATGAGACCTTAATTCAAAGTTTCTGAGACTGCTTTGAGGATCACAATTTTGAGTTGTCTTATAGAAAAACAGTCAAATACATTTGGAAAATGCATGACTGCTCTGTACAGCCGCTCATATTGTGCACTCACATTTGCAGTATTATGTAAATTGCAATCTGGGGTTGCAATGTATGGTGAACCTGGTTAAATGTTATATATGCCTTCCTTTAGCTTATATGAAGCTTTAAGAAGGTCATTAGTAACTGGTTTAATTTTGTATATTCGATCATGCAACTTTTTTCCCCTTTTATCGCATCTCTTACTTTAGATGAGGCTAGTTCTCTGAAGAACATCAGGAAATATGTATAACTGTATTTAACTAGACGTGTTATTGTTGAGGTACAGAATGATCTACACCTTATATCATTTTAATGTACTGGGCAGAAAATTTCACCAGAATCAATACTCTATATTTTTCATCAAATAGTGGTAGGTAACATTTATATGGCACTTAACGATATACTTATCGTTATCCTACTGCTTTGCATCAAATGTCTCATTTAATTACCATAATAAGTTACGTGATAGGTGTTATATTATCTTCATTTTATTTATGAGAAAAGCTACATGTGGAGTGTTTGGGTGATTTGCCAAGATTTGGCTCAGCTAGCCCATGGTAGAGTCAGAATATAAATCTGAATGATTTTACTATGGCACATGGGACTTAACCCATTTTCCCTATCCCAAATCTTTGGTTCTTATCATGGCAATGCAATACTTCTTTTATAATAGGTCACAGATGACCAGGAAGGACAAGAGGCATGTTTCGAAATCCCATTTGCTCTGCATAAGGAATCTCTCAGTTATAAAAAAGCTTTGATGGAAAAAATCTTTCTATTATCCCCACCTACCTGAATTTCCTTGCCTTTTTATCTTTTTTGCTGTGCATTTTTAGTTTCATTACTTTTAAAAATATTTAAATAACCTTCAATTTTTAGGATAGTTTAGATTTAAAGAGAGTAGCAAAGACAGTACAGAAAATTCCTATATCCTTCTTACCCAGTTTGCTCTATTATTAACATTTTACATTGTTGTGGTACATTTGTCTCAGTTAATGGAACAATAATGATATGGTATTACTAACTGAAGTTCATATTGTTTTCATATTTCCTTAGTTTTATCCAATATCCTTTTTCTGTTCCAGGATCCCATCAAGAATACCACATCGGGGCTTCCCTGGTGGCGCAGTGGTTGAGAGTCTGCCTGCTAATGCAGGGGACACGGGTTCGAGCCCTGGTCTGGGAAGATCCCACATGCCGCGGAGCAACTAAGCCCGTGTGCCACAACTACTGAGCCTGCGCGTCTGGAGCCTGTGCTCCGCAACGGGAGAGGCCGCGACAGTGAGAGGCCCGCGCACCGCGATGAAGAGTGGCCCCCCCGCTTGCCGCAACTAGAGAAAGCCCTCGCACAGAAACGAAGACCCAACATAGCAATCAATCAATAAATAAATCTTTAAGTGTACAGTGGTTTTAAATAAAAAAAAAAAAAAAAAAAGAATACCACATGACATTTAGTGGTCTTGTCTAAGATTCTTTTTGGCTATGACAGTTTCTCAGCATTTCCTTGTTTTTAATGATGTTGCCAGTTTTAAGGAGTACTGGTCAGGTATGTTTTAGAATATCCCTTGATTATTTTTTTCTGATGTTTCCTTGGGGTTACAGGTTTTGGGGAAAAGACCACACAGCTTAAATGTGACAGGTTCCTCAATAATAGGATATTTATTCATTCCTATTTGGCATTCTTTGGTTGTGGCAAATAAATACAATGTAAATATCTGTAAAGAACTTGACTTAAATTCAGATGCATCATGATTACCGCTGACAGACTTAACATTACTTCCATGCGTACGTGCATAATTATTTTCAAGTAAGAGGAAATATAAAATTTATCATATATACATACATATATATTATATAAGCCCTAATAACACCTCTGGCTATGCAATTTCTCCCCAATATAATTTTATTTCAGTATTGTTGAATCAGAACATTTGATTCTTCACCAACATTCTAGTCCAATTGTCTAATTCTTTCACTTTTTAGAAGTATTCTATTGGTGTAGCTGGAGATGAACTGATCAATGAGCTTATAATGTGGTTAATGAGGATATTTTTAAAAGGTGCAGTATGTTCAGATTTAGAGAATACTGTAGGTGAGGTCGAGGGATTTGATTTTACATGATAAAGCATCTGTCAGGACAGAATCCTTGCAGATTAGTTCAAAACTTAATGTATATTTGGGAGGATGGAGTAAAGAAAGACTATTACGGAGAAGAGTGGTGGAAAGCTCCTTATTGCAAAATTTTTAAGAATAGAACAATAGTTAATATTAAATAGGAACAACAAAACTATATTGCTCTAGGCAACTTCTAATTCACACCAAGAAGGCTTAAGTAAGATGATTTTTCAATTCAGCCAGGATGTACCATTTTCTGACTATGACTTTAAGTTAAGCTCTCCAATATGCTTCTTTCTTTTCCAGACTAATATTTAGTCCCCTAAACAATCCCATGTGTTATGTTAACATTTACTTATGTATTACATTTGATAATTGTTTGCTTCCTTAAAAGAAAACAAAGCACCCGTTTAAATATTACTGGATTCCGTAATATATTTCTTCTTAGATATAATGCTTCTAATCTCTGTGTTTTAAAGGCATTTTTCTCATAATTTAAGGATGATCTACCCACATACACACACACAAAAAAGACGGAAATTACTTTTTTACTTTTAAACTATGAATTAAGTGAAAGACAACAAAGAAGATCAGTATATAAATGAAGACATAATTTCAAAAGGCTACAATAAATTTTTTCAGATTTTGAAGTAAACATATTTGTAACAGTGTCAACTATTACAAGTTCCCATAAGATGGCTCTTGAAAGGTGTTGGCAGAGTCAAAATTATAGAATAAAATTTAAAGCACATTGAACTGGAATTCGTTTCATAGAATATAATGAAACTTTTGATTCTACCAAGGGTTAAGTAAATAAAGTCAGGGAAAAATAGCATTTTACATAGTATAGACAAATAGATGCAGCTGCTCTCATCAAGACAGTGTTTCCCAAGGATTGGCCAAAAAATCTAGTGGTCTCCTTTTCTTATTTGTGTTATTATTTCTACTTTTTAATGTTGCATGTAAATAAAACATAGCAAATAGTGCAGATTAACTTCCAAATAAAAGCAATGTTCTTCTGCCTTTTCTCTTTTTTCCTTCAGTCCTACTCTCATAGACATGCTCTTTTAATTACTTCTGTTGTAATTCTTCTTGTGGATGTCTGCATAATTATAACTAATATTATTTTTTGATACTGTTGTTGATTTGATAAAATTAGAAACTATATTTACTATTCTGTCACCTGGCACCTAATATCTTATAATTTTTTATAGCTCATAAAAGTCTTGGCCTTGTATTAACTTCACTTGTAAGTTTAAATTATATATTTAACATTTTTTGTTGTTGTTGTTCAATTGCATTTTTCACAGGTCTAGGAACTCCCCACATTTTAAAATATTGTCTTATGTACCAACTTCTGGTTTTCTCATCCCACTTCCCTATCCTAATTGTGGCAAAGGACATATATATTTAGACTGCTACTGTCTTTAACATTCATTTGTATCATGAATCCATTATGAAGTTTTTCAGTACTTTTGTCATAAAACTTAAAACAACATTTACATTGCAACTACTATATAAATATAGCTTATTCTGAAACAAATGTGAGTTATGATTATATTATTTTCATGGATCTAATGCCATATCCTTTAAGCAAGCAAATAAGAACAATCTTTAATATATGTCTCTATCATTTACTATCATCCTGCTAGCCATATTTCATTTGCTTCATACTGGGAAGGTTTATTTAATATTATTGGGTTTTGGTGGTGGTGGTTTGTTCTTACTTTTACCTAGAGGTGTTTTTAATTTTTTTTTTAACTCTTCTCTTTGAATTTTTTCTTTTATAACATTCTCAAATTTGTGCATGCTATCAATCAAAATGTCTTCCCTGTTGACTGGGGATTTTCTTTTTTTTTTTCTCCCTAAAGACCTCTGTTCTGGAACACTCTATCCTGTTCCAACAGCAACTAATTCTTTAATAGTTTCCTACCCAGCTGTCTTTGTGTTGATCCTCTTCTTGTTTCACTGATTTTAAAGTACCATTAGCTGGATATCACAATCTCCCATCTCTTAGATTACTGCCATGTTCCTCTGAATTAAAATCTCAAGTAACTTCCTGAAAATGGGTTCATGTGAGATAACTTTGCTGTGTGCTTACTTGCCTAAAAATGCCTTTTGAAATCTAGATTGATTTATTGTTTGAATGTGTATAATATACTTTTTAAATAATTGCATTCAAATCTTTAAAAGCAATATATCACTATTTTCTACCATTTGTAATTGATAATGCAAAATATGATGCTCTGCAGGCTTTTTTGTGTTGTACATTACTTTTTGTTCTTTTTTATGTTTATTTTTCTCTGGAATTATAAAATAAAACTGGTGATTTGTCTAAACCTGAGTCATTTTAGACACTGTCTGAGTATTTCCCAGTCTGAAGTCTCATGATGTTATTCTCTCTGATTAATTCCCTTCTGTTTTTGGTTCGTTATGTAGCCAATTATTCCATCTCATATTTCCCTTGTGATGTTGGAGCTCTTAAATTTCCTTATATATCTCTTTTATATTCTTATATTCTCCATTTCTTCCTTTTTCAATTTTTTTTAACCTTTCAGTAGAGACTGCTGTATATCCTAATTCTTCATTCAATTTTATTTTGGGGTAGAAAAATTATATCCTATTTTTGCAATGTATATTTATGTCACATAATTTATGAATACAATATTTTCTTTACACTCTCTGAGTATCTTCATTCAAGTTTTTATAATTTTTTAATCTTTAAGTTTTAAAGTATTTTTCTATTGCTTACTCTCTGGTCAGTTTAATTGTTATTGTTTTTCATTTTGGCTTTTCTCTTTTATGCTTGGTTTTTCTTGATTGCCTGATTGTATTAAAATCTCGAGGAATTAAAAGCTATGAAATTTTACTTTGCTGCTAAATATTCAAACTAAGAATTTTAGAATTTCTAGATATTTGTTCTATTTACTGAGAGTACTTCCGTTTCCTCACAGAGGCTTATACTATGAGCCTGAATAGATGAAATCAATTCCTAAGTGGTACAGTTGTATATTTTCAGGCCATCAATTAACCTAGTTTTTGTGGTTCTTGTCCTAGTCATCCACTTTTCCCTACCTGGGTACTCTGAACTCAGCATATCTGTTTTACCACCATACAGATTAATTATTATCCTTTGTTAATGTTATGATTTTGAAAAATTAAGCCTACAATTTTTCCACCTCCATAATCCCAAAATACAATTCTATAGATGCTATGGTTTATAGAAATTTTTGTAAACTCTAAATAGTTGGAAACTTCTAAGACAACTTCCAGGGGTAGGATACTAATTTTCTATTTTTCAGCCATGCTTAATATATAAAAGTAGGCCTTTAAATATCTTTAAGTTCTGAAGTGAAATATGAGTGGTGTATGCGTGTGTGTGTGCATGTGCACATTTGGTATTTCTGACAGTTCAATAATTGCAAGGAACAACTGTAATATTTCACCCAATTCTAGTCAGAGACTACTAATTGAGACATATTTGTATTTCTAAATGTATTTCTCTACTTAAATCATCTCTGCAATTCACCATTCAATTTACTTCTATTATATAATAAGTATTAAATGCTCAGAAGATGATGGAAAGAGAGGTTTATTTCCTTAATAGAAGGATAAAATAAGCTTTCTACATTTTCACATCTATACACAATAAAAAAAAGAAATAGTTGCAGGGAGGAGGAAAGCAAATTGTTCTTCATCGACCCATACTTGATCTTTTGTCAGCAATCTCACTGTGGTTTTCAACAGTGAATTGTTACCTTACAGAACATTATCTTTCAAAATATTTCAACTGGTTGTTATTTTTACTTTCACTTCAGAAAAATGTATGACCCAACTGACAGTAATAAAATAAAATCTGTAAAATGATCAGTGCCTATTTGATCTTAAGCAAAGATTATATTCGCTGAACAGTGACTTGGTTCAGTGGGAGATACAATTTATCATTCATCTTGAAAGGTTAAAAAGAGGCAACTATATATAAAAGTGAATGAAGAAATATTTGGTTGGAAATTCACAGCAAAGTTCAAATCTTTGCCTTTGCACTTGCTCTCTAAGAAGAAAGTGATGTGACACATTTAAATGTCAGCAGAGTTAAAATTTTTTGTCTGCTTGTATCACAATAAAAAGTCAAAATAATGTATTCTCCTGAATAAGAAAATATTTAAAATTATGAATTCTGAGTATCTTATCTGGATTTTAAGCAGTGATGTGCTGCTAAATGCTTAAAAACAGGCTGTTCCTATAGAGGTGAAAAGAAGCCTTGATTTGCAGTGTTTGTCAGCTTTCATGATGAAAATACTTCATGGCTGATTTCAACCTAATTACCTGTCCTACTGAATGCAAATGGAGAAGAGAAGCTAACAAGAGGCTCTGTGAGCAACTGTAAGCCATCTCCTGCACACCACTGCCCTAAGGCAGTTATGGTAAGATGGAAAATTGTTTTAAGATTATGTTTAGATCATCCCTTCTGCATATAAATGATTATGCTGTGTTATTGATCAATATGCAATGATTTTGAAAATAGGATTGATACTGCTAGCTTCCTGTATAATCACAGCAAAATTAAAATGTAGGGCTTATAAGCATATCACACTTTTGCATGGATAAAATATAAGGCTCTCCTTCCTCAATGCTTATCACAAATCTGGGAATGTGATTAGGAGTCAACTCTCTCTGTCTCTCTCTGTCTCTCTCTTTCTCTATCCATTGGTGATCAGATATAAGTTAAAATATTGGATATTGGTGTGACAATTTTTAGTAGCATGCAGAGTGATAGGAGGTTTCAAAGAGAAAAGTATTCTGAATAAAGAAGTTGTATTTATAGTTTTAAAAAGTTTGAACTGACTCATTAAACATAAGGCTAAACCTGGTGATATTCCATTACTCCAAACATCAAGAACTTAAAATCTCATAAGTTTATTGAGAGATAAAAAGAAGATAATCCACAAATGAGTAGGAAACATCAGTAAGAGAAGTTTTTCAAACACCAAAATTTTGGGGTACTAGAAGGAAATATCTTTAAAAAGATGGGGGGTAATTAAGAGTCAATGATAATCCCAGTCCTCATGCTTCTTTAGCATAGATTCTGGACTAGTAACACTTCTGTATTCTCTCTCAATATCTCTTAGTCAGATTTTCCCAGTGGAATAGATGTGAAATATTATTTCCTTGTGGGGCATAGTAGGCACTGAGCACATGTGGATCATCCTTTTCTGTGTTTGCAGATCTTATTGCCTTCAGAATAATAAAAGAGTTCACTATTCTTGCTTCTATGTGCAAGTAGGTGTAGGTTAATGTCTGGGGCAAAGGTAGCCTTTGAAATCATAACCAGAAGCTGTTTTTCTCTGTCTCCAACAATGTGGCTGGATGAGTATGAGTCAGCCAGTTAATAATATATCTGCTCCATAGAGTTAATCAGTTTCTCCAGCATACCTCCAGTAAGAATTGAGAGTAAATTTAAGTAGTCTGATCTGTTCAAAAACCCAAGCTGTGATCTTGTATTGCTTTGGATTAAATAAGATATTTTAATATTCATCAATCTGACTCTTTTTAAACTGGTTTAATATTTAGGAGGGAAAGGGAGCCAATGCCAAAGTCAAGTGCTTTTGCTGAGCCAGAGAGCCAGGGTAGGGTTCTTTTCTCTCCAAGCTACAATGTCGCTAAACATCATTTCAAGTGCTATCTTTGTCATATTTTCTGTAGGCTAATTTAGCTTGCTCAGTGGCAGTTTGCCCTACCCTGGCTCTCTAGCTCAGCAAAAGCACTTGACTTTGGCATTGGCAGTTGATTCCAGCCTCCAACTTCTATCACTCTTAGATAAATTTCAGCTTCATCACATTCCATCAGATATAGCTAGCAAAAACCTGGTCAGGAACCATGCACAGGATTCAAGCCCACCTCCACCACTGACTCCTCCATCCCACTACCCCTCTTCTGAACTCCTTCATTTCTTAACCCCCATTTTCTTCCCTTTTGTAGTACCATACCAGGACTGGTAACTATTTCCTGGATTCCTCAATCTGGGTTAACTCAGTGTTAAAATTTTGATAGTACAACCCTTCAATGCCTATGTAATGAATCCTTATAATGAAACCCCATTTGGGGAAGATATAATTTGTTATTAATACTTGTATATATTCTTGGTTGACATATAAATTTCACACCTTCAGAAGGATACCAGTGTGCCCTTTACCACAACCCTACCTAAAATAGTCTACTAAGAATTTTTTCCTTTTAATTTTCTGATTTAAACTCTTAAATCTACGAGTAAATTTTCCAACAGCTAAGATGTATCCAAATTTTTGGTCATTTCCTTATAACTTTCTTGAGCAAATTTATCTTATCCATGCCAAATATTCATTATTTTATATTTGATATGAAAAATTTTAAAATATCCAATGAACCCACACCCATTTTAATTTCCTTCAAAATATACAGCTTGACTCACTAAAATTTCCAAGGACTGAGCCAGTTTTAAAAATAAAGTTAATTTGTCTATATGATTTTTATTTTTAGGGATCATTTTTTGACATTTTGATCAAGCATATGGAGTAATCTTAACTCACATGACTAAGTGATTGTTACAAGTTTATAAATGGGAAAAAAAAGAAACCCTTATTTCCAAATGCCAGTTATATCAGCTATTTTTTAAACATCTGATTAAAAAAGAAGATATAAAATAAAATGCCATTAGACAATATTATATTTTAACATCTTTGATGTTAGAATTCTGAGACAGACCTAAAAGTACATAGGTTGGCAGCTTTTTGTTTATATTTTAAAATGGAATTAACAGGGTATTTTTTCCTATGTCATGCTTGAGAAGCTATGGACAAAATAATGTCAGCATTCATTTTTATCTGGGATCCATGAGTTAGAAAGAAGAAATGGAACCTGAACTATTTATGGCAAAGAGCTAAGCGGAAAAATCGACCAAAATATGGTATCATTCTTGATCTTAAAGACAACCTATGTCTATTGACATTTCTAAAAATCCTTTTAAACTTCTTTAAAACTCCTTTTCAAAAATTATTTTTTAAATAAAACTCTTATCATCTCAGATACTGAAAAAAATAAATTTGATGTTGAAATTTAAACAGCATCTATAGCAAATAAAAAGGAAATATTAAAGCCTTGATTTACTTAAACATATAAAAAACTAACATTTAATGAATTCCTGCAATGATCCCTATGCTCTGTCAGCTCTGATTAACTTCCTTAAAATCTCCAAAACTTTTCTTATTTGCATTTTAGAATAAGAATTTCAATAAACACAGTACTCTGAATATAATTGTGCATCACCAGATTAAACATGTAATGTAAAAATAGAAAGTGTTTTTCCTCCTTAGCAATTCATGTGTAAGTTAGATATTTAGAGATGCAATTTTCATGCAATAACTTTAACACATAATTTATACTAAACGATTAGTCATCTGTCATATAGTTGAACCTGCATATATAAAAAAAATCTGATATAAAAATGGGTCCTTCTCTAGGTGACTGACATGTGAGCAATTCCCAGAAACCCTCACTGAGGGAATAAATTAAAAGGTTCATACTTATCCATTCAGTAGTTCATATTCATACATCCTACTATGTAGGAACCTCTCTGTTAGCTACTGCGGGAATTTTCAAATAAATTGTCCCCTTATCAGAAGGAACAAGGAGACAAATACATACATGCAAAAATACTTACATGCATTAAAAAATGCACCATAAAATGTGATGACTATTTGTAATAGGGGCATGAAAGTGATACTTGAGTCAATATTGGAGGGTATGTCAAAGAAGGCAAAGCTTAGCTACAATATAATTTTTTGATGTTGCTATACCAGGAATAGGCAAACGTTTTCTGTCAAGGGCCAGAAAGTAAATATTTTAAGCTCTTTCAGCCATACAGGCTCTGTCACAACTCTCCAACTCTACTATTTAGCACAAAAACAGTCAGAGGCAACATGTAACCAAATAAGCATGGCTGTGCTCCAATAAACTATTTATGGATACTAAAATTGAGTTCATATAATTTAACATGTCACAAAATACTTTTCTTCTTTTGATTTCAACCATTTGAAATGTTAAACCTATTTTGTGCAGCTCATGGGTCATACAATAGCAGCTGGCCGGCTGCATTTGGTCCATGTGCAGTCATTGCCTGACCCCTGTTCTATACACCATGACTCATGAAGACAAAGAGAACACTTTATTATATGGGTAAGTATAAAAGGATGAAGGAATTCAGAGAAATTAAATTGCCCACCAGTAAAAGTTAAGTGAAAACTAATACAGTAGATCACAATTTCCTAGAACACTACTTCCATTAATACATTCACTTATTAATTCATTCAATCAAAAAGTCACGTACTTGGCACCATATGCCTGATGCTGTTTTACATGCAAAAGTTAGCACAGTAGACAACATAGGCAAAACTCCCTTCTATCATGGAGCTTACATTACAGAAAATTACTTAGTTTATAAACATTTCTTATTACCTAAATTCTCCTAGGTAATAGGTTAGGTGAGAGTAATGGTGTAGAATGAACACAGTGAGTACAGTGAAGACACAATCCACTGAATTTCTTTTGTTTTGTCCCTTGTCAGAAGGTTATTTTTTTCAACCACAGACAGTAAGGGGAAAATATAGCAAATATCCCTTAATATGTACTCCGTTCTGAATTAGCATGTTTATATTTTTCATTTTTGCTTCATTTATGTTATTTATTTTATTAACAAAAGTTAAGTTAAAATGCAAGTTTCCTTTATCATTTTTACCAATTCAAAATTTCCTTTCAGAAGTAACTACTATCATGGATTTGGTATGTGCTGCTCCAAAATACATTTTTATTCATTATATCACATAACTATGTATTCTACAGGCATATGTATGGGATTTATTAATTGTCCGATATGTTATCATTATTTATATGTTATCAATAAATTACAATTTATGTATTAGTCTCCAAGTGTTTTTTTCATTCATCATTATATTATGGAGAGCTATTCATGATGACATGTAGAAGTTTACTCAAATATAAGCAATGATATATGGCTCATCCAACAATTTCATTTTTCCATTTCCCTGATGATGGCTGCTTCCTATTCTTAAATTATGCAAATAATACTGCAGGAAATATTCTTAAGCGTTTCACTTGGTGTAATTTACAAGACCATTTAGAGGGTATGTATGTAGAAATGAAATTGTAAGATTTTAGAGAGTTATATATTACATACTACTAAATTTTATTGCTCTCTAATGCTGTTACAATTTTATACTTCTCCTTGCATTATAGAAGAGTCTCTTGATCTACCATTCTTTTATGCAGTTATAATTAAAGAATTTATTTTAGTCTGATTCTTATGAAATGGTATCCAATTGTTACATTTTAATGCAACTTTTGATACTTTCACTGGTAATATCAATTTATTCTTTTGAAAAATTTTTAATCACATACATTTGCCTTATTTTGCTTTTGATGTTCTACTTTTAGTATACATATGTAGAATCATTTAATGTATTTTTAATATTGTTCATATATGATCCAAGTACTGCCATATATGATGAAAAATTATATTGCAATTTCTTTGCTGTTTTAAACTTTATTTATGTAATTAAATACCATACAGAAGGTTTAATTTTAAAGTAAAACATTTCATTGATTCATACCCTGAAATCAGAAAGACATGTGTCTTTGTGTTTCTTTCTCATTAATTTTAGTACATCTAAACTTCATTTGTATTGTGCAAAGTAGTGTTTACTTTTTTCCTATAAGGGAAAATAATTTTTAATGCCATTTTATAAGTATAACATTGCTCACTTGATTTGTAAGGCCACCTCTTTCACAACCAAGTTTCCACAAATGTTTGCATCTGATTTTAGGATAGTGATTAATATTTTTTTATAATTATATAATTACATATAAACATAATATCTGCATATTATGAATATATAATAATTAGATATAATATTCTAATATGTTTTAGATTTCCCTTAATTGTCTCTATCCCACATTTTATATTATCCCACATTTTATAATCAGCTTATCTGGATCCTTTAAAATAAATTAGAAGTATGTGGATTGATGCTGATTTTTAGTGATTACATAACACTGGCATTTTTATACTTTTGGAACTTTCTATCTAGAAAGCATATTTCTCTCCTTCCATTTGTATTTGCTTTACATACATCAATGGCAGTTACAAATCAATTTGTGTATAGCTTCCTCTTCCATACATTTTTCTCTGGATTGTATATCATTTTGTCTGATATTTTAGGTGCTAGTGAATAGTAAGCTTTGATTTAATGTACATATTGAACCCAGACAATTTTTTGAACTCTTTGTAAACTCTTCCAGAAGTTTTTATTTAATAAGTTTTTTATTAATTAAGTATAAGAAAACATTGTGTATTATCTTTATAAACTATGTACAAAAATCATATTAGCTGAACCTCATAACATTTTTGTATTAACATTTCACATAGACAGGCTTCATTTATTTTACATTTTGTATTTCATTGATTAGTGCTTTGGTGTTTAAGCACAATTTTGACGGTTTTATTAATAATAGGCATTGTTTCCATTATTTTTTTGAATTTATTTGGTGTGCTTATATTTGCATTGTACAATATTTATGTACAACTGGGACTGCATTATTTGTTTCCAAATACCCTCTCACTTGCTATAATAGAATTAGCACCCATGTCCACTTTCATGTGACTGGCCCACACATATTATGTGATTGGGTCCCTCAAAGGACTCAGAGACCCCCAGAACAACCACCTGAGGCCATTCAAACTAGGAACAGACTGTATATTTTTCCATTCATATGGGCTTTGTTTAAATAACTACCTGGATTACCACAGCTGTTCATGCTTTACTTTTTTTTTTTTTAAAGTTTTCTTTTTATTTATTTATTTATATTTAACATCTTTATTGGAGTATAATTGCTTTACAATGGTGTGTTAGTTTCTGCTTTATAACAAAGTGAATCAGTTATGCACTTTCTAAAGACACTTTGAGCCCAACATTTAGTAATTTTCTGGACTTGCTGCCTCTGGTCTCAGAAACTGAGTTTATAGCCTGTTCCAAACAATAATCTTACTTTTCCTTTTTATTTCCATAGGAATCCCCCTCATTGACTGACTATCTGATTGCTCAGATCATCCAGCAAGTATCCTTACCATCAAGTCTAGACAGAAGATTCAACTAGCATTTCAACCACAGAAATCTACCTGAAGCGACATATAAGGACTAGCTTCCCTAAATTGTCGAAACAAAAAGGAGGGATTGGCCAAGGGGTCCTTAACATTCCCCTCAGCCTGAGTAATCTTTAGACAAGCTTCTTCCAGACTCTAGGTCCTAATCTCCCCTTATTTAGAACACTTAATTTAGAAAACTTGTAATTGCAAATTTTATTTATGGCCCTTCAATATGTGAATATTTTTAAAAGCTTCTTGCCAGTTTCATACTGCAGGATTCTTTTCTCAAGGGCATGGGAGGCGTCCCTTTGAAATGTAAGCATGAAGAAAGATTGAGCTTCCCCCACCTCCCAGTCTCTGTGGGAAGGTGGGAGTCTAACTTCTCTGGGTGCCTCGCTCAGAGTTTTAAACCTACTTTCTGGCATGAATATAATAGAAAGTTTATTTTTCCTTTGGGCAAATCTAATTAGCAAACAGATGGTCCATGATCTCTCCCTCACCTAGTGTCTAAAAATCCTTTCCTTGCCCTTTGATTTTGTTTCGGCAGGCCTGAGCCTAGATTCCCTTCTGCAATAGTCTTGAATAAAGCTTTCCTTCCCAGTTTAACATTGCCTAGTTTAATTTTGCTTTGACACTAGTTAAGAATCATTTGAAGTTCTCCTTTCAATTAGGGATATAGATCAAATCCACCATAGATCATTGCTCCCATAATTACTAGAAAACCCTGGTAAACTAAAAAATGCATTATTATTATACTATAGAAGAGTTGTGAATGCAAGATGTCCAAAGAAATTATGTTCACAGAAAGTTAATCCTACAGTGGTGATCAGATTGTTAACCAATGGGAAAATTTGCTGAGCCTGAGAAGTTTGGGTTGCAACAGAGGGAGTCTTTTAGTGTAAAGAGAAACCATTAGAGCTTTTAAGACTGAACTGACTGATATGATATATTATAATCTCTAAGATATTCAAATACAAAGACAATCTTTACACCTGCTAATTTTTTTTTTCTTGAGTTCATAGTGGCATAGGAGTCTGGGGAGCTGCACTGAACAGTAAAGATAAATATCTATATTATCATGCTTAAAGCCCCAAATCTTGCAAGATGTAAGAGCCTATGATAATACAAAACATACATTGTCCTCTAAGTATTGAAACTAACTGGAGCTGTAACACAGTATTGATTCAGTTAAACTCCTAATTAGAACACAGACTTCACTTCGGCTCTCGGGTAGATGAAAGGGAGTTAGCTCTCTGTTGGAAAATAATACATACAACATATCCATATGTCTTTAAAAAATAATACCCAGTAGAAGATTTAACAAAAAATAGAAGACATGAAGAAGCAGGATAATGTGCTCCAACATTAAGAAGAAAAAGACATAGAAACACATTTTTTTCCTGATATTATTGTGTTCAATGGTATTCATAAAAATTCAGTACAAATGCACATATGTATCATTCATTTAAAAATTTCTTAGTGCTATATATCTGGCATTCACATATTTCATAGCATCTCACACTCCACAAATAGTGACTGCAATTTTTAAAGAGTTTTTCTCGTATGATTTCTAGTCAAAATGGAAATAAAGTAAATGTTTTTGTTAAATATTAATCTGCTTTATAGATTTCCAGTTAAAGTGATTATTGCTTCATTATTATCATAAATACATAAAATGAGATTTATTTTATTTTATTACCTTTATATAGAAACTCACTAGAAATGAGCTCATGGATGGAATATAAGTGTCTGTCCATTCATTAAACATTCACACAATTACCGGATAAAGTAAAAAGAATAAAGGAATACAAAAAAAAAAAAATTTTGTAAATTCAGAGAAAGAGTTAAAAACATTGTTTAATTTTCACATTTGTTTAACACAATTTTTATTTCTACTAGGGTGTTTTACATGTAATATTAAATTAACTATGAATTTGAATCCAGTGGCCTCATTTAGATTATTTTATTATAACGAAGATTCAGTAATTGAGAATGTGTGTTCTTGATGTTAAAAACCAGAATAGGATGTGTACAGAGTATGTTAATTGTGCATCTTAACTTACAGAACTCCACACAATTATCATTTCATTTAAGAATAACTAAGATTCAATAGAAGAGAGAAGAGAGAGAGGAAGAATCATTCAAGTACATGCTAATTAAAAGGACTTATCTGTAGATTCCATGACACTAGTAAGCATATTGAAAATACACTGAGTCAGGCTTACACATCCACCAATGAAGTATGTAGTTCCCACACATACTGCAGAAAGGTAGTATCATAAACAGAACTGAAATGCAAGTCATCATTTTTCATTTACTTTTCCATTACTCTTATGATTAGGTTTTTTTAAGTTCAATTAAGAAGGATTACTTTTCTTCTCAACATTTTTGGAAAATCTCCTCACCATTTTATTAAATAGATAATGCTCTTTTCAGTACGATATATTTTAAATGATTTAAAAACTGGTGGTTATTGTAGATAATTTATTTGACGAAAGAAATGATAAATTTCTTCCACTACACTGTCTCCATAACAAGATTTTCATATCCTTATAATTAATTATATTAGAGCACAAACATCTTGTGAACATTAGAAATGTGCTACATGTTTGTATATCAACCATTTTCATCATAAAATTTGTCAGAATAAAATTCAATGCATAAATTAATATAAAGCATCTTTTTAATGGACCCAAGTGACTGGTAAGTTTAATATCTGAACTCATTAGTGCATATCACAAATAATATTCTTATGAAATATTGGATTGAGTTGTATCTGCTTGCCTCATCAGCCCTCATCATTCTGAGCAGTTAGCACAAACTCAAAGAACTGAAAAAACCATTCTACTCCTATAAATATTTCATTGTTATGTGAAATTTTATTTGTGAGAGGCAATTTGGAATTTTGACACAGATTTTTTTCTCACTTTGTTCCTTTGAATGAAAGAAACATAAATCCAACCTTTTTTTCAACATAACTTTATCTCTACCTCAAGAATCAGATAAGTGCCATTAAAAACATAATTTACTTTATTTGATAAAAACGTCCATGCTTATTCCTTGGCTTATAAAATCAATGTATTCCAGACAAAGTTTCTGCGTTTGTCCAGAAATCATTAAATTGCCTAATTTCCTATACAATTTCTACTGCACAAAGTGCAACATCTTTGGTTTATGAGAGCACTGTAGAATGCAAAATTTCTACTCCTGTACGTATATTGATACATATCATATGTATTCATATTCCACCGGCTGAAATTTGGTCATATGGCCATGCCTAACTCAGAAACGTAGTTTTTCATTGTGATCACAAGTAGAGGGAAACACAAAATTCTGTTACAGCTGCCAATCTCTACCACAAATCTTATGTGCATAAATTAGAAAATAAGATTGCAAGTTAATTAAATTCATGTGTTTATACAGAAGAATAGAATAAACCAAAATAAAGAAAAGTTAATTAAAATGAGAGCAGAAATTAGTGGAATATCAGCTTAAGAAGAATGAGGTTATCAACAGTGTATATAATCTTAAAACTTTAAATGATTAGGTAAAAACACAAAACACTGGCAAGATTAATCAAAAGAGAGGATAAGTAAAATAACCTAGACATAAATATTATTTGCAGTAAAAATATTTTAAACTTTAGATTAATTATAATTCCTAGAAAATAATTATAATATTTATTCAAATGACTAATAATCATTATATAAATAAATTTATTAGCAAAATTTACCAACAAAATGCTGAGAATTTCACAAGTGAATCATAATAAATCCTTAAGATGTAGAAATGACTAAGTAACCAAGACTAATATGTATTTTATTGAAAAACCAGATAAGAATACTTTAGAATAAATACAAATTTAATTTAGGAATATAGATTCAAACATTTTAAATATAAATTGAGGGTACTAACATGGAAAAATCATTGCATCTTTCCCCTCAAACTGTTCACAATTTAGTACCTAGGACCATTTTTCACTGGAGATTTTCCTTTCCCTTTTCTAAGTACAACTCTTAGAATGAATTTTTTCTCTATACAGTTAGTATTTTAACTGCTTTCAATGAGAGGGATTTGGATTATTTTAGTTTTAGATATCCATATTGCTGACCTAGCCATTGTTCCTAATAAAGGTGTGTGTGCTAAGGTTGCTGCTCCATTTCTTAAAATACAGACTGCATAAATATTGCCTCTTTAAAGCCTCATTATTCAAGATTCATGATTGTTTTGGATTTTAATATTTAATATTTCCCTAGATATAGTTATAAGAAACTTGTCTTTTTACATTCAAAATCAGGACCAGGGAAGACAGAACTGGGTTTCATCATTTGTCAAAAATTTCCACTCACAGATAATATTAAAGAAGTCAAAAATCTTACCTTAGTTTCCTGGCACTGTCACTGTTGAGGACCTACCTGAGTTTGATACTTCACCTCTATGACTCAGTTACTGTTGAATGACTGATTTCTTGTCTTCAATAAGAGGGCTGAAAACCAAGTGACCAATATCTGATTACTTAGCATCCTCCTTTCATTTATTAAACTTTGGATCTAGTTTATGCATATGTCCTAGCAATGTTTCTTAAAGCTGGGAATTATTAAACAGAATCTATCTATATTTAGTTGGATCTCCAACTGTGCCAGTCTGGGGCCCCACCAGAACTGGAATTCTCACAAGGACCATTTGGAGAGATATGAGAGAAGGGTAAGGAAAATAGCAATGGATTTGAAGCACTCATGAAATAGCAATGGTGGGAAGTCAGAACCACTATAGATCTGAAGAAACAAGAAGAGAAGATGAAATTACACAGGCCCTACAATTTCTGGAAACTCAGAAGAAACATTTTCTAAGGGGTGGCACAGCAATGTAGCTCTTCCAGCACTGACACAGGCAGGGACGGAGACAGAAAGAATAAACTGCTTGCTTCCAATATTTTTCCAGTGTATAAACCCAACTGTACCAGAGAACAAAGGGTCCACATAACTGACTTAATAAAGAACATCATCCAATGGTCATTGTGCAAGGCAAAGAAAATAAAGAATAAATCTTAGGATCAAAATGTGACTAATGAGCTTAATTCCCACAGTGTGGTCATCAGACTATGAAGAAGCAGATTAGCTGCTGGAAACCTGGTCTGGAGTTTTCACTTTTCGAGTAATATTACATAAGAATGGTCTGTCATGAAGTGGTATTGGTAAAATAAACATCAGTGGCATATAATAGATAATTTAGAAATAGAACCATACCTATTCAGTCAATTGATTTTAAACAAAAGTTACAAAGTAATTCAACAGGGAAATAATAATCTTTTAAACACATGTACTAAAACAATTGGTTAGCCAAATGCAACAACATAAATCTCAACAAAAACTAAACTGAAGTGGATCACTGACCTAAATGTAAAGAGTTAACAGTGTAAGACTTGTAAAAGAAAACATAGGAGAAAATGTCGGTGACCTTGGGTTGGCAAATATTTCTTAAGTAAGACACAAAATGCACTTAAGTATAAATTTGCACTTTGCCAAAGTTAAACACATTTGTTCTCCAAAACACAATGGTAAGGAAATAAAAAGATAAATCACAGACTGGGAGAACATATTTGCAAAGCAAATATTCAATAAATTATTTTTATCCAGAAAAAATAATGAGCTCTTACAACTCAATACTGAATGGATACACAACTGGATTGAAAACAAAAAGAGCAAATAATTTGACCATTTTCCAAAGATGACAAATGAGCACAAACAGAATGCTCAACTACCTTACACATTAGAGAAGTGCAAAATAAAACCACAATGAGATACCGCAACTAAAACAGCAACACTTAAAAAGAAGATGCTGCCATTAAGTGCCAGTGAAGAGGTAGAGAAAATGAAACTTGTACATTTTTGGTGAAAATAAAAAAAATGGTACACCCACTTTGAAAAACAGTTTGGCGGGCTTTTATAAGGGTAAACACACAGCGACCCTATGACTTACCAATCTCATTCATAGATGTTTATTCCCAAATGTAATGAAAACATAAGTCCGCCTCAAAATTTGTTAGTATATGCTTTTAGCAGCTTTACTCATAGAAGCCCCAAATTAGAAACTTCTCTAATGTGAATCAACTGGTGGTTAAACAAATTGAGATATATGCATGTAATAGAATAGTATTCAGTAATAAAAATGAATGGACTATTTTACATGCAGAAACATAAATAATCTCAAATACATTGTTCCTAGTGAAAGAAGACATTAACAAAAGAGTATATGCTGTATCATTCTATTTTTATGAAATTCTAGAAAGTTCAAAACTTTAGTGGTGGAAAGCAGATCACCAACATCCAGAAGGGGTAGGGTGAGGGGATTGATTAAAACAGGGCATGTGAAAACTTTCTCAAAGTGTCAGAAATGTTCTGTATCATGACAGTGGTGGTACTTCTTGGTCTTGCTAATTGTCTCACAATACCTATTCTTCTTTCAATCTTTTGGTAAAGAATTCCCAAAATTTTACTTTGTATATGACCTCCAAGAAACAGATTCCATATCACAACCTCACTTGCAGCAAATCTGGTCATATGACTAATTTCTGACCAATGGATGTAAAGCAAAATAAATGAATGTAATTTCAATGTCATGTCCTTAAAATGATATGACTCTCTCTACACTTTCTTCCATACTTTAAACATGTAGATGAGGACAATATTCAAGCTGATGACAGGGCAATAGGAAAGAAGGAACCAGATCCCTTGCAGAAACACTATCTACCCTATACCGTTCAGTTACATCTGCTTATATTGTGTAGTACTGCTACATGAAAAAATGAAGTCTAGGATGGCATGTACATTATATAAAACACAGGTTAACCCCTATTATATATCAAGCTCAGTGTTTTATCATTATGCTTTATCATTTTATGTGGTTTATCATTTTATTCTTCTCAATTATTATCAACATAATATTGAATATCTTCTACACTTCTTTCACTTCAGCCATATTGAAATATTATACTTGATGCTGTAACTTAAAAATAGAAACAATGGTACTATGGGATTGAAATTTGTTGGTGGCTGAGTAAATTTGTGGGGCTACATGGGAATTAATATCTTCTACATTTGAGGGCTTTCTGCTTCAGGTGTTTATACTTGCTTTTGATTCTTCCTGGAAAATATTTACCACTTCTGATCATGCAGTTCTTAGTTCAATTATCATTTCCTCACAGATGCCTGTGTTGAAAAAACTATCTTATACTGCATGATCTTTCATTTATTTGCTATATATTGAAATAAGTATTGAAATTTTTATCATTGAATTACTTGGTTTTTGCTCTTGCTGTTGTTGTTTCATTTAGAATATGATCTTAATGAGAGAACTTTTTCATCATTATACAAAGTTCTCCCCTCATGGGGCCTGTATAGGAGAAGAAAACAGAAGATATGCAGATAAAATAATACATGTTTCATACATGGTGATTATTAAGAACAAAGATGGGGCTGTTGGTGAGTTGAAAGGGGGCTAATGATTTGCATAGGCAGGCAAGTTGAACTCTTAAGCTGGTATTAGATGAAAGAAAGGAAAGAGTATGGTAAGGTAGTCCAGGCATGTGGAACTGAATAGGCAAAGATCTAAGAGCTTTTATTTGTTTTTATTTCTTTGAGAGGGAACGTATTTTCAAGGAATAGAAAGGAGACCAATATCTTTGAGGAGGCCAGGGGAAAAGGAGAGTGTTTACAAAAAGGAATGGAGAATTAGCAGGGCAAAAACATTTAGAGCATTCTAGCTCATTATAAGAATGTTGGTTTTTACATTCTGTTAGATTATAAGCCATTCACAAATCATAATCTTAATTGATCTTAATATTTTTATAACTGTTTGACTCTAAGCTAAGAATGATTTAAAGAGGGGCAAGTGTTGAGTAGGAAGAACATTTAGGAAGGTATTGCAATAATTCTGGTGATAAAATTTGTAGCTAGGGGCAAGGTAGTGGCAGTGAAGGTGGCTAGAAGTGTTGACATCCTGCATAACAGCACCTACAGAGTGTGCTAAAAGACTACATGTCAATGAGACAAAGAGAACAAAGTTATAATATTGTTTTGTTTTGTTTTTTCTCTAGAAATTGGAGAACCACAGAAGTTTAGAGTATACATTTACTGAAATGGAGTAGACAGCCAAGGAGCATGCTTGGGCATGGAAGAAAGATCAAAGGTTTAGTTTTTGAAGGGTCTTTAGATATCAGAATGCAATAGTGGTGTACATGGTCTTGAATTTAGGGTATATTTCCTTAGTTTATGCAGTAAGTGTAAGAGTAGACTTCAAACTGGGTTCATCAGCATGGAGATGACATTTAAAGTCATAAAACTGTATGAGATCATTAAGGAGTGTGTGAACCCTTCTGTGCCACTCAAGTATTTAGACATTACAGAGATGATAAAGATTCTTGCATATGAGAAATTGGAGTAGTGGAGTTGTTAGGAATAAGATCTAGGGTATGATCATGTGAATGAGTGGTTGACATGAATTGAAGATTAGATGATGACAAGATTAGAGGAAAATATATCAAGGAACTGAGAGAACAGGGCTTCAGAGTCATTGTCTCTGTGGATATTAAACTCACCAAGAATTATGATGCCCATAGAGATGAACAAAATTGCAATGACTCAGTAAAGTTTTCAAGGAATGGTGGGGGCTATGTCTGTAATCTATAGATAAGAGTAATGAAAAGGCACTACTGCAAAACAAGCTTATCTTCCTTCTAATGTGTCTGATCATCCGTTCAATAGCCCATATATGCCTTGGTTCTTGCTATCAGGGAGATCATTGGCTAATATGCCTTGCCTCCTTTATTGACAAAAATTTGCATGCTTTTATACATCATAAAATATGAAAATTGGTGTAAATGGAATAAGCATTCACAGATACTTTTAATCAAAACATATAAATCCTTGATATGCTTTCTTAATATCAATATATCATATTTTCTCAAATTTAATTTATCCCCTAACCAAAAAGAAACGTCAATCACCAAAAATATCAATAAATCATAAATACTTAAAAGTATAATATGTTAACAATAAATACAAGGGCGTAAGCCTTAATGTTTAATGTTAATGTTTAATGTTATTACCAATAACATTGTATTTTTATTGACAAATTAATGGGATAAGATTCTAAAGATCCTCCAACTACTTTAGCATTTTCTGTGGGAGAGCAAACCCTATACTTGGTTTCAGTTACATAAAAATATTATACAACTTGGAAGAGGAAATTTATTTGCCTTTTGCTGGTAGTGATTTCTAATCACATCTCAGACTATTTAATATTGTAGAGTAGAAAGAAGAAATAGAGGTAAATATTATGTTCTTTTGACATTAAAAATAGGCAAATGAGACTTCTGAGGAGAAAGCTCCAAAACCAAAACTCACATTTAAGCAAGATGGCAATTTTTCAAGTAACAAAACATCTAAATCTGAATATATTCACATAGATGACAACAAACAAAAGCAAACTATAATGGAAAAAAAATCAAGGAAATATTTCTAGCGTCAAAATTTAAAACAGAGAACTGACAAAATACCATCAAGATTTCCTCCAACATGTAGACAGCAAGGCTGCATCATTTTATTTTATAGAAACAAATACGGCAATGGTTGCACAACTCTGTAAATCTACTAAAAGCCACTGAATTGCATGTATAAGATGGGTGAACATTATGGTATGCAAATTATATCTGAATAGAGCGGTTTAAAATATCCATATGTATATGTATATACATATGGATATATATGTGCTTGTATATGTATGTGTATACGTGTGTATATATGTATATAGTATGTACATAATAAGCCATCTAACAAGTTGAATGTGTGATCAAAACAATTCAGAATAATCTTAATGAAAATATACCAAAGTGAAAAGACACCAATGTGGATAGACTATTATTATTGTTTCATGGATCTAACAACAGAAAACACATGTACACACACAGAGAATTAATCAATATAGTTTATATTCTACTGGTGTTTCATGTAGTATAAAAAAATAAAGAAATTTTTTAAATGGTGATTAATTTTTAATCACATTTGATTTCTTTGCTATAGAAGCAGAAAACTGTAAAATTCAGGAAGACATCATAAATAGGAGTGAGAATCATTTCATTTTAACTATGAAATATGGAGAAATCCCTTCCAAGTAATGATAGTACAGATTATTTTAAAAGTAATGAGCCTTAAAACCATAGGGAATAAAAAAGAGATTCAATGTAAAACACCTTAGTTCTTCCATGTTGCATATACTATGCCCCATATTCCAGAATTGACATTTATTTTCCTGGTTGTTTATACTAAAAGTATTGAAATCACTTTAAACATATGTTTCTCAAATGTGTATACTACTAGAGAAAGCAGGTTTTTCTTGAAGATAATAAAGCCAACATTTAGAGTCCTTCACTTGCATGCCCCACCTCCCAATTTCTGAAAAGAGATACTAGCCTCATACCTAGCGTCATGAATTCATAGAGTATTTAAGATTAGTTAAAAACCATGTAAAACTCTAATAGCCTAATGTGTTAAAGCACACACAAGAACAAGTCTAATATAATATTTTCAAATTTGGCAAAAATTGTAAAAATATCCATAACATTAACAGTCAGCTACCAGAAACAATGATAAAATTTCAATGAAATAATTTTGATAAATGATGCTATAGGAAAGGCTGAATTAATGCTCTGTTCTCACTGTAGGAAAAGAAATTATTAAATCACTGAAATATAAAGAGTCAAGTAAAGAAGACAAAGATGAAGAAAAACAAAATTATAGAGGTGGGTCTGGCAGTTAATTAAAATATGTTTATGTTTAAGGTCTGCAATATTTTTTATATTTTTCAGCTTTTAAAAATAGGTAATTTGTATCATTTATTTTCTAATTTTCAATACATTTTCAGTCTCATCTTAATATTCATCATTTTGCATTTTAAAGAATGGTTCCACAAAGAGTTTGCCTGCAAAATCCTGGATTTTGTGTTGACTCCTCCCAACACCTCTTTAAAATATTTTGTAGTTTCTTCTCCTACTTGGCTCACTGATTCATCACTTGCCTCAGTTCTTCATTCCATATTCCCTCCCTCACACTGCTTCCAAAATGTTTTTCCAATGTAAAAATCTGATCACAAGAGAACATAATTCAATCAATCAATTTTTTTTACATGTAAATTTCAAAATATTGAGCACAATATAGCCCCTCTTTGGTGAGGTACTGGTTAAGGTCTTTGGCCCATCTTTTAACCAGGTTGTTTGTTGTCTTACTGTTGAGTTTTAAGAGTTCTTTATATATTTTGAAAAACAGCTTTTTATCAGCTAAGTCTTTTGCAAATATTTTCTCCCAGTATGTGACTTGTATTCTCATTCTCTTGACATTGTATTTCACAGATCAGAAGTTTGTTGCTGTTGTTTTTAATTTTAATGAAGTCCAGCTTATCAATTACTTTTTTGAGAGGTTTTGTCTTTAGTGTTTTATCTACAAAGGTATCATAGCCAAGGTCATCTAGGTTTTCTCCTATGTTATTTTCTCCTATGTTATCTTCTATGGGTTTTACAGCTTTGTATTTTACATTTAGGTTCATAATCCATTTTGAGTTAGTTTTTGTGAAGGGTGTAAGATCTGTGTCTAGATTCATTTTTTGGCATATGGATGTCCAGTTGTTCATAGATTTGTATTTTAAGGATGAACAATTTCAATATTTCCATATGGTATGGTTTATTTTATCAGTGTATTCCATAGTGTACACTTTTTTCCTATAAAGAATGATGCTATCTTTTTAAGATTTCAGGAAACATTTAAACATAATTTTTTTAAAGTTATACTGAATATGAAATACACCCATCCTTGTCAATATTCAAATAGCAAATATAGAAATAGATCAAGATAAATATCAGAATAGGAGAATATAAAAAATTGAATGAAACTTTCATTCCTGAGAATACATTTTTAAAGATAACTAATAGTAAATATTTGAGTTCTCTCTCTATGATTTGTGTGTTGGTAAAGGTTGTAATGAAAATTGTCAAATGACTTTCATTTTTTCTTTCTTGTTAATCGCTTTCTCAAGGTGGAAAGTTGTCCTACATTGTGTCAAAAGAATAAGCTGTCAGATTGCTAATATTTAATACATTCTGAGAATAACTGCCATGTACTATATAAATTTGACCTTTTCAGAACTCCAAATTTGATTGGATGGACATTTCTGTCCTATTTAAAAACTCAAACCCCTGTTGGAAAGAGATAGAATGACCATCTGTTGAAATTCAGAATACTAAAAAGGTTAAAGTACACAACCAAATGCTTCAGAGAATATTTCATAATTAAATTTTTCTATCTTATTTAGTGTCAAAAATAATGAGAAACTGAGATGATGATATGAATTCAGTTTTCATTATTCAGAAAATAAAATGTAAGGTGAGAATGTTGTACCATTAGGTGTTATATTGAAAGCCTGTATAAAAATGTTTTTTAGTTTTGCTGAGGTATCAGGGATTAGTCTAAAATACAACCACCCTAGCACAAAGAATGCTTCATTTTAGTTCAAAATGGCATTTAGATTAATAATAAAAAAGTTAATGTTAGTACTGCATTAAATCCTGAAGGTTTAAGTCATCTGTTCTTCAATGTTGGCAGGTATAGGTATACTTATCATTTAATTTATAATATCCCAGACATTTAGAGTAGGAGAAATTAAAGCACAACAGCTGGCAGAGCAGAAATCATAAATAATTAGATTTATTTTTTAAATGCCAAGATTGATTTTTTGACAGAATTATGTCTTAGTTTGGACTGCCTTAACAAAGTATCATAGACCGGGTGGTTTATAAACAACAGAAATTTATTTCTCACAGTTCTGGAGGCTGGAATTCTCAGATCAGCATGCCAGCATGATCAGGTTCTGGTGAGAGCCCTCTTCTGGCTCTCTTCCTGTATTGACAACTTACTCTGGTTTCTTCACATGGCAGAAAGATATGAGATAGCTCAATGTCCTCTCCTTTTAAGGGCACTAGTCCCATTCATAAGGGCTCTACTTCATGACCTAATTACCTCCCAAAGATTCTACCTCTTAATACCCCTAATACCATCAAAATGGGTATTAGATTTCAACATAAATTTTGGGGGGTTAGATATTCGGCCCACATCAAATTAAGTATCATAGTTCTTACTATCTGACATAACTGTAAACATAATTTGTATGATTCCTAAGAGAAGGTGATAAAAGATTCAGTAATTAACTGAGATGAAATGGATTTTATGCTTTTATATATTTTAGCCCATGATGGTAAAATCTCTGAAAGTCCACTGACCTATGCAAGTTTCATCCTATATGATACTAAACAGACATGGATAGCTTCTGCTATTTAAAATAGGTAGAAAGGCTGTATAAAATATACATTATCATATTAAAATATATAATGAGATTAAATAAGGAAAGGGAAACTGTAGTTTAAATAAAGATAGAGAGTAAGCACTAAAACTTATGATACATTGGCATTGAGGTGAGTGGTAAATAATTAAACAGAAAAGTACATATTGCAATCTAAAGGCTGGTTTAGTGCTAAACTGGGAACATGAAAGAAATGTGTTCTTAAGAATGCAAAAGGGAGAAACTGGAAGTGAGCTATTCTGTAAAATGGAGACAACAGAAAAGCTTAGTAGAAGGAAGGGAAGCAGGGATGGAGAAAGGAAGGACTAAAGAATAAAAATCTCCTTTATCTGGTCCAGGCAAAAGAGATCATGACTCTGCCCATGACTTAGGCAGTTACCTGCATGAGTAGAAGTACAAATACACACCTGATTTCATGTAATATTTAGTCTTACTAGATACTTGTGGCATCTGATAGATGTTATTAAAGTAAAAATGAAAAGACTAGAAAAAAAGCAGCATTTAAAGATATTTTTAAGATGTTCACAATTAAAGAAAAATATGATCTGTTTGGGAATAGCAAGCAAACCTAGACAGATTTTAGTGACCGAAGAACATTAAACACAATGCAACAATTTTAAGATCAAACAGAAGATAGAATACCTATAAATAAACAACAGCAATACTGAAAACAGTAGTTTCTGCTTGTCAGGCATATTAGAAGCCAGAAAAGAATAAGGAAAATATTTGAAGTGCTTAGACCTATAACTGTTAACATAGAATCCAATAGGTTAACAATATTTTACATCTTGCTCCTTCTTCAGTGACCCCAACCAAACTTCTTTAAGGCAACACCACGCACCCATGCTAGAAGAGATGAATTGAAAACATATGTTTAAATAAACCTTAATAATAAGAAAAGCTACATATTTATCATTTACTTTTTAGTACATAATGATATAACATGTTTCTGAAATGAAACAACATCAAATTTCATGTATCCTACTCATAATTTAATATGGGAATTGCTGCAATAACATTTTAGATGTTTGCTGAATCAATTAATTTATAAATATATACAAGAGTATATAAATATAATATCATATTTGCAATTAAGTTTATCTTAATTCTGTTACTTGTTAGAAATGTCTGGTTGTTAATAACAAGAGTTACACCTAAGGAGGTAAAAGACCTGTATTCAGAAAACTATAAGACACTGATGAAAGAAATCAAAGATGACACAAACAGATGGAGAGATATATGTTCTTGGACTGGAAGAATCAATACTGTGAAAATGACTATACTACACAAAGCAATCTACAGATTCAGTGCAATTCCTATCAAATTACCAAAGGCATTTTTTACAGAACTAGAACAAAAAAAATCTTAAAATTTGTATGGGACAAAAAAGACCCTGAATAGCTAAAGAAATCCTGAGGGAAAAAAACGGAGCTGGAGGAACCAGACTCCCTGACTTCAGACTATACTACAAAGCTACAGTAATCAAGACAATATGGTACTGGTACAAAAACAGAAATATAGATCAATGGAACAGGATAGAAAGCCCAGAGACAAACCCACACACCTATGGTCAACTTAACTATGACAAAGGAGGCAAGAATGTACAATGGAGAAAACACAGTCTCTTCAATAAGTGGTGCTGGGAAAACTGGACAGCTACATGTAAAAGAATGAAATTAGAACACTCCCTAACACCACACACAAAAATAAACTCAAAATGGATTAGAGACCTAAATGTAAGACCAGACACTATGAAACTCTTAGAGGAAAACATAGGAAGAACATTCTTTGACATAAATCATAGGAAGATTTTTTTTTTTGACCTACCTCCTAGAGTAATGGCAATAAAAACGAAAATAAACAAATGGGACCTAATGAAACTTAAAAGCTTTTAGACAACCCTCAGAATGGGAGAAAATATTTGCAAACAAATCAACGGACAAAGGATTAATCTCCAAAATATATAAACAGCTCATACAGCTCAATATTAAAAAAACAAACAACCCAATCAAAAAATGGGCAGAAGACCTAAATAGACATTTCTCCAAAGAAGACATACAGATGGCCAAGAGGCACATGAAAAGATGCTCAACATCACTAATTATTAGGGAAATGCAAATCAAAACTACAATGATGTATCACCTCACACTGGTTACAATGGACATCATCAGAAAATCTACAAACAATAAATGCTGGAGACGGTGTGGAGAAAAGGAAACCCTCTTGCATTGTTGGTGGGAATGTAAATTGATACAGTCACTATGGAGAACAGTATGGAGGTTCCTTAAAAAACTAAAAATAGAAGTACCATATGACCCAGAAATCCCACTACTGGGTGGAGCAATCCAGCAATCCCAGAGAAAACCATAATTCAAAAACACACTTGCACCCCAATGTTCACTGCAGCACTATTTACAATAGCCAGATCATGGAAGCAACCTAAATGCCCATAGACAAATAAATGGATAAAGAAGATGTGGTACATATATACAATGAAATATCACTCAGCCATAAAAAGAAACAAAATTGGGTCATTTGTAGAGACGTGGATGGATCTAGAGACTGTCATACAGAGTGAAGTAAGTCATAAAGAGAAAAACAAATATCGTATATTAACACATATGTGTGGAATATAGAAAAATGGTACAGATGAAGCAGTTTGCAAGGCAGAAATAGAGACACAGATGTAGAGAACAAACATATGGACACCAAGGGGGGAAAGCGGAGGGACTGGGAGTGGTGGTGGGATGAACTGGGAGATTGGGATTGACACTAATATGTATAAAATAGATAACTAATAAGAACCTGCTGTATAAAAAAATAAATAAAATAAAATTTAAAAAAAACACAAGATTTACGAGCAAAGCTAGGTATTCTTCTCAGTTTAAAACAGTCCTGTAAAGATGTAAGCAAAGATTTCCAACTTATACAATAGCAACTTAAAAATTTAACTTATACAATAGCAAGAAATACACATAACCATGAGCTTAACTCCTATAATCAGGAAATTCAGGAGTAAAATTTAAATGATAAAATCCATTGAAAATCTTTGCTGAGAACAGAGTATGAAAAGACAGTTATTTTTGCTTTAAAAATGGTATAATATTGTGGTCTGTCATTACTCTAAATCTGAAAAAAATTATGTAAACTATTCAATGTTAAACACTTTGAATTAATAATTTTTAATAAATAACAGTAAATAATCTGATTAATAATTGACTTAATTAATTGATGGACTGATTCTTTGCCACGTGTTGTACATTTTCAGCTGTTAGGAAATAGGCATTACTAATGCCATACAGATAATTCAGTAAGCGGTAATCATCACTAAAAAGGATCAGGGCATGAGGTTTCCACCTGCTCTGACATCAACGTACAATAGGGTACTGGATAGAGTTTCTTCATTATTTTTCTGTTTGTGTTTTCTTTTGTAGCTTCAATTTTACCTCTGGACTTATTTTCCTTCAGTCTGAAAATCTCACTTTAATATTTCTTGAAATACAGGTCCACTTCTGTTAAGTTCTCTCTTCTTCAGTTGTCTTACAACTTTTTTATTTCACTCTCAATACTTTAAAATGTTTAATGCAATGTTTTTTGGCTCACATGACTTCTGATATGAAATTAGCAGTAGTTCTCACCCTCCTTCATGCTCTTTAAAAATGTCTGTTTCCATCCCCATCCAGAGCTTCATTCAAGATTTTCTTAGAGTCTCCATCTAGTTTGGAAACATTTCAGCCCAGCCATTAATTCTCAATTTTTCCCCTCTCTTCATGTGGGAAACCACTTAAAGTTAAGCCCTTCAATACTGTCCTGCTTGTCCCTGAGTAACTACTGAATTTTTTCAAAATTGTTTTCCTTTTGTTTCAGTACAGATAATTTCTGTTGTAACATTTGAACATGTGAAGTTTGTGATGAACAATTAAAATGGAGAGTTTGAATAGATAGTCAAGAATTTATAACTGAAGTCTAGGCTACAGATAGACATTTTATTGTGATCTGAATTTAGATGGTATTCAAAATCTGGTAGTGGATGATCACCAAGGAAATGAGTATAAAAGAGAAAACAAGATTTGAATACTGAATCCTGGAACACTCCAAAAATAAAGAGATTGGAAAATCAAGAGGAAGCAGCAAAGGAGATAATAAGGATCAACCAGTAAATAGGAGGAGGATTAAGAGTGTCTGGTAACATGAAAACTAATGGTAAGGGAGTGTTTCCAAGGGAAAATAGCAATCATCTGAGTCAACACAAAGTGAATACTCAGGATATACTTTGGACTGACACACTTAGAAATTTTTAGTTACATGAGAGCAGATATGATGGAATGTTGGGGATGAAGATTGTAATGACTATCGGAAAGAATTAAAAAAAAAAAATTGGAAATAGGTAATGCACATCTCTACCCAGGCACTTTCACATACACATACACACATTTTATTCCCATACATATTTATTTTACATATTTTGGAAAATATATATACTTTAGACAGAATAATTGCCACCAAAAGATATCCATGTCCTAATCCCCAAAAGATTGTCCATGTCCTCAACTGTGACTATGTTCCTTAATATGGCAAAAGGGACTTTGCAGATATGATTAAGAATCTTCAGATGGGAGAGTTTCTTGGATTACCTGGGTTGTCCTTACAAGAGGGAGGTAGAAGGATTAGAGTCGGAGAGTGATTTGAAGATGCTATGCAGCAGTTTTGAAGATGAAGGAAGAGGCCATGGACTAGGGAATGCAGGTCACCTCTTTAAGCTGGAAAAGTCAAGGGAATCTATCTGAGATTCTCCAGAGGGAATGCAGACCTACTAACACTGTGATTTTAGGTCAGTAAAAACCATTTCAAACTTCTGATATTCTGACCTCTAAAACTATAATAAATTTTTTAAGCCACTAAATATGGAATATTTTAACCACCATATGAAATATACACATGTATATATATATAATTATATATACATACAGTTCAGTATTATATTCAGTATATAAATTCTAGATATTATCATATAAACTCCATATTTAAGTCTTTGGTTTTCAGAAACTTTTAACTGGGACTTCTCTGATGAAGTTCTCATTTGAGATTGAAAGTCTATAATAATTGTACACCATGTTCTACTATTTATAAAAGCTCTAAGGTTTTGAAAACTCCTGCAGAGAACATTGCATAATGTTCATAATCAATCCAAATTATTGATAATATAACTTAAATGTGTTTAAGATTTTGAATCAGAGATTTTAAAGAGCCATCCATTATAAATGTGCCAAAAAAAAAAAAAAAAGATATGGATAGATATGGAAAAACATTTTGCTTAACATAAAGAGACAGAGAAAGATCACTATCAATAGTGGGCATTGGTCCCTCATGGCCCGCACAGCTCTCCTAAGGGTCTGCAGAGGACAACATGTCTATGCACACCCCTCCTGTGCCTGTGCCACAGTAGAAAGTCTCATGAAGGACAGGTAAAACAGTGGAATTGGTCAGGTGCCATATGAGGTCCTTATTTCAAGCAAAGACAAAAGAGCATTCTTTGAGCCTGAAACAGAGAAAGATGTTTCTACACAAGGTGATAAGCCCAGCACAGGCTGTGTGGGCTCTTTATATCTTGGTATGGAAATGCTCCAAGCCCAAGGCCCATTCTTATGCAAGTGGGTACAAAAGACTTGGTGCCTGAGACAACCTTTCCTTACACAATGTATTTAGTTTGAGAAAGGTCTTTCTTTTATTAAAGATAAAATTGAGACTATCAGGGAGAAATCTCAAATCTTATTTTGCTACTAATCTAAATTTCTTTCTCTTATTTATCTCCTTATTTAATTATGAATGGAAGAAGTAAAATTCTCTACATCTTTTAACTACTTCTGTTTCTTGAGATCTTACTCTATCAATTATCTTTTGTTTCCTTTTCTTCCTGTACTACCTCTTCATTGACACATTCATTAATACTCTTAAGGTAGAGGAGATTTTGGGATACATTCACATTTTTCACTTTCCTTCACAGGAATGGTATTTGTCGATCTCCAAGCCTCATCCTTCTCTAAAAAATTCCAACATCTTGAGGTTACAAATCCACTGACAGTGTTTTCATTAAATTCATTCTTTGGTGGTAACTGATAAAATAATTCATATGGTTCAGTTTTTATATTTCTAACAACCTCTCCTCTGCACCTCACAGATAAATACAAACACTGGCAATAGGGACTTCCCTGGTGGTCCAGAGGTTAAGATACTGCATTTCCAATGCTGGGGATGCAGGTTCAATCCCCGGTCAGAAATAAGATCCCACATGCTGTGCAGTGGAATCAAAAACAAAAAACAAACAAAAAAACCCCCGGCAGAATCTATGGATTCTGTATCAGACCAATTACACTGCTTAACTAACAGAACTGCCCTGCTTACTCTCAAAGTGGCAAATATATAATTCAATGTTTTGTCTCTTGCTAGCCCATGTTTCACCTTCTTATGTGTATATATAAAAAGTAGCATGTCTCCATATATAATAAGCTTATTAAGTAGGACAACTACAACCCTGGATTTCAAACTCTCAGAGAGCACTTGAAAGCATAATATTAAAGCACAGGACACACTTTAGAAAATGAAAATATTCAAATAACTGACAAAATGTTTTTAAAGTGCTGGGAAACTGTTGGCTAAGTCTCTGAAATTCCATAATAATTACACCTGCAATCAGATAGATTATTGCAGCCTTAATGAACACTAATTTTAACAGGTTGTAGGGTTCTAGTCCCAAACAATTTGGTTGGGTCCCAGATACCAGAGTTGGAAATACTTACTGAGGAAATCCAAACAATTTGCTTTAATCAGCTATGAGATGCATGGGCATATATCCACTCATCTGAGCAGTAAGATTATTGTGATCATGTCAAATAAGTGGACTGTGCTTGAATTACTGGAGTCAGTTCAATTTGCTCTGTTATAGTTGCCTATGCAATATCTGTAATATAACAGACAGCGTAGAGTAAATTGTCGTTTTAGGATTTGTCTCTAATTCCACAACAAATAATTTCAAAGAAACGCCCTCTAGCTCTCTAAGTGGCATGTGGTTTGATCTATTTCCATAGGTAATTAGACAAGAGATGTTTTTAAAGTTGAGAAAACAATTATCTGGGATATGAAAACCTTTTTTAAGCAACTATATGATTAAACAACAACAACAGTAAAACTTTAGGGTGTACTTAAAAAAAACCAGGTTTTATGCATTAATTGTTTTATTAACATACAGAAAATCTATATTAAGTATATTTAATACATATATTTGACATAGTATATTACATTAAAAACTCTTAGATCTCACTTGTTTCACGTTTTCAAAATAATGACATTGTCCTTTCAATATATTTCCAGGTGAATTTATAGTCACCAATTCACTGAAGAATTGACAAGAAATAACCTAGATCATACTAAATGGTTGAAAAAACTATTTCAAGCATTTTATATTCCAAATAAAAAAAATCATTCTGGTGACTCATATTTAAATTTTTCCTTGTTAATTGTTTAAGTTATTTACCTCTAAACTGTATTTATAAATCAATACAATATCTAATATATACTTAATGTTGTTTAGATAAATATAAATTATAAAATTTGCTTCAAAATATTTAATGATAAAACATCACATTGAGAGGTAATTAAATGTCAAACAGTATTTTAATTCTAGATATATATTATGCAAAGTTAGCATCAAGAAACATCTTTTCAACTGTTTAGAAGTTTCTATTCTGTATGGTAAATAAAAGAACTATTATTTTACTATCATTATTAACTATTCATTTGCCTCTGATCATCATGTGCATAAGAATTTTGGCCCTGATCAGTTATTGACATCATAAAGAGTATAAAGTATCAACAAATCCAGGAATAATTTCATATGATCTGTAAAAATTTTCTTCACAAGTTGTTACCTTGAGAATTTGATTTTCCAGAAGGTACACTTCAAGAGGATAGAGGTGTTTCCTTTTTTTGTGGGGGGTATCCCTAGCACTTAGAACAGTGTACAGCTAATTGTAGGAAAGCACTAAATATTTTTAATCAATTAATTTGAAAGAAAAAACCACAAATCCATTGATTTGTAAAAACTGAAGACAATTGTAATGTGATTTTAATAAATGCACAGAATTATGAATAGCTTACACTTATCAATATACACACAATAAAAAACAAGATGATTTTATAAATTATAGAGCAAAATAATTAATAAATGTATATAAATATTTATTCTGTGACAGCTTATTTTCTTTGGAAGGATGTTTTCTGAAATATAAAGGTAAATATTATGTACATTTGAAGTGACCTGTTAGTATCTTGAGTTAGAATTTATTCTTAAATGTGGAATAAAATATTGAAAATATTCATATGCATTTATTTATTTATTTGATTTTTTTTCTTTGAATATCATCATTGTTCACAGTTCTCTATTTTTAATGGGCTACACAATTTAAGAGTGAAACAATGTATAATTCTGAAGGCAATATAATTTTGTGAAAAGTCTTTTTGCTTGTTGAGTATTATGCTCAATACTACTGAACTGTTGAAAGTTGAAGTATACATGCCAAGTTCCTACTGCAACTTATTATATTACTAGTTAATTATCATCTCATTTTATTTTTTCTTATAAGTCAAAAACTATTAAATAAATGGTTTACATCACCATGTCAGTTTTGTGATATTGCATCAGACTCAAAATAGATTGTCTGTGAAATGAATATTCATTGTTTGTGAAAATTAATTTCTACAGTAAATTTTTTACTACAGAAATATATCTTAACTGGTAAAATATTTCAATATAAGCACAATCTTGGGGAAAAAAATAGCTCATGGCTGCATCAGTCAAATATGCTTACTAGCATATTAAAACTTACAATTGGTTCAATAATGACATCAACAATATTTTTAAAATATTTGTTACTGAAAATATGACATGCATAAAATATAATACATTAAATGTGTAAAAGAGAAATACTAAGAGAAATGATAAACACACATGTATCATTTTCTATAGGTCAAGGCAATTAAAGCCTTATGTATGGTACACACTGTCACACCTCCCTCCCTTCACACAATAGATTTTACAACATATATTCATTAGCTCCATTCTTTTAAATGTTTATATAAATGGACCTTGATATATATTTTTTTCTAAAATATTCTTTATTCATAATGTCTGATGTACATTCTCTTTAGTAAATGTAGCTTCATCTTGTTATTTTTCATGGCCATACACTATAATACTGAATACTTTATTCATGTATTTAAATTTCTGTGGACAGATTGTTTTGCTATTACAAATGAATTTGTTCTTGTAAATGCCACCTTTACTCTTTAGTGTGTATATACATCTTAGGGTACATGAAAAGAGTACCATAGCTTTACTTATATTGTGAAAAGGTTCAGATTTTATTGTTTCCCAAAGTACTTTTTTCCAAGTTATAGGTTTACCAACACTATATGAATGTTCCTTGCTTTAGTATCCTTAAGACACCTGTTTTATCTCCTTGGTGTACTGAATCATGTATCATTGTGTGACTGTACTTAATAATAGTTTTGTTTTATGTATATTATTGTCTAACTGGAAGTTACCTAGCCTTCTTTAGCTTTTATTTGCTTGGATATGCATTTTTCTTTCATTTTATTTTAAAAATCAGTGGCTAATATGCCTTCTTTAAACAACATATGACTAAATATTTTTGTTTTATGAAGCTTGAGACTCTATGATTTTGTACTGGAGACTTCAGTCCATTTGCCATTATTGTGATTTTTCTCTATAGTTGGATTATCTTCTACCCTCTTATTTTGTGCTCTCTCTTTGCTTTGCTTCTCTATGCTTCTTGTTTCTTCTTTCTTGCCTCCACTTTTTTGAGTTGATATATTTTCTCCATTTGGTTATTTTCTTTCCAGAGTTTTGGATACAGAGTTTACTGTATCCATTTTCCAACTACATAAAAATCACTATACATTCCAGCATTTGCGTCCCCAGAGACTGCTGTCTTCATATTGGAACAGAAATAATACATATAGGATAAAATATTTCCAAGATTTGAGAAGAAACTGAGGAGAATAGCAGAGATCAGATTGGGTAAATTCACTTTCTTCTCTCAGATTATGTTGGTTACTTTTTCCCCTATGTTGTTTAAAACAAACAAAAGTAGAATCATTCATGGTAGAAAGGAGGGACTCATTAAATGTATCAGAACAGGATGTATTGTAGAATTTTTCCACATTAGTTCTAATCACATTATCCTATCCAGTTTTCTTCATTTGTCTTGATTTTTCTGTCTGATTCAAACCTATCCACTCCTGAGAACCAATTCTTTTGAAATGCTGCTGAAAAAGAGTTTCAGAAGTCAGTCAGGTTTCAGATGGTTGACATTCTCCATTGCTTCATAATACAAGCCTGATAACTTCACTAAGAAAGAGCTGAACATTTGCATTTTATAAAATACCACTGTGATGCACAATGGAGTTCAGATTTTGTTGATGGCAGGCTAGTTAATACATTATTTAAAAACCACTGTTAAAGCATTAGAAAATGATTCATGGAACCAACATTAAGAAGAAGAAACCTGGAATGACTTTGTGCATTTCTTCTCACCCCTCTAGAGTAATCTATAAACTCCAGAAAAGGCAACTATAAAACTGAGGTACTCAGCAGAGCTTTATTAGGTCTTGGGAAAACACTGGAAATAGCATTTGAGTGCAGTATCTTCCAAAGTCAGGGATCCTTGATAAAAGCTTCACAAAACTGTGGTTCTAGTTGGACAAAACAGATATAGAACAAGCCCTGCCAGAGACAGAGACCCAAACTCAGAAAAAAAAAAAAAAAGACAAAAAATCCCTATGAGGACTGTAAATAAAAATTATATTTAAAAATAAATAAATATCTCATTATTCACACATATTAGGAATATATATACAGACTCTCTAAAAATATTACAGATAATTGTAAGATACAGTGAATTAACATAATAGAATTGCTTGATACAGGATCAAATATGGAAAAATAAAATTCTTAATAGCAGCATTGTTTTAAAAAATAAGAAAACGTTTAACAAAACAGGTGATTATTCTATGGGATAAGTTCTATAAGAAGACTAGAAAACATGATACATTAAGTAATTGTCCAAGGACATACCTTTAGTCAGTGTTGCCTAAAGTCAAACCCCCATTTCCTGAGTCTGTATGCTTAATTACTATTCTGTCTTTTCTCAATAACATTACATTGGAGGAAGCATGGAATTTCCCTACTCCAATGAACCTTCTTACTTTATTTGTTCTTTCAATTTTGAATGCTGTACTTGCAAATTTTGCCCTGGGTTAAAATAATTGAATATTTCAAAGGCCTTTCCTCAGCCAGTCTTACATATACTAGATTATATGTGAACTCAGAAAACTACAGTTTTTCAGTATTTATGGATGAGACCTCAAAGTATCATTATTTTAATGCCATGATTTTTATCTCATTCAGTACCCTGGCTATGTACTTAGCATAAATCTGTTACAATTTATGTCAAGTCTGAAAAGAAAAAAACATGGGATTTGCAATTGTGATGAACTATTCAACTCATTCCATGATATCCCAGGAATACCCCCACCAAGTGGGCCAGACCATTGCCCCACCCTGAATGGACATCAGCACTAATCCAGCCCACAAAAATCCACTAGCTTTGGCTTCTGAATGAGCTTTGATTATAGCTTTCATCTGGAAGGGCTGCAGCTGTCCCTTCAGGTGTCAATTTTCTCTAATACTTAGAGTTTAAATAGACCACTTTCGGGGTGGTCTCTCCCATTTAGTGTTCAACAGGATTATTACTCTTAAGATTTATATATTCCATTAACGCAATTTAAGTTGGTTTAACTATTGCTAAACACCTCTATTTTTCATTTACTTTGATCAAGGAGTGTCTAAAATAATTTTGGTCTACATCAATGACCGAATTTTAGATCTATATATCTAATACACTATATTTGATTCTGCTTCAGCAGAATAAATTATATATGAATGCTGTTCTGTATATGCCAAATTCATAACAGCTTTGGTGTCTTTTTGGAGCTTTTTATGAAGTGCACAGATATTTATAATTGTTATAACTTCCTGATTAATTTTCCCTCTTAATATTAAATGACTTTCTTTCTCTCCAGTAATAATTTTCTTCTTAAAGTCTATTTTGTGTGATATTACTATAGCCACCTCAGCACTATTTTAGTACAACTTTTCCTTTTTACTTTCAACTATTTGTGTATTTGAATGTAAAATATGTCTCTCTTTGACAGCATTATAGGTGGATCAGGTTTTGTTTTTTAAATCAGTTCTACCAGTCTCTGTATTTTGTTTTGAATGCTTAATCCATTTACATTCAATATCATTACTGATATAGGAGGATTTTTCTGCCTTTTTATTATTTGCTTTCTGGATGTCTTACTTTCTGCTTTTCATTTCATCATTTCTCCATTACTGCCTTCTCCTGAGTTAAACAGAATTTCATATGTACCATTTTAATTCTCTTGTTGGTGATTCTGCTATATTTTTTGGTTAGGGCAGATCTGCTAGCAATAGATTTTCTCAGTTTTTTTTCCCTTTAATCAAGGAATGTCTGTTTTTTTCTTTCATTTTTGCTGAATATAGAATTTTTGGTTGATAGCATTTCTTTCAACACTGTAAAGATGTCATTGCATCCACTGTCTGTAGATTCCATGGTTTCTGATGAGAAGTCAGCTGTTAATCTTACTGAGGAACACTTTTAAGTGGTAAGTCACTTTTCTCTTGCCAATTTCAAGGTTTTCTTTGTCACTGACTGTTGTTTTTTTTAAATTTATTTATCTTGGCTGTGTCGGGTCTCAGCTGTGGCATGTGGGATCTTTCTTGCGGCGCGCGGGCTCTTCGTTGTGGTGTACAGGCTTCTCTCTAGTTGTGGCACAGGCTTCTCTCTAGTTGTGGCATGCAGGCTCCAGGGCACGGGGGCTCAGTAGTTGTGGCAAGCAGCCTCTCTAGTTGTGGTGCACGGGCTCAGTAGTTGTGGCACACGGGCTTAGTTGCCCCACAGCATGTGGGATCTTTGTTCCCCAACCAGGGATCGAACTGGCATCCCCTGCCTTGCAAGACTGATTCTCAACCACTGGACCACCAGGGAAGTCCCACTTTTTTGTTTTTAATATGACTACAGTGTCTCTAGGATGAAACTCTTTGAGTTTATTCTACTTGAAGTCTGCTGAGCTTCTTTGATGTGTAGATGTATGTTTTTCATCAAATATGTAAAGTTTTTGGCCATTATTCCTTCACATATTTTTTCCGCCCTTTTTCCTCTTCTCCTTCTGCGATTTCCATTATGCATATGTTGGCATGCCTGTTGGTTTCCCAAGTGTCAATAAGATTCTGTTCATTTTTCTACATATTTTTTTTACTTTATCATCCTCAGAATATATGAACTCTACTGATGTAACTTCAAGTTCACTGTTTCTCTTTTCTGTCAGCTCAAATCTGCTGTTGTGCCCCACTTAGTGGACTTTTCATTTCAGTTATTGTTCTTTTCAAATTTAGCATTTCCATTTGGTCTCATTTATATCTCCTTATTTGTATTCTCTATTTATGACTTATTATTGTCACACATCTTTCATCATTTATACTGATACATTGTTTCCTTTATTTCTTTAAATATGGTTTTATAAGTTGTATCTATTAAGACAAAAATGTATGCTCCCTCAGGGAAATTTTCTGTTGGTTACTTTTTGTCTTCTTTCAGACGGCATACTTTCCTACTTCTTTGTTCATTTGGTAATTTTGGGCAAAAGCTGTTTATTTTAGACAATATATTATAACAGTATTAATATGCATCCTACATCGTGGTTTGTTGCTTTTGCTGGTTTTCACTCTTGTTATTGTTGTTCTTGTTGCTGATTATTTGTTAGTGAGTTTCCTGGAGTAATTCTTCAGATTCCGTATTCTCTACAGTGTTCCCACACTGAGTTCTCTGGCAGGTTTTTGAAAAGTTGTTGTTTGTTTGTGTATTTTTAAGCCTAACTTCCTAGAGATCATCCCTGTCTCAATATACTACAGTGATCTGGAAATGATTGCTCAAAAGTTTCTCGTAATTGCTTTGCTTATATTTCTCTCTCTTTGCCAAGGGGATCTCTGTGAGAAGGTAGAACTTCAAACTTCAGGCAGTTTTTCTTTATGTTCTAGTGACATTGACTTTTGCTTTGATGTTTGAATGTCTAAATATCCAAGGTGAGGATCCTTCCATTAGGGGCACAGTAAGAGTCCTCTTGAATTGCAAGATGAGCCCTTTCTTGCTCCTTACACCAGAGAAACCAGCAGATAGAAAAGATGGCTTTCTCTACTGGAGTGATTGATTCTGATTCCTAAGGGGAAAGTGGAGTAAAGAGCACTACAACTGGAACCCAGGGCATTCTCTGGGTGTCTCAACTTTTCCATGCTCAATAATAAAGGTAAATGGAAAATTACAGGAACCTTCCCCCAAAGACAGGATATTTGAGGACTCAGGCCATTTGTTAATTCAGGTTTGAGTTACTCCATTGGGTGAAGAACCTCAACCAGTTGATGTACTGCACTGGCAACAGTTAGGGAATCATATCATTATTCCATCAGGTGTTTCTCCACCTGTCAGCTACCAGCTCTGGCCAGAAACAGTGGAAAATGTCTTCACCCTTCTGTGGGCTTCAACCACCCTCCCCAAAGAGGTCTGATCTAATCCCCGGCCTAGCTGAGAATTTTTCCCTTCAGTGTGTTACTTTCTTGGGTATCCTAACTCAGTCCAAAAGTATTCTTTAGGGTTCTCTTTTTCTTTTCCACTTAAGCAATTCCCTGTCATTCTAATCCACTGTTAATAACTCTTTATATTAAATTCCCCGTGTTCAAATTAAAGGGTGGATTCTCTCACTTTATTGGAGCCTAATTAATACATATATTAAATAAACATTTTGCAGAATTCACTAGTAAAGAACTGATTGTGTAGATAATGGATGACACTACATAAATGGTAGCATGAAACAAAGTATGTTCACATTAGAGCATGTGACATATTGTAGAGTGTCATATATAGTTCACTCAACCTGTTTCCATTTTAAATGTCCAAAGGTAACTTTAACCCATGTTGCTGTAAGTATGGATTTAAGACATCACAAATTTAGGATTCTATTAAGTACAGTGCTAAATGACTGAAGGTAAACATTAAAGGTAAACATTAAATTGTGCATGCATGACATAAAGTCAGAATATATTTAGAAAGTAAAAGTGTAGCAAATATTTGATATCATTTTAGCTGCTACAAAGCAAAAGGGGAAAACCATAAATACATTTTTCTTTGTCATAGCATGGAATACCTTACATGGAAAATATTAATATGTTCATATAAAATGAAATTCTGCTTGGCATCTGATGGGGAATCAGATTTTTAAAAGAAAGCTGTATAAAATGTACCTTTCTAAGTGTCTCTTCCCCTTATCTGAATGACTAATTTTGAGGAAGGTAAGTTTGATTTTGTAAGTCTTTTGGTCACAAGATAAATTTTTCACACTTGGTATCACTGAAGAGCCTTAGACTCATCATTAAGTCTTGTTTGTCAGAATACCAATAACAGTTTTCAGCTCTTTCTGTAATGATTGGTTGAGATGACTCTCCACTATCAGAGCATGCTTTGCATTTTATGTAGAGTAAGTACAAAGGAAAAAACATGTTAAAAAGTATACAAGTTTGAGCAAAGTAAACATGTTAAAGCATTTAAAATGTTTGTGCATGAACAACAGGCCTTTATAAGCTTTGCCAATTAAATGTTAGATTTTGGCCTTACAGGGAAGGGGACATGACCATGGGCAATGTGTCTCATTGATCAAGGAAGTTCCCAAAAGAGAACATCAGGGTAAGGCTGTCTTAAGGCAACACTCCCAGAAGCTAGAATAGTAAGTCCTTTGTTCCTGGAGGTACGTCTGGGTGATGCATCACAGCATCCTCTCACCATGAGTGAAGGCAGAAATATGCTGCTGGGTTGAGACTTAGGGTGCTTTTCTTCCCAAGATGGGTAATCTCCCATCCTCATAGATGGTTCTAGCCACACACAGGGAAGCCGTGGTTTATACAAATTCTAGAGTTAGAACTTCTGACATTAAGTCCATATTTCTATGACCTCTTCCTGGCCCAGTATTTGTGTGAATGTCTGTTTGTGTGTGCCATGTACATGTTTTGGGGGTATTTTTTGACCTGTGTAGAAGGTCCTGCTGTTATGATCAGTCAGACACTTGTTACTTATGTAGAATATTTCCAGGTGTGGATTAGTGCAGCTTTCTGCTTTAATAGAAATATTATTTAAGAATGTTTTAGAATCTGTTTTTAGTCTTCAATGTATTGTTACCTCCTTTTCACCTTGTAATGAGTCCAGTATCTACACTTCCTATTTTTCAGAGCTATTATCTATTTAATTTTTATTCTTATCCTAACTTCATTACTTATATTTTCTGTTACTTTTGGAATTTATAATGAAAGGGAGTGGCTGCAGTATGTGCTCAGTCAATCCTCTTAAATTAGAGGGTGTGGTAGATACTTTCACATGATTGTATACATGCTTTACTGCTGAACTTAAAATACACATATATATCAATATTTTTAAAGCAATTTTAGAAAATTTCAGCCTTCTTTCTCTAAGGCTATTTCATATCCTGTTGTAATTCCTGAGCTTCACAATTCAGTGATCTTAATTCATCGGCATACATTTTTAAAACTCAACAAATCCTTGTCATGAAAAATTCTACTTCTTTAAAAAATAAGTAATGACTTTCTCTGTGATACCTTTCTCTCTTCTCTAACTTTCATAATTTATCTAGTTACTATCCTTTATAAATAGCATTTAGATCGTTGTTATACTTTGAATGCCAAATGCCTACAATTTAGCTTTCTTTATTTTATATAATATTTTGATAAATTAATACTATATTTTAAGAGGAAATTTGTGTTATCCCTTAAGCAATTTGCCTTTGTGCCTTTTTACCACTTTATGACTGTATTTATCATTTTCATTTTGGGAGCTAAGGATTAGAATTATTCACTTTGAAGTTGACATCATTTTCTATAGCACCATTTTCAAATAAATTGTTCATAAATGTTATAGCTTGTTATTTTAAATATTTTCTTTCTATTCTGTGAACTTTGAAATAGAAGAAAATATAGCAAATATCTATATAATACTTTAAATGGCAGTATATCTATAAAACTGAAATTTTTAGAGAGTTTTATTTAACCAATGGTATCCTCATTAAATGTCAGCTGGAATATTGAATATTACACATGGGAATTAAGGTGGAGACTCAATAGTAAGGAAAGTAAAAAAGAATGTAAATGCTATTGTTGATTATTTTAAGCAAAAATATTATCTTGTCAATTTTTCACAATATAACTAGCAATATCATTATTTTGAAAATTATCTTAATGAGCACTTTGCTTTAATTTTTCTCCATTCACATTTCCTTTCAGAATATATAGTCATCCATTCCATGAATTAATGTTCATTGTTCTCCTAGTGTACCCAAGGCATAAGACTAGATGCTGTGGTGTATAAAAGTGATGACTTAAGATATAGTTAGTGGCCTTAAGTACAATACACAGGTATAGTGGAAATAGGCAAGCGGTATTAAAAACAAGTTCACAAAATAGTACACAAAGCTAAAAGCCCAAGGATTAATATTATTTGCAGGTTTAAAAAATATCTTTAAAGGTATTTGGGATTTTAGTTACACAGACAGACCGTGCCAGGGATGGTGGTAATAAAAACAACTTTCCCAAAGACAAAAGGCAGTGGAATGTGAGAATATGAGGTATGAAGAGGGAACAGTGAGCAGAGTGATGTCTACACTATTCTCTGAGCAGCCAACACCATCTAAAATGTGACTCTGGTCATAACATGCTCATAATTAAAACCACAAAATGGGCTCATGAGAAAACAGGAATTCTCATGAGCAGAAAGCTCGCCTGCTTTCAAACAGTTTAGAGTGAGGAAGATATCCTGGAACAAGATAGAGGTGATAGTTCCACAACAATATAAATGTAATAAATGTAATAACTGAATTGTACACATTAAAATAATTAATGGTTAATTTTATGTTTTATAAATTTTACCTCATAAAAAATTTAAAGAAGAGTGAAATATAATTATCATGTCCTCTTGCTTTGGTCCAAGATCTCAAATATCTGTAGCTGAAAAGCTCCTCACTTGCCTTATTTTTTTTCCAGGCTCTGATATTGAAATTTTTCAACAGTGATTCTCCTTCATCAGTGGCCTTAATCATACAATCAGATTCTCAATTATATGCCTTAATCATGCAACCAAATCCCTAGAGGTAACTTTGCAGGTAAATTCCTGGTACCCCATGTGCCCATAAAATTTCTAAACTCATAGTTGAAACCAGAATAATATAAATTAGTTCAATTAATCTATGACTAAGAAGGCAAGAATATACATATGAGAAAAGACAGTCTCTTCAATAAATGGTGTTGGGAAAACTAGACAGCTACATACAAAAAAATGAAACTAGACCACTTTCTTCTGCCATATACAAACATAAAATCAAAATGAATTAAAGACTTTAAAAGTAAGACTTGAAACCATAAAACTCCTAGAAGAAAACATTCATTGTTCTTTGACATTCATCTTAGCAATATTTTGCTAAGACAATCATCTTAGCAATGTTTTTTTTTGGATCTGTCTCTTCAGGAAAGGGCAACAAAAGCAAAAAATAAACAAATGGGACCATATCAAACTAAAAAGCTCTTGCTCAGGAAACGAAATCATCAACAAATGACAAGCCAACCTACTGAAAGAGAGAAAATATTTGCAAATGATATGTCAGATAAGGAGTTAATATCCAAAATATATAAAAAACTCACACAACTCAATATCAAAAAAACAAACTATCCAACTAAAGAAATGGGCAGAGGCTCTGAATAGATATTTTTCCAAAGAAGACATACAGATTGCCAACAGGCACATGAAAAGATGTTCAACATCGTTAATTATCTGGGAAATGCAAGTCAAAAACCACAGTGAATTACCACCTCACGCATGACAGAATGGCTATTATTGAAAAGACAAGAAATAACAGGTGTTGGCGAGAACATGGAGAAAAGGGAACCCTTGTGCACTATTGGTGGGGATGTAAATTGGTGCACCACTATGAAATACAGTATGGAGCTTCCTCAAAAAATTAAAAATAGAACTGCCATACTATCCAGCAATTCCACTTCTGGATATTTACCTGAAGAAAAATTTTTTAAAAATTTCAAAAAGATACATGCACTCAATGTTCATTTATAGCATTATTTACAATAGCCAAGATATGGAAGTCACCTAAGTTTCCATGGATAGATGAGTAGATAAAGAAGCTGTAGTATATAATTACAATTGAATATTACTCATCCATAAAAAAAGAATGAAATCTTGCCATTTGCATCAACATGGATAGACCTAGTAGATATTATGCTAAGTGAAATAAGTCAGACAGAGAAAGACAAATACCATATGATTCCACTTACATGTGGGATCTGAAAAACAAAACAAATGAACAAACAAACAAAATGAAACAGAAACAGACTCATAGATACAGAAAACAAACTGGTGGTTCCCAGAGGAGAGGGGGTAGGTGAATGGGTAGAATAGTTGATGGGGACTAAATGGTACAAACTTCCAGTTACCATGTAAATAAGTCATGAGGACCTAGTGTACCACATAGGGAATATAGTCAGTAATATTATAACAACCTTATATGGTGACAGATGGTAACTGTATTTATAGTGGTGATCATCTTATAATGTATAAAAATAAGGAATCACTAGTTGCACACCTGAAACTAGTGTAATATTGTAAGTCAATTACACTTAAGTTAAAAGTATATATAAATTAAAAAATATGGGCTTCCCTGGTGGCGCAGTGGTTGAGAATCTGCCTGCCAATGCAGGGGACACGGGTTCGAGCCCTGGTCTGGGAAGATCCCACATGCCACGGAGCAACTGGGCCCGTGAGCCACAACTACTGAGCTTGCGCGTCTGAAGCCTGTGCTCCGCAACAACAGAGGTCGCGATAGTGAGAGGCCTGCACACCACGAAGAAGAGTGGCCCCTGCTCGCCACAACTAGAGAAAGCCCTCGCACAGAAACGAAGACCCAACACAGCAAAAAAAAAAAAAAAAAATATATATATATATATGTGCTAGTGTCTTTTTTTCTTTCTTTTTTGTCTTTTGCCCAGGTATTTATTCTGCCAGATGAAGCCACAGGAGAAATTAGGTTTGTAACAGAAGAAATAAAAGAGAAATGAGGAGTTAACGTCCAGATTTGGCACACAGATGGCTCCTTTCGGTTCCTAGAACAGCACTGTCGAATATAAATATAATGTAAGCCATAGAGATAATTTTAAATTTATGGAAGGCACATTTCTTTAAAAAAATTTAATTTAATTTAATCAAAAATATATAAAAAATTATTTCAACATGTAATCGATACAAAATATTATTGAAGTATCTTTATATTAGGTTTTTCATTAATCATTCTGCAATATATGTTGTGTATTTTGCACTTACAGCACATCTGAATTTAAACAATTCACATTTCAATTACTCAGTAGTCACTGTGACTAGTGACTGTTTTATTAGACAGCACAGCCCTAGAAAATATGTGAAGTGCTGATGGTCATACATTGTTGAAAACAGTTATTTTAAAAAATATTTAAAATATTTAAGCTTCCTATCCAAGAACCAGATCTGACTATTTGAATGTTCAGCATTATCATATACCATCAGTAGAAAGACCTCAATATATAATTGAAAAATTAGCCCCTATTTTCTCAGGAAGTGAGTGGGAGTGTGGGAAATTATATGAATCAGGGAGGGAAGCACACAGTCACGGACTGGTTGTGTTTTGGCTACAGAACCTGCAAATTTAAATTCTGAAGAGGATGAGTGTTAAGGTAACTGAAACCCTAAAAATATTTGTTAGTATCAATCAGGGTGATCTTATGACAAAAGTATAGATGCAGCAGAGTAAAAAGAGCTGTACTACATGGGTAGACATAGGAAAAAGAATAAGTCAGTAGACTTAAATCTTAATAATGATTTTCTGGTATTTCTTGGATACAAAATTCCATATTTCTGTGAGTGATGAATAGGGTCACTGAGTTGAAGGCCAATGTCTTAACAAGAGCTTTCTGGAGAGGGACAATGGAAACAGATATCCAAGGTTAGTAAGTCGCCAGTCTTTATCCAAAGACAGGATGAAATGTGCATACTTTGGAGGTCTTCAGGTCATGCATGCCAACAAGGGAGGACCAAAGAACTTTCCTGAATCTAAGGACAACAACTTAACTTTTTTTCTCTTTGGAAAACAAAAATGAAAACACCCTGTGGACCTCACCAGACTGTCCTGCAGGGGGGATCCAGGTCTACACAGAAGACAATGCAAAGACCAGAGTTCAAATAACAACCTTCCTCTCCAGTTACAGACAAAATCAGGAAAGCCTCTTATCCTATATACACCTTTAAAAACAGAATAAAACAAGCAAAAACAAAATGGAAAGTTCCTCAAGAGACATGCTTATTGGCCAGAAAAAAAAGAGGCTTTTAAAACCAAAGAGACTAGAATAATTAGTAAGTTAAAGTGTTCTCCCACAAACTCTGGTGCCCTGAGGATCAAGAAGCTTAAGAAAAAAAAAGCTGCAACATTTCTGCAATTTTGTGTGTAAATTTGTCACCATACTATGTATCTATATGCTGCTATTTTGCATTATTATTGTATTCTTCCTCTAATAGAAGGATTTTCAGTCTCCTTCAATTCATTCTTTATAAAAAAGTTGAAGAATCAGCAGGAAATCCATTGCTATATGGGATCCAATTCCAAAGCATCATCTTAGTCCCTTCTTTACATATGTCATAAAGATTCACTAGGCACTGACAGTCATCAGTCTTGAAACCCTTCTATTCCTCTATGAATTCACATGCTAGAGGCCCTCAGTCACACACAGGACCTTTACCCTCAATGCATTACTTGCAACAATGATAAAATTCCTTTTGTCTCAAGACCAGTCATTGCCCACAGTCTCTCAAACCTTTGCCTCACTTGTAAGCAATCTACATTCCATAAAAACGAGGCCCAGAGTCCCTTATAGGTTGAGCAATTTTGCATTGCACTTCATTAAGAGATGTTTCTGAATCTGTGCTTCAACCCAGTGTGCACAACTTTACCTTCTGCCTCATCCAGCCCTATCATTTCATTGATGAGCTATCGATAAAGGTATCATTTTAAAATATCTAATATCAAGAATGGATCAAAGCCAAACTTAATCTAAGGAATTTACAGTCACTTAGTTTTCTTCAAAACAATTATTTTAGTAATAAAAGTCAACTCTAACATTTTATAAATGAAGAAACTGAATATATGGAATTTAATCAGGGACCGGCATTGAATTCTAGGCAGATGGACTCCCACAGCATGAATTTTGCTTTCCATAGTGCACTGCACGTGATGCCCTTTACAAGTGAAGGGATTCCTTCCTTCTCTTCCAGTCTAGATATACTCATTCTCTAAAATTACACTCATCTTCTCTCTCTCAAAATAGTTATGATTTCTTTGTTGCCTCTTATATCTGCTGTTTTTTTCTAAGTATAAAATAAAACTATGACTAATCAAGTAAAAGGAGAGATAGCAAAATAAATAATTGTGGGGATAATAAAGAGGATTCAGCAACAGTTACGGTAGAAATTATAAAGCAAAACTTATACAAGGTACAACTTTAACCCAAATTTTCAAAAATAGAAAAGACATTTTATATAAATTATATTGCCAAGTTTGAGTAAGGTTATACAAGCAAGGATTCACTATCCTCAAAAAATGAGAGTGACTTTTTCTATCCTTGAAAGAATATGTGTAAGACTAGTGCTATTCCTTCCTTAAATATTTGGAAAAATTCATCAGTGAGGTCATCATATTCCTGGTCTTCCTTTTTTAGAAAGTTTTATAAAATGGATTCATAATCCTTAAAAATGAAACCAGATTCTTTACAGTTTGTATTTCTTTTCCAGTCATCTTTGGTAATATAATTATTTAGAGGAATATATCTATTTTATCCAAATTGTACAATGTAATGTTGTTTATAATATTCACTTGTTACTTTATGGATGTGTATAAGATACAGTGTGATATCCTTCTTTTATTACTAATATTGGTAACTTTTATTTTCTCTATTATTTTTTACCATCTTACTATAAGTTTATAAATTAAATAAACTTTTTCAGTGGACTGCTTTTAGGTTTGTTGATTTGCTATACTTAATGTTTGGTGTCTCGTTCATTGATTCCTCCTCCAGATTTGATTATTTACTATTTTTTTTCGTTACGTTTGATTTTCCTGTTATTTTCCTCGCTTTTTGAAATGGAAGATTGTCACTGCTTGTCTTCCTATCATCTTTTCTCGTGCATATATTTAAGGTGACCGATTTCCCTCTAATCAGTGCTATATCTGTATTCTGCGAGAGATAATATGTGATGGCTTATTATTATGTTCAAATATTTAAAAAATTTTGACTTTATCATTTGACTCACTAATTATTTAGAAGTGTACATACACTTTTTTCCCTTTATCTGTTTGTTGTTAATTTTTAGATTAAATCCACTAAGGTCAGGAAAAACACAAATTATTTTAATATTTTGAAATTGTTGGTCATTTTGCTTATGGCCCAGCATATGGTCAATTTGGCAAATATTCCATGTACACTTGAAAAGAATGTAGATACTATAGTTTTGTATAAAGTGTTGTATAAATGCCTATTAGGTCAAATTTGTTAAATATTTTGTTCAGACATTTTATATTTTTTGGCTAATTTTATCAGCTATTGAGGAAAATATGTTAAATTTCCCCACTAGATTTATGAAATGTCTATTTTTTCTTCCTATCCATATCTTTTTCCTTCATATATTTTGAAATTTTATTCTTGGGTACATTCAGAATGATTGCACATATGATAATAAAGGTTAAAACAATAAAAATTTGGGGGGCTATAGGAAGACATCTTTATGATACTGAAGTAGAATAGATTTTTTTTTCAAACATGTTGCAATAAGCACTGACTATAACAGGAAAAATAAATGGGCTATAGTAATATTAAGAATATCTATTCCTCAAAAGTCACAATTATGAAAGTATAAAGATCACTCACCAAATTAGGAAAAGATAGTCATTGTACTTATATCTTTTTTTTTTCAAATGCACAAACGATTAAGAAAAAGATAGATGACCCAGGAGAAAAAAAAAATGGCCCAAATACTTAAAAAAATACTTCATATAAGAGAATATTTAAATGGGCAAGGAACATACTTAAAGATGTTCAACTTCATCGGTCATCAAAAAAATGCTATAAATTTACAAATGCAAGAATGGCTCAAATGAAAAAAACTGACAATTCCAGGTGTTAGCAGCAATATGAAAATACAATTTATTTTTGATAAAATTTGATATTTTAAATTTGATATTTCCATATTTATCATGCATTGCTGGTGAGAGTGTAAATTTGAAAATGCCTCTGAAAAACTCTTTGAGATTCTCTTCTAAAACTGAACTTACGCCTACCCTATGGCTACATAAGAGCATTCCAAAATAATATCCATACATTTGTTAATTAAAGCATATGTACTGGAATGTTCATGGCTACACTATTCAAACTGTCCTTTCCCCCCTCCCCCCTCAAAAAGAAAACCTACCAAACTGCTTAGCAAAAGCTTAATGTATAAATAAAGTATAATATAGTCGAGGGGAGGAGTGACGTTAGTAAACTAGCAGCATAGGAATTTCTAGCGCTTGTCCCCTCAGAAACATCAGTTTGAACAACTGTGCACGAAAATACCTTCACAAGAGCCAAGGATTCCAGGTGAGGGATGACAGCACCTGCGCGAATAACATAAGAAAAGACTCATTGAAGAGGGTAGGAGGGATAGATTCACATTCTCCCCATCACCCCTCCCCCAAACCAGGGGTGGCCAGCCCGGAGAGAGAAAAGTGAGCGCCCACTTCACAGGGGACCCTAGACCAGCCCACCCAGCACCAGGCCGACTCCGCAGCCCTAGATGGCTCCTGAGGGCTCCCACGAGCCAGGACCTTGGCTAACCTGGCCCCGGGCAGCTCGCTTGCCACCAGGCTCCTGGCAGGCGCCCCCAAACCCAGCACCTCCCGCCCCCGCCCCACACTTGCCAGCTCCAGCAGCCGCAGGCGGCCCCTGCGGCCCCAGGCAGCCTCTGGGATACCAGACTCCCAGGGTTCCGCGCGCGCGTGCGCGCCGCCAACCGCGGACTCACCGCAGCGCTTTAACTCTGGCTGCCGCAGACGGCTCCCAGAATGCTCGGCTTCCCGCGCACTCCTGTTATCCCCGGCTGCCGGCACACCCCACGTTGCTGCCCCCGTGGCCCCAGCTGCTGTGGCCCTGGGGTCGCGCGAACCCAGGCTCTGGACCTCAGTAGCCGCCGGCTCCCAAAGACATAGGACACCGGGCTCCTGGCCTTAGCAGTTCTGGACCTGCACGGCTCCCTTAGCCCTGGGAGGCTCCTGTGGCCTCAGCTTTAGCCCCAGCAAACCCAGGCTGCCGACCAGGCCCCATGCGTCAGGCCGACTACTGCGGACCCAGGCTTTCAACCCACCTCGGCACCGGGCCGCTCCCAGGGCCCCAGGGCCCAGCTGGCCCCCACGGACGTAAACCGTGGACGTTCCCGCCAACTGGACTCCAGGCGCCTCAGTGCCAGGCCCGCCCTCGCGGACCCGGTTCGCACTGGCCCCGCAGACCTGGGCTCCCAGCCCGCTCTGATATCAGGGCCCCACGATGCAGGCCAACTCTCAAGGCCCCAGGTTCCAGACTTGCCAAGCGCCAGGCCGGCCCTGGTGGGCCCAGTGGCCCCAGCCACTTTGCAGGAGCCTCAAAACAAGGTTCCCGGCCTGGCATCGTCTTAAAGGGCCCTGGCACCTGGTTGGTTCCCGTGGACCCAGGATGCAGGACCGCCCACGGCATACTGCTCAAGGTAAGTCAAATTCAGACTACACTAATATTGTAATACGGTGCTGGGTTAGTCACGTAACTGTAGTTTAAAAGTTTTGAGGACAAGAGTACTAAAAATAATTAGAACCACAATAATTTGTTAATAGATACACAATATAAAAAGATACACGTATATAAGAGTAGATGTGTAACAGAAATTATGACATCCAAAATATAAAATTTGGGGAAGGGGAATAAAAGCATAGAGGTTTTGTATGTGATGGAAGTTAAATTGTTATCAGGTTGAAATAGACTGTTATATCTGTAAGATGATGAATACAAATCGCATGATAACTGCAAATAAACAAAAACAAAAACAAAAACCCTACAGTAGATACACAAACGGATAAAGAGAAAGGAATCAAAACATACCACTACGGACATTTTGTAGCACTTTGCAAAATTAAAAAGGCATATGAATGTTTATAGCATCATTGTTTATAACAATGAATCACTGAAAATAGGAAAACAGACAAATTGTATCTGTAATACAGTGTCACAATTAGGATTAATAATCTTGATATAAATCTGTATTGGTATATGAAAAACATAATTTTGAGTGGTAAAAGCACACTGTACTTCACATAGGGAAATATAAAAATCACATAAAAATTATTTTAGAATTGTATATATGTACATATATGCAAAGGTAAGACATTTATTTGAAGTAGTAAAACTACATTTATCATAATGAACTACTTTAATAAAAGAAGGAAAGGAAAAGGAAAGGGACAGGGTTAAATTGAACTTAACTTCTTCTGTAAAGTTTCATTTTCTACACAGAAAACATAACTCAAATAAGGAAAACCTGAAAAGATTATGACTCTCATTTGTGGGTATCTAGGTGATTGTCATTTATATCTGCAGCCCTGAGGTTACTATGAGGAGATTTACATACTAGTTCTTGTTCTGTCAATGAAAAGTTTATGGAGAGGGAAAGTACTTACAGTCTGTGGTAAATTTCCTCATGTGTAAAATGGAGGACTTGACTTATACAATAAATAATACCCTTTTCTGTTATACCTATACCTTTTTACTATTCTACTGCAAACATAAGTCCAAAATAGGTTATGAAACCACCAGCTGAATGTATATAATACCACTAAATCTCATGTTTATTACATAGCTCTATTTTTTTTTTGTTATTCACAATAGCCAGCAACTATACATTTAAAACTGTATTTTAAATTAGGTTGTAGCACCTAGTGAAGAAAATCAGTGAATATTGTTTTAGTGCAAAAATACATCCATATTTGAATATGCAACAAATAATCAATTATATGATTCTCTTACATCTGCAAAAATTTTCTCTCATAGTGCCTCCTAGTCAAGACTTTATTTATGTCATTTTAGAGCAAACAAAATATAAAATGAGATTTTAAATTTATATGCTACATAAATGCATTATAGTCTCAGCTTTATATTTTGCTATGTATGGAGTCTCTACTGAGTTTGAGAAAGTAAAAAGAACACTGTATATTCTCTTTCTCTGGGGAAAAATTTATATAACCTGTTGTAAACTCAAGCTGATTTAACATATTATGTGATAATACACAGAGAAAAAAATCTTTAGTTTCCGCAAGTATTAAACTTATTTTTTCTTGAAATATCTCAGAGACATTCATTAAAACTAAGATTGTAAGTTAATTTTATTATCTTGTGTGATGTTTAAATTTATGTGTCAATTTGGCTGGGCCACGGTGCCCAGATGTTGATCAAACATTTATCTAGATGTTTCTGTGACAGTGTTTTTGGATGAGATTAACATGTGAGTTGGTAGACTGTAAGTAAAGTGGATCTGTTACCATAACGTGGGTGGGCCTCACCCATTCATTTGAAGGCTTTAATTGAACAAAAGACTAACCTCCCCCCTAGCAAGAGGGAATTCTGCAGTAGACAGTCTTCAGACTTGAACTACAGCATTTTATAAGTCTCCAGCCTGCCAGCACCCCCTGTGGATTTTGGATGTGCCAATATCCATAATCACACAAGCCAATTCCTTAAAATACATTTCTTTCTATATACACAAATCCTTTTGTTTCTGTTTCTCTTGAAGAAGCTTGACTTATGCATCTTAAGACCTACATCTAGAGTTGTTTTTTAAAGCATTGCTACATATTGATGCATATTGCCACCCATTGATTTACAAAGAAATTTCTTCAAAAGCATTAAGAAGATTTTTATAGCATCGCAAATAAAATTTGACTACTTTGATGTTCTCCATCAGTCATGCTCAGTAGTCTCTTCTGAGTTCCTGTGGTGGATTCCAGAATATGAGCAGGGAAACAACCTTTACAACATCAGATTGCATAGCATAACTGGAGAGTCCATAGCATTAGCATGGCAGCCCCTTGCACAGACTGGTATCAGAAGTTAACAGGATAATCTGATCCTCATCTTGGAACCCTTGCTCTGGCCAGAAAAGGGCAGATAGCATAGTAAGAGTCTAATATATAACCAAAGTGCTTCCACACTCAGAGTTTTCTAATACTTGCCAAAACTTGAAGCACAGCTTAGCTTTTGCACAACTAACTGTCATCATGAGTGTAGTATATGAAGAAATGGCCATTTTTATAGAGACAAAGCTACTCAAGAGTAACTATGCTACCCTGACATTTTAAGGCTTGTCTCTAAAGATGTAATATGTCACAGCTAGAATATAATCATTCTCCTTCTTTTTTTCCTTTCTTTCTTCCTTCCTTTGAATAAATTCATTTTGTGGTTATTTCTAACTATATAATTCATACATGTATGCATGAATTCATACATGTATCCATTTAAAATATTTAAAAATATTTACGTATATCTACAGATATATGTGTGCTTATTTCTCTAGTTCAGTGCCACAAAAGTGGAATATGTTGGTTGAAAGAAATATAATAATAAACACTACCTATTGCTTTCCAAAGAGTCTTTACATTCATATCAACAATGTATGGTATTCCTGTTTTCCTCGTACTCTAATGAGCATTGGATCTTAACAACTACTTAAATTTGTGTTCAACTGATGAGTAAACTATGTGGCCGCATACCTTGTGGTTTTAAATTCCATTTCCCCAGATAATACAGCGTTTCCCACTGATCTGGAAAGGCAACTAAATCAAACTCGAAAAGCCACTGGTTTTACCACTGTGCTAGTTGTTATTCTTTTGACAAATAACATATTTTCTTTTCAATTGTCATTTTCTATGTCTATATCTATGGTTTTATATTTCATTGGCTAGAATCTATCATTAAAATTTTAAGTATCTCCTATTCTCATGGAGCTCACATTGTAATCAAGGAGCCAGACAGTGAATATGCAGTATGTCAAAGAGGGACAAGAACTAGAAAGAAAGATATAACGGAAACAGTAAGTTTTGATAGGAAGTGTGGGGTGCTAGGGGTGTAGTGCTCTATTATAAAGAGTCCTCATTCAGGGCCTCCGTGATAAGATGAAATTTCAGGAAAGACCTGAAGGAAGTGAAAGTGATCCAGACGCAAAATCATATAGCCATCATGTAGAAGGGGTTCCAGTTTGAATTTAGAGCATGTGCAGAGGTCCTGGGGTAAGAAATCACTTGATGCATTTGAGCAACAGAAAAATAAAGAAGGATAAAGAAAGTCAGAATAACTATGCAGAAGATAAAGTGGGATATGATGAAAAAGACGTTTTTGTTTTTTCTGTTTTTAAAATAAACAAGAGTGCATCCTGTTTGCTAATGGAATGATCTAATAGAATCAGTGTAGAGAGAGAATTTATGGCAGAGAGGGCCATATTCTGGGGCACTTCTTGAATAGGTGAAAAGGGATGGGACTGAATGCAAAAATGGACACGTTTGCCTTAGCATAGAGCACTGATAGTCCCTCTGTGTTAGCAGGAGAGAATGTTGAATCTGACCGCAGTGTGTGAATACATACAGTAGTGCAGATAGCCATTCTCTTTTAATTGATTCTATGGTCTCAGTAAAAAGAGAAGCAAAGGTACTAGCTAACAGTAAGGAGTGGAGAGTGTTGGAGATTTAAAGTCAGATGTAGGGTATGAAAGAATTATTTAGGGCAGTGAGTAAATTGGTAGACAAAGAGAATGTAGCAAATTAGCACTGAGGGCCAGTGGATTAGTGGTCAATAATTTAAAATATGATTTTATTATGTATGATTGTATGTTTTTCTTCAGTCAGGGTCTAAAATCTAGGGGAGGAGAGCGTTAGATTAATGAAAGCCTTTTGCTTAATTGTTCCAAGCCTAACCCTTTTTTAAATAAAATGTGAGCATTTGAGACAGACACCTTAAACATTATCTTTCTCTGTTCTTTCTACATCCTCCACCCCATCACACTGTGTTTTCTATGAATTTTTTTAAGCATTCCCTTCCAAATGCAGTCTCTTCCCTATTCCCTGTAATTTGCCAAATCTGTGGTTTCTCTGAGATTTTTTTTTACCTCTACACGGCAGTTCTTCAAAGGAGCCTTTGTTGTTACCTCAAAATCAATTGGCTTTTAAACTAGAAGTTGTGAAAATTTTATGACACACATATATAAGAACCAGAGATAGTTCACCATCTTGGACACATTCCTACATGTAATGAGTTTAAATTTTGTTCTCAAGGGTGAGCAATATCACATTCCTTCAAAATTTTTAATCAGATGAAACTGTTCTGCACTCCCACCCTCTTGAATGACTGGAAAATACAGTTGTATATTGACAAGCTTACCCATCTGCTGTCTCAAAACTGCTGGAGGTTGGTGTCAAGGAAAATGGTGGGGATTACTCTTCCTTGTGATTCATTGTGATGCAAATCATTTGCCCTCTTTCTGATGAAGACACCAATGTCAAGCAATGATTGTCCAGCGTTGTTCTGGGCAGACTCAGAGATGACTTTCACACTGAGCTGTTCAACTCCATGTAGACTTCTTCAGTGATCCCCCTGCTGCTACCAACCTGTTCCCATCCCTTGGAAACCTCACCTGCACTTCACAAATTGAGATTTAAGCACAGATGGGATGTAGGTTTTGTGTTTCTTGAAGTTTATTCATTTGCAGGGGTCCTCCAAAATAAATAAGAAAGTAAATCTGATGTTATACATTCTTAAAAACTGCTAAATACAGTTATGAATTAAGAATACTAGCCTAATATTTGTATTAGTTAACTACCCAACATTATTATTCTGAAATAATGCTTGTCAACATACTTTTTGATAGCCTCTTCATACACAAAATTTTATTCTATTTTCTATAGTGAGAATAGAATGTTACTTGAGATGTGCTACTTACTAGAAGGATTGATTATTGTTTTCATTATTGCTCGTTAAGGACACTTTTTTTTCCAGCTTTTTGTTTCATTATTGGTGATATGTTAAGGTGGTATTCTATAGCTTGGAATATACAGCACGTGCTACTTCACAAACATAGCTACTAACATTTTGTGGTAATGGTAGTTTTGTGCCCTGCAAACACAGGAATTATTCTTTAGATATATATATATATATTTTATATATATATATATATATATATGTATTTAATATATATATATAATTGTATATCTTGAACCATCAAGTATGTTCTTGTTGACAGAAATATTCTATTTTGACTAGGCAAAAAATGAAAATCAAATATTCCTTTAAATTTTGCACATCTAATACATTTTCCACAGACTAAATTCAATTTTGAACATTTAATATCTTGGTTTTTCTTTTACTACCCACATATGTTCAAGACTTATTGCCATAGAATACATATAGTGACATGATCTTGAGTGAGGCTGTGTCCTTTCATGACTTTAGGTGAGTTTTGACAATGGTTGTTAGAATTCCACCAAACTATTACAGACAGATAGGAAAAGCATAACTATTGATGGAGATGATTCTGATCCACGTAAATATATTCCACTAAACCTATAATAAATGCTTCTCCAACTTAACCTCCACTTTGTCAGTTACCAGGAATGTGGGTGCCATGTTCTGCTACCAGACACAATAGGAAGTATGGGGGAGGGGAGTTATAGATGAAAGACGTAAAGGCTTTAACAAATACAGTTAATATACCTTTTAAAAAAAAAAAATAGCAATAAAAATTAAAAAAAAAGAAATACTAGTATTCTGGATTCTCCAGGATCAAATTAAAATCTCCTTGCTAAGCTTTTTGTCTACACAAAATTTGTTCTAACTGAATTGATCTAATTTCATATTTTTAAAATTCCATTCCTTTATGTTATCTCCCTATCCTATAATTTCATCACCTATACCTATCCAAATAATTTCCATTTTACCAAAATTTAGTTTTTGAAGCCAAATAGAACCACAATGTAAAGTATTTTTCTCTTTTAAATGTCATTTTCTATCATTCATTATTGAGTAATTACTTTTTTAATCTTCCATTTCCCATAAATCCATGTTTTAGTGCTGTCTCTTTTATAAACATTGGCAGGAGCCACCTTTTTTAGCACTATCTCACTCCTAAAAATACAAAATCCTTACTATTAATCCAAGTCCTTAATAAAAGCTATTTTATAGTTAATGGTTAACCAGATCATTTTAAGTTTCCATCTTTTCACATATTTATTGGTTTTAATTAAAACATATATTTATATTCTTGTTTTTATTCTGAAACAATCAAGGTGACAAATATAATGTGATAAATGCATAAGAAGAAAGAGAAAATGGACATTGAAAAAAAAAAACTTGAGATGCAGAATGGTATAGATAAAGGAAAAATCTGGTGCTTTTATTTGTCTGTTTGTATTTTTGTTTTCAACAATACTAGGTTTAATTTTACCACCATCACTTTACTAGCAGTATTACATGCAGTATGTAAATTAACTTGATTGTGAGCAGGTAGTCAAAATCTCTAAGGCTTTATTTTTAACATGTAAATAGAAATAAGAATATGTATTTCATAAAATTGTTTTGAGAATAGAAGGGATGCTCACTTTCCATGTTCCAACACAACTTCTCAATAAATGTTATTTCCCACTTTTCTTCAAGCCTTTTGTGAAAATCAAATGCCATTGTCTTTTATACAAGGTGATCAGAAATCAGATAATATCTCCTTTGGAGACATAAAAGGGACGCAGAAATTTTCATACTAGGGCTGCTGAAAGTTGTTAAAACACATACACATAAGATCCACATGCAGTTCATGAATTCCCTATATCCCATTCATGGATGGTAAATAATATCTACTGTGGAAGATGTTAATAAAGCAGTTTATGAAGCAATAAGGTCTTATGAAAATGATTGGCCAAATAGTCATTTCTCAGAATAATGAATCAGTCTCGTTCTTTGGAATTTTAATTTGGGCATAAAAAAAAAAAACCAAAAAACAAATCACAAATAAGCCTAATTAATAAACTAACTAACTAAATAGATATGGAGAGAGAGAGAGAAAGAGGGAGAGAGAGAGACATGCCCCCTCCTCATTCCAAGATAAGTGAGAAAAACGAAAACTCCATATCTAATGTAGATGGTTTGAAAAGGTATAATTCTGGAAATAAAACTTGAGACTTAATGCAGGCATACCTCGGCTATTGTGGGTTTGGTTCCAGATCACTACAATAAAGTGAATATCACAATAAAAAGAGACGAAAAAGTTTTTTTAGGTTCCCAGTGCGTAGAAGAGTTATGTTTACATTATACCATAGTCTATGAAGTATGCAATAGCATTATGTCTAAAAAAAAATGTACATACCTTAATTAAAAATTAGTTTATTGCTAAAAAATGCTAACCATCATCTGCACTTTCAGTGAGTTGTAATCTTTTTGCTGGTGGAGGGTCATGCCTCAGTGTTTATGGCTGCTGACTCACGAGGGTGGCGGTTGCTGAAGGTTGGGATGGCTGTGGAAATTTCTTAATATATAAGACAGCAGTGAAGTTTGCCACATTAATTGACTCTTCCTTTCACAAACAATTTCTCTGTAGCATGCAATGCTGTTTGATAGCATTCTACTCACAGTAGAACTTCTTTCAAAATTGGAATCAGTCCCGTGAAACCCTGCTATTGCTTTATCAACTAAGTTATGTAATATTCTAAATTCTTTTTGTCATTTCAATAATTTTCACAGCATCTTTACCAGGAATAGATTCTGTCTCGAGAAATCAGTTTGTTTGCTCATCCATAAGAAGCAACTCCTTATCCGTAAAGTTGTATCATGAGATTGCAGCAATTCAGTGTCGTCTTTAGGCTCCACTTTTAACTCTAGTTCTTTTGCTGTTTCCACCACATCTGCAGTTATTTCCTCCACGGAAGTCTTGAACCCCTCAGAGTCATCCATGAGGGTTGGAATCAACTTCTTCCAAACTCCTGCTAATATTGACATTTTGATCTCTTCCCATGAATCACAGGTGTTCTTAATGACATCTAGAATGCTGAATCCTTTCCAGAAGGTTTTCAATCTACTTTGTCTGGATCCCTCAGAGGAATCGCTGTCTATGGCATCTATGGCCTTAAGAAATGTATTTCTTAAATAATAAGACTTGAAAGTCAAAATTACTCCTTGATCCATGGGCTACAGAATGGATGTTGTGTTATGTGTTAGCAGGCACGAAAACAACCTGAATCTAATTGTGTATCTCCATCAGAGCTCTTGGGTGACCAGGTGCACTGTCAATGAGCAGTAATATTTTGAAAGAATTTTTTTTTTTTTTTTCTGAGCAGTAGTTCTCAACAGTGGGCTTAAAGTATTCAGTAAACCATGTTGTAAACAGATGCACTATCATCCAGGTTTTGTTGTTCTATTTATAGAACACAATCAGGGTAGACTTAGTATAAATTCTTAACAGTTCTAGGATTTTCAGAATGGTAAGTGAGCACTGACTTCAATTTAAACAGCTGTATTAGGCCCTAACAAGAGTCAGCCTGTCCATTGGAGCTTTGAAGCCAGGAATTGGCTCCTCCTCTCTAGCTATCAAGTCCTAGATGGCATCGTCTTCCAATCTAAAGCTGTTTCATCTATATTGAAAATCTGCTGTTTAGTGTAGGGACCTTCTTTAATTATTTTAGCTAGTACTTCTGGATAACTTGCCTTAGCTTTTACATTAGCACTTTCTGCTTCACCTTGCACTTTTATGTCATAGAGAGGCTTGTTTCTTTAAGCCTCATGAATCCACCTCTGCTAGCTTCAAACTTTTTTTCTGCAGATCCATCACCTCTCTCAGCCTTCATAGAATTGAAGAGAATTATGGCCTTAGCTCTAGATTAGATTTTGGCTAAATGGAATATTGTGGCTGGTTTGATCTTCTATCCAGACCACTAAAACTTTCTGTATATCAGCAGTAGGCTATTTCACTTTCTTATCATTCATGTGTTCATTGGATTAGCACTTCTAATTTCCTTAAAGAACTTTTCCTTTGCATTCACAACTAGGCTAAGTATTTGTCACAAGAGGTCTAGCTTTCGGCCTATCTTGGATTTCGGCACACCTTCCTCACTGAACTTAATCACTTCTAGCTTTTGATTTACAATGAGAGATGTGGGACTCTTCTGTTCACTTGAACACTTAGAGTCCATTGTAGAGTTTTTTTTTTTTAATTAATTAATTAATTAATTTATTTATTTATTTTTGGGTCTTCATTGCTGTGTGCGGGCTTTCTCTAGTTGCAGCGAGCGGGGGCTACTCTTTGTTGCGGTGCGCGGGCTTCTCACTGCGGTGGCTTCTCTTGTGGAGCATGGGCTCTAGGCGCACAGGCTTCAGTAGTTGTGGCATGCAGCCTCAGTAGTTGTGGCTCGTGGGCGCAGGCTCAGTAGTTGTGGCACATGGGCTTAGTTGCTCCGCGGCATGTGGGATCTTCCCAGACCAGGGATCTGACACGTGTCCCCTGCACTGGCAGGCAGATTCTTAACCACTGTGCCAGAGAAGTCCCCACTGTAGAGTTATTAATTGACCTAATTTCAATGTCATTTTGTCTCAGAGAATAAGGAGGCATGAGAAGAGAGAGAGAGATGGGGAAACAACCAGTCAGTGGAGCAGTCAGAACACACACATATGTCGATTAAGTTCACCATCTTATAGAGGTGTGGTTTGTGGCACTCCAAAACATTACTATAGTACTCTCAAAGATCACTGATCACAGATCATCATAACAAATATAATAATAATGAAAAAATTTTCAGTATTACAACAATTACCAAAATGTGAGAGACACGAAGGGAGCAAATGTTGTTGCAAAAATGGCACTGGAAACTTGCTTGACATAATTCAACTACTATGGTTTTCATGATAGGAGCTCTGACCATGCCAGCTTGCAGAGCTCTCATTTGCCTCTGAAATTCTTTTACATGTTATGCTTTCATTATTATCCAAGCTATTGATGCTTACTTAAATGTAATCATTTTCATCTTCATGGTAGTTATTTCCTATAAGTTTTTGTTTTCCAACAAAATTGAGAATTGAAATGTGTCTTATACCTGTTGAATATTTTGAACCTTCTCCAGAATTCAGGAAAATACCATGTGCATCTAAACTCTTTATAATTGTTGTTCAGTGGGTTATCCAAGTGGTGTGTGAGGGCATTGCTAATAATAGGACCTTGGTGATGGCAATATAGTTATTTATTTTAGCTGTCTTAATAGAAAATCAACTTATACTTTGCTGAATCTGACAAATTTTGTTACAATGGGTAACTCAATACAGACTGGGATTAGAGATTTAGAAGAGATCGATATTATTCATCCCTACAATTTGGGGGTGGTTAAGTTCTCTTTTGCTTCCATCTTCTATCATTTTCAGCTATACTTGATTTATTACTATATATCAGTTACAATTTTTTTGTCCTCAGTATCTGTGTTTCTTCAAAATTTCAATAAAACTAGAGTATATATTCTCATTAACATATCAAATATGTTTTTTCCCTCATCTTGGGATGAATACATTTTATTATTGATGATATCATATTCAGTTCATAGTTACATTTATCTTTATTTTTTTCTTTTATACAAAGAACAGATTGCAGAAGAATTTATGATTTCATCATTCATGCTCAAGGCTTTTCTTCACAATTGATGGCTCACACACATCAAGGAATATTGAAATTCATTTTCATGATGACCCTCGTCTTTTGCAATAAGCCATATCCCCTTTAGCTTACATTACAAAGATAAAAGTGATTGGCAGAAAAGACAACCGTTTACCATTTATGTGAAGAACAAAGTCATATTTTCAAAAATGTTAGCTACCAGTAGAGAATAGTATTTGCTTATAGAAATAAAGCATTGAAAAATTGAAGGGTAATATAGTTCAAGTTTAACTCACTACTTTTACAGACAGGCCTCAAAACCAGAAATAAAGAAAATATTTATGTAGAAGAAATTTGCATATTCCATTTTAAATATGCCCATTGTTTGTAAAAAGACAGGCTAAGTGGATTAAATCTGTACTGCTTGTTGAACTCAAAATATTGAGTAGAGTCAGAAACACCTGTCTTCATATTTTATTATTAGTTGTTTGATCTTGACAGTTCCTTGTACATTTTATCAATGTCCCCATCTATAAAATAAGGGTGATAATAGTAACAAGTTTATAAAGGTGATGTATATATTCAGTTAGTTTATTCCTGAAGATTATTTACACATTGATTAGCACATATATACTCAATAAATGTCAACCTTGATAATAATAAATTGTACTTTCTTAGAAGAAAAAAAGGCTTACAGTAAATCCATGTCTATTCTACATTGTTATTGAAAAGGCATGCTAATGAACTTCTAAAACCCTAATTATGATCACAGACATTTAAAATCATCCAACTAAGCCATTAAACTTTGATGCTCTATTAACCTCTCCCAGGAATATTGTATTCTTAAAATTCTTATTTAAAGTTGAAACATCACGGACATTCCTACTCAGTCAGAAACTAAGCTTGATGTAATAGTAAAAAAAGATGTTCAATGTAAAGAAAGAAAGAAAAATACAAGTAAAGACTAATTGTCTAAACCCTAGTTCTGTGCCTTGCTCAGTTAGAAATGGAAACACCATTAAAGCCATCCTCAAATAAGTAGCCTTGATATTTTGCCTCATTTATTGAAGACCTTACTCATCATAACTTTAGACTGCAGAAAAATATAATAATTTTTCAAAACAGTCACATGCTGTAAGATGTGAACTTGTAATCTTACCAATGTAAGATACAGTGGTATTTTCTTTGCCTAAAATGTACTCCTGCCAATTGAAGCTTAAAGAAAAATAGTGGTCTTAATTCTGATTATATAAACTCAAAGGGATTTATTATTTTAATAGGATATCAAAAATGAATATAATTATGTGTATCAGAATTTGCATTGCTTCAATTTACTGCTGTAGAAAAAGCTTGCATTTAAGCATAGTAATAAATTCATTAATTTCAAATATCATTTTTCTTCCTTTAGAGCACAAGTACACCAATATACCCTCAAAAGAGAAATAATATGTGATGTCACCTATTCCAAAGAAGTATTTTTAAATTCAACAAATATTAATAATCTTATGTTATATGAAGTGATAAACCTTTGCCAGTATTTATTGTTTGGGATGGCCACTAAGTAATCCTTTGTTTCTCACAAAATTGTCAGATTTATTTAATCACAGGCCCTCTGCTTATCCTCTACCTCTACCGACTCTCCTAGTTTTCTTATATAGCATTGCATGGAACACATTCTGAAGACAGTAATATTGATTATTAATCTAATTATGACAGAGGTTATAGCTATGTTCTTATTGAATTTCAGATAGTTTCTCCATAAGTTTGTAACAGAGAAAAATTAAAGCAATGCTATGTATTTCATATCCATAAATGGCAGATATTTACTTTTTTGAAATCATATAGAAAAAAGTAAATTTTCATATTAATTGCAGCAGTTTTTTGTTAATAGTCTGGCATGATTCACATGACTTCATTTTACAAAAAGATTAAACTGTCAATAAATTTAAAAATATGTTAATTAAACTGCATAAAATCTGCTCCTGTGTGACTGTATTTTCTGAATGGTCCTTTATTTAACATGTGAAAATCATGTGAGTGGCTTATTAAAAATATCCTTTCCTTATACCCCCACATTAAATCTACTAACTCAAAATAACTAAGGGTTGGTTGGAGCTTAGAAATATGTGATTTAAACTATCTTCCCAGGCAATTCTTATGCACATAATAGATTGAGCAAGATTAAGCATTAGTGCTCCTATAAAGATAAAATAACATGATAATTTAGTTAAAAACATATGTAATTAAATTTATATTTGTATATGTCTAATCTCTAATACTCTGAAATACTATAATTTATACTAGTTGGCGATATTTTGAGATGCAGCACTATATCTTTGCATTCAAATAATTTTTGCATCAATATTAATGAAATAATAAAAATATTTTAAATGTCTAGGATATTTTTAATAATTGATTGAATTTACTTGACTAAATATCCCAAACCCACTGCTGCAGGAGAGGAAACATTTTCAAATATTTGAAACTCATATCTTGAATTTGTGTTTTTTCTCTGTTTTTTGCATGTTTGTTTTGTGGGGGGATGGTCTATTTAGAATTTAGTGAGCTGAAAACAGTCTGTCAGTTTCATTCTAACAGCCAGGAGTAAAAGACAAGTAAACAAAAACAAAATATACAATATTATTCTAGACTTTCAGTTTGGTTTGGTAGTGCAAGAAACAAGATATAATTGATGTAATGGGATCAATTCATCTATTTAAATCTAAAATGGCAGAATAATTTAAATTCATTTTTACCATATGAATATATGTTTTAAAATTTAACCTCGTGAAACATTTTAGGAAATTAATGGACATATAAATACAATTGTAGATATAGTTAATGTATGAGAAAAATGATAATGTATGACAGTTATTAGGGAATGATAGTTTGGTGATGTCTAGGTAAAGAATATGAATCTTATTAAAAATGGAAAAGTGAACATTTAACAAGATCCAAAAGCCACCTTTAGTAATCGACAGCCTGTCAGGCATATAAAATGAGATGCTAGAGCTTAATTGTCAAAGGAACACTGCAGTGCAGTGACTTCAGAAGAAATCTACTTTTCAGAACTGTAGTGAGGCACATGAGAAAAATAATACGGGGAATCACCTGTGTGAATACATAAATTGGAAACTCAATTAGTTTCTTTATTTGAAATGGCAAAATATCCTGAAGAAAATCTCCCTAAGGGCAAAATCTAAGTATTAACATATATGTAGTAATATATGTTCTCAGATAACATATAAATGAATTTTCGTGAGTAAATGTAAGTACAGCATAAAAGAACATGAAACAGTTGTTTAAGATTAAGAGTTATTGATATTATTTGTTTGTGTTTGTTTTATTATTTTGCAAAAGACCATATAAAGTATCTGTGTAATCACTGTTTTACTTACCTAAAATTTAACTTTGCAGAATGAAACCACATATCATTAGTTACTATGGTAGGCTAAATAATGACCCTGATGTTCATGTTCTAATCTTCAGAACCCATGAATGGTACCTTGGCAAAAGGTATTTTGCAGATATGACTAAGTTAAGGATCTTGGGATGGGAAGATATTACTCTGAATTTTTTGGGTTGATCTGATGTAATCCCAGGGTTCCCATAAGAAGGAGGCAGGAGATAGGAGAGAAGGCAAAATGATGATGGAAGCACAAAATGGAATGATATACTTTGAAGTTAGAGGAAAGGACAGGTATCCATTAATAGCTGAAACAGGCAAGGAAAAGGATTCTTCCCTTGGAGTCTCTAGAAGAAACAACACTGCTAACATCTTGAAACTGTTTTTTTGGTTTTTTAAAAAATTTATTTATTTATTTATTTATTTATTTATTTATTTTTGGCTGTGTTTGGGTCTTCGTTTCTGTGAGGGCTTTCTCTAGTTGCGGCAAGCAGGGGCCACTCTTCATCGCGGTGCGCAGGCCTCTCACTATCGTGGCCTCTCTTGTTGCGGAGCACAGGCTCCAGACACGCAGGCTCAGTAGTTGTGGCTCACGGACCCAGTTGCTCCGCGGCATGTGGGATCTTCCCAGACCAGGGCTCGAACCCGTGTCCCCTGCATTGGCAGGCAGATTCTCAACCACTGCGCCACCAGGGAAGCCCCTTTTTTTTTTTTTTTTTTTTTTTTTTTTTTTTTTAAGTTCAAAGGTTAGAGTTTATTGCACTATAAGACATTAACCAGTTTTGCTTCCAACCCAGAAGTCTAACGTTTAATTATTTAAATAATTATATGAATTTTATAATTTATATTAGCACACATAATTATATCACACACACACTTTTCAAATGTCCTTTGGCTCTTTGAAGTGATTGTATTATTTTATTGGTTCACTCTTGTAGTGAGTTGAATAAAATCTTTAACACATGTTCATTTTACATTTGTATTATATCACCATTTTACTTCTTAAAATTTACTTTAATGACAACGATACTCCCTTCTTGGTTTTTTGGGCTTTTTTTTAACATCTTTATTGGAGTATAATTGCTTTACAATGGTGTGTTAGTTTCTGCTTTATAAGTGAATCAGCTATACATATACATATATCCCCATATCTCCTCCCTCTTGAGTCTCCGTCCCATCCTCCCTATCCCACCCCTCTAGGTGGTCACAAAGCACCTGTGCTATGCAGCTGCTTCCCACTAGCTATCTATTTTACATTTGGTAGTGTATATATGTCCATGGCACTCTCTCACATTGTCCCAGCTTCAAACTTATGATCTTTAGAACCTTTAGAGAATAAATCTGTGTTGTTTTAAACTACTAAGTTTGTAGTGATTTTTTAAAGAAAAAACTTTAAAAATTTTATTATAAAATATCTTTGTTTACTTTTGATAACATTTACTATTTTACTGAATATTTAATATAGAAAATATGTGAGAAAATTATGAGTATAAATTTTAAGTTTTAAGGAAAAATAGGCAGGTTGGGATAATGGAAAAGCACTAGCTTTAGGAATTTTCTTTTTCTTTCTTTCTTTCTTAAAGTTGGAGAAAAATCTCACGACAAATAAAAGATACTCTTCAAATGAATTAAAAACTTTAGTATGAAAGTAGACATATGAATCAAATAGAAAAAAAATGTGTTATGCTATCTTGGTGAATTTTTTTTTTTTGGCCACACTGCACTGCATGTAGGATGGAACCCATACCCTCTGCATTGAAAGTGCAGAGTCTTAACCACTGAACCACCAGGGAAGTCCCTATCTTGGTGAACTTTTATTGATAAAGGACTTCTAAAAGAAAATCTAAAAAGCATAAATTTTGTGGTTGGCAAAATGCGTAATGATTCCTATAAGATAATGGATATTATAAATAATTCAATTACAGTTGACAATCTGAGACAATATAATTTCAATAGCTACCATTGATGGGGGATTAATATCTAAATTATACAAGAATATAGTACAATCCATCTGGATAAAAAAGGGAAGACTCAACTATATGCTGCTTCCAAGAGAAATACTTTAAATATGAAAACACAAATAGGTGAAAGTGAAAATGTGGAAAATTATATCCTATGCAAAATAAGCATACAATACCTGGTATTGTTATTGAAATAGATTTTTAAAAAGGAGTTTTTGTGGACATAAAGATGGACATTTCATAATGCTTAAAAGATCAACTCATGTGGAACTCATAAAACCTGAAAAAAAATACATACAGCTTCAAAATTTATGTAGCAAAAACTGACAAAATAAAAGGATAAGTAAACAAATCTATAAAAATATTCGGGGTAGAGGGGACTTCCCTGGTGGTCCAGTGGTTGGGACTTGGCGCTTCCAGTGCAGGGGCTGTGGGTTCAATCCCTGGTCGGGGAACTAGTATCCCACATGCCATGTGGTGTGGCCAAACATTTTTTTAAAAGATTAAAATAATATACATTAGGGGCAGGGACACTAACTTTACTCTCTGTGCAATTGATGAAACCAGTTAGACAAAGAACATATTTAAGTAGAGATACAGGAGATTTAAAGAACACTGTCAACGAACAATCTACGTGATATTTACAGAAAACTCACCCAAACTTTAGAGTAACATATTCTTTCTAAGTGTGCATGAGACATTCACAAAGATAGACAATATTCTGGGCCATGGATCACAAAGATTGTAATTATACAGAGTATGTTCTCTGATGCAACAACATTAAAATACAGATAAATATCAATAAGATAGAAAACACCAACATACTTGGAAATTAAACAACACATTTCTAAGTAACTCATGGTTCCTAGAAAAATAAAAAGGGAAATCATAAAATGTTTCAACCAAATGATAATGAAATTACAACATATCTAAATTTGTAAACAACTAAAAAATTCCTAAGGGAAAATTATAACATTAATTATCTACAGTAGGAAACAAGAAAGGTTGTAATTACTGTTTACATTTCAACTTGAAAAGTTGGAAATACTAAGTGGAATGTGGTAACCTGGTTTGGATCCTAAACCTGCAAAAGGACAAGAGTGGAAAACAAGTGAATATTAAAGAGTGTTTGGAGTTCAGCTAATACTAATTTAATTTCTTATTTTTGGCAAATACACAATTGCTTTATAAGATGTTAACATTAAGGAAAACTGAGTGAAATGTATACAGATACTCTTTATACTGTCTTTGCATTGTTTTTGTAAATCTGATGTTATTCCATAACAATGAGATAGAAAGATAAACTAGTAATGTAAACAACAACAACAACAAATATAAGCTTAGGAAAATGAATACTAAATATCAGAGCAGAAGTAAATAAATAAAATAGAAAACATATGTACAATACAGAAAATTAGCAAGTCCAACGATTGATTCTTTGAAAATATTTTTTTGATGATAAATACCTAGCAAGACTAATAAAGGAAAAAGAAAGAAAAAGCACATTACCAATATTAAGAATGAAAGAGGGAATATCAATACAGAAGCTAACAACATTAAAAAGATAATATTCCTTTATGTTAATAAATTTAATAGCATAGGTAAAAGGCACAAATCCCTTAAAAAATAGCAGTTATCCTCAGTTGTCCACAACTGACTGGAAAAAAATTAATTTTTGTTTAACTAATGAGCTTTTACACATTAAAGAAATTGAATCTGTAATCAGAAACTTCCCTTTAAATTTCACCTCACATTATTTCACTGGTGAATTCTGTCAAAAATTTAAGAAAATAATATCAATCTACGTAAAGTCTTTTAAAAAATACAGGGGACAGTATACTTTCTAATTCATTTTATGAGGCTGACACACCTTGATACCAAAACTTGATAAAGACATTACAATTTTCTTTTTTATCACAAACCTAGATATAAATCTTCTTTTAAAATTTAGCAATCCTTAAATATATCAAAAGGGCCAAGTATCATGGCCAAGTGGGCTTTATTTTAGCAATGCAAGATCAATTCAACAATCCAAATCAATTAATATAATTAACCATGGAAACAAGAATAAAAGGGAGAAAAACCATATGATCATCTACACAGTTGTAGAAAAGGCATTTCACAAAATTCAATACCGATTCATCATAAAAAAAAATTTCAGGAGCTTGTGAATTAAAGGATTTACTCAACCTAATAAAAATTATTTATGAAAAATGTATAACTCACAGAATTATTAATAATGAAAAGCTGAATGATTTTCCCTATGATCAGAAATAGGCAAGGATTTTAGCTCTCACCGCTTGTATTCAATATTTCATTGTTAGTACTAGCCAATTAAATAATGCAAGAACTATATAATAGGGGTGCATTTTGCAAAGATTTAAATTTTTCTCTTTTTGAAGAAGATATGATTGCAAATGTAAATGAAAAATAATTTTCAAAACATGGGTTTTCTTAAGATAAATAAAATCTTTGGTCTTACATTGGAGTAACTATGGTATTATCTGATCATTGCCCCAAATGCAATCATATAATGTATTTTATAAAAATAATGTAATTTTTAAAATCAATTTTATTACACCTATGATTTGGGAGAAAAATTTATGAGACTTCACCACATGAATGAATGATTATATAAATGCACAAAAATTTTAATAAGTATTTTGTGAATATAGTATACAGTATCTCAAAAATCATTTATTTTCCCCAATACTTCAGTAATTGGAAATTGTAAGTTTTCAAAAGCCTTTATTTAATTTAATGTTTTTTGTTGAGTTGAGAGTGCCTTTATTTTTGTTTTAATCTAATTCATATCTATATTCAAGCTAAAATATTAATTGGTAGGTATCAGGCATTTATTTTGCAGTTTTTCATATACTAGGTATAAGAAAGGAGTGAATCCTTACTAATTATCATTATGAAGTTGTATCAATTGTAAGATATCTATTTACATACTTTAATTTATAGAAGATATTTTTAGTTAAAACCCAATGAAAAAGTTTCAGTGAAAGCTAAATGCACTCACACTGCACACTTAATTAGATTAAGAATAATTTATTAAAATTGCAGTTATCACATTATAACTTTATGAATCTAAAAAAGCATAAACTTCTTCAAATTTTAAAATAATTAGTTTTATGATATCTCTTTGTGCTATGGACTCACAAAGTAATTGGGGTATTCCAGTTAAAAGATTATTTCCCCAACTTTACAAATAGCCAATTTAAGTAAACTTCTTAATTTCCCATAATGCATTTCTTAATTTAGTTAATTAGCAGTTATTTTAATTTTGGCTAATAAGAGAGATTTTCTTTGTTAAAAAATGTAAAGCCGTTTCCAAGACAGTATGTCGCACAAAAGGAATTTCAGAGAGCAATCTAATTTAAGAAAATAACTAACTTCATCTTTTTCTACATTCCCATAAAATAAGCAGGGAAAATGTGTCATTGTGCTAAAAAAAATCAAGTCTAGTTTTAGTTTAGCTGATGGTTTCAGGCAATTATAAATAACATGGAATTAAAATTAAGAACACAGCTTTGAAATTCAAGTAATAAAACATAGTAATAATAATAATAGTTAACACTAATATTAATTGAACTATTAGTCTGCTATATTTAATATTTTAAAACATCATCAATTTAAAGAGAATTTAAGACATTTAAAAGCACATTCAAATCAGTTACTACTGAGAGTCAAGTTTTGGTAGTGTTATGTAAGAAACCCAAACTGATACACTTGATTCTAGCATACCTCTCCCTCTCCCTGAAAGAAAGCATCCCATTGCCAACTTGCCTAAATTATTATCAAGTTTTGGGATAATTCATGCTGGGGAAAAAATCTCTGGAAAAGGTGTTTTGCCAATAAAAACCAAATAGGACCTAAATTATTGTAAAATTAATTACTGTTCAGTAATTTATTTGTAACCAAAATGTAAAGGCTTTATTAAATTGGAGGGCATGTTCTCAAATGTAATGATATAATACATAGAAAATAGAACTGGAGGTCAAAATATTCTTTCTTGCCCTAAAACTGACTTGAATAAGTTATTTAATTTCTGTTTGCCTCAGGGTCATGATTTACAAAGTTCTCTTCTAGCTATAAATTCTTATTTCTGTGGAATTAGACTTCCCCCATCTATTCAATATCTTGAACATTGTTTCTCTACACACAATTAGTTTACAGAGTATGTGAGATCTAAATTAATTCTCTGTACCAGTGTTGAATTTATATTACTTTGTATTTATTAACCAGGAATCACCACTGTGACCTGTAGAAATATACTGAAGAATAATTTTAGTGAGCTGTCAAACAAAAATAACCACAAATAAACCATGCTTTGTTGTATTATCTACAAATTTAAGGGATGTTTTAAATCATAAGCATATACAAAAGTTCCCTTAACTCCACAATCCCTATATGTGTTAAATAAGAATGTAATATTTTCTTAGAAATAAAGATTTTAGACTTGTATAATATGTTAATTATGTTTTAATTTACTTTTATTTTCAAAAGTCATAGAGTTAAGATATTCAGTTACAATGTTATAGAGACATGAAATTTGAGAAAAAGATTGTGAAAATTAGTAGATGCATTTAATAGGCAACTTTTTATTCTTAAACAGGTTAAAAAGGTTTTTTTAGTAAGAATTGGACCATCTATACATGAGACTATTTAGGAAAAGTGAAAAGTCAAGAAGTCTGAATTAATAAAAAGTTAGGTATGATAAGGATTAATTGATTATATCAGACTGCTGGCCTCATAAGCTACTTAATTTATGCATTATAGATATTACATATGACTAGGGATAAATTGAACAATAGTGAGCCATGTTGAGAGTCAAAAGATTGAATGGAAAAATTATATATAAACCAGACCTTTTTTTTTTGTTCCTTTTCTTTTCTTTAAGTTTTCCTGGGGAGGATAAGGCTTGGCAGAGAAGTAGGTATCTTACTGTACTGGTCTGTATATGGATTGAATTTCAGATCAACTACTTGAACAAGCAAAGGATGATATTTTTAAAATATTTAAATATGACAATAAATCCATGTTAAATTTAATTCAATGATATTTCAACACCAAAAAAAAATTATCTAATTTTGTAAAGCACTTTAATTAATGACAACTAGCAGCACATGCTAACATTGAAAAGGAAAAAAAACCACTAACTAAAAGAACTTTCTGTGTTTTCCCTTTAGCATTTAGCAATGTGTGTACTAATTAACTTTCTATATTTTGGGTAAAATATTACCATTGATACTGTAGTAGACTGAATGGTGGTCCCTCAAAAATATGCCCACTCAGAACCTGTGGATGTGAACTATTTAGGAAAAAGGGTCATTGCAGATGCACTTAAGTTAAGCTTTTCAAGATGAAATCTTCCTGGGATTATCCAGGTGAACCTTAAATCCCATGACAAATGTCCTTAGAAGAGAAGAAACACAGAGGACAAGATCATGTGAAAGGAAGCCAAAGATTGGAGTGATATGCTGATAAACTGAGAAACATCAAGGACTGCTGTTATCCAGCATAAGCTAAGAGAGAGAGACATGGAACAGATTCCCCCCCAGAGCATACTGACCCGTTATTTTTGGGCTTCTGGCCTACAAAACTGGGAGAATAAACTTCTGTTGTTTAAGCCACCCAGTTTCTACTAATTTGTTAAGGAATCTCTAGGAAACTAACACAGGTGTACTTTACCAACAAAAGTGTTTTGAAAGGCACTGATGTTTTATAAACCTATTGTTATTAATCAGCATTGATCACCATTATATTCCACAATGTAGTAGTCTCATACATACCTACCAGACCTTAAAATCGATTGATATATTTATATGTATTGTAAAATAGTTAAACTTTTTCTTGTTTGAAAAAGATATTCAAGAATAAAATGTTTAGCCATCATGCCCTGCTACCTATATAAACTATAAGGATAAATACAGAGAGAAAACAGAATATTATACTTTCTATTATCTGGATAAGAAATGTATAATACTGATGATTTACCCACTATATACACTCATATTACCTTCTTCATGTTTTAGATACAAGCAATATATGATTATTACTTAAAATATGAAACATAAAAATAAGTATAAAAATAAATAAACATAAATATTAAAAAACATAAATATCTCTAGACTGATGATTGACATATTTGATATTTCAATATTGAGGTGGATTGTATTTTGCAAAAGTTACCACAGCAATATCTCCATTCTCATATATCTTTCCAAATGTTGCCAAGTCTCTTCCCTATCAAGTATTGGAATCTATTTCCTTCCCCTTGAATCTGGGGAAGAGGTATCATGACTTCATACAATGTGTATGGCAGAAATGATACTATTTGACAATTGGGACTATGTCATTAAAAGAATATAGCCAGTCACTGTCTCTCTCTCTCTCTCTGTCTCTCGATCTCTGTCTCTCTGTTTCTCTCTCTCTCTGCATGATTTACCGTGGAACCTAATCACTCAAGCAGTCCTAGCTACATGGAGAGGCCACAAGTAGGTGTTTCAGTTGATAGTCGCACCTGAGGTCTCATCCATCAACAAGTATAAACTGCTAGCCAGGTGAGCTACTGAGCCTTCAAATGATTCCAACTTTCAAGACTTCCAGGTGAGGCCCAGCCCTTGGGGAGCTAAAACAAACTACCCTACTGTTCCCTATCTAAATCCCTGGCCCCTAGAATTCATAAGGATAATAAATGGTTATTTTATGCACTAAGTTTTAGAGTGATTAGTTATGCAACCAATTCCTATATACCTTTCCATAAGTATCATGACACAGACTGGCTCATATTCAGCACTGAGGAACAAAACAACACAGAGGCCATAATGTGGATTAAACACCTTTGATGAGAATAACAATCAGCAGAATAGGGGAAAGTTAGTACAATGTTTCATGCAGAGAAGAGGCTCAGCAAATACTTGTTGAAATATAAAGAAAAAGCAAAAGGTTTAATATATAAAGTTAGTTGAACTAATATGTATATTATATATAATATATTGATATATATGTTAGTTGAACTAATATATATTAGTTCAACTAATGAGAATCTTTAAAATTTTGTTGAGAAAATGTTCACCTTCATATTTCTAATAGAAGTGCATATACTATATATATGAAGCTTTTTTTTGTAGTGAGAAAGAAATGTAAACATACATTACATCAGAGTTTTTAAAGCTTTTACCAGTATGCATTATACTTCCCTACAGATTAAAAAGAAAATATGTGCAGTGACACTTTGGGGGTTCTCTTTGGATGTCTAAGTTAAATATGTCCCCTAAAGATTCAGATATTGTAAAATATATATATTTGTTTCTCAAAAATAGATATACCTTCTTTCAATTATGTTATGCACATCCAAAATTTAAAACATTATTTTATCAAGATTTGTATCTTGATTTCAAAACTACTAATGGAAAGTCATCTCTATTTTCCTTATTTTAACTAATGGTGATGTAATTATAAACAAGCTGTTGGTTATATGTATCGCATACACACAGAAACACATATTTGACATTAATATAATTAAATATTTTTTCTGTACATTACTATATTATATATATATAGTTCAGGGAAAATTAAATATTTTAAAATCAATTATAGACCAGTGTTCACCAGTTCTTAGTAATGAAATTATATTCTTCAAGGTAACCTTGGAAACAAAACACATGATAAGAAATAAATTAGTAAAAGAACTGAACAAATGTTACAGGCTTTATATAAAAGTAATTATTATTATAAATCTAAGCAAGGAAGAAAGCAATGACATTGTTTATAGATTATACTTATGCATCATATGTTTTCAACTATGTCAGATGTTTCTAAAGTTATAGAAAGCAGCAACACTGAAGTATTGTCTGGTAAACAATTATATTTGGAGCGAGGTATATAGAAAGTTTTATATTAGAAATGTGTTGCTTAGTTTTATTTTCATCTGTAGAAGTATAAGAGTAATGATTATAATTAGCACTATGGCATTTCTTTATGAAATTTGAAACCTCTAAGCATTTTACATAAACTATCGATCTCTGATTTAATCTTTTTATCAAAAAATAGGTATTATTTTTCTCACCCATCATCATAAATTAAGAGGTTGAATTATGTTTTCAACTGCACTCCAGTCATCCTAGGCTGTCAAGAATATTAATTTGTCTAATCAATTTTTAATTATCTCCATCTAGTAAAACATTCTGGCTTTTATTATTTACTTAAAATCGGAAATTGTAAAGCAATAAATGATTTTATTAACCTCATTTCTTAGGACATTAATGAACTCCTAATTGTCACATCTAATAGATAATTGTCAGTCTTCAAGTTACTCTTATTTTCATCTTTAATCACTACTTTCCTCCTCTCTTTTCGAGCTCTCTCTTCTCTTCCAACTCTTCTGATTCTCTCTGGGTTTCTAGCCTGTCATTTTCAGTATCCTTCAGGATCTTCTCTTATCCCATCCACTCCTTAAATGTTGGAGCTCTTGAGTTGGCTTTTTTACTACATACAATCTTTCAAGAAGAATCATCAATTTGTCTTGGTTTAGTTTACATCTGGGGCCGTTTATCTTACAAGCTAGCTTTAATAATTAAAGGTTGAGCAAATATTAATACCTTCTCACATGGGTTTTTCAGACTTCGTTTACAATAAACAAGTTGGAATAGTTTAAAATAAAGCTTACTTCATATTTATTTATCAATTCAAAAAGAAATCTAAGAGTAAATATGATAGAATGGATTATCCTTGCAACCCTTCATTTCTTTCCTGTAATAGAAATATACATTCATACCCTTGTCCATGTCTATTTTCAAATATCATCTCTCACTAGAACAGATGGAAATATATTTTCCTGCCAACTTGATAGTTGGTTTAGCCAGGTAAGTTGTTTCTTCAAATTCATTTCAAAATGAATTTGATGAGAGCAGAAATTTTAAATGTACTTGTAAGCTTTGGTTTGCCCTCTTATGTTTCTCTAATCCACTGTGAAAGAAAAATAGCCATTGGTCCCAGAATGAGGAAATAAATGGAATAGACCTGAACCCAAATCTCAGCCTGGGCAAACCATCAGAGCCATAGCTGACCCATATATAAGTGTGCAAAAAATACATTTTAAATTGTTGAAATTTGGAACTTGTTTGTTATGCATTATTATCACAATAAAACTAATGTGGAAGCAATGAATACTAATCTAAGATCTTAATAGATTATCTGTGTAAGCAAAATGCATACCATAATAGTCCTACCCAGGACATCAAATTTTAGTAATACATTAACAAAAACATCTCTGCATTCCTCTCTTCTTACCAGTACAATCACAAGAAAAATACTGAGAGAAATTTAAGAAATCCCAATTCACAACTGTAGGGGAAATTTCTACATAAATATAATTATTGGCTACTATTGCTATATGTTATAACCATAGTCTGTTAAATTCCTGATATTTTCTAAAAGAGAATTTTTAAAGTCTTCTTCTGATAAATTGATACCTTTTGTATTCATTATGTCAGATAGTACTCAACCAATTACTCAAAATAGATACCTGAGAAGTTACATTAATTAAATAAGGAAACCGTGAAGGCTCTAATGCTGTGGCAACCTATGTAGGCAAACTGAAATCTAAGTCTGTAGATACCTCAAGATTGTGAAATCAAAACCTAGGGATAATCCGTCACAAATAGACAACCAAGCTGTAGGCTATAGGCAATCAATTATTCCTTACTTTGCTTCTGCCTTTTCTCTATACCCTCTCTCCCAGAACTCCTATCGGTGGAGCGCTCCTAACCACTTCCGGTTTGGCACTGCCAGATTCTAATCAATTTCTGGTCAAATAGGCTCTTAAAACTTGTAATATGCTTCAGTTTATCTTTTAAAAGAAGCAGCATCATTAATCATCAAGGAAATATAAACCAAAATCATAATGAGCTATCACCTCACACCTGTCAGAATGTCTTATCATCAAACACATGTTGGCAAGGATGTGGAGAAAAGGGAACCCTCCTGCACTGTTGGTGGGGAATGTAAATTGGTGCAGCCACTATGGAAAACAGTATGGAGGTTTCTCAATAAACTAAAAATAGAACTACCATTCCACTCCTGGATATATATCCAAAGAAAAGGAAAACACTAATTGGAAAAGATGCATGCACCCCAGAGTTCACAGCAGCATTATTTCCAATAGCCAAGACATGGATGCAACCTAAATGTCCATCAACAGATGAATGGATGAAGATGATGTTTTATATGTGTGTGTGTATGTGTATATATATATACACACACACATATATATGTATATGTGTGTGTGTGTATATATATATATATATATATATATATATATATATATATATATATATATGCTTAGTGAAAGAGGTCAGACAGGAAAGACCAATACTATATGCTACCACTTATATGTGGAAACTTAAAAATAAAACAAAGGAATGAATGTAACAAAACAGAAACAGATTCACAGATATATAAAACAAACTAGTGGTTACCAGTGGGGAGAGGAATGGGGGAGGGGCAAGATGGGAGTAGAGGATTAAGAGCTACCAACTGCTCTATATAAAATAAATAAGAGCATACTGTACCACACAGAGAATATAGCCAATATTTTACAATAACTTTAAATGGATTATAATCTATAAGAATATGGAATCACTATGTTGTACACCTGAAACTAGTATAATATTATAAATTAACTATACTTTAATAAAAATAAATAATAAAAAATAAAAGAAGCAAATGACTTTCAATAAATGTCACGTACTAATTTGCCATCTTTATTATTTTTTTAAATTTATCTTTTCCTCTACCCAAGTGACTAATAACAGAGACTCAATTCTCTCTTTCTTAAAATACTATATTCTTCAGATATGGCCTTTCTGTATGCAGTATTATTATACCCTCTAACAAAATCAAAAATAAGAACTCTGATAATAGTAATAGCAATTTGTATTATGTATATAAATAGCTAACTGCTCTATAGAACTTAGGTGTTAAGCATTGCTCTAAATACTCTATATTAATTCACTTTAATTCACAGGACGATCATATGTTAGAGATTATGAAATTGAGGCACACAGATGCTAACTTAGTTACCCAAGTACACATAACTAACATGTGACAGAGCTGGGATTTGAGCAGAAGCAATCTGGTTTCAAACCTCCAGTTAATTTAATCACTATCAATGCTATAATTCTTCTCTATATCTGTGAAATAGGAATTGTAAATAGGTTATATCACTCCTCTTCTTAAAAATCTTCTGTGAAGCTCTTAATCACCTTTGAATAATATTGTAGTGTGGACTTTATAATGTGACATAGAAGGTAACCCATGATTTATTCCATTCCTCTCTTCAGCTTCATTTCGCATCCATCCTAGCATTCCTCTTGGCAGTCAACAAGAGCAGACTTCTTACACCATGCTTTTGCTGGCCTTCCATTCTCTCTCCTTTCTGAGATTTGTCTATTTTTCTACTTTGAAAGTCCCTGCTCTTTCATTAGAATTTAGTCCTAAGCTGAATCAAGTCCTGAGATATTCTGAATCAGGGAGCCAAACTGAGATAATAAACCCTCTTCCAAACTCCCATAAGTGATATACAGATGTCCTGTGGATACTTGCTCTTCCCTACTTCTTACACATTAAGGTTTGAGCTGTTTTGAGTGAGGGATTTTAACTTCTTCATATTTGTTTCCCCAGACCCTTAGACACATAAATGCTAAATAATTTTGATAGTACTGTGGTAGTATATAAACACAGTAAAAATATGAAATACTATGTAAGCATAAACTATTATAATGATTAAATATCTTAATTTTCTATAACTTTTTTTTTTTTTTTTTGCTTTACTAAGTGGAACTTTTAGTGTCTTGTGCTGTGGTGAGGTCAAAAGGAGAATGGGGTATAGCTACAGGTGAGGCCATCAATTTTACAAAAGCTTCACCTACTCTCAAAGGTGCTTTGGTTAGAATAATATAATAAAGCCAATGGAAAATGAAAAGTAAAGTATTATTTTTAAAGAGAAGAGAGGGGCAGAATAAAAAGGATTCAAAAATAGGGTGGTACATAGTGGTACATTAAGATAAAGTCCCCACCCCCTTTGGTCTTTATGTAATGCAGGGCTTTTGAAAAGCCTGTCACAATATGAATTCATTTTACAAACTCTTTCAAAGAGATTTTGAGGATATGTCTGAGCAAGAGATAAATAACTGAGGTGTATTTTTCTGGCAGATTCCTCTCTCCTTTGAAGGGAAGATAAATTAACTATAATACCTCTATTTGCTTGCATTTCTGCATTGACCAAGATTGTAAGAGCAGCTTTTTCTCACTGAACATTTCTTCTCTTTAAAGCCAAGTCAGTAACTGACCTCACCACCCTTTCCATTCCTCTCAAGTGATTAGGATGACAATTTCATGACATTTTAAACTGACCAGTTAAATGACCAGGGGCTATTTTGACTTCTATCCCCCAGTTCTTCAGAAATTGTAAATCTCTCTCTCTCTCTCTCTCTCTCACACACACACACACACACACACACACACGGAATGTGTGGGAGTTGCTGATATCAAGGATGATATAGCTCTGTATTTCCTCATCAAGGAACACTTGTCTGGGATTTTCCTTTACTCTCTAAATTTCAGAGGACAGATGTTGTGCACATCACAATTATGTAGTGGATATCAAGAAGGGTGATAGAAGACGCTTAGAGTCGGCCAAACCTACAGACTGACAAGATATATTCTTCCTTTCATGTGTTTACCATATCTTTTGAAACTGAAATAGAATCTAATTTATACTCTAAAATTCATGTATGGGAAAAGAGGATTTTGGGGAGGTAGTTTCTGTAAGTAAACTCACATGTGCTTTTTTTTTTAAGATTTATTATTTATTTATTTTTGGCTGTGTCGGGTCTTAGTTGAGGCACACAGGATCTTCGTTGGGGCATGCAGGATCTTTCGTTGCAGCAAGCAGGCTTCTCTCTAGTTGTGGTGTGCGGGTTTTCTCTTCTCTAGTTGTGACGCGCAGGCTCCAGGGCATGTGGGCTCTGTAGTTGTGGCGAGCGGGTTCCAGAGCGCGTAGGCTCTGTAGTTTGTGGCACACAGGCTCTCTAGTTGAGGAGCATGAGCTCAGTGGTTGTGGTGCGCGGGCTTAGTTGCCCCGTGGCAGTGGGATCTTAGTTCCCTGACCAGGGATCGAACTCGTGTCCCGTGCATTGGAAGGCGGGTTCTTTATCACTGGACCACCAGGGAAGTCCCTCACATGTGCTTTTACTTCACCAATTTGGCTAAGGAAAAAAACCAAAATCCAGTTTGGTATGCTTAGTTAAATCCAGTGATTTGATTAATATCCTACTCATTGTTCAATTCATAGTTTTGGCTAAGGAAAAAAACCAAAATCCAGTTTGGTATGCTTAGTTAAATCCAGTGATTTGATTAATATCCTACTCATTGTTCAATTCATAGTCTAGTCACTTTGGGAGATGTAAACAGAACGTCTGTGTTTCTTCTCACTTCACTTGTCCATTTTAGTCACTTTAGGGCTCTTACTGATCACCTCAGCATTGGTGAAATAAAGTGTCCTCAGAATACTCCAATGTTTAGTCATCCCTTGATTAGTTTAATTCACTTTGACCTATCTGGCCAGCAGATTTCTGCTTTCCTGCCTGCTGCTGGTGCTGCCTACCTTGCTCCTCTACTGGGTGTGATGTTGGCTATTGCTGGTACCAATTATGGAGCAGCAGAATTCTATATACCCTGGAAAGAAAGCTTTTTTCCTTTCCCTGATGCAAATATTGGCTCATTAAGTCTCATTCTGTGTTCTCCTAAAAGGGCAATGGCTTTCTAGGCATTTCTCTCCACCATATTGGAGCAAGTAGCGTCCATGAAGATGCTCTCAGGATAATCCCACAGGTTCCATTTCTTTGCTATCGTCCTTGAGCCATATTGGATGTTAGGTTTTCTGGAAGTTTCTAAAGTGAACAATAAAATTATTTACAACTTTGTTTATGACAAGCAGAATTCCAAAATGCCACCTTAAAGTTTCCCACCAGAATCCCTGTAATTGTGAATATGATGAGATATGACCCCCATGATTATCTTATATTACATGGCAATGGGATTTGGCACATATAATTAAGTTTAGTAATCAGTTAATTTTGAGTTAATCAAAGGAGAGATTGTCTAGGTAGCCTAATATAGTCATATGAGCCATTTAAAAGCAAAGTTTCTTTAATTTTTGGTAGAAAGGGAAGTAAGAGAGATTTGAAGCATTCAAAGGATTCACAGTACTACTCTGGCTTGAGATGGAGGGGGGCCCATAACAGAGAATACAGTGGCCTAGAAGCTGAAAGCTGCCCCCAGCTGATGGCCAGAAAGGAAATGGTGACCTTAATCCTGCAACTGCAAGAAAAGAAATTCTATTAACAACATGAATGAGCTCAGAAGCAGATTCTTCCCCAAAGCTTCTAGAGAAAAGGCTCAACCGGAGATTTTTATTTCAGCCTTCCGATACCCTAAGCTGGGAACCCAATACAGCCAGCCTGGCCAAAAATTGTGGCCTACAGAATGTGAGACAGTAAGCCAATAATTTATTTTAATTCTGAGTTCTATAATTTGTATTATTTGAATAGTTAAGTTTGTGGTAATTGTTACATCTATCATTCTATGTAAAGTTTCCCAGAATAATAAAGCCAAGTCGATAAAGACAGCCAAATAGATAGGTCATGTTAATATAGGCAGCAAGCTGAACAAATGTCTATGGTTTCAGTTCTCATTGAGATTGTTTCTCGTATTACTACAACCAAGTAGCCCATAGGTAAAGATTTTCAGTTCCAAAAATACATAGAAGAAGGATGCCACTCATGCCACTAAAATGTTCTTTAAAAGGGGGTCATTTTAAATATTATATTTTTGTGCTAGTAAATGTACATACATGTGTTAGGGTATGTATGCTATACAGAGAGGTGATTTTTTAAATGATTAGATTATCATAAAATATTTGCCTACAGTGTGACAATATGATGGCTGGTTTGTACAAATCAACTTCTCTTGTATTAAATTTTCTTTCTTTCTCACTTTATACCTGAAAGTAAATTTAGCTATGACAGTATATTAAGTCATTTGTTTCACTCTTGATATAGAAATCAGAAAAGTTAATGTCTGAGAAGAAAAAAAATTTTTTCTTACAAATCTTTAATCCTAATTGTTATAAATTTATATTTACTTTATGTATGGTCAAAAAATAATTTATATGCTTTTTTAAAATACATAAATTTTTCTAAACATTGTATTCATCAACATATTTAACAATTAAAATAATACTAGATTATAAATAGTATATATAATTTTGAGGTTGAATTAGATTAGTGCTTAATGACTTAAATCTCAGGATTTGATTTTTGGTAAATACTGAATTTTTATGTTAGAAATAATTTATTATTATTATAAAAGTATAATTAATTTAGAAAATTATAAAGAAAAAATCATCCACCACCCCAAATAATCATGTTACTTCATCAGAACACATTTTGGGGTATGTAAATGCAATAGACTTTTTTTTAATATGAAAGATTTTAGTCTATGATGAATTTTCTATTTAATTTTATTTGATGTATTTTCTCATCATTAAAACTTTCTAAATACGTGTGTGTGTGTGTGTGTGTGTGTACACATATATCATACTATATATACAATTAGGCTTTTCTTTATTCAGGAAGTTGGTTAATAATTTTGAATTGCATTAAATTATGCAGCTTTTGTTCTTTATCTGTGTTTTGTGTTTGTTATTGTTGTGGTTGATCCTACCGCTGTAGGATCACTATTGGATTTCATATCCTCCTTTACCCATTAAATGTTTAATACATATCTTATATTTTGATTTGTATGAAATATGTTAAACCATTATCTGCAAGAATTGTTTGACATATCATTCCAGGTTAACAATTTGGAATTTCAAAATATTCAGGCAGAATTACTTTTCAATTAAAATGTGGCATTTAACATTATAAATATAGCTTTACTACTGTACATATTTAATTCTCAACCTCCCACTCCCAGTAGTACTCTGTCAATTTCTAGGTATTTTAAGTAAGATGGAAACTTACAGAAATATTAAAATGTGTCTTTATATTGATATTTTGGTCTGATTCCCCCCTGAATAAAATCCAATGTATTTTCTAAGTAGCTCCTTAATGTGGAAATCATTTTCAATCTGAATTATCCAGTACACGTTTATCACTGTACAAATTTATGCTATATATTTTGTGTATAAATTTTAAGTGCCTTGGAACTGTCTCAAACATTTCATAGGTACTTATCACAACACTGAGACAACACTTTTAATAGTATTCCTACGACTACTGTGACTACGACTTCTACGAACTACTTATAATAGTGATAGCTCAAAGGCTGTATTCTAAGCACCAGGTTTACTATTCACATCAGTGAAACAGAGATTAAAAAATTTTTTTTTTCTATGCTATGATTTTGAGGATAGGTTTTAGTCTCTATAGAATGTTTAGATTTTAGTTACAGTTAAACCCATGCACAGCAACTACTTAGCCCGTGTGCTGTAACTACTGAAGCCTGCGCACCTAGAGCCTGTGCTCGGCCACAAGAGAAGCCACCCCACCGCAAGTGAAAAGCCCGCGCACCGCAACGAAAGAGTAGCCCCCACTCACCGCAACTAGAGAAAGCCCACACAGCAACAAAGACCCAATGAAGAAAAAAAAAAAACCAAAAAACCTAAACCAATGCCTTTCATAATGTTTGAAAATTTGTATTGGTAATAATTTGTGTAATGAAATAATATTACACATACAAAACTGAGTATGCAAGCATCCTAAACCCCTAAACTCCCAAACCCAAGCATGCCCTACAAACACAGGCATCGGTATAACTTGGATCAGGTGTTTAGCATCTCTTTTTCACTTGGCAACCAGAGAAGTAAGATATCAAACTCCTGAGGCAAGTTCATCCCAGAAAGAAACTTTCAGGGAATTGTGCTGCCAGCTATGCCTCTGGACGTTTCTTATTAGTGAAAGCTTCACTGGGCCAACTACCTAGATGATATATACTTTTAAAAAAAAATTTATATAAAACTATTGTAAGAAACTCTTATCTATCTCATATAGAATATCTATTTTTAAAACACAGTTGCTTTTTCAAATGGAGAAAACTGAATCATCCTAGTTTTGAGAAAGGGCAATATGATATTTCTGTTTTAATGATGGCGCAATTGCCCTATCCACTACCAAATTTATCCTTCCTTCACCCTAAGCATACTGATGCTTCAGCCAGTATTTGTCATTTAAAAAAATATTTCTGCCTTATAGGAATGTACAGTTAGATGGCATATATTTATCCTTCTTCTGTATTTATTCAATATTGACCCTCAGATACAGCTTTGTGTTTTAACTGTGTTTCCTGCAAGTTGTATTGGTAATATCCCTGATCACTTACCTGGCTGTTACTTTAGAGATCTGTATTTGGCAAAATACTTTAAATAAAAAATATTCAAATTTGAGAGTAGTCTAAAATATTTGTTCATTCATTCAGTCAGTCATTCCTCCATTTAGTCACTTATATGAAACTATTTATTATAGACCACCATGTTAGCCCCCTAAAATAGCAATTATCATGTAAAACATGACCTTAGCCCTCAAAGAGATTACAGTTTGTTCTGGGAAACCAATGGTAATGAAATAACTATATGTCATCATGGAAGTTATGATGGATTAAGGTACAGGACACTATGAGATCAAGAAGAAAAGGGGTGATAAAACATTAAAATGATTCTGTAAGTATCTATTTAAAATAAGAAGTAACTTTGCCCAAAGTTTTAAATTTAGCTAATGCTTAAATACAAGCAAACTTTGATTAGTTAAATCACTGTATTTGTATGTCTGTTTTGAAAAAGTATGTAAGACTATTCTCTTGAAAGAGAACTTCTTGACTTTTCTGATGATCCCTATTCCTTGAAATACTTGACTCTCAGGGCAGAGTATTTGCATTTGCTGACATATATTATCTGTTATTCAAGGTTCCCCCCACCAAAACAAAATAAAAGAAAACAAAACTAGTTTTGACTCATTTCTAACCGTATATCTGCAACCATGGCAGCCCATGTTTCAGCAATGACAGGAATAATTTTGCTAGATGTTTTCTCACATTATTATCGATTATCATTCTGCTTCTTTCTACTATTTCAAATATACTCAGTCTATGTCCTTAAAGGTAAATCATTTTCATTTGAACTATTGTTTTCAGCTGGCAGTATGTCAAATTGTCATACTAGTGATATTTAAAAAAAATACATATGTAGGGCTTCCCTGGTGGCGCAGTGGTTGAGAATCTGCCTGCTAATGCAGGGGACACGGGTTCGAGCCCTGGTCTGGGAAGATCCCACATGCCACGGAGCGGCTGGGCCCGTGAGCCACAACTGCTGAGCCTGCGCATCTGGAGCCTGTGCCCCGCAACGGGAGGGGCCGCGATAGTGAAAGGCCCGCGCACCGCGATGAAGAGCGGTCCCCGCACCGCGATGAAGAGTGGCCCCCACTTGCCGCAACTAGAGAAAGCCCTCGCACGAACCGAAGACCCAGCACAACCAAAAATAAATAAATAAATAAAAATAAAAGTAGCTAAAAGGAGGAGGAAATTATTAAAAAAAAAAAAAAAAAAAATACATATGTATACAAAGTGAGTGCACATCCCAAGAATAATTCCTACTATTAAATGGCATTTTGTAAACAAAATCCTACATTGTCATATACAAAGAATAAGTTTTATAGATTCATATATTAATTGAGATAGTGTTAGAAATATAAGCAATAAGTACTTTCACATAAGAAAAAAAATATGCTGATTTTATTGGTTTCTTTATTATATAGCTTGTTATCTGCTTTAAAAATCTACTAGTTCTTTAATATGTATAATATAAACATATAAGGATAACCACTATTTTTACTTTGATTATACATAAATATGTGTGTATGTCACACATACACAACATACATATATAGTGTTTTCTATAAGATAATTTTTGTGGTGTGATATAAAATGTGTTTTAGAACTTGAAATATTCCCCCTAGCAATTCTAGACTCCTGAGGCACCAGCATAACAGAAAAAAGAAAGTAATGACAAAGGGAATTTGTAAAAACTTGTGGAATTTATTATCTGTTGAAGAGAAAAATACTCTCTGGAGAGAGCAACTTGATTTCTCAAGCTTTTCCCAGTTGAGTACAAATCACATAAAACAGTTCTTCCTAAGGAACCCTGTTAGGAATTCTTTTAATATTCATGTCTTTTTGGATTATAATAGTCTGTATCATGTCCATAACAAATAGAATGTATTTGTTAGATCAAAATTAATCTAACATTTATATACCATGAAATTCATTTTTTTAAATGAGATACACAAGAGGCTATATGCAAGAATATTATGAGAGATTATCTTGAAACTCTTAAAATAATTACCTAGAGCATGATCTCAGAATCGGAGGAATTAAACCCAGGGAGTTTTCAAAATGTAGTAATTCACTGTAATTATGTTGCAGGAATCATACATTAGAAATATATATATATTTACATATATATATACATACATATTAATATCATAATTTTCCTGTCTATTCATTATAATGCTAAAATAGATATTGGTAAGGTATTATACATACGGTTTTTTCAAAGCATAAATAAATATAGACATATTGAGAGTCAGTGTTCCAATTTTTATTTTACTAATGGGAGCGCATGGATAACATTTTTGAGATACTGATCTAATCACAAAGAAACACGAAAAGAAAAGTTTGTACACAGTTGGATGATCAATTCATTTGACAGGAAGATACTTGCTAAATCCCTAATATTGAATTAGGTACAGTGACAGGGGGAGGCATAGTTCATCATACTTTTCATGATTTAGATATGTCTTGGACTTCTTGATTCTGGTCGAGCATGTAAGGAACTTGGAAGTTATCACTCTGTCCTGAAAACAAGACAAGAAAAAACCTGAGAAACTGAAGAGTCAACTCTTCATAAATATGTTAGGGAAATGATGTCACAGGGACAACTACTACCATATGTATATATATATAGATAGAGAGAGAGACAGAGAGACACACAGAGAGAGAGAGAGGGAGAGAGAGAGAGAGAGATAAGTGAATTACATAAATGTTACAAAGAAGGGGAGGACAAGTTAAGATTAGTTTATTGGTATAAGATTATATTGTGAGTTTGCTCACTACCTGTGGTACAGTATTATTTGAAATTGAACTTGGATTACTTGTAAATGCATAATCTTGAGCAACTAAAAATTGAAAAATGGTGGTATAACTGACAAAAAATAAAGAGAAAGAACAAGAGAAACAAATAGAAAACAGTAACAAATCTGGTACAGTAACAAATCCAACCATATCAACAATCACTTTAAAAGTCAATGGTCTATATACACTAGTTAAAAGAAAGAGTGGGTCAAAAAAATTACCCAATTATATGTTATTTGCAAGAAATCCACTTTAAATATAAAGACACATATAGAGTTAAAAGTAAATGGATAGAAAAAGTTGTACCATATTAACAATAATCAAAAGAAAATGGGAGTAGCTATATTAATTTCACACAGAGCGTACTTCAGAATAAGGAAGTTTATCTGGGATAGAGAGGGTATTACAAAATGATAAAGGGGCCAACTCTCCAAGAAGACGTAATAATCATTAATGTATATGTGACTAATAACAGAACATCAAAATACATGAGTCAAAAACTAATAGAACTACAAGGAGAAGTAGATGAATCCACTGTTAGAGACCTTAACACCCCACTATCAGAAATAAACTTATCTAGCAGGGAGAAAATCAATATAGACATAATTGAAGTCAACAGCACCTCACTTGACTAGATATAACTGATATCTGTTGATTACTTCATCCAACAACAGAATACAGATTCTTCTCATGCTCATGTGAAACATTCACCAAGCTATACCATATTCTGGGCCATAAGACACACCTTAACACAGCAGTCTCCAACCTATTTGGCACCAGGGACCGGTTTTGTGGGAGGCAATTTTTCCATGGACCGAGGAGGGGGTGGTTTCGGGATGATTCAAGCACATTACATTTATTGTGCACTTTATTTCTATTATTATTACATTGTAATATGTAATAATAACTATATGTATGTATGTACAAAATAACTATATATATGTAAAAATAACTATACAACTCACCATAATGCAGAATCAGTGGGAGCCCTGAGCTTGTTATCCTGCAACTAGATGGTCCCATCTGGGGGTGATGGGAGACAGTGACACCCGAAGTGTGTTGCGTATGTCCAGTCTACTCCATAATCTTGTTTTGGTTGCTGTCACTGCAGAAAACCCTGCTTCACAAAGATAGGATGTTGGAAATGGAAGCAGGTTTTTCAGTGCTTCTGTGGAAATATCAGGATATTCTGCCTTGACTTTAATCCAGAATATATGGAGATTTGAAGGTGTCTGAAACATACTTTTAAGACCACCATCATTTGCAATCTCAAGCAGTTGATCCTCTGCTAGCACAGACAAAGTCGATTCAGCTGGCTTATTCACAAATGGGTCACAGATCCATTCCTGCCCAGTTCGGGGGTCTTTTGTGGTTGGGAAGTAATGCTCAAACTCTTGAAAGCTGAGATAGGTGATCATGCACCAGCTGGGAGAAAGAAGGCCCTGGCTCAGTCTCTTTCAAAATCTCTGCTAATGTTTGAAACATGTCAAAAATCCCAGTGTTCATTGTCGCCCCCATAATTCCAGTTTCCAGTTTGGTTTTGAATGCAGCCACTTTATCTGCTGACTTGAACACAGTTGTCGTTCTCCCCTGAAGTGACAGATTGAATTTGTTGAGCAGGTTGAATATGTCACACAAGTAAGGAAGTTTTGCGACGCATTCTGTGTCACTGAAATGTGCTGCCAGTGTTGACTGTTTTTCTAAAAGAAATCTCTGGAGCGGCTCTCATAACTCAAAAACTCTGGCCAGTGATCTACCTTTAGAAAGCCTTCTCACTTCTATGTATAAGAGAAGACGTGTGTGCTCTGCGTCCATCTCCTCCCAGAGCTGCATGAACAGACGTGAGTTAAGGGCATGTACTTTAATGTGGTTGATAATTTTAATCACATCCTGCAAAACGTTGTTAAGTTCAGGTGACATTTTTCAGCTAGCCAGCATTTCTCTATGGATGACATAGTGTGTAGACTCACATTCAGAAGTGACCTCTTTGACCCGAGTAGTGAAACCAGAAAGCCGTCCAGTCATGGCAGCCGCTCCATCTGTACATATACCAACACAAAATGACCAATTCAGTTTTCCTGATATGTAATCATTCAAAGACTTAAATAGTTCTGCAGCTGTAGTGTTGGTTGGCAACATAAGTGCACATAACATATCCTCATGCACATCCTCCTGAAAACTATATCGCATAAAAGCAAGCATTGTTGCCTTGTCAACATCGGTAGACTCGTCAACCTGGACTGCATACTACAGTGACTCATTAATCCTCTCTAACAATTGTGCCTCAGTATCCTCTGCTGTTTCATCAATTCGTCTAGTTATGGTGCTAGCTGAAAGAGGAACATGGGCCACCTTTTGAACCGCATTCTCTCCTAAAAGTTCATGACAAATGTCCTTAGCAGCAGGCAGGATCAACTCTGCACCAATAGTAAAGGGCGTCTTAGGTTTAGCAATGTCGTTAGCCACTAAGAATGATGCTCTCAGTGCAGAGACAGTTGATGATGGTGGCCTTCAATAATCACTTCTGTTCTTCGTGTTCACGTTTTTTTCTTTAGAAAAACTCCAAAGGCTTGTCCTTTAATGCAGGGTGGGTGCTTTGTCTCCATACGGCAAAGCAGTTTTGAAGGTTTCATGGCTTCGTTGGATAGCCGGTCGCCACATGTTATACAAAAGCTGGCTTGGAGAATGTGAATCACTGTTGCAGTGAACCCATAATTTAGGTAGGACTGTTGCTATTTTCTTTTAAATGCAGCTTTCTTTTTGCTGGCAGTCTTAGAGTCTTCTGCTGTCTTATCATTGAGTCTTTCCCCCTTTTCAAATAAGCTCCCCAGCAATGTTTGTTTTTTACTCATTTTGGCTAGGGTTAGCTTGTGGGCTTACCAAAACTGTGACTGAGACAAGTGCTCAGTGCAGGAAAGAGGTACAGACAGAAGTGGTAAATAAAATAATGGGTGGGCCACACGCAGACTAAAATAAGTGTCGGATTCTAACTTAAAGCCTGCCACCAGATGCAGCTCTACAACTGAAGTACATCAACTCACTTGCCACTCTAAAGCCTGCCACCAGATGCACCTTAATTGTCACTTGCCACTCACTGATAGGGTTTTGATATGAGTCTGCAAGCATTTGATTTATTATGGTCTCTGTGCAGTCAAACCTCTCTGCTAATGATAATCTGTATTTGCAGCTGCTCCCCAGTGCTAGCATCACTGCCTCAGCTCCACCTCAGATCATCAGGCATTAGATTCTCATAAGGAGTGTGCAACCTAGATCCCTCGCATGCACAGTTCACAGTAGGGTTCGCACTCCTTTGAGAATGTAATGCCACCGCTGATTTGACAGGAGGCGGAGCTCAGGCAGTAATGTGAGCAATGGGGAGCGGCTGTAAATACAGATGAAGCTTTGCTCTCTCACCCGCCCCTCACCGTCTGATGTCCAGCTCGGTTCCTAACAGGCCATGGACCAGTACCGGTCTGTGGCCCAGGGATTGGGGACCCCTGCCTTAACACATTTAAAAGAGTAGAAACCATATAATGTCTGCTCTCAGACAACAGTGAAATTAAACTAGAAATTAATAATAAAAATAGTGCTGCGAAATTCCAAAATACTTGGAGACTAAACCAAAGAGTCTTAAATAATTTATTCGTCAAGGGAGAGTCTCAAGAGAAATTTCAAAATACTTTGAACTAAATGAAAATGAAAACACAACTTATCAAAATTTATAAAATATAAGGAAAGCAGAATTTGGAGCAGAATTTATAGCATTGAATGCATATTTTAAAAAAGAAGAAAGATCTAAACTCAATAATTAAGCCTCTAAGGAAACCAGAAAAAATTAAAATCCCAAAATAATCAGGAGAAAGAAATTTTAAAATTTGTACAAAAATTAATGTAATTGAAAATAAGAAGTCAGCAGAAAAAATCAACAAAATCAAAAGCTGGTTCCTTAAAAAAGATCAATAAAATCTATGAGACTCTAACCAGGCTAACCAAGAAAAAAGAGGGAACAAATTACTAATATCAGAAATGAAAGAACATAACCACAGATCACATAAGCATTAAAAGGATAATAAACACTAGGAAAAATTCTGTGCCAACAAATTTGAATGTCTAAATAAAATGGACCAATTTTTGGAAAGACACAGTCTGCCAAAACCCATACAAGGAGAAATATATGGTATGAATAAGGCTATATCTATTCAAAAAACTTAACAAATAATTAATCACTTTCCAAAACTGAAAACATCAAGCCCAGATGAGATCAATGGGGAATTCTACCAAACATTTAAAGAAGAAATTATACCAACCCTGTAAAATTTCTTACAGAAGACAGAAGCACAGGAAATACTTCCTGACATTCTGTGAGGTCTGCCTCACCTTAATACCAATATCGATCAGGTCATTACAGGAAAAGAAAAATACAGACCAATATTTCTCATGAACACAGATATAAAAATCCTCAACAAAATATTAGCAAATCAAATCCAACAATTTATAAGAAGGATTATACAACATGATCAAGTGGGATTTATACCAGGTTCAACATTTTAAAATCAATTAATATCACATCAACAGGCTTAAAGAGAAAAATCATGTGATTAAATTAATAGAGGCAGAAAAAGCATTTGACAAAATCCAACACCCATTCATGATAAAAACTCTTAGTAAACTAGAAATAGAGGGTTATTTTCTCAACATGATAAAGAATATTCACAAAAATGTACAGCTAACAGTACATTCCGTGGTTAGAAAGTAGAAGCTTTCCTTCTAAGTTCAGGAACAAATCAATGATGTCCTCTCTAAACATTCCTTTTCAACATTGTACTAGAAGTACTAGCTTGTGCAATAAAACAAGGAAATAAAATTATACTGATGGAGAAGTGCAAAACAAACCTGTCTTTGTTCACAGATGACATGATTGTCTATGAAATTGTGAAAAAAAAATTGGCCAAAATAATACCAACAGTAAATAAATAACTAAAACCTCCTGTGAGTGATTTTAGATAAAGTATACAAGGTTAATACACAAAAGTCAATCTACTTCCTATATATTTGTAATGATCAAGTGGAATTTGAAATTAAAAACAAAATGCCATTTATATTTACTCCCAGCTATGAAATACTTTGGTATAATTCTGACAAATTATGTAAAAAACCTATATAAGGAAAGCTACAAAACCCTGATGAATTAAGTCAAAGTAGAATAAATAAATGGAGAGATATTTGATGGTCATAAGTAGGAATATTCAATATTTTCAAGATGTCAGTTCTTGCCAACTTGATCTATAGACTCAATGCAATCAGATAAAAACCTCAGAAAGTTATTTTGAAATATTTTGAGATATTTTGGATATCAACAAACTGATATTAAAGGTTGTATAAAGATACAAAAGCCCCAGAATATCCAATTAAAGGAGAACAAAGTTGGAGGACTGATGCTACCCAACTTCAGGACTTACTATAAAGCTACATTAATCCAAACAGCATGGAGGTGGTGAAAGAACAGATAAATAGATCAATGGAACAAAGCTGGCAACTCAGAAATAGGCCCACATATATAGTTAACTGATCTTGACAACAGAGCATAGGTAATACAAAGAATCAAAGATAGTCTTTTCAACAAATGATGTTGAAACAGCTGGATATCCAGAAGAAAAAAATCTAAACGTAGACCTTAAATAAAAGACATTCACAAAAATTAACTCATAATGGGTCACAGACCTAAATGTAAGATGTAAACTTATAAAACTCCTAGAAGATAACAGGGAAAGATCTAGATAACCTTGAGATATGGGGATGGATGATCATCGATGACAGAAATAATTGATAAGCTGGATGCTACTAAAATTAAAAACTTCTGAAAAGAAAATGTCAAGAGAATTAGAAAACAAGCTACAGACTCTGAGAGAATATTTGCAAAAAGACATACCTGATAAAGAGTATTATCCAAAATATACAACAAACTCTTAAAACTCATCAAGAAGAAAATGAACAACTTAATTAAAAATGAGCAAAGTATCTGAACAGACACCTCACCAAAGAAGGCATACAGATGGAAAATAAGCACATGAAAAGATGTTTCACATCATATGTCATTAGAGTATTCCAAACTAAAACAACATTGAGATACCTTACACACCTGCAAGAATGGCCAGAATTCTAAAAATTAACAACACCAAATGCTGGTAAAGTTGTGTATCAACAGGAACTCTCATTCATTGCTGGTGGGAATGCAAATTTACTGCCACTGTTGAAGATAGTTTGGCAGTTTCCTGCAAAATTAAACATACTCTTACCATATGATTCAGCAATGGTGCACCCCAGTATTTACCCAAAGGAGTTGAAAACTTATGTCCGCCCAAAACCCTGCACACTAATGTATATTGTAGCTTTATTCATTATCGCCAGTTCTTGGAAGTAACCAAGATGTCCTTCAGTAGGTGAATTGAAACGGTGGTACATCTAGACAGTGAAATTTTATTCAGCACTAAAAATAAATGAGCTATCAGGCCATTACAAGACATGGAGGAACTTTAAAAGCATATTGCTAAGTAAAATAAACCCATCTGAAAAGGCTACATACTGCATGATTTCAACTACATGACATTTTGTAAAAGCAGAACTATGTAAGACAACAAAAGGAACAGTGTTGCCGGGAGTTAGGGGGAGAGAGTTGAATAGGAGAAGCACAGAGGATTTTTATGGATTTTTATCTGTATGATACTATAGTGATGGATACTTGCCGTACGTTTGTCCAGATCCATCGAATGTACAAAACTTAGAGTGAACTCTAATGTAAACTATGCACTTTGGATGATTATGATGTGCCAATGTAGATTTATCAGTTGAAACAAATCTATGAATCTGGTGGGAGATACTTATAATGGGGGGCTATGCAAACGTGGGGATAGGTAATATATGGAAAATATCTATCTTTCCACTCAATTTTGCTATGAACACCAAACTATTCTAAATAATAGTCTATTTAAAGAATATATAAGCCTTTGCAACCTAGATTCATTTTAAGTAAATAATTGGCATTATTTTTATTTAAATTTATAATTATTCATGAATATTTAAGCAGAATTATTTACATTAAATTAATGTAATACTTCAGAGAACATATTTTATCTATTTTATTTAATTTATATCATAGTCTTTATACATAGTTAATTATTAATGACTTCTTTAAAAGAATACAGTTGAAGCATATTAATTCAATATCTCAAGGAAAGATACCTAGTACATTATTGCTTGCAAATTAAACTGAGATTTTAAGAATCATATTATATTCCTCATGGAATTAACGTATGGTGTCAAAGATGGTAGGAAGCAATGTAAAACAGATATTAAATATTTACTATTAGCCAAGGGGCCAAAAGAAAAACACATTTCCCTTTGATCCTCTAAATATGATGGGACCCGAGGCTATGTCCACTGCTACCGTCTCTCTCCAGTCTTAACCGACAAATTCTGTTCTAGTGTCTCCTTACTTTAGCTTGTCCGAACAGTAACCTGACATTAGTCTCATTCTTCTCACGCACATGTAACCCTTGAAGACCTATGCTTATCATTCATAAGAAACTCACCCCTATAGTGCTTTAGAACAAGTTTGATATTTTTTTTCTGCTTCTCCTATACGAGAAAAAAAAAAAAAAGAAAACTTTATAAAGAATCCTGTTCACATCCTATCACTTTACTGATACCCCAAAGCAGGGAGGTGTCAAAAGACACTTTTTTTATGAATAAATGATATCCTTTAAAAAGATACCCCTTCTTTATTTATTACTGTGTCTTTTATAACACAAACTGGGGTAATCAAAGAATAAGTTTCGCCATTGATTACTGTGATCATTTTGGAGTATGTGGTTGTGGAAAATCAAATGGCTACAGTTTTTGAAACTTGTCTCATAGAGGGCTGGTGTGTGGATGTTTTGACTTGTGCAATATGGTAAGCTGACAATATGTGGGTTCTGGTCTGTAAAAGGCCTAGTAGGTTCCATGGTGGTCTGTAGAAGTCCTAAGTCTCCTCTTAGAAGTGTAATTACCTTGTTGGAGAGATCATGTGGAGAGGTTCCACAAGAAGTGGGAGAGAGGCCCAGATGAGCCTAGACTTATAGCCATCCATGCCAAGGCTCTAAGTATGTGAGTGAGACCATCTAGGCTTACCTCCAATTCAGGCAAGCCATGTGATGAATATGTCTAATATACCACAATCAGTGCTACCTTGATCAGAAGAGTTACCCTACCAAGCCCTAGTCTGATTCTTGCCTTCCTAAACTGTGAGATATAATAAAATGGTTGTTTATGCATCTAATTTTTGTTGATACTTTCTTATGCAGCAGTAAATAAACAAAATTCATTTCTGGCTGTTCCTACCAAGTTTGCTATTTTGTTAGGAGGCTTCATAAGGCCTTTCCAGTAAGTAATCCCACGCTCTCATGTCAACGAGCTGATGGTATGGGGGGTGGAGAAGAAAGATATTCTGCTAGTTAATAACAAGACTATTCTGACTATGCATTGCAGATCTGAGGAAATTAGTACAAGTCTGGACCATTTATGCCTTGGTCTCACTGTGTGGTAACTCAGACCAAAACACAACCACCACCCAAATTACTATGACATGGTAGCTTACTATTGCTGCAGGGATTCACATTATTTCATGGACTATTAATAGTATTTCCCCAGAAGTTGAATCAAGTCGCTTTCCTAGTCGCCACGTAACATGGCTATAGGTATCTTTAGGGACATATTTGTAGTTACACATTTGTGACCGCGTTGCAAGATCCTTGTCTGTCTACATTATTAGGCATTTACCACTTCATCCCTTAAGTTCACACTTGAGTGCACTGAACTGTTAGAACTTAATTGACATCAACAATTGCAGCCCAAAGGAATCTGGAAAATGGTTTGAGTTGTATATTTTATTTCCAAATAGGAAATAGAAAAAAAAGTGAAATGAAGATTAAGAAAGCCAATCCAAATATGTATCAAAAGAGGATATTTGCACTTTAAACACTGGTAGTTAGTCCTAATTTCTTTTTTTTCTTTTTGGTAAATTTTCACTAAAGCCTGTGACCTTTCAATTTGCAATTTACCTTCCATTCCTGAAAATTAGAATGTGTCACTTCCTTATTTTCACGTAAGTTCATTTTTCAAGTTTTTCATTGCAGCTTTGATCTCTATAATTCCAATAGAGATATTTCTCTCCATTATTCCCAAGGTAAATGCACATATCTACCATAGAATATGTTTTAAAATTCAGGAGCAATTGAAATCAACCAAGTCCTCTGCTATGTTTTCTTTTTCTTTTGTAAACCTCTCAATATTAAAACATTGTCACTCCCTGCATATCACTGTTGCCCAATTTCCTAGACAGAGATTTTCACTCCAGTGTCCATCATATTTTCAATTTAATAAAGTTCTATACTTATTGATCACCATACTATACTATGACTGTCTTAAATTTTAAGGATACAAAAATGAATCTGAAACTGATCCTATTCTTATTTAGAACAAAGTTTTCTAATCATTCAAGTTATTTTATGTTTAAAAAAATATATATATTAGTTACCATTTCTTTTCAGTCAAATACTTTTAAAGTCTAAAATAAAGTAATTATTTTGTCCATCTTAAAATATTTGACTCATCTATTGCAAACAAAGAATTATAAAACCAAGAATTGCTCACCGTCTGTCAGATAGCTTTTGTTATGAAAATCAACACATTTTGCCTGTGGTAAAAAGAGGAATATTTGTATAAAGTCTACTAGATATATTTTATGGGCGAATGCTTTGGTTTGCAGTCAGAAACACTGAGTATTAATAAAATTGTCATCTATCTTTGTCAACTTAGGCAGGAATCTTAACCATTATAAATGTTAGTTACTTTAGAAGTAAAATAAAATACTTGGATTTGTATAACTAGATGAACTTTTAGATTTCTTCTGATTCTAAATTTAGATAAGTATGTATATGAATTCCTGCAATGTGGATATATTTTAAGCCCAAAATTCAGCAGTTATAAATGTTTTAGATTTTATCCTTCGTCTTGAAACAAATCTTAAGGGACACAGTAAAAGAATGTTTATTCTATTCATGAATCTCTTAATTCAGCTTATTAAATGTTTACATGCTTAATTTCATCAATCAAGCATTTAGAATGAAATGAAAGCCAACGCTCTAGAAAACTGTACTGCCCAGGTGGTGTTAGGATATAATGTACTGGAAGTAATATAAATTACTGATTTAAGAGCCATTCAATAGGACAATGTATTTTCCAGGCAACACTAAAATTAACCAATTCTTTTAGATATAATTTACAGTGTGATATATATCATTAATTTTAAAGAAAAAGTACTATATATAAAGAAAAATATAAATATCAATAGAGATTTCGAATTATAATCTATGTGAAATACCAATCATCCACTAAAAAGAGGGAAAACCATTTTAAAACAAGGAACTATTCAAAGATTTCATGTATAGCTATACTTACGTAAGTAAAGGGAGGAAATTAAGTTTTTAGGTTTCTGTAGCAATCTTTTCTAGCAAAAAAGAAAAAAAAAAGTACTTCCAATATTAACAAGAACTTATCTAAAGAGAAGTCAATTTTTACTTTGAAAATAATAGCAAATACAAATAGCTTTCTAATATTGTCAATAGTGGGTCACAAAGAAACCTTTTGTTTAACTCATGAAAAAAGAAAACAATATTATTTATTTTTTTTGCCATAAAGTTTTTCTGGTTTCATTTAATTTTTACTACATCAACAAAGCAACCACATATAATTGAAAACAGTAATCAAGTACATATAATATGTTTTAGGAATATTGACCACTGAGGACTTTTAAAAAACTTATACTAATGATTAATATAGTACTGAAACTGTATCTCCTTTTTGAAAGAAAATCTCATTTTGTCATTTGCTTCCTTCTTCATCTGTGGCTCATTGACTGATTTCAACATTCACTGTCTAGGTTCCATGAGTGAATGTTCAAGCACATCTCTCAAGAAGTGACATATTCAATATTGGATTTGTGATCATTTTATGGAAGGGTGGATAGCATGAAATAGTAGATTAGTCTCAGTTCTTCAGTGCTCAGAGAGTAGTTTAGTCAATTTATCTATTAGGTAGTGAATTTTAAGTGAAGCACTAAATCCCAAATTTTTTTGTGCTGACAGATAACTTTATTTATATTAAACAACATTGACTATAAATATTTAAAATGCACTTCACTTTACAAATTCCAGTAATATAGAATGTATTTTCAATTTCCAAATTCTTTTTCACATGATATAGAAAGCAAGTGCTATTTTTTAACTACCTGTGTATATGGTTATATACATATGTTAAACATGTTTATAAAAACATTAATGCCATGCATTTATATTTATAACTATATATGGCATAAATGTGTAATTTATTGTGTGCCCAACTTTTATTTCAAATAATATTTTGATCAAATAATGACTGAAATTTATTGAGCTGTTGATATGCCCTTTTTTGTGTAGGCCTAGTAAATGAAATTTTAAAAGTTGTATAATAATAAATATACTAATATAAAGAAGAATAGACAAAAATAATATCAGAGCAATATTCTTATTGGACTTAAAATGTTGTTTAGAAAAATTAATACGTGTGTTGATTACAGAAAAATACATGTTTAAATGACTGATATTAATTAAATATATGATTATATATTGAAATCATCTTAAAAGATTTTATGATCCCAAATAGAATAGAACCTTTAAAGAAGTAGAAAAAAAGAATTTATTTTGCCAAATTTTGGAAATAAGAGTAAGCATCATTATACTCTTCCAAATTTTAAGTATATCAACACTGAATTGATTCTTCATGATTCAGGTGATTCTTGACACAGTAAAAATCCATTTATGGGACTTCATTTGGTCGAGTAGAGAATTCAGGTTCATTTAATCACATGAATACAGATGGTTGTCAACATTTGTGATATAGAAAGCTGGTGTGTTCAATATACTTCTTACATTGTATATCTGAAGTATTCTAGTGAACTACTTTCAAGAGCCATATCTATTCCTATTTTTCTTCTAGTAATAGTTCAATACATTTATTAAAGTAACAACAAGTAGAACATGCCTGTAAAATAAGGAGACTGTCTTCATAGTATTTGTTTTTCTGTGTATTTGTGTAATGACAGCAGGGAGAATTAACTTTAACCTAGACAGGCATGACTGTAACATGGCCAGAGCCAAATACAAATGTAAGTCCAAATACCATGTCTACACTTTTAAAATCATAAATCAACCTAATTATTTGATAAATAAAATATATTGTCTCTTATATTGACAAATATATCTTGAAAATGACTTACAAGAATAGGTTTGGATTTAGAATTCCTAGGCTCCTTGGAGTCCTACTACACAGTGTGTTAGCACACAGAGAGTGGGCTCATTGCCCCTGGTCTACCACCCTTTTCTTCCAACTTCTGGTTTTAGCACCCAAATATGCACATGTGACATCTCAATCTACATGTCTACACTCCATCTGCAGTAGCCCCGTCTCTCAGCAAAGTCACCAAGTGAACATTGCTCAGGTCTGTGTGCACAAAATCGAGACATGGGCCATTCTTCCAGAGTCAGATTCCCAATAATTAAAGCTGGTGCCCATCGGGCAGAGAACTCTGGAACCACAGATAAGTGAAGCATTGCCTTGTATATTGGTTTACTAGGGCTCCTAAACAAAATACCACTAACTGGGTAGCTTGAACAGCAGAAATGTATTGTCTCACGGATCTGGAGGCTAGAAGTCCAAGATCAAAGTGTTGGTGAGTTTAATTCTTTCTGAGGGCTATGAGGAAGAATATGTTCCATGCCACTATCTTAGTATCTAGTAGTTTACAGGCAATCTTTGGCTTTCCTTGGCTTATAGGTATATGTAGTGCCAATCTCTGCCTTGATGGTCACATGGTGTTTCCCCGTGTTTGTATATGTTTGTCCCAAAATTTCCCCTTTATGTAAGAACACCAGTCGTACACGATTAGAGGCCAACCTAATGAACACTTTTTAATTTGATTCTTTCTGTAAAGACCCTATCTCCAAATAAAGTCATATTCTGAGGTACGGGGTGCTAGGACTTCAACATATGAATTTTGAGGAGATGTGTTTCAACCAAAACATTCAGAAAATGGAGGCAGGGAGGCAGACATGAGCTAGGGTGGGCATAATCCTTTAGCCCTGAAGATACTTTATTTCACATGGATGGGTGAAGCTAAAAGAGTTTCAGAGTACCTCTGTAAAATGTAGATGTGGTAGTGTCTGTGGTCCAGGTCTGCAGATTGAATTTAAAGTAGATTATGTAAATTTTACTTTAAACTTTTACGTTCAAATAGAAACTATCATCGCTTTTGTTGTATTCTCATATTTGTTATATGTTTTACATATAAATATATAGTTATATTTTACATATAAATAATTAAACATTCTACAAATCAATATACTGAAGAGCAAAATTACCTTTATTCTTTCAACATTTTCTGGTTATCAAAAATTTACGATTATTTTTGTTACTTAAGAGAAATATGTAATTATTCTTGGTAAGTGCATCACATAAATGTGGAATGTTTTATCTGTAGAATTTAAAATTATTTTCTGCTCTATATGAATACTAAATCTTGTTTCATCTTGACATCTTATTTTTCTTCATAAAAGTAAGAGTATCCTTGATTTTAGTGTCTGTCAAAATGTCAAAACCAAAGTATATATATATTTTTCACAAGGGAGCATCTTTGAATTGGCTCTTTTCCTTTGTTATTCTCTCCTAGACTCTATATAAAAGCAAATAAATCTTAGTGCTTCTGGCAATCTTAACTTCCTTCCCTCAATCCTCCTTATCCCTATCTCTAAAAAACTTTCGGAAAGACCAAACCAGGCATGCATTGATGATTTACTTCTCCCAAGAGAACACCTGGTTTAATCTCATTTACACCACACACACACCACACACACACACAACACGTATATATGTACAGGTACATATGTATATATATGTATGTATGTATATATGTGTATACATGTATGTAAGCATACACAGATGTGTACGTGTATATATTAAAATCTCTGTTACTTTCATGAAGCCATGGACTCACAGATCCTGTCTCCTCACCTAGAATAGCTTCTCACTGTGGCTCTATACTTCTCATCTCACTTAGTCTTCCATCTCTATCAAACTATACTGGTGTACGTACTATATACTTTAGTCAGCAACTCCCAATAAATTAAAAGTCTTCTTTGGAAGTTTATGCCATCACTCTAACAAAACATAACTGTCTCTTTAGAATATAGTTTCTTTGCTTTCCTATAAAGATTATTGCACAATGTCAATTACAGAGAAGCAGAAAGGATGAATAGGAACAAGATTGATTGAAGGAAAATTCCTGTGAAGTAAAATAGAGAGGGATCTAAAAAAAAAAAAAAAGGCTTGAGAGTCATCAGATCATGATGTAATTTTCAGTCTTAAAAAGAATAGAAGAGAAAAGGGAAAGAAGGAAGGAACGGAAAGAAGGAAAAGAAAGAAGAATAAAGGGAAGGAGGGCAATCTGCTTGTACAGGTCTGAGAAATTATCAGCAGGCTCATGGGGAATCTTCAAACAAATTTCATCTATCAGGGAAATGTGTACGGTCATTGGCTCAGAACAGCATTTGTAAGGTATGGTTCTAGTGTTAATGTGGAGGTGGATTTCAGAGCACAGCAGCTAGGCCTAGCAGTCAATTATGTAGTAGGAGATTTGAGAGGTATATTTTCATAACTCCCATGTTCCCTCTTGCTTAATATGGTTTCTTTCCTTATTTTCTAGGGTATCAAGAAACCCCCACCTCAGTTTCCATTACTTGTCTGAATCCTTAATTGATTATTCTATATCTTTCTGACATACAGATATCAAAATGCTCAAAAATGCTTAAACATTTTATCTTCTGTATATTCACTTCCCAGAAAATTTTATGCAGCCCTATGATTAAAAGATCCATAGCATGATATCCGTACATATCCATTCTGACCTTTCTCGTGAGTTTGGATTTGTTATGTTATAACTTTATTTAAATCACAAATATGCACCTCGAACACAAAGGGAACTTCCCTCCTCTTCTTTGTCTCTGGACAACACTGAGACATCTCTATCACTCTTTCAATTACCAAACGGAAAACTTCTGTATCCACCGAGGATAGAATAATGTATTCCAGATTAGCTCTTCCATAATAAATAGCCATAAAACTAGATTAAAAAGTATTCAAACAAACATCACTCATCAGAGAAGTGTGAGTCTCCCAGCAGTGAGTCTGTCTTAATATCTTAAATAGTTATCAATATCAACTCTAAATTGTCTTTGATAAATGTGCACACTGATAGCCCTGTTACTGCGAGTCCAAGCTCCTCCTGCGCACTGTACAACGGGGCAAAAAATGGAGAGACAAAGTGTCGTGGCAAGAAATAGCGACTTTATTCAGAAAGCCAGCAGACTGAGAAGATGGTGGACTAGTGGCCCAAAGAACCATCTTCCCTGAGTTAGACTTCAGCCTTCTTTTATACTAAAAGTAGAGGGGTTGTGTCTGGTTGTTACAGACTTCTTGGTGCTAGGTAGGCTTCTGAGGTGATATCCTTTGCTCTTGCAGCTGTTCATGTAGGTCTGGTCTCAATGTCCCTGTAAACCTTCAACAAGACAAATGTTATTTTCTGTTCTGAAACTTTTTATCTCTGTATTTCAGGCTATAGGCAATATTATTTTACTGTTTGAGGAGACAAGGGTGCAGAGCCAGCATGGCTAAGCATAGACAACAGAGCACAAAGGTTAGAGCTAAAGGAATAGATCCAATATGGAGTCAGGTTTGTTCTTCTCTGTTACAGCCCTAGAACACCTATGAACAGAATAATAAAAGGAAGGTAATCTAAGATGTCAATCGAATAAATCTAATAGTAAAAAAAAAAAATTCGATTAACTCAAAAGAAGTCAGAAAGGAAGTAAGAGAGGTAAAGACAAATAGAAAGGACAAATGGAAATCAAATAGCAAGAGAGCAGACGGAAATCATGCCTTAAATATAAACGAACAGTTTGATTAATTGACCAAAATTGTTAAACTGGGTAAGAAATTAACACTGGATAATATGTTGCCTAAAAGATATACCTATTTTAAATCTAAAATACAAAAAGGCTGATATGAAAATGCAAATTGTAAGCATAAATTCTCTCAGCTATTCTTTATCTGAAAATATATTTATTTTGCTCTCATTTTTTTATGCTGTTCCAGGACCCAAATAGGTCACAAGTACAATGTATTTAGATCCTGCTATCTATAGCATAATGTAAAGTATGCTTTTCAATAGACAACAGCAAAAATTGCTCACATTCTGTGCCATTTTTTTCTTTTTTGGACAGAATCAATTACTTGTGCTCTTTCCTCCTCATTCTTTTACATTTTAACAGTCTATACTTTAATTCGCACATGGTAACAATGGGAATGAGATGAGCTTCCATATAACCACTTTACATGGTTGCCTTAAATTTGTTCCCATGTACTATACCAATATTAAAAAAAAAAAAAAGGCTCTGCATTAGACTCATCTAGTAGCTTTGGGAAAATACTGTAAAAAAATTACAGGTTTTCTTTTGGCCTGTTGTATTTGGGTGTATGTTGGGGGAAGTGAAAACCAGATGGTATAGGTTTTAAGTGTTCCTTAGGTGACGCATTTTTTTGGCTTATCTCTGAATTGGCCACTATAATAATGAAATAAATATCAAAATTTAAGTGATAGGTAGTATATTGAAATTATTTTATGAACTGGCATGCTGAAATTTTTTTGATTTTAACAGAACAAACAAACATATGAAACCTATGCAATAAAAAAACTTAGAGGCTATGTAGTTAACAGACTCTGAGGGTATTTTGAAACTCTAACAAAAACACAGCAAAACACTGAGCTTGCTTTTCACAATTGGACTTGAAATTGCTCAAAACACTGAATTATTTTTCTCATTTTTAAAATGAAGCAGAGTCCTTAGTGATTAGAGTGAACCAGACAGAAATTGTTCTCAGAAATTAGGAGTCTTTGTAGTTGTCAGATAGAATAAACACAATTCCTGATGGAATGGCTAAGTGACAGCAACCACCTTTTATTCATTACTTTACCAGAGGATACCCAGTGAATGACAATTTTTGCAGTCCTGAACCTACATTGTTATTTTAAAAAAATGAAGAATGAGTTATAAATTTCTTAGCAGTAATGATGCTTGTCCCAACAGATGAGGGAAAGAGCTAAGCAGCTGCAAGATGCTCCGTTTGATGAGGAGGATTATGATTAAAGAAGGAACACGTCAAGGCTTTTATAAACCTGATAGGGGGATTATGTGAGCTATAAAAAATTGTGGAGTGTTAGCCATCATAAAACCTCTCCTACTTGATTTATTGAGACTTTGAGGGGGTTACTAAAATCATTTCTCACACAATACATTTCAAGTTAAATAATATTTCAAATTGAGTTTTACTTTTTGGATCAAAAAAATATAAAACTATACGGTAATGAGATGTGATTTGAAAACGTGAATGAAGATGAAGATTTCCTTAGATATGATCATAGCACAGTCATACATGCATTATGCTATTATCCTTAACTGGTTATAGTCTGTCAACCAGTTAATTATCAAATATAAAATAATGAACACATGAGTAAGAGTAAAGATATTCTGATTCAGTCAGTGAAAATAATCCTGAGTCTATTTTTTTAAATGCATTAACAGAAATATTAGTAAGATCCAAAATGTTTACTATCAAAACAATGACTCTGAGAGCCTATCTATATAGATGTAAAGATGAAAATAGATATAGCTATTAGAGTACCAGGCAAATTTAAGTAATTCGTTAGTTGTTAAATCCAAACTTCACTCAAATAAAATTCTTATAGCCATGGCACAATCAATACAGATTCTGCCACGTGCAGGCCATGTTGTTATGTATCTTAATCTTTTCACACAGTTGCTAGATGCACTTTATATTTTATTCATTTTTTTCCCTGAAACTTTAAGAACATCATGAGAGACTGATTATGTTTTTCATTTTTTAATTTTGAGACAACTAGAAATGGACATCCTCATATAAATGATTCTAACAAAATCACAGCATCTTCAATGAACAAGGCGCTGAAATTGACTTCACCACTAGCTCCAACAGTTAAGAACTTTCATAGTACATTGGTTTTACGACTTTTCTAAAAATTCTAAATCTTTACAGTTAAGCTGACACAAGTGAAAGCATGAATTTTTCATTAAAACTGTGTGAATTAATTCCATTTTTCTTCGCTTTTTAGGAAATATGACAAGAAATTCTATATCACAGTTTCTGAAACAATGAAAAAGAGTCAAATTTCTGGATAAATACACATGTAGAGCTTATATGTGTGAGATTAAAATTAGAATATGAACACTCCATATGATAGTGTTACCATGATTTGTAGAAAAACAAATGTTCAAGTTCATTCATGTTGTATTTTGTTACATCATCTGTTGCATTTATGTTATAGTTTACAAAGGATTTTAGTGTTGTAGCTAATTCTTTTTTACAGCTAGTTCTCTTTTCAGATTCTAGCTAATTTTCTTTAATGGGTCAAGATTAAAAATGTACCTTTTGTCTTTTCCCAGTTGCCATATCTCTAAGGCTTTTCTCTATGAATTGTCAATATGGTATCCCTTACGTTTGTTAAAAATTTAGCTCTAAATATCTATGTCAATCCAATTTAGGGCAGCACTTGTTAAGCTAAGTCTTTACACTTGTTTGGAAGTTAATAAATTGTTCATCAAACAAAGTGATAACAAGGAAAGGGGGGACACTTATAATCCTTTTCAGGTGAATTTGTTGACCTCAGTGACTCACATCAAGGTTGGATCACAATTCCTTACAGCTGGGGCTTTTGAACAGCTTTTCTGAAATGCGAGATATAACAAGGCTATAGTTTGAGGTTCATTTTTATTTTCTCTTAGGAATGAGGTAACATTCTAAATCAAGGTAAAAACACTGAGTTTCAGTGACTTTCTCCAACAGGAAAAAAGTATATATGTATATATATATATATATATATATATAAAATTATATTCCCTAACATTCAGCTGCTGATTGCTGAAAGAAGTTCCTAAACATTGAAAAAAATCCAAAACACATTTAAAATATTTGTGATTTTGCTTAAATCTTCAAGATATTTCATAGGTGCTCTTCAGTAGTATCAATGTGGTAGGCTTATTTGATTTTCAAAAAAGAAAAATTTGAATATACCAGAGGCAGTTGATATGGAAGATCAGATTTGGTAAAAATCCTACTGACTCTCACCAATAGGACAAATCACACCATAATCTCTTCACAGGAGCCCCACTTTCATGCAGCTGTTTCCAACTAAATGGCATTTCTTATTTATGCAAAATGTGTTTCTTAACCTTCTTAGGTTTAGGTACCTTCCTTTGTTCAAGGCCACTTATCATTTAGAAACAGAACTGAAATGCTTTGATACACCAAGGCAGGATTAGCTCTTCCACTGTTTACATGTAAAGATAGACATGATCACTTATTCTATGATAAAGGACTGACAGCACAAAGCTTCCTTTGCTAAGCAACCTGCATAGTCTTTAGGGGATGAATGCATGCTAAAATTGCAATGAAAGGAAAGCAGCAGCTCTCAGTGCATTTGAAAGAAAAAAAAAAAAGGTTAAAAAAAGCATTAACTGATATAAATTTTTGAAATACATGGCTGTGTAGTAAATTTAACATTTTACAGGTATGTCTAATTATAGGTTCACAGATTTTTAAATAAATTTTTACGTGATAAATTTATTCCAAAATAAAAGATAACTTTTGTGTTTCATTTATAATTGGTTCTACACAATGCTAAAATAGCTGTCCAAATCAATACAACTAAAAGTAGTATAATTTGTACAATGCACACATAGATTGATTATTTTATCATTAGTGATAAATTAGTCTAATTTCATAAATAGTTGGTCAAAAATCTATTCAGACAAATGCAAAAAGAGGAATTGTTATATAAAGTAAATAAGTCAATAATCCAAATTCATGTTTACCATTTAATTAGTTTTAATTGGCTTGACCTATAATGCTAATTCATTCATGACATGTATACATTGCCCATGATGAAAAAAAAAAAAAAAAACTCCAAATATCTAATATATATATATATATTTATGGTATACTACATAATTTCAATATAAATAATTCAAAGATATTATCTTCAAGTTGTTAGTATAGGAAAACCACAAGTATAAAGTAGAGATTTCATGATTTCAACACAAGGTACCATGAGGTCCCATCATTTCGTGTTTTATCACCAGGTAGTATCAGTTCTTAAAACCTTAAGTACTAGCCATCACCAAATATTTTCATAGAAAATAGTTTCCTGTAAGATATATGGGAGGGGCTTCCCTGGTGGCGCAGTGGTTAAGAATCCGCCTGCCAACGCAGGGGACACGGATTTGAACCCTGGTCCGGGAAGATCCCATGTGCCGCGGAGCAACTAAGCCCATGCACCACAACTACTGAGGCTGCGCTCTAGAGCCTGCAAACCACAACTACTGAGCCCGCATGTCGCAACTACTGAAGCCCACGCTCCTAGAGCCTGTGCTCTGCAACGAAAGAAGCCACTGCAATGAGAAGCCCACGCACCACAACGAAGACTCAATGTAGCCAAAAATAAATAAATAATTAATTAATTTTAAAAAAGATATATGGGAGGTATAAAGGAGAAATTTAGAAAATAAGCATTTATTAAACATAAACCATAAATCATAACGGCTATGACATCCACCTCTGCCACTAACCTTAAAGCCTAAATTGCAAAATACAACTTCATTCTACCAACATCCATTTTATTCTCGCCTTTCTCTGCCACCAACACAGCTGGACTGGGTTCTTGTTCAGGCCACATGAACTTTTATTCTTGTAGAATATGAGTCCTTGGTGATCTTGCCCTAGTTGGTTGATATCATTTTCCACTGATCAGTAGTACAGTATGAAGGAGTATTAGGAAACATTTCATTGACTTAACTGGGTCCCAAAGATAATCCTCTTTGCCCCCATTAAATAGCAGAAACCAGTTTTTCCCTCAATTAGAATCACTTAATCTCTCAGCTAAGTGAGTAGAAAGCAGTCTTAAATTCCATTTCATCTGAACCTGTAGTTTTCCTGGTGGATGCATTCATCTGTTGGTCACTTGGTTCTTCAGTCTTTTCCAGAGACAGAAGACAAAACATGTTGATTATTATTAAAGTCATATTGGAAGGGCTATTCTCAATTTTACCCCATGCTTCTCAAGGCAATGCTTCCTGTCTCTGGGGGAGAGGGCATTATATATTTGTCACTGGTTTAAAATAAATACCATGTAATGTAGACTGGTCATGACATTTGTAGGATTTTATCTGCCAGTTGGTGCCATAATTTAGCCTTCAATAGGACATTCTGTATTTCTACCAGGTCACTGCTTTTGACTGATGGGGCATATTAGTAATTTCAATGGGCACAAACATTCCTTTTTAAAAATAGTTTTATTGAGGTATGATTGGCTTATGATAAGCTGTACATGTTTGAGCTACACATCTTTCTTTTTTCTTCTAGTTTTGTTGAGATTGTAATTGACATACAGCACTGTATCAGTTTACTAGGTGTACAGCATGTTTTGAACTATCACAAAATTATCATGAAATGATTATACAATAAGTTTAGTGAAAATCCATCATCTCATATAGATACAAAATAAAAGAAATAGAGAAAAAATTTCCTGTGATGAAAACATTTAGGATTTACTCTCTTAACAAATGTCATATATAACATACAGCAGTATTAATTATATTTATTATGTTGTACATTACATCCCTAATACTTATTTATCTTATAACTGGAAGTTTGGACCTTTTGACTGCCTTCATCCAACTCCTCCTCCCCCCACCCCCCACTTCTGTTAACCGTAAATATAATCTCTTTTTCTGTGAGCTTGTTTGTTTGTTTTTGAAGTATAATCAACCTACAGCACTATGTTAGTTCCTATTACACAACACAGTGATTCAATATTTCTGTACATTTCAAGATTATCACCATGATAAATCTGGTTAAGATATGTCAAAGATACTACATAGTTATTGGCTGTATTCCCCACAGTGAACATTTCATATCTGCAAATCATTTATATTGAAACTGGAAATTTGTACATTTTCATCTCCCTCACCTTTTTCTTCTGCCAGCATCTTCCCCTCTGGCATCTACCTGTTTGTTCTCTGCATCTGTAATTTTGTTTCTGCGTTTTTTGTTTTGTTTTCTTAGATTCCACTTATAAGTGAAATCATACAGTATTTGTATTTCTCCTACTTAACTTCACTTAGTATGATAACCTCTAGGTCCATCCACGTTGTCACAAATGGCAAGAATTCATTCTATTTAGGGCTAAGGAATATTCCATTATGTATATATCTATATACATTTTATTGAGTAACAAATAGAATATGTTTATTGGGAACTAAGTATCTAATTTTCATGTGGAGGTTGAGCAAAACGTTATCCATAGAATTTTTTATTGACTGCAAATAATTTGAAACCTTTGTGTGTGTGTGTATGTTTATAAATGCATTATATGTATAGATTTATATACATTATATAGCTCTTTTTTAATGTGTCCCAGTTTTTTATTTATTCAGGTATAGTTGATTTACAATATTACATAACTTTCAGGTGTACAACATTGTGATTCACAATTTTTAGACAGAGGCTACATTTATAGTGTTATAAAATACTGCTATATTCCCTATTCTGTAAAATATATCCTTGTAGCTTATTTAATTTATACATAGTAATTTATAACTCTTAATCCACTACCCCCAACTTGCCCCTTCACTTTCCCTGTCCCCACTGGTAACCACTAGGTTCTCTATACCTGTGAGTCTGTTTCTTTGTTGTGTTTACTTGTTTGTTTTATTTTGTAGATTCCACATATAAATGATAATATACAGTATATGTCTTTCTCTGGCTGACTTATTACACTAAGCATAATACCCTCCAGGTCCCTTCATGCTGTTGCAAATAGCAAAATTTCATTCTTTTTAATGGCTGAGTAGTATTTCATTGTAAATAGATACCACATCTTCTTTATTCATTCATATGTTGTTGGACACTTAGTTTGCTTCTATGTCTTGACTGTTGTAAATAATGCTGCTATGAACATTGGGGTGTATGTATCTTTTCAAATTAGTGTTTTCACTTCCTTATAGCCAGGAGTGGAATTTCTGGATCATGTGGTCATTCTATTTTTAGTTTTTTGTGGAACTACCATCTGTTTTCCACAATGGCTGCACCAATTTACGTTCTCACTAACAGTGTACGAGGGTTCTCTTTTCTCCACTTCCTCACCAACATTTGTTATATGTGGTCTTTTTGATGATAGCTATTCTGACGTGATGTGATATCTCGTGGTTTGGATTTGCATTTCTCTAATAGTGTTGTTGAGCATATTTTCATGTGCCTGTTGGCCATCTGTATGGCTTCTTTGGAAAAATGTCTATTCATATCTTCTGCCCATTTTTAAATCAGGTTGTTAGTTTTTTGATATTGAGTTGCGTAAGCTGTTTAACGATTTTTGGATATTAACCCCTTATTTGTCATATCATTTACAAATATTTTCTCAGTAAGTTGACTTTTAGTTTTGTCAGTGGTTTCCTTTGCTGTGAAAAAGCTTTGTAAGTTTAATTAAGTCCCATTTGTTTATTTTTGCTTTTATTTCCTCTGTCTTAGGTGATAGATCCCAAAAATATTGCTAAGAATTATGTTCTTCTGTCTCCTCATTTTTGTCATTTGCTGCTCATGTTTCTTTATATTTGGTAGATTGGTTTCATTTTCCAACCTTGGAGAAGTGACCTTTTGTAGAAGACATTCTATGTATCGCAATAGCACACTCCCCTCTGGTTGCCAGAGCTATATGCTCCAGGGGTGCCCCCTATGTGGGCTGCATGGGTCCTTCTGCTGTGTTGCGCTGACTACTGTAGGTGGTTTGGTACTTGTGCTTGGCCCTCAGTTGTGTCGGTTACCAAGCCCTGCCTTGTGTGGAGGCTGCCAGCCACAGCTGGGTGAGACTGGGTCACGAGATGCCTGGCTCCAGAGCCTAGGGAGATCCTGGAGTTAGTGGTGGCCCACTGATGGGCAGAGCCAGGTTCTGGGATGGATGGTACTGTCTTGGATGTAGTGTTGGCCTGATGGTTTGCAGGGCTAATTCCTGACATGGCTGACTGTGGGGTTTGACATATTCCAAATCTTGTGTCAGCCCACTGGTGAGTGAGACTGGATCTCGAGAAGGCTGGCTGAAGGGTCCAAGGTGTCTCAGAGCTGGTGCAACTCTGCTGTTGGGTGAGGCCAGGTCCTAGGCCTTCTGATGAAAAGGGCTGTGTGTCAGGGCAGCTTTGGGTTCAGGGGTCTTAAAGCAGCCTACTTGCTGGTGGGTGGGCTGTGTCCCCCACTGGATAGTTGCTTGAATTGGCCTGAGGCCAGTCAGTAAAGTACTGATTGGTTATTGAGCGGTGGCGGGAGGAGGGGGGAGGAAGTCCCTGCACTAATAAGCTAGAAGGAGGATTCCAAAATGGTACCTGTCAGCATCAGTGTCCTTGTGGTAAAATGAGCTCCCAAATTGGCTGCCGCCAGTGTCTGTGTTGCCAGGTTGAGCTCCAGTTGCCTCATGTCTTTTGGGAAGCTCTCTAAGATTAGCAGGTGGGTCTGACCCAGGCTCCTTTCAAATCACTGCTTCTGCCCTGGGTCCCAGAACATGTGAGATTTTGTGTGCATCTTTTAAGAGTGGAGTCTCTGTTTGCCACAGACCTCTAGCTCTCCCAAAAGTAATCCCTACTGACCTTCAAAGCCAAACATTCTGGGGGCCTGTCTTTCTGGTTCAGGACAGCGGGCCTAGGGAGCCCAATGTGGGGCGTGGCCTCCTTGCTCCTTGGAGAGAACCTCTGCAATTGTAATTTTCCTCTCATTTGTTGATCACCAACCTGGGGGTATGGTCTTGACTATACTGCATCCCTCCCTCTCCTACCCATCTTGTTGTGGTTCTTTCTTTACATCTTTCTCGTGGAAGATCTTTTCTACTAGATTCTGGTCTTTCTCATGAATAGTTGCTCTGTAAATATTTGTGACTTTATTGGTGTGCCTATTGGAGGTGAGCTCAGGATTTTTCTAATCCACCGTCTTGGCCAGAAAGTCTAAGCTATGCATCTTGGTAAGTTTGATATATGTATACACCCATGACATAATCATCACAGTAAAGATAGTGAATATATTCAGTCACCACCATGTATGTTGTCTTGCACCTCACTATAATTTCTTCTTTATGTCCCTTTCATTCCATACCCAACAGGTAACCACTAATCTGTGTTTTCCTGTATTTTGTCTGTTTTTTTGTTTTGTTTTGTTTTGTTTTGTTTTTACTGAAGGATAGAAGATAAATCTGGTCTCTGTTGCTCCAACTTGATCAGAAGTGGAAGTTCTGCATTTCTTAAACTGTAAATGTATATCATGAGCAGGAACAATATTGAGTAGAGCAAAATGGTGATAAAGATTGTTTCAAGTCCAGAGCTAGTAATGCTGATAGAAATGCTATTGTAAGGGAAGGCAAATCCATACCCAGAATATGTGTCTATTCCTATGAGAAAAAAAAAACAAACACTATCCAATCATGACAAAAAGATGTAATCAACCTATCACTAGGTAGCCAGCTGGTTGTGTCATATCAATGTTGCAGCATTGGCCTCTAATGTTACCTGGTTTTGTACTCAGCAGTAGTATTATGGGGAGAACTCTTGGTGAGAAGTCTACATATCTGAACTCATGAGCTTTCACTGTAGTTGCCTTCTGGTGGGCATATTCATTGGACATCAATAGCTCTACATACTATGCCCATCCATACAGATAGTACTACCCACATTCTTATCTTTTCAGATTTACTTGCCACATTAATTTTTCAATTTTATTTTTTCTGAATTTTGTCAAGCTGGCCAACTTATTAGTCCCTGCCTACGATTCGTAACTGGTTATATCTGTATCTCAGTTCATTTATATTTCCACACAAAGTAGATAAGGTATTTCACCAAATTATATGTTTACTGAAAGGATTTCCTGTCCCTAGAGTCATTCAGGAAAACCCAAGTAGTATTAAGTAGCCATACATATTAAGCTAGAATTGGAATGCGATGCAGATCCATCTGTAAGTAAGGATGGACTATAGGCAACTCCCCACGAGACCCAGGTATGGGTTGAGAGAGCTGGCAAAGTAGTTAGAGCAAGTACCATGGAGGTCTTTACCACCTTCTTATGCAGATTATTTGCACAAGACCTACATGGGCAAAATACATATATTTTATTTTTCTACCTTAAACTTGAGTGCTACTATGCCATATAATTTTTGTTTAATGTATCTTATACACTGCATTTATAGGGGGCGATTAGAGACTCCTAGTAACTTGATGTCTCCCAGTCAGGAGTTAAGCTCCTACCAGGGCTCTTTAGCAAGCTAGAACCTGGCATTCCTCCAAAATACTAATGGTCTGTGTTGCGATTCTCCAAAGAGAACTCACAGGAGACTCCATTCAGATTTTAGCATTGCCACAGATACCATATGATGTGCTGAATCATAAAATAGGGCAATTTGCACCTGATGAAGAGATCTATTTTTCTCCATGACCCACTCAAAACTGATAGCTTTATGGGTTGCCTGATAAATAGGTTAAAGCAGAATAGCCAAATGTAGTATACATTTGCTCCAAAATCCAGGGAGATACACCAAGATTTGGGGCTTTTTTTCATGATGGATAGTATAGGAGGCCTCTTATTTTAAAAAAGTACCCCATCATTCCTCTGTGTAAGGTGTCTTAGATGATCAAATTCCTTCTAAATTGTGGTATTATACAGATAAAGAAAATTTACATAGCCCTGTGTCAAAGACATCAAATAAAATCTTAGACTAACATAAATTATTATTTTTCCTTACTGATAGAAATTAGAAAAAATTGCAGCATAACTTGTGTTAATGTTCACATTCTTTCAATAAAGATACCACATCTTGACAGTATTTACGATTAGCATCACCACCTAAGAATGGCATCATGGAATCATTGTAATTCTTAATGACTAACCTGGATTTAGCACTGATCAAAATATTTGAAAGGGGATAAAGTAGTAAATAATCAACTATGCATTCCTCAAACCTTTTGTGGTAATAATAATTCTCTACAATTCAACCCAGTATGCGATGCTATGGCTCACTGTCTTTGTAGGATGTGGGCAGTTTAAGGAGCTTCTAACTAGCCTTTTCTAGTTATGACTCCTGTCTGTAATATTGCTCCAAAGGTTAGTGCAACTATATGGGAACTCTGCCATACACTAAGTATGTCTATTCTGACTACATCTTCTGGGATAGGGGAAAAAACTATGAGATATATATGTAGTTGTATTGGCCCCACTGTTAGAAGGACTTGGGTTAATACTTAATCTACAACTACTCTGACTGGTGGACAACTATGACATGTTAAGTCTCTGAAGATCAACAAAAACTGAGAGCAATTATATCGTATCATCAATTTATATCTGAGAATGGCATTAGCAAATGGCTGAAAATCTCTCTGGTGAAGGCTTCATAAAATAGTCTCAGGATTTATAGGTGACCCCAATGGTGAGTTCTTCCTCAAATGCACCCTGCCTCCTCCACATTGGAAGAAACCTAAGTGTAGTTTCTAAAAGTTTGGGTGCAGTATTAGTCTTCTTAGCCTGCCATAACAAATTACCACAAACTGGATGACATAAAAAAACAGAAATTTCTCTCTTACACTTTTGGAGGCTAGAAGTCCAAATTCAAGATAGCAACAGAGTTAGTTCCTTCTTGATGCTCTGCAGGAGAATCTATCCCATGCCTGTGCCCTATCTTCTCATGGTTGCTGGCAATCCTTGACGTTCCTTGACTTAGAGCTGCATCACTCCAATCTTTACCTCAGTCACCATGTGGCCTTTATTTCCTATGTCTCTTCTGTGTCTCTGTGTGTCTCCAAATCTGTTTTTCCTTATAAGGACAACAGTCATTGGATTTAGAGCCCACACTAATATAATATGAGTTCATCTTAACGTAAAGATATTTCCAAATAAAATCACATTCACAACTGCCAGGCATTAGGATTGCAATATCTTTATAGGGATACAAGTCAACCTACAACCGGTATATAGGTACTACAAGAGGTCATATCGTAACTCTGAACTTAGTACAGCAGAATGACAAATGTGGACTGGATCAAGAAGGGCAAATGAAACATATTGAGTACATATGCCAATGAAATAGAAATATCAAGGAGAGTTTCTGAGAACAAAACCCTGAGCAACGAAAAATGGTCTGGTTAAGGAAATTAATTCACTGCCAAATCAACTCATACTTGCAATCTTTGTGCATTATGATATGGTGTATGCTTTGAGCTAAAATCTGCTATGTAAATATTGAACCTGTAATTTTCCAAATTGGAATTTTTATAGTAATATCCTAATTTTTTTGCTGTAACATTGCATAGCAGGTATTTTGATGTAATGGTATAATTTGCACTTTATCCATAGGTTACTGAAATTAACCAAGGCAAATGGACAAACTCTGAAAGTTTGGACTTGAACCAGAATACCAAATCTTAGTAAAGCTCCGGGTTATTTTTTTTTCAGGAAGTCAATGATATTATTTGATATTTATTTGTCAGTGTGTCAGTAGTCCTTATAGCCGCAGTCATTGCTTACGAATGACATCTTTCTGATTGGTCAGGACCCATGCCCTACTAGTTACTAAAATTTTTGACTGGGTATATGTGATCGTGGTAGTTTCCTTTTTAAATTACATATCTGGGAAAATGGTGGATGTGTATGTTAGCTTGCATCGTGATAAACTATAGAAAAAAATGAATAGTTGTGTATTGATAATTTCCTTCTGTTCTCAGTAAAATCATATGAGAGAAGAGCTGAAAGTAGAGCTAGTCCATCCATAAACAGAGACATCATATCCACCCACTGGATTCACTCAATTTTGTAAAGCAGAATAAGCAAATCGTTTTTGTCCCTGAAATTTAAATAGCTGTAAGACTTTGTCCTTTTGTTGTAAATCTGCTTTCAGATATGAGAATGAATATGTTTCTTTCCATCCAAACCATGTTTTATTCTCAGATGGTGTGATAGATGAAATAAGAGTAGCTCCCAGCTGACAACCAGCAAGGAATCTAGAATCTTAGTCCTACTACCTGTAGGGACTAGATTCCTCGAACAACCTCAATGAGCTTAGAAGCAGATTTATCCCTAGGTCTCTGGGTAAGAGCCCAACAAGCCAACACCTTGATTTCTACTCTGTGAAACTTGAGATAGAGCATTTAGCTAAGATAACCTGTACTTCTGACCTACAGAACTGTGAGGTAATAAATGTGTATTGTTTTAAGCCACTGATTTTGTGGTGATTTGTTACAACAGAGATAGAAAACTAATACAGATGACTAGGTAGCTATTTTTATATGAGGTGAAGAGGGCAAAATGAGGGAGGCACAAGAAACCAGCCAGAAAAAGACCAGAAATTGAAACTGAAACACTATATCTATAATGATCTTTTTCAAGACAGCCTAACCAGACCTGTCTAGAAGTTCTAACCAAGGAACTTAACCAAGTTCTAGGGCACAGGTTTGATAATTACACTAGATAGTGATTGCTGTTTTCTCCATTCTGCACCCCAATCCTGTCTCTAAATATGAGTTTGATACTAGTCATCTTGTTTCCATTCCAGTATGCATATTGGACATTGGGCATTGTGGCAAGATTACATAAATTTTTCAAAAAGTGAATATAGTTTATTTTGTTTTAAAGTAATTTTCATTTTAAATATGCAATATTTCTATGTACATTAAGTTTAAAATTAATTCCTTTATAAAACATCAATTAAGCATCTACTGTATTTCAAGAATTTTGTTAGGAAAGAGAGATATTCAGGTTAATATGACTTGCTACACCAAGGAACATACAGTTTAGTATAATAGTAGACCTTCTAGATATTTTATGCCTAAGATGAGTTCAGACTCTCTCATCAATAGAATAATGGCAACTTACATAGGAGAAAGTATGGTACAGAGATAAGAAAGAGCATGGTCATACAACCTGGTTTTAAATGGTGATTCTGAACTAGTTAGATGTACAATCCTAAGTTATTTCATTTCTCTGTTCCTCAGTTTCTCATCCTTAAAATGGAAATACAGGATCTTTGGATTGAGTAATGAAAGTATTATCTATAACAAAGGTAAAGAGCTTAGCAAACTGTTGGTTGCATAATGATGAGTTCATAAAGAATATTATTATCAGAATTACTTAGAAGTAGTAATAATAGATATTTTGTTCTTTTAGATTGGGGATCACTTGGCCATGGGAAACTACATTCAGACCTTTGGATCATATTGCAGATTACCCAGATGTGCTGGATTTGATATGAATTAATTAATTGAAAGGACTTTCCTGCTGTCTACTTTGGACTATGGTAGCAGGAGTACTGTACATGTGAAAATACAAGTTAGACACATACTTAGATAGGAAGATAGGTAGCACCATCTTGATTGAGTTCATTTTTATTGGAGACAGCAGATAAAAGACTTCACCTGTTATACATGGAGCATTAACCAGCCATTGTACTGCCTTGCTAGACTTTAATATTAGAGAAAAACAAAGCTTTAACTGTTTAAAGCATTGTAATTCTAGGAAGCCCATCAATCTCAGCTAAAATGTAATAGATGAGTTATTTAGGGATTTTGTCAAATTGTCTATATTAGAACCCCTTGTGTGAAACAAGGCCAAGTAAAAAGATAAGTAGAACAGGAAACTTGTGTTTTATTTTAAGATCTTCAGTAAAAAGTTGATGCTTAAAAATTTGAATATATGCTATGCTTAATTAGGTTTGTGTGTATCTAAAATCTAGTTTTAATATTCAAAAATAAAAATAAAAAACAGGGTATAAAAAAAAGAAGCAGGGATAGTTAGGATTCAACGCATGACAGAGATCACTGAAACCTGAACAGCAGAAGTGGAAGGACGATTACACTAGTTAACCAGAAGCATTCTTTCCTTCAGTTTAATAAAATAAGACATGTTATTTAGATGCTGAACAATCAACAAAAGGCCCTTAATGGGCAATTTTATATTTTGGCTAACTGAGCGCCAGGAATTCCTTCCTACTCAGGACAACACCCCTATTATGCATTTATTGCTATAAAGCAGGCCCCACCCCTCTGTGTGGAAAACTACGGGGGGAAGCATACATTTCCTTTACTTTTCTTCCTAACAACTATGATGTGGTAGGACCAGTTTTAGCTTTCAGGTCTGTTTCTTTGAGCTTTGAAAGAATGATGCAAGGAAGATGCTATGCTAGGTAGAGGAGGTGTGGGTCTAGAGACAATGAAACAAGTAGTGTCTTTTTCCTCAGACTGACCATGTATCAGGATCATGACTGTGTTGGTGGCTGCATTCTTCTATTCCATTCTCTGAAATTCCTGTGTCTTTCCATTGCATACACTTTCTGCCTAATTTAGTCAGAGATAGCTTCTGGTTTTGTATCATAAACGCTACTTGGTACTCTACCTCTCTAATTAAATTTTACCACTCCTTTCTTCTTCCATATCTTTCAGCATCACGGCCCTATTTCCTGATTCTTGAATATGACACACTTCTTTTAGCCAGAGACCTGGGAAATGCTTCTGTTCTGCCTGAGTATATCTTCCCACAGAGCACTGCATAATTGCTTCTCAAAGAAGCAATTTAGGTCTCTTCTCAAAGAAAGAACTTCCTGGCCAGTTGTTCACATTACTTAGAGTAATGTGAAAATTAAATGAAATTTAATTTTAATTTAATTTAATTACTTAGGGTAAATGAAAATTACTTTATTATATATTTATGTAAGTGTTCATATTTGCAGTTATTATTTTTTTTTTAAAGTTTTTGCTTATCCTTCCCAGTAAAATATAAACTCTCTGAAAGCAGGGACCTAGCATGGCTTGATCATGGCTCTGTCTCACAAATAAACAAGAATAACTCCTAATGTAGTGATTTTTACATGAAAAAAAAAAATCAAAGAAATAAGTAAAGTTGTTGGATAAAAAGTTATACCAAAAGGATTTGTATAATTGCTGAAGATGAATAGCATATTTAACTCTGGGTTTTCTACATATTTGCTTTTATTTTAACATTGATTTCTTTTGTTATACACTTTCTCTTTTTTGCCCTATTTATGTGATAGTTGTTTGTCATTTTATACCCTTACTTATTGGATAGTTTGTTTCTATATAGATTTGTTTGAGACAGTCTTGGAAGAGTTACTGGGATGAGAATGGACTACATCAAGAGAGCCTGAGAGTGGTAGCCAGGGGTGAGTTGGATCAATCAGTCCAAAAATAAAGTTATAGTAAAAACCCCAAACCATGAATCTATTCTGAGAGGAGGTGAAAACATTAGAATGCCCTAAGCTTGGAAAGAAAAGTTTATTAAAGCTTGAATGGAAGCTATCAGTGGGAAAATGTGTTCCTCTCTAACATTCTGTTAGATTGTTTGTTCTCATGTCCCTAAGCTATACTTGACTACTTGTGGTCAACCAGGGGAGTTGTTGAGCAATTTGTCAGGGCAGTGCTACCCCCAACTTCAGGTGCCATTCCTTCAATCCAAACTATTACTATTTTGGACATGGTGCCCAATGTCAGTTCAGAAAGTTTACCTGGAAAGATCATATGTGAGTCAGAAAAGTACATCTGGGAATCAATATCAAGGACATTCTATACAGTAGACTGAAAAGTCCCATGTTATTTTATTTCACATCCTAAATTGTGTTTAACCACTATGACAAAAATATTACATGAGGTTTTTCAACAAAAATAAATGAGAACATGAAAATAAAATTCATAAGCCCTTCAAAATATCAAAATTATGCCCTCTTGAAATTTAAAGTTCAAAAATATTAAAATACAAATATATTAAAAGTTGAAATCTTTTTGCATTTTCACTATTAAAAGTTCAATATGTAAAATCCTAAATCTGAAATAAAGCACAAATAACAAACATCAAAATGACATTCCACAGGCAGGGAAATGATCTTGAGTTTGTGGGCAAAAGTAGATCACAAGGCTGCCCTTCCACAGTTCTTTCCTTAGTCTTGAATACAGGATAGTAGATCAGTGCTGCCCTTTTTAAACCGGGCATACATGATTTAAGACTGGAAACTCTTCATATTTTATAATACATGGGAATTCAGTGGTCTTACAGTTTAAAAGCATCAAATGCTGTTTTGCCAAACTATGCATGCTTGAAAGTCCAATAAAGATTGTGTTTCCCCTTGCCTCTGAACCTGCTACTCCTGCAGTCTGTGGCCCTGAGACTTCCTGCAGCCCCTGCTACCTTCTCTCTGATGTTTGCCTCGACTTGGAATGCTCATGCAGACCTCTATGGCTATGAATTCTCAGGTTTTACATTGTTCTTCTGGCATCTCCCTACCCTAAGCTGCCTCAGTAGGAACCACTACTTGCCTGGAGGTCTCACTATATGTTTGGTTTTAAGAAGTACCCAATAAAAAAGTTTCCTTTTCCTCACTAGGGTTCTGAATGAATTGAGGAATAAAATAAGAGAGTGTCTGTTGATGAACTAAAATCACTATTATCAATGCTAAGGATAAGTTGTGATTTTTTGCCCAGAATTAAGAAGACTACCCTTGCATACTTCAGTCCAGCACGGAGCTGATGCAGGTAGACGTCCCCTAGAGCCTGAAGCAATTAAGGCCTAAGAAGACTAAAGTCTAGACAGAGTTAACGTGCAGGGTGACTCAATACCAAATTTTCAAATCATTTGTGACTTCTTCTCCCCTTGTGTGTACAGAATAAGGGAGCAGAGAGGACCTGGAGTGTGCCTGGGGGGGAGCAGTTTTGGCAGGAAACTGGGAAATGGGGCAAATATTTTTCTTTCTAAGAACATATGCTGTTCTACTTAAGCGTTAACTGTTCAAGGAACAATCTCTATTATGACCAGGTAGCTTTGCTACAAGCTCCAAATCACAATATATAATAAGATTTTTAAAAATCTAAAGTGGCATTCAGCTGGCGTTAAATGAAAAATTATATAGAGACATATACATATATGATTTATTGATCACATTGACTAGCTATGACAGGTGTTTCAATAAGCATACATAAATCTTAAAAACTGATAGATATGTAAAATAGAAATAATCGTGTTGAGTAGTACAGCATATACTTAAAAGTTAATATATATGTGTGTATATATACATATATATGTACATACAAAACCGAAAAAGTCACGTGACTCGCTTAATTGTGATATTCACTTTATTGCGGTGGTCTGGCACCCTACCTTCAATATCTCCGAGGTATGCCCATATACATGGGCATACAATATTGCAGTGTGTACCAAGGACTAAGATACATCTTTATTGTTTTTCTCTCCTTCTTATGGCATACTCCATACACCTTAAAAAGGAGTTTCACACACACACAAAAAAGCCCTTATCTTAATTTGAACAATATCTGATCATTTCTAATTTGCAATGTTCTACTTCTTTGTTCTTAATTACGAGGTTAAATTCATAAGCCTATAATAGCTTACATGCATCAGTGGAAATCTCTGGTCAATATGAATAGAGATATTAAAGTATCTCTATCTTAAAATTAATATGTAAATTTAAGTGGATATTCCTTTTTTGATACTTCTTCAGCTTTTCCACTTTTAATTTAAAAAAATCTAAATATGTATATCATTCAAGCAGCAGCAGTTCCATTTTAAATTTTACTTCCTCTATTCACCAATTGTTAGATATTTTTCTTATTGTTGACAATAAATATCTATCATTTAAAATATAATTTAAGTTTAAAATTGTCATTTACTACAACATATATGTATATACATATACATATATGTAGCAAAAATTGCATGAAAAACCTCTTATTCATATTGTATTTCATTTAAGGTGCAGCAAAAATGCAAGCTTTAATTTCTAGAAAAAAAAATTAAAATCTTGAGTTGGTGTTTGTGACCAAACACAGTATTATTACTATTTAAGAACAAAAACTGTCATATGCCTTACATAAAAGGAATTTTCAAATTAGGGCAAATTTTATTTCCTTGTTTTAAAAGAATTTCTTCATTTTTCCTGATGCTAAATTATTTTATTTTATAAATAGCTAGAAATGTAGGGTTAAAAACAAAGTAAGAAATAAAATAGCATATGATTCTAATTCTCAATAGGTATGCCTTAATAAAACTGGAAGTTATTTATAGACAACAAATAAATAAGTATAAAACAAACTCTATTGAAATTATTTAAATAGAAATCATAAAATTCTGCACTGAGAGATGTAAAAGTGATAACAAAGTTAAGGTGAAAAATAAATAACCAAAAAATGGATTTAGCTATTATCATGAATATAATTTGTAACAGTCTGACAAGTGCAATCCTGATAAATGTATAGAGAAGGATTGAAAATTTTAGCCATAGATTTCTCTACAGCAATTGCAGTAGTGCATACATATGTTTTTTGTTTGTTTAGATATCTTAATTTAAGAAGACAGGCATGTTTCTTTGAATTTAAAAGCTAATCTTTTACAAATGCACTGACAGTTCAAGTTAATTTATAATATTTTTTTAAAAAGATTATGTTATCACAGTGATATATAAGCTACAAAATAAGTTCCCTGAAACTGACTCTGTACTGAGGGAATGATAAAGCTGATTTAAGTTTTCAGTTTCTACTTTTAAGAGAATGTGTTTTCCGAGGAAATATATATGTGTGTGTATATATATATATATATATATATATATATATATATATATATATATGTATATATGTATATATATATATACACACACATATGTATATATACATACATATATACATATACATATATATATAACCTTCAGTCTCTCATTGTTTCTCTGAGCCTTATCTTCCTCATTTGTCAAAAAAGGATAATGGTCTGATTAATATATTTTAAAGTAATAATTGCCAAATTATTCCAAAAGCAAAACCAATAATTGTGGCTTAAATAAACAAAACAAAACAAACAATAAACAAGAAAAAAACTACTCTGAATATAGTAATAATTTTCACCTACAGATTGTAAACTGTTTACACTTTATTCAATGTTTTAGCTCCAGGGTCTACTTAAAGTCTCCCTCGTATAAAGTCAAACATACCTTTTCAATGATGTAGCAGTGTTTAAGGAATGAAAGAACACAGGGTCAAGGGAAGTGAGGCAAGCCACACATATGCTACTTAAAATTCTGAAAAGAGCAGCAATCTCTCAAGGGGAAAATGATCAAAGAGCTGGTCATAAGAGCACTTGGCTTTTGAGAGAAGCTGCAGAGTGCATGATTCTGGAGAAAATTTGAGTAAGTATTTTTCTTTTTAAGAATAGCAAGTCCTGATAGGCAGCATTTGAATGGTGGGGTTCCATTCTTCAGTTACCCAAAAGCAACTAAAGCAGAACAAAGAGGAAATGTTTGTTTTCCGTGAACGAATCACTTCATATTCATATTTTCTTTCACACTCAGAAAATTTAGTCCATTGTACTTTTGGTCAATTGCACTGCATATACTATCAGGTTGTAAAAAATTAATAATAATAAATAGAAACCTCAATTAAATACAATTGGGAGACCAGAAAGGAGAGCTCTCATGCCCTGTCTCAACAGAGTCCAATGAGAAGAAGAAAGACTCCTCTTCTTTCCTGACAAAGAAAGACTCAGCCCATGAAAAGCCATGGACTCTTTGTTTACTATAGTCCTCCCAAATCTCTTTTCCTCTCTGTATAAAAGGGTTTTCCTTCCCTTAACCTGTGGGGACTTGCACCTAGCTTACCATGGTTGCAGACCCTGAATTGCAGTTCTCTGCTGATCCTGAATAAGCCCATCTTTGCTTTAAAAATATCTGGCTGCCTATTTATTTCAGCTCAACAAAGCCTTAGATTGCATGTCAATTATAGAGCCATGCATTATTTTGGTAGAGTTAGTTACAAAGAAAAGATTAGTGTAACAAATGTATTTTGTTTGACCAAGTTGTTGTTTATTTTAATTATTTTAAGATTATCTTAAGACTCAATATAGGTAAACATGTTTTCTTTTTTTATTATAAAATATTTCAAATATACAGGAAATAAAAACATTAAAATTACTTTTAAAACTCCATTTCCCTACAACACAACCACTGCTGAAAGAATATGAGGGAAGAATACCAGAATGGAAATATTTAGTCAAGGAAAGCCTAAAATCTACTATAAATTCTGCCCAAATCTCCAATTGACTCCCAGATGTATTTTAAGAGGGCAGATTTAAACTAAAATAATTTAATTCATACTTCAATACCATACACTGCAAGGGAAACAATTTAATTTCAGAAATGTTAACTATTTATACAAAATTATTATTCCTTGGAAAAACACAGAATATAGAGTGCCTACAATAAATCACTCACAACGTGTTTGATATAATAAAAATTACTAAACATAAAAAGAAAGGAAAACACAACCCATTGTCAAGAGAAAATACAATCAAGTAGATCTAGACTTAAGAATTGGTGGAAAGGATATTAAAATTATCATTATGAATATGGTCATTAAAGTAAATTATGCTGGTAACAAATAAATACACAGGAAATATTTGCAGAAAACTATAATTATAAAATAACCAAACTGGAAAAAATAATATCTGAAATTGAAAAAGAAATACAGTTTAAACTTAAGTACAGAATGGAAGTTAAAGAAAAGCTAGTTAACTATAGATAAGCCAAGAGAAATTATCCATTTGAAGAAGTGAGTTAAAAAAAAAAAGATTGTGAAAAACAGAGTTGAATAGGAAATATCAGATGGTACAAAATGTTTGAAATTAAAGTTGCAGAAGGAAAGGAAAAAAATAAAGAAATAATGCTTGATATTTTCCTCAATTTGATAAAACTCAAATTTGTGTTTATAAAGCTCAGAGAGCCCTGAATAAACACACACACCGTTGTCATAGTCAAAATTGCTTAAGAATTATAAAGATAAAACCTTGAAAGTATATGGAAGGAGGAATACATTGCATAAAGAATGAGAACAATTTAAAAAACACTGACTTCTCATCAGAAATGATGAACTCGGACTTCCTGGTGGTACAGTGGTTAAGAATCCTCTTGCCAATGCACCGACACGGGTTCAACCTCTGGTCTGGGAAGATCCCACATGCTGCGGAGCAAGCCCGTGCACCACAACTACTGAGCCCATGAGCCACAACTACTGAAGCCTGCACATTCTAGGGCCCGTGTGCCGCAACTACTGAGCACATGTGCTTCAACTACTGAAGCCCGTGTGTTCTAGGGCCCGCGTGCTGCAACTACTGAGCCCACGTGCTTCAACTACTGAAGCCCACATGCCTAGAGCCTGTGCTCCACAACAAGAGAAGACACTGCAATGAGAAGCCCGTGTACCTCAATGAAGAGTAGCCCCCACTCACAGCAACGAAGACCCAACACAGCAAAAAAAAAAAACAAAAACAGAAATGATAAACTCTAGATTACAGTATATTAAAGTGCTAAAGAAGGGTTAAATATCAATGATGAGTTCTGGATTAGTGACGATATCCTTCATGAATAAAAGATAAAAACATTTTCATAAAATTTGTAACTTACAGTTGTTTAAAAAATACAATGACATAGGGAGTTTATACACATGTATACATGAGCAAAATAGATATAAGGTGATAAATGTACATTTTGTGTGAAATATTACAACATCGACTTCAATAAAACTGTAAAGAAGTAAAAACCTACTTTTTAATGCCTGAAGTTACCATTTAGCTTTATATGGTTGTAACTTTTAGCACTAATATTAAGATTACTTTGGAATTAAAAAGTAAATTAATAGAACGGATCAGAGAAGAGGAATATAAAACAAATATTACAACTGTATACCTAAACCCAACCATATCAATGGTTATTTTTATGTTAATTGACAAAAATTGTAAGTACAAGTTAAAGATTCTTAGATTGGATAAAATAATAAGATTAAACTATTATGCAGTCTACAAACAACTATGTATACATATAATGACACAGATAGTTTGACGGTGAATGGATGGAAAAAACATAAGTAATGCAAACTGTAAACCTAAGAAGGAGAGAGTAGGTATATTACTATAAATGAGACTGGAAAAGTGTGTTACCATAGATATAAAAAATAAAAATGACATAATGAGAAAGGATCAATACATTAGGAAGAAATAATAAGAATTAATGTGTGTACACCTAAAAACAGAGCATGAAAAAGAAGCAAATACTAAAAGAATTAAATGGAGAAATAGGCAGTTCCATAACAATAGTTGAGGATTTAACACACCACTAATAGCAATTGATGGGACAGTTGGAACTGAAGAAAAAAATCAATGAACACAGAGATCTGAACAACACTAATCATGATCCTGAACTAACAAAAAACTGCAGACTACAAGTTCTATTATCAACTACCTACCTACCTATCTACCTACCTACCTACCTACTATCTATTTATTTACTGGCTGGCTACGTATCTGTTACAATACATACATCTGGTAAGAGTAGGCATCATGAATTGTTTTAGATTTATGGCTAAATGAACAAGTTTACAAATTCATTGGAATAAAGTTATTCATAGAATTATCTTCTATAAACAACTTTGTCTGTTGTCATGTTCTGCTTAAATTTTTCATATCATTACTTGTGTTTTTTACTTTGTGTCCATTAACATTATCATAAATTACTTTGTTTCATTATTCTTTTACATAAGCTACTTTTGATTTTTACTTTGTGCTATTTCTTTAATTGTCTTTTCATGCCTTTTTACTACTGTTATTCATTGTACATTAACCTTATGATTTATCTGCCATCATTTCTAATATAAGTATTTAAAAATATTAATTTTCTTCTGCAAAAATTATTTCCCAACATTTTAATACCTAGTGTGCTAACATTGTTTAAAAACAACTGTATTCAAGACGATATTGTGAATTTAACCACATTTTTAGTTAGAAGGCTTTTAAAATTTCTCATATTTCCTCTTTTATTATCTATTTATAATTATTTATTAATAGTTTGTGTCTTGAACTTGTATGAACGGAACTGACTTTTTAAAAAGTTTGTTTGTGACCTAATACATGGAAAAACTTTAAATTCTTCCATGTTGTAGGAAATAATAAAGTAAGATTCCAGGAATCTTTGCCCCAGTTTCCCCAAAGCTAACATATTGCAAAACTATAATACAAAATCAAAATTACCTATAAAAAGTCAAACCTTTAGAAAAATAATGTTTACTAAAAGAGACTACTTACAATACCTTGGAAATATCAAAATAGAGGAGAACTTCAAGATGGCAGAGGAGTAAGATGTGGAGATCACCTTCCTCCCCACAACTACATCAAAAATACATCTACATGTGGAACAGCTCCTACAGAACACCTACTGATTGCTGGCAGAAGACCTCAGACTTCCCAAAAGGCAAGAAACACCCCACGTACCTGGGTAGGGCAAAAGAAAAAAGAAAAAACAGAGACAAAAGAATAGGGATGGGACCTGCCCCTCTGGGAGGGAGCTGTGAAGGAGGAAAAGTTTCCACACGCTAAGAAGCCCCTTCACTGGTGGAGACAGGGGGTAGTGGGGGGGAAGCATTGGAGCCTCGGAGGAAAGTGCAGCAACAGGGGTGCAGAGGGCAAAGCGGAGAGATTCCTGCACAAAGGATCGGTGCTGACCAGCACTCACCAGCCTGAGAAGCTTGTCTGCTCACACGCCAGG